>NC_064634.1:80833010-82083010 GCF_023864275.1 Schistocerca cancellata | reverse complement strand
CAAAGAAAAAACTGCTTGAGGATGAATAGGAGAATGCATATAGTTTGCGCTAGTTCACCTAGATAGGTAAGGCCTAATACAAACACTGCCAAATCTTTGATTCAGGTTTCCTGTAACTTAGATTTTGGCAAGTTTATGTACCTTTTCCTCACAAACCACTGACATTATAGTACTTAAATGCGGCATGCAATTAGTCAGTACTATAGTGAAACATTCTATGGAAATTTTCATTTACAACAACAGTAAGTTATTTATGTACGTGCAGTGCCCTAAGATTTGGTATTTTTTCACAGGAATTTGGACAGCCGTAAAAACCTAGCAAAAGATGATATCAGTATTCTGTTCCAGCGATATATTTAATTATGAAATATCAAACTTTGTACAAAAATACATTAATTTCGTTCTGACAGACTTTTTTTTTAGAGAAAGGAACATTTGTACTCACCTTCTTGAAAAAATTTCAATTGTTTATAATAAAAACATATAACTTCAGTAAACATGAAACCATATGTTGTATATCCATGTAACATTCCGCACCAACTGTGCCAAATTTAGTTACATTGCCTTGAAAACTTTGGATTTTATAAGTTTTTTTTTTGTTTTTTGTTTTTTTTTTTTTTTTTGTACATAACAATTTCCCCACTTGATGAAGAATGTCGGTTTCTCTCAAAAATAAAAAAGGCTAGTAACCAGCAGAAGACCTGACATTTTGCAGAAAGACATCGTATATCTACTCAATAACGTGAAGTTTTCTTCAGTAAACTTCCAGTCAAATCAACTGGCGTGCGACGTAGCAAACTTGTAAGGAATGCAATACCTACATTATTTAACATACAAAATAAGTCTCTACGACTGTAGTGAAAGGCAAACCACACAGGCGTGATAACACAACATCAGAAACAATGAAACTATTTCCTGGGACAGAAGAAACTATTCCACAATTGCTGACACATCTGAGCCACAAAGGATAAGATTTTTCAACATACTTCCTCTAGAAGCAAAAGTAATTAGATTTACAGAAATATTCGTTTATTTGAAGTCGAGTGAAGTATAAGAATGTGAGAATCTTTAGGCACCAAACAAAATTTTTACACGTGAATGAGAGTGTCTAAGATAATAGGAGCAGGCAGCAACAGAAGTATGTGCTTCTCATGCATGAAATATGTATTTATATCCTATTGCTGCCAGCGTATTAGGCAGCAATTATACACATACTCGAAAGTATTTCTTCATGAATAATCTGAGATTGTCATTGAATCAGTGACATTCGGCTGTTTTAAGATTTATTTCACGATAGTACATGTCTTCTCATATTACACAAGCTATCGGAGGCGAAAACTGAAATAAATATTTCGTAAATTACGTGGAAAAGGAACGAAAAACAAACATTAACCTTACGACACAGGCCTGCCGGTGTGGCCGTGCGGTTCTAGGCGCTCCAGTCTGGAACCGCGTGACCGCTACGGTCGCAGGTTCGAATCCTGTCTCGGGCATGGATGTGTGTGATGTCCTTAGGTTAGTTAGGTTTAAGTAGTTCTAAGTTCTAGGGGACTGATGACCACAGATGTTGAGTCCCATAGTGCTCAGAGCCTTACGACGCACATATGTCTTCTTCCTCCCGCTAGAGTCGCTCCAGTTGTCAAACGCTGGTAGCGTTCTCGCTTCCCGCGCACGGGGTCCCGGGTTCGATTCCCGGCAGGGTCAGGGATTTTTCTCTGCCTCTTGATGACTGGGTGTTGTGTGTTCATCATCATTTCATCATCATTGACTCGCAAGTCGCCGACGTGGCGTCAACTAAAAAGGACTTGCAATACGGCGGCCGAACTACCCCGCATGGGGCCTCCCGGCCAACAATGCCATACGATCATTTCATTTTCATCAACTTTCGCAGCAGTGAGCGTCGCGACTGTTTGATCAGCCTGTAATACCACAGACAGGCAACGCTGCGATAGTAGTGAAGCAAACTGAACAAACCCACGACGTTTTATGTTGTCAAACCAAACGGGCGCGGTACAGGAGTGCAGTAATTACAAAATGCATCCAATTGTTAATTTTCGTCAACAACAGCGAGAAACGAGTTATCCCTGATTATAGCAAACTAACATTTCATATACGAGGATTACAATTTTTCTCAAGACCTATCGGTCACGAAAGTAAAATCACAGTGATAATCTCATGAAACTTTTCGCAGATGTACTGCGCACTGTCTGAGTATACCCATCTGTCACGTCGCACTTCCGAGTTTTAAGAGCGAAGGCAGCACGTAAACTTGCCTAGAACGATAGACATGAAATGTATTCACAGTCGGGCATACGAACAACGCATGGTCTGTACAAGGGAATGACGACAGTGAAACTTTGTCCCTGGCCGTGTCTCGAAAACGGATTTCTCGCTTTACGCGAGCGGTCGCCCTTAACCGCTTCGGCTATCCGAGCACAACGAATGGCCCCCACCCATACGTCGTTGTTCCTGCATATTTTTGAACATGGCCATGATGTTGGCTCTGGGACTACATTTTGCGACTGTATGGTTTTAACGGCCAGTGAAATACTGTAACAAAATTGGATGTTTTATTTTAAAGGCCACCTCCGTTCCAAGAAAAGAGGTGTGACTTCTTGGATTGTGACGTCATGGAAAGAAGGCGTGGCTTGTGCCATCATGGGTAGGTTACCGACTTGTGCAAGTGACAACACAAATACAAAGTATGCGTCACTCACATGTTCTAAAATTTTTGGACGAATCGGTTTCTGATGCTATAGGCTTATTATTATTTAAGTCGAAGGCATCTTTGACACTCTAATCGTGCATGTTGCCGCAAGTAAGTGATATCTGTCAGGGCGGGGGGGGGGGGGGGGGGGGGAGGAGAGGGAGGGAGGGGGCAGGGGGAAAGATGGAGGGCAGAACCGAACTCCTGATCCACAACTAGTGCTTCATGCTGTTGTTTTTCATACTAATAACTTTATTAATATCGCTCATTAATGGTGCATAGTTGGAATATCTATGCAGTGACGATTCAGATGTATAGAGCAAAATTTTGTGTGTGTGTGTGTGTGTTTTGTGTGTGTGTGTATGAGAGAGGGAGGGTATTTTTTAGGGGAAAAAAATGGCTCTGAGCACTATGGGACTTAACATCTGAGGTCATCAAATGGCTCTGAGCACTATGGGACTTAACATCTATGGTCATCAGTCCCCTAGAACTTAGAACTACTTAAACCTAACTAAACTAAGGACAGCACACAACACCAGCCATCACGAGGCAGAGAAAATTCCTGACCCCGCCGGGAATCGAACCCAGGAACCCGGGCGTGGGAAGCGAGAACGCTACCGCACGACCACGAGATGCGGGCTCTGAGGTCATCATCAGTCCCCTAGAACTTAGAACTACTTAAACCTAACTAACCTAACGACATCACACACATCCATGCCCGAGGCAGGATTCGAACCTGCAACCATAGCAGTCGCGCGGTTCCAGACTGGAGCGCCTAGAACCGCTCGGCGACCGCGGCCGGCTTTAGGAAAAAGAAGGATAGCCTTCGCCAGTTTTGATTCTGTTCTGCATAATCTGTATTTCAATTAGTTGTACTCTGCCAGGTTTTCGGGTGGCCTCGTGGTAAGTTATTGTGGTCATACGAGTTCGTTACGTCGAGTCTTCAACACACCTCGCTGCACTAGTTCCACACAGGGGACTAGCACGTACACACCGCATTACTGGCCCGACCTGCGTCAGCAGAGGAGAGTCACATGACTCCATACACCGTCTTTTTTCTTTGGGTCATAAGTCTTCTGATTGGTTTCATGCGGCCCGCCACGAATTCCTCTCCTGTGCCAATCTCTTCATCTCATAGTAGCATTTGCAACCTACGTCCTCAATTATTTGCTGGATGTATTCCAATCTCTGTCTTCCTGTACAGTTTTTGCCCTCTACCGTTCCCTCTAGTACCATGGAAGTCATTCCCTCATGTCTTAACAGATGTCCTATCGTACTCATCCTTCTCCTTATAAGTGTTTTCCACATATTCTTTTCCTCTCCGATTCTGCGTAGAGCCTCGTCATTCCCTACCCTATCAGTCCATCTAATCTTCAACATTCGTCTTTAGCACCACATCTCAAATGCTTCGATTCTCTTCCTTTCTGGTTTTCCCACAGTCCATGTTTCACTACCACACATTGCTGTACTCCAGACGTATGTTCTCAGAAATTTCTTCCTCAAATTAAGGCATATGTTTGACACTAGTAGACTTCTCTTGACCAGGAATGCCCTTTTTGCCATCGTTAGTCTGCGTTTGCTGCTTGCTCCGTCCGTCATTGGTAGTTTACTGCCTAGGTACCTGACCATCAATCTTGATGTTACGTTTCTCTTTGTTTTCATTCCTACTACTTCTCACTACGTCCGTCTTTCTTCGATTTACTCTCAATCCATATTCTGTACTCATTAGATTGTTCATTTCGTTCAGCAGATCATGTAATTCTTCTTTATTTTCACTCAGGATAGCAATGTCATCAGCGAATCTTATCATTGATATCCTTTCACCTTGAATTTTAATTCCAGTCCTCAACCTTTCTTTTTTTCCATCATTGTTTCGTCGATGTACAGACTGAACAGTAGAGGCCAAAGGCTACGTCCTTGTCTTACACCCTTTTTAATACGAGTACTTCGTTCTTGGCCGTCCACTCTTATTATTCTCTTTGGGTGTTGTACATATTGTATATGACTGGTCTCTCCCTATAGCTTACCCGTACTTTTTTCAGAATTTCGAACATCTTGCACCATTTTACATTGTCGAACACTTTTTCCAGGTCCACAAATCCAGTGAACGTGTCTTGATTTTTCTTTAGTCTTGCTTCCATTATTAACCGCAACGTCAGAATTGCCTTTACCTTTCCTAAAGCCAAACTGATCGTCATCTAGCACATCCTCAGTTTTCTTTTCCATTCTTCTGTATATTGTTCTTCTAAGGAACATGGATACATGAGCTGTTAAGCTGATTGTGCGGTAATTCTCGCACTTGTCAGCTCTTGCCATCTTCGGAATTGTGTGGATGATGTTTCTCTGAAGGACAAATGGTATGTCACCAGACTCATACAGTCTATACACCAACATGAATAGTCGCTTTGTTGCCACTTCCCCCAATGATTTTATAAATTCTGATAGAATGTTATCTGTCCCTTCTGCCTTATTTGATCTTAAGTCCTCTAAAGCTCTTTTAAAATTCTGATACTAATACTGGATCCCCTATCTCTTCTAAATCAACTCCTATTTCCTCTTCTATCACATCATACAAGTTCCCCCCTCATAGAGGCTTTCAGTGTATTCTTTCCATTTATCCGCTCTCTCCTCTGCATTTAGCAGTGGAATTCCCGTTGCACTCTTACCACCCTTGCTTTTAATGTCACCGAAGGTTGTTTTGACTTTTCTGTATGCTGAGCCTGTCCTTCCGACAATCATTTCTTTTTCGATTTCTGCACGTTTTTCATGCAGCCATTTCGTCTTAGCTTCCCTGCACTTCCTATGTATTTCATTCCTCAACTACTTGTATTTTTGTATTCCTGAGTTTCCCTGGACATTTTTGTACTTCCTCTTTTCATCAACAAATGAAGTACAGTATTTCTTCTGTTACCTATGGCATCTTCGCAGTTACCTTCTGTGTACCTATGTTTTTTTTCCATCTTCTGTGATGGCCCTTTTTAGATATGTCCATTCCTCTGCAACTGTACTCTCTACTGAGCTATTCCTTTTTGCTGTATATATATCCTTAGAGAACATCAAGCGTATCCCGCTTCTTTGCGTATTGATTCTTCATGACTAATGTCCTGGACTTCGGCCTACTCTTCAACACTATATTGTGAGTCTATATCTGTTCCTGGGTACGCCTTATAATCCAGTACCTGATTTCGGTATCTCTGTTTGACTGTACTGTAATCTAACTCAAATCTTCCCGTATCACCCGGCCTTTTCCAAGTATACCTCCTCCTCTTGTGATTCTTGAACAAAGTATCTATATTAGTAGCTGAAACCTGTTACAGAACTCAATTAGTCTTTTCCTCTCTCATTCCTTGTCCCAAGCCCATATTCTCCTGTAATCTTTTCTTCTACCCCTTCCCATACAACTGCATTCCAGTCTCCCATGACTATTAGATTTATGTCTCCCTTTACGTACTGTATTACCCTTTCAATATCCTCATATACTTTCTCTATCTCTTAATCTTCAGCTTACGACGTCGGCATATATACCTGAACTATCGTTGTCGGTGTTGGTTTGCTACCGATTCTGATAAGAACAACCCTATCACTGGACCGTTCACAGTAACACACTCTCTGCCCTACTCCCGTTATACCATTTTCTGCTGTTGCCGATATTACCCTACACTCATCTGACCAGAAATCCTTGTGTTCTTTCCATTTCATTTCACTGACCCCTATCGTATCTAGACTGAGCCTTTGCATTTCCCTTTTCAGATTTTCTAGTTTCCTACCATGTTCAAGCTTCTGACATTCCACGCCCCGATTCGTAGAACGTTATCCTTTCGTTGATTATTCAGTCTTTTTCTCATGGTCACCTCCCCCTCGGTAGTCCCCTCCCAGAGATCCGAATGTGGGACTATTCTGGAATCTTTTGCCTATGGAGAGATCATCATGACACTTTTCAATTACAGGTCACATGTCCCGTGGATACACGTTATGTGTTTTTAACGCAGTGGTTTCCATTGCCTTCTGCATCCTCACGCTGTTGATCACTGCTGATTCTTCCGCCTTTAGGGGCAGTTTACCAGCACTAGGACAAGAGAATGCCCTGAACCTCTATCCGCTGGTCCACCCTCTTTTGACAAGGCCGTTGGCAGAATGAGGATGACTTCTTATGCCGGAAGTCTTCGGCCGCCAGTTCTGAATATTAATAAAAATTTAAGGAGTGGCTAGATTCGAACCCGGGATCGAGGACGTTTAGATTATTAATCCAAGACGCCACCCGTTTACTGCGGTTCAAAGTTGTTACGATGCACAGTTCACAATCAGGTGACGAAACTCATGGGATACTCCCTAATTCCTTGTTGGGCTCCTTTTGCCTGGCGTAGTGCAGCAACGCGACGCGGCATGGACTCAAAAAGTCGTTGGAAGTTCCCTGCAGAAATACTGAGCATAGCCTTCCTTAATTGTGAAAGTGTTGCCGGTGCAGGAGTTTGTGCGCGAACTGACCTCTCGATTATGTCACATAAATGTTCCAACGGGATTCACCTCGGGCGATCTGGGTGGCCAAATCGTCCTGTCGAATTGTTCAGGATGTCCTTGAAACCAGTCACGAACAACTGCGGCCCATCAACGTGGTGCACTGTCATCCGTAAAAACTCCATCGTTCTTAGGATACAGGAAGTCCATGAATGACTGCAAGTTGTCTCCAAGTAGCCAAACATAACCATTTCCAGTCAATGTACCAGAAGACACAGTCCATTCCATGTAAACACAGCCCGCACTACGAAGCAGATTGCACAGTGCCTTGTCCACAAGTTTACTACAAGGCTTCGTGGGGTCTTCGTCAGTCTCCAACCCATCAGCTCTTCCCAACTGAAATCGGGAGTCGTCTGACAAGACTACGGTTTTCTAGTCTTCTAGGTCCAACCGATATGGTCATGAGCCTAGGAGAGGACTGCAGGCGAAGTCGTACTGTTAACAAAGGCATTCGTCGGTCGTCTGCAGCCATAGCCCACCAACGCCAAATTTCGCCACCCTGTACTAATTTATACATTCGTCGTACTCCCCACATTAATTTCTGCGGGTATTTGAGCAGTGCCGCTTGTCTGTTAGCAATGGAAACTCTCGTAAACAACGCTTGTCTTGTCGTTAAGTGAAGGCCGTCGACCAGAACGTTGTGCGTAGTGAGAGTAAATGCCTAAAATTTGCTATTCTCCGCATATTCTTGACACTATGGATCTCGGTATATTGAATTTCCTAACGATTTCGGAAATGGAACGTCCCATGTGGCCGCGCGGAGTAGCCGTGCGGTCTAAGGCGCCTTGTCACGGCTCACCCCGTCGGAGGTTCGAATCCTCCCTCGGGCATGGGTGTGTGTGTTGTCCTTAGCGTAATTAAGTTTAAGTTAGATTAAGTAGTGCGTAAGCTTAGGGACCGATGACCTCAGCTGTTTGATCCCATAAGACCTTACCACGAATTTCCAAATTTTCACATGTGCTTCTAGCTCCAACTATCATTGCGCTTTCAAAGTCTGTAAATTCCCTGTCACTTCAGAAATCTTTTCGCGACGAGTACAAATGATCGCTCCGTCAACGCACTGCCATTTTATACTACATGTACGCGATACTACCGACATCTGTACATGTGCATATGTCCCATGACTTTTGTTACCTCAGTGTATGACATCCATGGACTCTGATGACAGTCTAAGTAAAGTATAACGTGGCCACAATAAAGTACACAGTCATACAGTTGCATCTCATGAATTTTTCCAAGGTTTCTTTTATGTTCACCGCCTAGGCTCCAACCATAACTCTTTCTTTTTTAATCGCTTTTCATTACTGTTAAGGATTTGGATGATGAATATTAAACACGAAATAGAGCATTAACTACATGCTCTTGTGTTTGAAGCTGCTGTAATGAACAATGGTGTAATTATTAGGGGCAGTGGTTGTTACCAGAAAAATTCAAAGAAGTTGGTATATTAAAAAATATCAAATGATAAGTCAAGTTCTGACGGTGAAAAGATAAAGAAATGCAGCAGGTTAACTAACTGGTAGATATTTAATAATAAAACTTAACAGGATAAACACTTTGGTTGGAGTATGCCTCAAAATAGCAGATGTAAACAAGAAGCGTAACACAATGTTAACTTTCTAGCCGAGTTGTGTGAGAAGCCAACATAATTTTAGTTTTAGATTCCGTATCACGTAACTTTGATCTGATACAAGACATATCACATCCTAATCTTGGCTCCCATATAAAATAAACACATGAAAAAAAGTTTTGCATCACCTCGGTTCGGAGAGTTCCGGAACCTGTACAGAAAACTGAAATAGAGATCAACATTTCCGCCCTTTTCATTGCTCATGGAAACCACACGTTGGCTGGCTCAAATGGCTCTGAGCACTATGGGACTCAACATCTGTGGTCATCAGTCCCCTAGAACTTAGAACTAATTAAACCTAACTGACCTAAGGACATCACACACATCCATACCCGGGGCAGGATTCGAACCTGCGACCGTAGCGGTCGCTCGACTCCAGACTGTAGCGCCTAGAAACGCACGGCCACTCCGGCCGGCAAACCACACGTTGCATGTTGTATCACCATACAGCGAGACCTTCAGCGGTGGTGGTCCAGATTGCTGTACACATCGGTACCTCTGATACCCAGTAGCACGTCTTCTTGCATTGATGCATGCCTGTATTCGTCGTGGCATACTGTCCACAAGTTCATCAAGGCACTGTTCGTCCAGATTGTCCCACTCCTCAACAGCGATTCGGCGTAGTTTCCTCAGAGTGGTTGGTTGGTCACGTCGTCTATAAACAGCCCATTTCGGTCGATCCCAGGCATATTCGTTAGGGTTCATGTCTGGAGAACATGCTGGCCACTCTAGTCGAGCCAAATCGTTATCCCGAAGGAAGTCATTCACAAGATGTGCACGATGGGAGCGCGAATTGTCGTCCAAGAAGACGAATGCCTCGCCAATATGCTGCCGATATGGTTGCACTATCAGTTGGAGGATGGCATTGACGTATCGTACAGCCGTTAAGCACCTTCCATGACTACCAGCGGCGTACGTAGGCCCCACATAATCCCACCCCAAAACAGCAGGGAACCTCCACCTAGTTGCACTCGCTGGACAGTGTGTCTAAGGCGTTCAGCCTGAACACGTCCCCGACGATTGTCTGGTTGAAGGTATATGCGACACTCACCAGTGAAGAGAACGTGATGCCAATCCCGAGCGGTCCATTCGGCATGTTTTTGCGCCCACCTGTACCGCGTTTAGAGCCTTCCCTGGCACAAAATAACAATGCGGACGCTATCGAACCGCGGCATTGACCGTCTAGGCATGGTTGAACTAGAGACAACACGAGCCGTGTACCTCCTTCCTGGTGGAATGTCTATAACTGATCGGCTGTAAGACCCCCTCCGTCTAATAGGCGCTGCTCATGCATGCATATTTGCATCTTTGGGCGGGTTTAGTGACACCTCTGAACATTCAAAGGGACTGTCTGTGATGCAATGTCGACAGTCAACGTCTATCTTCAGGAGTTCTGGGAACCGGGGTGATGCAAAATCTTTTTTGATGTGTGTACGTAAACACCTAACACCTAACGAAGTAATTGAGAATGAAGTGGAAATTACCATATATTAACCATTGTGTTTGAACGATGACGTCATGCGTCAAACGACGTAAACAATGCAGCAACTAAACGGAATGATATCATATCGCGTGCCGTATTTTCAACTGTAGACAAAAACTGGCGGTTTTGATTATGACAACTATTACTGCATCAGAAAAGGAACTCATAGATTAATAAAAGAAATATCTGTCCAAAAGACAGGAAAGGAAATATTTCGGGTCTAGTGAAGCAGGGGATACAACCCGTCGGCTTTGACCAATGACGTCATACATTGGTCATAGATAGTAATGTCTTCACTTCGAGGCATAGATAATAAAACTGTTCTGTGTTCCGGATAAGCGCTATTATTGTACATTAAAATAATTATTCGTAATGATATTGAGGTAATTTGGAGTATTAGTTTGTTATTGAAGAACAATTTTTAGTGTCTTATTTTCGTTTATAGGAATGGATTTGTCTGTTTGTGGGTATGTAATTTTCATTACTGTCTGTCTAGGCGAGCTTCGGTTATTCCTTGATATTTCCGTGTGGTAAGTTCACTTTTCCATTAACTTCTTTCTCGGTATTTCACTGTTTTATTCCACCAACATGTGTATTATCGTGTTGTGAAGTACGTAATAGAAATTTCTCAGCTGTCGATCCTCTTTTGCCGGCCGGAGTGGCCGAGCGGTTAAAGGCGCTACGGTCTGGAACCGCACGACCGCTACGGTCGCAGGTTCGAATCCTGCCTCGGGCATGGATGTGTGTGATGTCCTTAGGTTAGTTAGGTTTAAGTAGTTCTAAGTTATAGGGGACTTATGACCACAGCAGTTGAGTCCCATAGTGCTCAGAGCCATTTAAACCATTTTTTTATCTTCTTTTGTTTCCCAGCACTAATATCAGTACGACATTTTCAAATGTGTACTTGCTATATAACAGGCGAAACCCCTGACACAACTAAAATTTGATCCCGTCCTTCACTTCGCCTTTACACTGACGACACAACTAAAACTTGTATCCCGTCCTTCAGTTCTCCTTTACACTGACACTGTATGTCTCAATTGGCAGGCAAGATACAAATGTTGCGTACAGCTATATGGCTCAAGTAACGAATGAGATACTATTAGCGTCCAAGACAACAAGAAAACTGTACCCCATAGTGAAGTACGGGATACAAATTGTACATATGTCGTCTTCTTGTCTCCGTGTAGTTCAATTGAGGTACAAGTTGCAAATGTAACGTACGTTTATTTCCACCTTTTCGTTACCATTGTACATATATAGAGGTCAACGGATGTCTGGTATACATATATTACATACGTAGGTCCTTCTGTCATCAGTAGTACTGATATGTACGTAAGAAAAGACTCTTACTAATAGCGGAGATGAAATAAACAACACATCTACAATTTGTATCCTGTGTTCCATTGAGGGTTTACTGAAGCGGAGGATACATCGTTCAAGTGAACAACAGGACAGCAATGGTAGTTGAAACTAAGAAATCGACGTACGTTGAACTTGTATCCCGTACTGCACTTGAGCAATATAGTTCGAAAGAGCTTCGAGATACAACTGACATACATGTAACGTGATGTATTCTTTGTTAGTAATATATACTGGCCCTTATATATGTGAAGTACAGTTTTTCACTCTTGCATTCCTTTGGTTCTGAATATTCTTCTCAGCTCTTTCATCTTTGTAATACATGCTCTCTGACCAATTCTGACGTCATTGGTCAAAGCCGACGGGTTGTATCCCCTGCTAAACTAGACCCAATATTTCAATGTACAATTCTAATACTCAATCATAGATAATAAAACAAATATTTGTGTAAAAGAAAACGCCCTACAGCTTAATCGGGCACCATGACACACAGCACGAACTTAAAATAAGGAAACATAGTATCGTAAGAAAAGAAAAAAAAATCGAGCTAGCAACCTATCGCAAAATGCATTTTAGCTACATAGCTCAAGTGGGGTCTGCAATACGCATTTACAAATATATGTATGTATCAGGAATAAACCGAAACATTTATTACGGAAAGAACTTAAATGACTCATCAGAAAGGAAAGGAATCGAATACTGGTATCGTGAAAAAACTGTACCACTGCAGTGGAGACCATGATGCACAATACTAATTTAAAAACAAAATAAGTGGGCTGTATTAATAGTAAATAAAAAAAGACGGGAATCGATGAAGTGTTAGAATTTGCACCGAAACAAGAGGGAGTACTTTGTTTATCATACGCAGCGAAGAGTGAAAAAAGTTTCGAAAAATGGTAACGAATAACAGTATCCGGAAATTAAATACAAAACACGCATCAAGAAGAGACTTCATAACGACCATTACTGTTAAGTCCCTGCCAAAACTGACGGATAGTATCCTCTTGACCCAAAAAAGAGAGAAACCCTAATACAGTTATAACTTGGAATTGAATGAACAGATTTGCTGGAACTCCAGGAATCAATGGTTGGATATCATACATGAAAGCATTACTGAATCTGAATGTAACCGGATGAGAATGTAATATGATATCGACGTGGATAAGGAATGCTTTCAGTAATTCCTCTAACCTAGGTAAAATCCTATATGCAGGCCCCAGTTCTAAAACGTAGGCCTTCTCAATAACTGCAGCTATAGTCAACGTAAAAATATTCCTTCTGAATTGGTTTTATTGAAGGTTATTTGACAGCACTTTAGACGCTCTTCAACTGCACACATCTGCCTACACAGCAAGATATCTACATCGTGTGAAAAATTTTCGCTTTCTATTTTGAAAGAGGGATACTCACTCATCGGAGTCGATGCACATATCGCTGGGTATGAGCGACTGAGTGAGGCGTCTCGCCTTCAACAGCGCCACCTCATCGGCTGTCCAGCAGCTGCGTGACACGTCGGAAGGTCGAAACAGCGTCGTGCCCACATTTAGTCGGAACTGCGGAGATCCGTTATGCGTCGTAGCAGCCGTTAAAGTTGCGATCCACGACCCAATTAAGATTAACAGTTTAATCTTCTGATATAGCTGTACCATCAGGAACTGCATACAGACGACACTTAGCTATATTATTAAATAAATATTAGTCTTCATTTGTTTATTTATTTATATGTTCTGTGGAAAACAACTGCGACCTCTGGTTACGATGTGTGTAGCATTCATCCCACGCTAGATGAGGAGAACCCTACGTCATAGTGACGTAACGTTACATCATCATGACGTAAATTATTTAATCGACTACATGAGTACGTGTATCGATCTTTGCAGTTGTACCACAGAGGTTGCACCGATAACGTGAAAGCTAAATATAAACTGACTTGTACAAATTGACAGCAGTTGTGTGGTATGCCCAGTTGAATTACTTATTAAGCTGTAATCTCAACAATTTTGGATGTTATTGTGTGTTTCTTGATGTAATGAATGTCTCAACGAAGGGACCATAACAATAACGAAAGTCAAAAATAGCGTCTAGTCATTTTTAAAAAAATCCGAGTAATTGTGCATAAATCATGTGAAACAGAGAGAAATTAACGTGTTTCGTATTTTGATAAAAGCATATGGATTGTACATGATTCTTCTGGGCAGAAACGTTAAACTGAGAAATTAATTTTGTTCCAAAGATAATTCGAATGTTGCTGGAATTTTAATTTTGCCTTCATGCTGTAGATCAGCTCAGAAACATTTGCTCTTCAAGATGTCATTATTTTCCTTCATACGTTGTTTTTTTTCACAAAATACAGCGTATAAAGAAAAATAATGACGTGTGTTATAAACAGTTTACATTATACATTATAATCATCAGCAATAATTTATTTCTGAAGAGCAAAATTTTCTGAGTTGTTCTGCACCATGAGGGCAAAATTAAAATTCCAGCAACATCCGGAATTATCTTTGGAACCACATTAATTTCTCGGTTTTACGTTTCAGCCCAGAAGAATTATGTACAATACATTGGCTTTTATAAAAATACGAAACACTTTAATTTCTCCCTATCTCACGTTTCTGTCCACATGATTTATGCACAGTTATTCGGATTTTTTAAAAAAATGACTACTCGCTTTTTTTGACTTTCATTGTGGTTATGGTTCCTTGGTTCAGGTATTCGTTATGTTCATGAAACACACAATAACATTCCACATTATTGGGATTAGAGCCTAATAATTAATTATTTCACGTTTCTGTCGACATAATCATGCACAATTGATGGGATTTTTTTTAAAAATGACTACAAGCTTTTTTTGACTTTCTTTATGTTCATGAAATACCCAATAACATCCCAAATTCTTTGGATTACAACTTAATAATTAATTATTTCACGTTTCTGTTCACATGATTTATGGACGATTAATCGGATATTAAGAAAAATTACTGCGAGCGTTTCTTTTTTTCTTTTGTAATGGTTCCTTCGTTCAGATATTCATTATGTTCAAGAAACAAACAATAGCATCCAAAATTATTGGAATTCCAGCTTAATAACTAATTCAACTGGGCTGAACATACCACACAACTGCTGTAACTTCGTTTCTACACATGTCTTTACATTTAGCTTTCACGTTACCGTGCAACCTCTGTGGTACAACAGCAAAGATCGATATAAGTACTCATGTAGGCGATTTAGGTTTATTTACGTCTCGATGACGTAGCGTTACGTCATATCACGTAGGTCTCTTCTCACCTAGAGTGAGATGAATGCTAACCTTACGACGATGTGGAATGAGTTAGTTACAGCTGTAATACATTTTCTCAGTGAAAAATATGGCAATATGTTGACCATTTACGTCATCATAGGCCAAACTTCAGCAAACATCCGAAACCGATTAAAAGCAGATGGGCATGTATTACATACATATGTTACTGAAATACGGACAAGAAGCGCCATATACCTAACATTACGAATGATAAAACATGCTAAACCGTACACTGAAATTATATTTTCAGACAAATACGCCAATAGCACTTGCCAACGAGAGATTTTGACTGATTATATTAGATGGCGGAAGGCAGAACCAACGACAGTATTACCAACATAACTGTCGCGACACTCACTGCTGTAAAAGTTGTTGCCGTTTGACAAATGGAGCGACACTAGCGCTCCAAGCGGCAGGTAAGGTGAACGTCAGACGCGTTGTAAGCATAATGTTTGTTTACATCCATTTACTACGTAATTTCCGAATTATTCGAGTTATTTTCTTGCCTCCAAGAGTTTGTTTAGTATCGGAAGGCATATATGTTTCTATTAATGATTCTAAAATAAGCGCAAGTATGGACAAAAACCATGAATAGAGTGGCAAGCTACAACACATTCGTGAAGAAACACTTGTGACATTGGACAGAATTGCAGCTTACCACGTTGATATCAAAAGAATATAAACACACAGATTCACATGTAAGAAGCGCAGACATGTACCTCTACATGCAAAAGCGAACGACAGCTCGTTTATCGTTCTGTAGGCCTACTGTGTGTGTCAATGTTGCCTGTTGCCACAAGTACGACCTTAATCTTTATATTATTCAAAGTGGGTAAAGCAACTGCCAAATAGTGGCAGAAATATGCTGAAAACATTATAATGAGCTGATTACATTACATTTCACGAAAAACTAAATATTTGAATAATTTTCAAACAATCTGTCTGTAGGCACTTTCCTTGTCCCGTAATAGTTTCGCTCAATCTGCACATTCTGACACTTCACACGCTTTTTTAAGACATGAACAGCTGCACTTAATCTAACCACTTTATCGTCAAAGCACGTCTGTGGTGACGATTCGCACGAATCTGGCACTGATACATGGAGAGCTGAACTGGCTGCCTGTGTCATACGACTGTTTTACAGCTTTAGATTGACTGTCGAATCTTTGTGGCAATTTCCTCTTCATCGTCAGTTGAGGTGGCTTATTTAGGATGTCAAACAGTGTGGGTACTGCATTCCACACGAGTTTGTTATTGTCTGCGTTCATGAACTGGCTTTCTTCGAAATGTAGCGGACAAAACCTAATATTATTATACAGATAAACTGGGTCTTTCTTCATAAGGTCTTCTCGTCTGCTATTAACAAGCCATTTTCTGCTCCTAAAACGATACATTCATCATTTATACACATATAGTTTGCAAGTGAATCCTGACGATACAGTTTAGTAACATGAAGGTATATACCGCTCAGGATCCTTAGGAAACCTAAAACGAGACAGCTGTGGTGTCTTCTTCCTGTTGTTGCTGCAATTTATTGCGCTACAAACGCTCCCGATGGTAAACGCCATTGTATAAATCAAAATAATCAATCACTATTCGCTTTCAGGATCGCGCCGAACTCACAGTTCAACCTACCAGCCGCTTGGGGCGCTGCTGGCGCTATAGGCAACAAAATCGAGGCGAAGTGTCGCGGCTGTTATGTTAGACTGTGGTATTACGTTTGATAAACATTGTCGGGTAAAAGTCTATCATAGAGCCGGTGACGTACGTACACGATTAGTGAAGGAAAGTTGTCAGCGCTTGCCGTGAGGTATGATGGGAACAAAAGAAGGTGTGTCAGCTGTTTGTGTTACGCAGCCAATGACAGACGGCAAGCTGTAAGCGAAGATTCATTTATGTATTGCTGCTTGTCTAAGTCGCGGCTGTTTAAAGTGTTATTGCGAACATCAGCCAGCTTCATTGCTGTTTAAATGGTTTTTATTTACTAAATCAGTCACGATGAACCCATTTCGGTTTGTGGCCATCATCAGGTGCTCTGTAAATACATAACTAAGCGATGGTCTCAATACAATAATCTGTAACTATGATCAAGAAAGCTATAATACCATTTAAAGAGCAGTGTAGTTGTCTGATATTCATAATAACCATGTCACTAGAGGCACTGCGGACCCCAAAAAACAAAAGTTGTGGACTTCAGTGTCGTACACCTATATGGGGAACTCTCTGAAATAAACAAAGATAGCAATAAACATGGTAAAACTTGTCGAAAGTGTGAAATTCAGTAAGGTTTGTCTAAAGAAGGAACTCGCCCCGGCCTACGTCAACATCAAGATTTCAGCAGAACCAACGCTGGTACCTCACATCAGACAATATGGAGCAAAATTATGGACCCAACGAGAATTTAACAGTAACCTATCTTATAAGAAACACCAAGATCAAGGTAGTGTGTGTCTCAGCTAAAATTAACTAACAATAATACTCCATTAATTTTTGACACCATGTCACATATAATAAATATCTATGGGCATAACATCAGCACCTAGATCAGATGTATAAACAAAAATAAAATCAAGCGCCTCACGGAAAATACCTCATTGTCAAAACTAAAAATATATTAAGCCCTTTATTTTTCATTAAAAACCATCAACATGACCGAAAATGTTTTCAATGACCAAGAGGAAAAACTGTTGAGTAAAGGATTAAGGTATGCTGTCGAACCAAGATTCCACAATACTGTACAAAAACAACTAACAGCATCTGCAAAGGCAGCACTAGACCTGGCAAACTTACCTATAAAACAACATAATGAAACCACTGTCAAATAGCGAAAGCGACAGAAAAAGAGCTCAAAATCAGGAAAAGCTACAATATCTATTGAGATAACAAAACACTACCCCAAATTAATGAAAAATTAACGAATAACAACACCCTGATATTTAAATCAGATAAAGGCAATAGTCTAGTTATCATTAACAAAGATGACTACGTAGAAAAAGTTAACGGCTTCTTTGGTAACAATGGTATCACACAAACCAATAGATACCCAACAAACAAATTTTTAGCCTAAACCATAAAAGGATGTCATACGATACTTACAGAATATGAAAAAAAGGACATGTATACCCATGAACCCTGGAATACCAAAGCTCCATGGACACCTTAAGATACACAAACAATTTGTTGCTATATACAATCATATACAACCGTTCACTCAGCGAAAGATCCATACCCAAAGACTGGAAAGTTGTACAGGTCACACCGATATTCAAGAAAGGTGGTAGAGTAATCCACTAAATTACAGGCCCACATCATTAACGTCGATATGCAGTAGGATTTTAGAACATATATTGTGTTCTAAAATTATGAATTACCTCGAAGGAAACGGTCTATTGACACACAGTCAATATGGGTTTAGAAAACATCCTTCCTGTGAATCACAACAAGCTCTTTGTTCACATGAAGTCCTGAGTGCTATTGACAAGGGATTTCGGATCGATTCCGTATTTATGGATTTCCGGAAGGCTTTTGACACTGTACCACACAAGCGGCTCGTAGTAAAATTGCGTGCTTATGGAATATCGTCTTAGTTATGTGACTGGATTTGCGATTTCCTGTCAGAGAGGTCGCAGTTCGTAGTAATTGAGGGAAAGTCATCGAGTAAAACAGAAGTGATTCCACGCGTTCCCCAAGGTAGTGTTATAGACCCTTTGCTGTTCCTTATCTATATAAACGATTTGGGAGACAATCTGAGCAGCCGTCTTCGGTTGTTTGCAGATGACGCTGTCGTTTATCGACTAATAAAGTCATCAGAAGATCAAAACAAACTGCAAAACGATTTAGAAAAAATATCTGAATGGTGCGAAAAGTGGCAGTTGACCCTAAATAACGAAAAGTGTGAGGTCATCCACATGAGTGTGAAAAGGAACTAGACGCAACACTTGAAACAAGCTTGTAGTCTAAATAACTGTCACAAGCTAAATAAAAGTTGTTGCATATAAATTGGACCACAAATATTCCTGAATAATGTCATACTTTGACATCTTATAAGCTGTGGGGTCAATGAAAGAAAAAAACTATTATTAAGAGAATAATCGGCAGTTAAAGAGGTTCAATTAAGAAATCTTTGACATTGTGTTAATGAATGAAGAACTCTAAAATTTGGCCAGCCAGAGTGGCCGAGCGGTTCTAGGCGCTACAGTCTGGAACCGCGCGACCGCTACGGTCCCAGGTTCGAATCCTGCCTCGGGCATGGATGTGTGTGATGTCCTTAGGTTAGTTAGGTTTAACTAGTCCTAAGTTCTAGGGGACTGATGACCACAGCAGTTAAGTCAAGTGCTCAGAGCCATTTGAACCATTCTTTTCTAAAATTTGTTACAACTATGTTTCAGGACTGTAATTTCTGAGTAATTGCCTAGGAAACGTGCACTTCTGACCACTAATTTCTTATAAAACTTCCTACATCTTACAACTGTAAACGCTTCACCACAAAAAAGATGACTTCAATATTAAGTACCAAAAATAGGAAAGGTGGATAAAAACAGTGAAATGAAAACAAAACTTACTTTTTATTTGTTAAGCACACGATAAAAATTTCACTATGAGCAACAGTTTCACCTGATTCGCTACTGATATTAACAATTTCACATGGAACACCTGCCACATGTTTTGCAAACTCATCCCTGTTTAGCCTATGTCTAGTTTTATTTATAAAATCTTCCTCGAAAAAATAATCAATCGATTCACAAACAAAATAAGTAGCACAATTCATATCAGGTCACGGTTTACAAACACTTTTCCGCTTCAGAAGCAATCATAGAAGTAGTTTTGGAAACCTGTTGAAATGCTTGTTCCTAACTTTCTCCGTTGAACCGACGTAATATCCAGATGAACCGCCAGGGAATTTACAGGAGTATTTCTACGTCAATTTGTTGTGTTGAATATTCTGAAAAACATAAAATTCTTCATCAAATAAAACTACTACTGACATATCAAAGTTATTTAAGTAAGCAAACAGTAATCACACAGCTTCATTCAAGACAGAAGAGCGGCGGCTCGCCCCAGCGTGGGACAGGACGCAGCGGCGCGCGGCCATATGGTCAACACCGACTCAAAGGAAGGCCTCGGCGCTTGTTGGTGACGTCACGTCAGCTAGGCACGGCGAACGCCAGGTCTGTTGCAGGCAGAAACGCCTGGGCGTGCTTATCACTATAAATCTCTTATTTTTGGACAAAATGTTTGGTATTGTTTTGGATTCTGCAGTTTTATTTAGACGTAAGATTTTCTTACTTTTGTAAAGCTACAAATCAAGATCATAGTTCTGTATTACTGAAGCCTGTCGAAACAAACGTAGATCAATATGAGAAGATGATTTGCCCCATTGCAAGCTTCGGAAATTTTACATTCAAGTAACTATATTTACTTGATCCATTTTGTTACCGAAACTTACCCCAACCCCCTTACAATGAACTCGTTTCTTTTATTTATTTTCGTTTGACATCGTCACTGGAAATGTGAACTAATTTACATGTGTAAATGTCCAAATGTTGTCAGTCATTAAATTACAGTCGTTTTCAACGAAAGGAATTGTAAACAGGAAACAAAATAGCTTCATACATCGAAAATACTGCTGAGCCTAAACTTTTTTAAACATGCACATTAGAAAAGAAAATATTCCCCTCTTGCTACTGTAAGGAGAAACTTTATAAGATAAAAAAATTTTATTTGATAAAACGAGTATCTCACTTTTGCGTCTTCTTCTGTCCCCCACCCCCTCGCCCAACGTGTACAATCGCAAGACATTTCATTAACATACAGTGCTCCTCACCCCATAGTCAACCGAGATACCTAAAGAACAGCACCAATATGATCACAGTTTCTTGTAAAAGCAACCCAGTACAAACGTAACTTCCTCAGATTTACAAATAAGGTAAAGAAGCACGAATTCTGCTGCTGCTGGACCATGAAGTTGTTTTTGTATGTCAGTCCTTAAAACAGGTGGAAATTTAAGTTCAGGAGTACACTATTTGTTAAGAAGTGTAATGAATTGCACAATTAATTGATTGCAGAAATCTCTCAGAACAATGCGTGTCGGTCAACTACCGCCAATAGTTTCACATTTTCCTGTGTCAGAGAGGGAGACACCACCATTATGAGTATGCCTGCAACAGACATGGCGTTCGCCGTGATTAGCCGACGTGACGTCACGAACAAGCGCCGAGACCTTCCTTTGAGTCGGTGTTGATATGGTGCGCTCGCATGCTCGATTGGGCTGTCACGGCCTCACATGTTGTCATGCGCTCCCGAAGGCGCGCCGGCGCAAACAACTAAGGGCCCGCGTCACCAAACCGCTTGGAGTCGCTATGGTTGCCAGGACGTAGTATCGGCTGGAAAACACCGATTCGGATCGAACGGTGGGGAAGATCTCACTTTCTGACACCAGTTTGTACATGAAAGGATAGTATCAGGCTCTCAGGTGGGCATCCGGGGTGTTTTCCTGCACGTAAAATGAGAAATGCCAGGATTCAGGGCAAAATGGGTTTCATTCCCAATAACTACCACAATATTCGTGAAAACTGGCTACGGCTGTCGAGTGAATGGGTACAATGTTAATGAAAATCGGCTACGACCGCAGAGTGAACGGCACATGGTACGGAAAAAATTATTTTACCCTCAATAAGAAGGACTGGTGGACACGTCCAGAGGGTAAGCAAGCTGGCAGGCGAGGGAGCGACCGGCTGTTGCGGCAGATACCTCGCCGACCCTCTTGCGTACCTCACGTGAAGGTACCCAGCCCTCCCGTTGTCACATTTGTGGCAGAAAATTGGCGTCTCGCTCTCAGCAGTACCGTGGTGGCGTCCTTAGGTTAGGGTAATAGCGAGGGAGACGACCACAAATACCGCGGATAAGTTTACTAACTGCTTACGTTACTGCCTGAGGCTAAATTAAAATGGTGGAAGTAGATACAATTTTTTCCCCATTATTACCGTTTACCATGTACAAGACAAGTTTATTAAGACCATCGCTTACTTATGTATATGCAGAGCACTTTGTAGTGTCATTGCCACAGATACCACTACAACGCCGCACCAACACGAGGTTGGCAGCCCGTCGTGTGTCGAGCACAGCGCACTCGACCGGGCTGTGCAGCTCGACGGAACTGGAGTGTGCCTCGTTCACTTCTTAGCTAGACTTCAACGTAGACAGACGCACTTTCATAATCGGTCTTCAGCCAGTTCTGTAATGTTTGCATTGATTCTCTGAGGGAGGCCCATCAGGCTTAGTCCCTGAGAATATGCTTTATTAGTTCATGGTATTCCATGTTTCGAGATTTAGTTGTAGCCGCAGCTGCAGTCCTACAAACTACTGAAGATAACTAATTTTCATTGTACTATGTGTTTCTTGATTCCGAGCTGACCAGTTGCAGCTGTAGCGGCGCATCGAAAGCTAAGTACTAATTAATTGTTTGTGCATAGTGGTTTATTTAGGAACTTTAGTAGTCTTCAACCGGTGTTCTTGGTGTTTTCTGGTGAAATAATTTCAGAAGAACCTTTTGGGAACTGTTTACAGCTTCGTTACTGTGTCATTAGACGTTTGATTCTCTTTCTGTATTAGTCTTTTGTTATATTCACATTTGTTGTTTATTAATACTGTTAATAATAGTAGTTACTTCCCTTGTAGAGTAAGTTTGTGATTATTGTAGTCAGGTTTTTAGCATCTTCTTATTGTAGTAGCGGAACTTAGAAAAAGTAAAATTTTACCATGAGTGAGAAGTGTGGGCTTTGCCGTAGGTTCGTGAGTAGTGGATTGCGGTGTGAGACTTGTTCGAAGTATTTTCACTGGGGGGAATGCAGTGGGGAAGCCAGTGGGCATTCTGGTGAGATCCTCTTCTGGAACTGCAGGTTATGTAGCAAGAGTAAATTGATAGAGGAGCAGGAGCGTAAGATCTGTGCCCTTCAGGTGCAGTTGAAAAACGCACAGGAGGAGCTAGATAGGATGAGGAGGGAGAAGAGGGTTGGGGAATGGGAGCTGGCTGTTGGCAAGAGATCTGCTAGGAGAAGAAGATTTTCAGGTAGTTTTACTATTGGTGTTTACAATAGATATGACCAACTGTCAGAGTCTAGTGGAGAGGAATCTCTAGTAGCTGTAGATGTAGGAAGTATGCAGCAGACCTCAGTAGTTACTGTGCCTAGAACAGTTGCAAAGTCGAAGAGGAAGAAGAAGGTTCTGCTGTTAGGTAGTTCTCATGGCAGAGGTGTAGGCCAGCAGTTGCAGGAAGTGCTGGGGAGTGAGTACCAGGTCACCAGCATTGTGAAGCCTAATGCAGGGTTGGCTCAGGTGACTGTTAACATAGGGGGGTTATGTAGGGATTTTACTAAAGGGGATCAGGTAGTGATTGTGGGTGGGGCTGGTAATAGTATTGATAGGGATGGGGAGTATAACATAGATGGTGACCTGGAAAAGATAGCCACTCAGACTGGTAACACGAATGTGCATTTCGTGGAACTGTTTCAGCGTCACGATCGGCCTCATCTTAATACAGCCGTCAGGCGTAATAACATGAGACTTGGGGGTGCGCTGATGACAGAAAGCATGGGTCACATTTCAGTGGTGTCGGTGGAGTCTATCAGCAGGACGGGTTTCACTAGACACGGCCTGCACCTCAACAGGTATGGGAAGGGAAGGTTGGCAAAGCTTATAGGTGACAGCATAGGTGGGGTTGGTGGGATCACTCATGGGAAAATTCCTGCAGTAGTGGGTGTTAGAGCTGCACCTTTTTTAGATTGAAGTCAGCTGATAGGTATTCCTGCTTAAGGGAAGTCTCTCTAACAAGGAAATCACTTTTGACAAAGCTTAGGCATCCGAGTAATGAGGGAATTAGTATATTTCATCAAAATATACAAGGTATTAGAGATAAAGTTAGTGAACTGCTTATAGATGTTGACTCTGAAATTATTGGTATATCGGAACACTTCTTAAATAAGGAGATAATTCAGAGGCTTCCTTTACCAGGATATAGGTTGGCTGGCTGCTTTTCGAGGAGCTCTTTGCGGTGTGGGGGAGTAGCCATGTATGTGAAAAATGGCATCGCATTTGAGTCAATTGATGTTTCAAAGTACTGCACTGAAAAGGTGTTTGAATGTTGTGCAGGTGTGGTTAGATTTAAAGGAGCTAAACTTGTAACTGTTGTTATTTATATATCCCCAGACTCCGATTTCACAGCATTTTTGCTAAAGCGAGAGGAGGTTCTTGGTTCACTTTATAGGAAATACAAAAAGTTAGTCATATGTGGTGACTTCAATATTAATTGTATAAGTGATTGTGCAAGGAAAAGGATGCTGGTGGACCTCTTTAATTCATATAATCTTATGCAAACCGTATTCTTTCCAACGAGAGTGCAAGGGAACAGTAGAACAACCATAGACAACATTTTTGTTCATTCCTCATTACTAGAAGGGCATTCTGTTAGCAAAAAGGTGAATGGCCTTTCAGATCATGATGCGCAAATTTTAACTTTAAAAGATTTTTATGCTGCAACACGTGTTAAATGTAGTCATCAGCTGTTCAGGAAAGCTGATCCGGTTGCTGTAGAGACCTTTGTAAACCATATAAAGGAACAAGAGTGGCAAGATGTTTATAGCGCTGATACAGTAGACGATAAATATAATTCTTTTCTCAAGACTTTTCTCATGCTCTTTGAAAGTTGCTTTCCGTTACAATGTTTAAAACAGGGTACTAGCACAAACAGGCAGCCTGGGTGGCTGACTAGAGGCATAAGAATATCTTGTAGAACAAAGTGGCAATTATATCAAAACGTTAGAAACAGTCAAAATCTAAATGCAGCAGCCCATTACAAACAGTATTGTAAGGTGCTTAAAAATGTTATTAGGAAGGCAAAAAGTATGTGGTATGCAGATAGAATAGCTAAGTCTCTGGATAAAATTAAAACCATATGGTCAGTCGTAAAGGAAGTTGCTGGTCTGCAGAGACAGGTCGAGGATATAGAATCAGTGCGTAGTGGGAATGTCCGTGTTACTGATAAGTCGCATATATGTACAGTATTTAATAATCACTTTCTGAATATAGCAGGTGAACTAAATAGAAACCTAGTCCCAACAGGGAATCATATAGCGCTCTTAGAAAAAAGTGTTCCGAGACTGTTACCTGAAATGCTCCTCCATGATACTGACAAGAGGGAGATTGAGTTAATAATTAAATCACTAAAGACCAAGAACTCTCATGGATATGACGGGGTATCTAGCAGAATACTGAAGTATTGTTCTATGTATGTTAGCCCAGTACTTAGCCATATCTGTAACTTTTCCTTTAGGAGTGGTCGGTTTCCTGACCGATTAAAATACTCGGTAGTGAAGCCATTTTATAAAAAGGGAGACATTGATAATGTTGACAATTTTAGACCTATTTCTATGCCATCGGTGTTTGCTAAAGTTATCGAGAAGGTTGTATATACAAGGTTACTGGAACATTTAAATTCACATAATTTGCTGTCAAATGTTCAGTTTGGTTTTAGAAATGGCTTAACAACTGAAAATGCTATATTCTCTTTTCTCTGTGAGGTTTTGGACGGATTAAATAAAAGGTTGCGAACGCTAGGTGTTTTCTTTGATTTAACGAAGGCTTTTGACTGTGTTGACCACAAAATATTACTGCAGAAGTTGGACCATTATGGAGTAAGGGGAGTAGCTTACAATTGGTTCGCCTCTTACTTTAAGAACAGAAAGCAGAGGGTAATTCTCCGCAATATTGAGAGTGGTAGTGATGTTCAGTCCCAATGGGGCACTGTTAAGTGGGGCGTTTCCCAAGGGTCGGTGCTGGGGCCACTGCTGTTTCTTATTTATATAAATGATATGCCTTCTAGTATTACAGGTGATTCAAAAATATTTCTGTTTGCTGATGACACCAGCTTGATAGTGAAGGATCTTGTGTGTAATATTGAAACAGTAACAAATAATGTAGTTCATGAAATAAGTTCGTGGCTTGTGGAAAATAATTTGATGCTAAATCACAGTAAGACTCAGTTTTTACAGTTTCTAACTCACAATTCAACAAGAACCGATATTTTGATCAGACAGAATGGGCATATTATAAGCGAGACGGAACAGTTGAAATTCCTAGGGGTTCGGATAGATAGTAAGCTGTTGTGGAAAGCCCATGTCCAGGATCTTGTTCAATAGCTAAATGCTGCTTTATTTACCATTAGAACAGTATCTGAAATAAGTGACACTTCAACACGAAAAGTAGTCTACTTCGCATATTTTCATACGCTTTTGTCGTATGGTATTATTTTTTGGGGTAATTCTTCTGATTCAAAAAGGGTATTTTTGGCTCAAAAACGGGCTGTTCGAGCTATATGTGGTGTAAGTTCGAGAACCTCTTGTCGACCCCTATTCAAAACTCTGGGAATTCTGACATTGCCCTCACAGTATATATTTTCCTTAATGTCGTTTGTTGTTAGCAATATTAGCCTATTCCCAAGACTTAGCAGCTTTCACTCAGTTAATACTAGGCAGAAATCAAATCTGCATGTAGAATGCACTTCCTTGACTCTTGTGCAGAAAGGAGTGCAGTATTCTGCTGCATCCATTTTCAATAAGCTACCACAAGAACTCAAAAATCTTAGCAGTAGCCCAAACTCTTTTAAGTCTAAACTGAAGAGTTTCCTCATGACTCACTCCTTCTATTCTGTCGAGGAGCTCCTGGAAGAGCTAAAAAATTAAGCAAATTCCAGTGTTACATTGTTGATTGTTTTCATTTAAACTTACGACTTGTCACCTGAATATGTTTTTTTTTTATATTTCATTTTATCTGTTTCTAATATCGTGTTATAATTTCATGTATTGACTCGTTCCATGACTATGGAGACTTCTCCTTAAATTGGTCCACGGAACAATAAATAAATAAATAAAAAATAAATAAATAATAATCCTCCTCTCTAACAGTGTGCCGCACCGCATATTATTGCAAACTGGACTCTTTCAGCTCCTATCAACTCGGTCTCCTACTTATTTGCATTTAGTAACGAGCTGAAAACACCCACGCGTTTTGTGCCTCTTAAACAGTGAGACACAATAAAAAAAATGGTTCAAATGGCTCTGAGCACTATGGGACTTAACATCTGAGGTCATCAGTCCCCTAGAACTTAGAACTACTTAAACCTAACTAACCTAAGGACATCACACACATCCATGCCCGAGGCAGGATTCTAACCTGCGACCTTAGCAGTCGCGCGGTTCCGAACTGAAGCGCCTAGAACCGCTTGGCCAACGCGGTCGGCTAAGACACAATACACTTGATAGTGGCCATATGCTGAAATGGGCTCAGCGTGAATGATTTATAAAATAATAACCATTTAAAGAGCAGTGTAGTTGACTGATATTCATAATAATCATGTCACTAGAGGACATATTTTGCACTGCGGGCCCCAAAGAACAAAAGTCGTATAAAGTGTGTTAGTATCTATAAACCAAGGACATCGTCGCAACGTATAATATATTCGAAACAGCAGCGAAATATTTATCTGATTTAATTAAATCAGAGGAGAAGGTAGGTGGATCAATGTTTTTAATTTAATCATTTGAGTGGGTAGGTGGATCAATGTTTTTTTTCTCTCTCTCTTCAACATGATGACTGGGTGTTGTGTGCTGTCCTTAGGTTAGTGAGGTTTAAGAATTTCTAAGTTCTAGGGGACTGATGACCATAGATGTTAAGTCCCATAGTGCTCAGAGCCATTTTTTCTCTTAAATAATGGGAGGAAGCAGTTGGATCAATATTGTTTAATTAAATCATAGGAAAAGGTTGGTGAATCAATGTTTATTAGCATATCGATCATGCGACTCTATATTATGAATAAAATCGATCCTCCTGCCTTCTCACACGATTTAATTAAAAAACGTTGATCTTCTCACTCAGTGTTCTCGCGCATATGATTGCGTATTAATTTCACCACTATATTTGATACATTTTCATGTCTCTGCAATTAATCCACCGTCAGTCTACTTTATAGCACTCGCTGCCATAATCACAAAATATTTTTCCTAAAAACTCATTAATATAACGAAAAGACACCAAACAAGACAATGGTTTCAATTTTGGCGCTGGAAATACATTTCCTCTCTTCTCGCCTCTCATTGGTTATATCAAAGAATCATCCCATTGGCTACGCGAAACTGACGAGTTGCCAAGCTGGGGGTAATAGATAAGCACCGCCATAACTGCCGCTATCTGGAATTTAGCCATATCATCCTTATGTTACCTGCAAGAATGTAGATGGTGCCTGAACCATAATGAAATATAAGTACTGTATGTGTGATATAGTGCGGAACCTGCGAATATATTTAATCTGTGATCTTAGGTTCCAAACCAGCCATAACGTAGGAAACATCGACATACTCCGCAAGAAGCACCAAACGTGCGGGACAACGATGATGGTAAAATAGTTTCAGCACGTTTTACTAGCAGCAATTTAAGCTGCGCTCCTAGGTTACAACCTAACCACCAACTCGGAAATCACTACAGATTATGAAAGAAATCCTTACGACTTGCACCACGTAAAAGCGCCTCACTGTAAAGGAAAGTCATTGCGTTGTTTAGAAAACAAAATCTCATTTAGTTCCTACTATACTTTCCACAAGAGACGCTACATTGGCGACCATTTGAAATTAGTTCATGGTCTTCTTGACCATTGATGAAATCATCCAAAATGACAGATTTGTGGGGACACGACAGCTTGCTGAAATGACTCGTTTGTCATTGGGTAGTGTGGTATCGCTGGTACAGTCACTAGGGTACAGAAAAATCTGTGCACATTGGGTTCCCAGAGTATTGACAAGAGAAAAGAAAACGACGAGGAAGAATGTGTGCGCGGGTCTCATGAAGACCTTTACTGAAGAATGGAAACAGTGTTTCGACGGCGTCCGTACCCAGGATGGAACATGGTTGTTTTTGTCCGAACCTGAGAGCAAAACCAAATACATGGAGTGGCGTCATCTGGGGTCCCCGAGAAAGAAGAAACTAAGACTTTCAAGAACAGCAGGGTGAAAGATGATGGCCTCTTCTTCTGGGATCAGTGTGGTGTCATTTTGATTGACTTTTTGGGACCTGACTCCACAATTAACCGGGACCGTTACTGTTTGTCACTGGACAAGCTGCGACGTGCCATCGAGACCCACAGACCACAGCTTCAGGGTCAGCTCAACATACTACACTATGACAATGCCAAACCCCATACAGCCCTTAGGACGCAAGTGAAAATCAGGAAAAAGGGTTGGAAAATTGTTCCTCATTCTCCCTACAATCCGGACTTGGCTCCGTCTGATTTTTACCTGTTTGGTCGTCTGAAGGCCTACCTGCGCGGTAAAATTTCCTGTGTCAAGCGATGGTGTAAAAGTCAGTCCGCAGAATTTTACCAAAGAGCATTTACATCATGGAAAGAAGGTTGGGCCAGATGCGTCACAGCTGATGGAAGCTACATTGAGTAGGCTCAATGTATAGCTAAATGTTCCAAATATGTTCACAAAAAATTTCATTCTCATCCTGCAAAAAATAAAAAAAATTAAGAGACGACTGTGCAAAACTTTTTGAACGCCCTTCGTAAAATCCCTCTTTCATGAAGCTGTCTAAAAAATTCCAAAGGAAGTCACCATACATGAACTCCACTGCAAAACGCTCCAATATGGTCAGCTTCAACTTTTATAGTCCTGTCTTCCTCAGTTGCGTGTAATATTACGGTATATTGAGAATTTTTATTTATGGACCGTCGGCAACAGAAACCAAAACATTGCATTGAAACAAGCGTTCAGTTCATAGTGCTGTGGAATGTGGAAAAAAACCGTAAATTGGCATTCATAAAAAGAAGAACACCAAAAATGCAACAGGGGCGTAATATGTAAGAAATTGTCCACGCAACCTGTCACTGATGATGCCTTGCAGAAAAGAAAGGCGAAACGCGTATGGCACTAAAATTGTGTTTTATTCAGTTGCTCCAATATGGTGTCTAACTGCAGCACATAGTCCCAGGAACACTAGCAGGATAGCAGATAACCACAAAGAACCGGGGTACATTCGGGAAGATTTTAAATTGTGCTGCCTTTTTCCACCATTCCGATACTTGCTGAATGATAGCTGGTGGTGTAGTGGTGTTTAAAGCCACGTAGGTTTGCCAGCTTGTGGAACAATCTGTCCTCAAATTGACCTTCTTGATCGGTAGTGACTTTGGTGTGACATCCAAATTGAGAGATCCAAGTGTTCAGAAAAAATCTTCGTAACAGGCGCCGCTCCCACCAAGCAGATATCTAAATCTAGATCTGCGTGATTACTCTGCTATTCACAATAAAGTGCCTACCACAGGGTTCAATGGACCACCTTCAAGCTGTCTATCGTTCCACTCTCGAACAGCGGGCGGGAAAAACGAGCACTTAAATTTTTCGCTGCGAACCCTGATTTTTCTTACTTTATCGTGATGATCATTTCTCCCTATGTAGATGGGTGCCACCAGAATGTTTGCGCAATCGGAGGAGAAAATTCGTGATTTAAATTTCATGAGAAGATCCCATCGCAATGACAAACGCCTTTGTATTAATGATTGCCACTTCAATTCACGTATTATTTTTGTGGCACTATCTCCCCTCTTTTGCGATGATACAAAACGAGCTGCTCTTCTTTGAAATTTTTCGATGTCATCCGTCAGTTCCATCTGATTCGGATCCCACACAGCTCAGCAATACTCCAGAATAGGGCGGACAAGCGTTGTGTAAGCAGTCTCTTTAGTAGACCTGTTGCACTTTCTAAGTGTTCTGCCAATGAATCGCAGTCTTTGGTTTGCTCTACCTACAACATTATCTATGTGATCATTCCAATTAAGGATTTTTGTAATTGTTATCTTAAGTCTTTAGTTGAATTTACAGCCTTCACATTTGTGTGACTTATCGCGTAATCGAAATTTAGCGGATTTCTTTTATTACTCATGCGAATAACTCCACATTTTTATTTATTCAGCGCCAATTGCCACTTTTCGCACCATACACCCCTGTCGATAGCACTCATTACTTCATGAGTATAAAGAGCTTGAAACGTCCCCTTAGAACAATTATACATGACTGTCCTTAAACTGACACACAATATTTTTAGCGCAACGCAATCTGACTTTCAATAATCCCTACAAAACAATGGCCCTGACTAACATTAACCTATACCTTTCACAAATCACTTACCTCACAAAATCTTCGATACTCGAACTACTGCAATACAGCGAGCGCCACTACTGCCAGCTAAACAAAAGATTCAAACTACGGAAGGCACTAACTACTGATAGGCATAGTTAGCAAATGAAAGATTTTAATAGAGAACAAACAATGTATTTACCTTAATAGTCATAATATATATAGCAGTTCATGACATCCATTCTGTACTCAAAAATCCGCCATCTCATTTCCGACATCCACCACTGCTGGCGGCTCACCTCCAACTGCGCAACGCTAGGCGCTGTTCACATCCAGCTGCCCAACACTACAATGGCTGACAACAATGCAAACTAGCCACAGACTGCACACAGCACAGCCAGTGATTTTCATACAGAGCGCTACGTAACGATGTCAATAAGAAAACATAAACAGCCTACTTACATAGCCCCCATGCCCCCCACAAAAAATTTTACAAATTGTTTTGGGCAGTGGCCAATAATGATTTGATAAAATTTTTCATAATTACAATAACAAAGATATCAAATGCACACACTTATTGATAAAATAGACAGTCCTGATCATTCATCACAGTAAAACTGCCGTTTCTTTTCTTAAAGTCTGAGCAGTAAAAGACAATGCAAACGGAAGTAGTGGATTTCCATGCAGTCTTGAAGAATTAGTGTTGTCCTTCCAACGGAAAGACAGTGCTGACTCTTGACATGCTGACAGGTAATGGGCCACAACAGAGCAAACCCACAGCAGAGTCATTCGACGTTTTGAAGAATATTGGTAGGTAGGTCATCACAGAGTAGACCCACTGTAGTCCTGGTGGAGATTACGGTATTGGTGCGCCACCAGAGGTGCAGACCCACTGCAGTCCTTGTAGAAATAATGGTATTGGTGGGTCATCAAAGATGCAGACCCACTGTAGTCCTTGTAGAAATAATGGCAATGGTGGGTCATCATAGATGCAGACCCACTGTAGTCCTTGTAGAGATGGCCAGCAGCCATCTGTTGTGACTGTGCAGGTGCACAATCGCCATTGAAGAGTCTTGCAGATAACATAGCAAGTCCATAACCACCACTTGTGCACTCACAATTTTTTTTTATTGTCCTTAGAACCAGCAATGCTGTTATCCAGTCCCTTGCTGAATTATTAATGCATGTGCAAACACTATCAGTCCCTACTTCTCACATATTGTCCATATACTAGGACCAACAGAAACGTGTGCAGTGAAATGTAACTTACAAGTTACTTAATTTGATGAACATAAGAATACAATAACAAAGGTACAAAATACATCATTAAAAACATAACAATACAGATAACATTTGTAGTACAGGCTTTACAAAAGAATCGAACTAACATATACATCAGTGTTACAGGAATTATGTGATAAGTAAATACATAAAAGATCAGAAAAACTTTTGAAACATCAACTTTAACCATGAGCATTAAAACAAAACAGAATAAATAATGTCTAAGCATATTTACATGGTAAATAACATATTATTAATGCCAATTATATTTGAGGATAACAGTATTCCTCATCATAGTGAATGTAGCTTAGTATTAGAAAAATTCTACAACATAAGTCTTATCAGATAAACATATAAATACAGAAAAAATATAAATACACAAGGGTACACAAACATATAGTGGAATAATACAAGGAAAGGACAGGGTTTGTTTTACTGCAGTATTTTGCAAACAAAACTTTCTTTACTTCTCGGAGATCTCCCTTCGTTCTTCATTATTTCCAAAAGTCCTATCTATACCTGCTTTCTGTACTTTATTCATATATCTTTTAAAATAATTATTTCTCATTGTACAATACTCATTTTGGCCCAAATCTTTTTCATATAACTTCGCAATTCATTCTTTACCTATTCTCCATAGTCAGTTTCTTATATAGTCTACCCCTCTTAAGCTAACTTAAATCTACTGAGCTCAGATGCTAAACTAAGGGACGAGGCAATGCAGCAGCACAAAACAATTAATGCAAACAGCAATGAAAAAAATGCAGATTTGCGAAGCAAGCAGCATTATAGAAATTAGCAAAGCAATTGCAATATTACAACTAATATAAGGCAATGTGCAGCAAACAAGAAAAATAAATCAGTAGTAAACTGGCTTAGAAGAGTAACGCAAAGTCAAATTCAGTAACACTATGCATGGCAAACAGCAGCAGCAAATGAAATAACTTATATCTAAACATGACATAGCTCAAGCAAAAAAAAAAACATTACACTAAAAACAATAATGCAGACAAGGGAAATGTATATTCACATCTTAATGTCTATGTAACTAAAGTGGCGCACCACAAAAACTAATTCTACAAAAAATTACCAAGTACTTGAAAAGAAAGTTATATATGCAGTTACTGTTATTAGTTCCTTCTTATTGTTCTTTCCATTTCAAGAGCTCCTTTTTCGAAGAATGTGGATCAGAACATAATTATTTAATAGATCTGTTGACAGAAAGTGTTCACATTAGCAGATGCATTTAAGTTTATTTTATAAAACCAATTCTGCAACACAGCTGGAAAACAGATATCAAATGAAATAAGCAACTATGAAAGGCAAAGCATAAAAATATCATTCAATAGTCATGTGATATTTCATAAGTTAGTAGAAATTCTCTCAACTCTTGTAGAAAGACGCTTGTCATAATCAGGTGTGCAGATGTAAGTATCTTTCCAAGTAATGAGCGTGTCGTATTTGCGATGCTTTCTCTAAATGAATGTCAATGGCGAGGATAATGGTCTCTTTTTTTTCTCCACCTAATGGCTTTATTTTGTCAGACGACTACCTCTCAGCTGGGCGCCCAAAACGCATTACGTCAAGGTCACTTACCTTTCTTACTGAAATATTTACGACAGCAGTTTCTGCTACAGTGGCAGTCTCATATAAAAAAATTCACAGGTCGAGAATTTGTGTTGCAAATGTGTAGAAGCAAAATCCTATGAATATAACAGTGTTCAAAAAGTTTTCGTCGGCATTGTGATACATTCACGCATTTACACACATTTCATAACTCTTAAAGTACGATTCTTGGTTTCCAACATACTTTTCCACAAATCAGAGTCCCTAACCACTACTCAATATTCATATACGTATTCGTCGACACTTCTTCAATATTTCATGATAATAAATACGTAGCATAATCAAATTCCTCATATACGGTAGCATCATCTTATTGATCATAAACGTATCTCAACAGCATAATACACATCGTCGTCATAATAATATCATAACATCTCAATCAATTCTCAAAATCGTCGTAGCTTCCTCCAATAATTTCAAAACCTAAAAAAAATTCTCTGCTGATTTCAATAGTGTCATCTACCTCAAATGTACTTTAAAAATCATGATCTTATACCAAATACATCATTCAAAGCTCTCATAGTATCACAATGGTTCCGAAAAAATATGAACAGTTCACACAGTATAGACAAAATACAGTTCCATAAGTGTGATGTTATCCAACTGTGTAATTGTGTAAACATGTGTCACTGATGTAGTAAAAAAAGTTTATCTCTCAGTTAAATGATCAGATAGCTGTGTAATTTATGTGTTAGAGGAATATGGTACCGATGTGTAAAGTTGTATAAGCAAATACCATATTAGCTAGGGCTCCTTGTGCTTGCCAAACACATGGTACACAAAGTAGGCGTGTACCCCCCTGAGGATTAATGTAATTATACCCTCAGGTGTTACAGATTACAACAATGGAATGAAATGTATTATGGAAAACCTTTTTATCATTGTACTTCAAATATCTTTAAAATAAATGATTTAAGTACAAAATTAATCACTCAAATACGTGTCCTGTAGCGCTAAACTGTGTGTCTTGTTGTAAGATAATCTCTGTGGAAGTGTCGTAGTTATCGTCCTCCGAAAGCTAAGTTCTGCAGAAGCCAATGTACTTACCTCATGATAAACGAAAGTGAAATGCTTTGCGTATAGATATTGTAGTTATTACGTACAGTACCATGATCAAGAAAGTACTACACTGTAACGTATTGTTGTGCTACACAACAAAAAAAGGCTGTCTTATTGTAGCTGTACCACAAAGTTACTATTAAACATGTTTTACTTTCCAGAAGAATTCAGAAAAACTGTGCAGATATAAAGCAGATACAGCACAAAAGTAACAATGTAAATTGTGTCACACATTAGTAGCGTCGTGATAAAATCGTGTAGCTGTCACATAAACTAACCACTGTGTCATCTGGTATCTCACTGAAAGTACTTTAAATCCAGAATGTATTTTCAAGTAAATCAAAATGTTGCATTAAAATCTCATTAGCAGTACTGGTAAATGTTCTAAGTATGTGAGCCTTATACTCGTTACGTAATCGTGCAACTAACAAGCAAGAATGTACACACACAATAACACTGTGTCGTCTGTTCACTATAACAATGCATTTGTAATTAATGTTTAAATAAGTTCTCTTGGTTCTTGACTGGATATTTAACTTCAAACAATGTTGCATGATAACAGTTTCTAAGTGTGACAATGCATACTAGAATTGTGAAGCGAAACGTTTTATGGAAAAGACAAAGTTAAAAGGCAGATTATTTTTCAATAAACTGTTTTACATGTGAAATGTGGTGTAAACCTTTACTCTTCCTAGTACGCAGAGTTTCAACTTCAACGCAATTATCGTGTGGTATACGTCGGATTCTGTAAGGTCCATTGTAAACTAGAAAGAATTTGTGATTCAAGTGTTTCTTCTTATGTGACAGTGAATGAGCTTTAATGAGAACTTTCTGACCAATATATAATTTCTTTGCATTTGCTTTACCGTGTAGTTTTCTCCTTTTGTCTGCTGCATATTTTATATTTTTAAGAGCCAAATCAATTATGTCTTTGTGTCGAAGTTTACGTGTATTCGGGAAAGGTACAAGCTCTCTGATTCTGTTCGGTGGTTCTTCATTCTTCAGTACAAGAGTAGGTGGTAAAGCAGTGGAGTCATGAGGCATTTCATTCAGCACGTTTTGAAATAAGTGTAAATATCTGTCCCAATGCTGATGCTTTCTGTGACAATAAAGTCTGCAAAGCTTATTGATTTCTTTCATAATCCGTTCAGACAGGTTAAATGTGGTGAGTACAATGATATAAAAACAGGTCTGATTTTATGATTCCGAAGCATGCGGGACCAAACAGCAGATCTGAATTGCGGTCCGTTATCTGAAATGACTTTAGCAACGTGGCCAACTTCACGTAAGAAATTTTTAACAAAGGCGTTGGATACAGACCGTCCAGTGGCTTTACGTAACGGAGTGAAGGAAACAAATTTTGAAGTAAGTTCAACAGCGACTAGAACGTACGAAAATCCATTCGATGTTCTGACAAGGGGTCCCAAGAGATCAACAGCAGCAAATTCTTTTAATTTAGAAGGAATAATAGGAAACAACGGAGCACGATGTGAGATAGTAGATGGTTTCGCCTTTTGACAAAGTTTACAAATAGACAAGACTCTTCGAATTCTCTTTTCCATATTGTTAAAATAGCAAGTCGTTCGAAGAATATGATAACATTTTCGTGGACCAAAATGTGCGTAGCCTGAAATGAATGTACCAAATGAGCTTATTAACAAAATCGTCTGGAATGCAAAGTACCCATAGCTTGTCATCAACAGTGCAGCGTTTGAAGAGTATGTTGTTTCTAACCAGGTAATAATGCCGAATCTGTGTGTGTGTCTTTTCATGCCATTTACTTTTGAGGTCTTTCCAAACCGGATCTTTATCTTGTTCATGAGCAATGTCCTTTAAAGATGTGGTGATGAAGTTTTCAAAGGCGACTTTCTGAATGTAAAGAATACTGAAATTTTTCTCGAGGTTGCCTTCTGTGTTATTTTTCTCAAGCCCAGCCGGTGCGCGTGACAGTGCGTCCGCAACAATGTTCTCCTTGCCGGGAATGTAGACTATTGTGAAGTGGAATTCTTGCAGAAACAATGCCCAACGTTTTAACCTGTCATGATTTAATTCTGAAGACATAAGAAATTGTAATGCACGATGATCACTGTATACTTTTACGTGCTTACCAGAAAGAAAGAAACGGAATTTGTTAAATGCCCAAACGATAGCTAAAGCTTCTAATTCAGTAACGGAATATTTTTTTTTCAGATTTTGTTAGCACTCTGCTAGCAAAAGCAATGGTTTTCTGAACGGTAGTGTCATTTTCTATGGCTTCTTGAAATAAATGGGCACCTAGACCGACTTTAGAAGAATCCGTGCTAAGGCAGAAATCTTGTGACAGATCTGGATGAGCTAGTATTGGCGCGTTAAGTAGTGATTCTTTCAAAGAATTGAATTCCAACTGTGCTTGTTCGTCCCAGTTCCAAATAGTATTTTTTCCAGTGAGAGAACAAAGTTTTGGTGTAACAAGAATTTGCATATTCAGAAAACGACGGTAAAAATTTACGAGACCTAGAAAACTGCGGACTTGTCTTTTTGTGTATGGAACTGGAATGGCTCTGATTGCTTCTAACTTTTCAGGATCCGGCTGAATGCCTCCAGAAGAAATAATATGTCCCAAAAACCTCACCTTTGACCTACCGAATTCAGACTTTTCCAAGTTAACTGTAATTCCAGATTCTGCAAAAATACGTAACAAACTGTTGAGGATGCGACTATGTTGTTCCCATGAAGCTTCTGCTATTAGAATATTGTCCACATATAAGGTGATGTGACGTTTTAAGAACTCAGGTAATATGGAATTTAGCCCGCGAATGAATGCTGCCGAAGAAATATTCAAACCAAAAGGAAGTTTCCGAAACTGATAACAAACGCCGAAACAAAGGAAAGCTGTGTACTTTCTACATTCTGGATGAAGTTCGATCTCATAAAATCTGGATCTGAGATCAATGGAAGACAACACTTTTACACCATTAAAATTTTGAAGAAGTTCTTCCAACGTTTGCGGCCTGTCTGTTTCAGGAATGATGATAGTATTGACTTGTCTCGAATCTAAGACAAGCTTGATCGATCCATTTTTCTTCTCAACAACATGTAATGGATTGTTGTATGAGCTTACTGCAGGCTCAATAATGCCCTCGTCAAGCATAGATTGTATTTCTGTTCTAACACAGTCCCTATAATGTACTGGAATTACGTATGGTCTAACACAAAATTTAGTATGCTCACGAACACGAAATTGGTACTGAAATCCCTTGATTGTTCCTGTTTTCTGAGTAAAAACTGTGGAATGTGCTTGTAAAATCTCAAAAAGGTCCTGCCTATCAGTGTCATTACATCATTACAATTCTCAATTGTTTCAATTTTATTCTGAATTAACTCATTAGTTTCAAATATGCCGTCGATATCATCCCTGTCAGTACTTGCAGAGTGATTGTTAGTTTCTAGTTCCGTAGAAAATTCCGAACTGTTGTCTATCAGAAGGTAAAGCTGATTAATTTCTTCGTCATGCTTTGAGAGCCAATCTTCAAATTTCAAAGCTATTGACCTACCTCCTTTCTCTAAACTTATTTCAGCATCGTGAAAGTTTAAGATTACTTTGTATTCATTCAAAAAGTCTACTCCCAATATAATTTCCGTCGACAATAATGGAACAATAAGAAAGTTCATAGAGAAGCTGTGGCTTTGACAAAAGAATTCTAAGTTGGTTTGTTGGCGCTCATCTACACTTTTTCCAAAGATTGCACCTTGTAATTTAATCTTACGTAACAGAAGTGTGGGACAATCGTTCGATTTGTTGCATTTGCTAAAGGCTGTTTCACTAATTACTGAAATAGGACTGCCTGAGTCAAGTATTGCCGTAAATTTTACGTCATTTACTGTAATGTGAATCACAGGATATGCAATGTTGTTATGTTTTACGTCGTGTTCCTGGAGTAAGATGTCTCTAATGTCTTCCATTCTTACGTAATTACTAGCTATGACAGCTGCGTCGTCAGTTTCATATGTACGTTTTGTGGCTGCCAGCGTATGAGTCACTGCCTATTGTCTCTTTGTTGGCGCGCGTCGTTATTGGGATTTGGAGACCTAACTTCTATAAATTCGTCTAGTCGAGAGGGCCCTGCTCTGTTTGAATCCCGCCAGTTCTGATGCAATTCAGGTCTGTCGTTACGATCATATCATCTGTCGTCATGTCGGTAGGTTCCATAGTTTCTTTCTTGTTGGTCACGTGGTGGAGAATTTCTCCCTGAATCGTAACTGCGCACTGGACCGTTGCGTCTAATGTTATTCTGTCTCCCTTGATAATAATTATTTTGGTTCCCATATTGTCTGTTTCTCTGACTGTCTCTGTGATAGTCACTACCGCGGAGAGGTGATCTTTCCCTGTAATTATTACTGCTCTGCCAACGGTTGTCATACGGGTGGTGTCTGTTTTGGTCACGATTTGTGTTGTGAGAATAGTCTTGTCGTGTCCAGTTATTATTTCTTTCATCATAGAATTGCGACGGATGTGACCTGTAATTGTTGTGTTCCTGTTTTCGCGTTACGCGATTGTCAGTGTCAATTTCTAATTCTTGTAAGAGCCCCTGAAAAGCTTCAATGTCATCTTTGCAACGTCCTGCCAAAATAATATGTCGTAAATGTTCAGGTAATTTGATTAAGCAAATGCGGATAAGTTCTGAGGGGCTGTATGGGTTTGACAGGTACTGATTCTTGTGCAACATGTCTTCAAAATATTTCATAAGACTGGAAAATTTAGATTGTTCGAAATGTTTCATCATTATGATGCCATGTTTTACTCGGTCTTGTGTGGCTTGAGACCAATAAGCTAAGAGGAAGGCATGATAAAATTCTCCTTCACTGTGGCAATCGTGAATGACCAATCGCATTCTTACAGCTGGTTCATTCTCTAAGTAGCCACACATAAATTCTAATCTGTGTTCTAATGACCAGTTGGGAGGAAAACAATGAGAGAATTGATGAAGCCATGCTTGTGGATGAATGTCGTTGTCAGAATTCTTAAACGTTTTGAATTTACGTGTAGTAATGAACAGCTTATAGTCAAAATCATCATGTCGGCGAGTAGCATATCGGTCATTGTTACATCGTGTCGGCGGTTCCATCTCAAAATTCGGTGCACCTTGCCAATTTCTTTCATAATTTCCGAAATGCCCTGTGTTATTATTTTGTAGTTTTTCCATATTTCTAAGATCCTCTTCCCGTGTTGGAGTGCGAGTGTCCTCTGATATATGTAATTTTTGTATTACTTGTGCCAACTGATCTTGTACTTCCCGGGTTTCTCTTTTGTATTGCGTATTAATTTGATTCTGATTTTGTTTGAATTTCCTAATTTGTTCGCACTCTTCTGTGTCATTAAAGACTACTGGTTTTGTGTCATTCAGATTATCATCTACCTTCGTAGATAAATTATTTAGCTGATCCGAAAGTTCAACTACTTTCTCTGATAATGAACTAATTTCCTCCATGTGTCTTTCTACTGTGTCCTTTACGTTTTCCTGAGTTTTGCAAGTTGCGTAACCGAATCGGTAGATGCAACTGAGTCATTTTTAGCTTGCAAGGTGTCGTGATTTTCATGAACAATAGTTTGCAGTTCTTTTATGGCTGCTTCATCATTCTGTAATGCATTTTCATGACACGAAAAAATAGGTTGGAAATGCTCACAAATTTGTGTTTTTACGTCATTACAAACTTTTTTACATTTCGATTCAATGTTATGTAACTCAGCAGTTAAATCTTCACGTGTTTGTTCGAGAGTTTGTTCCAATGAGTCTAACTTTTGAAGCTTTTGCTGTGTTTGTCTCTGATTTTGTTCCATTGTGTGTAACTGTTACTGTGTTTGTCTCTGGTGTTGTTCCATTGTGTCTAACTGTTGCTGTGTTTGTCTCTGGTGTTGTTCCATTGTGTCTAACTTTTGAAGATTTTGTCCCATTTGTTTCTGATTTTGTTCAAGCGTTGTGTCTAACTTTTGTAGCCTTTGTCCCATTTGTTGCATTAACTGTAATAACAGTGCACTGGTGTCTGAAACATGTTCCTCAGTGCTATTCGGCAGTGCATTTGAACCGGCAATATTCGCATTTTGAAAAGCAGAAAATGTGTCTTGATTTATTTGAGAAAACGGTGAGGACGCAAAACCTGAATCTACAGTATTTGCAAAATTGTGTTCTGTCATTTCGGAATCCTGAGGCGAGCTGTTGCCGACCGATCGATCGATAATGCTTCCCTGTTCACTAATTGTTTCACTGCCTACACCATTATTTGACGCCCGCTCCATTTCCCTATGCACAGTTCCCAAATTACTACTTTGAATATTTGTTAATTCATTACACAGTGGTGCTGATAAGCTAGGCTCGTCGTCACTATTATTTCTCAGTTTACCTTGGAGCCTAGTGTTACGTTTTTCACACGCCATTATTGTCACAATATTTCACACGATAACACAGAAAAGCACAATTTGAAGTGCAAAAATAAGAGAACACATTAACATAGCACTGAAAATAATATCTAGTTAATTGCAAGCGTAGCTGCGAAATACTTGGTGCAAATCTACATGCATCCCACAACAACAATGAAAGACTGCAACTACAGAGGAGATACTCTCTACAATTACGCGCTAGCAATAAACAAAAGCTACACTAATTACAGAAACTACACGAAAAAAATCGGAAGATTCCAGTGAGGTATCCTCGGCTAACGGTCGACATATGAAACATCCCCTTAGAACAATTATACATGACTGTCCTTAAACTGACACACAATATTTTTAGCGCAACGCAATCTGACTTTCAATAATCCCTACAAAACAATGGCCCTGACTAACATTAACCTATACCTTTCACAAATCACTTACCTCACAAAATCTTCGTTACTCGAACTACTGCAATACAGCGAGCGCCACTACTGCCAGCTAAATAAAAGATTCAAACTACGGAAGGCACTAACTACTGATAGGCATAGTTAGCAAATGAAAGATTTTAATAGAGAACAAACAATGTATTTACCTTAATAGTCATAATATATATAGCAGTTCATGACATCCATTCTGTACTCAAAAATCCACCATCTCATTTCCGACATCCACCACTGCTGGCGACTCACCTCCAACTGCGCAACGCTAGGCGCTGTTCACATCCAGCTGCCCAACACTACAATGGCAGACAACAATGCAAACTAGCCACAGACTGCACACAGCACAGCCAGTGATTTTCATACAGAGCGCTACGTAACGTTGCCAATAAGAAAACATAAACAGCCTACTTACAAGCTTGTTGTGTTTCACAAGAACAATATTTTCTGGATCCGTGCTATGTGTTAATAAATCGTTTTCTTCGAGGTAATTCATAATGTTCGAACATGGTATATGTTGCAAAACCCTGCTGCAAATCGACGTTCGTGATATGGGCCTGTAATTCAGCGGATTGCTCCTATTTCCCTTTTTGAGTTTTGGTGTGACTTGAGCAATTGTCCAGTCTTTAGATAACGATATTTCTGTGAGCGAGCGTTTGTATATAATTGCTAAATATGGAGCTATTGTATCAGCATACTCTGAAAGCTGAAAGGAGCCTGAGTGGTATACAATCTGGACCGGAGGCCTTGCCGGCCACGTTGGTCTCGCGATCCAGGCGCGCAGTTCGGAACCGCGCAACTGCTACGGTCGCAGGTTCGAATCCTGCCTCGGGCATGGATGTGCGTGATGTCCTTATGTTAGTTAGGTTTAAGTAGTTCTAAGTTCTAGGGGACTTATGACCTAAGATGTTGAGTCCCATAGTGCTCAGAGCCATTTTTTGAACCGGAGGCCTTGCCTTTGTTAAGTGATTTAAGCTGCTTTGGTACACCGAGGATTCATACTTCTAGCCGGCCGGTGTGCCGAGCGGTTCTACGCCCTTCAGTCTGGAACCGCGCGACCGCGGCGGTCACAGGTTCGAATCCTACCTCGGACATGGATGTGTGTGATGTCCTTAGGTTAGTTAGGTTTAAGTAATTCTAAATTCTAGGGGACTGATGACCTCAGATATTAAGTCCCTTAGTGCTCAGAGCCATTTGAACCATTTTTACTTACTTCTATGTTTCTCATCGTGGTAGTTGTTCTTGATTGGAATTCAGGAATATTTACTTCGCTTCTTTGGTGTAGGAGTTTCGGAAAACCGTGTTTAAAAACCCTGCTTTAGTCGCACTGTCATCAGTGACTTCACTGTTGTTATCGCGCTGTGAAGGTATTGATTGCATCTTGCCACTGGTGTGGTTTATGTATGACCAGAATCTCTTTGGGTTTTCTGCCAGATTCCGAGACAGAGTTTCGTTGTGGAAATTATTAAAAGCATCTCGCATTGAAGTACGCGCTATATTTCTCATTTCTGCAAAACTTTGCCAGCTTTGTGGATTTTGCTTTCTTTTAAATTTGGCATGTTTTTTCGTTGTTTCTGCAACAGTGATCTGACCCGTTTTGTGTACCATGAGGGATCACTACCATAACTTATTAATTTATTTGGTGTCTATCTCTCAACTGCGAATACGAATAAAACATATGTGGAAATCTCAACTCAACATAAACTACTAGAAATTTGGCCCCGTTTCCCAATTGTGGTGTGGCTTGTAGTAACAGTAACCACTGTGTGTATCACACACTTTTAGGATCTAAACGACATTTATTTCGTTACTTAATAGAGCGAATACAGTCATTCCAATCCCGGGAGTGGAAAGACTTACCTTAGGGGGAAAAAAGGACAGGTATACACTCGCACACACACACACATATCCATCCGCACATACACAGACACAAGCAGACATTTGTAAAGGCAAAGAGTTTGGGCAGAGATGTCAGTCGAGGCGGAAGTACAGAGGCAAAGATGTTGTTGAAAGACAGGTGAGGTATGAGCGGCGGCAAATTGAAATTAGAAATTAGCGGAGATTGAGGCCTGGCGGATAGCGAGAAGAGAGGATATGCTGAAGGGCAAGTTCCCATCTCCGGAGTTCTGACAGGTTGGTGTTAGTGGGAAGTATCCAGATAGCTCGGATGGTGTAACACTGTGCCAAGATGTGCTGGACGTGCTCCAAGGCATGTTTAGCCACAGGGTGATCCTCATTACCAACAAACACTGTCTGCCTGTGTCCATTCATGCGAATGGACAGTTTGTTGCTGGTCATTCCTACATAGAAGGCTTCACAGTGTAGGCAGGTCAGTTGGTAAATCACGTGGGTGCTTTCACACGTGGCTCTGCCTTTGATCGTGTACACCTTCCGGGTTACAGGACTGGAGTAGGTGGTGGTGGGAGGGTGCATGGGACAGGTTTTACACCGGGGGCGGTTACAAGGGTAGGCGCCAGAGGGTAGGGAAGGTGGTTTGGGGATTTCATAGGGATGAACTAAGAGATTACAAAGGTTAGGTGGACGGCGGAAAGACACTCTTGGTGGAGTGGGGAGGATTTCATGAATGATGGATCTCATTTCAGGGCAGGATTTGAGGAAGTCATATCCCTGCTGGAGAGCCACATTCAGAGTCTGATCCAGTCCCGGAAAGTATCCTGTCACAAGTGGGGCACTTTTGGGGTTCTTCTGTGGGAGGTTCCGGAGTTGAGGAGATGAGGAAGTGGCTCTGGTTATTTGCTTCTGTACCAGGTCGGGAGGGTAGTTTCAGGATGCAAAATCTGTTTTCAGGTTGTTGGTGTAATGGTTCAAGGATTCTGGACTGGAGCAGATAAGTTTGCCACGAAGACCTAGGCTGTAGGGAAGGGACCGTTTGATGTGGAATGGGTGGCAGCTGTCATAATGGAGGTACTGTTGCTTGTTGGTGAGTTTGATGTGGACGGACGTGTGAAGCTGGCCATTGGACAGGTGGAGGTCAATGTCAAGGAAAGTGGCATGGGATTTGGAGTAGGACCAGGTGAATCTGATGGAACCAAAGGAGTTGAGGTTGGAGAGGAAATTCTGGAGTTCTTCTTCACTGTGAGTCCAGATCATGAAATGTCATCAATAAATCTGTACCAAACTCTGGGTTGGCAGACCTGGGTAACCAAGAAGGCTTTCTCTAAGCGACCCATGAATAGCTTGACGTATGAGGGGGCCGTCCTGGTACCCATGGCTGTTCCCTTTAATTGTTGGTATATCTGGCCTTCAAAAGAGAAGAAGTTGTGGGTCAGGATGAAGCTGGCTAAGGTAATGAGGAAAGAGGTTTCAGGTAGGGTGGCAGGTGATTGGCGTGAAAGGAAGTACTCCATCGCAGCGAGGCCCTGGACATGCGGAATATTTGTGTATAAGGAAGTGGCATCAACGGTTACAAGGATGGTTTCCGGGGGTAACAGACTGAGTAGGGATACCAGGCATTCGAGAAAGTGGTTGGTGTCTTTGATGAAGGATGGGAGACTGCATGTAATGGGTTGAAGGTGTTGATCTACGTAGGCAGAGATGCGTTCTGTGGGGGCTTGGTAACCAGCTACAATGGGATGGCCGGGATGATTGGATTTGTGAATTTTAGGAAGAAGGTAGAAGGTAGGGGTGCGGGGTGTTGGTGTGGTCAAGAGGTTGATGGAGGCAGGTGAAAGGTTTTGTAGGGGGCCTAATGTTCTGAGGATTCCTTGTAGCTCCGCCTGGACATCAGGAATGGGATTACCTTGGCAAACTTTGTAAGTAGTGTTGTCTGAAAGCTGACGCAGGCCCTCAGCCACATACTCCCGACGATCAAGTACCACGATCATGGAACCCTTGTCCGCCGGAAGAATGACGATGGATCGGTCAGCCTTCAGATCACGGATAGCCTGGGCTTCAGCAGTGGAGATGTTGGGAGTAGGATTAAGGTTTTTTAAGAAGGATTGAGAGGCAAGGCTGGAAGTAAGAAATTCCTGGAAGGTTTGGAGAGGGTGATTTTGAGGAAGAGGAGGTGGGTCCCGCTGTGACGGAGGACGGAACTGTTCCAGGCAGGGTTCAATTTGGATAGTGTCTTGGTGATTTGGATCATTAGGAGTAGGATTAGGATCATTTTTCTTCGTGGCAAAGTGATATTTCCAGCAGAGAGTATGGGTGTAGGACAGTAAATCTTTGACGTGGGCTGTTTGGTTGAATCTGGGAGTGGGGCTGAAGGTGAGGCCTTTGGATAGGACAGAGGTTTCGGATTGGGAGAGAGGTTTGGAGGAAAGGTTAACTACTGAATTAGGGTGTTGTGGTTCCAGATTGTGTTGATTGGAATTTTGAGCTTTTGGAGGGAGTGGAGCTGGAAGTGGGAGATTGAGTAGATGGGAGAGACTGGGTTTGTGTGCAATGAGAGGAGGTTGTGGTTTGCTGGAAAGGTTGTGAAGGGTGAGTGAGTTGCCTTTCCGGAGGTGGGAAACCAGGAGATTGGATAGTTTTTAAGGTGGAGGGTGGCATGCTGTTCTAATTTGCGGTTGGCCTGTAGGAGGATGCTCTGAACAGCCGGTGTGGATGTGGGAGAGGAAAGATTGAGGACTTTTATTAAGGATAGGAGTTGACGGTTGTGTTGATTGGCTGAGTTGATATGTAGGTGAAGGATTAGGTGGGTGAGGGCAATGGATTGTTCAGTTTGGAACTGGTATAGGGACTGATGGAAAGAAAGGTTGCAGCCAGAGATGGGAACTTTAAGTGTGAGGCCTTTGGGGGTAATGCCAAATGTCAGACAAGCCTGAGAAAATAAAATATGGGAGTGTAATCTGGCTAGGGCGAAGTCATGTTTGCGGAGGGAATGTAAATAAAACTTAATGGGGTCATTGTGGAGGTGTTGTGAGGGTGACATGGTATTAGAAGGTGGAAAGTGTAACATGAGGCTGAAATGAAAATGAAAATAAATATATGGGGAGAGATAAAGGTGAACTAGAAAGCAAATGGAGATCTGGTGCGAAAAAAGGAGAAAAAGTGTTGGTTAGAGCTGGGCTATGTTGATCCTGTGGTGAACTTGTGTAGGTAGACAACGATGTGCATAAAGGTTAGGTGGTTGTGTTGCCGCCAAAACACGTTAAAGGGTGGAGAAATTCTGGAAAATTTCGAAAAAACTACGTGTAGATTTATTAAAAGGAGTGGTTTTGTGGTGGCAGATTATGAAAATGAGGCTAACAATTGTCTGACGAAGAAATAATGACGTTAAAACCTGTGGGAAGCGGCTAAAAATGATCGGTGATGTGAGAAAAACGGAAATGGAAATAAAGCAAAAGTTATTAGAACTAGCCGAAAAGGTTGTTTAATTGGTGAAAGGAACTGTTTGTGAACTAGAAGCGGTGGATTTTATAGCAGCGGTAGTGTTGAAAGCGGAAAAAAATTTTTTTTTTGGTAATTGTTTGGAAGTGGGTTACGTATTATTATGTATTACGTATTATTGAGTATATATCGGCGGGATAAAATTGTATAGTAGATTACGGTAAAAAGGAGAAGGTGAATACAAAGTGAAACTACTGGCAAAAACAGAAGGAGGAAATAAGACGACAGAAAAGACTTCGAAATGCAACAGTGACAATAACAAACGTAATTGTTGGGTTCAAATTAATGATATGAATATAATAGAGGGAAACATTCCACGTGGGAAAAATATATCTAAAAACAAAGATGATGAGACTTACCAAACAAAAGCGCTGGCAGGTCGATAGACACACAAACAAACACAAACATACACACAAAATTCAAGCTTTCACAACAAACAGTTGTTTCGTCAGGAAAGAGGGAAGGAGAGGGAAAGACAAAAGGATGTGGGTTTTAAGGGAGAGGGTAAGGAGTCATTCCAATCCCGGGAGCGGAAAGACTTACCTTAGGGGGAAAAAAGGACAGGTATACACTCGCGCGCACACACACACACACACACACACATATCCATCCACACATACACAGACACAAGCAGACATTTGTAAAGGCAAAGAGTTTGGGCAGAGATGTCAGTCGAGGCGGAAGTACAGAGGCAAAGATGTTGTTGAAAGACAGGTGAGGTATGAGCGGCGGCAAATTGAAATTAGAAATTAGCGGAGATTGAGGCCTGGCGGATAGCGAGAAGAGAGGATATGCTGAAGGGCAAGTTCCCATCTCCGGAGTTCTGACAGGTTGGTGTTAGTGGGAAGTATCCAGATAACTCGGATGGTGTAACACTGTGCCAAGATGTGCTGGCCGTGCTCCAAGGCGTGTTTAGCCACAGGGTGATCCTCATTACCAACAAACACTGTCTGCCTGTGTCCATTCATGCGAATGGACAGTTTGTTGCTGGTCATTCCTACATAGAAGGCTTCACAGTGTAGGCAGGTCAGTTGGTAAATCACGTGGGTGCTTTCACACGTGGCTCTGCCTTTGATCGTGTACACCTTCCGGGTTACAGGACTGGAGTAGGTGGTGGTGGGAGGGTGCATGGGACAGGTTTTACACCGGGGGCGGTTACAAGGGTAGGCGCCAGAGGGTAGGGAAGGTGGTTTGGGGATTTCATAGGGATGAACTAAGAGGTTACGAAGGTTAGGTGGACGGCGGAAAGACACTCTTGGTGGAGTGGGGAGGATTTCATGAAGAATGGATCTCATTTCAGGGCAGGATTTGAGGAAGTCGTGTCCCTGCTGGAGAGCCACATTCAGAGTCTGATCCAGTCCCGGAAAGTATCCTGTCACAAGTGGGGCACTTTTGGGGTTCTTCTGTGGGAGGTTCCGGAGTTGAGGAGATGAGGAAGTGGCTCTGGTTATTTGCTTCTGTACCAGGTTGGGAGTGTAGTTTCGGGATGCGAAAGCTGTTTTCAGGTTGTTGGTGTAATGGTTCAAGGATTCTGGACTAAAGCAGATTCGTTTGCCACGAAGACCTAGGCTGTAGGGAAGGGACCGTTTGATGTGGAATGGGTGGCAGCTGTCATAATGGAGGTACTGTTGCTTGTTGAAGGGTTTGATGTGGACGGACGTGTGACGCTGGCCATTGGACAGGTGGAGGTCAACGTCAAGGAAAGTGGCATGGGATTTGGAGTAGGACCAGGTGAATCTGATGGAACCAAAGGAGTTGAGGTTGGAGAGGAAATTCTGGAGTTCTTCTTCACTGTGAGTCCAGATCATGTATTAATGCATGCCACCTCCATTTACAGCGAATAGTACTTCACTGTTCCATATTTACATTCCAGAATAAACTTTATAAATTTCTTTTTTAACATATAAACATTTCAATTTAAACAAATTTTCATCAAACTTGGTTGTGACATCATATATTTAGTGAAAAATTATAAATAATTATTGTATCCACAATGTTACATTACCACTACCCACAGGCACTACCACATTTGTGTTTTACAATTATTATATTGACAATTCTATACTCACTCTAAATTTTGTGAACAGTGATATAATGTATATTTAATTAAAATAATAAAACTGTAGTCATAACTTCAGAATATCTTGGTAACAGCAGCAGGCACTGTTACTATTACTAGATGCCTGATGATTGCAGTGTCATTGCTCTGTGGTCATCAGCTAACCTTTGTGCTTTTAAAACATTCTAATAGTTATAAAGTTAAAGTAAAATGCATTTATATTGCATTGAAAAGAGTCTCTGAGATTGGTAAAATAATAAAATATATTAACAGTTGCAGGTGCTGTCCCAACATATTGGGCCAAACAACAAGACTGCTTTTGGCCAACAGTTATGAAATACAAAACATGTAGTGGGTGGTATTGAAACTACTATGAAAATTTTACGTATATTACCTAAGGGAATGAAACTGGATATATTTGAGGAATAGGAGATATATAAATGGAACATAAAGGAGCCAGGCAAATAGTTGAATGGACAGTCCAAATTTAAGTACAATAAATCATTTGCTCATCTTAAAAATGAGATTTGATTGAGCACAGCAGTCAGCTGATGGCCATGCTTATCTACATTTATTTCTACATCTACACTCTGAAATGACTGTGAAGTGAATAGTGGTGGATACATCCCACTGTATCAGGTATTAGGGTTTTTCCTATTCCACTGTGGTTGGGAACATTGGAAGAAAGAGTGTTTAAATGCCTACATGTTTGCTATAATCTTGTCTTCATGATCCCTGTGAAAGCAATACACAGGAGATTGTAGTACATTCCTAGAGTCATCATTTAAAGCCAGTTCTTGACACGGTATAACTAGACTTTTTTTTGGGACTGTTTATGTCTGTATTCAAGAATCTGTCAGTTCAGTTTTTGCAGCATCTCTGTAACACTCTCACACAGATAAAAAAAAAAAAAACAGTGACCACTTATGCTGCCCTGCCCTGTGTAAGTTCAATATCTCCTGATAGTTCTATTTGGTACAGGTCTCTATTTGGTACAGGTCTCACACACTTGAGCAGTATCTTAGGATGGGTTGCATGAGTGATTTGTAAGCAATCGCTGCCCACTGTGGCCGAGCAGTTGTAGGTGCTTCAGTCTGGAACCACGCTGTTGCTACGGTCGCAGGTTCGAATCCTGCCTCAGGCATGGATGTGTGTGATGTACTTAGGTTAGTTAGGTTTAAGTAGTTCTAAGTTCTAGGGGACTGATGACCTCAGATGTTAAGTCCCATGGCGCTTAGAGCCATTTGAAACATTTTTTTGTAAGCAATTTGCTCTGTAGGATGATTCCATTTCTCCCATATTCCACTAATGAAGCAAATTATACCACCTGCTTTTTTCAATACTGAGCCTATGTGGTCATTCAATTTCATATCCCTATGAGGTATTACACCCAGGTATTTGTCTGAGTTGACAGACTCCAACCACAACTCACTGATACTGTAGTCATAGGATGCTACAGGTTAAGTTTTTTTTGGTTTGTAAAGCGAACAATTTTACATTTCAGAACATTTAAAGCAATTTGCCAACTTATTCAGCATTCTGAAATCAAGCAATATTAATGCTGCTTTTTTCATATGATATTTCATTACAGATAACTGCAGTATCTGAAAAAAATTGTGAAGTTACTGTTAATACTGTCAGCAAGGCTGTTAATATACAACATGAACAGCAAGGGCCTCAACACACTTTTTTATGATCACACTTTTGATAATAAGTGTGGCTGTGGTACTGAAACAAATACTTTTTCAAAGTCTAGAAGAATAGCATCTAACTGACTGTCTTGATCCAATGCTTTCAGTATGTCTTGTGTGCAAAGGTCAAGTTGGGTTACATATGATCTATGTCTATATGAAATTGTGAGGTACTATTGGCTGTAAACAGAGACAACACATATGAACACATAGTGAATAACTAAGGGTGCCTCTCGAGATGTGCTAACAATGTTGCTTATGTGACCTGGTGTATGGACATGTCTTTTGAGCATCCCATTGTAATTATTCTTCAATCAGACATTAGGGATGCATAATCATCATAATTCACTGTGTAATCTGTGCATAAAGAATGTTGGATAATGATTTATGCATTTTAATATTTTGTGTTTTATGTTTTTACTAATATTTTACCTTCTGATGTAGGCTATGGAGTGAAAATGAACACAAGCACTTGAAATTAGTCCCAATTAAAAATTATATGCAACTGTGAGGGAAACCTAAATAAATAATAAAGAAGGAAGAACTAAGGATTTTGAAGCAACCTAAATAAATAATAAAGAGGGAATTACTAAGGCTTTTGAAACATGCATACAGGAAACTTCTGGAGGCATTGGCTGTCATACAGATAATGCTAATTTAGAGTAGAATTTATTCACCAATGAAATAGCACAACTGATTACAGAATCCACTATTATCCATTTCATATAAAATATCATAATGGGACAAACAGAAACAACAATACAATATTAATAAATTTGGACGGAAACTGTTCAGCATGATATCTTGCTAGAAAAATTAGGAGCTATTGCTACATGAGGAGGTGCAAAAAAATGGTTTCAGTCTTATCTCCATAATAGAAGAAAGGTAATGGAAATTACCTCAGTCAACTTTAAAGACCAAAGTATTGCTTACAGGTCTGATTTTCAGACTGTACCAATTGGGGTATCTCAGTAAAGTGTTCTAGTACCTCTCTTATGTCTAACTTATGTAAATGAAATTAAAATTCCAATCAAATAACCCTGTTTGCTGATGATACAAATGTTGTTTTCAGTGATACACACCAAGTATTGCCAAAATCTACAGCTAGAGTTTTGGAATATTTGCAAAATTTGTTATAAACTAGCAAGTTAACCTTAAATATTTCAAAAACTAATTATGTCCATTACATGAAAACAAAGACACAAGATGATCTGGACCTTAGAATACAAAGTACAGAATTTAAGAGAGTCGCTGTAAAAAAATTTTAAGGAGTCCATATAGATGAAAATTTAGATTGGAAACCTCACATTCAGTATCTCACTAACAAGTTGAGTTCTGCTTGCTTTGCAGTACTTATAATTAGTAATTTATCTAGTAAACAGTGTAGCAGAACTGTCTACTTTGCTTAAATTCACACTGTTATTACCTATGGCCTCACTTTCTGGGGTCATATACAACAACTCTAAAAACCATCTTCACACTTCAAAAATGAGCTGTTAGAATAATTACCAACAGCTTCAATCACCTATTTCAACAGCTAAATATTCCACCTTTATCATGCCTCTACTTAAACAAAAGTGTAATTTATATAAAAAAAGTTCACTGATAATTTCAGAACTATCTGCATTCATATAATACAAGAATGTGCACTGATATCCATGTAAAAATAATAAACAAGGCTGCAGCATGGAAACAAACAAACGTCAAAGGTACTAAATTGTATAACAAACTTCAAGCACATATAAAAGAAATAAAAAAAATTGCCTTCATTTAAGGAAACAAGATTCAAATTTTTAATGACCACCTGCTATTACAGTGTAAACGAATACCTTCAATAGCATTGTTGTTGTTGTTGTGGTCTTCAGTCCTGAGACTGGTTTGATGCACCTCTCCATGCTAATCTATCCTGTGCAAGCTTCTTCATCTCCCACAACCTACTGCAACCTACATCCTTCTGAACCTGCTTAGTGTATTCATCTCTTGGTCTCCCCCTACAATTTTTACCCTTCACACTGCCCTCCAATACTAAATTGGTGATCCCTTGATGCCTCAGAACATGTCCTACCAACTGATCCCTTCTTCTGGTCATGTTGTGCCACAAACTTCTCTTCTCCCCAATCCTATTCAATACTTCCTCATTAGTTATGTGATCTACCCATCTAATCTTCAGCATTCTTCTGTAGCACCACATTTCGAAAGCTTCTATTCTCTTCTTGTCCCATCCATGTTTCACTTCCATACATGGCTACACTCCATACAAATACTTTCAGATATGACTTCCTGACACTTAAATCTATACTCGATGTTAACAAATTTCTCTTCTTCAGAAATGCTTTCCTTGCCATTGACAGTCTACATTTTATATCCTCTCTACTTCAACCATCATCAGTTATTTTGCCCCTCAAATAGCAAAACTCCTTTACTACTTTAAGTGTCTCATTTCCTAATCTAATACCCTCAACATCACCCGACTTAATTCGACTACATTCCATTATCCTCATTTTGCTTTTGTTGATGTTCATCTTATATACTCCCATCAAGACACCATCAATTCTGTTCAACTGCTCTTCCAAGTCCTTTGCTGTCTCTGACAGAATTACAATGTCATCAGCAAACCTCAAAGTTTTTATTTCTTCTCCATGGATTTTAATACCTACTCCAAATTTTTCTTTTGTTTCCTTTACTGCTTGCTCAATATACAGATTCGATAACATTGGCAAGAGGCTACAACTCTGTCTTACTCCCTTCCTAACCACTGCTTCCCTTTCATGTCCCTCGACTCTTATAACTGCCATCTGGTTTCTGTACAAATTGTAAATAGCCTTTCGCCCCCTGTATTTTACCCCTGCCACCTTTAGAATTTGAAAGAGAGTATTCCACTCAACATGGTCAAAAGCTTTCTCTAAGTCTACAAATGCTAGAAATGTAGGTTTGCCTTTCCTTAATCTTTCTTCTAAGATAAGTCGTAAGGTCAGTATTGCCTCACGTGTTCCAATATTTCTACGGAATCCAAACTGATCTTCCCTGAGGTCAGCTTCTACTAGTCTTTCCATTCGTCTGTAAAGAATTCGTGTTAGTATTTTGCAGCTGTGGCTTATTAAACTGATTGTTTGGTAATTTTCGCATCTGTCAACTTCTGCTTTCTTTGGGATTGGAATTATTATATTCTTCTTGAAGTCTGAGGGTATTTCGCCTCTTTCATACATCTTGCTCACCAGATGGTAGAGTTTTGTCAGGACTGGCTCTCCCAAGGCCGTCAGTAGTTCCAATGGAATGTTGTCAACTCTGGGGGCCTTGTTTTGACTCAGATCTTTCAGTGCTCTGTCAAACTCTTCACGCAGTATCGTATCTCCCATTTCATCTTCATCTACATCCTCTTCCATTTTCATAATATTGTCCTCAAGTACATCGCCCTTGTATAGACCCTCTATATACTCCTTCCACGTTTCTGCTTTCCCCTCTTTGCTTAGAACTGGGTTTCCATCTGAGCTCTTGATGTTCATACAAGTGGTTCTCTTATCTCCAAAGGTCTCTTTAATTTTCCTGTAGGCAGTATCTATCTTACCCCTAGTGAGATAAGCCTCTACATCCTTACATTTGTCCTCTAGCCATCCCTGCTTAGCCATTTTGCAATTCCTGTCAATCTCATTTTTGAGACGTTGTTTACTGCATTTTTATATTTTCTCCTTTCATCAATTAAATTCAATATTTCTTCTGTTACCCAAGGATTTCTACTAGCCCTCGTCTTTTTACCTACTTGATCCTCTGCTGCCTTCACTACTTCCTCCCTCAAAGCTACCCATTCTTCTTCTACTGTATTTCTTTCCCTCATTCCTGTCAATTGTTCCCTTATGCTCTCCCTGAAACTCTGTACAACCTCTGGTTCTTTCAGTTTATCCAGGTCCCATCTCCTTAAATTCCCACCTTTTTGCAGTTTCTTCATTTTTAATCTACAGGTCATAACCAATAGATTGTGGTCAGAGTCCACATCTGCCCCTGGAAATGTCTTACAATTTAAAACCTGGTTCCTAAATCTCTGTCTTACCATTATATAATCTATCTGATACCTTTTAGTATCTCCAGGGTTCTTCCATGTATACAACCTTCTATCATGATTCTTAAACCAAGTGTTAGCTATGATTAAGTTGTGCTCTGTGCAAAATTCTACCAGGCGGCTTCCTCTTTCATTTCTTAGCCCCAATCCATATTCACCTACTACGTTTCCTTCTCTCCCTTTTCCTACACTCGAATTCGTCTCCCATGACTATCAAATTTTTGTCTCCCTTCACTATCTGAATAATATGTTTTATTTCATCATACATTTCTTCAATTTCTTCGTCATCTGCAGAGCTAGTTGACATATAAACTTGTACTACTGTAGTAGGTGTGGGCTTCGTATCTATCTTGGCCACAATAATGCATTCACTACGCTGTTTGTAGTAGCTTACCCACATTCCTATTTTCCTATTCATTATTAAACCTACTCCTGCATTACCCCTATTTGATTTTGTGTTTATAACCCTGTGGTCACCTGACCAGAAGTCTTGTTCCTCCTGCCACCGAACTTCACTAATTCCCACTATATCTAACTTTAACCTATCCATTTCCCTTTTTAAATTTTCTAACCTACCTGCCCGATTAAGGGATCTGACATTCCACGCTCCGATCCGTAGAACGCCAGTTTTCTTTCTCCTGATAACGACAGCCTCTTGAGTAGTCCCCGCCCGGAGATCTGAATGGGGGACTATTTTACCTCCGGAATATTTTACCCAAGAGGACGCCATCATCATTTAATCATACAGTAAAACTGCATGCCCTCAGGAAAAATTACGGCCATAGTTTCCCCTTGCTTTCAGCCATTCACAGTACCAGCACAGCAAGACCGTTTTGGCTATTGTTACAATGCCAGATCAGTCAATCATCCAGACTGTTGCCCTTGCAACTACTGAAAAGGCTGCTGCCCCTCTTCAGGAACCACACGTTTGTCTGGCCTCTCAACAGGTACCCCTCCGTTGTGGTTGTACCTACGGTACGGCCATATGTATCGCTGGGGGACGCAAGCCTCCCCACCAACGGCAAGGTCCATGGTTCGGGGGGGGGGGGGGGGGGGGGGGTTTCAATAGCATAGTAGCAAATAATTATATTCATGTACTATATGCCATAGTCAGTGTCAATAGTATTTTCAGTCAAATGTTCAATAGGGTTCATGTCTGGAGAACATGCTGGCCACTCTAGTCGAGCAATGTCATTCTCCTGAAAGAAGTCATTGACAAGATGTGCACCATGGGGGTGTCAATTGTCATCCATGAAGAAGAATACCTCACCAATATGGTTGCACTCCCCCTCACAAACCATGGACCTTGCCGTTGGTGGGGAGACTTACGTGCCTCAGCAATACAGATAGCCATACCATAGGTGCAACCACAATGGAGGGGTATCTGTTGAGAAGCCAGACAAATGTGTGGTTCCTGAAGAGGGGCAGCAACTTTTTCAATAGTTTCAGGGGCAACAGTCTGAATAATTGACAGATCTGGCCTTGTAACATCAACAAAAATGGACTTGCTGTGCTGGTATTCTAAATGGCTGAGAACAAGGGGAAACTACAGCTGTAATTTTTCCCGAGAACATTCAGCTTTACTGTATGGTTAAATGATGATGGCATCCTCTTGGGTAAAGCATTCCAGATGTAAAATAGTCTGCCATTTGGATCTCCAGGTGGGCAAAAGGCAGGAGGATGTCATTATCAGGAGAAACAAAGTGCATCCTACAGACTGGAGCATGGAATGTCAGATCTCTTAATCTGGCAGATAGGCAAGAAAATTTAAAAAGGGAAATGTTTAGTTAAAGCTAGATATAGTGGGAATTGGTGAAGTTTGGTGCAGGAGGAGAAAGACTTCTGTTCAAGTGAATACAGGCTTATAAATACAAGATCAAATAAAGATAATGCAGGATTAGGTTTAATAATGAATAAAAACGTAGGAACATGGGTAAGCTGCTACAAACAGCATAATTAATTCATTATTGTAACCAACATAGATACAAAGTCCATGCCTACTGCAGTAGTACAAGTTTATATGCCAACTCGCTCCGCATATGATGAAGAGATTGAAGAAATATATGATTCGATAAAATAATTAATTCAGACAGTTAAGGGAAATGAGAAAATTTAATAGTTGTGGGGCACTGGAATTCGATTGTAGGAAAAGGAAAAGAAGGAAAAGTAGTAGGTGAATATTGACTATGAGAAGGGAATTAAAGAGTAAGCTGCCTAGTAGAATTTTGTGCAGAGTGTAACTTAATCATAGCTAACACTTGGTTTAAGAATCATGAAAGATGGTTGTATACATGGAAGAGGCCTGGAGACATTGGAAGGTTTCAGATAGATTATATAATGGTAAGACAGAGATTTAGGAACCAGGTTTTAAATTGTAAGACATTTTCCAGAGGCGATGTGGACTCTGACCACAATTTATTGGTTATGAACTGTAGACTAAAATTGAAGAAATTGCAAAAAGGTATGAATTTAAGGAGATGGGAACTGTATAAACTGAAAGAATCAGAGGCTACAGAGAGTTTCAGAGAGAGCATTAGGGAACAATTGACAAGAACAGGGAAAAGAGATACAGTAGAAGAAGAACTGGTAGCTTTGAGAGATGAAATAGTGAAGGCAGCAGAGGATCAAGTAGGTAAAAAGACAAGGACTAGATGAAATCATGGGTAACAAAAGAGGTATTGAATTAAATTGGTGAAAGGAAAAAATACAAAAAGCAGTAAAAGAAGCAGTCGAAAAGGAATACAAATGTCTCAAAAATAAGAGGACAGGAAGTGCATAATGGCTAAGCAGGGATGGCTAGAGGAAAAATGTAAGGATGTAGCAGCATGTATCACTAGGGGTAAGATAGATTCTGCCTAGTGGAAAATTAAAGAGACCTTTGGAGGAAAGAGGACCATCTGTATAAATATCAAGGGCTCAGATGGGAAACCAGTCCTAAGCAAAGAAGGGAAGCAGAAAGGTGGAAGGAGTATATAGAGGGTTCTGGCGGTTTCCGGTGACTAGAGGTAGCAGTGTGGTGCTGGTGTGCCAGACTCCCACTCCCACTTTATTATTGAGGTTACGTGGAGTTGTTTCGCCTATCTTCTTTTCAGGATAGCTGTGACTGTCTGCCCAACTTCTTCTCCAAAGATAAGATGCTGTTTTGGAGGAATTTTTTATACTGTTAAAATAACTCCATACACTTAGGATACTTTTAAACCAATCTCACTATATTTTCACTTTCACAAACAAGACGCCATATAAATGATTCATGTTTTTGTAAGCCCAACAATTACCATTCTGACAGATACTCTTACATACTTAATAAGAAATACAGTCTAGAAAGCTCTAGCAAGTCCACCAGCCGGACCTCACTAAAGTAAGTGAATAATTTAGTGTCTTTACTTTTCTTTGTCAACATTCAGCTGTTCTCAATACTGGCTGACATAACACCATCACCGAGTATGGTACATTTGCTGCTTCTGCTGGGCATGTAACTTCTGAGGTGAGCACTGCAACTACCTGCCCACACTGATTAACCATCCAATACACACCAGTCCTGCACTCACATAATATTGGCACAGTAGGCACAGTCCCACTTTCATATACTCATCTTTAAAATAATGCATGTTTGGGATGGTGGAAATATGAGTGTCTCTAGAATTTACCCCAAAAGTCTCGAGGCACTACATAGCCCTCACCTTAGCTTGAATATGCAATATTTTATACATGTTTAAAATGTACATCAATATCTTATAAATATAACATTAATTTATAGCTCGATCAGCTTGCTTGACATTCCTTTTAACAATTGTCTACGTAATCTATAGCTCTCCTTTTCTTCTGTTTTACTACCATTATAAAACTTGAGCCTTTTGATCAATGTTTGAGTCAGCTCTTTTAAAATCTAAAATTCATGAGGACAAGAATTTTTCTGTTTTCTGTTCCCTTTTTCAATTTAAATTCCAAGTGTGTATGACCCATGTGTATTCTGTTGTTTGCTCTTACTTTGCTTACTACTTTTTCTAAGTATGTATTTATTCCTTACTTATTACAATCTGGAGGAAATCTGGGTAAATAAAGGTGCTCTTTTGAAACATTGTAACTTCACAAAACACATAACAATGCGAGTGGAAATGAGAATTCAAACTTACAGATTAATCTCTCCAAAATGTGTGCCTTTTGTCTTGATACTGTCCTTTTCCTTTTAGGCACAGTACCTATACCTTACATATGGGTTGATACTATGAATGCACTCACTCCTTCAGTTTTGGTAGGTATGCCCCTTTAAACAAATTCCTAATATACTATGGTACAGGTCAATCCCCTTCTTGGTGCCCCTGCCCACACAGTATAGGTCAACCCTTCTTGGTCTGCCTACCTGCCCTTTTCCATCCAATCAATGCTGGGTGCACCCTTTTTCTCCTTCCTGGGTAGGCTTCATACTCCATTGCCCTAGTATACATATTAATGTACACTATAATTCAAAACTACCTTCTAGAAAAGCTAAGACTCTACTTTAGCCCTCCCACTCGCTTCTCAATACTTTCTTTAACTCCTTGGAGCCCTCCCTTTTTCTATCAGTCCTGAGTTTCCAATATACACCACACTTGGAAATATTATTTAATATATATGTACTCTTACTTATACTCTACTTGTCCCACTATCCTACAATTTGTCAGAATAGTTGTTAGACTGACATCAAATCTGAATATATTTCTGTACACTGAGGTATACAATGTAGCATAACGAACCACAATGTGTACTGTCATAACAACCATGAATACTCTTAGTTCTTACATATATAAATATGTGCCTGTATGTACCTGTATGTGATGTGGAACTGTCACCTCACATATCCATGTGCGCATACCCATCATTATGTGCACAATTTTCCCCTCCAACACATGATGGTTCTCATATTGTCTTTTCTGTAAAGATCTTAGCAACTCCTATGGAATGGCAAATGGTGAAGAATCAGTCTCACTTGTCTGCGAGGGTTGTCTGAAAGGTGGGGTGTGTGTGTGTAGTGTTAGTCATGTTTGTGCTTCACTACCCACCCCTTTCAAAATTTGTAAAAAACCATCCCCATTCACATCACATCTCACAAAAGGTACCAAATATTCAGTTGTAAGTAGAAAGGTATCAGATAGATTATATAATGGTAAGACAGAGATTTAGGAACCAGGTTTTAAATTGTAAGACATTTCCAGGGGCAGATGTGGACTCTGACCACAATATATTGGGTATGAACTGTAGATTAACACTGAAGAAGTTGCAAAAAAGTGGGAATTTAAGGAGATGTGACCTGGACAAACTGACTAAACCAGAGGTTGTACAGAGTTTCAGGGACAGCATAAGGGAACAATTGACAGGAATGGGGGAAAGAAATACAGTAGAAGAAGAATGAGTAGCTCTGAGGGATGAAGTAGTGAAGGCAGCAGAGGATCAAATAGGTAAAAAGACAAGGGCTAGTAGAAATCCTTGGGTAACAGAAGAAATATTGAATTTAATTGATGAAAGGAGAAAATATAAAAATGCAGTAAACAACGTCTCAAAAATGAGATCGACAGGAATTGCAAAATGGCTAAGCAGGGATGGCTAGAGGACAAATGTAAGGATGTGGAGCATGTATCACTAGGGGTAAGATAGATACAGCCTACAGGAAAATTAAAGAGACCTTTGGAGAAAAGAGAGCCACTTGTATGAATAACAAGAGCTCAAATGGTAACCCAGTTCTAAGTAAAGAGGGGAAAGCAGAAAGGTGGAAGGAGTATATAGAGGGTCTATACAAGGGTGATGTACTTGAGGACAATATTATGGAAATGGAAGAGGATGTAGATAAAGATGAAATGAGAGATACGATACTGCGTGAAGAGTTTGACAGAGCACTGAAAGACCTGAGTCAAAACAAGGCCCCGGGAGTAAACAAAATTCCATTAGAACTACTGACAGCCTTGGGAGAGCCAGTCCTGACAAAACTCTACCATCTGGTGAGCAAGATGTATGAGACAGGCTCAGACTTCAAGAAGCATATAATAATTCCAATCCCAAAGAAAGCAGAAGTTGACAGATGTGAAAATTACCGAACTATCAGTTAAATAAGTCACCGCTGCAAAATACAAAAGTGAATTATTTACAGACAAATGGAAAAACTGGTAGAAGCCGACCTCAGGGAAGATTAGTTTGGATTCCGTAGAAATATTGGAACACGTGAGGCAATACTGACCTTGCGACTTATCTTAGAAGAAAGATTAAGGAAAGGCAAACGTACGTTTCTAGCATTTGTAGATTTGGAGAAAGCTTTTGACAATGTTGACTGGAATACACTCTTTCAAATTCTAAAGGTGGCAGGGGTAAAATACAGGGAGCGAAAGGCTATTTACAATTTGTACAGAAACCAGATGGCAGTTATAAGAGTTGAGGGGCATGAAAGGGAAGCAGTGGTTGGGAAGGGAGTGAGACAGGTTTGTAGCCTCTCCCTGATGTTATTCAATCTGTATATTGAGCAAGCAGTAAAGAAACGAAAGAAAAGTTCGGAGTAGGCATTAAAATCCATGGAGAAGAAATAAAAACTTTGAGGTTCACCGATGACATTGTAATTCTGTCAGAGACAGCAAAGGACTTGGAAGAGCAGTTGAACAGAATGGACAGTGTCTTGAAAGGAGGATATAAGATGAACATCAACAAAAGCAAAACGAGGATAATGGAATGTAGTCGAATTAAGTCAGGTGATGCTGAGGGAATGAGATTAGGAAATGAGACAATTAAAGTAGTAAAGGAGTTTTGCTATTTGAGGAGCAAAATAACTCAGGATGGTTGAAGTAGAGAGGATATAAAATGTAGACTGGCAATGGCATGGAAAGCATTTCTGAAGAAGAGAAATTTGTTAACATCAAATATAGATTTTAAGTGTCAGGAAGTCATATCTGAAAGTATTTGTATGGAGTGTAGTCATGTATGGAAGTGAAACACGGATGATAACTAGTTTGGACAAGAAGAGAATAGAAGCTTTCGAAATGTGGTGCTACATTAGAATGTTGAAGATTAGATGGGTAGATCACGTAACTAATGAGGAGGTATTGAATAGGATTGGGGAGAAGAGAAGTTTGTGGCACAACGTGATTAGAAGAAGGGATCGGTTGGTAGGACATGTCCTGAGGCATCAAGGGATCACAAATTTAGCATTGGAGGGCAGCGTGGAGGGTAAAAATCGTAGAGGGAGACAAAGAGATGAATACACTAAGCAGATTCAGAAGGATGTAGGTTGCAGTAGGTACTGGGAGATGAAGAAGCTTGCACAGGGTAGATTAGCATGGAGAGCTGCATCAAACCAGTCTCTGGACTGAAGACCAGAACAACAACAACAACAAGTAGAAAACTATGTATCATATCATCACAAATATATAATTATATCTAAAAAGAAAGATGATGAGACTTACCAAACAAAAGCGCTGGCAGGTCGATAGACACACAAACAAACACAAACATACACACAAAATTCTAGCTTTCGCAACCAACGGTTGCCTCGTCAGGAAAGAGGGAAGGAGAGGGAAAAAGAAAAGGATTTGGGTTTTAAGGGAGAGGGTAAGGAGTCATTCCAATCCCAGGAGCGGAAAGACTTACCTTAGGGGGAAAAAAGGACAGGTATACACTAGCACACACACACATATCCATCCGCATATACACAGACACAAGAAGGTATTGAATAGGATTGGGGAGAAGAGAAGTTTGTGGCACAACATGATTAGAAGAAGGGATCGGTTGGTAGGACATGTCCTGAGGCATCAAGGGATCCCAAATTTAGCATTGGAGGGCAGCGTGGAGGGTAAAAATCGTAGAGGGAGATGTCTGCTTGTGTCTGTGTATATGCGGATGGATATGTGTGTGTGTGCTAGTGTATACCTGTCCTTTTTTCCCCCTAAGGTAAGTCTTTCCGCTCCCGGGATTGGAATGACGCCTTACCCTCTCCCTTAAAACCCAAATCCTTTTCTCTTTCCCTCTCCTTCCCTCTTTCCTGACGAGACAACCGTTGGTTGCGAAAGCTAGAATTTTGTGTGTATGTTTGTGTTTGTTTGTGTGTCTATCGACCTGCCAGCGCTTTTGTTTGGTAAGTCTCATCATCTTTCTTTTTAGATATATTTTTTCCCACGTGGAATGTTTCCCTCTATTATATTCAAATATGTAATTATTCATATTGCATCGTATATCATTCACATCATTTCTCACAAATGGTATAAAATATTCAGTAGTAAGTATCATATTATCACAAATATACAGGGTGTTACAAAAAGGTACGGCCAAACTTTCAGGGAACATTCCTCACACACAAAGAAAGAATATATGTCATGTAGACATGTGTCCGGAAACTCTTACTTTCCATGTTAGAGCTCATTTTAATACTTCTCTTCACATCACATTAATCATGGAATGGAAATACACAGCAACAGAACGTACCAGCGTGACATCAAACACTTTGTTACAGGAAATGTTCAAAATATCCTCTGTTAGCAAGGATACATGCATCCACCCTCCATCGCATGGAATCCCTGATGTGCTGATGCAGCCCTGGAGAATGGCGTATTGTATCACAGCTGTCCACAATACGAGCATGAAGAGTCTCTACATTTGGTACCAGAGTTGCGTAGACAAGAGCTTTCAAATGCCCCCATTAATGAAAGTCAAGAGGGTTGATGTCAGGAGTGTGTGGAGGCCATGGAATTGGTCTGCCTCTACCAATCCATCGGTCACCGAATCTGTTGTTGAGAAGCGTACGGACAGTTCGACTGAAATGTGCAGGAGCTCCATCGTGCATGAACCACATGTTGTGTCATACTTGTAAAGGCACATGTTCTAGCAGCACAGGTAGAGTATCTCGTATGAAATCATGATAACGTGCTCCATTGAGCATAGGTGGAAGAACATGGGGCCCAATCAAGACATCACCAACAATGCCTGCCCAAACGTTCACAGAAAATCTGTGTTGATGACGTGATTGCACAATTGCATGCGGATTCTCATCAGCCCACACATGTTGATTGTGAAAATTTACAATTTGATCATGTTGGAATGAAGCCTCATCTGTAAAGAGAACATTTGCACTGAAATGAGGATTGGCACATTGTTGGATGAACCATTCGCTGAAGTGTACCCGTGGAGGCCAATCAGCTGCTGATAGTACCTGCACATGCTGTACATGGTACGGAAACAACTGGTTCTCCCGTAGCACTCTCCATACAGTGACGTGGTCAACGTTACCTTGTACAGCAGCAACTTCTCTGACGCTGACATTAGGGTTATCGTTAACTGCACGAAGAATTACCTCATCCATTGCAGGTGTCCTTGTTGTTCTAGGTCTTCCCCAGTCGTGAGTCATAGGCTGGAATGTTCTGTGCTCCCTAAGATGCTGATCAATTGCTTCGACCGTCTTCCTGTCGGGACACCTCCGTTCTGGAAATCTGTCTCTATACAAACGTACCACACCATGGCTATTGCCCCATGCTAATCCATACATCAAAAGTGGCATCTGCCAACTCCGCATTTGTAAACATTGCACTGACTGCAAAACCATGTCTGCGATGAACACTAACCTGTTGATGGTACATACTGATGTGCTTGATGCTAGTACTGTAGAGCAATGAGTCGCATGGCAACACAAGCGCCGAAGTCAACATTACCTTCCTTCAATTGGGCCAACTGGCGGTGAATCGAGGGAGTACAGTACATACTGACAAAACTAAAATGAACTCTAACATGGGAAATTAAGCGTTTCCGGACACATGTCCACATAACATCTTTTCTTTGTTTGTGTATGAGGAATGTTTCCTGAAACTTTGGCCGTACCTTTTTGTAACACCCTGTATAAATATTCATATTACATCATATCTTCCAATAGTTTAGGCCCACATCAGACCTAATTATATGTTGGTTGGCTAGGCAAAAATATGACCTAACTATATGCAGATGGCTGGAGAGACTGGCTGGTTAGGCAAAAATATGACCTAACAATCCATGGAGACTGTGTCGGCTGCTGTCGACATTACAGTCGAGACCCCAGGACAAGTCATGAAGATCAGCAATGGCGCTCCTGGAATAACCAAGGAAGATGTCATAAAATGTTCCAGTGAGTATAATTCTTTTTTTCCATTGCCATCCATGAATACCTCTGCACACAGGTTGATATGGAAAACTGGTGAAGAGATTACGTTCAAAGATTACTTTTGGCAAAAATAAAACCTAACTATGATTGGATTCGAGATCCTTGATGACTAGAGCAGAGCATGCTGTTAACTCACCTTTACATCAGGATTAGAGTGGAGCATGCTGTCAATTCACTTTTACATCGAGACTGGAGCAGAGCATGCGTTTGACTTACATATTATGAGGCATTACCAAATGCTTCAGTCTTGACTCGATTTAACAACAAATCCATCAAGGTGATTATGTAACTGGGATCCTAGTACCCATAAAACAAATAAGACTGTGTACAATGACATGATCACTTACTGCTATCTCCACAAGAAGCAGTATGACCTTGATATCAGTGATTTGCTGCAACTCTTGCCTGTCCATCACATCAAGACGAGCATGACGAAGTACTAAGCTATATGACAGTATAAGAGGATGAGAACAGAATACAGGATGTATAAGACTTGAAGAGAATTCAGTGTTGGAAAACAAATATGGAAGTAACACCGAAACCCAACTTGGGATCCGACGGTCTTGACTCCGCCCGTTAACAGAGAATGTTAACGTCCCTGGGGAGCAGATGTGATTCCGCGTGGATCCCATGTATCTGACATTAACCTCACTTGAGTAAGTGCATACCAGTACCTCTCATTAATTTTCATGTGAAAGTCTCCCCACAACAACACAATCACCACTTTACTATGTAACCTCACAGCAGGTAAAGTTAACCTATTTTCTACTTTGTCATGGACAAGTTTGAATTCTTCCACAAGTAATCTATAACCTTGTTATTATCATTAAGTTCTGAAGCTAAACATGATGGAACATTGTCTGGGTTTACCCTCTTGTCAGATGTGTGGCAAAAAATAATATCTTCTTATTTTCCTTAATCTGAGGATCACATATACAAACTTTACTGTAAACGTACTCATCAATTAGTGATGTAATCAACTCAAAATACAATAAGTTTCTTTGTGTTCACATAAATACATAACTTCGAGAGCCCCATTCAATAACATTTATAAGAGAGTTGGTTTAATAATCATTCCTCTTCTCACAAAATCGTAAACATGTGTCTCGACTTTTGCGAGTCCAACAACAGTGACTCTAGAGAGGAAGTAAGTGAATAAGTAAGTGTCTTTTGTTTTCTTTAGCTACATTCCACTGTTCTCAATAATGATTGACATAGCACCGTCATGGTGTACGGCGTGTTTGCTCCTTGTGCTGGGTGCGTAACTTCTGAGGCGAGCGCTGTGACTACCTGTCCACTCTGATTGACCGTCCAATACACACCAGTCCTGCATACACATAATCATGGCACAGTAGACACAGTTCCACTTTCCGACACTAATCTTTAAAATAACTCATGTTTGAGACGGTGGAAATACAAGTGTGTCTTAGAAGTTACGCCGAAATTCTCAAGCCACTACAGGGTTTACATAAGGGTGATGTACTTGAGGGCAATATTATGGATATGGACAAGGACATAGATGAAGATGAAATGGGAGATATGATACTGTGTGAAGAATTTGACAGAGCACTGAGAGACTTAAGCTGAAACAATGTCCCGGGAGTAGACAACATTCCACTAGCCTTGGGAGAGCCAGCCATGGCAAAACTCTTCCATCTGGTGAGCAAGGTGTATAATCAGGTTAAATACCCTCAGACTTCAAGAAAAATATAAAAATTTCAATCCCAAAGAAAGCAGGTGGTGACAGGTGCGAAAATTACTGAAGTATCAGTTTCATAAGTCATGGTTGCAAAATACTAACATGAATTCTTTACAGATGAATGGAAAAAGTGGCAACTGTGGGGAAGATCAGTAGATCTGTAGAAATGTTGGAACATGCGAGGCAATACTGGCCATATGACTTAACTTAGAAGTAGGTTAAGGAGAGACAAACCCACGTTTCTAGCATTTGTAGAGTTAAAGAAAGCTTTTGACACTGTTGACTGGAATACTCTCTTTCAAAGTCTGAAGTTGGAAGGTGTAAAATACAGGAATAAATAGCTGTTTACAATTTGTACAGAAACCAGATAGCAGTTGTAAGAGTGAAGGGGCACGAAAGGGAAGCAGCGGTTGAGCAAGGAGTAAGACAGGGTTTTAGTCTATCACTGATGTTATTTAATCTGTATATTGAGCAAACAGTAAAGGAAACAAAAGAAAAATATGGAGTAGGAATTAAAATCCATGAAGAAGAAATAAAAACTCTGAGGTTTGCCAATGAGATTGTAATTTTGTCAGAGACAGAAAGGACCTGGAAGATCAGCTGAATGGAATGGACAGTGTTTTGAAAGAAGGATACAAGATGAACATCAACAAAAGCAAAATGAGCATAGTGGAATGTAGTTAAATTAAATCAGGTGATACCGAGGGAATCAGCTTAGGAAATGAGACATAAAGTAGTAAATGGGTTTTACTGTTTGGGAAGCAAAATAACTAATGACTGTCAAAGTAGGGAGGATATAAAATGCAGACTGGTTATGGCAAGAAAAGTGTTTCTTTCTGAAGAAAACTTTGTATATATTTAGGTGTCAGGAAGTCTTTTCTGAAAGTATTTGTGAGGAGTTAAGCCATGTATGGAAGTGAAACATGGACGATAACTAGTTTAGACATGAAGAGAATGTAAGCTTCTCAAATGTGTTGCTACAGAAGAATGGTGAAGATTAGATGGGTAGACCACATAACTTATGAGGTATTACTGAATAGAACTGGGGGGAAGAGGAATTTGTGGCACATCTTGACTAGAAGAAGGGATCAGTTGGTAGGATGTGTTCTCAGGCAGCAAGGGATAACCAATTTAGTATTGGAGGATTGCATGGAGGGTAAAAATTGTAGAGGGAGACCAAGAGATGAATACACTAAGCAGATTCAGAAGGATGTATGTTGCAGTTGTTACTTGAAGATGAAGAGGCTTGCACAAGATAGAGTAGCTGCGTCTCTGGACTGAATGCCATAACAACAAAAACACACCCGAAGACAATTTACATTATACAGTGATCAAACCAAGCAACTGATTAAAAATGATGGCCAAATAATGCATTTCAAACATTCTGTTCAAGGAAGAGAGAACTATGGCTATACATTGCACTAATAAATTAAAATAATGGTAACCAGCACTACATATTATTTTAAAATGCCATCTACAGTAATTAGAAGACTGAAAAGTTTGTGCATAGTGTCTGTAATTAACAGCTACTACAATCAAAATGAAGCATTTTGGTTGTGGCAAATAAATTTTTACATGAAAAACCAGTCCAAAGCTTCAAATTTCAATTTTTTATTCGCTCAGTGACTAGTTTTGGACTGGGACCCATTTTAAAATCATTGCTACATAGTAAAAAATGGTATTTCTGAAAATGTAAAAGACATGTCAGAAACACCATCACATCAAAAATGTGCAAATGAACAGTTACAACACATACAGTTATCTGTATACACTGTAACTGTTTCTTTGCTCATTTTTGATGTGGTTTTTACATTTTCGGTAATACCATTTTTGACTATGTTATGATGATTTGAAAATGGGTCCTGGCCCAAAACCAGTCATCAAGTGAATAAGAAAAGCGAAATTTGCAACTTTGGATTGTTTTTTTTGTTGTAGTGAGTAACAGATGTTGCTGATCCACAGCTATTCCATCATGATGGAAGTCTATAAATAGATTTATGTTGTTGTAGTCTTCAATTACTTTATCCTGTGCATGCCTTTTTGTCTCTGAATAACTGTTGCAACTTAAATTCAATTGAACCTGCTTGCTGTAGTAATGCTTTGCCCTCCCTGTACAATCCTTATTGCCCACATTTCCCTCCATTACCACATTGACTATTCCTTCATCCATCAGAATGTATCCTATAAACTGAGCCATTTTTGAGGGTATTGCTTTTCCTTAGTTTTATTCACTACCTTCCCATCAGTTACTGCACTCAATCTTCTCATTTAATCTTGAGCATTCCTCTATTACACCATAATTCAAAAGCTTTTATTCAAATCTTGTCTGTGTAAACAGACTAATAACTCAAAGACATAGAAAATCATTTTCTTTTGCCATCAGCTGTATAAATTATATTTATTCTTCACTGGTTTCTGTTGTTTCATCCATCTTCAGCTGGAGGAATGAACACTTTTATGCACCAGATGTAACAATAAAAAAGTGTGAAGCTCCACATAAACTAGATTTTGACAGTAACTAGAGAAGCTTAAGCAAGTTGCACATACACTCCTGCAGTCAACAGGATATTGTCATCTCAAGCCTATGTACACTCAAATGACCAAAGTGCTAATGTACCAGAGTACAAACAAGAATATCTGAAACACAATTAATGGTGAAGTCAGAGGAAACATTAGTCTACAATGTGGTACTGTCAACAAACAACATTCTATGAGTAACATAAGGAAATAAAAGGCTAAAAGATGCTCACTTACAAAACATGTTAATCAAGTAAAAGTTACATATGAAAATAATGTCTCCTTAGGGCCTTATAATGGTACAATAATGGCATTGATAAACTACACTTGTAAATAGTAATTAAAATAATTGGGCTTACCATTCAATGAGGAAATGTCAGGGTTACAAATCTTCAGTATAATATTAAGTGTTCTTTATCACCAATAAGATGAGATGTCAATGGCCATAGTAGATAATGACAGTGAATTTTTTGCCAACTCACATATTATGTATATAATACAAAGAGCTAATATTCAATTACAGAAACAAGGGATGTATGGTTACAACTGACATGAAACAAAAACCTTGGGCTACCAATAACATAAACCCTAAAATTCAGGCTACAGCTATTATACACATTTGGTGTACCTGATTATAAATCACAACATCATCATTACAATATAGCATTCATGATAAAAACTTTGTTACCTTCACTTTGCTGATTTCTTTGTGATACTTGTTGGATGTGTGTCCACGTGTATCAACTAGCAATGTGATGTATTAAATAAAAAAGGTGTATCAAAGTGCATGTTACGTGACTTGACACACCACAGTGTTGAGTCAAATGTGATCAATGTGTAGCTTTTTCTCTACCAGCCCTTAACCGTGATACAGTGTAATAATGACAACTTAACCCTACCAGTATGGGGCACCAAGGACCACTGGCAACAGGTTCTTCTCTACAGTCACCTACTGTGCCTGAGTCACCTCCTGCATCTCCTAGAGACACCTTATTGAGACAGGATAATGTAAAGCTACCACCTCTATGGCCTATGAGGCCTCAGTCAAGGTTTGCACAACTGGATGATGTATTTCACTTGCACAACATTGCTTTGAATGTGGACCAATTCATCATTGCTCTTTTGCCAGGTTTAGGTAGACTGTGTTTCGACAATTTCTTGTTCTTCCAGAAACTCGTTTGACAAAGAGAGTGAACAGTGATTTTGGTATCACAGAACCCCCATCTCAGCTACTACACTCACTCCTGGCCTTTTGTGGGTCTGAACTCCATTCATAGCAGTCCATGAAATTATTTTGGTTGTAGCAACTCCCACAGGCAGTTTGCAGAGATTTATCCACATTTCCTGATCTGCCTCTGGATAAACTGGCTCAGAAGGCAGTTGCTGTAGCACTTTCATGTGATACAACTGTAGTAGCCACCAGAAAGTTCGCGGGAGGCGCACATTGGCACGGCGCGTCACGGACGTTAGTTGCCGCAAGTAGAGTCCCGTCCACCAGAGGGCACGCGAGAATTCGGACGCGACCTCTGCCGGCATAACAACAAGAACAACAACAACAACTCCAGCAGGACAGGCTGTGCGCAGTCAGTCAACATCGGGCATGCCTACGACACAGTCCCGGTCTACGCTAAGTGAAGTGCGACGTAACGTGAACAGTGTTACTACACAATTGGCGACGAGTAGGGTCATTCTTTCGCGTGTTGCGTCGTTGTTCCGGTTTCGCAGTTTCTCCACGGCATGGAGGATTTGGTGCGGGTTTTGGTTGCGCAGCAGACGGAGCTCATGACCACCATGAAACAAGTGCTTCCGGCGTTGCTCTCCACGCCGTCTGCTCCGGCGCCGTTCTCTCCTCCCTTTCCCCCGTATGACGAGACGGCGGAGGATTGGGACGCATGTGAACATCGCCTTCGGCAGCATTTCCAGGCGTTTCATGTTGCCGATGTGGAGGTATGTCGTGCTCTCTTCTTGTCTTGGATATCTCCCTCGCTGTATCACGTTTTGCGGCAGCTAGCGCCGTTGCAGGAACCCTCGTCCTTGTCTTTTGACGCATTGTGTTCCTTGCTGTCTTCATATTATCGCCGCCGCACGCATGTTGTGGCGGCTAGGGTCGAGTTCTATCAATGCAAGAAACAGCCCCATCAGTCTTACCGGGCGTAGGCCGCTACCCTGCACGGTCTTAGTCGCAAGTGTAATTTTGTCACGGAGCAGTCGCGGGAGTCGTATGCCCATGTTATGGTACGCGACGTCATTGTTCGTTCGGCCCCTGATAGGGAGGTCCGGCAACGGGCCCTGCAGTTAGAAGACCCTTCCCTCGAGGAAGTCCTGTCCATTGCTCACTCGTATGAAGTCTCTCATGCAGCAGGTCAACAGCTGGAAGCGTGGTGCGACGTCGCGGAGGTTCAGGACGGTGCGGCCGCGTCCACTGTGTCAGGGGTGGACGACGTGCGAGCGGTACAATCCGGCCGTTACGGCCGCTCCCGCGCGGCGCGTAAACAGAATTCCGGCCGCCGGCCCCTGTTGCCGTCCTGTGCGTCGTGCTATATACATCACGATCGGTCAAAGTGCCCCCAGCGTTGGGCCGTTTGTCGCAAATGTAATAAAAACGGTCACATTGCTAAAGTTTGCCGCTCAGCCTCAAAAGAATCGAAGGACGCAAGTACAGAGGACGTGGACGTTGACATTCAGGAAGTTTCATCGAGCCAGGCTCCCGACGCATCGGCACGCAAACTCTTTATCGAGGTGTCGGTTCGGTCGCGCCGGTTACAGCTGCAAGTAGATACGGGCGCGGCAGTTTCGTTGTTGAATGCACAAACGTATTCCGACCTTGGATCGCCCCCGTTGGCGCCAGTTTACCGGCGTCTACGCGGTTATGGTAAACAGTTCATTCCCCTACTGGGTCAATTCACTACCGACGTGACTTACAAATCAGTCACTCGGCCTATTACTTTTATTGTTGTCAGTGATGCGAGCTCCGCTAACCTTTTTGGCCTGGATGCCTTTCAAGCTTTCGGTTTTTCTATCGCTGACACCATACAGTTGGTCTCCGAAGACGTTCCCTATCACTCATTGGAATCTTTGATCTCAGACTTTCCAGATATTTTTGAGGAGGGCCTGGGGCGTGTTTCAGATTTTGAAGCTCACTTAACGTTGAAGGCGTCGGCTCGCCCGCGATTTCTACGCGCGAGGCAGATCCCCTTTGCTCTCCGCCCTCAGGTAAAGGAAGAGCTAGACCGGCTGACAGCCCTAGGGGTTGTTCTTCCCATTTCTTCCAGTGAGTGGGCTTCGCCCCTCGTTATTGTCAAGAAGCCCTCGGGAAAATTACGTCTTTGTGGCGATTTTAAGGCCACCATTAATTCCCAATTGGTGGTGGACACCTATCCTTTGCCTCGTGCTGATGAATTGTTCTCCGCCGTGGCGGGAGGCCACTATTTTTCGAAAATCGATCTGTCAGAGGCTTATCATCAGATACCCCTTGATGAGGACTCCAAACGGCTGGCAGTCGTCAACACCCCGTTTGGCCTTTACCAATACCAGCGGTTGGCTTTTGGAATATCCAGTGCCCCGGCGATATTCCAGCGTTATCTTGAGCATGTCACGTCGACAATCCCTCATTGTATTAATTACCTGGATGACATAATTGTCACGGGCCGCAGCACGACGGACCACTTGCACAACCTTCGCACCCTCTTTCTCAAATTCAGGTCTGTGGGCTTGCGTTGCAACCTGCATAAGTCAACCTTCTTCCAACCGTCCATTGAGTGTGTGGGCTACACCATATCTCAGCACGGCATCCGGCCACTAGGAAGTTTGGTCCAAGGTATCGTCAACCTTCCTCAGCCCACTTCGCTGAAGGAGTTACAAGCTTTTTTAGGCAAGATAGCCTATTACCAGCGGTTCATTCCCAGGGCTTCCACTATAGCCCACCCCCTGTACTGCCTTCTGCACAAGGGTGTTCCTTTTGATTGGTCGCCTGCATGCGAGTGAGCGTTCACCTCGTTGAAGGGCCTCCTCACGTCCGCCCCTTGTTTGGCTACTTTTGATCCCCATAAGCCGTTGGTCCTGGCTACGGATGCTTCGCAGTATGGGGTGGGGGCGGTCCTGGCCCATCGCAACGCAGATGGTTCCGAGCAACCACTGGCGTTTGCGTCGAAAACGCTTAGTCCTGCGCAGGCCCATTACTCCCAGGTGGAAAAAGAGGCTTTGGCCACTGTCTACGCTGTTACCAAGTTTCACCCTTTCTTGTATGGCACGAAGTTTCAGTTAATCACTGACCATAAGCCGTTAATATCGTTATTTGGCCCCGCCTCTCAGATTCCGGATCGGGCGGCCCACAGACTACAGCGCTGGGCCTTGTTCCTCTCTAAGTACCATTATGACATTCGTTTTCGCCCTACAGGCCAGCATGCCAACGCCGACGCTCTTTCCCGTCTTCCGGTGGGCCCGGACCCTACATTTGATCGAGAGGAGATTATGTGTTTTCATTTGGATGTGGCGTCCCGCCAAGCGGTTGATGGCTTCCCGATCACTAGTTCTCGAGTCGCCAGGGAAACGGCGGCTGACCCAGTTCTCCGGCAAGTAGTTTGCCTCATTCAGCAGGGGTAGTCATCCCGCCCTCCGGGCCGGGCCTCGGACCCTCTTCGTCATTATTTTCTTCTACGAGACCGCCTCTCGGTCTTGGAAGGAGTTCTCCTTCTGGCTACCGATGATACAGCTCCTCGCGTGGTTGTTCCTGCAAGTTTACGAAGGGAGGTCCTCAAGTTATTACATGCGGGGCACTGGGGTGTTTCCTGTACTAAAACCTTGGCTCGCAGACATGTGTACTGGCCCGGTATTGACAGAGAAATTGAGCACTTGGTGGCCGCCTGTTCCCAGTGTGCGAGCCAACAAGCATCTCCCAGGGCAGCGTTCTCTTCATGGCCGCTGGCCACCCAGGCGTGGGAACGTGTTCACATCGATTTTGCGGGCCCGTTTCTCAATGGCTTTTGGCTCATTGTCATTGATGCTTATTCCCGATTCCCATATGTGGTTCGCTGCTCCTCAACCACTTCAGAAGTTGCAATCCAGGCACTAGCAAAAATCTTTTCTGTGGAAGGTCTGCCAATCACCCTGGTCTCGGACAATGGACCGCAGTTTCTTTCGCAGACCTTCCAGTATTTTTGTAGGCGCTTCAGTATTCGGCACGTTTGCTCTCCCCCCTTCCATCCACAATCGAATGGGGAACCTGAGCGCATGGTGCGCACCTTTAAGACGCAGATGAAAAAGTATGTGCACGACTTCCTGCAGAGGAAGCATTGACGTTTTTCTTGACGGCATACCGGACCACACCACTGGGAGACCGCATCCCCGCAGAGCTCCTCCATGGGCGTCAACCTAGGACTCTGCTGCACCTCCTCCAGCCTGGTCCTCGCCAGTCTTCACAAAACGGAGTACCTGGCTTTCCACTGGGTATGTCAGTCTGGGCCCGTGGGTTTGGTCGCAATCCACATTGGATACTGGCGGTGGTCCTGCACCGACATGGCCGCCGGATCTATACCTTGCAGGCAGGGGACCGGGTGGTACGTCGTCACCAAAATCAGCTACGTCCACATTCGGGTACCCACCCTCCGACCTCTCGGACACTGGCTTCCCCATTGCCGGCACCTGTATTGGTTTCACAGGGGATGTTACCTCCTCTCCCCGCTGTGACTCTGCCGCACTGTGATGGTTCTCAGCCTTGGCAGCCTCCAGTGGCTCCAGCACCGGCATCGCCATCATTCGAGATGCCCCAGCGAGAGCCAGCCCCCCTAGCCGGCCCAGTTTCGCAGGGGGCTAGTTCCCCTGTGGTCGTCCCGTCCCCTTCGTCCCCGCCACTGGGTCTTGCCCCCTCCTGAGGTGGAACAGGATCCAGAGTTCGACAGCTTGTCGCCCGTTCTGTCCCAGGCTCCGGTTGTGGGACGCCCGGGGCGTCTTTGTGTGGGTCACTTCCAGTCGTATTCGAAGGTTCCAGCTCGACGGTTGGCAGATCCCCTCGACTCCGGCCATCCAATGGATGTGGAGGTCATCGCTCCTGCCCGACGCTCCACCTTCCGACACAGTGGATCACAGTGGCTTCACCCCCCGAAGGAGGAGGAGTGTAGTAGCCACCACAAAGTTCGCGGGAGGCGCACATTGGCACGGCGCGTCACGGACGTTAGTTGCCGCAAGTAGAGTCCCGTCCACCAGAGGGCACGTGAGAATTCGGACGCGACCTCTGCCGGCGTAACAACAAGAACAACAACAACAACTCCGGCAGGACAGGCCGTGCGCAGTCAGTCAACATTGGGCATGCCTAGGACACAGTCCCGGTCTACGCTAAGTGAAGTGCGACGTAACGTGAACAGTGTTACTACAACAACCATTAACTCTCACTCAGAAATGGCTGAGATTGTGGATCCTGGCCCAGAACCATGCATATCTGGCATAGCAAGTTACATTTTGCATCCCGAGCTTTCAGCTGAGCTATCCGATGAGCCACTTATGGAGCAGATCCTCACTGAACTTGTGAGACTGAACTTCAAGATGACAGGTGGCTGTGCTAGTAGTGCATGGCATACTGACAATCATCCAGAGTGCTGACAAGCATTGTTGTTAAAATTTGTGCTGCTGTCGGGGCCTCATGAAGAGCCTTCTCTGTATCAGCAATCTGCTGCTTTAGACAATGATTGCTACCAGTCAAGATTCTTACAGACTTCACTTATTTGTGGGGAAGCTCAGTGAAATTTTCATTCTCTCTCTGTAACATAGTGCAATGCTGCTGAAGTGAAGCCAGCTGCATGTGCTCATGAAAATCATAAAACACAGTCTTCTTGTATGATGGACACATGTGCACGAAATGGAGAGAAGTTGTTGAGACATGGAAGATGTGAGAGACACAGAAATCTTCATGTCTTCTGTGTCGGTGGAATAGCATCTGTTGTCTGGTACAGAAGGGAGTGTGTCTAAAGAAGGATACCATACAAGAAGATGATTACAGAGGTCCATATATAACAAGAAAAATTTAAGGCAGTTGGTGCCCCATATGGGGCCAGTTACATCACCCACAAAGATACACAAAGAGGTGGGTGGGGGGAAGCATCCTGCAGAGTCAATGTCATATGTCTCCATCCATTGTAGATAGATTTGCAGCTGTTAGTACAGGAATACCATAAGATTGAGGCTGATTCTTCACATCCCATGGTGTGACACTTACCTCTTGCCCTGTGTTGACTGAAACACCATTCCAGATCTTTTATCCGAGACAAATAATCATGAATATTCACATCTGACAAAAACTGCAGCATTATGTAATTCATCAAGGTACTTTATGACTTTGGAATGGACTCACGCACCTATACATGTCTGTTGTTGTTGTCTGAGAACCTGCAAGCTTGTATAGATTGCCTAACATTCTGCCCAAAGTATCTGTGATACCAACACCACTCAGAACAGCACAGAGGCCAATCATCAGCAAGCTGTACACTCCTATGCCCTGCCCAACAACATCACACATCTGTTCCTTGGAGAATTCCCTGCCATTACAGATCTTGTATTGGCACATTGCCAGCAGAAACATTTTACCAACCATTACATTGACACAATGCCTGGACAACCTGCTGTGTACCATCCATGCCAACTGCCATCAGAAAGAAATGTTGGCAGACAGAACAGTGTCTTACTCCAACACTGCTTGGGTAGCTTATTAGGGGTGGTTCATAAAAAAGACTACTCTTAGCATTTTTGCAGCGACTAAAAGGACTAAACTCTTGCACCGTGCCAGACAGATACACAATACCAAACATATTCGATTTCACAAGCAGTTTGGAGGGTACCTCTGCATCCAGTGTCATTGACTGTACTAAGGCTTTTGTGTGTAATAATGGTAGCAGAAGCAGACAGGCTAAGACTGACATTATGGAAAATTTTCATGTTATTTAAACATAATGTCATACCTTTTTGGCTTTCAAAATGCTGTCCAGATGTGTCAGCATTTTATGGATGAGGTTCTGCAATATTTAAATCAGGTTATTTATTATGTGGATGATGTGTTGGTTTTCTCTGATAATGTGCCTCATTTTTATGGTATATTGATATTTCTACTTATAGACCATCTGACAGCAACTGAATAAAACACAATTTTAGTGCCATATGCATTTCGCCTTTATTTTCTGCAAGGCATCATCAGTGGCCTGGGATATGTACATATGTTAGCTATTTAATTTACACTTTTGTCACTGTGCCTATAGGTTATAAACAGTTCTGGTGGTTGGTATTTCCTATTAAGTAGCAATGTTTCGACCTGTACTTCCAGATTGTGTGGACAATTTCTTACATATTACGCTCCTGTTGCATTTTTGGTGTTGTTCTTCTTCTTATGAATGCCAATTTGTGGTTTTTTCCCACATTCCACAGCACTATGAGCTGAACTCTTGTTTCAATGCAAAATTTTTGGTATCTGTTGCCGACAGTCAAATGTTTTTGCTAAAGATCGAATGTTATTGCCAAACTTTCGAGTGCAATTACTGAAGTATCTGTGATCTGTTTGTGTATGCATTTGTGTGTGTGTGTGTGGGGGGGGGGGGGGGGGGAGAGAGAGAGAGAGAGAGAGAGAGAGAGAGAGAGAGAGAGTGGTTTTGTGTGTGTGTGTGTGTGTGTGTGTGTGTGTGTGTGTGTGCATCCAGATGGTGTCGGGAAGAGTTTTTTTGTTTTATGTTATCATTTACTTTATTAAATGTAGTAGGGAGCCTGTGCTGATGTGTGTTTGTTCATTTATCACACATTTGTTTTCTGCTATGGCTTTCTGGATGTGGCAGTTTTCTTGCATTTGTATAAGATGTTTGTCATGGTTGCTTATTCTCATTATTTTCATTTCTTGTTCCATGTTTGTAGGATGATGGTTATGGTGTTTTAGATGCTCTACAAATGTGGAATGGTTTGTTTCATACTTCCAACATCTGATGTGTTCTTTGTATCTTGTTTCAAAATTCCTGCATGTCATGCCTATGTATACTGCATCACAACTTTGACATTTAAGTTTATATATTCCTGATTCTTGGAATTTGTCCCTCTTGGTAGCTGGCTGGCTTAGATGTGATTGGAGGGTTTGCCCAGACTTATATACTATTTTGAAGCCCTGTCTCTTAGGATGTATGCAACTCTGTGTGTTAGTTTTGTGTGTAGGTCATGGTGTACCATCTGGTTCTTTTCTGTGTGGTGTTGTCATTGTGTGTATTTGTTGAGTGTGTTTGTAAGCTTTCAGCTTGTGAGTTCTTTTGTATTCTGGAAATGTGTTTGTTTTGTATTTGTGTTTTTATTTTTTGATTGAGCCAGTGTACCACATGTGTGTCATACCCGTTGTTCTTAGCTATTTGTATGATTGTACTCATTTCTTGTTCATAGTTTCTTTTGCTGAGTGGGATTCTGTTTAATCTATGTAACATGTGTCTTAGTGCTGCAAGTTTCTGGCTGTGGGGGTGGTTGGATGTGGAATGTATTATTGTGTCTGTGGCTGTTGGTTTTCTAAAGATGTTAAATGTATGTTTCTTTTTTATTGTAATCTCAAGAAAATTTATTTGATTTTCTTTTTCTTTTTCAAGTGTGAATTTTATGTTCTGATGAGCTTTGTTTATTTCTGAATGGAGTTCATCTATTTTTTCACTTGGCTCATCTACCAGACAAATAATGTCATCCACGTGTCTGTACCAATATATGATTTTGAAACTTTCATTAGTGGTTATCTTTTCAAATATTTGATTTTCTAGGTGACTGATGAAAATGTTTGCTAGTGTTCCTGATATTGGGGATCCCATGGGCAGTCCATCATTTTGTAGATAATATTCTTTCTCAAACTGTAAGTAGTTTTGTTCAGTTGTCAGTCTGAGCATATCTGTTATTTCTTTTATTGCATCTGTGGCGAGGTTGCTGTGGGATGAGAGATTTTGTTCTATGATTTCTATTGTTTCTGTGATAGGGATGGAGGTATACATATTTTCTATATCGAGTGAAATCAGTGATGATATGTATGGTACCTGTATGTTGTGTATGTTTTCTATTAGGTTTCCTGTGTTTATCACTGTTCTGTTGTTTTCTACTTTATAGTGTTTTGTAATTAACTTTTGGAGGTGTACACACATACACACACAAACACACACATAAATGCATACACGAACAGATCACAGATACTTCAATAATTACACTCGAAGGTTTGGCAATAACATTCAATCTTTGGCAAAAACATTTGACAGTCAGCAACAGAAACCAAAACATTGCATTGAAACAAGTGTTCAGTTCATAGAGCTGTAGAATGTGCAAAAAAACTGCAAATTGGCATTCATAAGAAGAAGAACAACACCAAAAATGCAACAGGAGCATAATATGTAAGAAATTGTCCACGCAATCTGTAAGTACAGTTTGAAACATTACTGCTTAATAGGGAATACTGACCACCAGAACTGTTTATAACAAAATGTAAATTAAATAGCTAACATATGTACATATTCCAGACCACTGATCATGCCTTGCAGAAAATAAAGGCAAAACGCATATGGCACTAAAATTGTGTTTTATTCAGTTGCTGTCAGACGGTCCATAAGTAAAACTTATCAATATACCATAATATTACATGCAACTGAAGAAGACAGGACTAAAAAAGTTGGAGATGTCTCATTTTTGTTTTGTTTCTTTTATTTGAATGCATACAGTGTCAGAATCATAAAGACAAATGTGTGTTTGCTCAGGGCAGGGTGTATATCTTGGGTTTCTTTGTGTCCAAACTGGTATTTCTACTACTCCACAGAAGGTTGCAGATTTTTTGCATATGCCCCTCACACCACATACAAAGACTTACACAGGTATATGAGAATAGGTAATTATTACCAGTGACACTTACCAATGCTTGTGGGAATTATAGAAGCTTTCAATGATCTGATTAAAGGCAGACACACCTTCAGTATCAGGAAAGTTCTGTGGATGAGTGCAGTCAGGGAGGCCTTTGAGACCTTGAGGTTGGCCTTAGTGAATGCTGTATTATTGATTCATCCCATCTCTGGCACTCAGGTGGCACTTAATGTCAATGCTAGCCAGTCTGCTGTAGGCACAGTGCTTCAGCAATGGGTACTGGGAGCTTGGCAGCCACTAGCCTTCTTTTTGAAAGGTCCATCTCCACAGCAAAAGAATTGGGATTCATTTGACATAGAGCTGTTTGCTGCATATCTCTCTGTCAAACATTTTTGACAATACTTGGAAAGCATGGGGTTCAAAATCTACATTGACCACAAACCCTTATCATAGAATTTTTTAGCGAATATTCTATTGATGTCAGCCACGTCTTGGAGGCCAACAGTGTTGTTTCAGACTATTTATCAGGCTGTTGCGCAGCTTTGGTGTGTATTGACTGGACTGTGATCACAACAGTCTGAAAATCTGATGCATTTCTGCAACAGTGTCTTCTGAATCCTGCAACTACTTGTTTCAAGCTTGAATTTTTGCAATTACAGGGTTCTCAGTACTGCTCATAATGCAACATGTCTCACAGTATGGTGCAACCTCTTATTTCATTTTGTTGACATCAGACCATCTTTGATATTTTACAAGCCATGTCAAATCCTTGCATTAATGCTTCAACCAAGTTAGTAGCCTCCAAATCAGTATGGACAGGAGTATGGAAATATAATCACCACTGGGAATAAAATTGAATTCCATGCCAAAGAAATAAAGCTGGTATCACATGACTTCTTCCATGGATACATTCCCTACACATACAGATCAATTTGCTCACATTCATGTATTCACAGTGTTTTTGTCTGAAAGAAGAGACACCACATGTAAAATGCTGTAAATGTGTCTCTGTTTACTTGTAATCTATTCATTTTATTTCTTCTTGAGCTCCATGGCTGAAGACTGCATTAGTTTAAGAAATGTAGCAACCAGCTCCTTTTTTTAATGCATTTTTATTCATACCAATACACATTTTGGGCTTGTACCCATCTTCAACTGGCATAATACATATTTCAATATTCAGTTATCACATAATTAAAAAATTGACTGCAAATATGAATGCCGCAGCTGGCTTTCAACTCTGCATGTTGTGGTTCTGATATTCACATTTATAATCATGACACAAACACATTTTCATTTTATGCTGCACAAAAATAGTGCAGTATCTTCATGTTGCTGATTGCCATATTTGTTTACAGCAATAAGTCTAAGTAATTCTCCTAGGTAAAAAAAATTATCATCACAATGGGCAAGTGTGAAAACCGCTGATGAGTAGAGAGAAATGGTTGGCAGTGTGAAGACTACCTACTCTTTTTTTGATGTTGGATGCTATGAAGCAACCAACTGGGATACAATTGTGGTTAGTGTATGGTGCTTTAGTAATTGTGCCTATTGAGAGGGGGATGTCTGAACTACACAGAACTCCCTGCATGGTGAATACCAGCTAACTAACATTTTTAAGCCCAGTGCAGGCCTCACCAAAGTCATCTCTGATTTGGGACCTCTAGGAAAGATCTTAGTAAAGAAGACCTTGTAGTGGTTACTAGGTGTGCTGGAAACAGTTTGGACAATGTGTACTGGCAACAGTTTGGACAATAAATTCAACTGTAGCATTAAGGATCCTCAACTGCACAACTGAGGATTACAGTCAGGTTCATCACTGTAAATTCTCCTCATACAAACATGAATATTGTGACTGACACTCTTTAACCAATACCATATGCCTGGATGAAACTTTCCATTGAATGTGTAGATATGGAGTTTCATCAGTCACTCAGTAGATTGGGGTAATCGCACATGAGTGTGACTGGAGCATCAGCCTTCACATAGTCACTCTACACTAAGTGTGGTCTGCATCTTAATGTTTCCAGTAAGGGGTTACTTGCACGACTAATTTCTAAATGCAAACAATGTAACCAGAATGGTATCTGTCAATTGTGGTAACTACCAGTATTTTTCTGAGACAGTTTTGGGATAAATATTTCTGAAAGATAGAGCTGATGAATAACTTCTTACACATAATTGCGTAGGCTTCCATGGCCAGAGTTAGTCGACATAAAAGTTTTCTGGGTTTGGTACTGTGTCATAATGTAAAATTACTGCTGCTATAGAAAAGCCAACGTTTCGGCCACGATTGCAGCAGCCTTCTTCTGGGTCTAACGGTGTGTTCTAGCTATGCAGTGTCCTTTATATTTTGTTGTTAGTGTTCACTGCACATGCCACTACGTCATAATTTTAAAAAGGTAGTTAGCTTATTGGTCACTTAAGGAAGAAGGAGAGGGAACTTTATTTTAATAGATTATTGTGGTGGAGGGAGAACGTGACCTCTGTTGTCCATTGGCTCCTGTGTTATGTACCTTGATTGGTGGCCACCATCAAATGAGAAGTTTGCTGTTAGTTTTACATTATGACGCGGTACCAAACCCAGAAAACTTTTATGTCAACTTCTTGCACAGTTTCAATAATAAATGGAGAAACAAAAATGGCATATTGGAGAGTACAAAGATAAATAATCATAAAAGATTTGGACTTGAAGCTTTGTCAATATGAAAAGTTAGTTTCTGGTGTCAATAAAAGATGTTCAAAAAGGTAACAGAATTTCTTGAGGTGTGCTATGCATCACACAGTCATATGGAAGTCACAGAAATTGAACGGGTGCACCTGGATGGATACATGTTAGTATCAGAATAAGGGGAAGTGCCTCTATACACAAAATTGGAATAAAGTACCTCAGTTAATACTGCATTGAACACCTGTTTGTGTACTGTACTTTAGTAACAGAAATTGAAACATACAAGATAGGAGTTCTGATGGTCTATAAGCCTCCAGAAGGAAATGTTATGATGCTTGTATTTTTATGTTAAGTGGTTGGCAGTATGTATGTCTCTGGTCTCTTTGAAACATTGATGTACCTTGTGCCTTATTTAGTGAAGCATGCATTTTCTTCAACAGTGTAAGGGAAAGCTAGACTACTACTTACTGTAAAGATGACACATTAAGTTGCAGACAGGCACAATTAAGACACTTACATATTTGTTTTCAGCCACAGCCTCCATCAGAAAAAGAATAAGAAAGAGAAATACACTTACATTCATTCATACAAACAAGCTCACCTCACGTGCACATGACCATCATCTCTGGCAGCTTGAAACACAATGCATTTTCTTCAAGTATGCAAATATTTGTTTTTCACTAAATCTCAACAAGTTACAGACCCAGGTGCATGTTAAAAGTATACTTGGAGGAAAACAAAAACATAACTCTGTGCTATGAGTTTTTAAAGTTATCTCCAAGAAACTGATTTCTTTGAGATTATTGATTCCACACAAGCAAGAACAGATTATCTGAGAATTATGAAAATCAGACGTCTGTCAGGCAAAATGAACTGGAATACTTGGAAACAGAAAATAAGTATTTGTCTGTGATGAATTCATGGCAGACTTGATGTTGTGGAAGGCAGGTTAGTGAGACAGAATATATTAGGTCGGTGCATAAGTCCACTGCATTTTTGTTTTTCATTTTGGTATTCTGGCAGCTGTGGATTTATTTATTGATTGCCATTTTTTATTTGTCATCTTTGCTGCTCTCTGGGTTTATGCTCACATCAAAAAAAGCTTTGCTTCACCCTGGTTCCCAGAACTCCTGAAGATAGATGTTGACAGTGGATATTGTATCACAGACTCAGTCCGTTTGACTGTTCAGAGATGTCACTAAACCCACCCAAAGATGTAAACAACAGAGCATGAGCAGCACCTATTAAATGGAGTGGGTCCAACAGCTGATCAGTTCCAGTCATTCCACCAGGAAGGAGGTATATGGCTCATCTTGTCTCTAGTTCAACCATGCCTAGATGGTCAATAGCCCAGTTTGATTGCATCCGCATTGTTACTTTGTGCCAGGAAGGGCTCTCAACAAGGGAAGTGTCCAGGTGTCTCAGACTGAACCAAAGTGATATTGTTCAGACATGGAGGAGATACAGAGAGACAGGAACTGTCAATGACATGCCTCGCTCAGGCTGCCCAAGGGCTATTACTGCAGTGGATGACCGCTACCTATGGCTTATGGCTTGAAGGAACCCTGATGGCAATGCCACCGTGTTGAATAATTCTTTTTGTGCAGCCACATGAAATAAAGCAACCCCATTTTTCAATATCCTAACGAAATACTCTCCAAAGTGATAATTCATTGAAAGTTCCATAATTCTAATTGTATCTAATAAGAGATTTTGCATAATACATTACATCTCTTAAAAGTTATTATTCATTTGTTTACTTGTGTGTAACATTTGCCAAATATATGTTCGCATTATATTGCTTTCAGTAATGAAGCCATAATTAATAATAATTAGGTTAGCATTGTTGTTTTTCAGTATTTTATAAAATATGATGTATATCCTAAGTAAAAATCTTTTTTATTGTATACGCCAGTTTCAGCACAAAATAAGCAAGGTTTTGGGGATAGTTACTCATATTAATGTTAACTTTTAATTGTTAATTTTATAAATTTGGACAGTAGTTTTGTTGTCTTCATTGTTAAAAATGTATAAATAGGAGGAGCACAAGGCTCAGAAGAGGTCAGCTGGAGACAATTTTGAGACACAGCCACTATATTGCATGTCTGTGCAATAATCTAATTGTTGCAATACAGTATTGTGACTACGTAGCCTGTCAGTACTGTTTTCAAATACCACAATTGACGGTTTAACATTTGCTTGTGCTTGTAGGCTGAATAAAGAAAGTAGGCTTGACTCAGCTTGATGTAACAATTTATTAACAAAGCCTTGCAGGCAGAACAGACCATAATACACCGCTATCAATAACTCATGCGAAGGTGTGAGAAAATTTTAGTGCGGTAAATTATTCCATATCTAACACTTGGATTCATGCTTTTCCTCAAGGAGTAGGATGTGGAACAGAAACCAACAATCAAAGAGTAAATCACAGAAGAAAAGTTGCCTTTGTATAGCGTCTCTGGCGTCCAGCGGGAAAGTTTTGTGGCACTGTTCTTGCAAAGACCCGCACATGTCACAGTGCTGGGTGATGACAGAAGACGCCACATCAGCCCCCATGGTGGAAGCTGAGCATCATTCCAAATAGCGTGCTGGAAAATTGACATGTGACCTATATCTTGAGGTGCGTGGTAGTGGGTCAGCTGCGGTCCCCAGCTGTGTATGTGTTGGCAATGACATTGATGGAGTGATTGCTGAGTGAGGCAGAAGTCATGGTGGGTTAGGTGTTGTTGCTTCTGGAGAGATGTACGCTGGTTTCATGCGGTCAATAGAGACTGTAGTCAGTTTCCCGTTGATAAAGATGTCTACAGTCTTGCTTCCTCTGATTATGACACTGTGTGGGCTGGATTATGGTGGCTGGAGTAAGGGTTTAATACCTTCCATTCATAACATGACGTTTGAGCAGGAGGATAGGTCATGATGGACAAACGTGGCAGGAATCCCGAGTTGGTGAGGTTGCTGTGGATGAAGGCGAGCCGCCACATGTTGTTGCAGTTGGTGGAGAAATTCCGGCTGGTCGCCCATAGGATTCGGCAGAGTGTTGGTAGCCATGAATTCTCACAGCAGGTGTAATGCTTCACCATAAACCAATTCAGCTGAAGAAGCATCCAGGTCTGGCTTGAATGTGCTTTGGAGTCCGAGTAATACCACCAGAAGTGCTTTGGTCCATACGGTGAGACATTAGGGCAGCTTTTACAGTATGGTGCCATTGCTCTATTAAACCATAGCTGGTGGGGTGATAGCTCGTCATCCGGTGGTGAAGTGTGCCACAAAATTTTGTCAATTCTCGAAACAAACTGGACTCAAATTGACATCCCTTGTCTGTCATAATGTGCAGCGGGCAACCAAAATGTGACACCCAGTGTAAGATGAAGGTGAAAGTGATAGTTTCTGCTGTAACATTGTCCACTGGTGCAGCTTCCAGCCATCAAGTGTACCAATCAGTCATCGTAAGTACGTAATGGTGACCATCGGATGATGACAGTGGGCCAACAATGTCAAGGTGGACATGTGTGAATCATGCTGTCATGATTGGAAAGCTTCCTACCAGTGAGTGTACATGGTGATTTATCTTGCTACACTGGCATTTCAAGCAGCATCTTGCCTATTTGTGGCAGTCTGTTTGCATTCCAGGGCACATGTAATGCATTGTTACTAAGCATGTTGTAGCTCATATGCTTTGGTGACATAAGTTGTGCAGTGAATGGAAAACATCCTTTGGAAATTTCAGAGGTAGGAAGGGTCTCGGCTTCAATGTGGACATGTCACAATATAGCTTTACGTCACTTCCAGCTGCAGGTCCAGTGCTGATTCACAATTTGACAGAATTGCTTGTAATTCCACATCAGCTTGTTGTGCTGCAGCGAGGTTGGCATAATGGATCATATTGGTGATGCTGCTGACTCTGGACAAACAATCAGCCGCTACATTGTTGATCCCAAATACACGACATATATCAGTGGTAAACTGAGAAATAAACAAGAGCTGGTTATGTTGTCTGGGGGAATGGTTCATGCTGTTCAGACGGAATGTATATGTTAGTGGCTTGTGATCCGTAAGTCACGTGCTTCTAGTTGCGGTCTGAAGTACTAGACAGATTTGTAAATGGCCAGAAGTTCTCTGTCATACTCACTCAAAAGTCTTTGTGAGGTTGTCAACTTACATGAAAAAAATGCAAGTGACTGCTACGTGTCACTACATTGTAGTTTCAACACAGCGCTGATTGCGGTCTAGCTAGCGTCGACTACTAGTGCTAACGTGGTGGTAGCATCTGGATGTGCCAGCAGGGCTGCGTTTATGATGCTTTTCTTGGCCACTTCAAATGTGACAGTCATTTCGTGAGTCCAAGATATCGGCGCGTTGCCCTTGGCTTTCATATCAGTTAGTGCTGCGACTAAAGATTCCTGTAGCTCAGCAGAGTGTGGCAAATGGCAGTGGAAAAAATTTAACATCCCAAGGAAACGCCATAGTTACTTGGCTGTAGCAGGCCTCAGAATATGTGAAATGGCTTCCACCTTCACAGGTAGTGGTAGCGATCCTGCTGCAGAAATTCTATGTCCGAGAAAGTCTACTTCAGGCTGGCCAAAGACACATTTTGAGGTATTGAGCATGATTCTGTAGTGTTCCAATCGCTTGACTACTACAGTTAGATGGTGGTGATGTTCCTCAGGTGATGATGAAAAAACCAAAATGTCATCCAGGTCTGCAAATGCAAAAGGTAAACCCTGTAGCACAGAACCTATGAAGCGCTGCCATGTCTGTGTGGCCTACAAGAGGTAGCTGATCCATCAGTAGTTTCAGTATAATGGACGGTATCATGTCTTACCTCCTTAGGTGCCCCTGGTGGTCGCACCAGCACTGGAAATCCTCGCAGCAGCCCCACCCACTCGCCATCCACTACCTGGATTACCTTGGTAATATCCCCTCAATGGAATCCAGAAGTTGTTAGGCAAGTGGTGTTGTTGACCAGGCGAGAGTTCCTCATATCAGGCAGCAGGTTGTAGTGGGAGAGGAAGTCAGCTCTGACGATTGGTTCAGCGACTTCCACGATGGTAAAGACCCATGTGAAAGAGCGCCACAACCCGAGGTCGAGTTCCAAGCACATTGTGCCATACATCGTAATCCGGGAGTTATTAGCAGCTGTGAGGCAAATGGGTGTAGATGGTCACTTCTGATGTTGCATGGTTCGAGAAAAGACTGACAAATCGGAACCAGTGTCTACTAAGTACTTCCAGGTGCAACATTGGTCACTCACAAACAGGCGCCCAGATGTCAGACAGCAACCGGAGGAAGTGCTCACTTTCGATCGCTGCTGCTGTTTAAGTAGGTGCAGAGCATAGTACACTTACATGCTTTCTCACCAAACTTGCGATGGTACCAACAGACTGTGTTCTGTCCCTGTCGTAGATGAGGCTGTTGACGATCGGCTGCATGAGCGACGACGGAATCAATGTCGGCTTCTGTTGTCCGTGTCGCAGCAGTGTAACAGTTCGCTGATTTGCCATAATAATAAGTCCACTTTGTTGGTGAGAACATCATAATCCACGTGTGAAACAGTTGTTGCTGCACAGGCACATGCTGTGAAGTTGGAACTAACTATTGATGGTGTCGTTGCCTCTTGGATCTTATCGGCTAATTCGGCCACTGCATCTAAAGATGTGTCAGTCTGCAACACCATGATTGCCTTCACTGGTGGTGGTAACTGGCTGTTCCAGATTGTGTGCAGTAAGCTGTAAGGGACTATACCTGTGTCTACGTTACTCCACAGATGACATAGGTACTGTGATGGTTTTTTGTCACCTATGTACACTTCGGTAAGCACCTGCTGGATGCATTCTTCTCGTAAAGCGGACATGCGCCGAATTAGTTCTGCTGTTCATTCCTGGTGGGCTAATTATGATGTCTTGAATCTCGGCAGCGTACTGGTGATCGAGCTGGCTGACCATTAGTGTGAATTTCATGTTGCCGACCGTGATTCCCCCCTTAGAAAAAATATGCCTTTAACTTGCACAAACCACAGGGATGGATTGTGTGGCCAGAAGGTTGGTAGTTGCACCACTAGACGTGCCACAGAAATATTTGTCGGCTCTGGTGGATTTGCCATCTCAATTTCTTGCAAGGACTTCTTGTAAATTCAGCGTGTATGCAGGAGATCACACTGGGGTCACCACCTTGTCGGTACCAGTTTGAATTACTGTGATCGACAGTTTAACATCTGTGTGTGCTTGTAGGCTGAATAAGGAAAGTAGGCTTCACTTGGCTTGATGTAACAATTTATTAACAAAGCCCATCGGGCAGTACAGACCATAATACACTGCAATCAATAACTCATGTGAAGGCGTGTGAAAAGTTCAGTATGGTAAATTATTCCATATCTAACACCTGGATTCACGCTTTTTGTCAAGGAATAGGACGTAGAACAGAAATCAACAATCAAAGAGTAAATCACAGAACAAATGTCGCTTGTGTATAGCGTATCTGGTGTCCAGCGGGAAAGTTTTGCGGCTCTGTTCTTGCAAACACCTGCGCATGTCATGGCGCTGGACTATGACAGAAGACGCCACATAGCCTGTTATGTGGAGTGGGCTCCCACTAAGAAGAAGTGGTGCAGTTTGTCACAAATAAACCACTATAAAATGACTTGCTACCTGGATTATTTCATGGAATTCACGTAACTTGATCCAATTAGTAGATGAAGTGGACCTGGACAATGACGGCTCCAGCAGCTGCTGCAGCAGGAAGCAGATTACTCTGAGTTACACCAAACTAAGATATGTATGAACAATGAACTGAACTATATATGTGCCACTGCAGAACTAATCGCTAACTCCCATGATCATGCATTTTTGATGTCTATGGAAGACAATTGTAATGACAATCTTTTGAGATTTCTTGTCTAGATCAAATTGTCTCTTTTAATGCTGCAATTTTTGCAACACTCTGTCTCTCACCCCACCAGTAAAAAGTACAATTTCGTTACAATGTGGTGGAGGAGCTGGGATTGTCGTAGGCTATCTGATGTGCTAATCTCTGTGAATTTCAGGTGCCATGAATAATGGACAAATGAATCTTGTTTATATGTGTGGACGCAAGAAAACTGAAATCATCTGTAAAGAACTGCAACATCACCTATGGATGAAAGATGAAAGCTATGGTTTCAGTTATATTAGTTTCTAAATTCAATGTTAACTTCATTTTTTTCAATAATTAGTAAGTGCTATGATAAATCTTTAATAGTTGCAGCACAAGGTTTTATCCGTGCGGCAATTCATGGTTAGAGAACATTATTTATTGATTCTGAGCAGTGTTGCAAGCATAAGACTCCCATTATGAGTGAGAATAATATTCTTCACATACCTATGACCACTAGGTCAGGTACGGAAATTTGTGCTTTGACTCTAAATTCTGAAACAAAAATGTGTCATGGAGTTCGTGCTCTCCTTTACACAGCTTTGAACAATCAGACCAGCCTATAAATTTAATTGAACAGCTATCCCAATTGTTGGATGCTAAATTGTTAGACCATAGCAAGTAAGTAGAAAAGAATGTTAATCAGAACATAGAGAATGTCAATCAGAACATGAATAGTAACTTTCAGAAAATCTATGCAACTTTAAACTCTTTCAAACAGAATTTAGGTACAACCAATATGAAATTGGCCAACACTAACATTTGTGTCGACCACATTGAAACAAAATTTGATTGCTTAAATCAAGTCACTGACTCAGAAGTAAAAGTAATAAATGATATGATTGACACTGTTGAGGAAACAGTCAGATTCACAGAAACAAATGTTGCAGATGAGTTGATCAAGAGCAGAAAAGCTGAAATTAAAGCTATGCAGGAATACATTACTTCCAAAAGTGAATATGTAGACAAGAAACTGAAATTAAACTCCATAGTAGTTGCAGAAGAGGTTAAATCCATAAACAAAAAAGTTGAGTCAGTAACTCAAAACTTTCAAACAGTCAACTTAACAGTAAATAAATTAGAAAATATCCTTGTTGCTAATTGTTACAATAACAACAGTCTGTTTGCTAACCCTTATAACAATGTAATGTTAAAAACTTTCCCTGGAGGTGCCAAGTTGCATCCTGTAGATTTGCAAAGACAGTTTCACACCTGGTATGCCAGAACAATTAAAAGTGAAAGCAGCTAAATGGTTTCTGTATGGTGAAGCTTTATCCTGGGCAAATGAGAATGTAAGCCCTGAGATGACTTTTGATCAGTTTGAAACATTGTTTTTAAATAAATTCTGGTTGGAAAGCAGACAATCTAGGATAAAGACTGAATTTTTGAATGGCAGCAAATATAGAGAAGGGAAATTAAGCATGCGTGAGTTGTGTGAAATACAGCTAAGAAAACTGATTCACCTAGACAAACCTTTAGATGAGTTAATTCACACTGGTGCACTGAAACGATGTCTACCAAACCAATTTCAGTGGGGCCTAGTTTATGGACCAGACGACTCACTGAAGAATTTTTGAAGTATGTGGACAGGCTAGACTATGCATGGCAAAGTCATGACAGGTCAAACAATCATAGTAGAAGAGAGTACCAACACCAGATTGGTGGGTTCTCTCAAAATCAAAATTGTCATAACAGTAACAGACAAAATAACTATTGTAACAGGAACAGTGGTCAAAATAGCAACAATTACAGACAAAATGCCAACTCAAATCAGAATGGACGGTATAGGCAGGAAAACAATTAACCACCTCATTGGGGGCCTGTCAGTTTGAGGTGGAAAGAAAAACCCGTAACCAGACTAAGAGTAGGTCACACCACCAACATCACACAGATAACAGTAGGAACTACCAAGCTAATAATGTAAATAAGAATTATGAATTTTGGAACAATATGTTAAAAGAAATGAGTAATAATGACACAAACACACAAAATAGTTATAAGCTTAGTGACGAGGACCTGACAAATTTATTTGACAACAAGTGTGTATCCAAGGATAGTTATGATGATGATTGTAGTATTGCTAGTTTATTTGTTAATGATGAGGATGATCCAGTTTTGTCTGATGTAGTAGTAAGCCAAAATGATAACCTTGTACCCAAAAATATTGATGCTTTAGTAGATGATTCAGATGATGATGATGTAGCAGTAGAGAGATTTGACGTTGTAGCTGAGATCCATGCAGATGCATGTGACTCAGATGATGATGATGATGATGATGATGATGGGTGTGGTGGTGTTAATGATGACAATGTTAATGATATTTTATTTAAAGAGGAGCTTGATGGGATGATTTTTGTTTAAGTATTGGGAGATGCAGTTAATAATAGTCAGTTAGTAGGTATCAATGATTTGATGAGTGATGATAAGACACATGGAAATCAGTGGTTTTTTATTGATGTCAGGGTGATTTTGGCTAAGAGTAATGATTAGAATGAACAAACTGAGTAGATAGGTTACAATGTTTTAGAGGTTTTAAATAAGCAAGAAATCAGTAAATTGAAATGTAGCAGTGATGATGATTATTTGGAATTTGAGAATAATGAAGTCGTGGAACACATACAAATAAACAATGAGGTAAGTGATAATTCAGGCAGTCAGCAAGTTATAATTAGCGAGTCCTCTTACTCAGGAAGCAGTAGTTTCTCAGATCCAGAAGAAATTCAGTCCAATAGTGATATGTCTTTGTGCAATTTACAAACAACTACAGTGAACAAGCAATTGTCATGAATTAATTTGGATTTTAAAGAAATAGAAAATGATTTATTAATGGAGGAAGTGAAATTTGATAAACAAGAGGAATCAGGTAGTCAATATTATGAAATAACAATTGAGAATTGGAAAGGCATGTGTGTGATAGACATATGTAGTCCTATTTGTTGTATATCTGGTAAATTAAGAGAAAGGTTGAAAAACAGTACTTCATACATAGAATTTCCTGTAACAGGTGTTAAGATGAAAGGAGCTACAGGTAAGTGCAGCAAGTCAATTCTCAAACAGGCTTTGACTTCATTTTTAATTGGGGATTTATTGTTTGAACAAGGATGTTTTGTGGTGGTAGACATAAATGAAGAAATTCTGTTGGGCATGAATTCGATAATAAAAGCAAATGAAATTTTTGATTGTGAAAACTTAAAAATATGTTTCACAGAACCAAAATCTGGTAGTTCTGGTGAGGCCAAATTACTTTCAAAGTGTACAGAAAATTGCAGTATTCAGATAAGAGAAACACAATTATCTGATGACATTTGCATTGAATGTTTAGAGGAGGAACAGGAGGACAATTTCGATAGTAATGGTTTTTCACAGTTATTTAATGGTAAAGTAAATATTGCAGATGGCTTATCTAATTCTGAGAGAGAGGAGTTAGACCAGTTTCTGTGGGAATATTGTGACGTTTTTTGCAATAATCCAGGAAGAGTTAAAAATTATGGCTGTAAATTAAAAATGAAACAGCATGATCCATTTTTTATCAAAGCATATGGGGTCCCAATTTGCAAAAGAAAATTAATGGAGAGAGAATTACAGAAGATACTAATATGGAGGATAGTAGAAAGGAGCAGTAGCCGGTACTATAACCCACTGGTTGTTGTTTCTAAGATAGATGGAAGTGTTAGGCTTGTTTTGGATTCTCAACGTTTGTACTAATTCCTTGAACAGGAAGCTGACCATCCTAATCCATAGAGGAATTATTGAATAAATTCAGTAACACAAAATATTTTTCCAGTCTAGATTTGACATTAGGCTTTCACCAAATTGTTTTAGAACCAAATTCAAGACCAATGACCACGCTGTCTGGTCTTCCCCAAACCAACCAACCAACCAAATTCAAGACAGTATACTGCATTTATACATAATGGAAAAAGCTATCAATATTGTGTGGTGCCGTTTGGACTTAACATATAAGTTGCTGAATTTATCCATGCTTTAGCTTATCTCTTAGGTAGGGAATTATTGTCCAAGTTGGTTATTTATGTGGATGATATTTTAGTAACTAGTAACACATAGAAAGAACATATTGAAACTCTAAGGCAAACTGGAAAATAGAAAAATTGAATCTAGAGAGACAGAATTAAAATTTTTAGGCCACACTATTAGTGAAAAGGGGATTCTGCCTGACAAAGATAAACTCATGGCCATAGAGGAATTTCTGATACCCAAAAATAAAAAGCAATTTAGTTCATTTTATGGTTTGCAAATTTTTACTGAAAATATGTCTGTAAACAGGCGATTAATGCACCATGTCTCAGAGAACTCCTTAAGAAAAATTCAATTTGGGAATGGACAACCAAATGTTAAGAGGAATTCAATGAAATTAAGAAGCAACTTTGCAACAGTAAAATCCTTTATAGGCCTGAATGGGCATTACCATTCTGTCTTATGACTTACAGAAGTGATTATAGGATTGGAGTACACCTTATTCAGCAGAAAGAAGTCAGTGGGGCTTTAGAACACTTTTCAATCAGTTTTGCTAGTAGAGGATTACAGAAATGCAAGATAAATTATACTGTCACAGAAAAAGAACTTTTAGCTATTGTCTGGGGATTTTTTTAAATCCTAGCTGGTCATAAAACAATAGTTTTCTCTTATCAAAAAGCTTTGAGCTATATACAGGAATGCAAACTTTTTCATGACAGAATTACCAGGTGGGCTATTTTCCTACAACAATTTGACTACACAATACATTACATAAAAGGAGACCAAAATGTGATAGTGGATGCTCTGTCTAGATTACCAGTGGGGGTTGAACAAGAAAATGAAACCTTACAGAACAATAAAAATTTTCGGATCATGTACATTCAGGGGATAAAAGGGGAACAGGAAATTGCTAATATCTGTAACCAATTAAGGCATAACCAAAATCAAGATGAAGAAAGGAAACTAGTAAAGAGTTATATGGGTAAAATGGGGTATGAAAAAGTGAAATTATATTATCAGGTTTTTAAAGGGATTTTATTTCAAAGAAGTAGTCCCAGGTCAGATAATTGGAAAGTATGTTGGCCCAAACAACACATAGATTCATTAATTAAATACATACACCAAAGTTATGGACACTGTGGCATAATGAAATGTGTACAAAAACTGAAGGAAAATGTATATTTCAATAATATCTCTAGAAGAGTTAGGAATTGTCTGTTAACTTGTGACCAATGTCAGAGAGTTAAAGTCTCCAATCAAAAGTGTCAGGGTTTTATGCAAAGTATATTCCCAAAAGGTATGCCTGAAATAATTGGCATCGATTTACTTGGAAAACTTCCTCGCTCAAAAGATAGTTATTGTTATATTTTAGTTGCAGTAGATCTGTTTTCAAAATTTATAAAATTGTGTCCATTGAGGAAAGCAAACAGTAGGAAAATTATTCAGTGTTTTACTGAAGATTATTTCCTGAATGTGGGTAAGCCACAAGCAATCTCATCAGGTTATGGCAGTCAGCTCACTTCAGCCATATGGAAAGAATTTATTAGCTATGAAAAGATAAAAGATATTTTAATATCCATTTATTCACCATCATATAATCCAACAGAGAGGTATATGTGTGAAATAGGTATGCTTTGCAGGACGTACTGTGAAAAGATCACATAACCTGCTCTCGGTACCTTAATCAATTTGAAGATGTACTGAATAGTTCACAACACATTACCACAGGTTTCACACCATCTGAAATACAGTTTGACAAAAAGCCAGAAAACATTTTTAATAAATTAGCTGATTATCCTATTCATACTGAAACCACTGCAAATGAAAGAAACAAAATTGTTGGGGACAATATGGAATCATGCCACAAGAAAAGGAAACAAAAACACTATAAGAAACTTAGTCATTCAATATAAGATAGGGGATCTGGTCTTAACCAAAAGTTATGAAAAATCTAAAGCCATCAATAAGGAGATAAAGAAATTTTTTTATATTTACGTTGGACCATTTGAAATTCTAGAGATACCTCATCCTAATGCCCCCCATTTGATATATCCCAGGCCAAAGAAATTGTTTGGATTAAGAAATATTGCTCAGCTGAAACCATATTTTCAATAACCGCAATCCCGACGGGGGTACACACAAACTTTGTGAACCATGCGTGTGGCATATGTAAGGTGCCCCAGCTTAACAGAAACACACCAGTGTCACATTCCACATGCACAGCTTAATTAAACATCTATCAATAATTAAAGATAACTATAATTTTTTAACATGAGTATCACATTCTGAATTACATTATATAAATGTGAGCAGATTTGAAAACCTACTAAATTGAATTTTGTGTACTAAACTCCAGAGTTACAGAATATGCTTCTTGAATACAATTTACTTTACCATGATGATGAGAATTTGAGTAAATTAATATATATTGTTGTTTTACACATATATGACTTTTACACACAGTTTTCCATGAGATACGTAAGATTTTGACACTTGATGATGAGAGGTTGCTAAAATGTAGCCACACGTGTGGAAGAGAAAGGAAATAAGTTATGAAATAATTGAATCTACTGACATAATTTTGTTTCACTGAAATGAAACTGCCTGCATTTGCTTCAGAGGTTTTCTATGAGGTGAAGTAGAACCTCAAATATGGTTTTGCTATGAGAATAATAATGAAAGGTTTATCTAAAGTATGTGGTGTCAGTTTTTATCAAAAGCTGTCTGATTTGTCTTTGGATTATCTAATTTTCACTAACGCTGTCAGATTTCATCTTAATGGAGGAAGGATCTTGATTATTTTGTGTTTGATTAAAACAGGGTCTGGCACATAACTTACAGTGAAAGTCATTGCACTGATAAACTGTGGATTTAAAAAAAAGTAACAATTTTTGTCAAGAACAAATTAATCCAAATGATACTGATACATGAGGAAAAGAAACTGTTCTTATGAATATTATAAAATAATTACTTAAAATGTTAATCCAATTATGTAATTTCTAAAAATTTTTATGACATTTGGTCTTTTCATATGCATATGTTTTTTTGTGTATATGTTTTATCTATCAATAGTTTGGGAGATGATGCAGATTAGAACTTTCAGGTCAAAGCGATGCCTGAAAAACTCTTGTTTGAAGGCAAACCTTTTTATTTCTAAAGAAGAGCTTTGGCTCTCACAGATACCAAACCTCTTCAGGAGGCTATTGAAATAAAAGAACACCATGTTTACAATCCTGTTTCAATACCCTAATGAAATACTCTCCGAAGAGACAATTCATTGAAAGTTCCATAGTTCCAATCGTATCTTATAAGTGATTTCATGTAATACATTATATCTCATAAAATTTATTATTTCATTTGTTTACTTGCATGTAATGTTTGTCAAATACATGTTTGCAGTACTTTGCTATCAATAGTGAAGCCATAATTAAGGACAATTAGGTTAGCATTGTTGCTTTTCAGTATTTTATAAAATATTATGTATATCATATGCAAAAATCTTTTTATTGTATACGCCAGTTTCAGCATAAAATAAGGAAGGTTTTGTGGATAGTTACTCATATTAATGTTAAACTTTTAATTGTTAATTTTATAAACTTGGGCTGTAGTTTTGTTGTCTTCATTGTTAAAAATGTATAAATAGGAGGAGCACAAGGCTCAGAAGAGGTCAGTTGGAGAGAGTTTGAGATGCAACCACTGTCTCGCATGTCTGTGCAATAATCTAATTGTTGTAATACAGTATTGTGACTATGTAGCCTGTTATGTGGAGTGGGCTCCCACTGAGATGAAGTGGTGCAGTTTGTCATAAATAAACCACTGCAAAATAACTTGGTACCTGGATTATTTCATGGAATTCACACAACTTGATCCAGTTAGCAAATGAAATGGACCTGGATGACAGCTCCATCAGCAGCAGCAGCAGCAGGAAGCAGATTACTCCGAGTTACACCAAACTAAGATATGTATGAACAATGAACTGAACTATATATGTGCCAATGCAGAACTAATTACTAATGCATAATGTTTGGAAACTTTTATAGCAGAAAACATGGGCATTTCGCTCAAAGTTATCTTTGAGCGGTTGTGGCCAAAGTGATCAAAAGATACTCCCATGATCATGCATTCTCAATGTCTATGGAAGACCACTGTAATGACAAACTTTTGTGATTTCTTGTCTGAATCAAATAATCTCTTTTAATGTTGCAATTTTTGCAACCATATCAGTCTCTCACCCCACCTGTAAAAAGTACAGTTTTGTTACACACAGGATGTCATGTTACTACTCAAACTGTGTGCAATAGGCTGCATGTTGTGCAACTTCACTTCAGACGTCCAATGCAAGGTCCATCTATGCAACCACAACATCATGCAACGTGGTACAGTTGGACCCAACGACATGCCAAATGGACTGCTCAGGATTGGCATCATGTTCTCTTGACCAATGAGTGTCACATATGCCTTCAACCAGACAATTGTTGGAGATGTATTTGCAGGCAACCCAGTTGGGCTGAATGCCTTAGACACACTGTCCAGCGAGTGCAGCAAGGTGGAGGTTCCCTGCTGTTTTGGGGTGGTATTATGTGGGGCTGATGTACACTGCTGGTGGTCATGGAAAGTGCCATAGCAGCTGTACAATATGTGAATGCCATCCTCTGACTGATAGTGCAACCATGTTGTTGTTGTAGTGTTCTTCAATCCTGAGACTGGTTTGATGCAGCTCTCCATGCTACTCTAACCTGTGCAAGATTCTTCATCTCCCAGTACCTAATGCAACCTACATCCTTCTGAATCTGCTTGGTGTATTCATCTCTTGGTCTCCCTCTACGATTTTTACCCTCCACGCTGCCCTCCAATACTAAATTGGTGATCCCTTGATGCCTCAGAACATGTCCTATCAATCGATCCATTCTTCTAGTCAAGTTGTGCCACAAACTTCTCTTCCTTCCAATCCTATTCAATACTTCCTCATTAGTTATGTGATCTACCCATCTAATCTTCAGCATTCTTCTGAAGCACTACATTTTTAAAGCTTCTATTATATTCTTGTCTAAACTGTTTATCGTCCATGTTTCACTTCCATACATGACTACACTACATACAAATACTTTCAGAAATGACTTCCTGGCACTTAAATTTATACCCGATGTTAACAAATTTCTCTTCTTCAGAAACACTTTCCTTGCCATTGCCAGTCTGCATTTTATATCCTCTCTACTTCAACCATCATCAGTTACTTTGCTCCCCAAATAGCAAAACTCCTTTACTATTTTAAGTGTCTCATTTCCTAATCTAATTCCCTCAGCATCACCCGACTTAATTCGACTACATTCCATTATCCTCATTTTGCTTTTGTTGATGTTCATCTTATATCCTCCTTTCAAGACACTATCCATTCCGTTCAACTGCTCTTCCAAGTCCTTTGCTGTCTCTGACAGAATTACAATGTCATTGCCGAACTTCAAAGTTTTTATTTCTTCTCCATGGATTTTAATACCTACTCCAAATTTTTCTTTTGTTTCCTTTACTGCTTGCTCAATATACAGATTGAATAGCATTGGGGAGAGGCTACAACCCTGTCTCACTCCCTTCGCAACAACTGCTTCCCTTTCATGCCCCACGACTCTTGCAACTGCCATCTGGTTTCTGTACAATTTGTAAATAGCCTTTTGCTCCCTGTATTTTACCTCTGACACCTTCAGAATTTGAAAGTGAGCATTCCAGTCAACATTGTCAAAAGCTTTCTCCAAGTCTAAAAATGCTAGAAATGTAGGTTTGCCTTTCCTTAAACTAGCTTAGTCAGTATTGGTCAGTATTGCCTCATGTGTTCCGATATTTCTACAGAATCCAAACTAATCTTTCCTGAGGTCAGCTTCTACTAGTTTTTCCATTCATCTGTAAAGAATTCGTGTTAGTATTTTGCAGCCGTGACTTATTAAACTGATAGTAAGGTAATTTTCACATCTGTCAGCACCTGCTTTCTTTGGGATTGGAATTATTATGTTCTTCTTGAAGTCTGAGGGTATTTTGCCTGTCTCATACATCTTGCTCACCAGATGGTAGAGTTTTGTCATGAATGGCTCTCCGAAGGCTGTCAGTAGTTCTAATGGAATGTTGTCTACTCCCGGGGACTTGTTTCGACTCAGGTCTTTCAGTGCTCTGTCAAACTCTTCACACAGCATCATATCTCCCATTTCATCTTCATATACATCCTCTTCCATTTCCATAATATTGTCCTCAAGTACATCACCCTTGTATAGACCCTCTATATACTCCCACCTTTCTGCTTTCCCTTCTTTTCTTAGAACTGGGTTGCCATCTGAGCTGTTGATATTCATACAAGTGGTTCTCTTTTCTCCAAAGATCTCTTTAATTTTCCTGTAGGTAGTTTCTATCTTACCCCTAGTGAGATAAGCCTCTACATCCTTACATTTGTCCTCTAGCCATCCCTGCTTAGCCATTTTGCACTTCCTATCGATCTTATTTTCGAGACGTTTGTATTCCTTTTTGCCTGCTTCATTTACTGCATTTTTATATTTTCTCCTTTCATCAATTACATTCAATATTTCATCTGTTACCCAAGGATTTCTACTAGTCCTCGTCTTTTTACCTACTTGATCCTCTGCTGCCTTCACTACTTCATTCTTTAAAGTTAACCATTCTTCTTCTACTGTATTTCTTTCCCCCATTCCTGTCAATTGTTCCCTAATGCTGTCCCTGAAGCTCTCTACAACCTCTGGTTCTTTCTGTTTATCCAGGTCCCATCTCCTTAAATTCCCACCTTTTTGCAGTTTTTTTCAGTTTTAATCTACAGTTCATAACCAATAGATTGTGGTCAGAGTCCACATCTGCCCCTGGAAATGTCTTACAATTTAAAACCTGGTTCCTAAGTCTCTGTCTTACCATTATATAATCTGTCTGAAACCTGTCAGTATCTCCAGCCTTCTTCCATGTATACAATCTTCTTTTATTATTCTTGAACCAAGTGTTAGCTATAATTAAATTGTGCTCTGTGTAAAATTCTACCAGGCGGCTTCCTCTTTCATTTCTTACCCCCAATCCATATTCACCTACTACTTTTCCTTCTCTCCCTTTTCCTACTCCCAAATTCCAGTCACCCATGACTATTAAATTTTTGTCTCCCTTCACTATCTGAATAATTTCTTTTATTTCATCATACAGTTCTTCAATTTCTTTGTCATCTGCAGAGCTAGTTGGCATATAAACTTGTACTACTGTAGTAGGTGTGGGCTTCATGTCTATCTTCACCACAATAATGTGTTCACTATGCTGTTTGTAGTTACTTACCCGGACTCCTATTTTTTACTCATTATTAAACCTACTCCTGCATTACCCCTATTTGATTTTGTATTTATAACCCTGTATTCGTCTTACCAAAAGTCTTGTTTCTCCTGCCACTGAACTTCACTAATTCCCACTATATCTAACTTTAACCTATCCATTTCCCTTTTTAAATTTTCTAACCTACCTGCCCGATTAAGGGATCTGATATTCCACTTTCTGATCCATAGAATGCCAGTTTTCTTTCTCCTGATAATGACATCCTCTTGAGTAGTCCCCGCCCAGAGATCTGAATTGGGGACTATTTTACCTCCAGAATATTTTACCCAAGAGGACGCCATCATCATTTAACCATACAGTAAAGCTGTATGCCCTCGGGAAAAATTACGGCTGTAGTTTCCCCTTTCTTTCAGCCGTTCGCAGTACCAGCACAGCAAGGCCATTTTCATTAGTGTTACAAGGCCAGATCAGTCAATCATCCAGACTGTTGCCCCTGCAACTACTGAAAAGGCTGCTGCCCCTCTTCAGGAACCACATGTTTGTCTGGCCTCTCAACATATACCCCTCCATTGTGGTTGCACCTTTGGTACGGCTATCTGTATCACTGAGGCACGCCAGCCTCCCCACCAACAGCAAGGTCCATGGTTTGTGGGGGGGAGTGCAACCATATTGGTGAGGTATTCTTCTTCATGGATAACAATTCACATCCCCATGGTGCACATCTTGTCAATGACTTCTTTCAGGAGAATGACATTGCTCGACTAGAGTGGCCAGCATGTTCTCCAGACATGAACCCTATTGAACATGTCTCGGATAGATTAAAAAGAGCTGTTTATGGAAGTAATGACCCACCAACCACTCTGAGGGATCTACACCAAATCGCCATTGAGGAGAGGGACAATCTGAACCAACAGTGCCTTGATGAACTTGTGGATAGTATGCTACGACAAATACAGCCATGCATCAATGCAAGAGGATGTGCTACTGGGTATTAGAGGTACTGGACCACCACCTCTGAAGGTCTTCCTGTATGGTGGTAGAACATGCACTGTGTGGTTTTCATGAGCAATAAAAAGGGTGGAAATGATGTTTATGCTGATCTCTTTTCCAATTTTCTGTACAGGTTCCAGAACTCTCAGAACTGAGGTGATGCAAAACTTTTTTTGATGTATCTATATTGTCATTTTGTAATCTGCAGTTACTGAGTGGAGCTCTGGATGCTAGAAAATGGAGTACCAAGGAGAGAAATCTGAACATTTCTGACATATTCTTCTGTTTGAATTCAATAGAGGGGTGACAGAAGTGGAGGCAGCTAGAAACAATTGCAGCATTTATGGGGCTAGTGTCATTGGACAGAGCATGACAAGGAAATTGTTTTCTCATTTTAAGGAAGATCATTTTGACATTAGTGACTCTCCATGTTCAGAAAGACCTTCAAGATATGTGAAAGATCATTTAAATGTATTAATCCACAATGATTCACATCAATGTACTCAAGAGGTGGCACATGTGATGAACTGTGATCATTCTACCATCATGTGACATTTTCAAGGAACTGAAATGTTCAAAAATTTGGTTTAGGTGTACCGCATGCTCAAAGCCAAAATCACAAAAATCAGTGGGTGGCCATATGTATATCTCTGCATTATTGTCATAAATTGCCTCATTAACAGCACCAACCATTCCTCTCCTCTGTCACTGCTGGTGATCAGAAGATTGGGAAGTCATTCTGCACCCACCACATTCACCTGATCTTGTGCACTTAGATTTTTACTTTTTTTTCTCTCTGTCAAACAAGATTCAAGAATCTTTCTTTTCAGATGAAATTCATTCCAAATGTGGCTCATTAAGTTCTTTGCCTCAAGAAAACATGATTTTCAAATTTATGGAATCAAAAAATTACCCAGAGTTAGCAGAATGTTGTAAATAAAGAAGAAGACTATATTATGGATGTCCAGAGTCTCTGTTATGTGTATTTGTTGTGTTTAATAAACTTACTGAAAAATACTACAAACTTATGCTCCAACCCAATACTTTCAGAAAGTGTGACCACCAAACAGAAGTCAGTCTATAAAAGTGCATTAGAAATGTTCAAAAATGCTTCAGTTGATTTAACATTGAAAGAAACAGACAGAAAATAATGTCTGAATCCAGTTTACCAAGTGTGGAGAGAACTTCACAAAATATTTGATGGTCTCTCAGAATGCAACATTTACAATCTTTGTTTGCAGTTTTCTAGTTAGAAAAAGGCTCCTCAAGATGAAATTTTGGCACATATTTCAAACTTAAAAAATCAGGAGTGCACTGAAATAGAAAATGGCTAAAGATATTATAAATAACCCAGGAATGCCAGATTTATATTCTGATTTGTAAAATATTAGGTACATTACCAAAAGAATATTTTTCATTCATATGTAATTGGATGCTAATGTCTAGCAATGACAGAATAACTAACTATCTGACAAATCAATTGTGTTCATATGGGAAAGCTTTGAGAACAAAGGCAAATGATTTTAGTAAACAAGTAGCAACACTACGGAGTCATCAAGTCAGTCATCTCAACAAGTAAATACAATGAGAAGAAAGAAGAAAGCAAAAATAACACATAATTACTGTAAGGAACCCAGTCATACAATTAAAGTGTGCAGAAAGTGGGCAGCTGATGGCAAACCTCTGAAACTAGTTAATACAGTAACTTGTAATTAAATTGTATGCTTATGGGCTTCATCTTAGTTATGTGACTGGATTCATGATTTTCACAGTTCATAATAACTAACAGAAAATCATCAAGTGAAACAAAAGTAATATTTGCAGTTCCCCAAGGAATTGTAATAGGCCCTCTGTTGCTCCTGGTCTACATAAACAATTTAAGAGACAATCTGAACAGCATCTCAGACTGTTTGCAGATGTTGCTGTCATTTACCATAATTTAAAGTCATTGGCTGATCAAAATGATTTAGACATGTATGGTGAAAAACTGGCAATCGAATCTAAATAATGAAAAGTGTAAAATCATCCACAGGAATACTACAAAGAATCCACTAAATTTCAGTTACTCAATAAATCGCACAAATATAAAGATTGTAAACTCAAGTAAATACACAGGACTATGATTATGAATAACTTAAATTGGAAGAATCACATAGATAATGTTGTGGTGAAAGCAAACCAAAGACTTTGATTTATTGGCAGGACACTTAGAAAATGTAACAGGTCTACTGAAGAGACTGCTTACACATGCTTATTCAGCCTCTTCTGGAGTACTGCTGTGTGCTGTGGGATCCAATTCAGGTAGGATTGGCAGGGGACATCATAAAAGTTCAAAGGAGGGCAGATCATTTTGCGTTATCGCAAAATAGGGGAGAGGTTGTCACAGATATGATACATGAATTGGGGTAGCAGTCAATGGTGTTTTTCACTGCAGCAGGACCTTCTCATGAAATTTCTATCACCAACTTCCTCCTCAAAATGTGAAAATATTTTGTTTGTGCCAACCTACATATGGAGAAATGATCATCCTAATAAAATAAGAGAAATCAGAGTACGAACACAAAGATTTAAATGTTTGTTTTCCCCACAGACTGTTTGAGAGTCGAACAGCAGAAAAGTAGCTTAAAGATAGTTCAATGAACCCTCTACTAGGCATTTAATTAAGAATTGATGTATACAGGGTGTTACAAAAAGGTATGGCCAACCTTACAGGAAACATTCCTCACACACAAAGAAAGAAAATATGTTATGTGGACATGCGTCTGGAAACACTTACTTTCCATGTTAGAGTTCATTTTATTACTTCTCTTCAAATCACATTAATCATGGAATGGAAACAGACAGCAACAGAACGTACCAGCGTGACTTCAAACACTTTGTTACAGGAAATGTTCAAAATGTCCTCCGTTAGCGAGCATACATGCATTCACCCTCCGTCACATGGAATCCCTGATGCGCTGATGCAGCCCTGGAGAATGGCGTATTGTATCACAGCCATCCACAATACAAGCACGAAGAGCCTCTACATTTGGTATCGGAGTTGTGTAGACAAGAGCTTTCAAATACCCCCATAAATGAAAGTCAAGAGGGTTGAGGTCAGGAGAGCGTGGAGGCCATGGAATTGGTCCACCTCTACCAATCCATCGGTCACCAAATCTGTTGTTGAGAAGCATACGAACACTTCGACTGAAATGTGCAGGAGCTCCATCGTGCATGAACCACATGTTGTGTCATACTTGTAAAGGCACATGTTCTAACAGCACAGGTAGAGTATCCCATACGAAATCATGGCGGTAAATCGAGGTAGTACAGTACATACTGATGAAACTTAAAAGAGCTCTAATATGGAAATTAAGTGTTTCCGGATACATGTCCGCATAACATCTTTTCTTTGCTTGTGTGTGAGGAATGTTTCCTGAAAGTTTGGCCATACCTTTTTGTAACACCCTGTATGTAGATGTAGATACAAATCGAGTTGCAGACAGGCACAACAAAAAGATGGCTGCTTGTGTCTGTATATGTGTGGATGGATATGTGTGTGTGCGAGTGTATACCTGTCCCTTTTCCCCCCAAGATAAGTCTTTCTGCTCCCGGGATTGGGATAACTCCTTACCCTCTCCCTTAAAAACCACATCCTTTTGTCTTTCCCTCTCCTTGTCTCTTTCCTGATGAAGCAACCGTGAGTTGCAAAAGCTTGAAATTTGTGTGTGTGTTTGTGTTTGTTATTTTCTCTATCAACATACCAGCGCTTTCGTTTGGTAAGTTATAGAATCTTTGTTTTTAGATATATTTTTCCCAGGTGGAATGTTTCCCTCACACATACATCACCGTAGTCCCTGGCAGCTGAAACCAGGCTACGAGCAGCAGTGCAAGATGGAGAGGCAACTGGGTGTGTGAGGAGGAGACTGGGGTGGGGAGAGAGAAGAACAGTAGATTAATGATGGGGGATGGTGAAGTGCTGCTGGGGAGCATCCAGAGACAAGGTGAAGAGAGGGTAAGGTAGCTGGTGCAGCGAGAGTGTGTGGGAGATGTGGGGGTAGTCGAAAAGGAGAGAAGGTAAAAAGATGGGTGTGTTGGTGAAACAGAGGGTTGGGTTGTGCTGGAATGGGAACAAGGAGCTTAACTTGCAGATTCATGACTGTTTTCACAGGTAGCCCTGCTTTTGATAGAATAGGTGATGTTTGTGACTGGAGTGGAGTAGGTGGTAGTGGGAGAATGTATGGGACAGGTCTTGCATCTAGGTCTATTACAGGGGTGTGAGTCATGAGGTAAGGGGTTGGGAGCAGGGGTTGTGTAGGGACAGACAAATATATTGTTTAGGTTCAGTGGACTGCAGAACACGGCTGTGGGAGGGGTGGGAAGGATAGTGGGCAGGAAGTAGTCAAAATCTTGGCAGAGAATGTAAATCAGTTGCTCCAGTCCTGGATGGTACTGATTATGAGAGGAATGCTCCTCTGTGGCTGGACAGTTGGTGGTGGGTGACTGGACGGATAAGGCATGGGAGATTCATTTTTGTACAGGATGGGCAGAGGTACTGATGTAGCCATCTTTGAGGTGGAGGTCAACATCTAGGAAGGTGGCTTGTTGGGTTGTGTAGGACTAGGTGAAGCGAATGGGGGGAAAATGTGCTGAGGTTCTGGAGGAGTGTGGATAGGGTGTCCTCACCCTCAGTTCAGACTGCAAAGATGTCATCAATGAATCTGTGAGTAGTTTAGTATTCTGGGTGTTTAGGAAGGATTCCTCCAGATGGCCCACGAATAGGTCAACATAGGATGGTGCCATGCTGATGCCCATAACCATACCCCACATTTGTTTGTAGGTGTTGCCTTCAAAGGAGAAGTAATTGTGGATGAGGATATAATTGGTCATGGCATCTAGGAAGGTGGTGTTGGTTTGGAATACATCAGGCACTGGGAAAGGTATGTTCAATAGAGGTGAGTCCCAGGGCATTAGGGTTGTTAGTGTAAAGGGAGGTGGCATCAGTAGTGATGAACAGGGCACCGTGTGGTAAAGGAACAGGAAATGTGGAGAGTCAGTGGAGGAAATGGTTGGTATCTTTTATATAGGAGAGTAGGTCCCATGTAATTGGCTGAAGGAATTGGTCTATGAGATCAGAGATTCCCTCAGTGGAGGCACAATAACCAGTAACAATGGGGTGTCCTGGGTGGTTAGGTTGGTGGACTTCAGGAAGCATGTAGAATGTAGGAGTGCAGGGAATGGCAGGAGTGAGGAGAGAGATGGACTCCCCAGGAGAGATTCTGGGATGGGCCTAAGGGTTTGAGGAGAGATTGGAGATCATGCTGGATTTCTGGAATGGGGTCACTGTGGTAAGGTTTGTAGGTGGATATATCTGACAGCTGGCAAAGTCTTTCTGCAATGCAATCCTTGCAGTTCAAAGCAACAGTGGTGAAGCTTTAGACCACAGGTAGGCTTATAAGGTCAGGATCAGCTTTTAGATGGCAGACTGCAGTTCTTGCTGTGGATATAAGCTTAGGTTGCATGTTGATTGGGATTTGGGAAATGATGGTGAGGCAAAGATCAAGGTTCATAAATTGTGGAAAGTTAACAGGGTGTGAATTGGGGGTAGTGGGGGTGGATCACAGTTGTAGGGAGGAGTGAGCTGAGTGAGGTAGGATTCAACATTGGTCTTTTGTTGAGTCTGATTGGTAGGGTTAATGGTGAAAAAGTGTTTCCACTGTAGGGACCAGGAGAAGGTCTTTAACAAGACCTGCATGATTGAATTTGGGAGTGGAACAAAAGGAGAGGCCTTTGGAAAGAACTGATATTCCTGCAGGGCTAAGGCTTTTAGAGGAGAGGTTGATAATTGTGTTTCAGGTCTGTTTATGTTCTGGGTTCTGTATGGTAGTGGGATGGAGTTTTTGAGGGTGGGATAAATTTAGTATGCCTGTGAGACAGGGTTTGTCACCTATTAGGGGGCGTGGGTGAGGTTTTGAGGTTGTTGTTGGCGTGGTGGACAGTGATGCTCCAAGGTGAAAGTAGCAAGTAAACAGTGTGGAGACTTTTTTGAGGTGGTGTTGTGCATGTTGCTCTAGTTCCTGGAGGTCAAAAGTTTTAATGTGTGTTATGGGTTCCAGCAATTTGGGATTGCATAGAAGGAAAATTTTATGGTTGGAGAGAAGGTATTGCAAGGAGGTTTGGGCTTGACTGATATCATTTTTCAGGACTATGTAGATGAGGGCTAAGGACTGGTAGAATCTGAACAGATGGAGGCCTTTGAGGAAGGAAGGGTGGTAGCTGGAGATGGGTAATTTGATGCTAATGACATTTGGGTGGTTTCCATGAGCCAAGCAACAATGCAGAAAAAGTATGTGGGACTGGGTTCTTGCTATGGATAAGACAACATTTCTGCATTGACAGAGATGGAAAGAGCAAGGTTCCATGGTGACACAAAAAAACTCAAAAAAATATATAAATAATATAAATTACGTCTCAAAAAATCATAAAATGCACCCAAATACGTGGGGAAAATCACAAAAAGAATGAAACAGAAGAAATACATGGAAACAAAATGAAATCTGAGGGAGTAAAACAATAGTGAAAGGTGAAAACACACTAAAATTCACAAAGAGATCAAAGAAAAGGTATAAATAAAAATAAATATTTTACCATTGGTTGCAGGTCTGAGGGTAGATAAGTGTGAAGAAGGGGGACAGGAAGATGTGACTGAATGATATGAAATTAATAGGTGAACTGGGATACAGTGGAAAAGGACTGGAGAAGGGGAAGGGTTGGTAGGATGGGATACAAGGTGGTGTGGTACTGGAAAGGTGTGGGACATAATATGTGAAAACACAGGAAAGTGACATAGGGAGAGTGATCAATTTGAAGGTATAGGATTAATGATAATGGCAGGAGTAATGTGGGACATAAGATACTGCACCAATAATCAGCATGGCCTTGTAGCTGTCTGTTGTGTGCAGCTGAGACAGTTGATTAAGTTTGGCTCATAAGTAGAGCATGCAGTGCAATTTTTAAGGATACAAGAGAAACAAAGGAAAGAAAAAAAAGAAGGATGGACACTGACTATAATAATGCATTAGACAATAGTAACAAAAGAAAACAGCACTGGGTTAAAATGGAAAAAAAGCTGTCAGGCAAAATCAGAAAATGGAAAATACAAGATGGAATGTAACAATATTATGAAAAGGATAGTTGCTATTCATCATATAGCAGAGATGCTGAGTCTCAGATAGGCTCAACAAGCAGCTGTCACAAAACAAGCTTTTGGCCAACAAGGCCTTTGTGAGAAATAGACAATGTACACATAAACATTCACGCAAACACAATACACACAAACATGGCCCATCTGCGACTCAGTATCTCCACTATATGGTGAGTAGCAACTATCCTTTTTGTAACACTGTTACATTCCATCCTGGATTTTCCATTGTTTGAATGTGATACTTCTGTTGCAATTTCTGTGATAAACTTTGAATGCAGAAATGATGACTGGTACATAGACAATTGTGCAACAAGCAACATTGTTAATGATAAAAAAAATATTTCCAAGCCTTCTCAGCTTTTTTCAACAAAACTCTCAGTAAACACAGCTAATGGTAACATAACTGAAGACATAGATGTAAAGGGTGCTATAGCCACTGAAGCAACTCATGGAGAAAAGTGACACAGAATTATTTGGTAGGTGAATGGCATGTACTTCAGATTCACAAGAATTTATTCTTTGTCCTTGCACAACAGGATAAACATCCATAAAGTAAATGCACATCAACTGCAGAAATTTGTAATCTTAAACTTGATCAAGTCACTAGATTGTTAAGTGTCCATGATGACTTTGGAAGACTTGTTAACTGGCTGATAAATGTGAAACCATCAGTGAAGCTAATGTCACTAAGAGAGACAATCTTTTGCAGCTTTATCATGAAATATTTGTACACCAGAACAAGCAACATGTGAAATCTGTAGTTAGCAGTGAACTGAATGTCAAGGTCTAAATGGACAGAGAAATGTGTGAAGAATGTATTTATGGCAAGGCTCATCATATACCATTTGGAACCAGGAAGAAGAGAGTGGAGCTGGCTGGGTAAGCTTATTCACATCAATCTGTATGGTCCATTTCACAATTTATTGTCAGGCTATCAGTATTTTGTGCTTTTAAAAGATGATTCTACAAAGGTTATGACAATATATTTCATCAATGAAAAATCTGGAGTTGCAGAAAAGTCAAGTCAGTTCATGACTAAAGGAAAAACTACTGGATATGCCATCAAGGAACTTTTGAGTAACAATGGAAAAGAATTTGACAAAAAACAAGTAAAGGAAATTCTTAGAAAAGAAGGCATAATTCACTGTATCATAATGCCATACATTCCAGAACAGAATGGATGCAGTGAAAGAGAGAGCCTTACAGTCATGGAAACATACAGAGCCATAATGCATACACATGGAAATATTTCACAAAGCTTTGAACAGAGATGGTGAACACTGCATCCTACATCCTGAACTGAACAGGGCCCATAGTATTCCAGGAGCATTTCCATAAGAACTATGGTGTAAGAAGAAGCCAAGACTGAAACATATACAATGATGGGCTCCACCTACTGTGTTCATATTCTGGAGCAACAGGGAAGGAAGATGGATCAGAAACCAGTGAAAGGAATTATTATTGGATATAATCAAGATGAATGTTACACAATTTATTGTGAAGAAGAGTGCAAACTCATTAGATAAAGAAATGTTATCTTTGAGGAGTACCCTTTGAAGAATGAGTATGTTCAATTTTTCCAGTAATTATCTTTAATCATCAAGATCCTGCATCTCAGACAGAGGACCAGTCTTATTAATAGTAAGAAAGATAGGGATGACAGTTTCTTGACTGTAGATGAAGATCCTCAAGAGGAAGACACAAGTGAAGAAACCTTACCATGTTTGAGTGATTACCTCTTAGAGCTCCACAAAAACCTACTGATTATGTGAAAATGTAATGTAATTAGATAGATAAAAAATATGCTTACCAAGCAGTGGCATCAGAATACACATAGATACATAAATAAGGTATTTAAATTTGGAAGCTTCCAGAGGCAGTGGCTCTTTTTTCTGGCAGAAGGGTTGAAGGGGAAAGAAGAGCGGTGAAGAAAAAGGACTGGTGAAGAATAAGAAATAGGGAGAGTTCAGAAAAGTTGCCCACAACAAAGATTGGTTATGGGGGCTGCACCTTGTATGAAACCTGAGAGCTTAAAGGTGGAAAGCAGGGTAACGTACAAGGGAGAGATTACTGACAAAATATTGTACTCAAGTTAATAAGAGTGGAAAGCTAAATGCAATGTATGTGGTAGAGTGGAGACAGTAAAACAAAAAGGCAGGTCAGAAAATAAAAGATATAGAATATAGAAGGGAGTGAGAAAAGGGATATTTACTGAAAATAAATGCTGAGACTCAGTCTGTCCTGGTCTTGGCTGCATTAATCAGCTACTTCAACAAGGCTGTGACTTCCTAAGATCATGCCCTGAAATGAAGTCATTCTGTCTGACATTTTGTTCACCACACCTAGAACAGCTTTTCTTTGTTGTCCCAATCTCCACAACATCCTTGTCAGATCTGTGCTCTTTCTGCACCCATTTCTGTACCCTACAGCTCCTAATCCCCTGTGATCATCTCCACTGCAAGACTTGCCTATGTACCCTCCTACTACTACTACCTTTACCAGCCCAGTAACTGGGAAAATATGTGCTACCAAAGGGAAAGCCACCTATGAAACAACACATCATGTACCAGCTGTTATGTAAACACTGTTCAGCCTTTTATATTTGCATGACTACCACCGAGTTGTCAGTTAGGATGAACGGGCATAGGCAGAGGATGTGTACTGGCAACTCACAATGTCATTATGTAAAGTATGCTTTACAACAAAAAAATCATAACCTCTGTGCCCATTTCACCATACAAGTGATCTAGATTCTTCCCCAGATACATTTCTCAGAACTCCACAAGTTGGAACTGCTGTTACAACATGTCCTTGGGTCTTGCCATCCATTTGGTCTTAATTTGTGATCATTTCTTTGGTCTCAGCATTTATTTTCAGTAACTATTCCTTTCTTCACACCCTTTTAGTTTTTTATACTTTTATTTCTTGGCCTCTCTATTTTTCCCACCCACCACCTCTGCAACATACAATGCACTTAGCTTTCTGCATGATCAATTTTTGTCACTAATCTCTGTCTTGTGTATTATCCTGTCTTTCACCTTTAAAGCTCTTAGCTTTCCAAATCTAGATCACTGCAGTCTCAATGATCAGTCTTTCTCTCTCATCCTGTTCGGTAAGTCCCCCCTAATCCAGAGTTCTGAGTGATTTTTCCAAACTCCCCCTATTCTCCAAACCTCCCAGGCCTTTCTCTTCATCCTTCTTCCTGACCCCTCAAACTTTCTGCCGGATGGAGTCATTGACTGTGAAAGCTTGCAAATTTGCATACCTTTGTGTGTGTTTTCTCCTGCCACCACTTGGTGAGCAGATTTTTTTCATCTATCTAATTACATTACATGGGAAAAATATATCTAAAAAGAAAGATTATGAGACTTACCAAACAAAAGCGCTGGCAGGTCGATAGACACACAGACAAACACAAACATACACACAAAATTCAAGCTTTCGCAACCAACAGTTGCCTCATCAGGAAAGAGGGAAGGAGAGGGAAAGACGAAAGGATTTGGGTTTTAAGGGAGAGGGTAAGGAGTCATTCCAATCCCGGGAGCGGAAAGACTTACCTTAGGGGGAAAAAAGGACAGGTATACACTCGCACACACACACATATCCATCCGCATATACACAGACACAAGCAGACATTTGTAAAGGCAAAGAGTTTGGGCAGAGATGTCAGTTGAGGTGGAAGTACAGAGGCAAAGATGATGTTGAAAGACAGGTGAGGTATGAGTGACGGCAAATTGAAATTAGCGGAGATTGAGGCCTGGCGGATAGCGAGAAGAGAGGATATGCTGAAGGGCAAGTTCCCATCTCCGGAGTTCTGACAGGTTGGTGTTAGTGGGAAGTATCCAGATAACCCGGACGGTGTAACACTGTGCCAAGATGTTCTGGCCGTGCACCAAGGCATGTTTAGCCACAGGGTGATCCTCATTACCAACAAACACTGTCTGCTTGTGTCGTTCCCACATAGAACGCTTCACAGTGCAGGCAGGTCAGTTGGTAAATCACGTGGGTGCTTTCACACGTGGCTCTGCCTTTGATCGTGTACACCTTCTGGGTTACAGGACTGGAGTAGGTGGTGGTGGGAGGGTGCATGGGACAGGTTTTACACCAGGGGCAGTTACAAGGGTAGGAGCCAGAGGGTAGGGAAGGTGGTTTGGGGATTTCATAGGGATGAACTAAGAGGTTACAAAGGTTAGGTGGACGGCGGAAAGACACTCTAGGTGGAGTGGGGAGGATTTCATGAAGGATGGATCTCATTTCAGGGCAGGATTTAAGGAAGTCGTATCCCTGCTGGAGAGCCACATTCAGAATCTGATCCAGTCCCGGAAAGTATCCTGTCACAAGTGGGGCACTTTTGGGGTTCTTCTGTGGAAGGTTCCAGGTTTGAGGAGATGAGGAAGTGGCTCTGGTTATTTGCTTCTGTACCAGGTCGGGAGGGTAGTTACGGGATGCAAAAGCTGTTTTCAGGTTCGTTGGTGTAATGGTTCAAGGATTCCGGACTGGAGCAGATTCGTTTGCCATGAAGACCTAGGCTATAGGGAAGGGACTGTTTGATGTGGAATGGGTGGCAGCTGTCATAATGGAGGTACTGTTGCTTGTTGGTGGGTTTGATGTGGACGGACGTGTGAAGCTGGCCATTGGACAGGTGGGGGTCAACATCAAGGAAAGTGGCATGGGATTTAGAGTGAATCTGATGGAACCAAAGGAGTTGAGGTTGGAGAGGAAATTCTGGAGTTCTTCTTCACTGTGAGTCCAGATCATGAAAATGCCATCAATAAATCTGTACCAAACTTTGGGTTGGCAGGCCTGGGTAACCAAGAAGGCTTCCTCTAAGCGACCCATGAATAGGTTGGCGTACGAGGGGGCCATCCTGTTACCCATGGCTGTTCCCTTTAATTGTTGGTATGTCTGCCTGTAATTACAACTCATTTGTTAGCTAGATGATGAAAACCATTAGGTAAATAAAATTAGTAACCTTTCTGGCTGTTATGGTGTCTCAGCCAAAGTACTAAAATCTTGTGCTGAATTGGTACCACGTCCCTTGAGTTACCTTTGTAATGAGTAAAGGAGTCTTCTTCATTTTCTTGTGCCTTTGTCCTGCACCAGTGCAGGATTGCTGTGGTTATGAACTAATTTGCCATAGGTAGTTTAAGGGGTCGTCAGATGCTTTTCCTGTCACCACCCTGTTACATCTACATCTACATCTGTACCCTACAAACCACTATGAAGTGCATGGCAGAGGGTATGTTCCATTGTGCCAGTTACTAGGGTTTCTTCCTTTTCCTTTCATGTATGGAGCATGGAAAGAATGATTGTTTTAATGTCTCTGTGCATGCTGTAATTATTATAAATTTATCCTCATGATCCCAATGTGACCAATACACAGAGCTTTGTAGTATATTCCTAGAGTTGTAATTTAAATCCATTTCTTGAAACTTTATTAGAAGACTTTCTCAGGATAGTTTACATCTACCTTCAAGAGTCTGCCAGTTCGGTTCTTTCAACATCTCAGTGACAGTCTCCCATGGGTCAGACAAACATGTGACCATTCATGCTGCCCTTCTCTGCATATGTACAGTATCCCCTGTTGGTCCTATTTGGTATGGGTCCCACACACTTAAGCAATATTCTAGAACTAACTGCATAAGTGTTTTGCAAGCAATCTCCTTTGTAGACTGATTACACTTCCCCAGTATGCTACCAATAAACCAAAGACTACCAACTTCTTTACCCTTTACTGAGCCTGTGGGATCATTCCATTTCATAGACCTACAAAGAGCTACACATAGGTTTTTGTATGATTTGGCCAATTCCAACAGTGACTCATTGATATAACAGTCATAGGATTTTTTGGTTTTGTGAAGTGCAGCATTTTATGTTTTTGGACCTTTGCTGCATGTTTCCAATCTTTGCACAATTTTGAAATCTTGTCAAGATCTTCTGAATATTTATGTAGCTTCTTTCAGAGGGTACTTAATTATACACTGACAAATCAAAACATTATTACTATTGCCCACACTGATGTTGGATGGCACCTTGAGGCGTAGCGCTGTATACCGATCCTGCCTTGGAGGAGGTTAAGTGGGAGATGTGTCTCACAAGGGAATGGTCAGACTTGTCATGTCGAAACCTGTGTTGCTTTTTCTACCACTGTGAGTTAACATTGCAAGAAGTCTGTATGCAGAATTTTAGCTGCTGACATGACCTGGAAGTCTGTAAACAATTTGATGAAGTAAGACATTATTGTCGCATGGTTTCCGCGCTTATAACTGCCTCTTGTACAACCCTGACCTCTCTCGCTACGTTATACCAACGCCATCTAGGGACAAGGTGGCGTTAGCTACGCGCCGCTCTGTTGCCACAGCGGTGAGAGAGCTGATTCCCCCAGTGAAAGCGATCGTATGATAATTAAACATTCGTTGACAAATATGGCTGATATGTTATCTACGACATTCTTTCCAAATAGCTATGAAATAGACACAAATAAATATATGGTTTAGAACACGTCCAAATTTTATTTCTTGTAATTACCGCAAAAATGCGAAACATTGATACAATGTTCAAAACATAGGTTTTTTGTGCACCAAGAACATACAAGCAAAGACGACATATGACAGCCCTGCAAATTACAGACGTTGTTAGATGTCCGTAGACAAAACTGGACTGTTGTTAGGAATGAATCAGGCCTAATATCAGCATATTTCGAGGAGTGCCACGCATATTTAATAAAATTCTGAAATCGTGGGGAGGAAAATTGATAATGTACTACTGATTGCAGCTTGAGAATATTGTCACGGTGATAGACAGGAAATTGCAGTGATCAGCACACAATAATTTTCTCTGTTAGTTTTCTGTAAAATGCCTTCCACTGGCGGAAAAATTCTCTGTCTACAGGTTGAATTACGTTGGTCGTGCCTGGTGGAATCTGAAGCATCTCTACTTCTTTGTCAGGGTGGGCTCGAAATACAGATTTTAATGAATCAGACCTTTTATGACCTGACCACGAATCTAGAAGGAGAAGAGATTTGTTCCCGCAGATTGGAAGAAAAGCATGGCGCATGAAAAGTGTAACGTTTTCGTTTCCCATTTTTCCAGACTTCGATGCGTCTACTACAAGACTGTTTGCGTAGAACATTGTTCTTTTGACACGTGGTCCAAAACGTCCAGTTGGTTCTTGAAGACACACATATATTTGAGGCAGCAATGAACCACCCAGACTAATTATGGGCATTATAGTGTATGAATGGGTGAGCGCAGTCGTGGAATGTGCAATCGCCTCAATATGTTTTTCTCTTTTGAATGGCAGTGTTCTCTTCACACGCATTTCTTTTTGAAAACCTGACTGATTTGCATTGTACACGTACGATTCACTAAAACTAGTGATCTTATTTTTTGCATTCGTAAGAAAAGCTTCTATCATTTCGATTTGTGTCACTTCATTTTCCGACCTGTTTCTCGATACAAATTTTCTTATTTTTCTTGCCACAATTTTATGTGATCTTTTGAAGCGACTAATCCAACTTTGAGAAGCTGTAAATTCTTTAGCGCCTATCGCTTTGTCAATCTCTAATGCCCAATTACGCAAAGTTGTATTGCTCACACCAAATGACTGTTGTCTGGCATCGGTAAATAGCTCAAAAAGTTGCGCATTTATCTCCGTCGCAATTTCCAGTCGAGTATTACGTCGTCGAGCGACTTGCTTTTTCCATCTATACAATTCACGTTCAGAACGGACAAAGCGATACTTATTTTGAACAGTACTGACACGTAGGCGTTTCTTACCACTTTCGTTCAACCAATACGTCACCGCTTTTTCTTTGTCTGATAAGGTAATTGTAGTTGCTGGTGTTACTTTCGGAGATAATTGATGATGGTACGTGACACTATCACTCGAAGAGTCTTCAGGAGTGCAACTTTCGTCGGTGTCTTCGCCGTCTGTAGAGTCACAGTCTGCAATATCGAGTGTTCCAGTTGATTCTAGCCACATTTCTGCGCCATTTACATGCTCGTCTAGAAGTTTAACAACCATGTCGCACAACACATAGTCTACACGCGTGTTTTCTGTTGATTGCTTCATTTGGCGTCTGTGGTATATCTGCATGGCAAGCAGCAAACCATTTACAAGGTTCGCCATCACCTGTGAGGCGAGATTGAATGTTCACCGTAAAGTAGCTTGCGGAATATAGATGAACATGTACAGAACATCTTTCATATCTCTAACCAGTTTCAGGACGGTATGTTTCGAAATACGTACCAGAAATTAAAAGGACGTGCATGCCACATAAACGAATATTCGTTTCTCCTTTCCACCAAAACCTTGCAGCGATATTCCTCTTTAGTGAACGCCGCGATAAGACGGCCGCTCTTCCCGACCATGCGCACAACGCTCGCGACTCGCCATTTCCAGGGGTGGCCAGCCGTCACTGCAAGCGCCAAGCAGGAAACACAGCCATGTTCGTGATTTTTTTTAGGTGACTTCCAGTTCATGTCAGCAGCTACAATTTTGCATACGGACCTTTTACACAGTTAAATAACAGTGCTAAAAAAATCAATACATGTTTCGGCATGACAAGTCTGACCATTCCCTTGTCAGAGCTGGATAGTGACAGATGGTGACGCGAGACTGGACGCACACGTAGTTTATGTAGCAGCTGATAGTAGAGGACAGTATTGGATAGGGGACTGCGATTTAGTTTTGATTGTGCCCACTAGAGTGCACTGAAGTAATAGAATGTTTTTCATAAACTGTTCTAGTGTTTTCATAAAGTGTTATTATGTCTTTTTGTGTATGTAAAATGTTATCAATGTGTTTTACCAGTATGAATGATGTGTGAGTGTGGTTTAAGGTTAATATGAAGATAATTGTTTAACGAGTTATGTAGTGGGATTTAGTGTGGAAACATTTCGAAGAAGTATGGATGTGGACAAAGGGATTTTTGTAGAATAGATTTGTAAAGTAAGTTTATGGTAAAGGTTAAGTTAATTCAGGTATAAATAACAATAGTAAATAACTTTATGCATAAACAAAACTTCAGCATATTAGATAATTACATTGGTAAAAAGTGCAGTCATTAGGTTTACTATTTTGTGATTGGTTATTGATGAAAAGCATGGACTGATGCAGGAGAATGTTGTTTTACTATTGGTTGTTGAGTAAACTGACCAATGGTAAAGCAATATTCTTCTTGGGCCTTTCTCTGCTGGTAGAGAAGACTTACAGTATTCTAGAGAGAAGTCGGAGCCTAGCCATGAAGCAGTTTGGATGTGTGCAGTAGCAGTTCCAATGGAAATGATAAGTTGCTGGATCTAGCAGTGTTTCATAGATCAAAAGTATTGTAAAGTGATGGCATAATTATTCTGATGGGTGTGTAAAAATTTCGGAATTTTTAAGAGAATTTTGTGATGAGAAATGACATAAATTCCACATGATATATTGAGCAGGTAGGTGGCTTGGATGTGTGCAGTAGCAGTTCCAATGGAAATGATAAGTTGCTGGATCTAGCAGTGTTTCATAGATCAAAAGTATTGTAAAGTGATGGCATAATTATTCTGATGGGTGTGTAAAACTTTCGGAATTTTTAAGAGAATTTTGTGACGAGAAATGACATAAATTCCACATGATATATTGAGCAGGTAGGTGGCTAAAAACTGTGACTGCATTAGGTACCGACAGACTTAATATTTGTTGAGCATTCTCAATTGAAAACAATCTGTATTTTTGTAGCTATTACGTTTTCGGGTACTGCAACATCATAAACTTGCTAACGTGAGTGAAAGGGATTGTGAGTGACTGTGTTAAGATTAGCACAGGCTTGGCAGTGATAGTCGTTCACCTAAGTTTCAGAATATATTAACTAAGGACAAAATTTCCAACCTATCATTTTGTGTGAAAACTTTCTCCCGAAACATAGATTAGTGACTTTAATTGCAGCCTGGTTCACTTCGAAATACAGTAGGTTTCACTTGGCTTCCCTATTGATGATCTGAGACAATGTTCACAGGTAGGTGCAGGTTTGTCGTAAAGGGACGGAAGGAACCACGCCGCCGAAAGTGGTGCATCGGCCGGGAAACACTAAAGCCGTCTGATACCCTTCATCCATGGTTTGCAAGATGTCATGTGAAAAAAGGGCGAGTTGCGTTTCGCAGGAGCGATGCTTTCTAAAGCCATGCTGATGCATGGACAGCAACTTCTCTGTCTCAAGGAAATTCATTATATTTGAACTGAGAATATGTTCAAGAATCCTGCAGTAAACCGATGTTAAGGATATTGGTCTGTAATTTTGAGGATCTGTCCTTCTGCCCTTCTTATAAACAGGCGTCACCTGCACTTTTTTCCAGTCACTCGGGACTTTACGTTGGGCAAGAGATTCACGATAAATGCAAGGTAAGTAAGGAGAGTACTCTCTGTAAAACCAAATTGGAATCCAATCAGGACCTGGCGATTTATTTATTTTCAACCCATTCAGCTGGTTCACAACACCAGGGATGTCTATCACTACGTCCTCCATACGGGAATCTGTATGAGACTCAAACGGCGGTGTGTTTGTACGATCCTCCTGCGTGAAAGATTTCTCAAATGCTAAATTTAAAATTTCAGCTTTCGTTTTGCTGTCTTCCGTTGCCAGGCCAGACTGATCAGTGAGTGACTGGATGGAAACCTTTGACCCACTTACTGATTTTACGTTAAGACCAGAATTTCCTTGGGTTTTCAGCAAGATCTTTTGCTAAGGTATGATGGTGGTAGTGGTTGTACGCTTCGCCCATAGCCATTTTTACAGCAGCACGAATCTCTAGGCGCTGATGACCTCGATGTTGAGCGCCCATAAACCCCAACACACACACACACACGAATCTCTACTAACTTTTGCCTGTCCTCATTCTCCTGACCTTTCTTGTACCGCGAGTGCAACTGTCTTTGCTTCCTGAGCATTCTCCGAATTGCGCTGTTAAACCACGGGGGGCTTTTCCGTACGTAACCCACTTTTTCAGCACATACTTCTCCAAAGCGTGATTTACAATGTGTTTAAAATTTGCCCATAATTCTTCCAAGTCCATCATACCAGAAGTAAATGAAGTCGATTCATTTACTAAGTGGGATGCTAACAACTGCTGATCTGCTCTTTCTAGTAAGAATACTCTCCTAGCCTCCTTGACCGACTTTTTAACTTTCGTAACCACAGTCGTAATGACAACATCATGATTACTAATCCCTGTCTCAACACTGACAGCGTCGATGAGGTCTGGTCTGTTTGTGGCTACCAGATCTAAAATATTTCCATTATGTGTTGGCTGTTGATTTAGTTGCTCAAGACAGTTTTCGGATAATGGTTCAAAAGTAATTCACACGATGGCTTGTCTGTACTACCTGTAATGAATCCAGAGACATCCCAGTCTATACTAGGTAGGTTGAAGTCACCTCCAACTAATATGGCAAGGGAGTTATGAGAATGAATGATATGAGCAGGGAGAATTCCTACCTACACAATTGAGAAAGGTGGTAGTGGTTGGAAGGATCCATATGGCTCCAGTTGTGAAGCAGTCATTCAAGTCAAAAAGTACCATGTGGCACATGGTAACTAGGTGGTCCAGTTGCATCTTCACCACAACTGGCCAGTGTGGTTGCCATCAGTGTAGACAGACAACTTGTTAGTGATCATGTCCACATAGAATGCCTTACAGTAGTTGCAGTTAAGTTGATAGAACACATGTCTGATTTTACAGGTAATCCTCTGATGGGGTAGGAAATTCTTATGACAGGCCTGGTATAGGTGGTCATGGCAGGAGAGAGGTCTTGCATGTAGATTTTTCACAGGGATAGTAGATGCGGGCAAGGGGTTGGGAGCATGGGTGCAATAGGTTAGGACAAATATATTTCATAGGCTGAGTGAGCAGCATAATACTACTATAGAGGCTGGGGGTGGGAAGGATATTTCTCATTTCAGCGCACAATGAGAGGTAGTTGAGACCCTGGTGGAGAACATGATTCAGTTGCTCCAGTCCTGGGTGGTACTGAGTCACAGGGAGAGCACTCCTTTGAGGCTGATCAATAAGTATGGTAGGTTTGGTGTTGACAGATGTGCTAAATAAATCATCTGTGTGATGGAAAATGTGAATTCCTTTGAAACACCTCACTTAAATGAGCATTTCACCAGCAGAACATTCTTCAGAACACAGCCAGTTATATACAGCATATTGCATCCACTGCTAAAATTTTGAACGTTTCTAGCTCCCTAAGTAAAACAAAGAAATTTTATTTTAAATTGATTTGTGCTCAGCTACGTGTACATCAGCTGCATGACAGAAAAAAAGTGAAAGTACAGCTAGTAACTCGCTGGAAGATAAATAAGTGAACCTTGTTCATAACTCGACCAAAAGTGTAGCTTTCCTTATGTTTATCTATCTAAATAAATGCATTCCAGCCCGAGATGCTGGAGTTGGTATTTGTATTTATATTTCTTTATTGGTCCTGTAAATTGTGTTTAGGTACATATTTTGCATAAACGATGTAGGACAAGTCAGGTTGGTACAGTATATACAACATCATACACATTGTTATTTTGAAAGGATGAATAATTAAATATTATTCAATACATGACGATGGCAAATTTAATATAATGAAATAAAATGATAGACTTATTAAGAATATTTGAGCAGTAACATTACACTTTTCTTGAACTCTAAAAACTCAGAAACAGAATAGAAGCAGTGGTCAAGCAAGTACTCTTTCAGTTTCACTTTAAACTTTTGTAAATTTGGCATCTGTTTCAAATAGGATGGCATGTGAGTGTACAGCATTATACCAGTATGATACACTCCTCTCTTACAAATGTTTATACTTAGTGTATTGACATGCAACTAATGCTTCTGCCTATTATCATGAGGGTGGTAATCACAGTTGTGAAATTTAATATTTCATACATATATAAGAAAGGAAGAGGCAGTATACTGAGATTTTTAAATATTGTTCTACAGGAGACACTGTACTTAACATGGTTTATTATTCTAACAATCTTTTTCTGTAACCTAAATGTTTTGTTTGTACCTATGGAGTTCCCTCAAATGATAATGCCGTACATCAGCAGTGACTGAATATTGCCATGGTACATTGTGATCACAGATGCATGGCTTGTATTTTGTATGTAAGTGTGTTTAGCTTTTTATTTACATGGTTAAGATGTGTCTCCCATTTTAGGTTTTGCTGAATATGTATACCTAAAAATTTTGTGTCGCTCACAGATGAGACAGTTTTTCCATCAATTTTAAAAATTGGTCTTCCAGGATGTAGTTACTGTGAATTGTGGAAATTGATTGTCACTGTTTTTTCATTATTTATTATTAGCTTGTTTGTTCTGAACCATTGTGCCAAATTTTGTATTATATCTGTAGCTGTTTTTTGTAGGCTTTCCTCATCACATGATTTGATCAGGATATTTGTGTCATCTGCAAAAAGTACTGTTGTCCCTTTAGTTATTTTTTCTGACAAATCATTAACATAAAGAACGAAAAGAATTGGCCCAAGGACTGATCCTTCAGGAACTCCATATGTAATATTTTGTGCATTACTGTAAAAATTACAATTTTTTGTTTTTGTTTTTAGGTCTTTGTATTTTATCTGAGTGATCTGTTGATGGCCATGAAGGTAGGAATGTATCCACTTGTTTGGCAGGCCTCATATTCCATAATTACCTAGCTTCTGCAACAGAGTATTATGATGAGTTACATCGAAGGCTTTACTAAGGTCAAGAAATATGCCAGACACATGTTGCTTATTATCTACTGCAGTTAGAATACTTATTGGGTAACCTTTTTATAATGAAAGATAATTCCTCAGGTGTTGTTGGAGACATGAAGAGGGTTCTTGAAAGAATTTTTGTATCTGACTGGAGCGTACAGCTGTCTGGTTGTGAGTTGTAATGTTTGGTAATCAGGTGGTGTGCTACATTAGAAAAGTAGTTGTTAAATTTATTAGCCAGTACTGTGGGGTTGATTATTTTACTGTTGTTTTCATGAAGTTCTACATTTTTGTGGGCTAATGATGTAGTACCTGGTTCTCTTTTTATGATACTCCAGGTTGCTTTAGTCTTGTTCCTGGAATTTCTTATTTGTTTGTCATTTTCCATTTTCTTTGCTTTTGTTACAACTTGTCTAAGTATTTGTTTATATTGTTTAAAGTAGTTGATAAATACAGGGTTTTTGGTTTGCTTTGAGTATTCATATAAGTTCCTTTTATTCTGGCATGATATTTTCATTCCTGTTGTGATCCATTTATTTGGTTTGTGCACAGAATTTATAAGTGACATTTGTTTAGGAAAGGCTATTTCAAAAAAATGTTTGTATGTGGCCATCAATTTATCAAACTTGTCATCCATGTTGTTTGAACTGTAAACATCAGTCCAGATTTCTCTTCTCAAGAGAGAACAAAAGTAATCTATGTTTTCATTATTAAACATCCTCACAATAGCTCTAGTTTTCTGGGCTTTCTTGTTTTCTGGAATAGCAATTGTTAGTATTTGGGCATTGTGATCACTAAAACCAGTGTTTGGAGGTAATGTGTGCATGAGGTGTGCTTTCTTGTGTGTATGAATGGTGTTTGTGTCTCTTTTGCTGATGAAGGCTATGTGTAAGTGTCTTTTTTCACTGTGCCTGTCTGCAGTTTAATGTGTCTACTTTATGGTCACTTTAGTTTAGTTATGTCATGTTCCATAGATCATTTTCATGTTTATTATATCGATATGATGTGGAACAAGTCAGATTACAAGATATATGTACACACATGAATAGTGCTAATATTAATATTACTGGAATTTTTAGTTCTACACATGTAACTACATTTTGAGGTACAATTTTTTTACCAGTTCTGAAACAGAAACTCGTCTGTGGAATAGAAGGAGCTGTCCAAAAGAAATGATTTTAAGCTAAATTTAAAACTTTATCTGCTACCTGCCAGACACTTTATGTTGTTGGGAAAACTATCAAAGAGTTTTGTTGCTGAATAATGTACACCTTTTTGAGCAACTGGCAGCTTCAGTAACAGATAGGAAAGGTCATTTTTCCCTCTAGTGTTGTGCATATGAAGATCACTGTTGTTTGTGAATTGCGATGGATTACTTATAACAAATTTCATTAGTGAATGTATGTACTCTGATGGTGCAGTTAAAATACCTAGCTCCTTCAGTAGGGCGCCTACATGACATCCTTGGTTGAACACAACTAATTATTCTCACTGCTCTCTTTTGTGCAATCAATACTTTATGTCTAAGTGGTGAGTTACACCAGAAAACAATTCCATAAGGCATTACTGAGTGGGTATGAAATGTACGTTAGGAGGCTGATCTGTTTATTACCAAGACTAGCGATTTTACGAAGTGTGAAAGAAGCTGAACTTAATTGTTTGAGAAGCTCAGTAATACGCTTCTTCCAGTTCAAGCTGTCATCAATGTGAACAGCCAAAAATTTGGAGAAATCTACCCTGTTAATATAGCCCTGTTCATATACTACATCAATTGTCAGTATGACTCTATTTGGTGTACAGAACTGGATATAGTGAGTTTTTTTTCAAAATGGAGGGAGAGTCCATTTTCTGAGAACCACTCAATAATTCTTTGAAAGACATCGTTTACAATATCTTCAGCTGCTTTTTCTGGAATGGGATTTATTATAACACTCGTGTCATCTGCAAAAAGTACTAGTTCTGCTTGCTGAATGTTAAGTGAGAGGTCATTCACATGAATAAGGAACAGCAGAGGACCCAAAATTGAACCCTGTGGAACTCCCTTTGTGATAACTCCACATTCACTAGAATTTACCACACTCCCAACATTATTTGTGTTATTCGGCACAATTTTTTGCTTTCTGTTCATTGAGTATGATTCAAACCAGCTGTGTGTATACCCTTCAATTCCATAAATCCTGAGTTTTTCTATGAGTGTGACGTGATCCACACAGTCAAATGCCTGGGAAGATCACAAAAAGTACCAACTGGCGATAAGTTGTTATTTAGGGCTTTTGCTGTTCGATGGGTAAATGTGCAGATAGCATTCTCAGTCGAGTAACCCTTCCAGAATCCGAACTGTGACATGCTGAGTAAATTATTTTCACTTAAATGTGAGACTACTCTTGAATACATAACTTTTTTTGAATATTTTAGAAAATAACGTCAGCAGTGAGATTGCTCTATAATGATTTAAGTCACTCTTGTCCCCTTTCTTATGAAGAGGTTTGACAGTTAGATTTTTCAAGCTGTCTGGAAAAATTCCCTGTGCCAGCAAAGCAATACATATATCACTAAGGGCTCCACTTATTAAGTTAGAACAACACTTTAAAAGTCTGTTAGAGACTCCATCAACACCACATGAGCTCTTGTTTTTCAGTATATTTATAATTTCAGTGGGGGATGTCGGTGCTATTTCTAAAAGCCTAAAGTCCTGGGGAATTACATTTTTAACACATTGTTTGCTTCTTCAGCTGAACCCTTTAACCCTATTTTTGCTGCTACATTCGGAAAGTGATTGTTGTGAATTACCACTCACAACATCATCATTTAGCTTTATTCCTATGGTATGCTGTGCACTGTCAGGTTGACTTGTTTCCCATTTGAAAATATTCCATATAGTTTTAATCGTACTATCCAAATTATTAATTTCTGTCAGAACACATAAGCTCTAAACTTCTTACTGACTTTCCTTAAAATATTACAGTATCTTTTGTAGTAAGCAAGTAATGTTGGATTCTGACTTATTCTGGCCTGTCCATATATTTAATAATAATAATAATGATAGCTTTATTCAACATTGAATGGTACACTGCACATGTACAAAGAAAACGTAATGATTAAAGTTATTTGTACAATACACAAGACACATTCTTCTGAATACATCATTAATTTACAACCAAATTTCAATAAGATATTTACTGATTTCTATTCACATAATTTCACAAAGCATTTGTTTTTCTTCGTATAAGTATGGTACTCTTCTAATGTGTAGAAAGGGTGTTTTACTAAAAATTTCTTAAGCTGATGTTTCAGTTTGATTGTAGGAAGAGCCATGACTGCGCTAGGCAGTGCATTAGCTAATTTTATACCTGCATACTGAGGCCCCTTTTCATAAAGTGCTGTTCTGTGGCTGCCAATGTAAAATCTTTCTTTATTTCTAGTATTGTACTGGTGGAAATCTGAATAAGTGTTTGGGTGCAGTCTTTTCACAAGCAATATGGCTTTTAGAATGTTTGTGTTTATAACAGTTAACACCTCTGTTTTTGGAAACAAGTTGCGACAAGATTCCCTATATTTTGCTCCACAGATTATTCTTACACCCCGTTTTTGAAGAATGAGTAGCTTATCTAGATTAGCTTTGGTTGTTGCCCCCCCCCCCCCCCCCAAATTTCAATATCGTAGTTCAAGTGAGAGGAGAAAAGAGCATGGTATGCAGTTTTTAGGACTACAGTGTCTCTACAGAACTTGCTAATAGTACTGATTGCAAATATATTTTTTGACAACTTAGTTGCTAGGGAGTCAATATGTGTGTCCCATTTCAGTTTGCTTTGGATTGTTATGCCAACGATTTTTACACTAGACTCTTTCTTTACCAATTCGTTGTCAGTGTATAATTTAATTTCATTATTCAAACTACTTTTGTTAAACTCCATCAAACATCTTTTACTGGTGCTTACATTTAAGTGGCTTTCATTAAAAAACTGAACAATTTCTTTTGTCACATTATTACACTCGGCCTCTAGTTCATTACATGATTCCTTTTTACACACAATGTACATGTCATTGGCATACAGAACAATTTTGGAATTTTTAGTACAATATTTAATATCATTTACATAGATCAAGAACAGAAGGGGGCCCAACACCGAGCCCTGGGGCACGCCATATTTTATGCAAGTGATCTCTGATTAGTAGACACCCCTTTCTGTTTTCTATTGCTCATATAGCACTTTATTAGGTCTTAAGCAGTGCCTCTAATACCCATGCTCCAGAGCTTGCCTAATAGGATGTCAACATTCACACAATCAAAGGCTTTTTCCAGGTCTAGATATAAACCTGCCACATGTTCCTTGCTTTTGATACCCCCTAACACCTGTTCAATTAGTTGAGCAGCTGCAGTGCTAGTTGATTTACCTTTTAGGAATCCATTTTAATTTTCAAACATCAGGTTGTGTTTGTTAAGAAAGTTTATAATCCTGTTGTATATAATTTTCTCAACTATTTGGGAAAAGACAGGAAGGATTGAGACTGGTCTGTAGTTTTCTATTTTGTTGTTGTGACCTTTCTTGAAAATGGGTGTTACCGGTGCTATTTTTAGTCTGTCTGGAAAGGTACCTGATTCTAATATATTGTTGACTGCTACAGACAGAGGTACAGAGACATTTTGGCTACAGGCTTTTAAAACATTAATATTTAGGCCATCATGCCCAGCTGAATTAAAGGGTTTTAGAGAGCTAATGATGCCCATTATTTCTGCACAGTTTGTGGGGGCTAGATATATACTATGGTCACCTGTATTACCTTTAAAACTGTAGTGCATGTTTTTATGTTTGTCATTTATGGCTTCCCCTACGGAAGAAAAATATTCATTAAAAATATTTACAATTTCCAGTTGGTCTTTTATGAGCGTGCCATTGTGGTTAACAGTAAAGTCCATACAGGATTTGTCATTGCAGGTTCTAAAACTGTTAATGACTGCCCAGATGCCAGCAGTTATGTTGTGTGAGTTTTGAAGCTTATTTGCAACATAGTTGCTCCTGGTCTGTGTGAGTAAATCCTTATAGTGTACTTGATATATTTTGAAGGCTTCCTTTAGCTCAGGAATCTCTCTATTATTCAGCATTGCACTGTGGAGTAGTTTTAATTTTTCCCTCACTTCAGTGACATTACTATTTTCCCAAATATTTTTTATTTGTTTCTTTTTTGTTCTTACAGCTGGGCGTGTGGTAGCAAAGCAGTAATAGAAGTCAGCAGCAAAGCTATCATATGAAAAGCTATTATTTTCAAACCATTTTATTTGTGCTAGCATGCAGTTTAGTCTATTTATGTTGTCATTATACATTATTCTTTTAGTTACAAACTGTTGCTTTGTGGTGACAGTGGGGGCCTCATGGAGCTCCAATTTAAGCTGTACTGCATGGTGATTAGAGATGGCTAGTTTTAAAACTGATGCACTGTGGGATAGGTGGGTCATGTTTGTTATTATATTGTCAAGACATGTTTTACTATTGCCAATTTCTCTAGTGTGTTTCCGAATGAGTGGGGTCAGGTTAAATTCATCACACAGGCGATGTAACTTTTTGGTGCTGACATCATTTGTTAATAAATCTATATTTATATCCCCTGTAACTATAATATTTACATGACCATTTGGCCCAGAAAATGTTGTGTCTATATATACAAGCAAGTCAGAAAGATTTACAAAAAAGGTATCTGTATTTGCTGCAGGTGGCCTGTAGACACCAATAATTGTTATGTTATCTCTACCCCATTTTAGGTTTATTGCAGCAAATTCTGAGACTCCTTCCAAGCAAAAGCCACTCACATCAATAACATTAAAATTACTTTCATTTACAGTGAAAGTTGCTACACCTCCCCAGTCTTGTCTTTTCTACTGAAGGCTGTGCAGAATTTCATACACAGTGGTTGACTAACGCTAATCAGAACTTCATTGTACCAATGTTCAGTTACAACTAATATATCGGGTTTGTCAATCCGTGAAATTACATCTAGATCATTATGCTTATTTTTAAGACTACCAAGATTCTGGTGTATGATTTTAAGGCTGAGTTTTACCTGCTAGACCTTAGAGAATAATTTTGGACCAGCAATGAGGCCAGCAGGCTTTACAAGTTTCCCTGGCTTGCCAGTGGTGGCTGGTGTTGTGTCAAATTTTGTTGAGGTGGGTTGTACCACCCCACGGCTATAGACTTCTTTTCATCACTTTGTGAACAATGTAGCCTGACTTCCTCAATAATTTTGGTACTAACAATCTTTTTGCCTCTTTTGTTTATGTGCAGACCATGAGATGTGTGCAGCTCCCTTTCTAGCTAGCGGACATCTACTAGAGACACATTCTGAAATTTACTACATAGAGTTTTAATCGTATCATTTGTTTTATGAACTTCCCAGTTCACAATAGACTGTTTCATAAAATCATGCCTGTGTGGAATGCTGACAACAATTGTTTTGGTGTCATTTAACTTACGCAGTACCATTTTCATATGTCTAATTGCATCATTTGCTTGATTTCTTGCTACATCATATGAACCTCCCATAATAACAACACAGTCATTGGATGAGAAGGAGTCACAATCCTGCATGCACAGTTTCACCACAGCAGAAAGAGGGGCTCCAGGTTGGATGTGGCCTACCACTGCAAAGTTGTCTTGCATATTTGTGATGTTTTGCAATATTTTACGTCCATGGCTGTCTCCATATAATAGAATCCGTCCCTGCTTGTGTTTCTGATTGTCGTTGTTTCTTCTGTTTTTCTCTAGGGACGATTTCTTGCATGTACTTTCACAGATTCCATTTGCTTGGACGGTTTGCTTACGTTCAATTTTACGTTTTGCACATGAGTTTGAGACTTGGTGTTTTCTGAACTTATCACTGACAGTTTTTTTGCTGCTTGAAGGATTTTCTTCTAGTTTGCACAGACTGAACTTGTTCTTGTTCCACTATTTTGTCGAGAATTTGAAACCTGTTTTGAGTAAAGAGGGCAGGAAAGCTTTCCTTGGTTTTCAGTTTAGGCCTACAGTCATTCATCAGGTGCTGTTGTTCAAATTCACACACCTTCTTATTTAAGACATGATATCTTAATTACCTTAGTAATCCATGGCTTACTTGACTTTGTAATGGCTTTTTTGGATAACATTTCAGGAAAGCAACTCTCAAATATTGAGACAAATTTATGGTAGAATAAATTGAATTTGGCATCAGCATCATTTTCTGTGTGTACTTCATCCCATTCTACCTTTTCTAGGCTGCTCTTAAAACTCTGTACCCTGTTCACATCAATAAGCCTCCCTGCCTTGTATGAACCTGCCTGAAGCCTGTAAGGTACTATATGTGTTATTTCCATTAACTGTGTGTCATGATCTGATAGCCCATTAACAACTGGGTACACATTAATTGTTTCTGCCTGAGCACTGTCTATGAAAATGTTATTGATAAGTGACCTACTATCCTGCTGCACACGAGTTGGAAAATTTACAACAGATACTAGATTGAAACAACCAAACAAAGATTCTAGTTTATTTTTCCTATCCATATCATTTAAGAATTCTACATTAAAATCACCAAAAACCACTAACTGCTTCCTTTTGTCTGACAGGTAGCTCTATGATGTTCCTAGATTTTTCATGAATAGCTGAAATTTACCTTGAGGGGATCTGTAGATTGTTACAGTTACTATAGAAGTATACTGCAGTAGCAACTCAAAAGCACATTTGTTTCAATATTTTTTACTTTGTATCCATTTTTATATAAGTAGCAACTCCTAATCTGTAATCCCTTAAATTTAACTTCTCCATCCCTGCAGTTACATGGTTTCAGAGAGACACAAAATATCTATACCTTCAGAATTTACCCCATTTTCTAGGCATACAAGAAACTTATCTACCTTAGTTTTCAATCCTCTAATGTTCTGGTGAAACACACAAATTTTATTTCTTTGGATACTGCTACAGACATTATGGCACTTTTCTGTTTTAATCTCTTTCAATACTCTCTGTCTGTAACCTGACTCTAACCTAAAAATGTGTCCCTCTGATTCCAATAATCACAGGTATTTTGTCTTTTGTCCATGTGGCCCCCCTTACATTTTCTGCAAGAAGATCAACTAATCTGTCCTGTCCCTACTATTTAGGTGCAGGCCATGACTAGTGCAACCCCACCTCCCAATTGCAGTAGCAGTCTCTCTTTTCCTACATTGTAAACATTCCTACCTGGTGTTTCCATTGTTTAAATAAATATTCCTTTCACTTACTATTTTGTAAGTTACAGAAAAAAACACCTTTTGCATTATTCTGCTGTCATAACATTTGCAGTATTTCACAACTGGCTGAGGAGAACTAAATGAGGTTTATGACAAATGGTAAGTGTACCAAGTGATTAGAATTTTGCTGTATGATTAAGATTCATAACTTTTTGCTCTGTCTGTATACAGATCGAAATATCTCTTTTAAATGGAACAAGGTAATTTTTTAATGACATTCAGTATCTCTTGAAATGAGATACACAGTGATTAGCACATGTCAATCTATGTACAAAATCTTTTCTTAAAAATAAAGAAACACTGTACCGGTAATCAGAGAATGTGCTGAAGGCATTGTTGACGTCTTGTGTCTGTAAGGGATAATTGCATCTACAGCCTTGATTGTTCAGACATAGTATATATCACTGAAATGCTCTTCATAGAAACTGTTTTAATTGTAATTTAACAGAAAAAGTAAACTGTAATTGCTTTTATCTCTAATTAGTTAACAAACTAACAAACTATGTGACTTAACATAATAAGAACCATTAATAATATCATGGTGAGATAATCAGAGTGGACACAGACTGTATTGCTTATATGAAGAAGCCTTCCCATTGGTTTGCAACTGTTAATGTTTACTGTTGTCACAGTGTTAATTCTACAGTGTTGTTTTGTTCAAGGAGCATTACAGGGCTATTACAAATGATTGAAGCGATTTCATAAATTCACTGTACCTCCATTCATTGACATATGGTCACGACACACTACAGATACGTAGAAAAACTCATAAAGTTTTGTTCGGCTGAAGCCGCACTTCAGGTTTCTGCCGCCAGAGTGCTTGAGAGTGCAGTGAGACAAAATGGCGACAGGAGCCGAGAAAGCGTATGTCTTGCTTGAAATGCACTCACATCAGTCAGTCATAACAGTGCAATGACACTTCAGGATGAAGTTCAACAAAGATCCACCAACTGCTAACTCCATTCGGCGATGGTATGCACAGTTTAAAGCTTGTGGATGCCTCTGAAAGGGGAAATCAATGGGTCGGCCTGCAGTGAGCGAAGAAACGGTGAACGCGTGCGGGCAAGTTTCACGCGTAGCCCGTGGAAGTCGACGAATAAAGCAAGCAGGGAGCTAAACATACCACGGCCGATGGTTTGGAAAATCTTACGGGAAAGGCTAAAGCAGAAGCCTTACTGTTTACAATTGCTACAAGCCCTGACACCCGATGACAAAGTCAAACACTTTGAATTTTCGATGCAGTTGCAACAGCTCATGGAAGAGGATGCGTTCAGTGCAAAACTTGTTACCAGTGATGAAGCATTTTTTCTTAATGGTGAAGTGAACAGACACAATGTGCAAATCTGGGCGGTAGAGAATCCTCACGCATTCGTGCAGGAAATTCGCAATTCACCAAAAGTTAACGTGATTTGTGCAATCTCACGGTTTAAAGTTTACGGCCCCTTTTTCTTCTGCGCAAAAAACATTGCAGGACATGTGTATCTGGACATGCTGGAAAATTGGCTCATGCCACAATTGGGGACCGACAGCGCCGACTTCATCTTTCAACAGGATGGTGCTCCACCGCACTTCCATCATGATGTTCTGCATTTCTTAAACAGGAGATTGGAAAACTGATGGATCGGTCATGGTGTAGATCATGATCAGCAATTCATGTCATGGCCTCCATGCTCTCCCAACTTAACCCCATGCGATTTCTTTCTGTGGGGTTATGTGAAAGATTCAGTGTTTAAACCTCCTCTATCAAGAAACGTGCCAGAACTACGAGCTCGCATCAACGATGCTTTCGAACTCATTGATGGGGACATGCTGTGCCGAGTGTAGGAGGAACTTGATTATCGGCTTGATGTCTGCTGAATCATTAAAGGGGCACATATCGAACATTTGTGAATGCCTAAAAACACTTTTTGAGTTTTTGTATGTGTGTGCAAAGCATTGTGAAAATATCTCAAATAATAAAGTTATTGTAGAGCTGTGAAATCGCTTCAATCATTTGTAATAACCCTGTATAAAGAAATGAGTACTACCAGAAAGACTTCTATCACCAACATTGTTTATGTGGCATAACTGCTGCCAAAGCAACTTGCTCATGTTCAACAGTGAGGTAGTTGCTGCTGCATCAAAATGGTATTGTAGGATCTCAAAGGTTGACAAGTTGGTGCTGAAGGAAGTACACTATTTGGCTGAAGGCTTCAGATTTTTGCTGGTTTCTGCCAACTGACAACTGGAGTGAGACTGTTCGAGCTTGAGTGCTTCAAAGCATTGGATAGAATAATAGGTGAAATTGAAAACTGGTGTCATGAGATTAATTTGAAATGCTTTAAATGAGAGCACTGTATCTTCTGTTGAAAAATATGCAGCTAATTTTGATGCCAAATGTAGGAGAGATACTGACACAGCAGAGCTAGGTGATGGAATAGCTGCTTTCAAGTTCCTGGTGAAAGAACTGATGAAGAGTATTGACACAGATTTCAATTTGGATATTTTGTAATTTTCAAAGTACAGTGATATGTGAGTCCATTAGTGGACTGGTGCATCTCATATGTTAATCACAATTTGATTGATAGTCAGCACTATTTAAATTTAAGTCTCATCTTGTAATACAAATAACTAACAATTGCACTGATTAATGTCAGTGACTTCCAAACAAAACTATCTAACTTTATATTAATTCCTTTTTCTTGGTGGAGGTCTTCCATGAATTTTTCTACAGTTCAGTTGAGTGCACGAAAAGCCAAGCCAGACAGGTGAGGCCAGTGACTCAGTGCTAGAAAGACCCTGTAGGGGCTGAGGGCTGCCTTTTCACAGTATTGTGTAAGCCACAGTGATCATGAGGAAGCAGGTGCTGAGCACCAGGCCTCTCTGTGGTCAGGGGCTGGATATGACCAGCAGCCTTCCTGCTTTGTGTGATGTGGATCCAAGCCTGCAGTCATACAAATCCATGGCATGAAGAACATTTGCGCTCAGTAGAAAGGCATGATGTTTATGAGCAAGGGCACGTGGGCCATATAAACTTCAAAGAAACTTTATTTTGAGCCAAGGACCCACTTTCCAGAAACACTATGCTAGGAGGCAGTCAGAGATAAGTAAACATTTTGCCATGGCATGAGTCTTCTTTGGCTGCCTGTGTCACCACCTTACCTGTGGCCTAAACAGCTGTAAGAGGCCTTCTTGTTGGCTAACCTATACAAATTGTAGAAGGGGGGGAATCCATGATGACAGTTTTTGAGAATTACATACAAGGAGGAAACTACATTAGCTACAACACTGAATAGGCTAGAAAGTGAGACAGAAACTCAGAATTGCAAGAGAGCTCCAAGCCCAAGTGAGTGTTATGATTGGATGATGTTATAGAACTTTAGGATGGATGGGAGCTTGTTGACATGCTAATAAATATACAAATGGCCAGTACTTTGCTGAGCGATTGCTGATAGTGCTCTAGAATTATGCAGACTTGCAGAATAGGAAATGAACTCAAATACTGATAGAGAGTGGAGAGGACACTTAATACCATCTCTTGGTAGATGACTGACTTCTATGCAGTCCTTGGGATAGAGCACATGACACTTCATGATGGTTCTTGATACAGGGAAGACAGGGACATACACAATTTTTTCTTCAGGGAGGAGTGGGGGGTTCAGTTCTCTTCAAGCACAAGAAGTTCATTCAGATCAGTAACATCAAATATCACAAGCTTAACTGTCAAACTCATTCAGTGTTTCAATGTTTGTAATTGGAACATAGGTTTCATCTTCTTAAAAATGTGATACTATTGTGGTAGTTAGGTGTGGTGGTACCAGACTGAGAAGTGTACAACAACATTCAGGAAACATATTTATTAATCACATAAAAACTTAACAGACAAATAAAAATATACAGGCACCAGTGCCATTCTCCCTCCTATCCCTTCATCCCCCCCTACCAATTTACAGTCATAGTTACCCATACAAAACAAAACACAGCTATTAGTGACCTCAGACACAGTCATTAAAAGAAAATATAGTTGAGAATGACTTAAACAAAGATCTGTCAAACTTAACTCTCATGTAAATCACATCTACTGATTTCAGTCCAGTTCAGATAATTCCTTTGTGGTGCATCATTTTTTTTCCTTTTTGGTTTTACAGTGTAGTAATAAATGACAATCTAATAATTGTTATATGATTTACTGTGAGACAATGAACTTCAAAACTTTCTTGTACTGCTGAATTTTGCAAGTGTGTCTTGATTCTCTGTAAAGTTGACAATGATCTTTCTGTTGTGTCAGTAGTTATGAAAGTAGAATAGAATAGACTAGAAGTTTATTGTCTCATGACACACAGTTTCAAGCCATTGACTTAATGTCCAGGAGACTCGTCAAAACACAAAAATTGGTTTACAATTTTCCTTATAATACCAGTAATATAATACATGGTACTGAATAATTACTTAATTAAGCATTTAATAATTTTTCTTCAGAATTAACAAACTTTTAAAAATTAACTGTTCTAAGTACTTTCTCTCTCTGGCTCAAATTTTCATGTTGTCATTTATGAACTCTTCTACAGAATGGTAACATTTCTGCACTACTTTCTCATATAAGGATTTTTTCAGTGTTTCTAAATTGATGTGAGCAATTCTCTTCCTTTCACTCTGTTATAAATTTTCATTCCCATATAATGTGGACTTTGAGCATAAAGTTTTAAATGGTGGATGGGTAGCATAAAATTAGTTTGATTTCTGGTGTTGTAATCATGTTGAAAATGATTTGCTACAAATAAATCAGGGTTCCTGTGTACAAAGATAATCAGCTCATATATGTATAGTGAGGGAACACTTAATGTACTTAGATTTTTTTGGAGTGGGCAACATGATTTTCTTTGCCCTATATTGTGCATATTTCTAATGATGGTTTTCTGATGTTTTAGTATTCGACACATATGGTTTGAGTTACCCCAAGAGACAATTTCGTACCTTATTACTAACTCAAAGTAGCTGTGATATACAACTTTTCTTATGCCCATACTGGTCTTATTGTACAATATCATTATTGTAAATGGTAGGCTATATAATTTATTTGCAAGGTACCATATATATGAGCCCCGTGACAGATTTTTATCTAGTTGCATTTCTAGGAATTTCACACAGCTAGCTTCCTGCAAATCCTGGTTTCTGTGCCTGACCTGAATCTCATTCAATTTTGTTTTTTGTTTTAAACTGCATTAACTAAGGCTTTTCCATGTATAATTTTAACCTGTTTAAATCAAACCATTTATCTAATTTTTCTAAAGTATTTAACACAGTTTGTGGACTTTGATCAGTACTGTTACTTTCAATGGTTAAAAATGTGTCATCTGCAAATAAAACTGAGTGACACTTAACATTAAGTGGCAGATCATTTATGTAAAACAGAAACAGAATGGGACCTAAGACAGAACCTTGGGGTATTACACATGAAATAGTTTTCCATTTTGAATTATAAGTTCCTCTCCCTCATGATATAACCACTATTTGTCTTTGGCTGGTTAGATATGACTCTAAACCATTATAATACTGTGCCCTTAATTCCATACTTTTCCAGTTATCAGAGTAGCAAGGAGTGATTTACACTATCAAAGGCCTTTGATAGGTCACAAAAAATTCCTGTGGCATGCAATGAGTTGTCTAGAGATGAGCTAATTTTATCAACAAATACTGTGGGTTTCCCTTTTTGAAAGCCACACATATTTTTTGAGATTATTTGAAATTTTTCTATGAAATTTTGAATTTGTATGGTGACTACCTTTTCAGATATTTTTTATAGTGATAGAAGAAGAGAGACTGGGTAATGGTTTCCCATATGTTCTTTTGTGCCTTTTTTGAGTAGTGGCTTAACCACTGTGTACTTCAGTGTGTCTGGAAAGTAACCTTCTTGATGAAACTGATTAACTATTGTAGTTAGTGGCTCCTCAGTTATTTTAGAGACTGTTTTTAATAATTTTGTTGCTATCCCATCCCATCCTGTTGATGTTTTACTTTTTAGTGATAGTATCTCATTTTCTAAATCTTTTACAGTAATTCCGGTACATGTACTGAAAAATTCACCTTCAAATTGATCAGTGTTGAAGAAATTTACCTTGTCTGGGTGATCTTCTACATTTATGTTAGATTTGTTTACATTTATAAAGAATTCATTCAATAATTCAGAAATATGAGCAGGATTTACAATAGTTTTATCTTCTACCTTGATTTCAGAAATATCACGAACTTTACCTGTGGCACCTGTTTCAGTTTTGATCACTGACTATAATACCTTTGATTTGTTTTCATTCTCCAATATAAATCTATTATTTGCCATTTCTTTGGCTGCCTTTATAACTTTTTAAAAAATATTTTGGTAGTTTTCTTTACATAAGTAACAAAATCAGGACTTTTATTATGTTTTAGTTTCCTATGTAGTCATCTTTTTCTTGCACTAGATTTTTGTTCCTTCAGTAATCCACTTTACTTTATTTCCTACTTTTTTTATGTACAATAGGGGGGAAAATTTCACTAAAAATGTGTAGGTAGTTTTCCAAGAAATTAACAAAATTTCTAGACCATGAAATACTATGATCTATGGAGATCTATGGAGATATGACCAACTTCTTCAAAACTTTGTTGTATAATTGCAGTATTTCCATGGCAGATGGAGGTCTTCTTTCAGAGTCCCTTCTCCATAAATGTAATTCAGCAACAACATCCTCAACTATATATTCCCCATCTTCAATGTAGGATTGAATTAAGACCTTAACCTCTCTTGTTATCCACTGTTTAAAAGTATGTCACTGGTAGAAATCAGGAACAAGAAGCACTGTACAAAGTTTTAATGACATCCATACCAAGTATATTTTTCTACAGATGAATGTATAAATAAATTATGGCTTAAAATAATTAAAAGTGAAACAAGACAACAGGAAATGGGAAGCATCCTCCCCATAATATCATATCCAATTTCTTCTTTCTCTTGGCATGGTTGTCTTTGACCTCAAATGGTGTAACAGGTATTTAAGCTTGAATGGACAATATATATAAAACCTCACCATGAAATATCACTGGAACTGGACAAACAAGACAGTCTTAGTCACGCTAGTACAACAGCTCCCTTCTTGCTATTGGTGTTAAAACTTCCACACACAGTCTATTTGTTGTTTAACCCTCATTTGAACAAACATACCTTTCGTGATTGGTCAGTGACCAGAAGGGGCAGGCACCAGGTGTTGCAATACCAGTGGATATTGTTCCAACTTAAGTATTAGGTACACCTAATCACTACAAATGATACTCTGAGGCACTCTAATGTCTAAAGCATTACAAGCCTTCTAGTTTTTCCTAATTACTATGCTGTTTAAGCCATGTTGCATTTATTTCAAGTTTTAATGATTTCAGATGTGATAGTTCCACTTGGTAGATGCAAAAGAAATCAATATAAGCTATCAGTGTTGAGTTAAGTTTTGCCATCAGTGGAGCATGATGTGCAGAGAGGGCTGGAAGTACAGCTTTGTTGCCACATTGATGAGGGATGTAAGAGGGGGAATGTTGTCTATTTGCAATAAAGTGATGCCACTTTAGGCATGTGTGCCTGTAGATAATCAGCAGATATGGTATAAATTTCACATGGAAATAACAAGGTTATGTGAAAGCATATTGTAAAATTGTTTATGTACAGACACACTCATTATGCAATTTATTTTTCATTTGACACCCACAACATGAGTTTTCTGCCCTGCTATAGTGCAGCACTGAGGTTGGCAGCAGTCATAAACATAAGACAGTCATCACAAAGTCGAATGACAATGAGTAGAGAGCCAAAGCTCAGTTTATTATTGACAAGTTACAAACGTCGTGCCAATTCTCGCTGCTGCCAAACTTTGCATCTAGCAGTCATTGTAAGTGTTCAACAGGTGAAATTTAATCTGATACTGCCGTACTTTAACGTGAGAAACCTTGGCACATTTAAAAAAAAAAGGCTTTGGGGGGGAGTCAGTCTCCCCTGAGATAAGGCTTCAATTTGGTTCTTGAAGGAGAACACTTGGCTTAGAGACTTCATCTGATATGTCACCGTCTGAGGCTGATAATGGCAATCACTTTATGTCACACATCAGAAAGGTGAATATGGTGAGAAATCACAGTATTGGAGAGTACATTGAGATGACAAAAGTTGTGGGATAGCAACATGCACATATACAGATGATGGTAGTGTCAGGTACACAATGTATCAAAGGGCAGTACTTTGGCAGAGCTATCATTTGTACTCAGGTGATTCATATAAGAAAGTGTCCAGTGTAATTATGGGCTTACAGTGGGAATTAATAAACTTTGAATGTGGAATTGTAGTTGGAATCAGATACATGGGACATTCCATTTTGGAAATCGTTAGGGAATTCAATACTCCAAGATTCACTGTGTCAAGAGTTTGCTGAGAACACCAGATTTCAGGTGTCGCCTCTCACCATGGATAACACAGTGACCAACGGCCTTCTCTTAACAACAGAGAGTAGGGGTGTTTATGTATAGCTGTCAAGTTAACATACAAGCAAAACCTTATGAAATAACTGCAGAAATCAATGTGGGATATACAATGAGGGTACCCGTTAGGACAGTTGTGGCGAAATGTGGCGTTAATGGGCTGTGACAGCAGCTGACCGAGATGAGGGCCTTTGCTAACATTATGACATCACCTACAGTGTCTCTCCTGTGCTCCACATCAATTGGAACCTTGATGACAGGAGAACCATGGCCTGGTCAGATTAGTTCCAGTTTGAGTTGGTAAGAGCTGATGGTAGGATTCAAGTGTGGTCCAGATCCTACGAAGCCGTGGAGCCAAGTTGTCAATGAGGCACTGTGCGAGCTAGTGGTGGATCCATAATGGTTTGGCTCTATTTACCTTACATGGAATGGAATGGTTCCTTTGGTCTGACTGAACCATTAATCGACTGGAAATGGTAATGTTCAGCTACTTGGAGACAATTTGCAGCCATTAATGGACTTCATGTTCCCAAAAATATAATGAAATTTTTATGGATGACAGTGCAGTTATGTCACTGGGCCAAAATTGTCTGCGATTGGTTTGAAGATTCTGGACAATTTGAGCAAATGATTGGCCACTGAGATTGCCCAATGTGGGACATAATAGAGAGATCAATTCATGCATAGAATCCTGCTCTGGTGACACTTTTGCAATTATGGATGAATATATGGCATGGTTCAGTATTTCTGAAGGGACTTCAACAACTTGTGGTCTTCATGACATGTCAAGTTGCTTCACTACACCAGGTTTGACATGATATTAGGAGGTATCCCATACACCTCAGTGTATGGTGTGAGAATAGATGAGCATTTAGCAGTATGCTGTTAGAGCTGGGCACCTTTCAGAACACAATCATTTCTTGAGTACCTGCAGGTTCACCATGAATCAATGCTAAATGTTAGTTGCATGTGTAATTCTTTCTTTCTTTTGTTGGACACAAGCAGTAGCTGCATAATCACTGCAGATTTGTCTATTGATAAATCATGTGTATATTCCAGCTTTGTTCCATCCATCTGAACTGCCCAATCTTTCATGAGGTACTCATGTGTTAGATTTATAGTGATCCATTTTAACAATTAAAATTTTTCTCATTTTCTGTATTGCTTCTGATCAAACTCATCCAATGACAATTTGTTAGTCATGTATGGCAATAGATAATGTTGTAATAACATATAGACCATTTTGTTTTTAAGTTCTTAGTTAGATGAACACCCTGTTAGTTATCTTGTGTGAGTTACAGTACCCAGGTCTCATGTTTGCTAGGGCGATTCCAGTCTCATTAATTATGTGTTGTGTGACACATTTTTCAGTAAATGTGTGTGAGTCCATGTTGAGTGATTTGGCTGTCAGTGAGTTCAACCTATGCGGATCATTTTGATATCTACAGGGGTATGTCAAAGGCCTAGCTGTACCCTCGTACTGGGTTAAGAGATGCTTATCTCTTCTTTGAAATAGCTGTGAGGATAGTTGTGACAAAGCCTGTGACTACAGCAACATGTGAAAGCAGTTCCAGCAAATTAAAAATTATAAACAACTACTCAGAACAAAGTATGGATGTAAACAGACAGTCAGATTTAGCTGTCTTACCAATAGAAAGCAATACAGCTGTTATAACTGACTTCTGTGCCACAATCATTGAATGTGCATCGCTCAAAGCAAGGAAATGTAAAGTAAAATTATAATAATACCAAAGTTCTTGGAAAGAAAATTTGCTTAGATATTAATTATAGACCTGTTGCTTTTATTTTTAATTAATAATATATGCACTGTTAATAACTCTGAGGAAAAAATAAATTCTGTTGCTTATTATACATCATTCTACAAGTAATGTACTGTACCAGTAACTGACACAAACAATAAAATATAGATTTTGTTTTACCATAATTTTTTTAGAAAATTTATGTAACTTCTAATTTAGTTACTACAATGATACATTTCATTTTTTCTGTGTAATATTTCATATCAGCATGTAACAGAACATATTAAAGGCTTTACTTTACCGAAGTATGCGATACCCTCCAAATTCAACCAGTTTAACGAGTATTTATGATTATAGAAAAGTTATTGTGTATGTTAACAATGATTGCATAACATGTCTCCATAAACAGTCAACCCATTAAATTATACTGAATAACTGACCCACACAAAAGTTAATATCACTTGATCACTGATACAGCAAATGTCATCATGTAAAAACACTAAGTTCATCTTAAATAATTAATATGAAGTACGAAAAATAGTGGCCAACTTAGGTATTTTGGATCTCCTTAAATAAAAATCACCCAGTGAAACCTATTTGTTCACTAGGAGCGTTTCCACTCAGTATTCATGTAATCAATCCTATTTTAGACGAAAACCAATGTAATTCTTAATAATTCATGTTATTTACTTATTTATGCAAATTAGAGAAGTCAACTGACAAACTTCTAAAAAACGGCCTTTTTGTAACAAAGAATTATTCTGTCAAGTCAACAAATCTGTCTGTCATTTTAATAACATGTTAAATTATGTCACTCGATGCAAATTAATAACTTTTCTGCACAAATTATGATAACAGATGTACATGTGACTTATAAACTATATCTCTTTTTAGTAGTTCTTTGACAATGTTATAAATACCAGCAGCAAGAAGGGTCGGGGGCGCAGTCGGAATGTAACTTTGGTAAAGTGTGTTTGTGTGTTATTGTTTGATGTGGATAAACAATGCAAAGAACATGGAAAGGAAGTACTACTTTTGTTGTGTTATGGTCTTTGGTGGACAGTGGAATTAAGATGGCCCCCAAAGTAATAAATATTTGAAGTTTACATATTTGTTGGTTTCACTCGTTCTTTATCATCAAAAGCACATAAAAAACACAGGACCTCATGTTTTTAACCCTAGGCAACCAGATTTAGAGCCAGCATCAGCATCGAGACACAGCAGTGATCCAGCAAGCAGCAGCGATTACCACAATGCATTTTAATGGTGCCAACCTAACATCAAGTGCTAACAAGCTCTGTAAATGGGAGTGAAATAGTGCAATTATAGCAATTAGGAATATCTACAACTAGGTGACCATTACAAGCACCAGTAAACTAAAGATTTCTCAAATTACATTCACTTAGCAATTATCAGGTTGAAAGAAATTATGTACACAAGCAAGACAATTTGGACAGCACTGACACAGCAGCCAACAAATGCCTACAAAATTAGATATGGACCATAGCCCACAATGTACTGACATAAGAATTCTGTGTTTAACATATACATGTATTTGGTTTGCACATATGAAATTTCAAGATACTATTCCTAATATTTTCAGTACACATGAATAAAATGAGTCTTCACACAGTTTGCCACAAATTCCATGACTTTACCCAAAATATTTCATGACAATTAAATTAATTCACTTTCTGCAGAGTACACAATAATAATCATAATATTTAACACTAGCATAATTCTAAAATAAGAAGTCTATCACTAGATATTTCATGGCATTTTCACACTCCAAAATTATAAAAGGATCCACCCATTTAATCACATGGCTTACATGTATCAAAATCTAAAGCACTAATCTATTACATAACAGAATTATATAGTTGCATGAACCTGCAAATATAGTGTGGCATAGACTTAAACTCAGTCAATAGACAAACAGAACTTTAGAAATCACATCATCTTACATACTACTACATTCCTGACAAAGGAGAAAGGAAAACAAAACTAGATACCTTAGGATCATGTCTATAAGCTTTCACTTCAGTGATATTGCCTAATCCGGACAACTTCTTAGATTTGGGATACATGAGTCTGTATGCATTAGGAAGCAGATTTTCTTTAAGAGTTTCAAATGATCCAAGATAAGTATCAAATAATTTCTTTATCTCAGATGTTAACACTTTAGATTTCTCTTTGGATTTCACCAACACAAGATCTCCTACCTCAAAATTGGAAAATCTGCCTTTACCATCATGTTTTTCTCCTATTCCCCTGATTTTTTAAAATCTCCCTGACACACTCTTCTCTCTCTTGCAGTGACAGAGTTTTATGTGGTGGAAACTCAACATTTGCAGAAATAAAGTTAGTTGGTCTGGGATTAAACATGGTTTCAAATGGTGGAAAACCTGTTGAAGAATGTTGTAAGCTGTTCATGATATCCTCGAAATCATTGACATAATCTATCCAGCTGGTATGATTCTTACTACAATATGTTCTAAACAGTCTTTCAATTTATCTCATATAACTTCCTGCAGGATTACTCGACAGATGGTACACTGAGGTTAGAATAAGTCTTATTTTAGCATGATCAACAAAGTCTTCTCAAGCATAAGAAGCTAAATGAGAATGATTGTCAGATAAAATTGTTTTAGGAATACCAACCTGATGAAAATATTTGTTTTCAAACTTAGAAATGGTTCCTTAACTGGTAGCTTTCTTAAGAGGAAACATTCCTATGAACTTTGAAAATACATCAGCCAACTCAAAAACATAGCAAAATTCATTCCTATGCTTCAGCAAAGGTCCATAGATGTCCACAGACTTTCTGTAAATTTAGTTGATCCACAATGACCAAAACTGTCATGTGTGTAAGTAATTAATATATCAGTACATTGTTCTGGCCAACAGAGTTTCCAATCCTCTGAGTTGGTCTTATGTCTCCTGAATAAAATATCCTTGTGTACCTGGTAATATTGTTCCATCTTTTCTCCTTTCTTACGAACATGCTCTTAACCAATTACCAATTTTGATCATGATTTTGATACCTACAATCTTTGAAAATCTTCAAGACCTCTTTTTCCTTCTAGTACATAATTTTAAACTCTTTCTCTCCTTCTCCAAAGTTGTTAGATGAGTCCCTAAAGGTAGGCTAGACAAAGCATCAGCAACTATGTTGTCTTTGCCCTTAATGTATCTGATTTCGTAATTGAACTGCTGTGAAAATAAGACGCAATAGGTAATTCTGTTAAGGTACAGCTTAAACTCCTGGAGATAACATAATGCTTTGTGATCAGTATAGATGATGACTTTGTGACCAAGTAAATAATTTTTAAACTTTTGAAAGCCCAATGGACAGCCAAAAGTTCTTTCTCAGTTACAGTGTATGTCTTTTCATGCTTCTGAAATACTCTACTAGCAAATAGAAGAGATCTATGTTCAATACCACCATCAACTTCTACCTCCTGAAAGAAATGAGCACCCAAACCAACATCACTACTGTCTGTCATAATACAAAAAGGAAGAGACAACTCTCGTCTGAACAATATCTGACTTTGACACAACCGTCCTTTGTTCTCATTGAAAGCATACTGAAATTCCTGATTCCAAAACCAAACAGTATTCTTATTCGAAAGTTCACACAGGTTTGAAGGATTCAAGCTTAGATGCTACAAAATTTTCTATAGAATACAGTTAACCCAAAAAATGATTTATGCTGTTTTATGTTGTGAGGAGCAGGAAAATTAGCAATAGCATCAAGTTTCTCTTTATCAGATGCAATTCCATTCTCAGGTATAACATGTCCTAAAAATTTTACTTCTTCCACACCAAATTTATATTTTACTACTTTTAAAGTCATACCTCCTGATTCCAATTTTGAAAACACATCTCTTAACAGATTCAAATGTTGTTCCCAAGTCTTTTCAGTGACCAAAATGCCATCAATATACACAATTAATTTTGAACTCACTTCACTGCCCAATACAGAATCCAGAGATCTTATGAACTCAGCTACAGATACGTTGAACCAAGATGGCACCACATAGTATTGAAAACAATTACCCCCATACAAAAATGCAGTATACTTTTTAGAATTAATTTCAAGTGGAATCTGGCGAAACCCTGAGGTCAAGCCCAAACTATGCATGAATTTTAAGTACTCAAATTTGTCCATGTTCTCAGTATGGCCATTCTCTCTGATAAGAAACTTATTAAGATGTCTAGAGTCCAAAACAAATCTCACTCCACCATTTCTCTTTCTTACCATAACCAGAGGATTATTGTAAGCTTCGTTCAATTACCCCCACATTTTCATTTTTTGAATTTCTTTTCCTACATCTTTCCTTTTGAAAACGGTATACTATATGGCTTGAGGAAGAAAGGTTGATGATCCCTAAAGCAAAGTAAGCTCTGATAGTCTATCACTTTCCCTGGACTTTCACTGAATACATTTATAGATTCCAATAGCAAATTCCTCAGTTGTTCCTTTGTTGGTCATTAACAGTTTCAGTTTCCCTCACTTTAGAACCTACTACACTTTCATAATCCTGATTCTCAGTCTCATCAAAACGTATTTCATCATAAAACATCTGGTACCCGCCTTGGTTCACAATGTTTTGCAAATACACTCCTGGAAATTGAAATAAGAACACCGTGAATTCATTGGAAGGGGAAACTTTATTGACACATTCCTGGGGTCAGATACATCACATGATCACACTGACAGAACCACAGGCACATAGACACAGGCAACAGAGCATGCACAATGTTGGCACTAGTACAGTGTATATCCACCTTTCGCAGCAATGCAGGCTGCTATTCTCCCATGGAGACGATCGTAGAGATGCTGGATGTAGTCCTGTGTAACGGCTTGCCATGCCATTTCCACCTGGCGCCTCAGTTGGACCAGCGTTCGTGCTGGACGTGCAGACCGCGTGAGACGACGCTTCAACCAGTCCCAAAACATGCTCAATGGGGGACAGATCCGGAGATCTTGCTGGCCAGGGTAGTTGACTTACACCTTCTAGAGCACGTTGGGTGGCACGGGATACATGCGGACGTGCATTGTCCTGTTGGAACAGCAAGTTCCCTTGCCGGTCTAGGAATGGTAGAACGATGGGTTCGATGACGGTTTGGATGTACCGTGCACTATTCAGTGTCCCCTCGACGATCACCAGTGGTGTACGGCCAGTGTAGGAGATCGCTCCCCACACCATGAAGCCGGGTGTTGGCCCTGTGTGCCTCGGTCCTTTGCAGTCCTGATTGTGGCGCTCACCTGCACGGCGCCAAACACGCATACGACCATCATTGGAACCAAGGCAGAAGCGACTCTCATCGCTGAAGACGACACGTCTCCATTCATCCCTCCATTCATGCCTGTCGCAACACCACTGGAGGCGGGCTGCACGATGTTGGGGCGTGAGCAGAAGATGGCCTAACGGTGTGCGGGACCGTAGCCCAGCTTCATGGAGACGGTTGCGAATGGTCCTCGCCGATACCCCAGGAGCAACAGTGTCCCTAATTTGCTGGGAAGTGGCGGTGCGGTCCCCTACGGCACTGCGTAGGATCCTACGGTCTTGGCGTGCATCCGTCATCGCTGTGGTCCGGTCCCAGGTCGACGGGCACGTGCACCTTCCACCGACCACTGGCGACAACATTGATGTACTGTGGAGACCTCACGCCCCACGTGTTGAGCAATTCGGCGGTACGTCCACCCGGCCTCCCGCATGCCCACTATATGCCCTCGCTCAAAGTCCATCAACTTCACTTATGGTTCACGTCCACGCTGTCGCGGCATGCTACCAGTGTTAAAGACTGCGATGGAGCTCCGTATGCCACGGCAAACAGGCTGACACTGACGGCGGCGGTGCACAAATGCTGCGCAGCTAGCGCCATTCGACGGCCAACACTGCGGTTCCTGGTGTGTCCGCTGTGCCGTGCATGTGATCATTGCTTGTACAGCCCTCTCGCAGTGTCCGGAGCAAGTATGGTGGGTCTGACACACCGGTGTCAATGTGTTCTTTTTTCCATTTCCAGGAGTGTAGTTACAACTTCTCCCACAGTCTAAAATACAGAATTAGTTTCCACATAAGTATTACTTTTAGGTGTCAAAATGTACATTTCTTTAGACTCCATCCAAAACAAGCCTCAACTTTCACTTTCCAGTCCATACTGAGAATTATGTTTTCTACCAGACTAGGGATCACTAAGCATCCATGTTCTGAGGTCTTGTCTTCTATAGTAAAACTTAAAAGTACTTGGGATTTTACGAATTTGCTTTGCTTACCTCTAGCTCCTTTTATCTATATATATTTAAAAAATGGTTCAAATGACTCTGAGCACTATGGGACTTAACTGCTGTGGTCTGTGGTCATCAGTCCCCTAGAACTTAGAACTACTTAAACCTAAGTAACCTAAGGACAGCACACATATCCATGCCCGAAGCAGGATTCAAACCTGGGACCATAGCAGTCGCGCGGTTCCAGACTGTAGCGCCTAGAACTGCTCGGCCACTCTGGCCAGCTTATATTTACATTTATGATGGGTATTTTTACAAAATTCTTACTATACTTGATCTTGTGTCAAAAATGTTCAGATATACCACAAATTGGGTAATCTGTATCAAGCAAACAGTTGCCTTCCCACTGATAAATCTTAATTTTAATGTAAGGACACCCAAAATCTGAATAATCCTAGATTAGATTAGATTATATTAGTTTTTCGTTCCATAGATCTATGCTCAGGAGATCCTCGTGGCTGTGGAACATCTCATATTTTTAAGGCTGAAATAACAATACTACTAGTATGAATATATACAATACATCATATGTTTCTATTAAAAAATTCGTCAATGGAGTAGAAGGAGTTGGCCACTAGTACATCTTTCAGGCTCCTTTTAAACTGATCTTTATTTGTAACTAAATTTTTCATGTTTGCTGGCAAATTATTGAAGATGAGTGTTCCTGAGTACTGGATCCCTTTTTGAACTAAAGTAAGTGCTTTCCTTGTGCAGATCATTTTTGTTCCTGGTATTGTATGTATGAACTGAGCTGTTTGTTGGAAAAAGAGATATATTATTTACGACAAATTTCTTTAAGGAGTAAATATACTGAGAGGCAGTAGTTAGTATACCCAGTTCTTTGAAGAGGTTTCTACAAGACATTCATGAATTTACGCCACAAATAATATGTATTATACACTTTTGGACTATTGAAAACTTTTGTTTGACTTGAAGAGTTGCCCCAAAATATTATACCATATGACATTATGGAATGAAAGTAGGCAAAGTATGCAAACTTTTTCATTTTTATGTCGCCTATGTCAGCTATCACTCGAATTGTAAATATTGATTTGTTAAGCCATTTCTGCAGTTCTGTGGTGTGCTCCTCCCAACTGAATTTATTATCAAGTTGTAATCCCAGGAATTTAAGACTGTCAACCTCTTTCACAGGTTCTGAATTGCTTATAGCGAGTATTTTCGAAGTTTAATGTCAGTGAGTTGGCTTTAAACCATTTATTAATATCCTTGAAAATGTCATTAGCAGATCTTTCTAGAACTACACTCGACATACTATTTATTGCAATACTTGTGTTCTCTGCAAACAAAACGAACCCTGCTACTGGCAGTGTAACTAATGAGAGATCATTAATGTACACAAGAAAAAGCAATGGCCCTAAGGTGGATCCTTGTGGGACACCACATGTAATTTCTTCCCATTCTGATGATAACTGATGACTTAATTCATTAGTCCCTTGCACTGACACCCTTTGTTTCCTGTTAGCTAGGTATGACTTGAACCATTTTCCAGCACTGCCCATGACACCATAGAATTCTAATTTATGTGTTGTCAAATACTTCAAGCAAAAGATCACTTTTAAATTCATCAAATGCTACTTCCACACTGTCTTCACAAGGTTTTATCAAATTTACAGGTATCATAACATTACTTTGATTACTCATGTTGTCAAGTAAAGATTGAACACATTGAACAGATTCCATTGCACAACTAACATTACCTGTTACAGAAGGAACACTAAACACTTTACTGTCAATATTACACATTCTGCTTAGACCCTCTTTCACTTCATTCGATCAGTTGGGACACAAATTTTGACTAACCACAGCAAACGTATTCCGGAATACACCTTCATCTAAATTATCAGATCCCAAAAAGAAAAAAAAAAGCTTCAAAAAGTCTCCATATTTATTCTCCAGGCTCATTGATACCTCAACTTCACTGTTTGCATCATTACTCTGCATGGGATTAATGAAAAACTGTTTTGACTGGACTGGTATTCCATGTCCCTCACTTGCAATATCACATACATCACTTACCTTACCTGTGTTGTCAACATCATTTACAGATAACTCTGAAACTTCATTATTCTCAAACTACACAAATACCTTATACTCATCATCATTATATTCCTCCAAAATTACTGCAACAACATCACTGAGAATACAAGTCTCATCCCCACAAAGTCACTTACCTCAGCTACATCCATTTGCAATAAGCCGCCAGTGTGAGACTTACCAACCTCAGTTACTTCACAGCTCTCATTCATATCTACATCAAAAATACCACCTAGTTCAGATCCAATACCGTCATCATCTGATTTACATACATCAACAACACTTTTTGCACCCAAGAGAAGAAATGATTAGTACATACTACACCAAAATTCTCACTACTCTCACTTTCCGGTTTGTGAGTAGCACTCATATTACCATAATTAAATATACCATCCCAAATCTTTTAATCAAAACATAAATGATAAATCAGATATTCCGTCTGTCCAGTTTCAGATACATGTGCCATATCATTAACACTGTTATTACTGTCTAATTGCAAGTGTAATTTGTGGGTCCTGTGCTTGTTATGTGCCCTCACTCCAAAACTGTGGACCTCCATTGAGGCAAACCGCCATTTCCTGAGTAGTTATGTACTTCTGTGATTGTTTCTTCTATCAATATGCCCATGATTATTCCCATTGTTCCTATCTTGTTGCTGTTCAAATTTTCTCTCCCTGTTATCACTTTGATCTTAGTAGAAGTTACCATTATTGCTGTTTCTGCAATTACTCCCAATGTAGTTTCCATCATTGTGATTATTATGGTACATACTCCTTTCTACTGCCTTATCCAGCCTGTCAACATATCATAAAAACTGTTCAAGACAGTTGTCAGGTCCATGTACTAAATGCAACTGCAATCTTTCTGGTAATCTCCTTTTAAGTGTATCAGTCAAGGTCATTTTGTCCAATGGTTTGTCGAGACTTTTAATTTTTTTTAAGTCGGTTCTTAGGAAACTATTCCTATAATTAGGACCATTCAAATATTCACTTTTGGTTCTCTGCTGTTCTGCTTCTGACAAAAATTTATTTTAAAAACTTTTCTGGAAACTCTGATATGTTTCCCACTGACTTAAATTTAAATTTACCTATGACAGAGCTTCGCCTTCAAGAAATCTTTTACCAAATTTAATTTTTTGATTTTCATTCATGCCTAACACAAAACTATCTCTGCAGTGGTGCAGAAAATCCACAGGATGTAAATTATCTGATAAAAAACTTTGGATAGGAGTGTTGGACCACGCAATGCCATTGTTTGTACACAGTTTTTTGTTAATACAACGTTCCTGTAATGCTGAAATTTTTTGGTATAAAACCAAAACATTGTTTTCTACGTTTAAAATTTTTTGGTTTAAATCAGCTACATTTTGTTGGTTGGTAGCTACCAGCTCACACAGTTTTTTTGCTGGGCATTCTGTTCAACTCTGATGTCATCAACATTTTTAATTGTTTCGCTGACTCAGCTGCAAACTCGTTTCCTAAAACAGTAAATTTGTTTTCTAAAAACATCAACTTTTTTATTCACATTTTTTAATTATTCTGAAAACCCACTTGTAACTCTGAAACTTTATTACTAAGTTGACCTATATGATCTTTTACCATGTCCATTTTACTACTGATATCTGCTCTTATTTTAGTTAACTGATCATTAACTGTACTAAATTTGTTATTGTCATCTGTCTTAATTTCCTCTAGTTTTGCCAAAATTAAATGCAAAACATCAGTCTTTATTGTTTCTCTACTGTTTACAATTTCACTGGCTCAAATATGTCCTGACTGGATACTGCAGCTTCCATTTCGCCTCACTTTTGTTTTCGTCCCTATTCATTTTGTTAACAAGCACACGAATCCATGAACAAATTAACTTCACAAATACTTTGTAATCTTTCCTTTTTGATGTCCCCGGTTGTAGTTGTAAAGTACTCCTCACTTTCATTAGATCCGGTCCATCATTTTTGTTTGTGTGTCGTCACTGTTGGTGTAAGGATCCTTCGTTGGGTAGCCTTCAGTTTTGCTTCATGTGACTGAAAATTTCTTCATATATAAATTTCAAAAAGCAATAAAATAAAACAATTTTTGCAACAGACAAAACTTCACTATTAGTCGATTAATCCCAGCTGAGCCCCCACTTGTAATCTTCCCCCTCCATCCTTCTTCCAGCAATTGTCTGCATTAAACAATGACCAGTCTTTTAATTTTTCACATTAACAAAGCCGAAATTACAGTGTTCGCACCTAATATACAAATACACGTCCAGTCATACCAGAAGCAACTTTACAACTCACACACTCCACGGAAAAAACAATGTTCCAAAGGGTTTACAATTTTTCTCAACAAATGAATTCCTACTAGCTTTCGTTACATTGTTAATTTCGATTATTATTTCATAAATGAATCCAGAAATAAACATAGTAAACAGTACAGGATTGTGTAATTAATAATAGGAGTTTTAAGTGTGCAAGTATTTCGTAATTTCAAATGTTTCTATAAAAATAACTTTAATTGTACATTCAGTACTTATCGATTATAACATCGAAACTAAAATATTTAATAAGTAATTCCTTTTCATAAATTTAATCTTGAAATATAACATACTGTGCATAAAATTATATTTAATATTTTGGAAGGGGAATGGTGACTTTAAATAACTACAAAAACGTTCCAGTTTCAACCCAGTTAAAAACTTGTATAGTACTGACTTTTAAATTATTTTCTTTAAAAAAGGTAGACACGACGGCATCATATTTTTTTCCTTCCTCTGATAGCTGACAGAAGATTGCAGCCATCCATTGCTCCCAGGTATGAATGTCCTTCTTTCAAAGGTCTGATTTGGATACTTGAGAAATGACATAATACGTTAAATATTTTATGTTATGTGAGTAAACAACAAAAAGTTTAGTAAACTTTTGAAAATGTGTTTTGGCCTAAAGTTCGTTGGAAGTCGCTAAGGGCTCGTTATGGAACACTGGATGAATATAGTATGGATAATCTGCTCTCCATTTCAAACAAAAGCAAGTTTTTACACATCTTAATGTCTGTGACACATCTCCAGAACTACGTGTCATACAATAATTTTGCAGGTACCTGCAGTAGTATATGTGGATACTGTCTGCAAAACTGTGTTGCAAATAGAGTCAGTAGTAAAGAAGTAATAAATTAAAAACTCATGTCTGATGAAGTAGTTTTACTGCATGTACAACAAAAAAGTAGTAAGTGATAAAATTTTTGTCTTTCATCATTCTGCAGAGGTTGTTAGTGAGAAAAAGTTTCATAAAGGTTTGGAATTAAGCAGAAACTTTGTTGGAAATCGCTAGGTGCTCTCATGCTCAAATATTTGGTGAATGAAGTCTGGGCTTTCACACACCATCGGTTATGCTGCTCAAGACAGAGATGCTGTTTCTAACTGTAATAATTGTATAATTGTGTTAAACTTTGAACATAAGATGATCTCTCTTAATTAGTATGTTATGACAGCACTTTAGATTATTAAGTTTGGTCAATAATTACATGAAATGCAGAAAATCAAATATTTGTTGCCCGAGGAAGCTGTTAGATAGGCAACTTTCAATGTAACAAGGTTTTTTTTTTTTTTTCTAATTTCGTTCTTGGATCGTTCTGTAGAGTGACATTGGATATACTGTATTAGTATACATTTACAATTTCAACTACAGTGCAAATTACAATTTGAGCATATATTATGTCAATGTACATCTGCAATTCCACCTACAGTGCAAATTACAATTTGAGCAGATACGTACCTAATTTACAATAGACTTACAGACATATGTGTTGCTACATATAAGTAACCAGTTTTAGTTTCTGCTGCAATGAATGAGACATAAGAAAAATTATCATGTTTATTTTTAATTTAGACTGTGCATGTAGCACAGTTCTCAAGTTATTACTTTAATACTGCAAAATATCTCTGAATCTTTTGAACTGGCCTGAAAATATTTTTAAACACTGTACAGACACGCTGGTTTTAAGTACACTCTTAGTTTTGTTTCGAAAAGTGGTAGCGCTTTATTTCCTTTCAACAGGTTGGTAATCTGTTGTATAATAAGCACCCTGCTTTAGTAGGGTGTTTATCGGCCAGCAGTAGTCAGCTACTCTAGTGTGCAATTTAATTTGAGATGCATGATAGTTTGAAATATGTACATAGAGGGTACAATCATAATTTTATATTCTTTGATTTCAGTTTCACAAGATTCTCTTGGTGATAGCCTTCCAGTATACATGATTGCAATTTTTTTATTGCAGCCTGTTCATGTGCACATTTGCTGTCCTACCCCATACTTTTATACAATATGATAAATACTGTAGCGGCGCAGGATCACGCGCGTCTGTGCATATAATCATTTGTCCAGGGACTGAACTGGTGACGAAATATAAGGTAACGTGAGTCATAGCAGACTGAAAAGTATCCGGAAAATAACCATATGAAGGATACCCAGGATAAATTCAGTACCTGCTAGCACATACAACTCCTAAATTAAGTCGATCATATGTAGCGTGCTTTCACTACCCATTCGGTGGGATTGCATCCGAGTAACTGCCGGTTTATAGGACAATGCGGTGATAACGAATGGCCAGTCTGCGCTCCGCTTCGAACATGGACGGTGCCTACGCCTTTCTCTTGTTTCTGCTTTTAGTATTGTGCGCCGTTTGCGGTTCAAATGATGTTGCAGAGGATCTATTTTATGGTGGGTATTTCCCCAAATCAACGATGAATGCAAATCAGAATGTGAAAAATTTCGTTATATTTTTCGCAATTAGCAGTTTACCCTTACGTGAACAGTTGCAGCCAGTTAAAACCGTTTTCTAGATCGCGTCTCGTACACAGATTGTTGTCTTTCACGGGTAGTATTTTCTATACACGTTTGTCTAGCTCACCTGTAGTTTCAGATTGTTCCGCGTTTCTAGCATACTTACCAAACTGCCAGACTCAGTACACAATTTTTGCTTTTCAGAAATGTTCGTAGCAGCATATACTTGACTAAAGAGATGAAAAAAGTTACGTCAGTATGAGTTATAGGATTTGGTCTGCTTGAAATAATAACAACAATTACACGACGACACAATTACAACTAAATTCTGCAGAGATCAATATTCTGAGTTATAAACGCCACTGTTACCGTACAAATACATTTACCTTTCTTGTTTGAATTTTTTTTTACGAGGTAGTACTCCATAACAATAATATGTTCCATCTACAACTACATTTACTTGACTACCCTGCAGTTGAAAATTAAGTGCCTGGCAGAGGGTTCATCGGGTTACATTCAAGCTTTTTATCTTCTGCTCCACACTCTAACAGCACGCTGGAATAATGAAAACTTAAATCTTCCCGTGCGAGCTCTGATTTCTCTTACTTTATTATGACGATCATTTCTCCCTATGTACGTGGGCGCGAGTAAACTATTTTCACACTCTGAGGTGAAAGTTGGTAGTTCAAATTTCATGAGAAAATCCTGCTGCGGCGAAAAACGCATTTTTTTCAGTGACTGCCATCCCAGTGCGCGTATGATATCCCCTATCTCCCGGCAATCTGAAACAAGCTGCGCTTCTTCGACCTTCTTCGTTGTCATCCGTTAATCCTACCTGACGTGGAGCCACACAGCACACCAGTTCTCTAGAAGAGGACGGAAAAGTGTAGTGTAAGCATTCACTTTAGTAGATCTTTGGCATTTTTTTCACTGTTCTTCCAATAAATCGCGGTCTATGGTTTGCTTTCCCCACAACAACATCGATGTGATAGTTCCAGTTTAAGTTATTCGTAACTGCAATAATCAAGTATTTAGTTGAATTTACACCCTTTAGATTTGTGTGAACTATCATGTAACAGCAATTTAGTGGATTCCTTTTAGTACTCACATGGATGACTTTCCAGTTTTTATTATTTATAGTCAATTGGATTTTTTTTCATCACTCATCTTGTCTAAACCATTTTGCGATTGGTTTTGACCACCTTAAGGCTTTACAAGACGGCAAATGACAGTATAATCTGCAAACAGTCTAAGAGGGCTGCTGAGATTGTCTCACAAATCGTTTATGGAGGTCAGGAACAGCAGATGGTATATAACACCTCCCAGGATAAGGCCAGACATTACTTCTGTTTCCCGTCAGTTGTTACGAACAGTGATCTTTCTGACAGGAAATTACGAATCCAGTTGTGCAACTGAGGCAGTACTCCATAGGCTTGCAATTTGATTAGAAGTCTCTTGTGAGTAACAGTGTCAAAAGCGTTCTCCAAATCTAATGCTTGTTTCATGAAAGACATGACGATCATTTCTACCTATGTAAATGGGAGTCAGTAAAGTATTTTCACGCTCTGAGGAGAAAGTTGGTGGTTGAAATTTCATAACATATAATTACTTTTTACTAACGTTTACACAGGATTTGATAGTGCAAGTATATAAGTATGTCTCTCGTGTTTGAAATACATTAAGTTGCTCACTGTCATGTATAGTTAACTGTTGATGTTTGACGACGAACTAAAGATATATCCTGCTTAAACTAAAATGCCATTCCTCTTGATTTCCGTAAATGTGTAACCCTTGTTCAGTAAAAGAATATCAGTTCACAGTGTGGCTAGAGATGAAAGCTCTGTGTAAATTGCTGACCCTGTAAGCCATCAAATCATCTACAAATTTAGTCATGTAGGCTCCTAGTGTATTGTATACTCACAACAAGGAAAACTTTGGTGTTTGCCATTGTTCCCGGTGTTGCTGTTTTAATGGCCGGGACAACATGGGCAGCTTGTGGTCTCTTGCTATCTTGTTGAAAGGTAATGTCCGGGAAATCTCGAAGATAGAGCACTGTAGCCGGCCTCAATACGTCACAAATGTAACGGATGATGTCAAGATTACCGGCAGTGTATACCCGAGGTGAAAATGTTGTGTATTCAGTGGCACCCTGTACCATCACACAAGTTGCTGGGCCACTGCAGAACTCGTCTTCGCTCTCTTCATGTGGATACTTGTGTTGCTGGAAATAAGCTCCCTTACTGATGCAAGGAACGTGACGTGACTGTACTGTCGTGTGCGCCTTTCATCTCGGATGCTTCGAGAGGCGGTCTTGATATACCACACAGCGTTTAGTATGTAAAGCCTTGATGAACCCATGGAATCTAATCTGCATGACTGTCCCGGGATCCCAACGAACGCGACCAGCGACATCACGGAATCAAATGACCTCTTCCACGCCAACCAATATGGATTTCGAAAACATCGATCGTGTGAAACCCATCTCGCACTTTTCTCATGGATCAAGGTAGTCAGATGGCTGTAATATTTCTCGATTGCCGTAAAGCATTTGACTCAATACTACTCCCACTCTATGATGAGAAGTAGCCTGTATGGGATATTAACAACAAGAACAAAAAAAAAAAAAAAAACTGTGACTGAATTGAGAATTTTTTGGTAGGAAGTTATCTTGGATGGACAGTAATGTTCAGACGTAGACGCAAGCTCGGGTGTACGCCAGGGAAGTATGATGGGTCCTTTGCTGATTGTATCGTATATTAATGACCTTGCAGACAATGTTAATAGTGGCCTCAGAGTTTCTGCAGATGATGAATTATCTACAACGAAATACAGCCTGGAAGAAGCCGCACAAATATTCGATCAGACCTTGATAATATTTGAAAGTCGTGCAAAGATGGGCGTTTGCATTAAATGCCAAAATGTAAAATCCTGCGCTTTACAAAACGAAAATACATAGTATCCTATTTCTACAGTATCAAGGAGTAAATGATGTCTGGCAATTCCAAGAAAACCGCAAGAGACGTTTCTACGGGTCTGTTATGTAACTGATGTATCTGTGCGGAGGTGCTACACGTTAGGGTTCATGGTGATAAGTGGATGCCGGCACGGTAGCTCAGCGTGTTAGGTCAGAGAACTGACTGAATGGATAATGCATCAACAGAGAACTTAAACGGATGTCATGGTGGACGTCCGTCCCGAACAAATGCAACGAACGGAAAGAATGCGAGAGAGAGAGAGAGAGAGAGAAAAGACGAGTGAAGGGATCAGCAACGAACTTCAGTGAATGTCACGTAACGTCCGCTACGGAAAAAAAAGTGGTTAGCCTTCAGCAACATCAGGCAAAGTTATATGAGGTGATTGTTCGACTCCGCCTCAAACCTAATCTTTTCATCATTGGTTATATTGTTTAATTTATATGACCTTTGAGAGGTAACATAATAAAAAAAAAACAGATGTATTTGCATAAAGCTTTAGTGAATTTCATGTTATTTGACTACTTACTATTTTCAATTAAATTTGATTATTAGAACAAATATATTTATAACTACTGACAAGTAAACGAAGAAGCGCATAGAGTTTTCTTGAAAACGAATGCCTATCGTGATTTGCGAAATCAATTATACTAGCACACTGAACTACTTTGCACCTCGACGCTTCGAGCAGCAGACACACAGACAGGTCCCATTTGGCAGTAATCCTGCGTAGCTGTGAGACGTTGCTAATGTAGCAAGAACAAATAGTGAAGGCACAAATTTTTTGAACATAGCAGAATTTACAATTGTACTGTAAAAATGAAGGTGACTGCCTGTTCTTCGACTCCTGCAGGTAATGAATATCAACACGACTCAAACCGTTGCCTCGTCCACGACCTTCTTGCAAACACTTTTTTTTTTTTTACGGTGGTCAGCTAACCCTCTGACCCATCACGCTGAGATACCGTGCCGGCACACTTGACCAGACTGACTTCTTATGGCACACGTACGTCAGTCACATAATAGACGCGTAAAATTTCTCTTGCGATTTTCTCGGAACTGTGAGGGTAGCGCACCTTACTATCTGGGCGTTATGTTGTTTTAATGGCCTGCTGAAGGTGTACAAAGTTTGAAGTAAATTCGCGATCGCAACGTTGTGGCCACCCCTTGTCAGTCGTAGGTAAAACAAGTAACAGACTTCGGTTTATTGCTGGAATACTAGGGAAATGCAGTCAGTCTAAATCACTCGTGCGACCCATCCTAGAATTTTTCCCAAGTGTGTGGCGCCCCTACCGAGAAGGACCAACTGAGAGGGTACTGAACGTATGTAGAGAAGCGCAGCACGAATGGTCAGAGGTTTGTTCGACCCGCGGCAGTGTGTCACAGAGATGTTGAAAGAACTAAAGTGGCAGACATTTGAAGACAGACGTAAACTGTCCCCAGAAAATCTACTTACTAAGTTTCGAGAACCGACTTCAAATGATGACTCTAGGAGTATAACACAGCGCTCTACATACTGCTCCCATAGGGATTATGAGGACAAGATTTGACTGATTACAGCACGCACAGAGGCATTTAAGCATTCGTTCTCCCCGCGCTCCATTAGTAACAAGGAATGGGAAAAATGAGTTGTAACCAGTATAAAGGATCGCAACTTCTGCCATGCACTTCACAGTAGTTTGCAGAATATACACTCCTGGAAATTGAAATAAGAACACCGTGAATTCATTGTCCCAGGAAGGGGGAAACTTTATTGACACATTCCTGGGGTCAGATACATCACATGATCACACTGACAGAACCACAGGCACATAGACACAGGCAACAGAGCATGCACAATGTCGGCACTAGTACAGTGTATATCCACCTTTCGCAGCAATGCAGGCTGCTATTCTCCCATGGAGACGATCGTAGAGATGCTGGATGTAGTCCTGTGGAACGGCTTGCCATGCTATTTCCACCTGGCGCCTCAGTTGGACCAGCGTTCGTGCTGGACGTGCAGACCGCGTGAGACGACGCTTCATCCAGTCCCAAACATGCTCAATGGGGGACAGATCCGGAGATCTTGCTGGCCAGGGTAGTTGACTTACACCTTCTAGAGCACGTTGGGTGGCACGGGATACATGCGGACGTGCATTGTCCTGTTGGAACAGCAAGTTCCCTTGCCGGTCTAGGAATGGTAGAACGATGGGTTCGATGACGGTTTGGATGTACCGTGCACTATTCAGTGTCCCCTCGACGATCACCAGTGGTGTACGGCCAGTGTAGGAGATCGCTCCCCACACCATGATGCCGGGTGTTGGCCCTGTGTGCCTCGGTCGTATGCAGTCCTGATTGTGGCGCTCACCTGCACGGCGCCAAACACGCATACGACCATCATTGGCACCAAGGCAGAAGCGACTCTCATCGCTGAAGACGACACGTCTCCATTCGTCCCTCCATTCACGCCTGTCGCGACACCACTGGAGGCGGGCTGCACGATGTTGGGGCGTGAGCGGAAGACGGCCTAACGGTGTGCGAGACCGTAGCCCAGCTTCATGGAGACGGTTGCGAATGGTCCTCGCCGATAGCCCAGGAGCAACAGTGTCCCTAATTTGCTGGGAAGTGGCGGTGCGGTCCCCTACGGCACTGCGTAGGATCCTACGGTCTTGGCGTGCATCCGTGCGTCGCTGCGGTCCGGTCCCAGGTCGACGGGCACGTGCACCTTCCGCCGACCACTGGCGACAACATCGATGTACTGTGGAGACCTCACGCCCCACGTGTTGAGCAATTCGGCGGTACGTCCACCCGGCCTCCCGCATGCCCACTATACGCCCTCGCTCAGAGTCCGTCAACTGCACATACGGTTCACGTCCACGCTGTCGCGGCATGCTACCAGTGTTAAAGACTGCGATGGAGCTCCGTATGCCACGGCAAACTGGCTGACACTGACGGCGGCGGTGCACAAATGCTGCGCAGCTAGCGCCATTCGACGGCCAACACCGCGGTTCCTGGTGTGTCCGCTGTGCCGTGCGTGTGATCATTGCTTGTACAGTCCTCTCGCAGTGTCCGGAGCAAGTATGGTGGGTCTGACACACCGGTGTCAATGTGTTCTTTTTTCCATTTCCAGGAGTGTAGATGCAGATGAACGATAATCTGTACTCCCTGCAGGCCACGATATTGCCGTCCTCGAATTCTGACAAATGTTGGATATCTTTTCTCCTTCTTACACGAAAGGAAGAAGGGAAATTAGGTTAGAGTTTAACGTCCCGTCGAAAACAGGATCACTGCAGACGGAGCACAAGCTCGGCTTACGGAATGATGGGGAGTAAATCGGCTGTAGACTTTTTAAGTGAACCATCACGCCCTTTGATCGGAGAGATGTAGGGAAATCACGGAAAACATAAATCTGGAATTCCGGGCGGGGATTCGAACCGCCGTCCTCCAGAATGCGATCCCAGTATGCTAAACACAGCGCCACCTCGTTTGGTTTCTGACACGAGGCATACCACAATGTTCTCAAGTGGAACCCACTTCCAAATGCGATTTCTGGAAGAGGAACACGCCGCTTAATACTTCCTTATATAGAGTGTCCCAGGATGAATGGCTGATACTGAGGGATATGAGAGGAACGATCACTTTAAACAAAAAAACTCCAGTAAACATGGGTTTTAGAATACATGCTTCAAGGCCGGGCGTTCATGAACAACACACGCACCAAATCCACAATTTTGAATATGCCTTACATGTAACTAACACATTTACTCTGACGTTCCTTTGATTATACATATTTAACATTTTTGTGGAATTAAAAAAAATATTCTCAAAAAAATGATGTATGTACTTTTTTCTCAGAAACTGTTCAAGAGAGTCCTACAAAATGTTATCTGTTTAATCTTTTTTGCATATACTAAGCTTCTATCATGAGATTTTTTGAGTATATCGAATAGGAGAATTTTAATAATTTTTTAATTACAATGTCGTAAACATAATATAAAATTTACGCAAAATTCCAAGCACTTTTGCCCCAAATCTCAACTTACACTCATAATTTCAAAATTTACTCTTGATACAGCATTTATTGGGATAATAGAAATAAGTGCACCACAAAATTTCATAATTCCAGCCTTCATACATTTTGAGAAGAAGGTATATAAACTTTAAAAAAACATATTTTTCAGGAAATGCTATTCAAAGTTCAGCCTAACGTTTTTTTCTTATGTCTCCTCTTTAGAAGGCCCCACTTTTGTAATCAGGGTCCTCTTTTCCTTCGAGGCTTTTCTTCTGGTTTCTTGTTTTCTGCCTCCTTCAGCTGGCTTTTCAGCTGGAGAGAGGCGCTGTAAATCAACACTACTGGCCATTAAAATTGCTACCTCACGAAGATGACGTGCTACAGACGCGAAATTTAACCGAAGGAAGAAGAGGCTGTGATATGAAAATGATAAACTTTTCAGAGCATTCACACAAGGTTGGCGAAGGTGACGACACCTACAACGTGCTGACATGAGCAAAGTTTCCAACCGATTTCTCACACACAAACAGCAGTTGACCGGCGTTGCCTGGTGAAACGTTGTTGTGATGCCTCGTATAAAGAGGAGAAATGCGTACCATCACGTTTCCGACTTTGATAAAGGTCGGATAGTAGCCTATCGCGATTGCAGTTTATCATATCGCGACAGTGCTGCTCGCGTTGGTCGAGATCCCACTACTGTTAGCAGAATATGGTATCGGTGGGTTCAGGTGGGTAATACGGAACGCCGTGCTGGATCCCAATGGCCTCGTATTACTAGCAGTCGAGACGACAGGCATCTTATCCGCATGGCTGTAACGGATCGTGCAGCCACGTCTCGATCCCTGTGTCAACAGATGGGGACGTTTGAAAGACAACAACCATCTGCAAGACGACGTTTGCAGCAGCATGGACTATCAGCTTGGAGATCATGGCTGCGGTTACCCTTGACGCTGCATCACAGACAGGAGTGCCTGCGATGGTGTACTCAACGACGAACCTGGGTGCACGAATGGCAAAACGTAATTTTTTCGGATGAATCCAGGTTCTGTTTACAGCATCATGATGGTCGCATCCGTGTTTGGCGACATCGCGGTGGACGCACATTGGAAGCGTGTAATTGTCATCGCCATACTGGCGTAACACCCGGCGTGATAGTACGGGGTGCCATTGGTTACACGTCTCAGTCACCTCTTGTTCGCATTGACGGCACTTTGAACAGTGGACGTTACATTTCAGATGTGTTACGACCCGTGGCTCTACCCTTCATTCGATCCCTGTGAAATCCTACATTTCAGCAGGATAATGCACGACCGCATGTTGCAGGTCCTGTACGATCCTTTCTGGATACAGAAAATGTTCGGCTGCTGCCCTGGCCAGCACATTCTCCACATCTCTCACCAACTAAAAACGTCTGGTCAATGGTGGCCGAGCAACTGGCTCGTCACAATACGCCAGTCACTACTCTTGATGAAGTGTAGTATCGTGTTGAAGCTGCATGGGCAGCTGTACCTGTACACGCCATCCAAGCTCTGCTTGACTCAATGCCCAGGCGTATCAATGCCGTTATTATGGCGAGAGGTGGTTGTTCTGGTTTCTCAGGATCTATGCATCCAAATTGCGTGAAAATGTAATCACATGTCAGTTCTAGTCTAATACATTTGTCCAATGAATACCCGTTTATCATCTGCATTTCTTATTGGTGTAGCAATTTTAATGGCCAGTAGTGTATGTTTCTCAAGATGTCTTGAGTGGAATTGCATTATACGTTGCAGTGCTGACAGCTGTAGCAGATGAAAATTTGGTTTTAGGGCGTCGTTTCCATAGTGGGTCAATTTAGAGACTCATTTGGAATCTCGGTTCTGCATGAACATATGTTTTTAGAAGTTGAAGATCGGTCAGAAACATGTAACTGGACTTGACAACACCAGGATACAATTTGGAAGCCTCTCCTCGTGAGTGTAGGCATTGTTATCTCTTACTGCCCGTAGATTTTTACACCAGCCGATATGGCACAGATGAGGAATAGGATGTTCATCTGTATTTTTCAGGCACTTCGAATGCGGTTAAATCACTGAAACTTTGGGACCTTATTGTCCATGAGATTCACTAATAAATAAAAAATCAGTTGAAAAGTGACATTTTCGGACAATTTCATAAACATAACTCCTGAAGAGCAATGAGCACTTGTTCAGTAGAATTAACATGTTTTACAGCAGCGAAGACGAAGGGCTCACGTCTCTTAAGGTATGCATTTTATAGCCCTTATTTGCTAGACTCTTTTGTATCGATATGCTAAAACGCTTATCATTTGTTTATACAAGAATGTAATCCATTTCGTGCCAATTTTACTTTTGTTGTACGTCGCCTTAATGGTACAATTGAATGGCTACTTGAGTATATTTTAAAACAATGCAGCTAAGCATGAGTATTAATAGCTAATAACTTCAGGGGCTCTCTTACATAAAATTCTGCTGTGTTGCAAGGTTACTATTAAATAATGTTTACCGATCTTGTTAGGAATATGTCTCTCTAGAAAAACTACAAAACGCTGTGAATTTGGTGCTGTCATTTTTGAATAAGAGCTATTGCAGAGGGGAGAGAGAGAGAGATAGATAGAGAGAGAGAGAGAGAGAGAGAGAGAGAGAGAGACAGCAATGCTATACATACATGTTAAATTTAAGCCAAAGTATTCTCAGATCAGTATGAAAATTTAAACTAATTATTTTTGGTTTTATATACCACGTTGAGCAATTTATGAACTACAGAACCTCTTAAACTTATTTAATAATCTGAGGCCTCTCTTGGAACACTTTGACTATTGATGTTGAGGGAACTCTAAATAATTAACTGCTAATTAATGCTTTTATTCAAGTCTTAATGTATACATTGCCTAGATGTGCCGAAGTGATGATCTGCTGCTGCGATGGTGCTGTAAATATTACGCAACTGTGGCTCTTCCTACAAATCACTACACTAAATTTCTTCTTTCCACTGTCAGAAAACTTAGAGCATTTCAGGGTATGCTACATTGCAATGCGCTGACAGCTCTTTTATCTAATTTTGCCTCAGTTTCCATTCCATGATGTTCACACTTCGTCAGCTAGCTACTAACTCCTTGAAATTCTCTTGGCACGCTAACTTCGTGCCCTTATGCATTTTATTGTCGGGTTAACACGCTCATATACGAAGGGACTTCTCGCCATCTTTTCTTTTCTAACCCTTACAACTCTATCAATTTCCTATACAGGGTCAGCGAAATGAACATTTGTTATTTACATCTGCATTTTAAAAGAAAGATAACTCTTACTTACATTCAGTGAAAGGAATAGGAGCCAACAGCCTTTCCACGGCAGTGAGACCGGTTCCCGTCAGGTAACCTAAGCTGAGCACTGCCGGGCTCGGCTAGTGCTTGTATGGGTCACCGTCCAGGTCTGCCAAGCTGTTTGCCATGCGGGTTCCACTCAGCCCTTGTGGGGCCAATTGCAGAGCTTGACTGAGAAGGAGCGTCTCCGGTCACAAAAACTGACAGTGGCTGGGAGAGCGATGTGCTGACCATGTGCTCCCATCACTGCATCCAGTGACGCCATAGTTCTGAGGACAACACAGTGGTCAGTTAGTACTGGACCTCAAGGCTTGTTCGGTTGGAGAAAGGAATCCATACAACTGAGAGCGGACAATAATACAGGGTTATTACAAATGATTGAAGCGATTTCACAGCTCTACAATAACTTTATTCTTTGAGATATTTTCACAATGCTTTGCACACACATACAAAAACTCAAAAAGTTTTTTTAGGCGTTCACAAATGTTCGATATGTGCCCCTTTAGTGATTCGACAGACATCAAGCCGATAATCAAGTTCCTCCCACACTCGGCGCAGCATGTCCCCATCAATGAGTTCGAAAGCATCGTTGATGCGAGCTCGCAGTTCTGGCACGTTTCTCGGTAGAGGAGGTTTAAACACTGAGTCTTTCACATAACCCCACAGAAAGAAATCACATGGGGTTAAGTCGGGAGAGCGTGGAGGCCATGACACGAATTGCTGATCATGATCTCCACCACGACCGATCCATCTGTTTTCCAATCTCCTGTTTAAGAAATGCCGAACATCACGATGGAAGTGCGGTGGAGCACCATCCTGTTGAAAGATGAAGTCGGCGCTGTCGGTCTCCAGTTGTGGAATGAGCCAATTTTCCAGCATGTCCAGATACACGTGACCTGTAACGTTTTTTTCTGCAGAACAAAAAGGGGCCGTAAACTTTAAACTGTGAGATTGCACAAAACACGTTAACTTTTGGTGGATTGCGAATTTGCTGCACGAATGCGTGAGGATTCTCTACCGCCCAGATTCGCACACTGTGTCTGTTCACTTCACCATTAAGAAAAAATGTTGCTTCATCACTGAAAACAAGTTTCGCACTGAACGCATCCTCTTCCACGAGCAGTTGCAACCGCGCCGAAAATTCAAAGCGTTTGACTTTGTCATCGGGTGTCAGGGCTTGTAGGAATTGTAAACGGTAAGGGTTCTGATTTAGCCTTTTCCGTAAGATTTTCCAAACCGTCGGCTGTGGTACGTTTAACTCCCTGCTCGCTTTATTCGTCGACTTCCGCGGGCTACGCGTGGAACTTGCCCGCATGCGTTCAAACCGTTTCTTCGCTCACTGCAGGCCGACCCGTTGATTTCCCCTTACAGAGGCATCCAGAAGCTTTAAACTGCGCATACCATCGCCGAATGGAGTTAGCAGTTGGTGGATCTTTGTTGAACTTCGTCCTGAAGTGTCGTTGCACTGTTATGACTGACTGAGGTGAGTGCATTTCAAGCACGACATACGCTTTCTCGGCTCCTGTCGCCATTTTGTATCACTGCGCTCTCGTGCGCTCTGGCGGCAGAAACCTGAAGTGCGGCCTCAGCCGAACAAAACTGTATGAGTTTTTCTACGTATCTGTAGTGTGTCGTGACCATATGTCAATGAATGGAGCTACAGTGAATTTATGAAATCGCTTCAATCATTTTTAATAGCCCTGTAGTAACACACGAATATTTAATAATGTGGCACAGAAGTGTTATTATTACAACCATACTGTCATTAACTATACATGTTGCAGGAAGACTGGAATGGGGTGCACCTACCTTCAAGAGGTCAACTGAGTAGTAACAGCTCCAAGGTCTGGAAAGCTGACAACGACAGGAAGGTCGGAGGGCTGACACTAATGGAAAAAGTTGCAACACCAAAAAATAATTAATGCAGGCAAATGAAATTTTGAGGATACATTTGTATATGTAACGTATTTGAGTGATTAATATTGCAGGATCACGGGCTAATGTAAGTGCGAGACAAGCTGTTGCAAATGTGAAATGCTGGTACATAAAGTGAAACCACCTGAATGTTGAATGCAACATGCAAACGGGCAAGCACTATGTTGTCCAGATGCCGGATGTCAGTTTGTGGACAGGAGACCCATTTCTTTGCACCTGTCTGGTCAGTACAGGGATGGTTAATGCTGTTTGTGGATGACGCTGGAGTTGTTGTCCGCTGATGCTCCACATGTGTTCGATTGGAGACATATCTGGTGACGGAGCGCGCAAAGGGATCATGTCTACACTCTGCAGAGCATGTTGGATTACAAGAGCGGTACGAGGGCGAGAGTTATCCAGTTGGAAAACACCCCTTGGAATGTGGTTCATGAATGGCAGAAGAACGTGTTGATTCAGCAGACTGGCAGCAAATTTGCAGTCTGGGTGCGTGGGGTAACTACGACAGCGTTCTTGCTTTCGTACCAAATTGCAATCCAGACCATAACTCCAGGTGTAGGTCCAGTGTGTTTAACATGCAGGCAGGTTGGTTGTAGATTCTCAGCTGTTCTACTTCTGATCAGCACACAGCCATCAATGGCACTGCGGCAGACAACACAACAGACCTCCACCCTGCCCCCCCAAAGAGCTCTTGCTTGACACCACTGAAGTCGCAAATGACGATGGTTTGGGGTCAGTGGAAGGTATGCTGCAGGGCGTCTGGCTCGGAGCTGTCCTTGAAGTGACAGATTTGTAACAGATCGTTGTGTCACTGTGGTGCCAACTGCTGTTCAGATTGCTTTTGCAGATGCAGTATGATGCGCCAGAGCCATGCGCTGAATATGACGGTCTTGCTTCTCGATAGCGCCAGATGTCTGGCCAGAAACAGATCTTTTTGTGACAGTACATTCTCGTGGCCACCAGTGCCAGCAATCATGTACATGGCTACACTTCTGCCAAGTGTTTCTGCAATATCATGGTAGGAACATCTAGCTTGTCATAGCCCCATAACACGACCTCGTTCAAACTCAGGGACGTGCCGATAATGGCGTCTTTGACGCCTTAAAGGCATTCTTAACTGACATGAACTTACCACGTCCAATCTGAAACACTCCCTATTAAACCCACCGTTATTGACTAGCCTACTGGATTATTGACCATGTGTAACTGATAAAAGCTGATTGGTCAATATTTGCACGGGAGTTGTTTCGTATCCAACAAAGCTAATTAGGATGTCATACACACACACACACACACACACACACACACACACACACACTGGTCATACCGGACTCGAGAGTCCATAACTACAGCAACGTATTTTCGCCATCTGTCCCTGTCTTGGGCCATTTCCTTCCATTCACTTTCAATACCTAAGCTCCTCAAATTAGCCTTCACATTGTCCTCCCATCTACGCCTCGGTCTCCCCACAGGACGTTTTCCCTCTAAGTGCCCTACCAGCACTCTGCGCGCTGCCCTGCCCTCGTCCACTCGAGCTACATGACCCGTCCATCGCAGCTTACGTGATTTAATAATATTGATTATGTCAGGGCTTGAATAAAGTTCGTGAACCTCTTCGTTATGTAGTTTTCGCCACTCTCCGCTAATGTTATCCATTCTTGCTCCGAAAATTTTCCTCAAAATTTTGTTTTCATATACTTGAAACGGCTTTTCATTTTGTACAGTGAGAGACCAAGTCTCACACCCATACAGCATAACTGGTACAATAATAGTTTTGTATATTCTAATCTTTAAATTCCTAGACAATATCCCTGATGAAAGTAATCTATTCAGTGAGAAGTAGCACGCATTTCCCGTCCGTAATCTCTTCTTCAGTTCGGATTCAATCTCATTTCTCGAAGTGATGTCCATGCCTATATACTTAAATGTGTTCACTTTATCAAACTGCATGTCTCCAACTCTTAACATTTCCTGATCTACTGCTGTTGGCATTCTAGTAGTAACCACGTATTTAGTTTTGTCTTCACTTATCCTTAGACGTACATCTTCACTAGCCTTGATTAACGCATTCACATTTGCTGTTACAGATTCTTTCCTATCGCTAATGATGTTTAGATCATCTGCATACCCTAATATCTTAATATTTCCAATTAACTCCACACCCTCTGAATTATCTGCTGCCATTCGTACAATATATCCTAGGACTAAATTAAAAAGTAGCGGAGACAGGGCATCTCCCTGCTTAAGTCCGTTCTTTACTAGAAATTCTTCTGACTCCAATTTCCCCACACGTACTCTACTTTTTGTGTTTTTCAAACTCGCTTCTATAAGTCTAACATACTTCTTTGGTATTCCAAGTTCCAAAAGAATTCTGTACAATTTTGATTGCAATACTGAATCATATGCTTTTGTAAAATCTACGAAAAGATTGTGAGCTGGTTTATTGTATTCCCATTTCTTTTCCAAAATTTGACTCAGGGCCACTCCTGCCACTCTTCAGGTATCATCTCTGAGTTCCATACTTTAGATATCACTTTGTGAACTACTTCCACCAATTTCTGTCCCACATTTTTAACTAATTCTGCAGTTATGCAATCTGATCCTGGTGCTTTATGGTTTTTCAATTTGTTGATTGCATCTCTTACTTCCTTTAACGTTGGCTCAGGTATCTGGGGTTCTGATGAATGGATTTCGCACGCCTGCTCATTTCCTGCTTCCTGGTGTACATTTAATAGATGCTCAAAATACGCCCCCAATTTACTTAAAATAGCACTGGGGTCTGTCAGTATTCCCCCTGCATCCCCTCGAAGTACATTTGTCCAAGCCTTGAACCCCTTCCTATACCCATTTACATCTAGGTAACGTTCTGTAATGTTTTTTGTTTTACTGTCTGTTTCCATGTTTTTAATTTGATTGTTCAAATAATCCCTCTTCTTTGCCTGTAGCCTACGACCAACTTCCCTTCTCATGTTCAAGAACTCCTCTCGTTTTCTGTCTCCCATTCTACCCCAATCTAATCGCGCTTTTCTCCTTTCCTCTGCCAATTTCTTGCATTTCTCTTCAAACGACGGTTTCCTCCCGTTCTTCTTAATTGTACCTATTGTGACCTTCGCTGCCTCTTTGATATTATTCCTCACAGTGATCCACTGTTTATTTACATCCTCATCTTGATCTTCGTGTGTCTTGAGAGCATCAAACCTATTTGAAATTTCTATCATCAACCTTCTTCTAAAGTTTTCATAATTTAGCTTGTCAGTGTCGAACCTAACAAGTTCTGCATTGTGACACCTTGATGTTGCTATAGATAGCCGTTGGTGAACTTTGGCAACTACAAGAAAATGATCAGAATCGCAGTCTGCTCCCCTGAAAGTCCTAACTTTTTCTATACTAGTGTGCTATCTCCGATCTACAAGAACATGATCAATTTGGTTTCGGCTGTGTCAATCCGGAGAGATCCAAGTTGCTTTAAGAATGTCCTTCCTTTTGAAATATGTGCTCTCAACAATCATGTCTTCTGAAACAGCAAAATTAACCACCCTTGCGCCATTATCATTCGAAATGTTATGCAAACTTTCTTTCCCAGTTGTAGGCTGGAATGCTTCCTCCTTCCCTCTCTTCGCATTAAAATCACCTATGATTAATTTTGTATCGTACAAGGAGAACTCATCCCACAGTTGATCTAGTTCTCCATAAAAGCCGTCTTTAACAACCTCTTCAGCGTCCTCAGCTGGTGCGTATACATTAATTACTACTACTCTATTCCACCTGTCAGACAACAGTATAACTGATAGTCGGTCACTAATGAACCTTATATCTCTGATTGCGTGAAGCACTTTTCTCTGTAGTGCGAAACCTGTTCCGAAACTGTGAGCTTCCGCACCTCCATAGCAAAATGTATAGTTACCCCTCTTTATGCTACCCTCCCCCTGCCACCGAGTTTCTTGAATAGCTGTAATGTCTACATCGTATCTATCTAATTCGTCTAATAATGTCTGGAACGTTCCTGGCGTGTTCAAACTTTTAACGTTCCATGTTCCCAACCTGAAAGTTCTTTTCAGCCTGAATCTCTTCGAAGTAGGTTCCGCCTGGAGATCCGAATGGGAACCTAGTTTACCTCCGGAATATTTTACTTCAAAGGGACCCATGCTCATTAATGTTGCTGACTGTTGATGAATAGATTTGATAGTAAGAAAAGAAGAAACAGGGACGGTTCATCACGCCATCGCCAGCTCCCCACCGGCTGTCCGCGACTGCTTATTTTTTGTATTCGCAGCTACCCTTCATTTCTGAAGGCCGTATCCCCTATCCGCAACCTGGGGACGCGCTGTGCCGTGGTGGTAGGGGCCCACGAGACAGAATCAGGATGTCAGGTAACAATAATCGTTACATACACTCCTGGAAATTGAAATAAGAACACCGTGAATTCATTGTCCCAGGAAGGGGAAACTTTATTGACACATTCCTGGGGTCAGATACATCACATGATCACACTGACAGGACCACAGGCACATAGACACAGGCAACAGAGCATGCACAATGTCGGCACTAGTACAGTGTATATCCACCTTTCGCAGCAATGCAGGCTGCTATTCTCCCATGGAGACGATCGTAGAGATGCTGGATGTAGTCCTGTGGAATGCCTTGCCATGCCATTTCCACCTGGCGCCTCAGTTGGACCAGCGTTCGTGCTGGACATGCAGACCGCGTGAGACGACGCTTCATCCAGTCCCAAACATGCTCAATGGGGGACAGATCCAGAGATCTTGCTGGCCAGGGTAGTTGACTTACACCTTCTAGCGCACGTTGGGTGGCACGGGATACATGCGGACGTGCATTGTCCTGTTGGAACAGCAAGTTCCCTTGCCGGTCTAGGAATGGTAGAACGATGGGTTCGATGACGGTTTGGATGTACCGTGCACTATTCAGTGTCCCCTCGACGATCACCAGTGGTGTACGGCCAGTGTAGGAGATCGCTCTCCACACCATGATGCCGGGTGTTGGCCCTGTGTGCCTCGGTCGTACGCAGTCCTGATTGTGGCGCTCACCTGCACGGCGCCAAACACGCATACGACCATCATTGGCACCAAGGCAGAAGCGACTCTCATCGCTGAAGACGAGACGTCTCCATTCGTCCCTCCATTCACGCCTGTCACGACACCACTAGAGGCGGGCTGCACGACGTTGGGGCGTGAGCGGAAGACGGCCTAACGGTGTGCGGGACCGTAGCCCAGCTTCATGGAGACGGTTGCGAATGGTCCTCGCCGATACCCCAGGAGCAACAGTGTCCCTAATTTGCTGGGAAGTGGCGGTGCGGTCCCCTATGGCACTGCGTAGGATCCTACGGTCTTGGCGTGCATCCGTGCGTCGCTGCGGTCCGGTCCCAGGTCGACGGGCACGTGCACCTTCCGCCGACCACTGGCGACAACATCGATGTACTGTGGAGACCTCACGCCCCACGTGTTGAGCAATTTGGCGGTACGTCCACCCAGCCTCCCGCATGCCCACTATACGCCCTCGCTCAAAGTCCGTCAACTGCACATACGGTTCACGTCCCCGCTGTCGCGGCATGCTACCAGTGTTAAAGACTGCGATGGAGCTCCGTATGCCACGGCAAACTGGCTGACACTGACGGCGGCGGTGCAAAAATGCTGCGCAGCTAGCGCCATTCGACGGCCAACACCGCGGTTCCTGGTGTGTCCGCTGTGCCGTGCGTGTGATCATTGCTTGTACAGCCCTCTCGCAGTGTCCGGAGCAAGTATGGTGGGTCTGACACACCGGTGTCAATGTGTTCTTTTTTCCATTTCCAGGAGTGTATTTTGTTGTTAATGTTCTATATCTTTTGTCTAAATAGCACGAATGAGGCAGTTACTTGCTTCGTCTGACAAAATAATTATCCTTAACTCATTACAGGTCGCCTATTAATGTCGCCACTCGCCGATATTCTTCATGTGGTACTGAATACACAATCTTCACTCAATCCAAATCGTGGGTGTCCTGCGCGGTTGTCGCGTAATCACGGTGCACAAATGGACACTGAAAAACATCAAACAAATCACTCAGTTAAAACTATTTACGTATTTGTTGGGGGTCAGGCCCTCGGCTTTGGGTCACACACATCCGTTAAACAATTGTAAACACGGTCGGCCGCCCTACTGAAATCCGACCTTCCCACTGCTCTTGGCAGCCAACAAATTACTTGCTCAGCGTCTCAATACCGACGACCTCTGGCGCACTGAGCTTTCGACTATCGATAGTACCTACTGCGACCTGAGAGAGGCAAAGATATATTGTTCTCAGTACGAAAGGGGTGGTTCACCCCTTAGTAATCTCAAAGGTAACTAACGTTCACGACCGTTACAAATTATATTTAAAGCAAACCTGATTTGCATTCTCTTAATGGGGCTACCAACGCCACTCTTCTGCGACTGGCTCGAAATCGGAACGGACAACATTTTTTTTAGATGTAGAAACAAGCCTACCAACTTTCGCTTATGTCGCACAACTACTTGGTGTTGCAATTTTTTCCTTCAGTGTAGTACATTCCTCCTCTATATGGGACGGCTGGCTGGTGCCAGAGAGTGGTGCCTGTTTCCAGAACGAGGCGTTCACACCGCGGCAGAGTCTGCACTGACGTGAGACCGCCTGAATGAAGAAAGCTGTGTGCCGAACCAACAGGATATGCCACAAAGCTTCTGTGAAGTCCGCTAAGCAGCAGAGCTTGCGCTGTGTTGGTGAAGTAGTAGAGTTTATGTGAAATTCGTCAAGTAGAAGAATTTCTGTGAAGTTCGTACAGGACGGCACAGCCTACGAAAAGGAATAGTTCGGGTTCTATACAGTATTAACCTGTCAGGAATTTTCCAAACAGGATACAGTCCGTTACTAGAGTGATAGGTCCATTCATTAAAAGAAAGTTACGTACAAATAGAAACAGTTTACAGTTTTCCTTAGAGGTAACAGCATGTATCGGATAGCTGATTCTGTAAATGATTAAGAGTGTGCGCTAATGGACACTGGTTCACACAAAGGGTTGTGTTATTGTTCCGTCTCAGTTGCACATTTTTAATTAGATAACATTTTTCGATCACTCCAGATCGTCTTCTTATCTAAAGCAAAGTAAAACTAAATATGTACAATCGAATATTTTGCAATCAGTGGGGAAGAAAAGAACTGTACATAAATGTAGAATTTACCTAGGTCGTTGCTTTAGCAACCCGTCTTGTCTACTGAGAACCACATCTCAGGGCACTATCAGTGAACGGTTAAATAGGTATATGTTGGAGACAGGGGGAGGGAGGAAGGGGAATGAGCCTGATTGGGGGAGATGAAAGGAAGCAGGGAAAAGTGATGGGATGTCATGAGTTTGACAACAGAGGACGTGCTAAAATTAGGAGAACGCAAAATTATGTAAAAATTCTCATTGAAACATTAACAGTGTACAAAATGGGTATGTAAAATGTAAACCGCATAAAATAGTGGCTCTCCCTGTCGGAGGTTCGAGTCCTCCCTCGGGCATGGGTTGGTGTGTTGTCCATAGCATAAGTTAGTTTAAGTTAGATTAAGTAGTGTGTAGGCTTAGGGACCGATGACCTCAGCAGTTTGGTTCCATAAGACCTCACCACAAATGTTTAAAATAATGAAATCATAAAATGGAGTGAGGGAACATTGAGAGCAAGCACGGAAGACAAGGGAGGGTGGAGAGGGAGGGATAGCGGCAGGGATGCTACAGGTTTACGAGAGAGCGTCTTATACTAAAATTGCAAAAAATCAATTAAATAAAAATGTTCTGTTAAGATGCTAGAATGGATGCGTAAACCTGTAAAAGGGGGATAGAATGGTAGATTATAAACGTTGAAATAAGGCAACGAAACCTGAATTAGTATCTTAAGATATTCAGAGTCATAAACTTTGAAAGTATAAAGCCATAAGATCTTACCGTGAAAGTGTAAAAATTGTATAGAAAGACATAAGGATTGTAAAATTACGGAAGTGGAAGTATGTAGGGGACCGAGAACTGCATGAAGTGTCATTAAATATTATGAGCGTTAAAAAAATTGAAAGTATAAAACTGTCAAAAATATAAAACAATAAATTATAAACGTGAAACTATGCGAAGAAACTAAAGTTGCGGAGAAGGATGGGGCAGTTATGGTTAACTGCGTTTGCTTCTGCTGAGTGGTGTTGTTCGGTGCGCAGTTCTGCCGCCCTGCTGCTAGGACGGTGTGTGAGCGGGTGCGTCGCCACAGCCTCTTCTGGGTGAGTGGGGCTGTTGATCATACACGCGCTTAGGTGAGGTGGACGATTGTAACAGGTTTTCAAAGTTTCTAAAAAAATGCACTGTTAATAAAATGTTCCTTCTGATTTAATGTGTTCCCAGGCTCTTGCAGACTGTGTGTAAAAACATCAATTTCTTCCAACAACGTCAGGAGGTGTCCCTTAGGTTTATAGTGTAGCACTTCCAAATGCGTATCAATAGTTGCAACACCATGCTTCGATACTAGAAGATTCTCATCAAAGGCTGTTTTGTTACTATGAATTGAAGCGTGCTCTTTGAAGCAAAATTTTTGTACAGTTTCCACACTGTAGTTTTTATGCACTTGCCGCCGTGACTTTCGAGGGTTTTCTATTCACACGGTGCCTCAGTCTGAAGCGAATAATGTCAATAGTCTCAAACCCTATCCCAAACTGGCATTGCGAAATCGTCTAAAAATAATTTTTTAAAACCGCTCTTTATAACTTATGGGCATGTGCACCACACCTGAGTTACCGAAACATGTAATCTAATTAAAGATGTGTAACTAAGATGGAACAATAAATGAGATTTATCTTAAATATCAATACAGTTGCTGAATCTCTCAAGACGATAATGTCGACTATAGTTACTGTATTACACATTGACTCGCGAAAAGCCGGCCGCGGTGGTCTAGCGGTTCTAGGCGCTCAGTCCGGAACCGCGCGACTGCTACGGTCGCAGGTTCGAATCCTGCCTCGGGCATGAATGTGTGTGATGTCCTTAGGTTAGTTAGGTTTAAGTAGTTCTAAGTTCTAGGGGACTGATGACCACAGATGTTAAGTCCCATAGTGCTCAGAGCCATTTGAACCATTTTGACTCGCGAAAAAGAAGACAGCAGAGATAGGCAGCAATATCGAAACAACTCAATGTTTTGCCCTTCTCACTGTTTCGCCCATTAACTGGAAGATACTAATACCAACTTCCGTTGTCTCAGAATCAAAATGTAATCATTGCTATAATATACTAATATTTGGTACAAGTTCAAAAATGGCTCTGAGCACTATGGGACTTAACTTCTGAGGTCATCAGTCCCAAAGAACTTAGGACTACTTAAACCTAACTAACCAAAGGACATCACACACATCCCAGCCCGAGGCAGGATTCGAACCTGCGACCGTAGCGGTCGCGCGGTTTGATACAAGTATTCTTCGTGATTACTGTTATTTTTCCCGTCGAGTGAAACGTAGTTCGTTCGTCTTCCACATTCCAAGTCAGCATCGTAGGTTCCTGAGACCAAGCAGGGATGTACAGATCCTCTGGTATACAATTGGAATGGGAGAAGACCTGTTTAGCACTACGTGTTTAGTAAAAACTGAATCACACTTTCGAGATGTTTGGTCACATAGCTTTCCCTTGGGAAACTTCCGATGTTTTCTTGTGATAGCGTACTTTCTTTTGATAAGAAATCAGTCAGATCTGTAACATCCGTATAGGATTGAAACTCGACTCCAAGCGTTGTTTCGCAGTGGATCTGTCCACTATTCCTGTAGCACAGTTTTAACGGAATAACGGCGTGGCCAGGCCGAGACATTGGGGCTTGGACACCCACTAGGATACTATGAGTGTCTATTCTCCCTCATGTCTAGGGGACACATCTTTCTGTAATGACAGTCGTAATTTATCTACGGATTTTATGCATTCCGGTAAGGTCGGCAGATATAATACTATAAAAACGGAATGATCATTCTTATCAAACCATTCAAAGCTTTGCGTAAAACAGATGTACCCATTAAGGAGTCGAACGTATACGTCAGTGTAATCCGTGTCAGACGACTTTATGCATCATTAATTCTCCACAGAAGTGATCGTCAATTATATAGAGATATCGTCCAAGAAATTATTCTTTGTTATTCGCTTTAATATCTTTAGAATTAAAATAAATGATACTGCTCTGTCAGAACAAGTTACCAACAGAAAATAAACGCTATTAGCTAGTAAAATTACACCACCAGGTAAGACAGGAAATGACAATATTTTACTTGCTGTGTGTATACAGTACACTTTGCAACTGATTGAAAAATACTAATGGAAAAACTGGTAAAAGCCGACCTCGGCGAAGATCTATTTGGATTCCGGAAAAATGCAGAAACACGCAAGCCAATACTGATGCTACGACTTCTTTTAATAGATAGGTTACGGAAAGGCAAACCTACATTTATAGCACCTGTAGACTTAGACAAGGTTGACCGGAGTACGACCAGGCAAGACAGGAAATAATGATATTTTACTCACTGTCTGTTTACAGAGTACTTTGCAATGAATACGAATTCTTTACTGAAGAATGGAAAAACTGGTAGTAGCCGTCATCGGCGGAGATCAGTTTGGATTACGAAGAAATGCACAAACACGCAAGCCAATACCGACCGTACGATTTCTCTTAGAAGATAGGTTATGGGAAGGCAAACAGATGTTTATAGTGAAACTTCCTGGCAGATTAAAACTGTGTGCCCGACCGAGACTCGAACTCGGGACCTTTGCCTTTCGCGGGCAAGTGCTCTACCATCTGAGCTACCGAAGCAGGACTCGTGCTTCGGTAGCTCAGATGGTAGAGCACTTGCCCGCTAAAGGCAAAGGTCCCGAGTTCGAGTCTCGGTCGGGCACACAGTTTTAATCTGCCAGGAAGTTTCATATCAGCGCACACTCCGCTGCAGAGTGAAAATCTCATTCTGGAAACATCCCCCAGGCTGTGGCTAAGCCATGTCTCCGCAGTATCCTTTCTTTCAGGAGTGCTAGTTCTGCAAGGTTCGCAGGAGAGCTTCTGTAAAGTTTGGAAGGTAGGAGACGAGATACTGGCAGAAGTAAAGCTGTGAGTACCGGGCGTGAGTCGTGCTTCGGTAGCTCAGATGGTAGAGCACTTGCCCGCGAAAGGCAAAGGTCCCGAGTTCGAGTCTCGGTCGGGCACACAGTTTTAATCTGCCAGGAAGTTTCATATCAGCGCACATTCCGCTGCAGAGTGAAAATCTCATTCTAGATGTTTATAGCATTTGCAGACTTAGAGAAAGGTTTTGACAATGTTGATCGGAATGCACTTCAAAATTCTGAAGGTAATAGGGGTAAAATACAGGGAACGAAAGGCTATTTACAACTTGTACAGAAACCAGATGGCAGTTATAAAGAGTCGAGAGGCGTGAGAAGTGAGGCAGGGTTATAGCCTAGCCCCAATGTTATTCAATAGGCACATTGAGTAAGCAATAAAGGGTACCAAAGAAACAATTGAACAGGAATCAAAGTCCAGGGAGAAGAAAAAAGAAGTTTCAAGTTTGCCGATGACATTGCAGATCTGTAAGAGACACCGAAAGACTCCGAAGAGCAGTTGAACGGAATAGGCAGTGTCTTGAAAGGAGAATATAAGGTGAACGAGGATAGTGGAATGTTTACCCAGGGCGCTGAAACTTGGCAATTGACGTATGCGTTTCGAGTTGGCAGCGTAACAGGTAACCAAGTGAAGAACGAGAAGCGAGAGGCACTAGGCGTGGAGCGTGAACCAATCCCGGCGTGGCAATCGCTGCCGGTCGTGACGTCAAAGCTCCCACGTTGCCGGCTTTGTTTGGTGTGAACTTCGACCATAAACATAATAGACTGGCCCTGACGTCATTTCCGTGGCTCCAACATCTCTGGGCTAAAGTCACGTGAATGTTGGCAAAACATGGTTGTTTCGTGTTGCGCTTATGGCTGTACTCAGCGTTTTGTCGGGGGAAATGGCATTATATTTCACGTGTGTTTCTATCATAGTGCAGATGCGTTTATTGAAATCTGCGGAAGTGACTTTTATATGTTTCTTTACTCTTGAAATAGAGTATCACGTAAATTAAAGTGTTGAAAGTGATGCCTGTAAAGTCAGACTCATATTACATTTTGGAAAGTATCTGTGATAATTCGGTTACAGAAGTAAGTACAACTCTTTCTCGTTCCTACTCATAGGTTCCCTAAGGATGAAAACCGAAGGCAGCTTTGGATACAGGCCCTGAAACGGAAAAACTTTAAGCCATTTGCACATACGCGCCTTTTTGTATATACAAGTGAGATTATAATAAGGTAAGAGCACCTACAGTCGACAAATGAAGAGAATTTTTTTCTACCTTCTAATACTATTAAATAAATGTAGGCTCCAAAATTATTTTCTGAAACTTCAGTCTCACCTTTCATCTAAAATATCATTTTTTTTAAACTGATAGTTTAAACTTTTGTAAAAATAGTAGGAACTGAATTTTTGAAGTGCACCTAAAATTGATTAAAATGGACCTGCTCCTAAAGTCGACAATTTTTGCACCTATAGTTGACATAATTCTCGTATCCCATCTTCTTTTATAAGTGACTAGAGCTCAAAACGCGGCGAATCAATGTTTAAAGTTTTGACAACGAGTCCACTCTTACTGTTTAAAAGAATTTTAACGACATTTTACTTTAATTGATAGTTTATAGTAATTTCGTCCCGCTGCCCACCGGAGGGGCGTTCGATGTATGTGTTAGATTTTATAAATGGTACTGTGAACAAATCCAGGTCAAATGTAGCTCTGACATAATTTTTCGCAAATAAAAAAGTAATTTTTGTTGGAAGCGTGTGACAATCAGTTGAGAAATGTGGGTAAAATACGATACAAGCATAGGATAGCAGACTGCTGATTTGAAATCTCGCCACGTTTTGCCAACAGTCACGCGGTTTAAGTTGGAGCCACACCAGCCCTATATCTTCTGCACAGCAAGGCCAGTCTACTAGTATCTATGGTCGAAGGGTGTGAACGTAAGTAATCTGCATTGTGTATCTTTTCTACGGTGTGCTTGCGTTGGACTGTGCTTTGCTTTGTTGTGGCTTAGAAAATTCTGATACTGGAAAATACTACGTTCGCCTAGTGACAAACCTTTGTGTCAAGATGTGCCGCTTGGCGCAAGGCACTGAAGTTACTGCAAGAGAACTCGTGAGGAGATGGAATATGAAAGTATCCATGGACAGCCGTCAGTTCCTTCCGATGAAGTGATGTAACACACATCAAAAACTCTTGGTAGAACAGTAGTAAGCAAGGGAGTGTTATTGCGAAAGTTGAGAGATGTAGACGCCAGTCGGAATGATTCTGAGCCGTCTGGATCAGATAATGTGATTTTAGCGGCTCCTGGAAAGAAGAAAAAGCAGCCTCACCCTGTCACAGACTTAGATTCTTTCAATTCTGGTGCTACTCGCAGGTATATTTATGCTTATTGCAGCAGGGAAGAGCTTCCTACGATATCAAAGTTACCAGTGTTATTAAAAGAAAGTGGGAAAACGTCACAAAAAAGTGTGCTGAAAAGCGCGAATTTCCTTTAGAAAGCGCTAGACTTACGCAAAGTCCTGTTAGAAAAGATGCAATTTGTTACGGCTCGAAGCATATTCTTGCACAAAATTGTGGGCAAGGACATTCATTCGATTTGCGTTTGTGGTGACGACCATGAAGACGGCATTGGCGCTGATTCCGATTACAGTGACGAGGTGGAGCTGGATGGAATGGCGCCATTGTTGCCATAAAATGGTGAGTGATGAGCAATGAATATCGGTTATTTATTGCACCATTGTCATTATAAGACGTAGAGCGAGAAGTTACAGTCTGGATTATTACTTACTTTGTATGTGCCATATTGTTTTCAAGGTACCGGTCATCATCAAATGATTACTTTTCATATTTCTTTGCTACGTTATCCTATAGGAGGAGTGTACTTCATTATGATTATATATATGGTAAAACTTTACAAAGGGTCATATACATTATTATGCGGTTATTTATTTGCTGTCATTGTCGTAGCGAATCGAAACCGAATTCTTATATGTACTGTTATCGGTCAATAGCTTATGTTTACGAGAAGGAACAAATAACTGTATCGTCTGCTATGTACATAGAGGCTACTGTTGCAACATCGCTATTGCAGTGTAGCCAACCTAATTTGGCGTCATGCGAACTGTTAAGTAGAATAAAAGCTGTTGAAATGTGGTGCTACAGAAAAATGCTGAAGACTAGATGGGTAGAAATGTAACTAATAAGGAGGTGTTGAATAGAATTGGAGAGAAAAGAAATATGTGGCACAACCTGACTAGAAGAAGGGATAGGTTGATAGGACACATTCTGAGACATCAAGGAATCACTAATTTAGTACTGGAAGGAAGTTTGAGGGAGATCAAGAAATGAATACAGAAAGCAGATTCATATTGATGTAAGCTGAAGTAGTTATTTAAAGATGAAGAGGCTTCCACTGGATCGAGTTGTATGGAGAGCTGCATCAAAATAGTCTTTGGAATGAAGACTACAACAACAACAACAAGATTAATCTAGGAAAACTGCTTACTTTACTTTGCTAGGGGGCATACAGGAGTCGGAATGTAGCACACACGGTTCACCCATGGTAGCAACTATGGTTAGGCATAGAATCCAAATGAGCTTGCCGTGTACGCTATTCCACGCTGCTTTAACTCTTTGCCAGACAGCGTAGTGGCTGATGAGTAGTTGTGTGCCAGCCTCAGTGAAACATGACGCATGAAAAGATGTTTTTAATGGGTGAGAGATCTGGAGAACACGCTGGCCCACCCAGCAGTCGAACACCTTTTGTACTGAGATATGTCAGGACGGCACAGGCAACATGCCGACTTGCATTACCTTGCTGAAAGATAACGATACGAAGACCTCAAAGACAGGGGACACTGACCAGCCTTAATACACTCCTGGAAATGGAAAAAAGAACACATTTACACCGGTGTGTCAGACCCACCATACTTGCTCCGGACACTGCGAGAGGGCTGTACAAGCAATAATCACACGCACGGCACAGCGGACACACCAGGAACCGTGGTGTTGGCCGTCGAATGGCGCTAGCTGCGCAGCATTTGTGCACCGCCGCCGTCAGTGTCAGCCAGTTTGCCGTGGCATACGGAGCTCCATCGCAGTCTTTAACACTGGTAGCATGCCGCGACAGCGTGGACGTGAACCGTATGTGCAGTTGACGGACTTTGAGCGAGGGCGTATAGTGGGCATGCGGGAGGCCGGGTGGACATACCGCCGAATTGCTCAACACGTGGGGCGTGAGGTCTCCACAGTACATCGATGTTGTCGCCAGTGGTCGGCGGAAGGTGCACGTGCCCGTCGACCCGGGACCGGACCGCAGCGACGCACGGATGCACGCCAAGACCGTAGGATCCTATGCAGTGCCGTAGGGGACCGCACCGCCACTTCCCAGCAAATTAGGGACACTGTTGCTCCTGGGGTATGGACGAGGACCATTCGCAACCGTCTCCATGAAGCTGGGCTACGATCCCGCACACCGTTAGGCCGTCTTCCGCTCACGCCCCAACATCGTGCAGCCCGCCTCCAGTGGTGTCGCGACAGGCGTGAATGGAGGGACGAATGGAGACGTGTCGTCTTCAGCGATGAGAGTCACTTCTGCCTTGGTGCCAATGATGGTCGTATGCGTGTTTGGCGCCGTGCAGGTGAGCGCCACAATCAGGACTGCATACGACCGAGGCACACATGGCCAACACCCGGCATCATGGTGTGGGAAGCGATCTCCTACACTTGCCGTACACCACTGGTGATCGTCGAGGGGACACTGAATAGTGCACGGTACATCCAAACCGTCATCGAACCCATCGTTCTACCATTCCTAGACCGGCAAGGGAACTTGCTGTTCCAACAGGACAATGCACGTCCGCATGTATCCCGTGCCACCCAACGTGCGCTAGAAGGTGTAAGTCAACTACCCTGGCCAGCAAGATCTCTGGATCTGTCCCCCATTGAGCATGTTTGGGACTGGATGAAGCGTCGTCTCACGCGGTCTGCATGTCCAGCACGAACGCTGGTCCAACTGAGGCGCCAGGTGGAAATGGCATGGCAAGGCATTCCACAGGACTACATCCAGCATCTCTACGATCGTCTCCATGGGAGAATAGCAGCCTGCATTGCTGCGAAAGGTGGATATACACTGTACTAGTGCCGACATTGTGCATGCTCTGTTGCCTGCGTCTATGTGCCTGTGGTTCTGTCAGTGTGATCATGTGATGTATCTGACCCCAGGAATGTGTCAATAAAGTTTCCCCTTCCTGGGACAATGAATTCACGGTGTTCTTATTTCAATTTCCAGGAGTGTATGTCAGCAATGCAGTGGTTGCTGCCCAAACTGCTAGTTATGCGAAACAAAAGAGACAGTGCAATATACCCAAGCTAGACGCTGGACCACACAACATTCGCTCTTCACAGAACCACGACACGTGGATAGGTACATCATGGTGCTGTATGTAGAACCAGGATTCGCCTTGAAAGATGACGTGGTACCACTCCTGCATGCAGTGTTGTTGTTGGATGCACCTTCTTGCAGCCATGTCAAGGCAAACCAGAACAATGGTTGCGGTACTGGCATTCCTTGATGTTCAGACGTGTCGCACTGTTCGTGTGGATACTCGTCTTGCTGCAAAAGTTCCCACTTCCTTTGGTCAGCCAAGTAAACAATATTTCTGTCCTCTCAGGCGCTATTCACGCGGGGACGTTGAGATCAAAAAAATGGTTCAAATGGCTCTAAGCACTATGGGACTTACCATCTTAGGTCATCAGTAGATAGGAAATGTATGTTCTGCCCCAGTTATCGAAATCGACCACTTTTTACCAATTTTTATCCTATTTTAAGGCCATTTTATATCAAAATTGACTTTTTGATCATTTTTTGGTGTTAACTACATCTGAAAATAGGGAAATGACAAAAAGTGTCCCAAATAAGTTATAGGCCTCTAACACAAATATATACAATGAAAGAATATATACAATACAACATATACTATTGTAATATACATACAATATATTAATGAATAATATCTATAACAATATATACAATATGATATATGTACAATAAACAAATATAAAATATATACAATATAAAAATATATACAATATCTATAATATACAAACATACACAATATATACAACTATGTAATCTGAATTAACATATACTATAATGTCCAAGTGGTAATGTATTTATTCCATCACCCATAATATGCCTTTTATCATCATGTGGACTTAATGCTATCTTATTTAGTTCAACTGTATATATTTCATGTTTAATGGTTCTAATTAAATTCATAGTTCTATATTGTTCATTCTTATTGAATAAGCAATCTTTATAGTCATCAAATGTTATTCTATTATTTACTACACATTTCTTAACACCTTTAGATTTTTAGTTTCTTTTTCATTTACTTTATATGCATACATTTTAGATCTTAATCCAATAAATTCTTTCATAATTTTACCATTACATTCATCTTTCATTTTTCCTAATACCTTTTTGTTCATTTGTGGTATATTATATATATTGTTGTTTGGATAATCACTTGGATCAAAATGTTCAATCATATTTTTCATATCTTCATAAAAGTCATCTGTTTTTATATTGTATATATAACTATCTGTATCTTGATAACATAATTCAATATTTGTATCATATTTAGGTTTCATTACATTGTAATGGAAATTATACATTAATTCTTTTGATAAATCTAATATACTCATACCAATATAAATTGGTTTATTAAATTTAATTTCAGTTTTATTCATATGAATAGCTACTAGATTTTCATTAAATATTGTTCTATGTTTAAAATTAGGTTTAGCTATTAATTTATCACATTTTCTACCATCTGATACTAATTTTATGTTAACTCTGTTACGTATATTTTCCATTGTTTTACCAAACACACTATTATTCATTAGTTTATAGAAATCTTTTTCAAATTCATTTTTTGCTTTTTTCCTCATTTCTGTATTAAAAGCAATATATTTGTTCAACCAATCACTTTGATTAAATTTTAAAACACGATGTATCTTTTTTAATTTCATTCCTAATGATAGATATTGTTTTAAATTTCTATAGTGTACAACATATTTTGTTTTATCATATAATGTAGTTAATAGTTTACCCATGTTTTCTGGTGCTAATGGTACATCTTTATGTTTATCATGTAATTCAATTGGATATTCTAAATCTACTTCTAATATATATCCAGTATCAGAATCATCTTTCATATTCATTATAAATTTATTCCAATAGTTTATATAAAATTCAGGATAATTTAACCATTCAAAACCACCATAAGGTAGATATTGTGACATGGCATAACCATATAGATTATTAGCATCTAAATACATTAGATAATTTGATTCTTTATTTTTATCATAATCATTTAGATATTTATTATTTGCTTTTACATATCTTTTACAACATTGTGATATACCACCTCTTATTCCATTTTCAACCATTAAAATCATATCATAATCATGTAATAATTCTAATGGTTGATTTGTCATTTTTAGCATTGAATCCCATGATAAACCAGGTGCTGTATAATACCATGCTGGATCTAAATCATATGATTTCATACATGTATCTCTAAAGTTCTCAAATACATCAGCCAATAACAACACATCTGTTTTTAGATATAAATCATGATATTCACCTAGATTTTTAATATTGAATTTATTCCATACTAACTGTGCATGTTTATAGTCATCATTAGTTATATTACATTCATTTAGTTTATTATAGAATTCATTTTTAGATGGTAATTGTGTTTCATTAAATTTATTCCAATTATCCATATAATCATATGGGTACACACCTTTTCTAATAACTAAATCTATTTCATCATCATTAAAGAATTGTTTAATATTAAGCATTTTATCTTTTGATAAATTAGATGATAGTTTATCTAATGAAGATGCCATAAATCTAAATGTATCAATAAACCTCATTTTTAACTTATTTGTTTTTTTACCAAAACTAATATATTTTTCTTCATTATTCGGTATCAAATCAATATCTTTATTATCGTAACCAAGTTCTTTAATAAATAAATGTGAATCATAACCAGTTAGATTGTGTAAGAATATTGGTACAAATGTTGGTTGTTGAAGTTTAAGATTACATTCATTACACAATGGTGCTATATAATTACCAGTTAAATGATCATGATGATGTACTTTTTTATTATCTGGTGTATATACTAATTTACATAATGTACAATTTTTAGATTCATTATGTATTTTTATTTGTTCATCTGTTAACTTATTCATTGGTTCAATTTGTGAATATATTTCACCAATTTCATCAACTTCATTTTTAATCATTTCTATGAATGTTTTAGCTGCATTTTGTCCTCTATATACAACTGGATCTTTATAATGACCATGTATATATTTCACATAGTAACAAAATCCAGATGGTTCATGTTTTTGATATTTCACTGTATATGATTTATTTTGGTTTGGTGTACATTTATCCATTTTCAATAATAAGCTTTCAAAATCAGCATATATGACAAATGGAACATACATTGTATGATTATAGTTTTTGAATGTTATATATTCACCTCTTTGAGGTATAATAATTTTAGATGATTCATGTTTTGAACAATCGATTTTATGTATACTTAATTTATCTTCTGAACTGTAATGCTGTAAACACATTTTACATATATAAATATTTTCAGTATGTTTTGTAAATTGCGATCTAACTAATGGAGATAAGTTTTTAATCCAACAATAATGTGATTGATTATTATTTTTCATGTATAATAAATCAACATGTTTAGATTTTTCATCTATAGTTGTCTTTAATGGATATATTTCATATTTTTCATTATATGCATATACATTAATAGTTATATTGAGTTTATTTGCATATTTAGGTATGTTATCAATTTTAACTGGATATTCTATTGGACCAATTTTAGATTCTAATTCATCAATATAATTTTCATAATTACTAGTTCGATCAGGATTTTTACATTTTGTACGATCAACTGGATATAATGCTGATGCTATAGACCATAGAAAGCATTTTTGATCATTATTTTTAACATTTACACATGCTTTCTTATTTCGTATTTTAAGTGGTAATTCCATATAAGATGAACCACGTAATGGTGTATATTTGTTAATGCCTAATTGTATTTAACATCCAACCTGATCCTCTATCTTGAAAATCATACATACGTTTTAACATTTCACGTTTACCATTTGTATAAAATTTAGTTACATCTCGATCATTTGTAATTGTATAGTTGTATGTTGAGAATCTAAATTCTTTTATTTCATTTGTAGTATTCAATTTGAATTCACAATACAATATTAAATTAACTTTTAATCCATTGTATATTTTAAGATTATCTTTTATTAACTTATGTATAATAGGTTTAGCTGATGTCATAATATGTTGTGGGTCTTTGATTTCAATATTGTTTTCAATGTTGTATGTTTGTAGCCTATTTTGGAACGCTTTTTCAATTGAATGATAAACATGAATTTTTCTTTCTTTAGGTTGTTCAAATATATCTGTAGCAAATGGAAATTGTGTTTGAGTATTTTGAATCAACTGTAACAAATCACTTTTACATAATTTAGAATATCCACTTATATTTAAATGTTTAGCTATAGTTTTAAGTTCACTAATATTCATTGTTGATGGATCTTTATCTTCTATATTAGCAATAGATACATTTTTAGGTGTTCTTTTTCTTTTATTAGATTCCTTAGCAATATCAATTGTATGTGGAAATAATAAATCCATTAATTCACTTTTACGCATTTTAGAGTAACCTTTAATCTTTATGCTTTTAGCTATTGCTCTAAGTTCATTCATCTTCATCTCCATTATGATAGCTCTATTTATTAAGGAAGAAAACTATTATTATTTTTGTTGTCTATTTACTTATGTAATTATTATTCAGAATATTTGGTAACTGTATTTTCACAAATAGATACAGATATATCTATTTATTAGGGATAAAAAGTAAACTAATTGTTGTCTGTATGTGTTGTCTCTTTTGTGTTTTTTTATATTACATAACTGATATTTATTAGCCTTATTTTGATAACTAGATATAGTTAGATGTATCTATTTACTTATATAATTATTATTCAGAATATTATACTCTATACAACATATGGTTATATAATGAATTAGTAGATATTTATAGATTCTTTTTCTTTTATAAGATCAGAATGAATTAATGATTTTTCATGCTGTTTAAGTTTACATCTAGCTACAATTCTACCACATTCACATGCTACCTTTTCAAATAATTTATCTTTGTTTGCTTCATAATATCTTTTAGTATAATAACATGCACACTGGTTACATACTCTATGATGTCCATCTTTTACAAATTTATCAAAATGAAATTCATTAATATTTTTATCTTCTTTACATCTACAACATTTCTTAGTTGTATCCATTTATTACACTTAAAAACTCTATTGTTGTCTAAATTCTAATACATGTACCTTTTTATCTGATCTGTCAATCATTCCTTTATATACAATATTACAACCAATTATATCTATTTTTTTATTCAATTAACTTATTTAACTGTATATAGGAATTATTCAACTAATATATTTTAGTATATACATATACATATATATTTATTCCAATAATATATTTTACTAGATATAATATTTATTCAAGTAATATATTTTACTTGATACAGATTTATCATTTTTATAGAAATAATAATTATTCAACTAATATATTTTATTTGATAGAGATTTATCGTTTTTGTAGATAAAATAATTATACATTTAATATATTTTTCTTACTTGTATTGATATACTAATTATTCTATTAATATGGTTAATATATTTTTATAGAAATAAAATTTATTAATTTATGTGTTTTACTAATTTATAATTGAAATACTAACTATTCAATTAACATATGATTATTATTTTAATAGATATATTAATTATTAATTTAATGAATTTATCCTTTTTAATAGCTATACTAATTATTCAATTTATATATTTTATAACTAGATATAATAACTATATAATTATATTTTAATTACTTATTATTGAAATAATATTTTTACTATCTTTAATATTTATTCAATTAATATATTTTAATTATTTTAGATATTATAAAAATTCAATTAATATATTTTACTGATACATAAATATATACCTAATTATTCTGTTAATATATTTTACAACTAGATATAATAATTATACTTTAATTACTTATCATTGGAATAATATTATTTTACTACCTTTAATATTTATTCAATTGATATATTTTAATTATTTTAGATATATTAATTATTCAATTAATATATTTTACTGATATAATATATAAAATAATATATTTGAATTATTTTTTTATATATACTATAACTATTTATTTAATATTTATTACTTATTAATATACATAATAATATTCAATTACTATATTTTAATAAATATGGATATATCTATTTTCTCTTAAAAAATATATCTCATAAATGGATAACCTAAACCTAAAAGAATTAAAAGCTAAAGCTAAACTATTAGGAATAAAAGGTTATTCTAAAATGAAAAAACAACAACTAATTGATCTCATTAATAATATACAAGTGAATCAACCAAATGCTAGAGAACAACAACTATTTTTTAAACTGTTACATCAACTGTATGAAAGCAATGAAACATATGCTGATATGATTGTTGATTATATTAAAAACAAAAACCCATTTACTGACTATCAATGGGATAGAATTTCAAGCCATCGTGGTTTATCCATTGAATTCATTACAACGTTTCATGATAAATTAGATTGGTTTAGGATATCAATTAAACAAAATTTATCTGATGATGCTATAAGATTATTTCATGATAAATTAGATTGGGATCAAGTGTCAAGTTATCAAACACTGTCAGAAGATATAATAAGAGAATTTCAAGACAAAGTACACTGGGGTAGAATATCACATCATCAACATTTATGTGAACCATTCATTGGCGAAGTATATCATCTGAACAAATGTTATCTGAAGAATTTATAAGGCAGGTTTCGAACCTTCGACCGTAGCAGTCCCACGGTACCAGACTGCAGCGCCTAGAACCGCACGGCCACCGTCCAGCGATGTTGAGATCCTGCAAGGTGTTCAGTCTTCATACAACTACTGGAAGACGTTTCCCTTCTTATACTGTGCAGAACTATAGTCTCGCAAACAACAAACATTGAAATGCGATTTCTGAATGGGAAACATTCTGATTATTCAAAATTTCGATGGCGTTACTCCTACCTATTTTGTGTGATGGTGCTGAAATGTTTATCACTTGCATATCCAAGGATGTACAGTACTCCATGCCAAGTTGACATTATTTGCGTGTCACCTTCATGGTGTAATTTTAATAGCCAGCAATTTCTATATATCTATATTTTGCTCTTCTTTGTTGTCGGTCCACACTCCAATGACGCTTTACAGAGTAGTTCCAATTCGTTTGATTTCTCGCCCTCATTTTATACCTGTATTGCACTAAAATACACTCTAAAAAAAAAGGCGCTACTCACCACGAAGGAATTAACTGGTGGGACGGAAATCGGTCAGATGTGATGTACGTATACAGACAAACAAGTGATCACATTTTCCGAAAAATTACATGATTTATTCAAGAGAAAGAGCTTCACAAATTGAGAAAGTAACGGGTTGGTCGTGCCAAATTGGCACATTGTATCATCAAAATCGCAAGCTGGTTGAAGAGCCCTGTCCAGAATGCTCTAAATGTCCTCATTTTGGGAGAGATTTGACGACTTTTCTGGCCAGGTAGTGTTTGGAAAGCACAAAGACGAGCAAGAAACTCTCGCCGTATGCAGTTGAGTATTATCTTGCTGTAACGTAAACTCTGAATGCCATGCCATGAGGGGCAACAGAAGGGGGCGTAGAATATCGTCGATGTACCGCTATGCTGTAAGGTTGTCGCTCCTGACAACGAACGGGTCCGGCTATGAAAAAAAAAAAGGAGTCTTAGGTCTTCACTTCTGATTGCCGGTTAATATGGCGGGCGACTGTCAGGTGGGAATCCCTCCTCTGTCTGGGACGTCTGGAGATGCGTCTTCGCTCCCGAATTTCATTTCGTGAGGCAGAAATGCCTTCAGTGATGAATGTCGCTTCGAATTGAGCACCGATGACCAGTGAAGACGTGTCTGGAGACGCCCTGGAATTTTGATTACTTACCTGACTGTCGCCCACCACATGTCTCGACTACCAGGAGTGATGGTATGGAGTGCCATTTCTTTTCATAGCGGAGCCCATTTGGTTGTCATCTGCACTGCATTTACAACACAGTGTTACGACAGTGATAATCTACACCCTGTTTTGTTGCCCTTGATGGCAAGCCATCGCAGGCTTACAGTACAGCAAGATAATGCTTGCACACATTTGGTGATAGTGTCTACATGGCAAGCCATTGTGAGTATTGAGGCAACCTGCTTTCTGAGCCACTCTGCATTGTTGCCAGATTTATCCAAGACGGCGGCGATGACGTCACCCAAGATGGCGGCGTGTAGACTTGGCAACAGCACATGACATCATCCAAGATGGGGGTTGTAACATCATCCAAGATGGCTGATTTTGGCGGGAAGTTTGAATTCTGGCGGGAAGATAGGTCAGTTAGGCTACCTCCACTAACCTAAGTCAACCGACCGCCAACTCTTCCTAGGGATTGGTGGGAAAAGGACTTTTTGATAAAAGGAGCTTTTTTAGAAACCACGAATGAAAACATATGTATCACCTAAATGTAAAATAAAAAGCACAGAGTAATGTTACAGTTTTACATAGTGTATTCAGTCTGTTCTGTACAGAACATTACTTAGTAAATTCAAAAACTGTTTCCTTACTAGCATCGTTCAAATGTTAGTTTCCTTACGAGTGTTGCTCAAAATGTTGTCCATGGTAATCATGGCAGAGTGTACTTACAAGGTCGAGAATCCTAACAGTTCGGCGCAAGTACTTCGGTAACTGTGCCATTCCTATCAGCCAGGTCCACGTGAGTAAACTAGACTCTTCACATGCTTCAGAAGAAGTCGATTGGTGTAGCTTCAGGTGACCGAGCTGTAGTGTGTGTACATTCTATGTACAGGCAAACAAATGATCACAATTTCAGGAAGATTGGACGATTTATTCAAGAGAAAGAGCTTCACTAATTAAGCAAGTCACTTACACAATGGTGCATCTGTGGCACCTAAGCAAGCATTTATTCGGCTTGGCATTAATTGAGAGAGTTGTTGGCTGTCCTCCCGAAGGAGATCGTGAAAAATTCTGTCTAAATGGCTTGTAGGATTGCAAAACCCCAGCCGGTTGGAGGGCCCTACCCACAATGCTCTGACTTTCTCAATTGGGGAAACATCCGGCGACCTTGCTGGCCAAGGTAGGGTTTGGCAAGGAGAGAGACAAGTAGTAGAAACTCTCGCCATTTGTGTGTCATGATTTGCTGAAATATATGCCCACAATACTATTGGGGCAACCTACAGAATGAGCCACTCTGCATTGTTGCCAGATTTATCCAAGATGGCGACGATGATGTCATCCAAGATGGTGGCATGTGGACGTGGCATCAGCGCATAAATGTCATCAAAGATGGCAGCCATGATGTCATCCAAGTTGGCGACTTTTAACGGGAAGCTTGAATTTTAGTGGGAAGTTTGGTTTTTGGTGGGGAGAGAGTTCAATTGGGCTTTCTCCACTAACGTAACCCCCCTACCCTCCCCTACCACAGAAAAGTGGCGGGAAGTTCAAATTCGAATGGGATAATGCATCACAATATGGTTATATCTACTAATCGAGGGAAGATTGGTCCTTTGGGCTGCCTCCACTAACTTAAGTCTTCCGACTGCCAGCTCCACCTAGGAAGTGGCGCCAGTTTCAATTCTGGCAGTAAAGAAAGATCATTTGGGCTATCTCTACTAACCTTGGACAGCCTACAGACATGCAAACCACTCGTAAATAATGCAATACATTTATGTCCAGAGACCCAAATGACTCGTAAATTGTCAAAATATTAATCCATCTAAAAGACTCTGCAAAGATGCTTGCTAATCGCCACCTGTCGAAATCATGCCCCAGTCTTTACTTAAACAATTAGTGGCAGCACCACATTCCAATGTGTTCGCCAAGAGATCCACATGTCAACTGACCTAGTACACAGTGCCACCACGAGAGCGCACTGTTGTCCATTCCGTGATGTAATCCAAGATGGCAGCCGTGATGTCAGCTGACCACTTAAGTACCATTAATGTAGATGGCGGCAAACAGTGTGTTCACCATGAGGTCTGGGCATAGTACACAGTACCACCACCAGAGTCTGCTGTCGCCTATTTTGTGACGTAATCCAAGATGGCGGGGAGAAATGGCAGGAAAATGACTTTGCCTGTGCTGGACATATGTTTTTATTTTGCAGGCAGTGTCTCCACCATGAGATCGCGACTCCAACTGACCTACTACACAACACTGCCACCAGAGGGCGCTGTGATCCCTCCTGTGATGTAATCCAAGATGATGGAATGGAGGGGGAAAATGGTGCGAAAATGATACAGCCTGCGCTGGGCTGCTGGAGAGAGTAAGGAAGGAGTGTACTTTATTTATTTTGGAACAATTTATCTAGGGATGGATTATATTTATCACAGTGACACAAAACATATGCTTGGGGTCAGGCCACACTACCCACAAACCTGTAAAATTATAATAAATAATGCTCTGCAGACATGCAAACAACTCCTAATTTACCGAAATAATGTAAGTACAGAGATGCAGACTCCTTCTAAATAATTGAGTACACTGATGTGTAGACATGCTCAGTACTCGCAACATGTCCAAGTAACGCATAGTGCAGCCTACAGACCTGCACACAAAATAATGCAACAGATACGAAAACAACGTACGCAGACACTGTTTGCCACCCCCTGTACAGTAGACTGCACAGGAGGCTACCTGCAGTCCCTCAAAGTGACGCAGCCGTCAGCTGTCACACCTTGCACAGATGCCCTCAAGCATGAGGCGGCAACATCCCATTCATACTTGGTACCTGACAAATTCATCTTGTAATATGTGTTCCGATAGGCACTGTCACTAACACGACCAGACGGGAGCTAGATGCTCTAGGGGTGCTCGCTTCGACACCACCGTGAGGCACCACCAAACACAAGCAAGTGTGCCCCTTCATTTTCATGCCACTGTAGGTGAAAGTTGTTTCTATTTTCGAGTATACAGTGAGTGTTATATTGACGTCACAGAATTCCAAGGCACATTTATGAATCTCATATGCGAGACGCCTCTGGACAGGATATGTTACCATTGATGACAGACTAGCACAAGGCACATTGTTCCTAGCACAACATCAGACACGCATCTAACTGTGCTTCACCACCCTGCGTGACTGACGCAACACCGTGAAATGCACATACGTAGCTACAAACAATCGCAAGCGGATCTAAAAAGGTTCTAAATCTTATATTGATATCACATGACTATGTAAAAAATAAGGACTGAGTCGACATTACGGGAATTGTATAGTGTCCCAGAAATAGTTAACGCTCGCTTCCTTGTTGTCTCAGTTTGCATGCATGGAAACTCTTGCCCTCGCAGAATCTGTTTATGAAAATAGCGCAGAATAACGTCGAATGCAGTCTTCCTCAAGGACCTAACGGGGTACTCTGACCATCATGTGTTACCCTTCCTGCTTTCAACACACACAAACCTTCCTTACACTATGTAGAGACTCCTATATCCCAGCACAAAGGATGTGAATGAATTGAGCATTATGATTGGCTCTTAACAAATTTACCCGCTGAATTACTGATGCTGCTGGTATCGAAGCACCGTCCACCTTTTTTCCTTCTGCAGATGAGACTTTCAGCGGTTAATTTACACAAATCGCCGTATTGCACTGGCAATTAAATCTTACAGACTGCCATACATATTGTCAAATACACAAAGGTCTTACTCATTTACACTGCTCTCCCAATGTTGACAGGAACTAGAATATTAGAATGAGAAACTGATCTGCGAACCATCAATATATCACCGTGTGCCCTACATAACGTGAAATACGGAATGACTCCTGCTCAATTACACTGCTCCCCCACCCAGGACAGGAGCTTGAATATTAGTGCGTGAAACCAATCTCCAATATATCACCATGTATCATGTCAAAGTAGTAAACATACAATTCGTATCCTGCACCAAACTAAATCAGCCCTTTTACATGATTTGTACATATACCGTGATGACGGACAGAACCGTATATACTCCTCACAGCACTAGATATTTTCCCACAGCCAATGATCACAAGTCATCCATCCCCAACGCATGACCAGAGCAATCTTAGTGGATCGAAGTTGCTCTCAGAACTGTTCTACAAATTCGGGCTCGTTTCCCTTCGGCACATGCACATTACTGTTTCTGGTCAGAATGTGCTTCCTTGCTTGCTCGCTTTTCTACGCACATCTCCAGACTCGGGGATTACAAGAACACATGGATTTTCACATGGTTTGCCATAGTATTATACCATTTTCGCAGTAATTTTCGATATCAAGGACTAGGCAGCATCCTACTGATCACTAGCGCAAGATAATACACATGATATATACTGGAAATTATTTCTCTACAAACCCGAAACTTTAGCTAGGTGGGGCATGGTGTAAACCAATGGCTAACTAGGCACTTGTCTACATCTACATCTACATCCATACTCCGCAAGCCACCTGACGGTGTGTGGCGGAGGGTACTCTGAGTACCTCTATCGGTTCTCCCTTCTATTCCAGTCTCGTATTGTTCGTGGAAAGAAGGATTGTCGGTATGCTTCTGTGTGGGCTCTAATCTCTCTGATTTTATCCTCATGGTCTCTTCGCGAGATATACGTATGAGGGAGCAATATACTGCTTGACTCTTCGGTGAAAGTATGTTCTCGAGACTTTAACAAAAGCCCGTACCGAGCTACTGAGTCTTCCACTGGAGTTTATCTATCATCTCCGTAACGCTTTCGCGATTACTAAATGATCCTGTAACGAAGCGCGCTGCTCTCCGTTGGATTTTCTCTATCTCTTCTATCAACCCTATCTGGTACGGATCCCACACTGCTGAGCAGTATTCAAGCAGTGGGCGAACATGCGTACTGTAACCTACTTCCTTTGTTTTCGGATTGCATTTCCTTAGGATTCTTCCAATGAATCTCAGTCTGGCATCTGCTTTACCAACGATCAACTTTATATGATGATTCCATTTTAAATCACTCCTAAAGCATACTCCCAGATAATTTATGGAATTAACTGCTTCCAGTTGCTGACTTGCTATTTTGTAGCTAAATGATAAGGGATCTATCTTTCTATGTATTCGCAGCACTTTACACTTGTCTACATTGAGATTGAATTGCCATTCCCTGCACCATGTGTCAATTCGCTGCAGATCCTCCTGCATTTCAGTACAATTTTCCATTGTTACAACCTCTCGATACACCACAGCATCATCTGAAAAAAGCCTCAGTGAACTTCCGATATCATCCACAAGGTCATTTATGTATATTGTGAATAGCAACGGTCCTACGACACTCCCCTGCGGCACACCTGAAATCACTCTTACTTCGAAAGACTTCTCTCCATTGAGAATGGCCAGCCGGAGTGGCCGAGCGGTTAAAGCGCTACAGTCTGGAACCGCACGACCGCTACGGTCGCAGGTTCGAATCCTGCCTCGGGCATGGATGTGTGTGATGTCCTTAGGTTAGTTAGGTTTAAGTATTTCTAAGTTCTAGGGGACTTATGACCACAGCAGTTGAGTCCCATAGTGCTCAGAGCCATTTTGAACCATTGAGAATGACATGCTGCGTTCTGTTATCTACGAACTCTTCAATCCAATCACACAATTGGTCTGATAGTCCATATGCCCTTACTTTGTTCATTAAACGACTGTGGGGAACTGTATCGAACGCCTTGCGGAAGTCAAGAAACACGGCATCTACCTGTGAACCCGTGTCTATGGCCCTCTGAGTCTCGTGGACGAATAGCGCGAGCTGGGTTTCACACGACCGTCTTTTTCGAAACCCATGCTGATTCCTACAGAGTAGATTTCTAGTCTCCAGAAAAGTCATTATACTCGAACATAATACGTGTTCCAAAATTCTATAACTGATCGACGTTAGAGATATAGGTCTATAGTTCTGCACATCTGTTCAACGTTCCTTCTTGAAAACGGGGATGACCTGTGCCCTTTTCCAATCCTTTGGAACGCTACGCTCTTCTAGAGACCTACGGTACACAGCTGCAAGAAGAGGAGCAAGTTCCTTCGCGTACTCTGTGCAAAATCGAACTGGTATCCCATCAGAGCGATTTTGATTGTTTCTCTATCCCTCTGTCGTCTATTTCGATATCTACCATTTTGTCATCTGTGCGACAATCTAGAGAAGGAACTACAGTGCAGTCTTCCTCTGTGAAACAGCTTTGGAAAAAGACATTTAGTATTTCGGCCTTTAGTCTGTTATCCTCTGTTTCAGTACCATTTTGGTCACAGAGTGTCTGGACATTTTGTTTTGATCAACCTACCGCTTTGACATAAGACCAAAATTTCTTAGGATTTTCGGTCAAGTCAGTACATAGAACTTTACTTTCGAATTCATTGGACGCCTCTCGCATAGCCCTCCTCACACTACATTTCGCTTCGCGTAATTTTTGTTTGTCTGCAAGGCTTTGGCTATGTTTATGTTTGCTGTGAAGTTCCCTTTGCTTCCACAGCAGTTTTCTAACTCGGGTGTTGTACCACGGTGGCTCTTTTCCATCTCTTACGATCTTGCTTGGCATATACTCATCTAACGCATATTGTACGATGGTTTTGAACTTTGTCCACTGATCCTCAACACTATCTGTACTTGAGACAAAACTTTTGTGTTGAGCCGTCAGGTACTCTGTAATCTGCTTTTTGTCACTTTTGCTAAACAGAAAAATCTTCCTACCTTTTGTCATGTCTGTGAAGACATTTACTCGAGAACTCGAAACAAATAGAGGCAACTGATATTTCCAATCTCGAATACCTATGTCAGTGACGTAGTAGATTCCAGATCATCCCTATAATTAACAAGGTCAACTAAAGTGTTTCTCATGTCTAGAGAACTGGCAAATCTGTCTTCCAAATGCTAGATGCACACACCACAATCGATATTCTCTCAACTAAATAAAGGTGTGAAATGTGCAGAGCAGAATACCAACAATTTACATGGGAGGGAATAATGATGCAGCTCAAACACACCTCCATATTCAATCTTCTCAAATTTCCACCCAATGACGGAAGTTGTCCAACACATGCTAAGTATTAGTTCACTATTTGGTCGTCTAGAGGACAACACGGTTAATTCATCTACATTCCTACACTCCAACAGGCATCTCCAGTCTGACACCTCCTACCATTAATTGGAAACGTGAATCACCCCCGCACAGGCCACCAGCGCTGCACCAAGCACACACAGGTAGAATTTTTATCCTAATGAATCGGTCACATATATATTTTATCCCTGTACTTACAACTAAATGTTCCGATCGTGGTCTCAGTTGAACAACATTCGACAATGAGCGAAGTATCGGAAATACACTCTGTTGACGGCTGTGTCTCTGGAAATAGAAATATCAGTACCATTCTCATGATTTGACATACTCTTCTCTTGCTATCACACTACTCCACGTCAAATCGATACCTTCCATACAACTGTACATAGTCATTTCCTTCGCACATGGTAGAACACAAACACATACTTTATAAGTCTGATGCTGAAATGCGAACATGTCACGCACCCCCTACTACTAAGTATAATAATTCGTCAATAACTGATAGCTGGCAATATGAAATAATACTGAGAGAAAATCAACCATGGGTGGACATGTCTCATAAGTTTTTCTTGTGAGCGCTACCACTGTGTACTAGAAAGAGAGACGTAATCGGCCAGATGTTAAAATAACTCGATCCCAACAACTACTATATGTTACTGTCACAAGCTCCTATGGTTCTACGTGTATCCATGTTAAAAGCTATACTGGGTTTATAAATCGAGGTATGACATTACCTTCTGAATGATGTAGTTTTTCTATCTGGACAAATACCGAGACAGTGATCGCAAGAGTGCATATTATCAAACTAGCAGTCCAATTACACGTAGCCTACGATGCAACCTCGTTAGAAAATCGCTGAATTTTGAAAGTGATTCGGCTAAGGGATGTGCTATGAAAGCAGTATTTGCGACTCCCTCACACCGCCCCAGCTAGATATTTCTATAGTACTTGTAACATATTCTGACTTGATACCATATCAGAATTTCTGCAATATAGCCACCATCGTGGGCCATCGCTGCACGCAAGTAAGCTCAACCCGTCACTCTCACGCTGCTGTAGGTGAAAGTTGTTTCTATTTTCGAGTATACAGTCAGTGTTATACTGATATCACAGAACTCCAAGGTATGCTCACACCAGTCTCATATGCGAGATGCAGCTGGACAGCACGTGTCTTTACCGTTGATGACAGAGTAGCACGGGGCGCATTGGTCCTAGATCGACAGGAGAGATGTGTCTAATCATGCTTAACCACCCAGCATGACTGAAGCAATGCCGCGAAATGTGCGTGTAGCTACAAACCATCACAAGTGCATCTAAAAAGGATCTCAATCTTATACTGATGTCACATGACTATGTAAGAAATAAGAGCAGAGTCAACCTCACGGAAATTGTATAGTGTCTCAGAAATAGTTAATGCTCGCTTCCTTGATGTCTCAGTTGTTATGCACGGAAATGCATGCCCTAACAGAACCTGTTTGGAAAATAGTGCACAATAACGTCGAATGCAGTCTTCCTCGATGACCTAACGGGGTACTCTGACCATCATGTGTTACCCTTCCTGCTTTCAACACACACAAATCTTCCCTACGCTATGTAGAGGCTCCTATATCCCAGCACAAAGGATGCGAATGAATCGAGCATTATGATTGGCTCTTAACGAATTTACACGCCGAATTACTGATGCTGCTGGTATAGAAGCACCGTCCGCTTTTTCTCCTTCTGCATACGAGACTTTCAACAGCTAATTTACGCAGATCGCCATATTGCACTGGCAATTAAATCTTACAAACTGCCATACATTTTGTCAAATACACAAAGATCTTACTCATTTACACTACTATCTCAACGAGGACAGGAACTAGAATATTAGAATGTGAAACCGATCTGAAAACCATCAATATATCATTGCATGCCCTACATAGCATCAAATACAGAAAGACTCCTACTCAGTTACACTGCTCCCCCACCCATGACAGGAGCTTGAATATTAGTGTGCGAAACCAATCTTCAACCCAACAATATATGCCATTTCCACCCACCATCTTGGATTACATCACAAAACGGACGACAGCGCTCTCTGTTGGTGGTACTGAGTACTAGGCCCAGACCTCGTGGTGAACACACTGTTTGCCACCAGCTTGGATAACAGTACTTATGTCATCAGTTTACATCATGGCTGCCATCTTGGATTACATCACGGAGTGGACGACAGCGCCCTCTGGTGGTGACACTGGGTACTAGCTCAGTTGGAGTGTGGACCTCGTGGTGAACACATTGGATGGTAGTGCTGCCTCTAATTGTTTAAATAAAGACTGGTGGATGATTTCGACAGTTGACGATTAGCTAGCATGTTTGCAGAGTCTTTTGGATGTATTATTATTTTGACAATTTACGAGTTGTTTGGCTCTCTGGACATAAATGTATCGAATTATTTACGAGTGGTTTGCATGTTTGTAGGCTATGTCATGTGTTATTTTGACAGTTTACAATTAGCAAGTGCGGGTGTAGAGCATTATACATGAGTTATTTAGGAGTACTTTGCAAGTCTGTGTGCTGTGTGGTAAGTCAGAGCATGTGTTATGTACCACTGTGATAAATATATGATCTTTCAAAAATCCACCCCTAAATAAATTGTTCCAAAATAAATAAAGTAGACTCCTTCCTCTCTCCAGCAGCCCAGTGCAGGCTGAGTCCTTTTCCCACCAATCCCTAGGAAGAGGTGGCGGTCGGGTGACTTAGGTTAGTGGGGGTAGCCAAAGTGACCTATCTTCTGACGATTTTATAGGTCAGCAGAGATAGCCCAAGTGACCTTCCTTTACAGCCAAAATTCAAACAGGGGTCAGTTCCTAGGAGGAGATGGCGGTCAAATGATCTAGGTTAGTGGAGGTAGCCCAAGGGACCTATCTTCCGTCGATTTTCTTAGGTTAGTAGAGATAACCGTATTGTGAAGCATTATACTGTTGGAATTTGAACTTCCTGCCACTTTTCTGGGGTGGGGGAGGGTAGGGGGGTTAGGTTAGTGGAGGTAGCCCAAAAGATCTGTTTCCCCACCAAAATTCAAACTTCCTACCAAAATTCAAACTTCCCATCGAAAGCCGCCATCTAGGATGACGTCACGGCCGCCATCGTGGATGACGTTTATGCGCTTTTGCCATATCCACACCATCTTGGATGACATTATCGCCGCCATCTTGCATAAATCTGGCAACAATGCAGAGTTGCTCAGATGTTTGTTGCCCCAATACTATTGTGGGCTTATATTTCAGCAAATCATGGCCCACAAATGGTGAGAGTTTCTACTGCTTGTCCCTGTCCTTGCCAAACCCTACCTTGGCCAGCAAGGTCCCTGGATGTCTCCCCAACTGAGAAAGTCAGAGCATTGTGGGTAGGGCCCTCCAACCGGCTGGGGTTTTTACAATCCTACAAGCCATTTAGACAGAATTTTTCACGATCTCCCTCGGGAGGACAGCCAACAACTCTCTCAATTAATGCCAAGCCGAATAAATGCTTGCTTAGGTGCCACAGATGCACCATTGTGTAAGTGACTTGCTCAATTAGTGAAGCTCTTTCTCTTGAATAAATAGTCCAGTCTTCCTGAAATTGTAATCATTTGTTTGCCTGTACGTAGAATGTACACACACTACAGCTCAGTCACCTGAAGCTACACCATTCGACTTCTTCTGAAGCATGTGAAGAGTCTAGTTTACTCACGTGGACGTGGCTGATAGGAATGGCGCAGTTACCGGAGTACTTGTGCCGAACTGTTAGGATTCTCGACCTTGTAAGTACACTCTGCCGTGATCACCATGGGCAACATTTTGAGCAATACTCTTAAGGAAACCAACATTTTGTACAATGCTAGTAAGGAAACAGTTTTTGAATTTACTAAGTAATGTTCTGTGCAGAACAGATTGAATACACTATGTAAAACTGTAACATTACTCTGTGCTTCTTATCGTACGTTTAGGTGATTTGATATTAGAACTTTACCAATAATGTTAAGGTATTTTCGCAGAAAGAGCGATAACTGACCTGAAAAGCTAAATCATAATAAAATAATTGCTCCGTAATGAGCCACTGATGACTAAAGGTCCTTTATATGAAAATACCGAACAACCACAGGAATTCCGTCGGTTGAGTTCTGATTCATCATGTATAAATGGATGCAAATGGGTATATTTTGGTCTACCTGTTGCTGTGAAAGCCCCTAACTCGAGGTATCATAGCGCACTCAGAGTTATATAACTTTTGCGGTTTCGACAAGAAAACCTTTCGAAACTTGTGTTCTTACGACGAGTTGGCACAGGAGTCCGTGGAGCGTCGGGTGCCCAGTGGTCCTTAGTGAGAGAAAGCTTCCCATTATTGCTTGAGGCATGCACTGGAACGCTTTGGTTGGAGGTTAGAGGGACTACGTCCTTATTGCCATAAATTTTGGCACATAATGTTGGAGCCACAATATTCCAGGAAGTCTATAAAACTATCAGAAACAATCGCTAATTCAATAGTAAAGTGAGATCATCCTCAACGTCTCAGATGTAAGTGATTTTCGATAAATAAGTTTACTTTCTCTACACAAGCACACATACTTACTTCAGCACAACCCTCCCGTTGTAGCAGTGATTTGTCAGACACACGTGGATTAGAATACCTCCCATGAGAAAGTAAATCTTATAACTTTAACAAAATGCTCGTCTAGAGCTCTTTTTCTGATCTTACAGTTTCCTATATACAAGTTCACCTGAAATCATAAACTGGTCGATCAAAACATCAGTGGAGCACATCTAACGATGTTTCCTGTCAAGCTGGCAAAGTTAAATCATGTGATCAACATGCGAGTAATATTAATAAATCGCTGTGACTCAACTTCCTGGTACAAATTTTTCAATTGGACGCATATTCCGTAAGCCGACCAGGGTACAAACCAACGTTTCAGTTATCAGGCACGTTCATACCACTTCCCTTTCTTTCTTGGATGATCCAAGTAAAGACAAGCTCCAATTTCAATTCCTTATTCGTTGTTCTCTTCTTTTCTTCCGGTACTCTTCCATCTGTTTACTATGTTTTTTCTTCTTTCTTCTGATCACTTCAAATCAGCTTATTCACTCTTCTATCTTGCAAGCCTTCCACCTTCAATACTTTTCCCCTAAACACTTCTCTGTCAGTTGTTGCTTCAACTTTTACATTATTTTTTAAAATTATTTTCAATTTCACGGATCCAACTTGTTCTGGACTTCTTTTATGTGCAACTGTTAGCAAAGAAATTGCTCTGTAGTTGTTAACGTATTGTTTATTGCTTTTTTGATGTAGTGGATGTATCAAGGCTATCTCCCACTCTCTTCGGATTTTGTCTGTTCTCCAGTTTTCTTCAAATATTAATTTTAGCTCACTTTTTATTTTTGGTAGAGACCGTTTCAAAAGTTCCCCCGTAACAAAGTGTTTTCCACTAGGTTTACTGTTTTTCTTTTTAAGGTTTTCATTCATAGGCGGTTGTAAATCTTCTTATAGATTTTCACGAGTGTTTAAGAATTCCAGCTTATGGATTGCTTCTGGACAGCTAAGAAGCTGATAAAAATATTCTGCACGTGTTTTTCAGTTTTCAATGTTGCTTAAGCCAAGTTTGCCATTTCCATTTATGAGACATGCAATTGGGATTTGGTATCTCGTCAGTTTGTCATTAAATGTGTGAGAGAAACCGTGGGTATCATTTTTTGAAAAGTTTTACTCAATTCCTGCAAATTTCATCTTTTCAGAATCTCTTTTAATTATAATTATCCTTGTTGTTTTCTTTCTTTGCTGTTTAATTTGATCATAGTGTTGAATTTTTCTTGAGCATTTCCACTTTTCCATTTTCGGTCCTCCCAGTTAAAGCTTCTTCACGTACTTCATTCCACCATGTTATATTTTTATTTTTGATTGACCCAAATGTTTTCTATTCAGAGTTATTAATTCCTTTAGATAATTCTGGCCAGTTGATATCCTTAGTTATTTTAATGTCCTCTCGATGTTTTTGAACTGATTTCATGTAGGAATTATGTTTCAGGATAAGATGAGATTGTTAGTACAAAATCTGATTTTTCCGTTCGAGGTTTACTCCACTAGGCTCTTCCGTGTTCTCTCCATCGTTGGAGTAATATAATATCTATTATACCTTATAATTTAATTAAATAGAATAAATAAATCAAATTCAATTGCAAGCAGGGTGAACGTCTCGTCACTCTGTTATTCTCTTCATAACTGCTACGTCGTATTTATTTTTTGAACCCTTAAAGTGGTTGCAGACTAATAGTTATAAATTTCTGTTTCCATAGAACTTCAAAAATCTTGTTTTCGTTGATCGTGTTTAGGAGGATTGTTGTTCGGCAGAGGTCAACAAAAATATAACTATTCAGTTTACTAGTGTAACTCCCATTACAGGACTCGTTTCATTTGGTCTAGATGTGCTCCTATACGGTACTGTAATAGTTAAGTTTCTGAATGCGTGTCTTGTATCTGAGATGACTCTGCAGCTTGCAGTGCTCTTCAGTAATATCTACTGCCGGAAAAAAATGCGACACCCTTAAGGACAAGTGTGTTTTATTGACAGGTGGTGTGGTAGGTAATTCATCACTGTAAAAGTATATGACAACATATTCAGACAAAGTGAAACACACATGTCCCACTTTTAATAACTTTTCTTATGTCTTGACCACACTTCTATTTTTTCAACAACTTTACGGGTTTCGACTTCCGGTCGTTTTCGAAGGCTACAAAATAAAACAAAGCTGGATCAGAGGATGTGAAAATATGGTACATATCACCACTGATGAAAGATAAAGATACATTACGACGACTAGAATATATTTTCCTAGCTTCCCAGTGTTATGTCAGTCACATAGAATTGTTCATTAGGTACATTGTTTCAAGTCAACATTCTCGATCACGAAACAAGTGCAGACTGCTACCAAGGGAAAATTTTGGGAGCCAGGTGGACTAAACAGCTTCGCAGCGCTGCGTACGTGTACGTGCTGCAGTTTGTTTAGTGTCTTATGACCGGATTGGCCATAGGCCGATAGAGTATTCATATGTGGTTGCTCAGCGCTTCACGCTGCATGAGACAACAGCGCTACTATATGTGTTAACAACGCTTATATTATCTAAGTTGTCATTTTATAAACAATTGTAGCCACAGTATTACAAACAATTTTACAGGATTTATAATATGTCAAGGTAATATCGCGCACCCCGCGTCCTAGCATTCTACAGTGTTTGTTATTCACAGAAAAACAGTTACGTAGTCACACAACCACAGAATATCTTGTGTACGTTATCTTAAGTGTGCGACCTTCGGCCAGTTCCCTTCCAGCCGTATATCAATCACTATAATTTTAGCTTTTATTAAACGTTTGGAGAAAAGAGAACCACTTGTATGAATATCAAGAGCTCAGATGGAAACCCAGTTCTAAGCAAAGAAGGGAAAGCAGAAAGGTGGAAGGAGTATATAGAGGGTCTATACAAAGGCGATGTACTTGATGACAATATTATGGAAATGAAAGAGGATGTAGATGAAGATGAAATGGGAGATACGATAATGCGTGAAGAGTTTGACAGAGCACTGAAAGACCTGAGTCGAAACAAGGCCCCGAGAGTAGACAACATTCCATTAGAACTACTGATGGCCTTGGGAGAGCCAGTCCTGACAAAACTCTACCATCTGGTCAGCAAGATGTATGACACAGGCGAAATACCCTCAGACTTCAAGAAGAATATAATAATTCCAATGCCAAAGAAAGCAGGTGTTGATGTGAAAAATACCGAACTATCAGTTTAATAAGTCACAGCTGCAAAATACTAACGCGATTTATTTACAAACGAATGGAAAAACTAGTAGAAGCCGACCCCGGGGAAGATCAGTTCGGATTCCATAGAAATATTGGAACACGTGAGGCAATACTGACCTTACGACTTATCTTAGAAGAAAGAGTAAGGAAAGGCAAACCTACGTTTCTAGCTTTTGTAGACTTTGAGAAAGCTTTTGACAATGTTGACTGGACTACTCTCTTTCAAATTCTGAAGGTGGCAGGAGTAAAATACAGGGAACGAAAGGCTATTTACGATTTGTACAGAAGCCAGATGGCAGTTATAAGAGTCGAGGGGCACGAAAGGGAAGCAGTGGTTTGGAAGGGAGTGAGACAGGGTTGTAGCCTCTCCACAATGTTATTCAATCTGTATATTGAGCAAACAGTAAAGGAAACAAAAGGAAAATTTGGAGTAGGTATTAAAATCCATGGAGAAGAAATAAAAACTTTGAGGTTCGCCGATGACAGTGTAATTCTGTCGGAGACAGCAAAGGACTTGGAAGAGCAGTTGAACGGAATGGACAGTGTCTTGAAAGGAGGGTATAAGATGAACATCAACAAAAGCAAAACGAGGATAATCAAATGTAGTCGAATTAAATCAGGTGATGCTGAGGGAATTAGATTAGGAAATGAGACACTTAAAGTAGTAAAGGAGTTTTGCTATTTGGGGAGCAAAATAACTGATGATGGTCTAAGTAGAGAGGATATAAAATGTAGACTGGCAATGGCAAGGAAAGCGTTTATGAAGAAGAGAAATTTGTTAACATCGAGTATAGATTTAAGTGTCAGGAAGTCGTTTCTGAAAGTATTTGTATAGAGTGTAGCCATGTATGGAAGTGAAACATGGACGATAAATAGTTTGGACAAGAAGAGAATACAAGCTTTCGAAATGTGGTGCTACAGAAGAATGCTGAAGATTAGGTGGGTAGATAACATAACTAATGATGAAGTATTGAATAGAATTGGGGAGAAGAGGAGTATGTGGCACAACTTGACAAGAAGAAGGGACCAGTTAGTAGGACATGTTCTGAGGCATCAAGGGGTCACAAATTTACCATTGGAAGGCAGCGTGGAGGGTAAAAATCGTAGAGGGAGACCAAGAGATGAATACACTAAGCAGAAGGATGTGGTTTGCAGTAACTACTGGGAGATGAAGAAGCTTTCCCAGGACAGGGTAGCATGGAGAGCTGCATCAAACCAGTCTCAGGACTGAAGACCACAACAACATTAAACGTTTATGAACTTTTACTGATGATAGCAATTTATGTGCAGTAAGTTGTATAAAAAAACGATTTGTTAGTCAACAAAAAAGTTTGTTACACATTGCTTTGTAAAGTAATACCTTTGTGTGAAACACCGTAATGTGATTTCCATGTTTACTGATGAAATTTTTTTATATGACGAAACGATGAAAATTGTTGTTGTAAACAGAAACAAATTTTAGCCTGTACCACGTACTCAGCGGTTTAGTCCACTTGACTTCCAAGATTTTCTCTTGCACTTGTCTCGTGATCGAGAATGTTGACGTGATATAGTGCACCTAATGAACAATTTTATATGACTGACATAACACTGGTAAGCTAGGAATCCATATTATAGTCGTTGTAATATGTCTTTTATCAATGCTGATGTGTATAATTTTCATATCTTATTATACCAGTTTCGCCTTGTATTTTTTTAATCCTTTGAAAATGATGGAAAGTCGAAACGTGTTAGATTGTTGGAAAATAAAAGTGTAGTCAAGACATAAGAAAAATTATTAAAAGTGTATCCAAATGGCCACCTTGTCTCATGGCAAATTACAGCTTATGACGCACTAAAGGGTCTCCAAACAGCCGCATCAGTACAGAGTGTACCCCCCCCCCCCCTCCGCCCCCCACCAAGACCACCACTGACGACAACACAGGTGTGTAGTCTCGCATTCGAATGATCTTGAAGGTGCCGAATGGTGTCCTATGATGAATTGGGCCATGCACCGTGCACCTTTTGTTGCTATTTGGCAATGGTTCTTGCAGGTTCTGGAAAACGAATATGTTCCCACCTCACCAGGTCCCACATGCATTCAGTTGACGAAAGTTCTAGTGACATTGCTGGTCACGGCAGATGTTATTGCGTCGTAGCTGCCGTGTGTGGACGCGCATTGTACTACTGGCAATGCACGTCACCTTCCTGTGGGAGAAATGGCAGTGGGGATAAAGGCTGTGAAATGTAGGGGGCACTGGTTACTGCTCACTGTAGAGACACCAAATGTGACCTCGAGTTGTAACTTAGGGCTCCCCCCGCACACCATAAATCCTGGGATGGGACCTGTGAGTTGTGGGTGGATGCACTCTGGAATAGGCACCTCACTAGGTCTACACTGTACACGTGTATGGCCAGCGCTCGCTCACAGTCAGAACCTACTCTCATCGCTGAAGGCAACAGAGCGCCATTCCGTTCTGCTCACGACACCAAAGCTTGGTAGTGCCGTGGTGTCAGCGGTAATGTGGCCAGAGGTACACTTGATCCTTGTCTTGGTGCTGGCAGATGGTCCCACTGGTTCTTGGTGGCACAGCAGGTGCAACACTTGCCCATATTTCTTCTCCGGATGATATTGGTCTGCTACTGCTGTTCCCACAATGCGTCAGATCTTGACGTGCGTCTGCAATAGACAGAGGTCCAGAACCTGGTATACAGGTGTTGGAATGTTCCCTAGATCTGAAAGCAGCGAGACACCACTGATACACTTTGCCCAACATCTGCAGCAATCTGTCGATACATCCATCTAGCTTCGTGCAGGTCACCAGTGCGACTGTTCTCAAGTGGCTGATGTTGTTCAATCAGACTATGTATTCGTCGGTGGGGCATGGTTTTACGCTAGAAAGAATGTTGTACACACAGTTCACTTCTAAACCCAGCCCAGATACTGCCTGCTGAGTCAAAACAGAGGGCCCACATTCAGGCCCCCAGAGCGCCATGTGATCGCTGATGACCATGAAAAATGAACCACTAACACTGCAATCCCTCAATTTGCACATATTGTACCCTGGTGCCAATCAACATAGTTGTAGCGATGACTTTAAAATCTTTAGAACAGGCTCTCACTTTTGATTAAGGAAGGACTAGGCCCAAGTTTGCACATATAATAAATTTTATTATAGTGTAGTTCGTCAGCACATGTTCACATTCATTGGTACTAAAAAATATATACTGTACAGTTGACATTCATTACACTCTTTATCCTTTAGCAAACAAATTTTGAAATAAATACGATTACTATCAAATTATCTTTAAACCGTTTCAGTAACACCAAAAATTTAAGCAAAGGCTTTCGAAGTGAACTCAGGAAGAAACTCCCCTCACAACCAGGCTAAAGTTTACCTTACCCTTAAATAAAATATACTAAAAAACTCAACGTAAAAAGGCACAAACATAATTGAATTTAAAAAAAATATTCACCTAATTAATAAAATTATTGAACGTTCAACATTATCTTAGCAAACCTTGAACAAAGCAAACTTTCTGCAAGCTTAATTACCACACATTTAAGCATAAGCTACTCAGACAATTATAGCTCAATAAAAGTGCTAAATTACAGGAAGAAAATACAATTTAGAATTTGACAGTCCTGCTCTGGACACATGCCCTTCTTGCTCTCCGAACGGACCCGCACGACCCGCATACTCCTCCGAACCAAAGTACATAAACAGTGAAACCAGAACAAGAAAGCCTTCTAGAACACACAGAAATCTGCTATTAGAAACATTTCTACCCACGGCCTTATACATACGTTGCAGTCTTTAACATGCAAATAAAACACAATAAAATAGTGGCGATACAATTAAGAAAACAACCCCGCAACTTAATTACGAGTAAAAACCCTTAACAATTACACATCTCTCTTTAACTAATGAAAAGAATATTCACTGATATACACATACGAAAACCAAAATGCCTCTTTCGCAACCAATTAGCATGTCCAGGCTTAGTCGAATATTAATTAACGACAAGTAATTAGCAGCACCAGTATCATAATCTGAATCTGAACTGAGAAAGTTTTTATACGACGAACGAGCCTGCGCAATTCTTTAATTTTTGCGATAACCACAGTTGTCATTGGAATGATGCTCACTAGAAAGATTATCGGTAAGACAAACTCCAGCAGATGGAAACCGAGCCCCATAACCAAGTCTGAGGGCCGGAGAGCAGATCAACGTCCGGGGTTAACACCAAAGAGCTGGAGAAGAGGTATGTGTCTTAGCTTCGTCTTACGAGGCCAAAGGTGGCTAGAACTCGTAAACCGCTATTTAAAAGACGAGATTAGTTGCGATTTCCACGCGCAACGACTTTCCGGCTGAAAACCGTAAATTTACAATCTTTTGTTACACCTCAAGCAATAATAACTCAGATTATTCAATGGAAATGACAGGTAAAATCAAGTGAACTTTGAGGCTTATTTCCATGCACACCAGGAAGTAACTCGACGATCCCAGAATTGCCAAACATACCCTGCCTTGTTTCCAAATCTCAGTTACAGTACCAGCAGGAAGGAGACGAACCGATGTGATCCTACAGCGGGCTGTGAAGTGACCATATCTGGCGTCTCCAAGTCGCGGCTGCTACGGCCTGGAATACGTAATGCGTCTGATTCGCATTTCTATAATTAGGTTTAGGGACTGGAGCGTAGTTACTAATAATACTTAGAACTGACTGCAAACTAAGCATCATAAATCAGTAACTCTCATAGTTGTTTTTAGATTTCTTTCGTATGTGTATTCAAAACTAAGAAAAACATTCACAGAAATTTTCGGGCCTCGCCGATAGTCGAGCACAACTAAGAAATAAAATTAAAAAAAGGATGTGTGTGTGTGTGTGTGTGTGTGTGTGTGACAGAGAGAGAGAGAGAGAGAGATAAAAACCAAAAAGAATGAGAGAGTAAACAATTGTTGTAAAGAAATTGAATAATGGTATGTAAAGAAATCTTTCATTAAAATAACACTTTCCACATCATTACGAAATGTCATATTCATGATCTATGGAACAAGAATTAATCTAATGTAATCTAATCTAATTATATCATATTGATGACTAGCAATGAAGAGTCATAAAGAACCGAAACTTTTGCCAATTCCAGTAACCAAATCTAAACTTGACAATAAAAGACGACAATTTTTGTAATAAACCGGGACTCTTATCAAGACCATTTCGTCCCCGTTAACTAACCACGAAAGATGTCTGATATACCTCCATTCTGAAGTAACAAAGTTTGCATGCATTTAAAGTTGAAGAGCATGATGTGGAGTTCTGTGACGGAGATACGAACCCAACATATAATCGGATTGTTAACTAAGTAAAATCAAATGTTACGTATCGGTTTTTCTTACCAGCTGCTAGGTGTTTGAATCTAAAATAAGGATACAAATTTTCGTGCCTAAGCGTCAATCGAACTGCACACCTACTGTGCATCCACGAATATAGCTTAAGTATCAGTTGCTTACTCACCAACAGTAAGATGTGTGCGTGTTTGATCAGAAATAACGGCACCTAATGCGATTGGTGGCAATACATGGACGGACATTAAAAATGCACGTTAATTTTCACTAGCAGGCCGGTGTGCACGTGATAGGGCTTGAAATGGTATTATGAATATTTTTGTACTGGATCAGGATTCGGACCCACATTCTTACCTTTGGAGGAGACCTAGAGAAGATTGCAGTCTTGGGAAAAGGAACGAAATGATTGAACTATACTGTTACGAGAGATTCAGATCCTCGAAAGAGGAGATACGAATTCGAATCACAGTCCAGTACCCAATTTTTAAACGTCTCTAGTTCAATCAAGTACAAGTAAAATAAGAGCCCTGTTCCTTTAAATGGCTATCGGTTCATCAAATAAAATAAAATTTTCTAATGTAAGCAAGTTTAATGGCGACTGTATTTCTGTTTACCATGACTTCCGCTATGTCATTTCCAACGTAAACCGGCTCTGCCCAGTTGGTAATGAAGGAACGTGATGTTTAATGCGGATTCTGGATTATAACGTCTTTCTCTTGAGGTTGCCAGAGGTAAAGCAAATCTGTTTGTGCCTCTTAAAAGTAAATGCCTAAACCCACGCATTGCACCTGCGATAGTTCGTCCAACAGACCATTGTGGCCACATTTCCCAGCCCCAGCAGTGTGCTGTAACGGATGATGTGCTTAGATTACAAAATTAGTCACGGTGGAAAAAATGCGAGTCTATTCAATGGTTAAGTAGAAGCAAGCTTCTGACGCGGAGATTATGCTATTCTCATGTCAGCAGGATGTAAAGACTCTTCTAGGCATCATTGGTTAGCCATTTTGAAATTTTCACAAATTCAGCAAATTTCTTAGTTCGAGAAAATCCACTATGAAGTGTGAAGTTACCGGACAATTCGATTATTACCGTCATTATTACTATCATTTAATGCCTTTTGGTCACTATAGAAGGAGTTTCCCAAGAACAGGTTCTTTCTCTGTCTGCGGAATCCTTTTCATGTTAATATCAAACATCAGCAATTACTCGAAGATTAGATTAAAACTAAAGTAATTGATGAAGAACTTACTTGATAGCAAAAACGCGTTGACTTTCTTCATTTACTGGTGCCTAGAAATGGCTATCGAGTACTGCCAAACCAAAAAGCAAGAGATCTTACTGCCTTCCGATATACGTCGCTGTCAGTCCTTCCATATGATTTGGTCGACATGACCTGTTTCATGTTGTGTATAACAGACAATGTTTTATAAAATCAATTGTTTTCCTTTGCAATAAACAGAAAGATTTTCATTCTAAGCTATCTAAGTACAAAATTTTCGCAATGTTAGTTCAAATTTAATATTCGCTTCTATAATGTAGGAAAGTATTTCACAGTTGCAAAACTCGCATCCAACTCACTGACCTTACACTTAGTCGCTGACCATAAATTCTAGCTTAGAGTGACACCAGTTTAAGTAACCTAATGTAGCTTTCTCACTGGAAAATACGCAATTCACTCATTTGGCTCCATAAGTACACTGTAACAGTAATTTCTGTGTGTATGCAATGCATACAGGTTGTAGAATTTAGTGGTGCTCTCTCTTCCACTTTTGTGTACAATATGCCTGATCTTAACGGCCCTTTATCATTACAGGCCCTGGGCAGAGCAACATCATACTGACAACAGTAATGTGCTTTTACTGACAACCTTACTGTTCGTTTTACCTGATTTTGTAATCATGTAAATAAAACAACATGACCTTCCAGTGAGTGTATTTCGTCCCCCTTTTCCTTTTGTGAAATTTGTCTATCACACACAACATGAAACAGGTCATGTCGCCAAATCATATGGAAGAACTGACAGCGACGTATATCGGAAGGCAGTAAGATCTCTTGCCTTTTGTTTTGGCAGTACTCGGTAGCCATTTCTAGGCGCATGTAAATGAAGAAAGTCAGCGCGTTTTTGTTATCAAATAACGTCTTCATCAATTACATTAGTTTTAATGTCATCTTTGAGAATCTTTCGCAAATTTATTACATTTAGCAGTAACTTTCTCGCACCCGGTTTATTGAATCTCTACTACTTATTGCTGCTGGTGTTGTGTACAGTGTAACTTCACGCGCCCATGTTAGGCAAAATTTTCTGCCTGACTCATGTAGTACTATCACCGTCAGAGGGTGGTACGGGACTACAAGTCCCACCGCCACATCTCCAAAGTGAATTGCAGTGACGCAGTCACTGCCCTGTGGAAATTTACTGCCTCACCAACACAGTTAGACGGCAATAGACCGGTGATGCGGTATTGTAACATATCACCCCGGACTACAAGTCCATTTAAAACAAAATAAAAAGTGTACAGTGTTGTCATTTTAGCGACAAGAAAATGTGACTTTTGCCTTCGTCTCAGCGAAAATTAGTGAGCGACTTACATGGCGACTTTTGGAGTATTGGCAACTTTTGAAGTACAAATCAAAACTATTTTGGGCCACTATTTTCATTAACAAAATTAAGATTTTAACTATAGAGTGGGTACTACACTGACTTTGTTCTAGATTTACTAAGTTAAATTAAGTTCTTAGCAGATCCTGTAGCATTGTTCAGCATACAGTAAACTTGAATGTGGGAATTGCCTACAGAGTAAGAAAACCTTGACTATATTTCAATTCATTATTCATTACCAACTAGCCTGTTATCGTCGATAGCGTATCGATCTATAATTCTTCAACTTTTGAACTCCCTTTATTTTTCGATTTGACAAAAAACATACGTAATATTAAGTATAATAATATACATTTCTGTCCAGCAACCTCTAATTTTTTGAAGTGTTAACTCGCAGTCAAATTATTACCACATGCACAGTGGTAACGCAAGAACAATTCGTTGGGGGGTATCTCAGACATTATTACGTTTTAAACAATGAACGATAGGACTGATATCGAGTTACCGAGTGAGTAGATTGTTTCATGACCTCTAGTTCGCCTGAGTTTTAATGTATTTTCAGTGATTTTAAATTGGCGAAATTTATGTTGTAGTGGCTTACATAATGGATTTACCGCAGAAGAAGAAGAACGCAAGAACAATTCGTTGGGGGGTATCTCAGACATTATTACGTTTTAAACAATGAACGATAGGACTGATATCGAGTTACCGAGTGAGTAGATTGTTTCATGACCTCTAGTTCGCCTGAGTTTTAATGTATTTTCAGTGATTTTAAATTGGCGAAATTTATGTTGTAGTGGCTTACATAATGGATTTACCGCAGAAGAAGAAGTACGCTCAAAAATATCGGTATGCGTGGGAAGCAGAACCTGAATTCAATGGTTGGCTGAAACCAGTCGTTGGAGACTTATCCAAGGCAAGATGTCAAGTATGTGCAACAGAGTTTTATGCTAGATTGTGTGATATTAGAAAGCATTCGTAAGCTATTAAGCATAAACAAAGAATTGATTAAATAAAACACAAACCACCTTACCTGTGAAAATTGTTCCGAAAACTACAGTTAGAATAGCAAGCAGACAGGAAGGCGCCCTTTATTTATTTATTGCTGAACATTGTTCTCTTTTACCTGTAGATCATTTTAGGAATACTGTGCAAGAAGGTGTTTTCCGGTGATGAGGGCGCTAAAAACATGCAATTACATCGTACAAAATGCGCTAACATTATAACTGAAGTTCTGGCTCCATACTGTACACAATCATTGGTTGAAGATATAGGTAACCAAAAATACAGTGTACTAATAGATGAATCCACAGATGTATCAATATCTAAAATGCTAGGTATCTTTATGTTGTGTCTAGACAAGACAGTCTAGACACAGGGTGAGGTTACCGAAAGGGCACGCGTCAACTCACACCGACTGGCGTGAAGTCTGGAACAGGATAAGTAATTAATGTTATAAAGAAAAGTACGTAGCTAAGTTAATACTCAACTTTTATTCCATCATTGTGGTACATCGCTCTGTGTTATACAAGTGAGACTCTCTCCAGATATGGTTAATGGCGCCTTGCTAGGTCGTAGTCATGGACTTAGCTGAAGGCTATTCTAACTGTCTCTCGGCAAATGAGAGAAAGGCTTCGTCAGTGTAGTCGCTAGCAAAGTCGTCGTACAACTGGGGCGAGTGCTAGTCCGTCTTTCTAGACCTGCCATGTGGTGGCGCTAGGTCTGCAATTACTGACAGTGGCGACACGCGGGTCCGACATGTACTAATGGACCGCGGCCGATTTAAAGCTACCACCTAGCAAGTGTGGTGTCTGGCGGTGACACCACATTTTATACGGTACTATAGTCTAAACAACCAAACCATTAGATCAGCATTTCCCAAACTCGCTGTAGTAGAAACTGCAGATGCAAGAAATCTGGCTGCTGTTCTTGTGAATTCTTTGAAAGATCTCAAACTTCCAATCGCTACTATGGTAGGAATTGGCACAGATAATGATTCTGCAATGGTTGAAATAAACAATGGGCTTTTCGAACAACTCAAGAGAGAATATGGTTTGAAGTATTCGGTATTGATCCGTTCCATTTGTCACTCTCTTCAGCTTGCAGTTTCCCACTCCTCAGTTAATACCATACCCAGAAACATAGAGTTTCTTGCACGGGAGACCTACAATTGGTTCTCCATTACACCCAAAAGACAAGAGGAATATAAAAAGGTTTATGAGACAATAAGTTGTGGAAAACAGCCACTAAAAATTTTGAAGGTCTGTGCAACACGTTGGCCTTTCAATTGAACCAGCAATATGAAGAATTCTGGAGTAGTGTGAAGAACTAAAGCTACATTTTTCACTTGCCATGGTTCAAGACAATTGTTACATTGCCGATCTTTTGTACAAGATGTATTGTGACGACTCAAATCATCTTTACGTGTTTTACCTTAAACATGCTCTGAAAGACGTACAAATAGCAATAAAAGCTTTTGAAGGAGGAGTCAATGACCCCACTAAATTACTAGATACACTTGTATTTCTCATGCACTCACTCGGACAATACATAGTTTTTCCAACTGTTGATTTGTTGACAACACCAGTTCCAAGCGAATGCATGTACGCAAATCCGAACCTTGGCTTTATGTTTGAACAGAAATTGTCTGAGTCAAGTTTGTCTGAAGAAAATAAAGTTTATTTGAAGAAGAGATGCATTCAGTTTAGTCTGAAACTAATAAAAGAAATTCAACAAAGACTGCCAAGTAACGTTACGATCCTGAAAAAAGTCTATGATGAATGTTGAAGAAACACTAAAAGTGAATAAAAATAGTGCTGTAGCGGATGTAGCCAAAGAATTGGGTTTTAGTGGCAATTTCATAGACGGTATGCTGCAAGAATGGCATAATATCAACTTCATTAGGTGGAATAACACTACTAACACTGTTCGATATTGGAGTGAGGTTTTGCGGTATAAAAATGCTGCAGGGGAGAATCCTTTTTCTCTGATTTCACAGATAGCAATGACTGTTCTATGCCTACCACATTCAAATGAAGAAGTGGAAAGAATATTCAGTTCTATGAACATTATAAAAACTAAAAAAAGTAACAGATTATCGTTAAAGACAATTAATGCTTTGATCATATTGAGAGACCAGCTGAAGAAACAAAATAAAGATTGTGCATCTTTTGACATACCGTCAGGCGTATTGGAGCTTATTAGAACGAACAAAAGTTACTCTTTTGCGACAAAACCATTCGAACTGCAACATCATCTTTTGAGCGACGTTCAACCCTCTACACCAACTACAATTCTGTCAGAGCATGAAACAGAAGAGTTATTCGATCTTCTGAGTGACGACGATGAATAGCTCACATACCAGTATGTATATATTTTGTAACCTAATTTGAGTTCTTGCTTTCTTTTGTTACAAATATAGTTGTGTATTCCTAGTATATTTGACTACTGTGATTGAAACAACAATTTATGTGTTGTATCAATTATGATGACTTGTTTAATCAAACGTTAGCGTATTTTATATGTATGTTGTTCCAAGCAATGAGTCATTTAATTAAGACAATATAGCAATTACGTATGAGACAATTTTTATTATTATTTTATTACCCAGATTCATAAGGATGTAGGTTGCAGTAGGTACTGGGAGATGAAGAAGCTTGCACAGGATAGAGTAGCATGGAGAGCTGTATCAAACCAGTCTCAGGACTGAAGACCACAACAACAACAACCCCCCCCCCGCCCCCACTGGCTTATTGCACCATTTACAGCACGAAATTTTCAGTACATCCCTAGTAAAATTAGTTTTAGTGACTTTCTAGCGACTTTTGATATTGAATCTAGCGACTCGGGTTTTTTAGAGTTTGCAACATTGCCTGTGTGTGACTGCAACTTATCAAAGCAAACGTGGATCCCTGTTCCTACCCTTGTACTCCCCTGAAGTGGTCAGCAATGCTCTATGTGATTCGTCTGTCGCACCAGCTCTAGTATTAGTAGTACAGCAAGTCGGTGGACGGATGTCAATGTTCGTGAAAAACTATACATACAAATAATTGATAAGTTGTTGTGGAAATTTATACCCGTAATAAATTACAATTTTTTGTGTTATTATTTCATTTAAATGATCAAATGTGCTATCATCAACATGGACAAATGCAATGAATATGGATGATACGATACTCTATGGTATTCTGCGGTTTGAATTCACTCTGTTTTGTTAGCAGTTTCATTGATTTGATTTTATAAATGATACTGACAATATTATACACATGTATAATGCATTATTCGTACTACGACTTCTCCCGGACAATTATTTTGTTCAAATTGCACAAGAATTCCACCTGACGTAGTGTAATAATGTTGACTCTAAGCTGTGTTAATATCACTAAAATTACAGATCGTACATCAGAGCTTTTATAATTTTTTTGTCTTCGATGTATTTAATTATTCTTAGCAAATTGATCATAAACAGGAACCACAGAATACGACCCGCACACAACACTGACGTATGCTGCCAGAAATATTTTTCTCCATGATTCGTGCGTAGTTTAATTTTGGCCTCATACATCAGCAATGAAATCTTGTTCAACAATAAATACCATCAGCACTGTTCTTAGAAAATGCAGTCTGATTCGACTAATTTTTTCTTTTATAAATAGAGTTCAGTACCACCAGTGCACATTTATTTCTTACACATCGGAATATTGTTTGCAGTTTCAAGTAATTTAAATTTGCCGCTGTGATAAAAGTTAAGATGCCAGCCAACAGAAGATAGAGGATTTCTGTTTTAATTAAGATCTTCCTTTGCTCAATAAATAATTAATCATTTAAATTGATGCCACCAATAAAAAATTACTAAATTGTTTTGCAAATTAGTTTAACACAAACCCATGCTATTTTCAACTAGAAGTACAGACGAAGTTGCTATATATTCGCAACTAACAATGGCTGCGCTTCTTGCAGCTATGATAAAACAATTAATACAAAATTATAATTAAAAGAGGAAGTGAATTTTCAGTAATGAATCATAAATAGTTTTAACGCATTTGGCTCTATTTGTTTTTACCAGCAAATGAACATAAAAGTACAATAATTTTACATTAAATGTTTTTCATTCAACAGACCTCAAATCGATTCGTGTCTTGCGTCGGCGACGTACATCAGAAGAAGACGACAGAAGGGTACAAAACGAAAGAAAAGAATGACATAGATTAACAAAGAATGTGAAACAAATATTGTCTCTGTTATACATAATTATCATCTTTTTAAAAAATAATTACATAATTGAACGAATATTATTGAGTTATGTAATTTTCCACACGTTCATATTCCACTCGCAATATATATATATATATATATATATATATATATATATATATATATATATATATATACAGGGTGAGTCACCTAACGTTACCGCTGGATATATTTCGTAAACCACATCAAATACTGACGAACCGATTGCACAGACCGAACCTGAGGAGAGGGGCTAGTGTAATTGTTTAATACGAACCATACAAAAATGCACGGAAGTATGTTTTTTAACACAAACCTACGTTTTTTTAAATGGAACCCCGTTAGTTTTGTTAGCACATCTGAACATATAAACAAATACGTAATCAGTGCCGTTTGTTACATTGTAAAATATTAATTACATCCGGAGATATTGTAACCTAAAGTTGACGCTTGAGTACCACTCCTCCGCTGTTCGATCGTGTGTATCGGAGAGCACTGCAACATCATCGCGTTTCTACAGAATGATCTGCCAATGTTGCTCGAAAATGTCCCACTGGAAACGCGTCGACGTATGTGGTATCAGCATGATGGTGTACCTGCACATTCCGCAATTAACACTAGGCTGACCCTTGACAGGATGTTCGACGGGCGTTTCATAGGACGTGGAGGACGCATAAATTGGCCAGCCCGTTCTCCTGATCTTACACCTCTGGACTTCTTTCTGTGGGGTACGTTAAAGGAGAATGTGTACCGTGACGTGCCTACAACCCCAGAGGATATGAAACAACGTATTGTGGCAGCCTGCGGTGACATTACACCAGATGTACTGCGGCGTGTACGACATTCATTACGCCAGAGATCGCAATTGTGTGCAGCAAATGATGGCCACCACATTGAACATCTATTGGGCTGACATGTCGGGACACACTCTATTCCACTCCGTAATTGAAAACGGAAACCACGTGTGTACGTGTACCTCACCCCTCATGGTAATTTACATGTGCGTCAGTGAAAAAGACCAATAAAAAGGTGTTAGCATGTGGACGTAATGTGCTGTTCCAGTCTCTTCTATACCTAAGGTCCATCACCGTTCCCTTTGGATCCCTACGTAATTCGGTGCTCTCCGATACACACGATCGAACACCGAGGAGTGGTACTCAAGCGTCAACTTTAGGTTACAATATCTGCGGATGTAATTAATATTTTACAATGCAACAAACGGCACTGATTACGTATTTGTTTATATGTTCAGATGTGCTAACAAAACTAACGGGGTTCCATTAAAAAAAAGTAGGTTTGTGTTAAAAAACATACTTCCGTGCATTTTTGTATGGTTTGTATTAAACAATTACACTAGCCCCTCTCCTCAGGTTCGGTCTGTGGAATCGGTTCGTCAGTATTTGATGTGGTTTACGAAATACATCCAGCGGTAACGTTAGGTGTATATATATATATATATATATATATATATATATATATATATATATATATATATATATATCGTGGATGTTATAACTGTACTCCTCATCATATTATTTATAGTTCAAACACGCTCACATGTGGCTGCTGTTGCAACAAACCCATATTTAAGGTTCGTTTTCTCTAGAATATAACAGTGATAGGTGCCGGGTTGGAGTCCTGGGAAGGACTACTACCGAGAAAATCCGGTATGTCACAGTTGATTGTGCTTCGATATCAATCCGATTAGGTTCTAGGTTCGAATCCCTGTCCAAAACAAGGCTTTACCTCACGGCATTTCAAGTAAGTTACTTATGAAGAAGCAATATTTAACATCTCTCGTAGCTCGTTAACAGGGACAGTAGATGCTGGGTAGGAATTCGCGTCCGTTAAAAATGTCTGCATTATGTAATTTAAAGTTGAAATTTGTCAACTGATACTGTCTAAAATCGAGGTATATCGCTCTCTGTATGCCTAATCAGGAATGACTGTTAGTTTCCGTCAGTCACGAAATCTTTGCTTAGTTCGCATGACCTGGGTTTCAACCCATATGCAGATCGAGATGGTTCGTCGTGTCATTTGAAGTTCATACATATTCTCAACTAGCTGCTCGCGAATAACTTAAATTTTTAATGTCATTTTATGTTAAATAATAAGTACGGGTTGTTACTCTCAAGAGGAAATCATGAATACGACGAACTTACTACTTGCATTACCTATCTGACGTAATAATGAGAGTGGTAGTATTCCAGGTATGTCATTTATTGTAATAAATGTGAGCTTACAAGCCTTAAGGACAGTCTTATCTGTGATAAGGTGTTCCCTGATATTTGTAGTATCGTGGTATTACTTTACATCTTGAGTTATTGCGAAACAGAGCAGTGCTTTCTAGTGGTGACTTATTGGAACCATTTTCAATAGTCAAACGACTGTGCCTAAGCCACGTCTCTACCATTTCTTTCTTCAGGAGTGCTAGTTCTGCAAGGTTGGCAGGAGAGCTTCTGTACAGTTTGGAAGATAGGAGACGAGGTATTGGCAGAAGTAAAGCTGTGAGGACGGGGCGTGAGTCGTGCTTGGGTAGCTCAGATGGTAGAGCACATGCCCGCTAAAGGCAAAGATCTCGAGTTCGAGTCTCGGTCCGGTACACAGTTTTAATCTGCCAGGAAGTTTCATATCAGCGCACACTCCGTTGCAGAGTGAAACCCTCATTCTGGAGACATTTGGATCTATCGAATTATCAGCCAAATGCTTCGCCGGCTCAATCTCCTGATCTCACTCCATGTGGTTTCTGGTTGTGCGGCTACCTGAAGGACAGGGTTTTCCAGAGAAACATTCACACATGTGCTGATTCCATATTTTTAGATTTCCAGAAGGCTTTCGACACCGTTCCTCATAAGCGTCTTCTAACCAAACTGCGTGCTTATGGAATATCGTCTCATTTGGATTCGTGATTTCCTATCAAAAAGGCCATAGTTCGTAGTAATAGACGGAAAGACATCGAGTAAAACAGTAATAATATACGGCGTTCCCCAAGGAAGTGTTATAGGTCCTCCATTGTTCGATATCTATATTAACAACGTAGGAAACAATCCCAGTAGCCGTCTTAGATTGTTTGCAGATGATGCTGTCATTTGCCGTCTTGTAAAGTCATCAGATGACCAAAACGAATTGCAAAATGGTTTAGATAAGATATATGCATGCTGCGAAAAGTGGCAATTGACCCTGAATACAGAAAAGTGTTAACTTATTCACATGAGTACTAAAAGAAATCCGCTAAACTTCGATTAGGCGATAAGTCACACAAATCTGAAGGCTGTAAATTCAACTAAATACTTAGGGATTACAATTACAAATACCCTAAATTGGAACAATCACATTGATAATGTTGTGGGTAGAGCCAACCAGAGATTGTGATTCACTGGCAGAACACTTGGGTGCTACAGGTCTACTAACAAGACTGCTTACACCACCACCTATTCTGGAGTATTGCTGTGCGGTGTGGTATCTGCATCAGGTGGGACTGACGAATGACATCGAAAAAGTACAAAGAAGAGGAGCTCGCTCTGTATTATCGCGAAGTAGGGAAGATAGTGCCACAGACATGATACGTGAATTGGAGGGACAATCATTAAAACAAAGGCGTTTTTCGTTGTGACGGGATCTTCTCATGAAATTTCAGTCACCAGTTTTCTCCTCCGATTGCGAAAACATTCTGTGGACACCCACCTACATAGGGAGAAATGATCATCACGATAAAATAAGAGAAATCAGTGCTCACACAGAAAAATTTAAGTGCTCGTTTTTCCCGCGCGCCGTTCGTGAGTGGAACGGTAGAGAGACAACTTGAAGGCGGTTCGTTGGACCCTCTGCTAGGCACTTTAGATGTGGATGTAGATCTGAAGCACAGCGTATCAAGAGATGTAGCCAGCATACCTACAGACACGCTTCGTTCTGCTGTGCAGATAGCAATCCTCCACTTTCAGACTCTTCTGGGGACTGATGGGCGCCATACTGAGCCCCTTTTGTAGCAGCAGCGGTGTTGGTATGTAATGGTATGATGTACCGTAGCCGGCCGGTGTGACCGAGCAGTTCTAGGCGCTACAGTCTGGAACCGCGAGACCGCTACGGTCGCAGGTTCGAATCCTGCCTCGGGCATGGATGTGTGTGATGTCCTTAGGTTAGTTAGGTTTAAGTATTTCTAAGTTCTAGGGGGCTGATGACCACAGAAATTAAGTCCCATAGTGCTCAGAGCTATTTGAACCACGTACCGTAGCGGCACATTAAAAGGGTTTCAATTGAATTGATTATGCATTATTTTCTTGTCCATGTGCTTGTCATTAATGCTACCAAGTTATTTCAGATGGTTATTCACTTTCTGTTTACCTCGTTTGGTTTCCCTTAAGACGTGGAGTAGGAAAGTACGTTCCTACGCCTTGTCATCTATATTTCGTGACATTGTTCGCATTATGTCCAAGAATTTCCGAGCCAAAGCAGTTATTTCCGATTTTATTCGTTTTATAACTAATATACACTCCTGGAAATTGAAATAAGAACACCGTGAATTCATTGTCCCAGGAAGGGGAAACTTTATTGACACATTCCTGGGGTCAGATACATCACATGATCACACTGACAGAACCACAGGCACATAGACACAGGCAACAGAGCATGCACAATGTCGGCACTAGTACAGTGTATATCCACCTTTCGCAGCAATGCAGGCTGCTATTCTCCCATGGAGACGATCGTAGAGATGCTGGATGTAGTCCTGTGGAACGGCTTGCCATGCCATTTCCACCTGGCGCCTCAGTTGGACCAGCGTTCGTGCTGGACGTGCAGACCGCGTGAGACGACGCTTCATCCAGTCCCAAACATGCTCAATGGGGGACAGATCCGGAGATCTTGCTGGCCAGGGTAGTTGACTTACACCTTCTAGAGCACGTTGGGTGGCACGGGATACATGCGGACGTGCATTGTCCTGTTGGAACAGCAAGTTCCCTTACCGGTCTAGGAATGGTAGAACGATGGGTTCGATGACGGTTTGGATGTACCGTGCACTATTCAGTGTCCCCTCGACGATCACCATTGGTGTACGGCCAGTGTAGGAGATCGCTCCCCACACCATGATGCCGGGTGTTGGCCCTGTGTGCCTCGGTCGTATGCAGTCCTGATTGTGGCGCTCACCTGCACGGCGCCAAACACGCATACGACCATCATTGGCACCAAGGCAGAAGCGACTCTCATCGCTGAAGACGACACGTCTCCATTCGTCCCTCCATTCACGCCTGTCGCGACACCACTGGAGGCGGGCTGCACGATGTTGGGGCGTGAGTGGAAGACGGCCTAACGGTGTGCGGGACCGTAGCCCAGCTTCATGGAGACGGTTGCGAATGGTCCTCGCCGATACCCCAGGAGCAACAGTGTCCCTAATTTGCTGGGAAGTGGCGGTGCGGTCCCCTACGGCACTGCGTAGGATCCTACGGTCTTGGCGTGCATCCGTGCGTCGCTGCGGTCCGGTCCCAGGTCGACGGGCACGTGCACCTTCCGCCGACCACTGGCGACAACATCGATGTACTGTGGAGACCTCACGCCCCACGTGTTGAGCAATTCGGCGGTACGTCCACCCGGCCTCCCGCATGCCCACTATACGCCCTCGCTCAAAGTCCGTCAACTGCACATACGGTTCACGTCCACGCTGTCGCGGCATGCTACCAGTGTTAAAGACTGCGATGGAGCTCCGTATGCCACGGCAAAGTGGCTGACACTGACGGCGGCGGTGCACAAATGCTGCGCAGCTAGCGCCATTCGACGGCCAACACCGCGGTTCCTGGTGTGTCCGCTGTGCCGTGCGTGTGATCATTGCTTGTACAGCCCTCTCGCAGTGTCCGGAGCAAGTATGGTGGGTCTGACACACCGGTATCAATGTGTTCTTTTTTCCATTTCCAGGAGTGTATATAAGTACAGGGTTATTTGGTAACCATGATAGCATTACGGAGATGTTTAGCAAACTCAAGTGGCAGACTCTGCAAGAGAGGCGCTCTGCATAGCGGTGTAGCTTGCTCGCCAGGTTTCGAGAGGGTGCGTTTCTGGATGAGGTATCGAATATATTGCTTCCCCCTACTTATACCTCCCGAGGATATCACGAATGTAAAATTAGAGAGATTCAAGCGCGCACGGAGGCTTTCAGACAGTCGTTCTTCCCGCGAACCATACGCGACTGGAACAGAAAAGGGAGGTAATGACAGTGGCACGTAAAGTGCCCTCCGCCACACACCGTTGGGTTGCTTGCGGAGTATAAACGTAGATGTAGATGTATACGTACTATCATTCAAGTCGGAAAGGTTGCCATACTGGTCAGACAAGCAGCAGAGGTAGTATTCGGTTGACTGTCACTATGCTGTGTTTCTGGAATACTGAATGACGCGTTTCCTAAATTGTGCTTTAACGTACTCAACCCACCAACTAATTCGTTACTTGTATCTTAGTTGAAATCGGAGACATTTGATAGAAGTTTCTTTGATCTGCTGTTTTAGTCTTCGTTGTGCAGTAGTGAGGTGCTTAAATTGGCAGGTGCCGCTTGCAATGTAATAAAATAAAAAAATTATTTATTTGTGACTATTAGTGTAATGTAATGAAATAAAATATGAGCCGTGACTTATATAAAAAAGAAACACCTATTAACGCAATGGCTCAGCATAAAAGAGAAATAACTAATGTAGGAATATTATTAACAGTGTAATATGTTGTTTAATTTAGCCCGACGTGTACAAGCACTCAGTAACTAGCTCAGTTCTCAGGGTAGTTACGTAATCATCGATAATTAATTGTCCTTTTTCTATTTCCCAACACTATGGATATTATTCCAGGTTCGTGAGAAGTCGTGTGCTTATTGCACCAGAGAATATTTGCCAAGTCTGTTCGATGAGCACTACTATAATACGTAACTTATCGTGGTTTCGTCTCGATTCCCCAATATAAGGTAACAAGAGTAGCATCTACGAATGAAATCCTATAATGGAACTGGAATCCTGTGACCAGAACTTTTCTGCCTGGGATGTTATCTCGTTATATAAAGAAAATCTGTAAATAAAATTGTTAAGTTATTAGTAGCTGGCTCCGGTCTCGTGGGATCTCAAATAAAGTTAATTGTCCTAACCGACGGCACGTCTCGTAGATGAGCTAAAAGAAAAATGTTAAAGATTTTTCTAAGATGGCGCCTAACAATGAAAATTCTTTGTTAAGGCCCATATCTACTTAAGGCAGTCTAGGTATAAGACTCACAACAGATTGACCACATACTGAAATTCTTTTGACAAAATAACCATTATATTTTTCGAGTTTTAAGTACAACTTACATTATAAGCTAGTACAGCAAGATGAGCTTTCCACAAGAACGTCCTCTTAGGTCCGAATCCAAGCAGACAAGATAAGTGAAAGACAAAGGAAAGATAGTTCATGCATAGAAGCGCAAGAGTCCAGGGAATAACATGTCCATTGTAGTTCTATCTCTTCATCTTTGGCGTACTTGTCGATTATTTATAAAATTTATCGTAATATTTAGTCTACATTTTTTTAAACCCAAGTCCACCCAGAAGAAACAGTACAATGGCCCCCTGGTATGGCTGGGACAAAAGGATGTATTTGAACCAGACATACCACAGTACTGTTCAGTTCTTCCATACGATTGTACATGCATGTTTATGCAATTATTTTCTAAAATTAGTTTGCGCATATTATCATTTAAAATGCGTGTTTTCTCAAATGGTAAGGTACAGCAACTATAATCTCCTTATTTGTGTGACAGAAGTTTCAGTCCTGAAGAATGTTGACTAAACTCACCGGAATTCGACTTATGTTAACCCCCCTCCATTCGGGTTCACGAGCATGGGATTACCGGGAGTCAAAAACCAGCCCAGGGTCTTCGGACTATTAGAACATTTATCCAGTGTCTCAAAAAAAAAGACAATGTGAATATTGTTATTGCTTAAGGACATATTGATTGACTGTTCCGCAAGTGAATTACGTCAGAGAAAAGGTACAGTAAAAAATACAGTGACAATAGTTACATATTGATATACAGGGTGTTACAAAAAGGTACGGCCATACTTTCAGTACACATTACTCACACACAAAGAAAGAAAATATGTTTTGTGGACATGTGTCCGGAAACGCTTACTTTCCATGTTAGAGCTCATTTTATTACTTCTCTTCAAATCACATTAATCATGGAATGGAAACACACAGCAACAGAACGTACCAGCGTGACTTCAAACACTTTGTTACAGGAAATGTTCAAAATGTCCTCCGTTAGCGAGGATACATGCATCCACCCTCCGTCGCATGGAATCGCTGATGCAGCCCTGGAGAATGGCGTATTGTATCACAGCCGTCCACAATACGAGCACGAAGAGGCTCTACATTTGGTACCGGGGTTGCGCAGACAAGAGCTTTCAAATGCTCCCATAAATGAAAGTCAAGAGGGTTGAGGTCAGGAGAGCGTGGAGGCCATGGAATTGGTCCGCCCTACCAATCCATCGGTCACCGAATCTGTTGTTGAGAAGCGTACGAACACTTCGACTGAAATGTGCAGGAGCTCCATCGTGCATGAACCATATGTTGTGTCGTACTTGTAAAGGCACATGTTCTAGCAGCACAGGTAGAGTATCCCGTATGAAATCATGATAACGTGCTCCATTGAGCGTAGGTGGAAGAACTTGGGGCCCAATCAAGACATCACCAACAATGCCTGCCCAAACGTTCACAGAAAATCTGATGACGTGATTGCACAATTGCGTGCGGATTCTCGTCAGCCCACACGTGTTGATTGTGAAAATTTACAATTTGATCACGTTGGAATAAGCCTCATCCGTAAAGAGAACATTTGAACTGAAATGAGGATTGACACATTGTTGGACGAACCATTCGCAGAAGTGTACCCGTGGAGGCCAATCAGCTGCTGATAGTGCCTGCACACGCTGTACATGGTACGGAAACAACTGGTTCTCCCGTAGCACTCTCCATACAGGGACGTGGTCAACGTTACCTTGTACAGCAACAACTTCTCTGACGCTGACATTAGAGTTATGGTCAACTGCACGAAGAATTGCCTTGTCCATTGCAGGTGTCCTCGTCGTTCTAGGTCTTCCCCAGTCGTGAATCGTAGGCTGGAATGTTCCGTGCTAAGACGCCGATCAATTCCTTCGAACGTCTTCCTATCGGGACACCTTCGTTCTGGAAATCTGTCTCGATACAAACGTACCGCGCCACGGCTATTGTCCCGTGCTAATCCATACATCAAATGGGCATCTGCCAACTCCGCATTTGTAAACATTGCACTGACTGCAAAACCACTTTCGTGATGAAAACTAACCTGTTGGTGCTACGTACTGATGTGCTTGATGCTAGTACTATAGAGCAATGAGTCGCATGTCAACACAAGCACTGAAGTCAACATTACCTTCCTTTGATTGGGCCAACTGGCGGTGAATCGAAGAAATGCAGTACATACTGACGAAACTTAAATGAGCTCTAAGATGGAAATTAAGCGTTTCCGGACACATGTCCACATAACATCTTTTCTTTATTTGTGTGTGAGGAATGTTTCCTGAAAGTTTGGCCGTACCTTTTTGTAACACCGTGTATATTACATAAATTTCTCATATGTGATAATCGGAGCACACTTTTTACTTTTTCGTGGCAGGCACACTTTGACTCCTATAATTGGAGCTTGGTACCACAACACACGCACTCATCACACGCGATACACGTTGTCGATAGTGATTCTCCGCAGTTGCGGCGCCGGTGTAACGAAGATGGTGGCGCGGCGATGCTGCACGCGACGAAGCTGCCAGGCGCCCCCCCCCCCCCCCCCCAAGCACGAGCGGGCAGGCGACTGTCGAGCGGCGGCCGTTGGCCCCCTGGTCAGCTATTTTCGCCTCTGCTTGCTAGCCGTTTCAGCAGCGTGTCCGTTGGATGCGCGTGAACATGAAATAACACATACTAGCGTTAGTGTTCAGAAATTCCGTAACAGATGTTACTGGCTAGAGGGAAAAGAGAGTTATTAGAAGTTCATTCATTCAATATTCATTCACGAGTGTTTGTTTCAATGTTCTGTAACGTGTTCAAGTTTCCGAGTAACCTTTAGTCCAGTTTTTGGGACACGATGTGTTTTCTGTCAAATTTCTTATAAAATTATACCGTTTATTACTTCGTGACTAGCTAGATTTGGCACTCTTAAAATGTCCTGTGAACTTTTGTAGTCACTTTACATAAACTCCAACTCTATACCGTAGTCTGCAACACGCACGTACACAGTTGTATAGCACTCTCTAAGTTTTCTACCTTGTCACTATAGCTGGTGTCCAAAGGTAGATTCACTTTGGTTCACACTTACTTCCGAGTTCCCCGTGTAAAACATTTAGTTTCACACGATATCACCATTCATATTATTTCGTGAAGTCATCTTTGCTGCACAGCTATAGTCTTCACATATTAACTATTTAAAACTACTTTTTTATATCAGAACAAAATAAATTACTATGTCATTCGTCATCCTCCAATTGTAGAGTCTTTTTCTCCTTAAATTGTTAACTGATAAACAAAATGTACATTGACACAGTCTTGATGCGTTTGCTAGTATTTTTTTTTTTCTTACACAGCACACGCTGATAATTCTACAACTGACATTGTTTCACACATACTGCCTATTGAAACATTATTTATCCTGTTAAGATTGACATTACATTTTCAGTTTGACAAGTCGTGACATTAACATTTTGTCCACATTAGGATTTGATGCTATTTATAAGATTTTGTCATCAACTGCCCTCAACCTTTCGTGCCGAAAGTAGACCTTGGGCCATCTGGACTGCCGATCCTCAGGCAGTTACATGTGTGTTATGAGCCATGCATCACAGATCCACACCCTTAACTATTCTAAATTTTAAGTGAGGAACCGTTTGCCCTAAGACCAGGTCTCAACTTCATGGATACAATCCATCTTTTCGCACGCTTCATTTCCTGATAGACCTCAACCTTAAACTTGGTGTCATGAAGTTACTTTCTCTACCTGAGATGCTCTCTTTAGTTCTCAATAGTGCCCCTCGGACACATGCATTTACATAACTGAAGACCACTACTGGACGAAACAAACTATCATGTGGTCTCAATAGTGTTCTTAAGTATTCATGATATGCTTGTTTATATTCACTCACCGAGAAGTCAATTATTAGTCACTATTTCACATTATTATTACTCATGTACTCTGGAAAGTTCTTCATCACATAATATTAAATCAAATTTTATTTACCAAAATTCAGTATTCGCAAAAAAATTCACAAGAAATTAGCATATACACACAAAACTGACAACTGTCTTTTCATTCTACCTTCAATTCAAGTTATTCGTTGCTACTTCTTTTTGTTTCGAAATCAAGTTCATTCTTCAGACTGAAGGTCTTATTACCACCATATGTTATCTTAAAACTACAAACATATCAATGATATTGACACATGACCATAAAATTTCTTGCTTACTAAAGTAAATTCTGGTCCTAGCACAGTGTCTAATGCAGAGATAAATACAGGGTTATTACAAATGATTGAAGCGATTTCACAGCTCTACAATAACTTTATTATTTGAGATATTTTCACAATGCTTTGCACACACATACAAAAACTCAAAAAGTTTTTTTAGGAATTCACAAATGTTCGATATGTGCCCCTTTAGTGATTCGGCAGACATCAAGCCGCTAATCACGTTCCTCCCACACTCAGCGCAGCATGTCCCCATCAATGAGTTCGAAAGCATCGTTGATGCGAGCTCGCAGTTCTGGCACGTTTCTTGGTAGAGGAGGTTTAAACACTGAATCTTTCACATAACCCCACAGAAAGAAATCGCATGCGGTTAAGTCGGGAGAGCGTGGAGGCCATGACATGAATTGCTGATCATGATCTCCACCACGACCGATCCATCGGTTTTCCAATCTCCTGTTTAAGAAATGCCGAACATCATGATGGAAGTGCGGTGGAGCACCATCCTGTTGAAATCGGCGCTGTCGGTCTCCAGTTGTGGCATGAGCCAATTTTCCAGCATGTCCAGATACACGTGTCCTGTAACGTTTTTTTCGCAGAAGGAAAAGGGGCCGTAAACTTTAAACCGTGAGATTGCACAAAACATGTTAACTTTTGGTGAACTGCGAATTTTCTGCACGAATGCGTGAGGATTCTCTACCGCACAGATTCGCACATTGTGTCTGTTCACTTCACCATTAAGAAAAAATGTTGCTTCATCACTGAAAACAAGTTTCGCACTGAACGCATCCTCTTCCATGAGCTGTTGCAACCGCGCCGAAAATTCAAAGCGTTTGACTTTGTCATCGGGTGTCAGGGCTTGTAGCAATTGTAAACGGTAAGGCTTCTGCTTTAGCCTTTTCCGTAATATTTTCCAAACCGTCGGCTGTGGTACGTTTAGCTCCCTGCTCGCTTTATTCGTCGACTTCCGCGGGCTACGCGTGAAACTTGCCCGCATGCGTTCAAACCGTTTCTTCGCTCACTGCAGGCCGACCCGTTGATTTCCACTTACACAGGCATCCAAAAACTTTAAACTGCGCATACCATCGCCGAATGGAGTTAGCAGTTGGTGGATCTGTTGAACTTCGTCCTGAAGTGTCGTTGCACTGTTATGACTGACTGATGTGAGTGCATTTCAAGCACGACATACGCTTTCTCGGCTCCTGTCGCCATTTTGTCTCACTGCGCTCTCGAGCGCTCTGGCGGCAGAAACCTGAAGTGCGGCTTTAGCCGAACAAAACTTTATGAGTTTTTCTACGTATCTGTAGTGTGTCGTGACCATATGTCCATGAATGGAGCTACAGTGAATTTATGAAATCGCTTCAATCATTTGTAATAGCACTGTACACCCGCGCTGACATTCAAACCGAATGGAAGCACACGAAATTGGTACGTCCTCCCACCAAAAATAAAGGCAGTATATTTACTGCGTTGTTCTGTTACCGTGACCTGCCAATATGACATCTTCAAATCGATACTTGATAGAAACTTTACTCCCTGAAACTTCTGTATTTGCTCATCCAGGTGTTCTGGCCTTGTCCTTACTGGTATTATGATTTTGTTCATGTCTCTAGCATGAAGTACCAATCTGATACTCCCATCTGCTTTTCCCACAGCTAGTAAGGCACTACTATAGGGAGAAAGGGACGGCTCAATGATTCCCCAATCCCACATTTTCTTTATTTCCTTCCACACAGCTTCACGTTTACTCCACAGCACGGAATAAGAAGCATGACAAAACGTCTGTTGTGGGTATGCCTGCATATCATATACGTAGCCTTGAATTATTCCGGGTTTTTCCGAAAATGTGCCAGCGTAATCACTCAATAATTTAGAGAGCTCATGCTGCTGCTCATCAGTTAAATATCCTGACTCCTTAACCTTGGATTGAATCTCCTGTCGTATCTGAACGACTTCTTCGTCATATTGCTCATTTGTTTCATCATACGCCTTTAGTGGTACATTATCCTGAATATTCTACTTCTATCTTTTCGAACCACCGACAATACCTATTGTACCTTGCCATTGTTTTAATCAAACTGCAAATCCTTGGTAGGCGTTCGCAGGAAAAACAAGCCCTGAGGGATATCGATTATAGCACTCCTTTCCCTGCGGATGTCCCATCCCAGGATGCAGTTAAGTTTTTAACGATGAGGAACGTGCATAATATCGCATCATTTCCTATTTCTATTCTTGCCTGCACCTGGGCCTTGACACTTTGTGCCTTTCCCTTTAGCCCCCCCGTAATTTTACAATTTTGAATCGGCAACGTAGGTAGTCTCTTATTGTCGTTAATAACGTTAAAGAAATCTTCAGACATGACTGACAGAGCCGCTCCTGTGTCAATCAAAACCTTAGAAAGTACACCGTTTACTTTCACGTGTACTACAGTCTGCACAATCTCTGTTTGCTGGTCAGAACATTTACGCTGTTCGGTAATTAATTCCTCCCGAAAATCCTGGCCGCAATTATAGTGCAGCATAGCAAAGCGATTATTCCTGGTGGTCGAGTGCTGAAGGCATACATCGACCCCTGCAGTTTGTTGACTGGTTCTCCTCGGTAACTTGTACTATTTGTACATTGTGCTGTCTGTTCGCATTATTTTGTGAGGTACTTGGTTTATTAACCCACGTTGGAGTCGCAGTATTCCCCGGCATGAGAATGTCCTCGACACATTAATCGGGACTCCCTGCTCACGTCTATTTGACTGCGGTGGCCAGTTAGCAGTCACATTCTGACACCACTGGCCACCTTGTTTCATATTTTTAGGTTGAAAATTACTTCCGTAATTCTCATAGTTTCTCCTTTTTCGATTCGTCGTGTCATTTTTATCCTCATTGGGCGAGCAGTTACCGCTCGACATACCATTTCCTCTATTCCCATTACCTCCTTTTTGTCCATTCGCTCTCTCATAGCTATTGCCGCCGCATTCATGTCCTCAATTACTATTTCGGTTTTGATTTCCATAACCGTTATTTCTAGGTTTATGGTTATTATTTATCACCTCACCGTTATTGCTTTGTTGTCGTGCATCCACTTGTATCAAATCTAGAGAATCCACAACCGACATGAATGTCTCTAAGTCGTTATCAGGTACGTGAACCAATTCTCTCCTTATTGAGATCGGCGATTTAGATTTCAATATCCTAAGCACGTCGCGTGTAGCGATCGGCTCCGACCAGTACCTTGTTTTGTTAATATACTTTTCAAAATATTTTCTAAGTGTCCCTTGCTGGAAATTGTACATCTCCGGATTCTATACCTGTTTCCGCAATCTCTCTTGTATACTAGCCGACCAAAATTTGGCCAAAAATTGTTGCTCAAACTCACAAAAAGAATGACAGCTCTCTGCAACTTCAGATGCCCATAATGCGGCATCTCCGGTAATATATGAGATAACAAACTGTATCTTTTGCCTTTCCGGCCACGATGCAGGTAACACATTCTTAAAACTTTTTATAAATATTACTGGATGACAGGATTTTTTCTCTTCCGAAAAGACCTGAAATTGTCTATGTTTCAGTAATCTCTTCCTGTTTCAGTGTAGTCAGAGTGTGTGCTTCATTACGAACAATTATCGGGTTATTTTTACCTGTACTCGCTGCATATGGACTGACAGTTACACTGTCTGCTAGTGGGTTTCCACACGCGCCTCGATTTGAAGCAAATTTTCGGCCTGCTGTGCATTACATGAACGACTGCAACAGGGAATAGGTGCGGCACAGTTCATGATTCCATTATCATAGTCATTCACTGCCTTTTCTGTAATATCGGGTCTTACAGGTTCGTGGTTCATGGAGGTACCTTGCTGTCTCTTGTGTTCAACATGGTCAAGCATTATAAGCTTCACTTCAGCTTCTACCTTTCGCTCAATAGTTAAAGAGATTTCCTCGATGCCTTTGGTTAAATGCTTAACATTGGCATCGAGGGATTCCTGCACCTCTTTGACCTCTGATACCTCTCCGGCCAAAGTATTTATCAGGTAATTCCTATAAATTTTTCTTCACTTCAGATACATCAGATTCAACCTTTTCTATCTCGCTGTTAACATGTTCTAATATGCGTTGATCCCTATCGTCAAGAGCACGATTAAGTGTTTGTATCAACGTTTATTCGCGTTTGACTAACCGCTCGTCCACTGTGGCGATTAGGCTAGTCTCAACTTTTTCGAAAAACTCATGCTGGCGTTGGAGATCCTCCTCGCGCTCTCTTTTCCTCTGCTGTTCCATTAATTCTAATTTCCGGAATAGCTGAGCAAGCATATCGCATGGATTTGCGAAGTCGACCTGCGCGCGAACACTTTCGTCTGCTTTCTCGCAGTTGATTTCTCTCGCAGTTTCGACATTCTCTCGTCCGTCCAGCGATTGTATGCTCGGCTGAGAAATATCAGTCTGCGATACTATATTTTGATGTGGGATCGTAGCTTGTTCATTTCCATTATCTCTCGACCCTCCTGCCAATGATCCAGGAATATTCTCTAATTGGTCATCACTTTCATAATTCTCAACCTCCACACGGTTGCATCTAGTATTTGGCCTAACCATGTTGCTAGCTGATACTAATCACTTCACACAAATAAATTCAGACTATAATTACTTAACACTCGCCACACCAATAGTCACAAATGAAAAACTAGAAGAAAGCTACAGGGTGTTTCAAAAATGACCGGTATATTTGAAACGGTAATAAAAACTAAACGAGCAGCGATAGAAATACACCGTTTGTTGCAATATGCTTGGGACAACAGTACATTTTCAGGCAGACAAACTTTCGAAATTACAGTAGTTAAAATTGTCAACAACAGATGGCGCTGCGGTCTGGGAAACTCTATAGTACGATATTTTCCACATATACACCATGCGTAGCAATAATATGGCGTAGTCTCTGAATGAAATTACCCGAAACCTTTGACAACGTGTCTGGCGGAATGGCTTCACATGCAGATGAGATGTACTGCTTCAGCTGTTCAATTGTTTCTGGATTCTGGCGGTACACCTGGTCTTTCAAGTGTCCCCACAGAAAGAAGTCACAGGGGTTCATGTCTGGCGAATAGGGAGGCCAATCCACGCCGCCTCCTGTATGTTTCGGATAGCCCAAAGCAATCACACGATCATCGAAATATTCATTCTGGAAATTAAAGACGTCGGCCGTGCGATGTGGCCGGGCACCATCTTGCATAAACCACGAGGTGTTCGCAGTGTCGTCTAAGGCAGTTTGTACCGCCACAAATTCACGAAGAATGTCCAGATAGCGTGATGCAGTAATCGTTTCGGATATGAAAAATGGGCCAATGATTCCTTTGGAAGAAATGGCGGCCCAGACCAGTACTTTTTGAGGATGCAGGGACGATGGGACTGCAACATGGGGCTTTTCGGTTCCCCATATGCGCCAGTTCTGTTTATTGACGAAGCCGTCCAGAAAAATAAGCTTCGTCAGTAAACCAAATGCTGCCCACATGCATATCGCCGTCTTCAATCCTGTGCACTATATCGTTAGCGAATGTCTCTCGTGCAGCAATGGTAGCGGCGCTGAGGGGTTGCCGCGTTTGAATTTTGTATGGATAGAGGTGTAAACTCTGGCGCATGAGACGATACGTGGACGTTGGCGTCATTTGGACCGCAGCTGCAACACGGCGAACGGAAACCCGAGGCCGCTGTTGGATCACCTGCTGCACTAGCTGCGCGTTGCCCTCTGTGGTTGCCGTACACGGTCGCCCTACCTTTCCAGCACGTTCATCCGTCATGTTCCCAGTCCACTGAAATCTTTCAAACAGATCCTTTATTGTATCGCTTTTCGGTCCTTTGGTTACATTAAACCTCCGTTGAAAACTTCGTCTTGTTGCAACAACACTGTGTTCTAGGCGGTGGAATTCCAACACCAGAAAAATCCTCTGTTCTAAGGAATAAACCATGTTGTCCACAGCACACTTGCAGGTTGTGAACAGCACACGCTTACAGCAGAAAGACGACGTACAGAATGGCGCACCCACAGACTGCGTTGTCTTCTATATCTTTCACATCACTTGCAGCGCCATCTGTTGTTGAAAATTGTAACTACTGTAATTTCGAAAGTTTGTCCGCCTGAAAATGTACTGTTGTCCCAAGCATATTGCAACAAACGGTGTATTTCTATCGCTGCTCGTTTAGTTTTTATTGCCGTTTCAAATATACCGGTCATTTTTGAAACACCCTGTATGTGTACAGATTATTTTAATTGCAGGCGCCCAGGTGCTGCTGACTAGTTTTAATTAGAAACCCGGCCGCGTGCATTCGGTTCCTTACCTTACGGTCTATGTCAGATGTAAGAAACAGCGTCGGTCTGCGATCACTCATTCAGTTTTCTATCAGCTTGCTGTAGTTCCCGAGCGTATGGTACATGAAACGGAAACGTTTTATGCATTAATTACAATTCACTATATCTGGTATACATACAGGTAATAAATTACAACAGTGGAGATAGGTCGTAGGATTCCAGTTTCGATTTCGGCCCCACTAGTAAGTGTTCAGTGAATTCAGTTATTGGTGAATATGCAGCGAGCTATTTAAACACAAAAAATGTACTGATAAGAATTCTTTAGATATTCAATCATAGATGCTGCAGAACACTTACTACCGGCGCCAAGTGTAATGTAATAAAATAAACATTTTATTTATTTGTGACTATTAGTGTAATGTAATGAAATAAAATATGAGCCGTGACTTATATAAAAAAGAAACACCTATTAATGCAATGGCTCACCATAAAACAGAAATAACTAATGTAGGAATATTATTAACAGTGTAATATGTTCTCTAATTCAGCCCGACGTGTATATGCACTCAGTAACTAGCTCAGTTCTCAGGGTAGCTACGTAATCATCGATAATTAATTGTCCTTTTCTTATTTCCTAACACTATGGATATTATTCCAGGTTCGTGAGAAAACGTGTGCTTATTGCACCGGAGAATATTGGCCAAGTCTGTTCGATGAACACTACTATAATACGTAACTTATCGTGGTTTCGTCTCGATTCCCCAATATAAGGTAACAAGAGTAGCATCTACAAATGAAATCCTATAATGGAACTGGAATCCTGTGACCAGAACTTTTCTGCCTGGGATGTTGTCTCGTTATATAAAGAAAATCCGTAAATAAAATTGTTAAATTATTAGTAACTGCTTCCGGTCTCGTGGGATCTGAAATAAAGTTAATTGTCGTAACCGACGGAACGTCTCGTAGATGAGCTAAAAGAAAAATGTTAAAGATTTTTCTAAGATGGCGCCTAACAATGAAAATTCTTTGTTAAGGTCCACATCTACTTAAGGCAGTCTAGGTATCAGAGTCACAACAGATTGACCACATACAGAAATTCTTTTGACAAAATAACCATTATATTTTTCGAGTTTTAAGTACAACTTACATTATAAGCTAGTACAGCAAGATGAGCTTTACACAAGAACGTCCTCTTAGGTCCGAATCCAAGCGGATAAGATAAGTGAAAGACAAAGAAAAGATAGTTCATACATAGAAGCGCGAGAGAGGAATAACATGTCCATTGTAGTTCTATCTCTTCTTCTTTGGCGTACTTGTCGATTATTTATAAAATTTATCGTATTGTTTAGTTTACATTTTTTAAAACCCAAGTCCACCCTTGAGAAACAGGACACGCGTCTGAGACAAGTTGCTTTCTACATATGTCTGAAGGTTATATGGTAGGCGATATGATGCGAAATGTTCACTGGCCAGTACTCACAATCTATTACGTTAGGCATAAACCCTGTATTGACGTAGGTTCGATCTGCTCTGATTTGCGAGAGGAAGGAAGCCGAAGTGTCTAAAAACTGAGTTCTTTGATTACCCCTTCCAGCTATCTCGCGACAAGTTTTAAAATTTGGTGTCTGATCATTTTTCCGCAGCGTACAATTAAAAACCCGTCCCATTATTATGTTAGTTGGTAACTTGGGGTGGTAAAACGTCTAACACTGCGTCTTTTAAAAAGTCACTTCTACTCCGTATCCCGGTTGAGCCCCTTGGAGCATATATACTCAGTAGATTTAAAACATGTATTTGGACTGAAATGCCTCTGCTCGTTTCCAAACGAGTGATACCTTTGCTGGGGATGGCCTCTTTATATGAAAAATGGCTCTGATTTTAAAAATTGTTCAAATGGCTGTGAGCACTATGGGAGTTAACTTCTGAGGTCATCAGTCCCCTAGAAATTAGAACTACTTGAACCTTACTAACTTAAGGACATCACACACATCCATGCCCGAGGCAGGATTCGAACCTGCGACCGTAGCGGTCACGCGGTTCCAGACTGAAGCGCCTAGAACCGCACGGCCACACCGGCCGGCCTCTTTATATGACACTACTGTGCCGCTCTCAGTCCAGATATTATTAATTGTTTCATAACCGGTAACATTTGCGACTTTCAACATGATTACTAGTAGCAGTGCGACGGGAACACCTGTCACGTTTAGATAATTCTTTAGGCACTGTATCTTTATGTCGGATTGTTACCTCACTTGAGCATCTCGTAAACCGTGGCTTCTAGAGAAACTGTTTCTCCGTATACAATTAAACTTAATTATGTTACCTCCAAAAAGGTCTTATTTATTTTTTCTCTAGGACTAATATTTTCCACGTTGCAGGGGATGGAAAAATCGCAGTTTACTAAAAATATTTTTTTAAATCTTATAAAATTGAAATTTACTGCTAAATGGATTAAGAATAAATATTAAATGTGTGTACCACATCTAAGTGCAGTAGAACCATATTAAGGGATAAGATCTGTTCTAGGGGATGTAACAGGGTGGAAATGTGTGGTAGGAATTTAGAAGTGTGAGGGAAGCAAGGTCACGGGATTGTAATCATACACTTCCCTCCTTCATAGGTCAACGAAATTAAGAATGAGCAGTCAGTTCCCCATTCTCTCTGTCGCACTTCGTAACAAAAAGCCTCTATAGGGTGTTTCAGAAAGTTATACCGATGATTCTGCAACTCACCTTATGAATCTCTGGCTGTGCACACACATCCGGGGGGTAGGAGAGGGCAGGGGGTAGGGTGTAGGTGTTTTAAGTTCCACGAAGAGTGTTAACACTACATTGAATACAAATATGAGTTGCTAATAACGCAAACGCAAGACAGCCATATGGGCAAATTCTCCACAACTCTTTGCATACTGTTCTACATTGCAACCAAGTGAAACTGATTCTTAGTCACCTTGTACGGCAGTTGCAGCTTTCTTCCAGGAAAGGAGACTTCCTCCGCCATGAGGGCAATAGTGAGATATCCGCAAAGGCAGCTAAGCAGATCTCATTAAGTCAGCTGATTCTAATAAAACTCAGCAACACATCCAAAGGATAGGCTGTTAAAAATACCTATGAAAAGGTGCAAAGCATAATAGCTGTTTGATGGTAATTATTATTATGAAGTCATCATATATATTTACATGCGTCTGTATAGACAGAGACTAGGAGGGGAACGACATGACAAGAGATGGTAGCAAGACAAAAGAAAAAATGTTTGACTAACATATTTCCAGAGTTTTTAATATTTTAAGCTTACACAGTATGCAAGTCTCTTTTAATCATAAAGTAAAATATGATGTTCAAGTAGACAAAGTCCGTGAAAGTAATTCACAAAACAAACATGTATCTCTTCAAGGTGATGCAATGACAACGGAAGCCCTAGTAACAGATCCATACATGATAGATAAACTAGACATTCACTCATCAGCTACAGAATCATCTACGATGGGATCGTCGACGACAGGGACATCGACGACGGCGACGGGAACGTCGACGACGGAAACATTGACGATGGGAACATCGACGCAAAGAACATCGACGACAGAAATCTCGTGGAAGGTGAAAAATGAAACATCGACTACAGGAGCGTCGACGACGGGAACATCGACGACGGGAACATCAACGACGGTGACATCGACGACGGGAACGTCGACGACGGTAACATCGACGACGGAAACATCGACGACGGGAACATCGACGACAGGTACATCGACGACGGGAACGTCGACCACGGGCACATCGACGACGGGAACATCGACGACGGTGTCATCGACGACGGGAACATCGACGACGGGTATATCGACGACTGGTACATCGGCGACGGGTACATCGACGACGGGTACATCGACGACGGTGTCATCGACGACGGGAACATCGACGACGGGAACATCGACGACGGAAACGTCGACGATGGGAACATCGACGATGGGAACATCGACGACGGAAACGTCGACGATGGGAACGTCGACCACAGGAACATCGACGACGGGAACATCGACGACGGGAACATCGACGACGGGAACGTCGACGATGGGAACGTCGACGATGGAAACGACAAAATCATCAACAACAGAATCATCAACCACGCAGTCTACACAGGCACCAATAAAGAAAGGTAAATATCAGCGATCAGTAATTATGTTCGAAGTCGAAAGCACAGTGTACGATTTCCACATATCCGGTTTTGCTCCCTGCAGTACATCTATAAGGATGTTTCTGCGAAATCCTATTCTTCCACATAACCCAGCTTTCCCATTATTTATTTCCAACCTGCATCTCTTCTACTCTTGCCCTTTAGTGCTTGATCTGAGCATCCTTTTTGTGTAAATTCATGAGTATAGCTTTTATATCCAATTGATCAAAAGGTAGGATAAATATCATCGTAAATGAGCAAAGAACAGAATTTGAAGATTTTTAACCTTATTTCATCAATACGGTGGAACTGGCCCACGGTCAGGTGAGCAGTTACTGATTTGGGGCGAGTGAGATCCTTCTACTGTCAGCCTTTGCTCGCATCCTGAACAATATGCACACTGTCCACATGACTTCCTGACATTTTTTCGAGGACTTTCCTATGACTTCTCCGTCTGAACAAACACACGTGAGACTGGTTCTGATCTGTCTTCCTATCACAGTTGTGCAAGGACGCTTTGTGAGTGTTTTAGGAATTTGGTGTTGAACCTACGGCGTGTAAGATAGTATGATACCATCTCACACATGCAGAGTTCAGAAGAGTGCAGCAGTATAGACAGTGATGTAACCAGACAATGATCTCAATACTGGATCCACTACACTCCCTGTAAGGGGAACGTTATTGCTAACAGAAATTAGGGTACAGGTTCAAGCGTAACTATATGTTAGCAAAAAATGAAAATAAGTATGACTTCATGACATAGCACTGTTAGCAAATTTACATAGAGGATGGTAAAATATTGATACTGGATTTTCACAACCTAACTACTATAAGGTGTTTTAATGGTAAGATGGTTGATGACCATGTCTGGGGTCGATAAAAATACATCATCATCATCATCATCATCATCATCGTTTAAGACTGATTATGCCTTTCAGCGTTCAGTCTGGAGCATAGCCCCCCTTATACAGTTCCTCCATGATCCCCTATTCAGTGCTAACATTGATGCCTCTTCTGATGTTAAACCTATTACTTCAAAATCATTCTTAACCGAATCCAGGTACCTTCTCCTCAGTCTGCCCCGAGGATAAAAATACAAACAAATTAAATACACTTGGAGCCAGAGATATCAATTACGCTGAAATGCACAATGAAAATGCCCAAAATTAAATAGGAGTTGGTAAAGAGCAATCAAAAAAGCATAGAATTAAAACAATTTGTAACTCTACAGTGGCTGATCAGTCCTTTTTGTTAGATCGGACATCTCGCGTTTCTGCTTCAATTAGGCCTGAAAATCGTGATATGTTTAACTACAGGTCATGGTTGAGTGCACAAAAAAGGAACGGAGACGACCACAGTTCTGAGAGTCAACTGAATGTCACTTGCTGCGATGGCACAAGGGTGCGTGTGTTTACCTTGCGTTGCGGCGGCAGTGGCAGCTGTCGGCGAGACCTGGGAACCTGAGAATCTATTCTAAATCTTGACTGTTAAACACCAGTCAGATACATTTCCTACATCTTCAATGAAGCGGAGACTCCTAGTTATTCCCTAGCTAAGTTAATTGGCATGGTACACTCTATTTGGCTGGAATAGCATGTATGTCACTGCCCTCAAATCGCTCGCAAGTGTTAAGTGTCAGTACTCGGTGCGATTCTCCGTACTAGGAGACTGTGCAGTTTAGTTCCTTAAGAGTTAAGTTAAGGCTAATGACTCTCGCTATCATCTCAGTGCAGCGAAAGTTGCCTTGCTCAAACACTCGACGATTTTCTGCAAGAGAAGAAGCCAATTTCTCTATCTGCAATTTACCTATATCAAAGCTGGTGACCACGAGCTTTCTTTCTAGGCAATCAGGGCATTTGTACTTGTTATAGCTACACCCACTAGCGTTTTTGTAGCCTATAACATGTTGCTGTTGTTGTGGTCTTCAGTCCTGAGACTGGTTTGATACAACTCTCCATGTTACTCTATCCTGTGCAAGCTTCTTCATCTCCCAGTACTTACTGCAACCTACATCCTTCTGAATCTGCTTAGTGTATTCATCTCTTGGTCTCCCTCTACGATTTTTACCCTTCACACTGCCCTCCAATACTAAATTGGTGATCCCTTAATGCCTCAGAACATGTCCTACCAACCGATCCCTTCTTCTAGTCATGTTGTGCCACAAATTTCTCATCTCCCCAATTCTATTCAGTACCTCCTCATTAGTTATGTGATCTACCCATCTAATCTTCAGCATTCTTCTGTAGCACCACATTTCGAAAGCTTCTATTCTCTTCTTGTCCAAATTATGTATCGTCCTTGTTTCACTTCCATACATGGCTACACTCCATACAAATACTTTCAGAAACGACTTCCTGACACTTAAATCTATACTCGATGTTAACAAATTTCTCTTCTTCAGAAACACTCTCCTTGTCATTGCCAGTCTACATTTTATATCCTCTCTACTTCGACCATCATCAGTTATTTTGCTCCCCAAATAGCAAAACTCCTTTACTACTTTAAGGGTCTTATTTCCTAATCTAATTCCCTCAGCATCACCAAACTTAATTCGATTACATTCCATTATCCTCGTTTTGCTTTTGTTGATGTTCATCTTATATCCTCCATTCAAGACACTGTCCATTCCGTTCAACTGCTCTTCCAAGTCCTTTGCTGTCTCTGACAGAATTACAATGTCCTCGGCAAACCTCAAAGTTTTTATTTCTTCTCTATGGATTTTAATACTTACACCAAATTTTTCTTTTTTTTCGTTTACTGCTTGCTCAATATACAGATTGAATAACATCGGGCAGAGGCTACAACCCTGTCTCACTCCCTTCCCAACGACTGCTTCCCTTTCCTGTCCCTCGACTCTTATAACTGCCATCTGGTTTCTGTACAAATTGTAAATAGCCTTTCGCTCCCTGTATTTTACCCCTGCCACCTTTAGAATTTGAAAGAGAGTATTCCACTCAACATTGTCAAAAGCTTTCTCTAAGTCTACAAATGCTAGAAACGTAGGTTTGCCTTTCTTAATCGTTCTTCTAAGATAAGTATTAGGGTCAGTATTGCCTCACGTGTTCCAACCTTTCTACGGAATCCAAACTAATCTTCCCCGAAGTCGGTTTCTACCAGTTTTTCCATTCGTCTATGAAGAATTCGCGTTAGTATTTTGCAACTGTGACTTATTAAACTAATAGTTCGGTAATTTCTGTCAACACCTGCTTTCTTTGGCATTGGAATTATTATATTCTTCTTGAAGTCTGAGGGTATTTCGCCTGTCTCAGACATCTTGCTCACCAGATGGTAGAGTTTTGTCAGGATTGGCTCTCCCAAGTCTGCCAGTAGTTCTAATGGAATGTTGTCTACTCCCGGGGCCTTGTTTCGACTTAGGTCTTTCAGTGCTCTGTCAAACTCTTCACACAGTATCATATCTCCCATTTCATCTTCATCTACCCCCTCTTCCATTTCCAAGCGAGCATAAAACATGTTCCTAAATTCTGCAACAGATCGATTTCAGCGACATAAGCCTTTAGCTTTGTTTGTCTGTTCAACGAATCTCTTTGGAAATGAGAATGCTTCACTCCTCTAACAAGCTACGTCTACACTGCTGATAGAAAAGTAGCACATTCTTTCACATATTGTGTGTAGAATCCTGTTGGTATTCTACAAGGTCCATAGCCTCTCCTCTGTTAGGCGATTGACGATGTGGTGAACAGAGGCACAGTCAAACAAGCTGTCAAACAAATAACATACCTTACATTGAATTCCTGAAACAATTTCGGTTAACACAATATGTCACACTACATAATTACGTCGAACTGAACGAATTTTATTAATATGCAGATGTAATAAATAAGGCAGCATTTCGTGAATATAAACCACTAACACTTATACTAGTAATTGCACCCAAGTAGTTTCTCCGATTCGAGCTACGCGATGCAGTTCTGAAGGAAAGGAGAATTTTACAACGGCACACCATCCCATGCGACTAAAAAACTATCCCCATGGGATACCTAGCGGACACAATAAAGACGCCGCGAGCGGTTCTACGCGCTTGAGTCCGGAACCGCGCGACTGCTACGGTCGCAGGTTCGAATCCTACCTCGGGCATGGATGTGTCTGATATCCTCAGGTTAGTTAGGTTTAAGTAGTCTAGGGGACTGATGACCTCAGATATTAAGTGCCATAGCGCTCAGAGCCATTTGAACCATTTGAAAGACGCCGCACCCATTGCGTAGGCCGCTGGCTACAGCAGCTCTTGTCCCTGCTTTAAACAACAACCATTCTGAAAGCCTTTCTACAGGAACACGGTGGGAGATCCCAGACAAAACGTCTGGAGAAACCCAACTCAAAACACTCGTGACTCACTGTAGCTACCTGCATTAAAACTTTCATGAGAGAAAAAGCTGTTTATATTAGAATTACATAGCAGAAGTAAAACTGTGCCCTACAAAATAAGCGACACATGTGATAGGAATAATCCTGGAGATACTAGTAGGTATCAGATAGATTATATAATGGTAAGACAGAGATTTAGGAACCAGGTTTTAAATTGTAAGACATTTCCAGGGGCAGTTGTGGACTCTGACCGCAATCTATTGGTAATGAACTGTAGATTAAAACTGAAGAAACTGCAAAAAGGTGGGAATTTAAGGAGATGAGATCTGGATAAACTGACAGAACCAGAGGTTGTAGAGAGTTTCAGGGAGAGCATAAGGGAACGACTGACAGGAATGGGGGAAAGAAATACAGTACAAGAAGAATGGGTAGCTTTGAGGGATGAAATAGTCAAGGCAGCAGAGGATCAAGTAGGTAAAAAGACGAGGGCTAGTGGAAATCCATGGGTAACAGAAGATATATTGAACTTAATTGATGAAAGGAGAAATACAAAAATGCAGTAAATGAAGCAGGCAAAAAGGAATACAAATGCCTAAAAAATGAGATTGACAGGAAGTGCAAAATGGCTAAGCAGGGATGGCTAGAGGACAAATGTAAGGATGTAGAGGCATATCTCACTAGGGGCAAGATAGATACTGCCTACAGGAAAATTAAAGAGACCTTTGGAGAAAAGAGAACTACTTGTATGAATATCAAGAGCTATGATGGAAACCCAGTTCTAAGCAAAGAAGGGAAAGCAGAAAGGTGGAAGGAGTATATAGAGGGTCTATACAAGGGCGATGTACTTGAGGACAGTATTATGGAAATGGAAGAGGATTTAGATGAAGATGAAATGGGAGATATGATACTGCGTGAAGACTTTGGCAGAGCACTGAAAGACCTAATTCGAAACAAGGCCCCGCGAGTAGACAACATTCCACTAGAACTACTGATAGCCTTGGGAGAGCCAGCCCTCACAAAACTCTACCATCTGGTGAGCAAGTTGTATGAGAAAGGCGAAACACCATCAGACTTCAAGAAGAATATAATATTTCCAATCCCAAAGAAAGCATGTGGTGGCAGATGTGAAAATTACCGAACTATTAGTTTAATAAGTCACGGCTGCAAAACACTAACACGAATTCTTTGCAGACGAATGGAAAAACTGGTAGAAGCTGATCTCGGGAAAGATTAGTTTGCATTCCGTAGAAATACTGGAACACCTGAGGCAATACTGACCTTACGACTTATCTTAGAAGATAGATTAAGGAAAGGAAAACCTACGTTTCTAGCATTTGTAGACTTTGAGAAAGCTTTTGACAATGTTGACTGGAATACTCTTTTTCAAATTCTGAAGGTGGCAGGGGTAAAATACAAAGAGTGAAAGGAACCAGATGGCAGTTCTAAGAGCCGAGGGGCATGAAAGGGAAGCAGAGGTTGGGAAGGGAGTGAAGCAGGGTTGTAGCCTATCCCCGATGTTATTAAATCTGTATATTGAGCAAGAAGTAAAGGAAACAAAAGAAAAATTCGTATTAGGTATTAAAATCAATGGAGAAGAAATAAAAACTTTGAGGTTCGCCGATGACATTGTAATTCTGTCAGAGACAGCAAAGGACTTGGAATACCAGTTGAACGGAATGGACAGTGTCTTGAATGGAGGATATAAGATGAACATCAACAAAAGCAAAACGTGGATAATGGAATGTAATCGAATTAAGTTTGGTGATGCTGAGGGAATTAGATTAGGAAATAAGACCCTTAAAGTAGTAAAGGAGTTTTGATATTTGGGGAGCAAAATAACTGATGATGGTCGAAGTAGAGAGGATATAAAATGTAGACTGGCAATGACAAGGAGAGCGTTTCTGAAGAAGAGAAATTTGTTAACATCGAGTATAGATTTAAGTGTCAGGAAGTCGTTTCTGAAAGTATTTGTATGGATTGTAGCCATATATGGAAGTGAAACATGGACGATAAATAGTTTGGACAAGAAGAGAGTAGAAGCTTTCGAAATGTGGTGCTACAGAAGAATGCCGAAGATTAGACGGGTAGATCACATAACTAATGAGGAGGTACTGAATAGAATTGGGGAGAAGAGAAATTTGTGGCACAACATGACTATAAGAAGGGATCGGTTGGTAGGACATGTTCTGAGGCATCAAGGGTTCACCAATTTAGTATTGGATGGCAGCGTGGAGGGTAAAAATCGTAGGGGGAGACCAAGAGATGAATACACTAAGCAGATTCAGAAGGATGTAGATTGCAGTAGGTACTGGGAGATGAAGAAGCTAGCACAGGATAGAGTAGCATGGAGAGCTGCATCAAACCAGTCTCTGGACTGAAGACCACCACAACAACAACATTAATATTCCACCTTAGTTGAAATGGGGGCGACATAAAAGATGATATTTAAGAGAAACAGTGCTTTTTCTAGCTTCTTGTAGGCGAGTGTCAACTTTAATGAGCATGAGAGTCAGATTGTAATTTGGAGAAAAGTTTCCTTTTCACAGTTTAAAGATAGAACTTTATACTATTTTCCGGATGATTTTCGTTATTTTCTGATTACTCGTTTCATCGCTATAATGTCAAACGCAAGAGACTGCTATCGAGCTTACTTTTGTAGCTATTGTGACGGAGAAAGCATTGGCGTTCAGCTCGAACTTTTGTTGGTTATATAATATGTACACTCCTGGAAATTGAAATAAGAACACCGTGTTCATTGTCCCAGGAAGGGGAAACTTCATTGACACATTCCTGGGGTCAGATACATCACATGATCACACTGACAGAACCACAGGCACATAGACACAGGCAACAGAGCATGCACAATGTCGGCACTAGTACAGTGTATATCCACCTTTCGCAGCAATGCAGGCTGCTATTCTCCCATGGAGACGATCGTAGAGATGCTGGATGTAGTCCTGTGGAACGGCTTGCCATGCCATTTCCACCTGGCGCCTCAGTTGGACCAGCGTTCGTGCTGGACGTGCAGTCCGCGTGAGACGACGCTTCATCCAGTCCCAAACATGCTCAATGGGGGACAGATCCGGAGATCTTGCTGGCCAGGGCAGTTGACTTACACCTTCTAGAGCACGTTGGGTGGCACGGGATACATGCGGACGTGCATTGTCCTGTTGGAACAGCAAGTTCTCTTGCCGGTCTAGGAATGGTAGAACGATGGGTTCGATGACGGTTTGGATGTACCGTGCACTATTCAGTGTCCCCTCGACGATCACCAGTGGTGTACGGCCAGTGTAGGAGATCGCTCCCCACACCATGATGCCGGGTGTTGGCCCTGTGTGCCTAGGTCGTATGCAGTCCTGATTGTGGCGCTCACCTGCACGGCGCCAAACACGCATACGACCATCATTGGCACCAAGACAGAAGCGACTCTCATCGCTGAAGACGACACGTCTCCATTCGTCCCTCCATTCACGGCTGTCGCGACACCACTGGAGGCGGGCTGCACGATGTTGGGGCGTGAGCGGAAGACGGCCTAACGGTGTGCGGGACCGTAGCCCAGCTTCATGGAGACGGTTGCGAATGGTCCTCGCCGATACCCCAGGAGCAACAGTGTCCCTAATTTGCTGGGAAGTGGCGGTGCGGTCCCCTACGGCACTGCGTAGGATCCTACGGTCTTGGCGTGCATCCGTGCGTCGCTGCGGTCCGGTCCCAGGTCGACGGGCACGTGCACCTTCCGCCGACCACTGGCGACAACATCGATGTACTGTGGAGACCTCACGCCCCACGTGTTGAGCAATTCGGCGGTACGTCCACCCAGCCTCCCGCATGCCCACTATACGCCCTCGCTCAAAGTCCGTCAACTGCACATACGGTTCACGTCCACGCTGTCGCGGCATGCTACCAGTGTTAAAGACTGCGATGGAGCTCCGTATGCCACGGCAAACTGGCTGACACTGACGGCGGCGGTGCACAAATGCTGCGCAGCTAGCGCCATTCGACGGCCAACACCGCGGTTCCTGGTGTGTCCGCTGTGCCGTGCGTGTGATCATTGCTTGTACAGCCCTCTCGCAGTGTCCGGAGTAAGTATGGTGGGTCTGACACACCGGTGTCAATGTGTTCTTTTTTCCATTTCCAGGAGTGTATTTACTTATGAATTATCCTCGTGTTTGTTACATATGATTTTTATAGCAACAGTGTCAGTGGCTGCAACACATGCGAGGCTGTGGTGGAGCGTAGTTGTCACACCAGCGTGCCGCCACTGTTGTAAAGTGCCATTAGCGTCTGTTCAACAACCAATAAAGGCAACATCGTAGTCGCACTCCAGCACAGCATTGCCGCGTTCAGTTATTGTTGCAAGGATAGGGAAATAATAAACTAAATTGCAAATAAATGCTCGATATGCAAGCAGCTTACAGTAAATGAATATTTGCATAGCATATTTCAACACAACAATATTATGAGAAGGAAAGTTGCTACTCACCATATAGCGGAGATACTGAGTCCTCTGTATGGCGAATAGCAACTTTCCTTCTCATAATATTGTTACATTCCATCCTGGACTTTTCCATTGTTTGATATTTCAACTGTAGATGGAGTAGTCGAATAACTCGAATAAATTTTGCAGTAAAGAATAATGACTGAAATAAAAACTGCCTTAATCGCTTTCGCTGCTGGCTGTAGTCTCATTACTGCTATTGCAGTCGTCTACTTGAACCAATAACGGTTCTACTCCCATGTCAAGATAGTGGGCTCTTTGTGCATAACTGTTTTAAAATTTGTATACGTAATTCACTGAATTCCTCTACAAACTTTTGGGAACACTTTCCAGAGCAGAGCGACACAGCTTTAAAGTATCATTTATTTTAAAATTCTTGTTCTCCTTCGCTACCTTATTCTTGACAGATACCCGGATAAATTCAATGGTGTTCAATTCGCAGTGAGCTACAGGCAGTCCCAGAAGTTTATTTTTTTGTCCACTGACCGCAATTTACTGTACTTTCTAAAAGGTATTCCTGCGTCCTGAAGCGCAGTAGGGCGTCATCCGGTAGGCCAGCTTCAGAACATTCCTCATATCATCTGGCATTAAATGGAAGCTCTACATTATTGCTTTCCATCCACTCAGTAACAGAATCCTTTCTCCATTTCGCAAATGGATTTCGTGATACTGGATTTATCATTTTGTGATATGGAGCCCGATCTAAAACAATTTCAGATCTGTTTGGTGATTTTTTGAGTGCGCTCCCAAACCAATCTTCGCAGTGTCTGGTATTCGTTTCAGAATGATAATCTGCACCTCGTTTTTTCCCCGTAAAACATAAGCCTCCATCTTGCACGAACCCATGTTCGTTCTTAACGTGGTACATTATAGTTCTTTTTCCAGAACCAGACAGTGTTTGATTCCTCCTTTCGAGCAATTTCAGTCTTGAACACTTTCTCTGTGATAATCATATACATTTTCTGATGTATAAGGCATTTTTTGTCCTTGCGAAACTAACTTTGTGGAATGATTTGTATTACATCCACTCTCATCAGTATTGATAAACAGTGCATCCAGTGTTGCACAGATGTCTTATTTCCGGCAAGAACTCGTCTCCTTTCCCTGCTACTTGGCTATTTTCCAACCGCACAGGTTTTCTGTTAAATTTTTCGTTATGAAGGCCAATTTCCGAAGAGGACGTCACTGATATCAGGAAAATCTTGAGTCTTCAGCTCTTCCAACATGGCTGCCACTGATGGAAACTGCTGCTCCACATAGAAGTCGTGGATTTTTCTTCTTGTGACTCCCTGTGTGAAGTCGTCCAATACAAACTTCTGTCGCCTGCCAGAACTCTTTTTTGATGATATAAGAAATGAAATTTTTCTGTATCCTCTCGAAATTCGTTTCACTGTACTTTCACTAATACCGAGACATTCAGAAGTTCTCTTCACTGGCTGTGACACGGAATCGTTCGCGCCCTGTTCTTTTTCGGCCTCAAGGTAAGCAAGCGCACTGATCACCAGAGACTTTTCACAACTCCATAAGTTTTATGAAACTTCAGGTCCTCGGACGAGTTATAATTAGTATATCAGTTGTTTAAGGTTTATGGTATACATCAAATACTAGTTTACTGTTCTTCAGAGTTATACAGAGATTGAGGATCGGTAATGTGACATGAATTGCTGGCTCCACTGTGAATTTCAGTATTTGGAGCCTTATATTAAGAGCTGTGTGCATTAGGTTGTGAGGTAACGGGCGAGTTGTGGCACCCTGGAAATATTATAATTTCGGAACAGGCGGCAGTTCTGGACAGGGCGGCACGGGACACGGAGAGGGTCCTGGATATGAAGGCGCGAAGCACGGTCTCGAGAAGGACTTGGAGTGTGGAGCGGTCTGCGCGTGGTCGCGAGAGACAGAAATACTTCGGAGTGCGGACTTGTGAACTTGTGAGATTTCCGACGTTTCTACAGTGAAGACGTAGTGTGCGTTTAGAAGTGTGTATTTCGCGAGCTGTGTTGTTGTTCATAACTAATTATGTGCAGTAGGAATCTGTTGTTTCCCCGTTATTCAGCTTTTATTTAATTGCTGGACCATCGACATCAATAAGTGTTTTGCGGAAATATACCGCATTCTCAAAAGTACTTCTACTATCGTACTCATCATTTAAAGTCGTTAAGATAGTACCTGCAGATTTTATTCAGTTGCAATCTTTCATTCGTAAACGTCTATGTTACGTTCAAAATTCGCAATTGCCGAGTGATAGGAACTTCGACCATTCGATTCATGTACAGGGCTATTACAACAAATGATTGAAGCGATTTCATAAATTCATTGTAGCTCCATTCATTGACATATGGTCACGACACGGTACAGATACGTAGAAAAACTCATAAAGTTTTGTTCGGCTGAAGCCGCACTTCAGGTTTCTGCCGCCAGAGCTCTCGAGAGCGCAGTGAGACAAAATGACGACAGCAGCCGAGAAAGCGTATGTCGTGCTTGAAATGCACTCACATCAGTCAGTCATAACAGTGCAACGACACTTCAGGACGAAGTTCAACAAAGATCCACCAACTGCTAACTCCATTCGGCGATGGTATGCGCTGTTTAAAGCTTCTGGATGCCTCTGTAAGGGGAAATCAACGGGTCGGCCTGCAGTGAGCGAAGAAACGGTTTGAACGCACGCGGGCAAGTTTCACGCGTAGCCCGCGGAAGTCGACGAATAAAGCAAGCAGGGAGGTAAACGTGCCACAGCCGGCGGTTTGGAAAATCTTACGGAAAAGGCTAAAGCAGAAGCCTTACCATTTACAATTGCTACAAGCCCTGACACCCGATGACAAAGTCAAACGCTTTGAATTTTCGGCGCGGTTGCTACAGCTCATGGAAGAGGATGCGTTCAGTGCGAAACTTGTTTTCAGTGATGAAGCAACATTTTTTCTTAATGGTGAAGTGAACAGACACAATGTGCGAATCTGGGCGGTAGAGAATCCTCACGCATTCGTGCAGGTAATTCGCAATTCACCAAAAGTAAACGTGTTTTGTGCAATCTCACGGTTTAAAGTTTACGGCCCCTTTTTCTTCTGCGAAAGAAACATTACAGGACACGCGTATCTGGACATGCTGGAAAATTGGCTCATGCCACAACTGGAGACCGACAGCGCCGACTTCATCTTTCAACAGGATGGTGCTCCACCGCACTTCCATCATGATGTTCGGCATTTCTTAAACAGGAGATTGGAAAACCGATGGATCGGTCGTGGTGGAGATCATGATCAGCAATTCATGTCATGGCCTCCACGCTCTCCCGACTTAACCCCATGCGATTTCTTTCTGTGGGGTTATGTGAAAGATTCAGTGTTTAAACCTCCTCTACCAAGAAACGTGCCGGAACTGCGAGCTCGCATCAACGATGCTTTCGAACTCATTGATGGGGACATGCTGCGCCGAGTGTGGGAGGAACTTGATTATCGGCTTGATGTCTGCCGAATCACTAAAGGGGCACATATCGAACATTTGTGAATGCCTAAAAAAACTTTTTGAGTTTTTGTATGTGTGTGCAAAGCATTGTGAAAATATCTCAAATAATAAAGTTATTGTAGAGCTGTGAAATCGCTTCAATCATTTGTAATAACCCTGTATATATTCATATTGTATACTGTAGACTCAGTAGTATTTGGCCTGTAATGCGGCAACTACGTGTCCCAGCCCCTAGACAACGATACCAGCCAAAACTTTTAATATTGCAACTCCGAGTCGGAGGGTGCGTAGTTATTTGAAAGCCTGCAAGGTTAACCTGATCAACACTGCCATCAAAAACTACAATGACATAATCCATGTACCGTTTGTACAGCAGTACTTTGTCTTTTAACTGAGGGTGATTATTCAAAAATTTGCTTTCCAGGTGGGAAATATAACTGTCTGCAGTTGTGGTATCTAGCGAAGAATCCATTGCTAACACTGTAGTTGCTGATATATATTATCTCCAAATCTAAAATAATTATACTTACAAGTTCATAAATTCGCTAACATAATCACCCTCCAGATTGCTGAAGGTGTGTAGCTTGCCTCCCATAATAACAGCACATCAGGTATTTGGATGTTATAGTACATGTTTTTTACATCAAAGTATCTAATACTAGCATCCACAGGTGTCTTCACTGCTTGTAGGTATTTAATAATCTCCCCTTCATTTTCAACCATGTATGATTCTGAGAAAATTATTGTTTATTAAATATCTTATTGAGAAATATTGCTAGTGGATGTCGTGGCGTATCAATGGCATTAATAATAGACCTAACTAGGGCATCATGTTTATGAAGTTTGATAGTGCCACGGAGTGTAAGTGTTCTAGGATCCACAGGAAGAATACCCCTTTTTTGAGGCTCTATGTCAACGTTATCGATGCCCTTGAAAGTGGTTTTAAGTTCTTCCACAAACTTATTAGTCAGGATGAATTTTGCCTGCTCTCCATTATTGTTAACTATAAAGTTTTCCGCTTTCTCTTTGTGTTCAGTCTGTCGTTAAATGACTGCTGTGCTACCTATGTCCATGCTAATAATCAAGGTAGAATTATCAACTAATTTCTTGTTAATACTCTCAGTTATCAAAAATTCATCATGAACCCACCGACCCTCTTTGCTAGCCCGGTAGCTTAGTTTAATTTAATTACAGTCTTATTCTTCTCCACTGTTAATGCTTTCAACTGGTCTAATGCAACTGTGACATGGGCGATTAGGTATTTGGCCTGTTTTTGCAAAAACCGCCGCTTGCTATTATACGTGGGCTCCTTGTTTAACTGTTTTAACTCAGGCTCAGAGCACTGAATACTGGTACGATTTTGTACCCTACGGAAAAATTGAAAAGGAGATTTAAGTTCGATTTCCTGCCTCGCAGTAGTTTCTGCCTCGTCACCAGATTTCTGAAGTTATGCACATATGTAGTCTTAATTTTCTGTTGAAATATTTCCATGTGATCAATGATATGCTTAAACACCGTGTCAGATGACTTTGCATCCATGTTAGCCATTAACTTAAGATGCGACAAATCCAACTTCATGTTAATCGGTTATTTGCGTTTGTACTAGTGATGGACTTCCTTTTGAAAGAACTGTTTTTTTAATATTGTTCATGTAATTGCGATTTTTTTTTCACTAGACTTCCTGAATAAAACATTGATCAACTTAGAAACTTATCTCATCTCTACACATTTTTGTTGAACTTTATTGCTCTACCAATATTAATGCCCCAGTGTCCGCCCCAGTAGCTGAGTGGTCAGCGTGACGGATTGCCGTCCTCCGGGCCCGGGTTCGATTCCCGGCTGGGTCGGAGATTTTCTCCGCTCAGGGACTGGGTGTTGTGTTGTGTTCATCATCATTTCATCCCCATCCGGCGTGCAGGTCGCCCAATGTGGCGCCGAATGTAATAAGACCTGCGCCAAGGCGGCCGGACCTGCCCCGCGAGGGGCCTCCCGGCCAATGACGCCAAACGCTCATCATCATCAATGCCCCAGTCGCCTGTTTAGGCATCCTATATCATCAGAGACGTTAGTGAAAAATATTGTAGTTACATGGACAATATTAAAAATGGTGTTTTCAAAAGGAAAACTGTGACCTGTACGAACGTAAAACCAAATTAACATAAAATTATATTTGCCAAGTCTTGAGTTAACGGCTGACATGGATGCAGAGTCGTTTGACATAGTGTTTAAGCATTTCATTAATTGCATAGAAATATTTCTACAGGAAACTGAGACTAGACAAGTATGGAAGCTGAAAAATCTGGTGACGAGGCAGAAACCACTCGCAAGGGAGGAAATAGAACTGAAATCTGCTTTTCAATTTTTTCATAATGTGCAAAACCGTAACAGTATTTAAGTCTTCGAGCCTGCGTTTAAACATTTAGCCAAGGGTGTCGTGCATAAAAACAAGCAGCGGTTTATCCACACCATAGTTGCATCAGAACAGGCGAAAGCATCATCGTCAGACAGGTAGAGAGGCCTAACGAAGAGGGTAGGTGGTCTCTACATCTACATCTACATCTACATCTACATCTACATGATTACTCTGCAATTCACATTTAAGTGCTTGGCAGAGGGTTCATCGAACCACAATCATACTATTTCCCTACCATTCCACTCCCGAACAGCGCGCGGGAAAAACGAACACCTAAACCTTTCTGTTCGAGCTCTGATTTCTCTATATTATTTTGATGTTCATTCCTACCTATGTAGGTTGGGCTCAACAAAATATTTTCGCATTCGGAAGAGAAAGTTGGTGACTGAAATTTCGTAAATACAGTAGATCTCGCCGCGACGAAAAACGTCTTTGCTTTAATGACTTCCATCCCAACTCGCGTATTAGATCTGCCACACTCTCTCCCCTATTACGTGATAATACAAAACGAGCTGCCCTTTTATGCACCCGTTCGATGTCCTCCGTCAATCCCACCTGGTAAGGATCCCACACCGCGCAGCAATATTCTAACAGAGAACGAACGAGTGTAGTGTAAGCTGTCTCTTTAGTGGACTTGTTGCATCTTCTAAGTGTCCTGCCAATGAAACGCAACCTTTGGCTCGCCTTCCCCACAATATTATCTATGTGGTCTTTCCAACTGAAGTTGTTCGTAATTTTTACACCCAGGTACTTAGTTGAATTGACAGCCTTGAGAATTGTACTATTTATCGAGTAATCGAATTCCAACGGATTTCTTTTGGAACTCATGTGGATCACCTCACACTTTTCGTTATTTAGCGTCAACTGCCACCTGCCACACCATACAGCAATCTTTTCTAAATCGCTTTGCAACTGATACTGGTCTTCGAATGACCTTACTAGACGGTAAATTACAGCATCATCTGCGAACAACCTAAGAGAACTGCTCAGATTGTCACCCAGGTCATTTATATCGATCAGGAACAGCAGAGGTCCCAGAACGCTTCCCTGGGGAACACCTAATATCACTTCAGTTTTACTCGATGATTTGCCTTCTATTACTACGAACTGCGACCTTCCTGACAGGAAATCACGAATCCAGTCGCACAACTGAGACGATACCCCATAGGCCCGCAGCTTGATTGGAAGTCGCTTGTGAGGAACGGTCTCAAAAGCTTTCCGGAAATCTAGAAATACGGAATCAGCTTGAGATCCCCTGTCGATAGCGGCCATTACTTCGTTCGAATAAAGAGCTAGCTGCGTTGCACAAGAACGATGTTTTCTGAAACCATGCTGATTACGTATCAATAGATCGTTCCCTTCGAGGTGATTCATAATGTTTGAATACAGTTTATGCTCCAAAACCCTACTGCAAACCGACGTCAATGATATAGGTCTGTAGTTCGATGGATTAATCCTACTACCCTTCTTAAACACTGGTGCGACCTGCACAATTTTCCAGTCTGTAGGTACAGATCTATCGGTGAGCGAGCGGTTGTATATGATTGCTAAGTAGGGAGCTATTGTATCAGCGTAATCTGAAAGGAACCTATTCGGTATACAATCTGGACCTAAAGACTTGCCCGTATCAAGCGATTTGAGTTGTTTCGCAACCAATAAGGTATCTACTTCTAAGAAACTCATGCTAGCAGCTGTTCGTGTTTCAAATTCTGGAATATTCCATTCGTCTTCCCGTTTCATGATGAGTTTACGGCAACTAAGAGTGTTAGCAAGAAATTAGTTGATATTGATGCTTTGATTATTAACATGGAGAAAGATAAGACATCAGTTATTTTATCACAGGTAGAATACAAAGAGAAAGTGGGGAAATTTATAGTTATCAATAATGGAGAGTAGGAAAAATTCAACTTGATTAATAAATGTGTAACAGAACTTAAAACCACTTTTGAGCGGGATCAATAAGGTTCACACAGAGTCTCAAAAGAAGCAAATTCTTCCTGTGAATCCTAGCACACCTACCTTATGTGGCACTATCAAGCATCATAAGCAGAATCCCCCACTTAGGTCTATTATTAATGCCATTGATACTCCAGGACTTCCATTCGCCAGATTTCTCAATTAGGTACTTAATCAGTGTTATATTTTATTGGAACCACGCATGGTTAAAAATAGAGGGGAGGTTATTAAATGCCTGCAAGCGGTGAAGATATCTGCGGATGCTAATACAGCATTCTTCGATGTAAAAAGCATGTACCCTAACATACCATTACCTGACATCTTAGGTGCTTTAAGTAATCTGGCGGGTTATTATGTTAGTGAAATTATGAAACTGTTAATGATTATCCTTAAGTATAATTACTTTAGATTCGGAGATAATTCATATGGTTTATTAAATTTTTTTTTTGAAAATTGCATTATATACAGTATTTTCATTGTTTGCTCTGTACCAGGCCTATCTTAGCTAACGCCATGCATAAGTAAGGTGCTTTTAGCGATAGTAGTAGTGAGTGGCATATGGGAGGGAATGTGGGGGTATGGCTGTGTTGTTAGCTACGTATGATTTCTTCGATTGCCCTTCCAGCCCTCTGTATTAGTTCCGATGGCGCCCGACCTTAGAAGTGTATGTATCCTCAGGCATCTCCCCCGCAGTTCACGGTGGCGTCTGTTGACCAGTCTTGCTGGGTGTCCACGACATGTGGCCCTTGCATGGTAAGCTACTTTTGAGGCTCACAAACTGGTATTTTACCGCTTTTATGTCTTCATTTTAATTTCTTAAGCCCATGCCACATGATTAGTCGTTCTCAGTTGGTTCATAGGTTACACCACGCTGGCAAGGTGTGTTTGTTTACTGTCACATTCCTGGGTTTTTCAGGTAGGCCCCGTTTACGCGTTGTGGTACTGGTTGACCCAGAGAACCTTTCAGTACCTCATCCCCGCGGCACTTAATAAATGTGCTGAACTTCGTACTTGAGTGTACGACTTTCTCGTACGGAATCAAGGTATGACGTGTTGTTCACATTTGTTTGAGCGCTTTTAATGTTACTTAATTTTACGAAGAATGCCCCTTAATTTTCCTTATTTTTTGTAGAACCTGAGGATACGTTTAACCCTTTCGTGGGCTAAATTATTGACCAGTTTTTTTTTAATGAATGGAGAGCAGATAATAGTTAACAGATGGGTATATTTATCATACAGAATATCAAATTTGCTCCAACTGTGAAAGTGAGGTCACACAACAAGGTGGGAAGTATTCTTCCCACTGTCCTTCCTTGGAGTTAAATGACAAAAACAACTTTTTCAATATATGTCATATTTATTTGATAAATTTTCTTCTCTTCTTACAATGATTGTTCACAATTACTTGCCATGAAAGTTTCTGAAACATGGGTCTATGCAAAGTGGTATTTGACAATATGTACAAACACAGCGAGTGCTCTTTTCCGCAGCTTTGGTACTACAATGACGGCACGTCCAGTAGGTTTCTCCTAAAATGGGTTGATGCTTCCCTACAGCCACATGAGGAAAATATTCAGGTACTTCACCCCTTTTTGCCAGAAAGAGAGGTTTCTGTCCACGCCTTTTTTGGGATGAGAAGCCAGCGATCAGTTGTCTGGCAAGATGGATCCTGTATGTGAGCTGATCATGCTGTCCACTTTCTCTTTTACTTATTTTCCACAGGATAAAACTGTTCACTGCAGCAACGTCCACGAGGAAATAAAATATTCTGTGGCAACATTTTACAGAACGTCTGCCAATAGCATACCTTTCTCGTAATTGATCAAACTTATCGACACCACCCATTATTTTGTTGTTTTCTGCCACACCTTCAGGACAAGAAATCTCTGTACTAGTACCATCCTTGTTTTTCCTTTTCACTGTGGCTGTTTCTCATGGGTCATGAATTGAGGACAGGAAAGTGACTGGACGGTTATCCATCCATTTTACTGCAGAAATGGCTCCTTTTGTTTCAATCTGGAATTCTCCTCGTCCCAATTGTAAGTTTTCCTTAATAAATTTGAGTAAATCAAAAGTATTTACCTTATACTATAGCTTTGAGGAAAAAATCACAAAACGTCACGCAAACAGCACTGAAAGGCTCCTCTACAGAGCAACACTCAGCTATACAATGCCTCTGCGCGAAGGTACAGCAAAAACGGCGGGAACTTCGATTGGAAGTAGTACCCTATACTGTTCGCTAGGTGGTAGCACCCCACAGAGGTGGGAACTGTGAATCCCACGGGACTAGGAGCGCGTTCATTGTAGTGGGAAGCATGTTTCTCACGGCTCACTAAAGGGTTAACATCATGAAACCCGGGTCTTATGTATGATTTTATCCAAATAAGTGATTTGCCAAGTATAACTGAAGCGGATTTATTCGTTATGAAAAACTTCCGGAATATGATGATGTTATAGAGGAATGTTGAAAATTGCGTAGGTCGAATGACTACTGAGGAGGTACTGAATCGAATTGGAGAAAAAAATTACGGCACAACGTGGCGACAAAAAGGGGTCGATTTATGGATCAGATGGTGACGCATCACTGTCGTCAAATTTATAATGGGGGAAAGTGCGTGTGTATGTGTGTGTGTGTTTTGTGTGTGTGTGTGTGTGTGTGTGTGTGTGTGTATGACAGGGCTGGGGGACGGGGCCGGTGATAAAAGGGTTTGACTACAGCAGACCGGTTCAAATGTGTGCAGGATGCAGTAGTTATGAAGAGGCTTGCACATGATATGCTGACCTGGATAAATGCGCCATAACGAAGATCACATCAGCAACAACAGCAACAACATCAGCGAGCCTAGTAACGAGACTGAAGTAGAAGACTAAGTCACATTGATGCCTGTGCCTGACATTTTTTGAAACCATACGTCTAAATACACACATCACAAGTCACTCTACGGTGCTTGGCGGAACGTACCTTCCACTACAATTAGTCACTTCCTATCTGTTCCACTCGCAAATAGAGAGAGGGAAAAAACGACTGTGGATGATCCATGCGGTCCCTGATTTCTCTTACCTTCGTGGTCGCTACGCGAAATGTACATTGGCGGCAGCAGACTCGTTCTGCAGTCAGTTTCAAATGATGTTTCTCTAAATTTTCTGAACAGTCTACCTCGTGTTACCCGAAGCTACCGGTAACTAATCTAGCAGCCCGCCTCTTAACTGATTCAATATCTTCCTTTGACCTAATCTGGTGCGGATCCCAAACTTCGAGCAGCACTCAAGAGTGGGACGCACTAGTGTGCTACATGCGGTCTCTTTTACTGGTGAACCACAGTTTCCTATATTTCTTCCCGTCAACCATTCGACTATTCGGCTTTCCTTCTACAGTCCTTACGTGCTCGTTCCATTTCATATCGCTCTGCAACGTTGGCCTAGGTATTTAATCGGGGTGACTGTGTCAAGCAATTGTGTTCGAACATTACAGGTTTGTTTTTCCCACTCATATGCATTACCTTACTGGGTGACAATTATTGAAGTATATTAAATAAAATCGTCATAATGACTGAACGGTTTGCGTTAGGATGTTCAGACTGCACCATTGGCAACGGGGTATTATAGGAATTAGTAGGTATGGCATGGTTTGGTTTAGCGACGAAGCCTGCTTTCATTTGGATGGGTTCGTCAATAAGCGAAATTGCCGTATTTGGGGGACTGAGAATCCACTTTTCGTGATCTAGAAGTCCCTTCACCCTTAACGGGTGACTGTGTGGCGTGCAATATCCAGTCACGTAATAATCGGTGCGATATTCCTTGATGGCAAACTGGTTGCCGAACAGTACATGAAGGTTTTGGAAGATGATTTCATCCCCATTATCGAAAGCGACCCTGATTTCGACAAGATGTGGTTCATGCAAGACAGAGCTTGACCCCATTGAAGCAGGAGGGTGTTTGATGTGCCGGAGGAGCAGTCTGGGGACAGTATTCTGGCTCTGGGGTACGCAAAGACCACTGACGTCGACCTCGATTGGCCGCTATGTTCTCCGGATGTGAACACATGTGACTCCTTTGTGTGGGGCTATGTTAAAGACAAGGTATACAGCAATAAACGGCCCTTCTGGGGGTCATCGACAGTATCGCTATTCCGACACTTCAAGGTGTCATGCAGAATTTCTCCATTCATCTGCGCCACTACATCGCCAAGGATGACAGGCATATCGAACATGTCACCAGTTAAATCCAAATATCTGTTGTGACGTTTATATGCTGAATAAAGTACGGGAACGCCGTATTTTGTAACCAGTTTAGGTTTTTTCCACATAGTTCAATAGTTGTCACCCACTACATTCACACCTAAACGGCCTTGCTGTGCTGGTACTGCGAACGGCCGAAAGCAACGGGAAACTACAGCTGTAATTTTTCCCGAGGGCATGCAGCTTTGCTGAATGGTTAAATTATGATGCCGTCCACTTGGGTAAAACATTCCGGAGGTAAAATATTCCCACATTCGGATCTCCGGGCGGGAACTATTTAAGAGGACGTCGTTATCAGGACAAAGAAAACTGGCTTTCTACGGATCGGAGCGTGGAATGTCAGATCCCTTAATCGGGCACGAAGGTTAGAAAATTTAAAAAGGGAAATTGATAGGATAAAGTTAGATATAGTTGGAATTAGTGAAGCTCGTTGGCAGGAGGAACAAGGATTTTGGTCAGGTGAATACAGGGCTATAAATACAAAATCAAAAAAAGGGTAATGCAGGAGTAGGTTTAATAATGAATAAAAAAATAGGAGTGCGGGTAAGGTACTACAAACAGCATAGTGAACGCATTGTTGTGACCAAGATAGACACGAAGCCCATTCCTACTACAGTAGTACAAGTTTATATGCCAACTAGCTCTGCAGATAATGAAGAAATTGCTGAAATGTATGACGAGATAAAAGAAATTATTCAGGTAGTGAAAGGAGACGAAAATTTAATAGTCATGAGTGACTGGAATTCGAGAGTAGGAAAAGGAAGAGAAGGAAACGTAGTAGGTGAATATGGAATGGGGGTAAGAAATGAAAGAGGAAGCCGCCTGGTAGAATTTTGTACAGAGCATAACTTAATCATAGCTAACACTTGGTTCAAGAATCATAAAAGAAGGTTGTATACAAGGAATAATCCTGGATATACTAGAAGGTATTAGATAGATTATATAACGGTAAGACAGAGATTTAGGAACCAGGTATTAAATTGTTAGACATGTGTGGGCAGATGTGGACTCTGACCACAATCTATTGGTTATAGATTAAAACTGAAGAAACTGCAAAAAGGTGGGAATTTAAGGGGAAGGGACCTGGATAAACTGACTAAACCAGAGGTTGTACAGAGTTTCAGGGAGAGCATAAGGGAACAATTTACAGGAATGAGGGAAAGAAATACAGTAGAAGAAGAATGGGTAGCTCTGAGGGATGAAGTAGTGAAGGCAGCAGAGGATCAAGTAGGTAAAAAGACGAGGGCTAGTAGAAATCCTTGGGTAACAGAAGAAATATTGAATTTAATTGATGAAAAGAGAAAATATAAAAACGCAGTAAATGAAAAACGCAAAAAGGAGATCGACAGCAAGTGCAAAATGGCTAATCAGGGATGGCTAGAGAACAAATGAAAGGATTTAGAGGCTTATCTCACTAGGGGTAAGATAGATACTGCCTACAGGAACATTACAGAGACCTTTTGAGAAAAGAGAACTACTTCTATGAATATCAATAGCTCAGATGGAAAACCAGTTCTAAGCAAAGAAGGGAAAGCAGAAAGGTGGAAGGAGTATATAGAGGGTCTATACAAGGGCGATGTACTTGAGGACAATATTATGGAAACGGAACAGGATGTAGATGAATATGAAATGGGAGATACGATACTACGTGAAGAGTTTGACAGAGCACTGAAAGACCTGAGTTGAAACAAGGCCCCGGAAGTAGACAACATTCCATTGGAACTGCTGACGGCCTTGGAAGAGGCAAGATGTATGAGTCAGGCGAAATACCCTCAGACTTCAAGAAGAATATAATAATTCCAATCACAAAGAAGGCAGGTGTTGACAGATGTAAAGATTACCGAACTATCAGTTTAATAAGTCACAGCTGCAGAATACTTATGCGAATTTTTTACAGACGAATGGAAAAACTTGTAGAAAACCGACCTCGGGGAAGATCAGTTTGGATTCCGTACCAATATTGGAACACGTGAGGCAATACTGACCCTACGACTTATCTTAGAAGCAGGATTAAGAAAAAAAAAGAAAACCTACGTTTCTAGCGTTTGTAGACTTAGAGAAAGCTTTTGACAATGTTGAGTGGAATACTCTCTTTCAAATTCTAAAGGTGGCAGGGGTAAAATACAGGGAGCGAAAGGCTATTTACCATTTGTACAGAAACCAGATGGCAGTTATAAGAGTCGAGGGACATGAAAGGGAAGCAGTGGTTGGGAAGGGAGTAAGACAGGGTTGTAGCCTCTCCCTGATGTTATTCAATTTGTATACTGAGCGAGCAGTAAAGGAAACAAAAGAAAAATTCGGAGTAGGTATTAAAATCCATGGAGAAGTAATAAAAACTTTGAGGTTCGCCGATGACCTTGTAATTCTGTCAGAGACAGCAAAGGTCTTGGAAGAGCGGTTGAACGGAATGAACTGTGTCTTGAAAAGAGGATATAAGATGAACATCAACAAAAGCAAAACGAGGATAATGTAATGTAGTCGAATTAAATCAGGTGATGCTGAGGGAATTAGATTAGGAAATGAGACACTTAAAGTAGTAAATGAATTTTGCTATTTGGGGAGCAGAATAACTGATGGTGGTCGAAGTAGAGAGGATATAAAATGTAGACTGGCAATGGCAAGGAAAGTGTTTCTGAAGAAGAGAAATATGTTAACATCGAGTATAGATTTAAGAGTCAAGAAGTCGTTTCTAAAAGTATTTGTATGGAGTGTAGCCGTTTGTGGAAGTGAAACATGGATGATAAATAGTTTGGACAAGAAGAGAAAAGAAACTTTCGAAATGTGGTGGTACAGAAGAATGCTGAAGATTAGATGGGTAGATGACATAACTAATGAGGAGGTATTGAATAGAATTGGGGAGAAGAGAAGTTTGTGGCACAACTTGACAAGAAGAAGGGACCGGTTGGTAGGACGTGTTCTGTGGTATCAAGGGTTCACAAATTGAGCGTTGGAGGGCAGTGTGGAGGGAAAAAATCGTAGAGGGAGACCAAGAGATGAGTATACTAAGCATATTCAGAAGGATGTAGGATGTACTAGTTACTGGGAGATGAAGAAGCTAGCACAGGATAGAGTAGCATGGACAACTGCATCAAACCAGTCTCTGGACTAAAGACCACCACCACCACAACAACAACAACAACAACAACATTCTTATAGGTTTAGAGGCAACTAAGTTGGGTACGCGTGTTCGGTCAGAGGGTTAGCTGCCCTCTGTAATAAAAAAATTGAGTTAATCGATCAACAACGAACTTAAACGGATGTCTTACGACGTCCGCCCCGAGCAGATGCACCGAACAAAAGAGAACAAATTGAGATTTAACAAAAAAAAAGGGGGAGCGTCTTTGATTCATAATCAAAACGTCTTCGGTCCCAGGTTCGATCCCCGCCACTACCTAAATTTTGATAAATAATCGGCATTGGCGGTCGAAGACTTCCGGCACAAGAAGTCAGCATCATTCTGCTAACGGCCTTGTCAAAGAGGGCGGAGGAGCGGATAGAGGTTCAGGGCACTCGCTTGTCCTAGGGGTGGGAAATTGCCCCTAAAGGCGGAAGAATAAGCAATGATCAACGACATGAGGATGCAGAGGGCAATGGAAACCACTGCATTAAAGACACGTAACGTGTATCCACAGGACATGTGGCCTGTAATTGAAGAAGTGTCATGATGATCTCTCCATTGGCAAAAGATTCCGGAATAGTCCCCCATTCGGATCTCCGGGAGGGGACTGCCAAGGAGAAGGTTACCATGAGAAAGAGATTGAATAATCTACGAAAGGATAACGTTCTACGAGTCGGGGCGTGGAATGTCAGAAGCTTGAACGTAGTAGGGAAACTAGAAAATCTGAAAAGGGAAATGCAAAGGCTCGATCTAGATATAGTAGGGGTCAGTGAAGTGAAGTGGAAGGAAGACAAGGATTTCTGGTCAGATGAGTATCGGGTAATATCAACAGCAGCAGAAAATGGTATAATAGGTGTAGGATTCGTTATGAGTAGGAAGATAGGGCAGAGGGTGTGTTACTGTGAACAGTTCAGTGACCGGGTTGTTCTAATCAGAATCGACAGCAGACCAACACTGACGACGATAGTTCAGGTATACATGCCGACGTCGCTAGCTGAAGATGAACAGACAGAGAAAGTGTATGAGGATATTGAAAGGGTAATGCAGTATGTAAAGGGGGACGAAAAACTAATAGTCATGGGCGACTGGAATGCAGTTGTAGGGGAAGGAGTAGAAGAAAAGGTTACAGGAGAATATGGGCTTGGGACAAAGAATGAAAGATGAAAAAGACTAATTGAGTTCTGTAACAAGTTTCAGCTAGTAATAGCGAATACCCTGTTCAAGAATCACAAGAGGAGGAGGTATACTTGGAAAAGGCCGGGAGATACGGAAAGATTTCAATTAGATTACATCATGGTCAGACAGAGGTTCTGAAATCAGATACTGGATTGTAAGGCGTACCTAGGAGCAGATACAGACTCAGATCACAATTTAGTAGTGATGAAGAGTAGACTGAAGTTCAAGACATTAGTCAGGAAGAATCAATACGCAAAGAAGTGGGGTACGGAAGTACTAGGGAATGACGAGATAGGTTTGAAGTTCTCTAACGCTATAGATACAGCAATAAGGAATAGCGCAGTAGGCAGTACAGTTGAAGAGGAATGGACATCTCTAAAAAGGGCCATCACAGAAGTTGGGAAGGAAAACATAGGTACAAAGAAGGTAGCTGCGAAGAAACCATGGGTAACAGAAGAAATACTTCAGTTGATTGATGAAAGGAGGAAGTACAAACATGTTCCGGGAAAATCAGGAATACAGAAATACAAGTCGCTGAGTAATGAAATAAATAGGAAGTTCAGGGAAGCTAAGACGAAATGGCTGCAGGAAAAATGTGAAGACATCGAAAAAGATATGATTGTCGGAAGGACAGACTCAGCATACAGGAAAGCCAAAACAACCTATGGTGACATTAAAAGCAACTGTGGTAACATTAAGAGTGCAACGGGAATTCCACTGTTAAATGCAGAGGAGAGAGCAGATAGGTGGAAAGAATACACTGAAAGCCTCTATGAGGGTGAAGATTTGTCTGATGTGATAGAAGAAGAAACAGGAGTCGATTTAGAAGAGATAGGGGATCCAGTATTAGAATCGGAATTGATAAGAGCTTTGGAGGACTTGTGGTCAAATAAGGCAAAAGGGATAGATAACATTCCATCAGAATTTCTGATATCATTGGGGGAAGTGGCAACAAAACGACTATTCACGTTGGTGTGTAGAATATATGAGTCTAGCGATATACCATCTGACTTTCGGAAAAGCATCATCCACACAATTCCAAAGACGGCTAGAGCTGACAAGTGCGAGAATTATCGCACAATCAGCTTAGAAACTCATGCATCGAAGCTGGTTACAAGAATAATATACAGAAGAATGGAAAAGAAAATTGAGAATGCGCTAGGTGACGATCAGTTTGGCTTTAGGAAAAGTAAAGGGACAAGAGAGGCAATTCTGACGTCACGGCTAATAATGGAAGCAAGGCTAAAGAAAAATGAAGACACTTTCATAGGATTTGTCGACCTGGAAAAAGCGTTCGACAATATAAATTGGTGCAAGCTGTTCGAGATTCTGAAAAAAGTAGGGGTAAGCTATAGGGAGAGACGGGTCATATACAATATGTCGAACAACCAAGAGGGAATAAAAAGAGTGGACGCTCAAGAACGAAGTGTTCGTATTAAGAAGGGTGTAAGACAAGGCTGTAGGCTTTTACCCCTACTCTTCAATCTGTACAGCGAGAAAGCAATGATGGAAATAAAAGAAAGGTTCAGGAGTGGAATTATAATACAGGGTGAAAGGATATCAATGATACGATTCGCTGATGACATTGCTATCCTGAGTGAAAGTGAAGAAGAATTAAATGATCTGCTGAACGGAATGAACAGTCTAATGAGTACACAGTATGGTTTGAGAGTAAATCGGAGAAAGACGAAGGTAATGAGAAGTATTAGAAATGAGAACAGCGAGAAACTTAACATCAGGATTGATGGTCACGAAGTCAAAGAAGTTAAGAAATTCTGCTACCTAGGCAGTAAAAAACCAATGACTGACGGAGCAAGGAGAACATCAAAAGCAGACTCGCTATGGAAAAAAAGGCGCTTCTGGCCAAGAGAAGTCTACTAATATCAAATAGCGGCCTTAATTTGAGGAAGAAATTTCTGAGGATGTACGTCTGGAGCACAGCATTGTATGGTAGTGTAACATGGACTGTGGGAAAACCGGAACAGAAGAGAATCGAAGCATTTGAGATGTGGTGCTATAGACGAATGTTGAAAATTAGGTGGACTGATAAGGTAAAGAATGAGGAGGTTCTACGCAGTATTGGAGAGGAAAGGAAGATGTGGAAAACACTGATAAGGAGAAGGGACAGGATGATAGGACATCTGCTAAGACATGAGGGAATGACTTCCATGGTACTAGAGGGAGCTGTAGAGGGCAAACCAGTCAGCAGACTGATGACCAAAAAAAGGAAAAGTAGATTTCTCTTGGCCAGGAATGCCCTTTTTGCCAGTGCTAGTCTGCTTTTTAGCTTGTGTAAGTAGTAACACTGGTTCCCGTCAGATCACCGAATTTAAGCGCTGTCAGACTTGGCTAGCACTTGGGTGGATCACCGTCCGGGTTTGAGGAATGCTGTTGTCAAGCGTGGTCCATTCGACCCTTGTGAGGCCACCTGAGAGGCTACATGTCTGACAACTCCGTATTCGCATCCGGTGGCACTTAAGAGCAGGCCATGACACAGCTGCTGTTCGGTACCGTTGGACCTTCGAAGCCTATTCGGAAAGAGTTTGCTTGTGGTCTGCTTTTGTATCCTCCTTTCTCCGTCTGTCATGTGTTCATTTGCTTTCAAGGTACCAGAATTTCTTGCCGTCATCTACTACGTGATAACAGATTTGATGTTAAGTATCTCACTGCTGTCATTTCTGATGCTTCTCATCACTATAACCTGTAGCCGTTGATACTAAACCCATATTCTGTACTCATTAGACTATTCAGCAGATTCTGTAATTTCTTTTTCCAGTATTAATGAGGGCAGCAATGTCATCAGCGAATCTTACCACTGATGTCCCTTTGCCCTGAATTTTATTCCCACTCTTGAACATTTCCGTAACTGCTGCTTCGAGGTATAGATTGAACATACATCTCTATCCTACCCCCTTTTCAATCCGAGCACTTCATTCTTGGTCATTCTTTGTTATGTTTCCTTCTTTGTTATTGTACATACTGCACATAACTCACGATTCCCTATAAGTTACTCCCATTTTTCTCAGAATTTCAAAAATGTTGCACTATTTTACACCGTCGATCACTTAGTCTAGGACGACGAATCCTCTGAACGTGTCTTGATGTATATTCAGTGTTGTTTCCATTATCAAACGCAATAGAGAACTCTCGCGCCTTTACGTTTCCTAAAGCCAAACAAATCGTCGTCTAACATATCCGGACGAGATACCCTTAAGATTCTACAGTGATTATGCTAAAGAACTTGCCCCCTTTCTATCAGCAATTTATCGTAGATCGCTGGAAGAACGTAAAGTACCTAGCGACTGGAAGAAAGCGCAGGTCGTTCCCATTTTCAAGAAGGGTCATAAATCAGATGCGAATAATTATAGGCCTATTTCGCTTACGTCAATCTGTTGTAGAATAATGGAACATGTTTTGTGTTCTCGTATTATGACGTTCTTAGATAATACAAATCTCCTTCATCATAACCAACATGGATTCCGCAAACAGAGATCATGTGAAACTCAGCTCGCCCTATTTGCCCAAGAAATTCACAGTGCCGTAGACACTGGCGAGCAGATTGATGCCGTATTCCTGGACTTCAGGAAGGCATTTGATACGGTTCAGGTTTAGTGAAAAAAATACGAGCTTACGGAATATCGGACCAGGTTTGTGATTGGATTCAGGATTTCCTAGAAGAAAGAACACAACATGTCATTCTTAACGGTTCAAAATCTGCAGATGTAGAGGTAATTTCGGGAGTACCGCAAGGAAGCGTGATAGGACCTTTATTGTTTACAATATACATAAATGACTTAGTTGACAACATCGGTAGCTCCGTGAGGCTATTTGCAGATGACACGGTTGTCTACAAGAAAGTAGCAACATCAGAAGACTCGTACGTACTCCAGGAAGACCTGCAGAGGATTAATGCATGGTGCGACAGCTGGCAGCTTTCCCTAAACGTAGATAAATGTAATATAATGCGCATACATAGGGGCAGAAATCCATTCCAGTACGATTATGCCATAGGTGGTAAATCATTGGAAGCGGTAACGACCGTAAAATACTTAGGAGTTACTATCCGGAGCGATCTGAAGTGGAATGATCACATAAAACAAATAGTGGGAAAAGCAGGCGCCAGGTTGAGATTCATAGGAAGAATTCTAAGAAAATGTGACTCATCGACGAAAGAAGTAGCTTACAAAACGCTTGTTCGTCCGATTCTTGAGTATTGCTCATCAGTATGGGACCCTTACAAGGTTGGATTAATAGAAGAGATAGACATGATCCAGCGAAAAGCAGCGCGATTCGTCATGGGGACATTTAGTCAGCGCGAGAGCGTTACGGAGATGCTGAACAAGCTCCAGTGGCGGACACTTCAAGAAAGGCGTTACGCAATACGGAGAGGTTTATTATCGAAATTACGAGAGAGCACATTCCGGGAAGAGATGGGCAACATATTACTACCGCCCACATATATCTCGCGTAATGATCACAACGAGAAGATCCGAGAAATTAGAGCAAATACGGAGACTTACAAGCAGACGTTCTTCCCACGCACAATTCGTGAATGGAACAGGGAAGGGGGGATCAGATAGTGGTACAATAAGTACCCTCCGCCACACACCGTAAGGTGGCTCGCGGAGTATAGATGTATATGTAGATGTAGATCCTCAGTTTTCTTTTAAATTCTTCAATGTCCTCTTCTTGTCAGCATCTTGGACGCATGAGTTGTTAAGCTGATTGTGCGATAGTTCTCGCAGCCATCTCTCCTTGTTATCTTTGGAATCGTGTGGATGATATTTTCCCAAAAGTCTGAGGGTAAGTCACCAGTCTCATATGTTCCTCTCACCAACTTGAATAGTTTAGTTGCCATTTCCTCCAATGATTTTAGGAATTTCGATGGAGAGTTCAAATGGTTCAAATGGCTCTGAGCACTATGGGAACTTCTGCGGTCATCAGTCCCCTAGAACTTAGAACTACTTGAACATAACTAACCTAAGGACATCACACACATTCATGCCCGAGGCAGGATTCGGGAACCTGCGATCGTAGCGGTCTCTCGGTTCCAGATGTAGCTCCTAGAACCGCTCGGCCACAGCGGCCGGCGATAGAGTGTTATCTGCCTCATTGACTTTTGACTCTAATACTGGATCCACTATCTCTTCCCTATCGATTCCGTTTCTTCTTCCACCACGTCGACAGATATCTCCTCCCCCCTCACAGAGGCCTTCAGTGTACCCTGTCCTCCTATCCACTCTCTCCTTCTGTTTAACACCGGAATTCCCGTTGCACTGTTACTGTTACCTTCCTTGGTGTTAATATCACCGTGTGATGGTTTGATCTATCTATATACTGAGCCAGTCCTTTCGACGATCATTTCTTTTTCGATTTCTTCACATGTTTCCTGCAGCTTCTTAGCCTTGGCTTGCCTGCAATTCCTGATTATTTCATTCCTGAGTGGCATAGTACGTCCAAAAATCCTTTATTTTAAATGTGCATATGATAAAAATCACCAAGGTACAATTGAGGATAGACACCCGAATCAGTTACAGATCAATGTGTTAGTTATTATTATGGACAATTTTCTGGTAAACCATTTTTTCCCTCGACGTGCTATACACGTGCGTCCTACAAGTATCACAGTTTAGGGTGTGATCGTACAACAGATAGAGACATCATCCCCACTGCTGTGAAAATAGCCCTGCGTTGGCTCGGGGGGAAGTCATTCGGGGCTGTACGCCGTACCTGACTGAGTGAATCCTGAGACTGAGTTGTAAAACACAGATTTGTGGTGTACCCTCCATCATAAATTAATTTCCGAGTTTTCAAATTCCGTCAAGTGCTGCACCATTAAGGTTAGTGTTGCTGTAGCTCCAGAGATGATTATGATGGCTGTTGAGGTCATCGAGGAATAGAGCTGGTTGTAGCTGGTATGGTTTTAGCAGGATTAGAATACCCAAGAAACTCGTGGTACCTTTCCCTCTCTTGAATCGAAGCCATCATCAAGGCGACAGGCAATGTCTTGCAATATTAGAGTGGTATCTCTGGGAGGTGGCTATTTTTATTTCCCCGGAGTGCTTATTTTACAGCGGTCTGAGTGGTCGTGACCAATATCCAGTTTAAACAGGCTTGGTGTCCCGTATTTTACTTGTTATGGCTCACGATCGCTGCCGTCACCGCGGTCCGAGAGTTAACCGCAGTCGTGTAAGAATCTATGATGGCCGATGAGTTCATACGCTCGTCACTTGCTGGCAGCCAACGGGACACAACACAGATTTGCGACAGGATATAATCCGGCAGATAAGAGGAGGTATGAAGTTTTAAGAATGATGAGGCTCTGGAATATTCCAGTCAAGTTTCATGAGAGATGAAGAAGGACAGCTGGGTGAGGTCCTGTTCCATGTCCAGCAAGGATTATTATCTCTGTGTTCACCTGAAGTTATTGATTTGTACAACAGATATTCCTCTGTGGGGAGGCTATATCAACGTATCGTGGAAGCCTGCGACATCATGGTCCATTATCCAGTTAATGTATGTGTGCGTAGACGTAAGCGAACAGTTTGAACCTTTTTTATAGGTTATTGGAGGTATCAGGTGTAAAATACAGACCAATATCCATAACTTCGGTTTGTTGCAAAATCATTGAAGATATTCTCAGTTCGAATATATTTAAGTTTCTTTAGACTGAGAAACTTATATCCACGAATCAGCATGGTTTTAGAAAGCGTCGCTCCTGCGAAACTCAGCTTGCCCTTTTTTTCCTAAGATACACTATGTGATCAAAAGTATCCGGTCACCTGGCTGAAAACTTACAAGTTCGTGGCGCCCTCCATCGGTAATGTTGGAATTCAATATGGTGTTGACCCATCCTTAGCCTTGATGACAGCTTCCACTTTCGCAGGCTTATGTTCAGTCAGGTGGTGGAAGGTTTCTTGGGGAATGGCAGCTCATTCTTAACGGAGTGCTGCACCTAGGAGAGGTATCAATGTCAGTCGGTGAGGCCTGGCACGAAGTCGGCGTTCCAAAACATCCCAAAGATGTTCTATAGGGTTCAGGTCAGGACACTGTGCAGGCCAGTCCACTACAGTGACGTTATTGTCGTGTTACCACTCCGCCACAGGCCGTGCCTTATGAGCAGGTGCTCGATTGTATTGAAAGATGCAATCATCATCCCCGAATTTCTCTTCAACAGTGGGAAGCAAGAAGGTGGTTAAAACATCAATGTAGGCCTGTGCTGTGATAGTGCCACGCAAAACAACAAGGGGTGAAAGCCCCCTCCATGAAAAACACCACTACACCAAAACACCACCGCGTCCAAATTTTACTGTTGACACTGCACACGCTGGCAGATGGCGTTAACCGGGCATTCGCCATACCCACACCTTGCATCGGATCGCCACATTGTGTACCGTGATTCATCACTGCACAGAACGTTTCTCCACTGTTCAATCGTCCAATGTTTACGCTCCTTACGCCAAGCGAGGTGCCATTTGGCATTGTGATGTGCGGCTTCTGAGCAGCCACTCGACCATGAAATCCAAGTTTTCTCAAGTCCCGCCTAAATGTCATAGTACGCAGTTTGGAATTCCTGTGTGATGGTCTGGGTAGATGTCTGCCTATTACACATTACGACCCTCTTCAACTGTCGGCAGTCTCTGTCAGTCAACAGACGTGGTCGGCTTGTAAACTTTTAAGCTGTACGTGTCCCTTCACGTTTACACTTCACTATCGTATCGGAAACAGTGGACATAGGGATGTTTAGGAGTGTGGAAAAAATGGTGCAAATGGCTCTGAGCACTATGGGACTTAACTTCTTTGGTCATCAGTCCCCTAGAACTTAGAACTACTTATACCTAACTAACCTAAGAACATCACACACATCCATGCCCGAGGCAGGATTCGAACCTGCGACCGTAGCGGTCGTGCGGTTCCAGACAGTAGCGCCTAGAACCGCTCGGCCACCACGGCCGGCTGGAGTGTGGAAATCTCGCGTAGAGACATATGACAAAAGTGACACCCAAGTACCTGACCATGTTCGATGTCCGTGAGTTCCGCGGAGTGCTCCATTCTGCTCTCTCACGATGTCTAATGATTACTGAGGTCGCTGATATGGAGTTCCTGGCAGTAGGTGGCAGCAAAATGCACCTAATATGAAGAACATATGTTTTTGGGGTTGTCCGGATACTTTTGATCACATAGTGTATATTGCGAACTATGAATGCAGGGCAACATTCCACATTTCTAAATTTCCGGAAAACGGTTGACACGATGCCCCATTGCAGACTGTTAATCAAGGTACGAGCATATGGAAGAAGTTCACAGATATGTGGATGGCTCGAAGACTTCTTAAGTAATAGAATCCAGCACGTTGACCCTGACGGTAAGTGTTCATCAGAGACAAGGGTATCGCCAGGAGTGCGCCAGGGAAGTGTGACAGGAACGTTGTTGTTCTCTGTACACATAAATGATCTGGCGGACCGGGTAGAAAGCAATCTGCGGTTGTTTGCTGATACTGCTGTGGTGCACGGTAAGGTGTCGAAGTTGACTGACTGTAGGAAGGTACAAGACGACTTAGACAAAATTTCTAATTGGTGTGATGAATGGCAGCTGGCTCTAAATTTGGAAAAATGTAAGCAAATGCTGATGAGTAGGAAGAACAAACCTATAATGTTCGCATACAGTATTACTAGTACCCAGCTCTGCACAGACAAGTCGCTTAAATATCTGGGCGTAACGTTGTAAAGCGAAATGAAATTGAACGGACAAAAAATGGTTCAAATGGCCCTGAGCACTATGGGACTTAACTTCTGAGGTCATCAGTCCCCTAGAACTTAGAACTACTTAAACCTAACTAACCTAAGGACATCACACACATCCATGCCCGAGGCAGGATTCGAACCTGCGACCGTAGCGGTCGCGCGGTTCCAGACTGTAGCGACTAGCCACCCTGGCCGGCTTGAACGGACACGTGAGAACTGTAATAGGGACGATGAATGGTCAACTTCTGTTTATTGGGAGAATTTTAGGAAAAAGTGGTTCATCCATAGAGGAGACCGCATATATGACGTTGGTGCGACCTGTTCTTGAGTACTACTCGAGTGTTTGGGGTCCGTACCAGATCGGACTGAAGGAAAACATGGAAGCAATCCAGAGGCGGACTGCTAGATTTGATACCGTTAGGTTCGAACAACACGTAAGTGTTTCGGAGATGGCGGAGGTTCGAGTCCTCCCTCGGGCATGGGTGTGTGTGTTTGTCCTAAGGATAATTTAGGTTAAGTAGTGTGTAAGCTTAGGGACTGATGACCTTAGCAGCTAAGTCCCATAAGATTTCACACACATTTGAACATTTTTTTGTTTCAAAGATGCTTCGGGAACTCAAATGGGAATCCCTGGAGTCAATATGACGTTCTCTTCGAGAAACACTACTGAGAAAATTTAGAAAACCGGCATCTGAAGGTGACTTCCACACGATTATTCTGCCGCCAACAAACGTTGCGCATAAGGATCACAAAGACCAGATAACGAGAAGTTAGGACTCATGCGAAGGCATGTATACGGTCATTCTTTACTCGTTCTATTTGCGAGTGGAAAAAGTGATGACTCTAGTGGTGGTACATAGTACCCTCCGCCACACACCGCTCGGTGGCTTGCGCAGTATCAGTGTACGTTGTAGATGTAGAACCAGACGGCAGTTATAAGAGTCGACGGGCGTGAAGGGAAGCAGTGGTTGAGAAAAGAGAAAGACAATGTTGTAGACTATAGCCAATGTTATTCAATCTGTACATTGAGCAAGCAGTAAAGAAAAGAAGAGAAAAATTTGTAGAGTTCAGGGAGAAGAAATAAAAACTTAGAGGTTAGCCGATGACGTTGTAATTCTGTCAGAGACAGAAAAGGACTTAGAGGAGCAGTTGAACAGAATAGACAGTCCCTTGAAAGGAGGATATAAGATGAACATAAAAGAAAAGTAAAACAAGGATAATGGAATGTTGTCGAATTAAATGAGGAGATGCTAAGGGAATTAGATTAGGAAAAGAGACAGTTAAAGTAGTAGATAAGTTTTGTTATTTCTGCAGGTGAATAACTAATGAAGAAAAGAAGTTTATTAACATCGAATATTTATTTAAGCGTTAGGAAATCTTTTCTGAGAGTATTTGAATGGAGTGTAGCCTTGTGTGGAAGAGAAACATGGATGATTAACAGTTTACACAAGAACAGCAAAAAGCTTTTGAAATGTGGTGCTACACAAGAATGCTGATGACTGGGTCGGTAGATCGCGTAACTAACGAGGAGGCACTGGGAGGTACTGAATAGTTTTGGGGAGAAAACAAATTTACTGCACAACTTGACGAAAAGAAGGGATCGATTGGTGGCTCGCATTCTGAGACTTCAAGGGATCACCAATTTAGTACAGGAGGGAAGTATTGCGGGTAAAAATTTTAGAGGGGGGCCAACAGATGAATACAGTAGGCAATTTTAGAAGTTGTAAGTTGCAGTAGTTATTCGGGGGTGAAGGCGCTTGCACAGTGGAGAGTACCATGGAGAGCTGCATCAAACCAGTCTCAGGACTGAGGATTACATCAACAACAACTGACGTGAGACCTTTGAAAAAGTTCTTTCAACACTGAGAACAAAGGATTCTTGGACACATGTTGACATGGAAATCAAAAATCTTTCCAAATGTCTTACTTGTTTTAGTTCTTTATTTCTGCTAAATCCTCTCTTCCTCCTCCCTTGTCCCCTCTGCCGGCCGCAGTGGCCGAGCGGTTCTAGGCGCTACAGTCTGGAACCGCGCGGCCACTACGGTCGCAGGTTCGAATCCTGCCTCGGGCATGGATGTGTGTGATGTCCTTAGGTTAGTTAGGTTTAAGTAGTTCTAAGTTCTAGGCCACTGATGACCTTAGAAGTTAAGTCCCATAGTGCTCAGAGCCATTTGAACCATTTTTGAACCTTGGCCCCTCTACTAACAGATAAATTGCTGGAAAGGGCAAAAATGCCTGGTGAAGGACGAAGAAATGAAGCTCAGTTTACTGGAAGTTATTAACAGTAACCTGTAATAACTATTTCATCTATGCAATTAAAATCTAAAGTTCGTAAATGATGCTAATGAGATTGCAGATAGTGATTGCTTGGACCTGAACGGAAATTTTCTTTGCCCTTTGATAAATCCTAAAAAAAAGAAAAAAATATTAGAACCTGTATCTAGTTGCCATTGTGACATTTAAACCTCTGTATCAGCGCTATGGTATTACATTCTGTTTTCATTTATCATCTCGTTAAAGACTGAATGTAATTTAGTTTCTTTCCCGTCTTTAGTCGTCTGAATAAGTGACATTACTATTCTTTCCTGTTTAAGAGTGTGAACCCGGAAAGAGGAAGACGGATCCGTGCACCTGCTTCTGTATGCGATCTGGTATTTGGGTATGCGTGGGCGACTCGTGCCTCGAAGAGAGAACTTGTAAGTATAATTTTCACTTTATATTTAAACGTACAAATGTTAGTACTTTCAGTGAAGAACGTAGACCCAAGAGTCATCGGTATAACAGTTGTAAACTGTCGAAGCTCTGTTGGAGAAGGAGTTCAGCAAGGACAGGCTAAATACATTTGGGGGTGGCGTGTTTGTTATTGTTAGAAATAGTTTATCTTGTAGTGAAATTGAAGTATATAGTTCCTGTGAGCTAGTGCGGATAGAGGTCATTCTTGGCAGCCAGAATAAAATAATAATTGATTCCTTTTACCGATCTCCCAACTAAGCTGGTACAATTCTGAAAGGTTCAATGAAGACTTGAGTCTCATTTCAGAAGCGTGCCCGACTCATACTATTATAGTTAGTGGTGACTTCAATATACCCACGATATGTTGGCGAAAATACACGCATAAAAGGTCATCCGAGATTGTGCTAAACGCATTCTCTTAAAATTATTTCGAGCAGTTAGTTCATGAGACCCTCCGAATAGCAAACGATTGCAAAAACACGCTTGACATATAAGCAACAAATAATCCTGATCTAATAACGAGCGTCAAAATGGATGCAGGGAGTAGTGAACACAAGGTTATCGTAGCGGGAGTGAATACCGTAACTCACAAATCCACCAGAATAAGTGTAGACCAGACATGGCCTCATTTCAAAGAAATAATATCGGCAGCAGTTGGGGTATTTATACCAAATAAATTAACAAACGACGGAGCTATCTAACGGTAAACAGAACAGGTCAGAACATTGTTGCAGAAAAGCAAGGAGAATACGTCAAATTTAAACGAATGTAAAATCTCCTAGGTTGGCGATCTTTTGCAGAAGCTCGAAATTTAGCGCAGAATTGAATGCGAGACGCTTGTAGCAGTTTCCACAACAAAACTTTGTCTCGAAACCTGGCAGGAAATTCAAACAGATTAAGATCTTCTTGCGGCAAGACACAATCAATGCCTTATATGAGCGATAGCAAAGGAAGTACTACTGATAGTGCTGCTAAAGCAGAGTTACTTAAGACAGTCTTCCGAAGTTCCTTCAACGAAGAAGACGAAGTAAATATTCCAGAATGCGAATCAGGAACAGCTACCAACATGAGCAACTTAGAAGCTGATATCCTCGGAACAGTGAAGCAACTTAAATCACTTAATGAAAGCAAGTCTTCCAGTCCGGACTGTATACTAATTAGGTTCCTTTGAGAGTATGCTGATGCAGTAGCTCCATACTTAACAATCGTACAGTCGCTTGCTCAATGAAAGATCCGTACCCAAGGACTGGAAGGTTGCACAGGTCACCCCAATGTTCAACAAAGGCGGCAGGAGTAATCTACTACATTACAGGCACATATCATTAACTTCAATTGGATTCGTGATTTCTTGTCAGAGAGGTCAGAGTTCGTAGTAACTGACGAGTAAAACAGAAATGATTTCTCGAGTTCTCCAAGATAGTGTTCTAGACTCCCTGCTGGTCATTATCTATATAAACGATTTATGAGATAATATGAGCATGCTCATATTGTCCTAGGTTGTATGCAGATAACGCTGTCGTTTATCGTCTAGTAAAGTAATTAGAAAATCAAAATGTTATCTGTACGGTGCCAAATAGGCAATCGGCCCTAAATAATGAAGAGCGTGAGGTCATCTACATGACTGCTAAAAGGGATCTGTTAACTTCAATTACATGATAAATCAATCAAATCTAAAGGCCGTAAATTCAACTAAATACTTAGGAATTACAATCACGAAGAACTTCAGTTAGAAAGAACCCGTAGAAAACATTGTGGGGTAGGCGAACCGAAGACCGCGATTTGTTGGCAGAACACTTAGAAGATACAACAGATTTACTAAAGAGAATACCTACACTACGCTTGTCCGTCCTCTTTTGGGGTACTGCTGCGCGGTGTGAGATCCTTACCAGATAGGATTAACGGAGTCCATCGAGAAAGTTCAAAGAAGTGCAGCACGTTTTGTACTATTTATAAACAGGGGAGAGAGTATCACGGACATGATACAGGATTTGGGGTGCACATCAATAAAACAAAGGCGTTTGTCGTTGCAGCATGGTCTTCTCACGAAATTTCAATCACAAACTTTCTCCTCCGAATGTGAAAATATCTTGTTGACGTTGACCTACGTAGGGAGAAAAGATATTCATAATAAAATAAGGGGAATCAGAGCTCGCACGGAAAGATATAAATGTTCGCTATTTCCGCGCGCTGTTCGAGAATGGAATAATAAAGAACTATTGTGTAGGTGGTTTGATGATGACTCAGCCACGCACTTCAGTGTGATCTGCAAATATTATTGTAGTGCAGATTTAGCTGAAGAATTCATCTGTGGGTCGATCGTTTGGAGACTGGCATTTGAGGGAGACTGTGAGATAATGTATCTCTCGTATAACCGACGTAGCTAACAGAACATTGTAGAACTGGTCCTGGTGTTCTGAAGCATATAGATAGCCATATTTCCTTCACTAAGTACGCGATTGTGAAAGGTCAGAAAATCGCTTATAATGTACGAAGTATCCTCCTTTCTGCACTATAAAGCAGCTTACGAAGAACAGGGTATATAAAAATTAGGTGTAGCTAAATTAGTTGATATATTGTCACAAAACTCAACACTCATAGAAAAACTCAAAAAGTTTTGTGTTGTTGCTGACGCACTTTAAATTGCTGCCACGAGAGCGCAGCACTGAGCAGCTGAGCAAGATGGCGACAGGCGCCGACAAAGCGTGTGTTGTGCTTGTGAAGAATTCACATCAGTCTGCTATAATAGTGCAATGACACTTCAGAACGAAGTTCAACAAAGATCGTCCAACTGCCAACTCCATTCGGCGATAGTAAGCACAGTTTAAAGATCGCAATTCTGGTAGGATTGTTGGTAGAGGAGTGGGTAAATATTGAATCATTCACATAACCCCAAACAAAAAGAATCGCAGTGGGTTAAGTCGGGAGAGCGTGGAGGCCATGACATGAATTGCTGATCATCAACCGCACTGTGACTGGTTCATCGATTTCTCAATTTTCTGTTTTAGAATTCACATACATCATGATGGAAGTGGAGTGAAGCACAATCCTGTTGATACATAAAGTTCACACTGTCGGTCTCCAGTTGTAGCATGAGCCAGTTTTCTTCTCTGCAGGGGAGATCGACGGGTCAGCCCCTTTTCTTCCGGGAAAGATGGTTACACAACATGTGTATTGGGGCATGCTGGAAAACTGGCACATTGCCGCAACTGGAGACCGACATTGTGGGCTTCCTCTACCAATAAGTTAGTGCTCCACCCCTCTTCCATCATGATGTATGTAATTCCTAAGCAGAAAGTTGAGAAAACGATGCATCAGTTGTGGTGAGATTGATGATCAGGAATTCATGTCATGGCATCCACACTTTCCCGGCTTAACTCATGCAATTGTTTTGTTTGGTGTCATGTGAAAGATTTAGTGTTTACCTCCTGCTGTACCATCAATCCTAGAAGAACTGCGATTACACATCTACAGCGGTTTTGAACAGGTTGACATGAACATACTGCGCCCAGCGTGGAAGAACTTGGTTATCGACTTAGTACCTTCAGAATCAGTAGGAGGGCGAGGGAGTGGTACACCTATAATACACCTATAGTATGCCAGAAAACCTTTCTGTGTTTTTCAGTGTGTGTGCAAAGGCATGTGACAATATGTCAAATAATATAGCTACAACAAATCTATGAAATCGCATGTCATTTATAATAGCCCTCTATAGACTTGATAGTAGATATAGTCTTGTAGTAACTCTAAAACCAACCAGGTGAGAAGGTGTGCCAATACAAGTCCCTCCATGTTTGATGCACACTTAAATATAGCACTTTCTACAGGCACATAAAACGGTATTAAAATATTCTTAAGAAACAATCACAACAGAAGCTTACGTCCGATACACGGAATGCATAGTACCACAACTTCCATAGGAAAGCCAAGGGACCAAAGTGCAAATCCGTCAAAATCGGTAGAAGCAGAGAATGTAGGAACGTAACCTCTCTGACAGTCAGTCAAAACACACTATTAAAGCGAGGTAAACTGCATGTGTCTGCGAACGTCCCATTGCTATGTTGTTCGAGAGTGTAAATGCCAATTTATTTGACAGAAGAGAATAAAATTTGGCAGTAAAGAGAAGATAATTTTTTTCACAAACAGTAAATACTAGCTATAGCGTCTACATGAATTAAAAAATAAACTAGAGAGAGCTTTTCCACCTGTAATAACACGTTTGGGAATCAACCAAAATGGAAAAGGTTTAAATAAATGTGTCTACTTTCAGTTATACAGCAGGCGAAACTGCGAGAGGCGTTCAGTAAGTACCGCAACACATTTTTTTGCTGAAATCAGATTGGTTTCATTCGGGATTCCAACACACCATATTATTCCCCACTCTTTTTGCTAAGAAATCCTATTTTTCATCATAATTTCCATTCAATACCACGGCCTTACGCCACATTACTGGGAGGGTCTGAACACCCGCATGGTACAACCCTACTGGTCGACGTCGCAGACAACGTCTCGCTGCATCAATAACCTCCTCACATCTACGTACTGCTTCCCGCAGAATGCAACCTTCATTGCATCAACCAGTTGAGAGCCGGAAATGAGAGATGCAGGCGATAGGGCGAATGAGGAAGAACAGCGCAATGAAGATTTGTGAGCTTCTCTCAGGTGCACGCATCTCGTGTGAGGCATTGCACTGTCATGGGGAAGGAGAAGTTCGTTCGCATTTTTGTGGTGACGAACGCGCTGAAGTCGTTTTTTCAGTTTACTGAGGGTAGCACAATATAAACTACTCGCCATTAAAATTGCTACACCACGAAGATGACAGGAGCGCCTACGATGGTGTACTCAGCGACGAACCTGGGTGCACAAATGGCAAAACGCCATTGTTTCGGATAAATCCAGGTTCGGTTTACAGCATCATGATGGTCGCATCCGTGTTTGGCGACATCGCGGTGAACGCACAAAGGAAGCGTGATGGTATGGGGTGCCATTGGTTACACGTCTCGGTCGCCTCTTGTTCCCATTGACGGCACTTTGAACAGTGGACGTTACAATTCAGATGTGTTACGACCCGTGGCTCTACCCACCATTCGATCCCTGCGATAATGCACGGCTGCATGTTGGATACAGAAAATGTTCGACTGCTGCCCTGACCAGCACATTCTCCAGATCTTTCACCTATTGAAAACGTCTGGTCAATGGTGGCCGAGCAACTGGCTCGTCACAGTACGCCAGTCACTACTCTTGATGAACTGTGGTATCGTGTCGAAGCTGCATGGGCAGCTGTACCTGTACACGCCATCCAAGCTCTATTTGACTGAATGCCCAGGCGTATCAAGGCCGTTATTACGGCAGAAGCGGTTGTTCTGGGTACTGATTTCGCGGGATCTATGCACCCAAACTGCGTGAAAATGAAATCACATGTCAGTTCTAGTATAATATATTTGTCCAATGAATATCTGTTTATCATCTGCATTTCTTCTTGGTGTAGCAATTTTAATGGCCAGTAGTGTACTCCAGAGTCGATCTTTGTACCATGACAGAGGACACCAAACAGAGTAAACCCTGCACAGTCCCGAAGGACCGTCGCCATGATCTTACCGGCGGACGGCGCTTTTCTGAACTTTGTCTTCAGAGGAGAGGTGGTTTAGTGTCACTCCATGGGTTGCTGTTCTGTTTCCGGTTCGAACTGTTGATCCCTGGTTCATCGCCTGTGACGATGTTGTACAAAAAATTATCACGATCAGACTCGTAATGCATAAACAATTCTGCACGGACGTTCCTTCGTTGCTTCTTGTAGTCTTCTGTTAGGCAGCGAAGCCAGTGGGCACACAACTTCGACTGTCCCGACGGATGGACGAGTGTGTTAGCGCTACCAACAGAGACGTCCAGTTGGCAGCGAGATCTTTGATTGTGATCCGTCGAATACCTCGAATGAGAGTGTCCACACGTTACAACACTACAAGAGTCCAACCAGCAGGCAGGAGATTCGACAGATTTGTGCGACCTTGTTGCGGTCATGAGAGACGCCTCATTCGACGATTGACCGTGCTTACGTCCACTGCCAGGTCTCCGTAGACATTCTGCAAGCGCCTATGAACATCTGCAGTGTTCTGAGTTTCTGGCAAAGGAAACTCAGTGTGATCTCTCTGCTCGGAACGCACTTCCGCTACAGACGCCAAGTTGAGGGCTAGATATAGCGTCACATGTCGAAACTTCACTATAGGGCTGAAGCTGGAATATTCCACCATGTCCCACAGCAAATTCCGTATTGTTTCAGCCGAAATTGGGCGATAAAAAAAGTGTTGCATTACTTATTGACATCCCCTCCTAAGTGTAGTTAGTAAATGGAATACTATCTGTGATAATGACTGTAATGAGTGCAGCACATGGATGTGTGTGGTGTCTTTAGGTTAGTTAGGTTTAAGTAGTTCTAAGTTCTAGGGGACTGATGACCTCAGATGCTAAGTCCCATAGTGCTCAGAGCCATTTGAACCATTTATTCTAAATTATGCTGTTGTTCTGCAGACAACGTCCCGTGCGTGAAATTCCGTTGGGTGGATGCCGGAGACGGCTGTAACAAGTGCTTATGCGGATTGTTTGGCGAGCCGGTGTTCTGCACCCTGAGACAATGCGGCGACTAGGAGACGACGGGAGCAGCAGCGGCAGCGGTACCTGACTGAGGTATCTGCAGTGTTACAGCACTCTAGTATGCATTCAGAATACGTTTGTGCACATTGTCGTCTTTCACCGTATACATCAATTGAATGAAATAATCTCCCTCTCTATACGTGCAATGGAAGCTGTAGTACAGTACGTGACAGACATTCTCTCTTTCGTATTCCATTCGCGAATGGGCCTAGCAAAATAACTCTACGTTCCTTGTTTCTCGTGCTAATGTCCTCGAAAATATCCTCATGGTCCCTAAGCGCGATACTATGGATGACACACAGCTTCAAACGCGGCCGTCGGGGTTTTCCATTTTAATTATCCTACATAATTAAGTGATGTGAACGTGAGTGTACCAGACTAGCGAAACTCGTGTTGCAACGAAAATGCTACAAGCACACACACGGCTGTAGAATCTTTCTTTTGCGCGTCTGTATAATTTTGAAATCGGGATAAAAAAAAGAGAAAAATTGATTCGTACTAACATGATTACTGGAACGTTGACGAAAGAAATTCCCTGATACATTTTTTCACCACAGGTCGGAGTAACATGGCAAAATATAATCACATGACGTGCATTCAGTTTACATTGTTGATCATGCATAATGCAACACCGCTACAGTAGTCAGAGATATGTGCAGTGTCCGAAAGGATTTTTACATCACTGATGAAACTTTTAGTGAATTTGCCTGAAATATTACCTACAGTAAGACGTACAGAGCGTCCATGTTAAATAGAATTTCAAAATAGTGTTTACATTTCCTCACGACAGGTTCTGAAACAAAATGTTCGGAGAAAGAAAACCAGTTTCATTGAAATTATTATTAATTATGTTACCAAAAAGTCATGGAGAAACTGCACATTGCAACAAATTTGTTGATAAACTTCGCAGCGTCAGTGCATTATTGACGTAGACGTTGCGAATTTTGTGTCATCTATGTGACATTTTACACCTCGTGATAGAGCCCAATACGTTTCTTTTTGCCTGCTTATATATCGCTATCGCAATTGTGACTAGCTTCGCTATTCTTCCAGATAGTAGATTTCAGTACCAATGCATTCCAAGCACACACCGCCACATTCCAGCCAGACACAGACAGTCTACTCAAGGCTATTATAATAAATAAAGTTTTTGCCTAACCAGTGCAGTTGTCTTATAGAAGCAATAAACATATTAAAATGAATTTCAATAAAAATATTTACAAACATTTATTTTTCTCGCTACATATTCTACTGTTTCTCTATTGTTGTGTATAAAATGTACCACAAAATTAATAAAATTTGCAATTACAACTTATCAGAAAAATGAAAACATTTCCATCAACAGTTCCCTATAAGGTGGCACTGTTTGTTAGATTTACAATACATGGGTGTATATATTGAATTACTTCAGATAACGTATTTTAAATTTCGTAGACTAAAGGGAGAAAAATTACTGTAGGGAATGTGTACGTATTTTAAATGTTTATTGTCGTCTACGATTTACTCTGTCATTACGAGCTGTTGTAGTCGACCCTAAATACTGGTTCTCTGAATTTACTCAACAGCTTTTCATGGGGAAAAGTCTTCTTCCAGGCTAATAACAGAATTCAAGTTTTGTATCTGCATCTACACTACTGGCCATTATAATTGCTGCACAAGAAGAAATGCAGATGATAAACGGGTATTCATTGTATTATACTAGAACTGACATGTGATTACATTTTCACGCAATTTGGGTGCACAGATCCTGAGAAAACAATACCCAGAACAACCACCTCTGGTCTTGATACTCCTGGGCAGAGCTTGGATGGCATGTACAGGTACAGCTGCCCATGCAGCTTCAACACGATACCACAGTTCAATGTACTCGCGTATTGTGACGAGCCAGTTGCTCGGCCACCTTTGACCAGACGTTTTCCATTGGTGAAAAATGGTTCTCAGCACTATGGGACTTAACATCTATGGTCATCAGTCCCCTAGAACTTAGAACTACTTAAACCTAACTAACCTACGGACATCACACAACACCCAGTCATCACGAGGCAGAGAAAATCCCTGACCCCGCCGGCAATCGAACCCGGGAACCCGGGCGCGGGAAGCGAGAACGCTACCGCACGACCACGAGCTGCGGACTTTTACATTGGTGAGAGATCTGGAGAATGTGCTGGGCAGGGCAGCAGTCGAACATTTTCTGTATCCAGAAAGGTCCGTATAGGACCTGCAACATCCGGTCGTGCATTATCCTGCTGAAATGTAGGGTTTCGCAGGGATCGAATGAAGAGTAGAGTCAAGGGTCGTAACACATCTGAAATGTTACGTCCACTGTTCAAAGTGCCGTCAATGCGAACAGGAGGTGACCGAGACATGTAACCAATGGCACCCCATAACATCACGCCGGGTGATACGCCAGTACGGCGATGACGAATACGGGCTTCCAATGTGCGTTGACCGCGATGTCGCCTAACACGGATGCGACCATCATGATGCTGTAAACAGAACCTGGATTCATCCGAAAAAATGACGTTTTGCCATTTGTGCACCCTGTCGGTTAAATTCTCGTCTGTAGCACGTCATCTTGGTGGTGTAGCAATTTTAATGGCCGGTTGTGTACATCTATACTCTGGAAACCACAGTGAAGTGCATGGCAAAGAGTACGTCCCATTGCACCAGTAATCGGGACTTCTTCCCATTCCGTCCACGTATGGAGCGTGGGAGAAATGATTGCTTTCACGCCTCTACGCATGCTGTAATTAGTCTGTCCTTGCGATCACAACAAGAACGGTGCGCAGGTGGTTGCGGTATATTGGTTCAAATGGCTCTGAGCACTATGGGACTTAACATCCGAGGTCATCAGTCCCCTAGAACTTAGAACTACTTAAACCTAACTAACCTAAGGACATCACACACATCCATGCCCGAGGCAGGATTCGAACCTGCGACCGTAGCGGTCGCGCAGTTCCAGACTGTGGCGCCTAGAACTGCTCGCCACACCGGCCGGCTGCGGTATATTCGTAGATCCCTCATTCAAAGCTGTTTCTTAAAGCTTACAAGTAGACTTTCCTAGGATAGTTTACGTCTATCTTCAAGAGTTGCCATTTCAGTTCTTTCAAACATTTCTACTGTCCTGCGGCTAAAAATAAATAAATAAATAAATAAAATAAAATAAAATAATGGTGTGACCATACATGCTGTCCATGTCTGTTTATGGATGTCCGGCGTTTTTCATGGACGAGCAACTTCAGCTGATGATGATGATGACATTAAGTACCACCACTGCCGTATTTTGAGAAGTCTTTACTCCATCACACGACTAATTTCGGCGGCACATTACCGCCATTGTCAGGTACCACCAGTGCCAAAAGTGCTCTTGGAGACTACACGTTGTCGAGTATAGTCTCCTGATGAAAGTCCACGTCTGTTAGTAACAAGGCTCTCACAATAAATGCGCCAAGGAAGTCAAGTACTCTTTTGTCAGTGGTGTGACCTGAGGATGGTGGTAACGTGTCGCTGCAACTAGTGGTGGTGTGGAATGAAGAGATTCTCGAGATACAGTTGTGGATGTACTTATTCTCATATACTGTCTATACCTGTGTACATTCAATATCTCCTATTGGTCCTATTTTGTACGGGTCCCACATGCCTCAAGGATGGATTAACTTTTTGTAACACGGATCCACAGTCACTACAATTTTTTTAAATCACGTCGCATTCGCATGCAGCTGTAAGTGTTTTATTTCGCAACTGCAATATCAGCTTTAATGCAGTTTTCAAGTATAAGATTTGCTGTCAGACTGTCGCACGGAAATAAAGCGAAAAATAACGTCTTTGTGGGGCTGTGTCACTTTTGGTGGTAATATAGCTATTGTTGTTATCAGTGACACGAGTATAGTTAAATAAAAATAAAAATATGGCATTTCAGTCTTTGATCGCTATTTTTTTTATTTTCAATGACCGGTCTCAGGCTAGCTGCCCGTCTTCAGATCATGTATTGCAGTTACAGAGTAACCTGTCAGTACAGAACTATTGGTTCGCTGTCAGTACAGAACTATTGATTCGCTGTCATGACAGCAATACATGATCTGAAGATGGGCAGCTAGCCTGAAACCGGTCATTGAAAATAAAAAATAGCGATCAAAGACTGAAATGCCATATTTTTATCTAAAGAACGATCGCGGCAATCCCAGTAAGATAATCATGTCTAGTTTTGATAAACGAGTATAGTTGTGTTATTAAAATTTACTTGTGTCGCTGATAACAATCATTGGCTCTATAATCATCAACATAGACACAGTCCTACAAGGGCGTTACTTTCACTCTATTTCTACAGCAAAATGCCATAACTTAATACTTTATGGTTGTAAATGCCACAAAAGTCGAAATTGCGGAATTTCACCGGCACTCTTAAGTTTTTAATCTCACCTAAGATTGTTTTCACTTTTCTATATGACGAATCTGTCCTTCTGGGAACCACATCTTATAGATTACTTCGTTTTCTTCCTGCACACATTTCACCCTAGCTTCCATGTTGTTCATATTTATTTTATTCCTGAGACACTGATATCGCCGTATTTCTGTTTTTTTTCCTGAGCACTTTTGCACTTCCTTCTTTCGTCGATCAATTGAAGTATCTCTTCTGTTGGCCAAGATTTCTTCGTAGTTACCTTCTTCGTACCTATATTTATCTGTCCCAACGTCTATTATTCTCCGTATTAGACTTGTACATTTCTCTTCTACAGAAATCCCTACTTTAGTTACCCATTATCGCAGTTTATATATCCTCAGAGTACTTCAAACGCATCTGACAATTACTCAGAACTTCAGTATCCCACTTTATCCCACGCTGATTCCAGTCTCTATTTCCTCCTGGGTGCTTTCCGTGTCTTCAGGCCATTTCCAAGTACACCTCGTGATTTTTGAACTGTGTGTTGATTGATACCTGCTGAAGTTTACTGCAGAACTCTGTCTATCTCTGCGTAATACCTATCCAAGCCCATATTCTCCCGTAACATCGTAGTTCCCCTCCATCGCTTTCCAGTTATTACGTTATCAATCTTCCTTTACATACTTAGTTTCTTCCCTGACCATAGCTTTCCAGTTATTAGATTATCAAGCTTCCTTTACGTACTGAGTTATTCATTCGGTGCCTTTATTTAATTTCTCTCTTCGTCTTCTTCTTGGGATGTTGGCGTGTAGACCTACATTATTGTTTTGGTGTTTATTTGCTGTCAGTTCTGATCAGAATAACCTGTCAATAAATTGTTCAAAGTAACTCACTCTCTGACTTACCTTCCTATTCATAACGAACACTGCTCCCTTTACAACATTTTCTACTGTTGTTGATATTGCTCTATACTCACGTGACCAGAAATCTTTTCTTTATTTCCATTTCAATTCCGTAACCCACCTAAAACTGGATTGAGATTTTGCATTTATATTCTAAGATTTTCTAACTTCCTAATCACTTTAAAACATTTCACATTCGATGCCACTATTCGTAGAATGTTATTCTTTCCTTGGTTATTCATTTCTGTCATGCTTATCTTCCCCTTTATTCACCTCACGAAGATCTGAGAACTCGTGTCATATTTTCTGTAGATACGCATTAAGTGTCTTTAATGAAGCGGTTTCCATTGTGCTCTGCACCCTCATGCCATTGATCGTTGCTGGTGTTTCCGCCATTTAGGGGTAGTTTCCTATCCAAAGGACAACTGAGTATCCTGAAGCAATGTCGGATCTTCCGTCATCTTGGACAAGGCCGTAAGCAGAACGAAGATTCCTCGTGCCGGAATTCTTCGGCCGCCATTGCTGATGATTACAAAATTATTGTAGTGGCTCGGTTCGAACATGGGACGCAGGACGTTTTGATTAGTAATTAAAGATGCCTTACGAAACTAGAAATCTGCTGGTGGCTAACCGTGTTGTTACATCTGGTATACTGTCACATGCTCGTATGCTCCTTGACATACTACGCACATTGTAGTAGGGATGTTGCTACTTCTTCTTACCTTCACATATACTATTATGCCCAAAAGTATCCGAACGACCTGAATTGCATTTCGGCTGATATGTATGCAGCACCCTTAACGCAGGACCTCTACACTCCTTACGGTACAGTCGTTTGGCTATAGAGGATGGTTACTACAAGGGGCCACAGGAGATAACTGCTCGGTATGGCTATCAGTTCAGATGCAAAGTAATATCACGCTAAATTAACAACACAAAACACGTTACTTTAGAGCTGACACAACTATTATGCTTGTAACCTCAAATTACTTCTGTAACTGACATTTCAAGAGGCAGGTTTCGTCTTGAAATTGTATTTCGAACATTTATGCACTGGAATGGGACCGGGTACTATCATCATGCAACTATTCTTTCTGTTAACTATCCACGAAAGATATTAAATATTGCTTCGATCACAGGTTTGAGCTTGAAATGACATGGCGTGAAGTTTTGTGCTGAACGGGGATTCGAACCCAGTACCTTATCGGATTGTTAACTAAGGAATGTGAAATGTTAGAAAGCGTAACATTTTACCAATAGCTAGCTGTTTGAATCTGAAATGATGAGATGAAAAAGTATTGACCTACTGGGAATCGAACCCAGCACCTGTCCTCATTGACTTCTAGTCACGAATAGACGTTAAAAATCGGTTTGTTTCACCAATAGCGAGTTGTGCCCACATGTGAACTGGAAATAAAATGACGTAAAGTTATTTGTTGACTGAGAGTCGAACCCTGACAACGTTATCATCGTTGACGACGCACCAAGAGAGTTGACAATCGAATTCTTTTCACGAGTAACTATGAGTGGTTTGTTTGAACCTGGAATGATATGAAGAAAGGTTCTGTGTGTGACTGGAAGTCGAAACCGGTAGCAATGGCTATTGTTGAAAACGCACGGAGAGGTGTTAAAAATGGTAACCATTTGTAACCTGTAGTGGTGCGTTTATTTTTCTTTATTATTAATAATGGGTGAATCATCGTGTGAGGTCAACGGGCACTTATTTCTTATTATATATGAACTTGAGATGTTGAAAATACCGATGCTGAACTTGGGTTCGAACTCAGATCTCTCCTTCCGCTGTGTTTGACGCCTTTGAGAGGATGCAGTTCCATTGTTTCATTATTTTCCCAACATTCCGAACTACTCAAGGTCTCCATGTAGAGTGCGTGTCTCTGTTCGAAACCTGGTCTGGCACAAAAAGTTTCCATCGCGTCATTTCAAGTTGTAGCACGCGCACATCACTGCAGGTTACAAATGGTTATGATTTTTAACACCTCTCCGTGCGTTTTCAACAATAACCATTGCTACCGGTTTCGACTTCCAGTCACACACAGAACTTTTCTTCATATCATTGCAGGTTCAAACAAACCACTCTTAATTACTCGTGAAAAGCATTCGATAGTCAACGTCTCTTCGTGCGTCGTCAACGATGATGATGTTGTCAGGGTTCGACTCTCAGTGAACAAAGCCGGCCGGAGTGGCCGAGCGGTTAAAGGCGCTACAGTCTGGAACCGCACGACCGCTACGGTCGCAGGTTCGAATCCTGCCTTGGGCATGGATGTGTGTGATGTCCTTAGGTTAGTTAGGTTTAAGTAGTTCTAAGTTCTAGGGGACTTGTGACCACAGCAGTTGAGTCCCATAGTGCTCAGAGCCATTTGAACCATCAGTGAACAAATAACTTAAAGTCATTTTATTTCCAGTTCACACATGTGCACAACTCGCTACTGGTGAATAAACCGATTTTTAACGTCTATTCACGACTTGGATCCAATGACGATAGGTGCTGGGTTCGAATCCCAGAAGTTCAGAACTTTATCGTCTCTTCATTTCTGTTTCAGTCAGCTCGCTATTGGTGAAAAATTACGATTTCTAACATTTTATTGCGCTTAGTTAAGAATCCGATTAGGCGCTGGGCTCGAATCCAAGGCCAGCGCAAAACCTTACGCCAAGTCATTTCAAGTTTACACCTACAATACATACACTCACTTGTGATAGAAACCGTATTTCAGATCTTTCGTGGTTAATTAACAGGAAGAGTACTTACTGGTTTTTGTTCCAGGTCCCAGTCCTGTGCAAAAATGTTCGAAATGTAATTTCATGATGCAACTTGCATTTTGAAATATGATTTACAGTAATAATTTGAGTTTACAAGCGTCATAGTTGTGTATTTCTAAAATGTTTTTCGTGATGTTTCCATTATTGTGACATTATTTTCCATCTGAATTGATAACCATATAGTGCAGTTATCTCTTGGCCTCTTGTAGTAACCATTTTATATAGTCGAACGACTGTGCCGTAAAAAGTGCAGAGCACATGCATGACAGTTACTTTATGTGAGTTGCATACTTTCGGATACTTTTGAGCATGATAGTACATCTGTATCGGTATCTACGTACATACTCCGCAATCTACCGCATAGTGCATGGCGGAGGGCATATTGTAATACTGTCAGTGGTTTGCTTTCACTCGCTGTTAGAGTGAAGGAAAAAGAATTGCTTGTACGCCTCCTTAAAAGCCCTACTTTCTTTTATCTTCGTGCTCGTTACGCAAAATATATTTTGGAGACGGTAGACCTGTTCTGCAGTCACCTTCAAATGAAGGGTCTCTAATGTTTTTGGAATTGTGCCTCGCGGATAGAAAGTCATGTCCCCTCCAGTGATTCCCATTTGAGTTCACGAAGCCTCTCCATACTACTCGCCTGTTGATCGGACTTAACGGTAAGGTATGTGGCGTAATTCCTCTGACTTACTTCGCTGTCTTCATTTAGTTAGACCTGATGGGTATCCTTCACACTAGAGCAGTACTGTAGAATGTGACGCAGCATTGTTCTCTGTGCTGTCCGCTGTAAAGATGAGCTACTCTTTCCTAAAATTCTGCCTTCTTTACTACAATCCTTACTTACTCTTTCCATTTCTCGTCGCTTTGCAACGTTACGTCTGGATATTTAACCGCCTTGACTGTGTCAAAAAGCAGACTACTAATGCTGTATTCGAACGTTACAGGATTGTTTTTCCTATTTGTCTGCATTACCTTACATTTTTCTACATTTAGCGCAAACTTTCATCCATCACACCAATTAGAAATTCCCTGCAAACCACCTTGTATCCTCCTACAAACGCTTAACAACGACGCGTTACCGTACATCACGGCGTCATCAGCAAACAGCCGCAATTGATGCTCATCCTGCCCATCACATCATTTATGTGTGTAGAGAATACGAGCGGTCCTATCACACTTCCCTGGAATATTCCTGCCGAATGAAATGGGAGATACGATACCGCGTGGAGAGTTTGATAGAGCACTGAAAGACCTGAGTCGAAACAATGCCCCGGGAGTAGGCAACATTCCATCAGAACTACTGATGGCCTTGGGAGAGCCAGTCCTGACAAAACTCTACCATCTGGTGAGCAAGATGTATGAGACAGGCGAAATACCCTCAGACTTCAAGAAGAATATAATAATTCCAATCCCAAAGAAAGGAGGTGCTGACAGATCTGAAAATTACCGAAAAATCAGTTTAATAAGTCAGTTTAATAATACTAACGCGAATTCTTTACAAACGAATGGAAAAACTGGTAAAGGCCGACCTTGGGGAAGATCAGTATGGATTCCGTAGAAATACTGGAACACGTGAGGCAATACCGACCCTACGACTTAGTAGCTAGATCAACGTTTCTAGCATTTGTAGACGTAGAGAAAGATTTTGACAATGTTGACTGGAATACTCTCTTTCAAATTCTGAAGATGGCAGGGTTAAAATACAGGCAGCGAAAGGCTATTTACAATTTTTACAGAAACCAGATGGCAGTTATAAGAGTCGAAGGACATGAAAGGGAAGCAGCGGTTGGGAAGGGAGTGAGACAGGGTTGTAGCCTCTCTCCGATGCTATTCAATCTGTATATTGAGCAAGCAGTGAAGGAAACAAAAGAAAAATTCGGAATAGGTATTACAATACATGGAGAAGAAATAAAAACTTTGAGGTTCGCCGATGACATTGTAATTCTGTCAGAGACAGCAAAGGACTTTGGAACACAGAATATCTTGAACGGTGACCCTTCTGAGGTCATTCAGTGTGTGAGGAGAGTTACTGCGACGACGGTCTGAAAGTGTCACGTGTTCCAATCTCACTTAGTCGGCTTCATGTCATTAAATACCTCAGCCCTCTTCATTCATTTGGTTCCTGTCCCCCACAGAAAATCGTTCGTGAGAATACAGCGTTGAGCTCGTGCTTTATTGACGTCAGAGATGAATCCACCGCCAAAACGTTGGCTATTGGGCTGGGCAGTTGGTTCAGGAGGCCTGCCCCGATACTGCACAGCCGTCACATTATTATCAACACCAATGAACACTTTCTGATATCCCAGAGCAAAACATGAATGACCCACCTCTCTGCTGAACAAGTTGGATACGTGGCTGAGACGTTCATTGGTAAGTAGCTGACTCCGCACTCATCGACAACGATCATCGAGCGTCATGCAAATCCTGAATTTGTCGATGAAAAGACTCGATGCTGTAGAGCGACATTCTTTTAAAGATGTTCTCCAGGCCGCCATCTTCGCGCAGTATGGTGCTGGGGTATTTGTACAGTTAACTGTAATAAACGCGTAGAGGATAAATTGATTGCGTGAAGATGGCTTAGTATTATCTATATACACGAAGCCCTCCGAATGTCCTCCAAAAAGGCAGCTTGCAACTCTTTTGTATTCTTAGGGCTTCCTACGACGCATATTTTGTATGTAGCGGTCATTAAATGGCATTGTTCACTGTGAATGATGACTACGAGGCAGATATTCAATATTTTGTTTCTCGTGATAACGCTTGGATGTTAGAATTACGTCGCTGTGGTGCACGCCAATTTGGCGCGCAACTTCACATGTTGATATCCCTTCCCGCGCACCGTCTAGGCTATTAAATTTGGAACAGTTTGACAAATTGAACAGAGAGCCACTGCCCGCTCAGTGTACTGTACCGAGAATATAGGCTTGTATTTCCCTCCAATACACAGGTGGTCTAACCAAACTTTATGTGACTAGAGATTATTGTGTAGTTTTTATGAAAATTTTCTTTATTATTTTATTTTTGAACGACTTAAGCAATACTTTAATAATAAGATAGAGCAATTACCAAAAATGATGAAGTTCACACCAACCGAATCTTGAACATAAAGCTCTTTGGAGGTTCATATAAACCTATGTTATCGGTTTGTTAATTTTTACCATTATTACTGTTACTATTATTGTTACTGGTACGATTACTAATACTGCTCCTTGTCAAATGTACGTTCTCATGTGAGCCATTTGTCTCTTGTGGAGTGAACTTTGTGAAAATATATTGGAGAAAAGTATTCCATGGTGTGTTCGTGTTCTGAGAAATTGTAAAACTTAATCTTTGAAGACAGCTACGCTGACCAAGCAAAAGTTTAACTACTAAAAGGATTTAATTCAATAAAATCCCAAGATAGAGGACTAAAGCAAACGATAAAGACAGTTTCAGATCATGGATTTTTTTGTGAACAGTAATTCGCAGCGAAAAATCAAAGGCGTACCGAGCATTCTTGAGAGATGACTCGTAGCGACTGCAAGGGAATAACATCTTTGACCACTGACATAAAAATTTCTAAATAACTACAAAACAAGCCCATCCGAGTTATTTAGTGTGAAATGCAAGAACTTCTCCATGCTAGATTTTAAATAGTAAGTGACTTATCGGAAAACTATGATTTTAACAAACTAGTTAGGGAAATAACGCATGCTCTACTGATACCAGCTTTGTTAACGTACCTAAATGTGTGCAGTGAGCAAGAAGGCGACCGACATATTTTTCTCATTCAGCTTGTAAACTGACACCTCATACAGAAGAAAGCATTAGTTAAGAAACTGAGCCACTTCCTGCTGTAATAAGTGACGTAAATTGCCTCCGAGAGATCCCAGTGAAGTCGGGTGAAAGAAACAAATATTTCGTTCTTTTAGACAAGCAGAGAGCGGTTTCAGCGGGTCAAAACATAATGGAGAATGAGGATGATCAAAAAATACTATTCAAGTCATGGAGACGGCGCACAGAGTTTTTGATCAGTTAATATTCAAGATCTTATAGCTAATAATCTATCAGAATTTTGATGCTGAATAATTTTCTTCCATAAAATAGGAATCCGATAGCAATCACGTTAAACACACATAAGCTATGAATTTAAAAATATTTGGACTTCTGTTTTGGAAATCTGTGGTAAGGTCTTATGGGACCAAACAGTTGAGGTCATCGGTCCCTAAGAGCTTACGCACTACTTAATCTAACTTTAACTAACGCTAAGGACGACACACACACCGACGCCCGAGGGAGGACTCGAACCTCCGACGGGGGGAGCCAGCTCGGACTGTGACAAGGTGCGCCTAGACCGCACGGTTACCTCGCGCAGCCCGGACTTCAGTTACTGGACATGAATTTGTGATGTATCCACTCTCCGCCTTTGTGACGGCTTGAACGCTGCTGGGGACACACTGAGATGCCTCAGTGTCTGTGGAGGAATGGCTTCCTTTAGGTCCTCAAGGACGGAAACAAGATATGGTAGTGGCGATTTACGTTGGCGGTCTCTAGTGAAGCCGACGTTCTGAATCGTTCCAAGGGTGTTCCTATGGGTTCAGAACGAGACTCTTGGCAGGCCAGTCCACTTCAGGAACGTGAATGTCCAAAACCTTTGTCTCACAGTTGTTAGTCTATGGCATGAGGCCTTGTCATGCTGGTGCAAGCCATCACCGTCTTCGAACGTTTTCTCTACTGTGCACAATGGTGTAAAATGTCTTCATATACTTCACATACAGTAACACCATCTCCTCAGTACTTGTCTGTTGACAATACACGTAGTGGCAGGTAACCTTCTCCAGGCATTCACCAAACTCAAACCCTTCCATCTGATTGCCACACCACCTTCAAGCGTCGCTTGTCGTCGACTACAGCGTGTGGCTTATCAGAAGTTACTTGACCATTGTACACTATTCTTTTTAACGCCCTGCTCACAGTCATTGTGCTAGATGGAGTGCCGAAAGTACTTTGAAACTCACGGGTGATTCGTTCACATGATCTAATGCGATTTCTTACCACCACCCTCCGCAATGATCGAGAGACGCTGTCCAACGGTACATGGGGTACCAGGTCTTGGTTTCATTGTGGTTGTTCTTTCGCGTTCCCCTTTCACAGTACCACCGCAACCGAATTGTGCAGCTTTGGAAAGATTGACGGAATTGTTGCTCAGGTGACATCCAATGAGTTCTCGCATTCTAGGTCACCCATTCTACTGTTACGACTTCTCTCCCAACAACACATTTTATATCTTGTCCGCCTCTAGTGACATCTAGTGGTTAATTACGCATTAAATAGTGTTGTCCGAACGGTTTTTATCGTTTATTTCTTCCAAACTAATTGAATTGCAAGGATAAAAATTAACAGTGCTTTTCTTACACCAGACAGCTGCTTACTGCTCTTTCGGCTGTCGAATTAGCCTTCACGGCTGTTTCATTTCTGGCATCCAGTGTTTAAAGTGCGTATCGTCATTCGTTATTTCCGGCGTACCACTTGTTATTTATCTTTATGAAATTTTCTGCGTCGTAGACTTTTACCATTTCTGTTACACCGCACAGGCTGCTAGTACGCTCTTCTTTCCAAAAATGGTTCAAATCGCTCTGAGCACTATCAAACTTAACAGCTGGGGTCATCAGTCCCCTAGACTTAGAACTACTTAGACCTAACTAACCTAAAGACATCACACACATCCATGCCCGTGGCAGGATTCGAACCTGCGACCGTAGCAGCAGCGCGGTTCCGGACTGAAGCGCCTAGAACCGCTCGGTCACATCGGCCGGCTGCTCTTCTTGACCTTTCTCTACCGAGAGAAGCTAGTGCAATGCCGGAACTAATGTCTCTTCTATACTTCACTCAATCGCCCAGGCCGCATTACAAAGTATTAAACTGTTTAGAAGTGTTAATACATCGAGAAACCGCATGAGAGGCAAGCAATAAATGGTCTTCTCGAGAACTTCCCTTGCTCATCCTGTCTACATAGTAATTAATAAATTAATAGCATATATCAGTAGCTGTGACCAAGTTGCTCTATTGGTCGTGGGTCTGTTGGGAGAACTGATGTACAGTGAAGGATCCAGAAAATGGAGAAAGTAAAATTTAATTTGAAATTGGCTTTCTTTTATTAAAGAAAAGCAGAAATCACTTTGACGTCTTTGTATGAGGGTTATTCAATAAGTAGTGCAACAAATTTTGTTCTCGTATAATTTCGGTTGAAAAAGTGAAGAATTTGTTGTGGGAGATAGTGGAATATTCCCGCTTCAGCCCCTACAGCTCAATGAAGTTCTGACAGGTAGCAGCCTTCAAAATGTCGTCTGTTATGTAGGTGCGTTCCAAGGTCAGAGCAGTCATAAAGTTTCATTTGGCCGAAAACCAGAGCATCGCAGATATTCGCAGGTTGTTTACGGAGACTTGGCAGTGAAAAAAAAAGCACGGTAAGTCGTTGGGAGAGCCACCTGTCATCACGGCACTAAAGTCGCGCAAACCTTTTCCTTCCCATCCACACCATACCCCGGATCTCGTACCTTCCGTTTTCCATCTGTTTACCCCAATGAAGGATGCATTCAGTGGAAAGCAGTATATGGATGGTGCCGATGGGAAGGTTACTGGTGCAGCAAGAAGTTGGGTCCGACGTTGACCAGCAGAGGGTACCATGGGCGCATACATGCCCTCCGTGTAAGATGGCGTAAGGCCGTCGTATTGAACGGAGATTATGTTGAAAAACACGATTTTGTAGTCAGATGTCTCGAGAATAATATGGTGTATTGGAATCCTCAATAAAACCAATCTGCATTCAGGAAGAAGATGTGTTGAACGTCCGTTAACTTTCTCCTTTAATTTGTAACCTGAAGAATGGTGTAAAAATCACCAAAAGAGCAAAACACAAGTTATTGTTACAGTGGTTCTGAATGTATTTCTTCAGATATGAAGCTATAATTACACGCGTATATGTAACACAACTCGCTTTTTTACTGGCCTCGTAGAAGTTTTGAAGATGTTAACAAATACTGATACAACGTAATTAATGCAAAGCAATTTATGAGAGTGTTACCAGTGATCGCTACAGATCGGAAGAATCTGACAAACAATTAATTTCTTTAACTCTCATTACGTCTGTATCAATTTAGTGACACTAATCTGTCGAACAAAGAAATGAATTTCAGTTGTGGTATATAAGTAAACAATATTATGTGGATATAGGGTTGGTTTTTGAATGTGGTGCACCTTTTTTCACTTGAAACATATTTATCGTATGTTATTTGTTGTTTCGTTGCTGTAATTGTCAACTAATGTTATGATTTTGTTGTAATTGTCAACTAATGTTATGATTTTGTGACTAGCTTCCGGTTCAAAATGGTTTAACAGGCTTCTCATAAACAAATGAACACAAAATATTCCTATAATGTGCCACTTTTATACATTTGTTTTATCCTTCCGGAAGGATGGGATGTCGCATTGTCCTGCGTACTTTAATAAGGCCGCTTAGCTTTCAGTGTAGACATTTGGCCGAAATGGATAATCAGTCACACGAAACATAAAATGTGTTCTAAGATCAAATAAACACCTAATAAACTGTTGGGCAATATGGTTAGGTAAAAGCAAATATAGAATTATTTTACTGTAAGACGATTGGTTTCGTTACTCATTAATTTTACTTTAAGATTCCACGTCGCATTTTAGATCATCATACTTTCATCGTCAGTTGTGTTTTATAAAAGTGGCACATCATAGGAATATTTTGTGTGCATTTGTTTATGAGAAGCCTGTTAAACCATTTTGAACCGGAAGCCAGTCACAAAATCATAACATTAGTTGACAATTTTACAACCCACACATCCATAATTTCTACAGAGTGGTTCCAGGAACACTCATTTGAGTTTAAACTCTTCCGCCGGCCATCAAACTCCCCAAACATGAACGTTATTGAGCGATCTGGGATGCGTTGCAACGTGCTGTTCAGAAGAGATCTCCACTCCCTCGCACTCTTACGGATTTATGGACAGCCCTGCAGTATCCATGGTGTCAGTTCCCTCCAGAGCTACTTCAGACATCAGTCGAGTCTACGCCACGTCGTGCACAAAGAATAATTTAATGTTTAATGCAAAAACGGTAAAAATGGTTGGCTTTGTAACTTTGTAACTGGCTCCCTCATTTAATGTTATATATGAAGGCACTGGTACACAATTACATCAATAACCCATGATCGACATCTTCTCCTAGTCTTGCCTCTATTTTAAATTTGTCACATGGGGTAATTTCTTACACTGTACGTTTCTTGTCGCTATCAGTTTTGAGCAGCGTGTCTGGGAAGAAAAATTACTGTTTTGGAAATCAGAGGAAGGACAGAGTTATAATAACGTTACACAGGGCTTTGCAGAAAAGTCAAAATTGAGTCGGAGGAACATATCTATTACTCTAGTCAAGACTTTTGATAATACACATTGGTCTACATTGTTTCGAGAAACAGAGTTTGTACCTATTGGAGAAATAAATATTACAATGAACAATAAGTACAAAAATATAAAAAAGTTATAGCTACCTACTGTAAAGTACAAAATTCAAGAAGCCACTTCTAGTTAGCGCTGCAACAGCTGAATAATCTAGGACGGCATTGGAAGGACGTTCAAAAGTGCTTCATGGCAACAGTGAGAACGCTGAGAAGTGCAAGTGGCAGTGGCAGCAAATACAAAAATTTAAGAAGCCATTGACAGGATATCCAAAACGAGCAAGTTAGCTGAACTATCCCAGTTGTACTAAGTTTAAAGTGGTGGACAATTCAAAAAATCCAAGCAGGTCGATCTAGCTCTTTTGTCGTATGTAAGTCCTCTATCATTACAATCCAAGATGACGTCACGTTGAAAAATATCCGAATTACCTGAATGTCACATAATGTCTGAAGTATTCGCTGTATTGGTGCAACTTACAACTAGTCGTCTAAGTTATAGGTTAAGCAGCACTTGCAACGAGTTAATTCGATTTCTGCACCAAATCTAGTGTAAGACACAATGGAGCCCCCAAGTTAAATACACTCCTGGAAATTGAAATAAGAACACCGTGAATTCATTGTCCCAGGAAGGGGAAACTTTATTGACACATTCCTGGGGTCAGATACATCACATCATCACACTGACAGAACCACAGGCACATAGACACAGGCAACAGAGCATGCACAATGTCGGCACTAGTACAGTGTATATCCACCTTTCGCAGCAATGCAGGCTGCTATTCTCCCAAGGAGACGATCGTAGAGATGCTGGATGTAGTCCTGTGGAACGGCTTGCCATGCCATTTCCACCTGGCGCCTCAGTTGGACCAGCGTTCGTGCTGGACGTGCAGACCGCGTGAGACGACGCTTCATCCAGTCCCAAACATGCTCAATGGGGGACAGATCCGGAGATCTTGCTGGCCATGGTAGTTGACTTACACCTTCTAGAGCACGTTGGGTGGCACGGGATATATGCGGACGTGCATTGTCCTGTTGGAACAGCAAGTTCCCTTGCCGGTCTAGGAATGGTAGAACGATGGGTTCGATGACGGTTTGGATGTACCGTGCACTATTCAGTGTCCTCTCGACGATCACCAGTGGTGTACGGCCAGTGTAGGAGATCGCTCCCCACACCATGATGCCGGGTGTTGGCCCTGTGTGCCTCGGTCGTATGCAGTCCTGATTGTGGCGCTCACCTGCACGGCGCCAAACACGCATACGACCATCATTGGCACCAAGGCAGAAGCGACTCTCATCGCTGAAGACGACACGTCTCCATTCGTCCCTCCATTCCGCCTGTCGCGACACCACTGGAGGCGGGCTGCACGATGGTTGGGCGTGAGCGGAAGTCGGCCTAACGGTGTGCGGGACCGTAGCCCAGCTTCATGGAGACGGTTGCGAATGGTCCTCGCCGATACCCCAGGAGCAACGGTGTCCCTAATTTGCTGGGACGTGGCGGTGCGGTCCCCTACGGCACTGCGTAGGATCCTACGGTCTTGGCGTGCATCCGTGCGTCGCTGCGGTCCGGTCCCAGGTCGACGGGCACGTGCACCTTCCGCCGACCACTGGCGACAACATCGATGTACTGTGGAGACCTCACGCCCCACGTGTTGAGCAATTCGGCGGTACGTCCACCCGGCCTCCCGCATGCCCACTATACGCCCTCGCTCAAAGTCCGTCAACTGCACATACGGTTCACGTCCACGCTGTCGCGGCATGCTACCAGTGTTAAAGACTGCGATGGAGCTCCGTATGCCACGGCAAACTGGCTGACACTGACGGCGGCGGTGCACAAATGCTGCGCAGCTAGCGCCATTCGACGGCCAACACCGCGGTTCCTGGTGTGTCCGCTGTTCCGTGCGTGTGATCATTGCTTGTACAGCCCTCTCGCAGTGTCCGGAGCAAGTATGGTGGGTCTGACACACCGGTGTCAATGTGTTCTTTTTTCCATTTCCAGGAGTGTATATACTGGCGGCAACGGAATTGTTCTGCAGTCAGCTTCAAATACCAGTTCTCGAAAAGGATGCCGCATTCCCTCCAGGTATTGCCATTTGAATTCTTGAAGCATCTTTGTAAAATTTACGTGTTGTTCGAACCTATTTCTAACAAATCTAGCAGCTGCTGCTGAACTGCTTCGATGTCTTCCTTCAGTCCGACTTGGTATGGATCCCAAACACTGGAGCGGTACTCGAGAATAGATTGCACTAACATCCTATATGCGGTCTCCTTTACAGATGAGCCACACTTTCCCAAAATTCTCCCAATAAATCAAAGTCGACCATTCGCTCTCCCTACGACAATCCTCACATGCTTGTTCCAATTCATATCGCTTTGCAACGTTGCGCCCAGATATACAAACGACGTGACTGCGTCTGGCAGGACACTAGTAATGCTGTATCTGAACATTACGGTTTTTTTCCCCTACTTATCCGTATTAACGTACATTCTGCTGCATTTAGAACTAGCTGCTATTCATCACACCAACTAGAAATTTTGTCTAAATCATCTTGTATCCTCCTATGGTCACTTGTCTTTGATGCTTCCGTACACTACAGCATTGTGAGCAAAAAACTGAAGATTTAACAACATACTGGGCTTAATTATCTAATAAAACTTCGAGCAAGGCACACATCTTGGATCCTATTCCCTATGCTTGTATCTTCATTAACAGTCTGCCTAGGGGAACCAAATCAGATGCTTTCCGGAAATCTAGAAATGTGGAAACTTTCTGTTGCCCATCATCATCAGTTCACAGACTATCAAGTGAGAAAGGGGCAAGCTCTGCTGACACGCACACACACACACACACACACACACACACACACACACACACACAATGTTCAAAACCGATGCCTAATACATGACATGAAATGGCGCAGTGCTATTTCCACTTGTAAATTGTTTTGTAACAGTACAAAAACACGTGGCTATAAAATATTAAGGAGGCAACTGACACTTCATTTAGGCCTAAATGAGGGATTTTCAAATTAAGTACCACAATGCTGTTTCCTTGTCAAAACTGTCTGTAATATTTATCAAAATATAAGGATGTTGGAATTTCGAAGTTAGGCTACTTGAGGCTATGTTAACAGTGGTACAAAAATCTACTTTCATCAACTGATGTTTTTGGAAGTTTTCCTGTAAAGTATCATTTTAGAGGGGAAGAAGACAATGCTGTTTATTAAACACCAAAAAAATGTAATCAATGTTATTGACTGGCCAATATAAATTCTTTAAATGACATGTGATCTGGAACATACTGTGGTATTGTGTTTATCTGCTGACGTTATAGTTTTCTAGCACTTTAGCACAACAAACTATACTACATGTCATATATTTTTTGACGAGATTTTAATGGATTCTATCGTTTACCTTATATATTTATGTGATACAAAAGGATGACTTCAGAATGATTCAAAAACGAAATTTAAACACACAAAACGACTAAGGACAGAGAGTAAAGTTCAATATCTTAAAATTGATCTTTGAACCAAAATAAAATAATTTGTCAAATATGCGAAGATTCTGAATACAAAACACATGTAGCCTGCTTATTGTAATAGACAAGTATAACTACAGTTATCAAATTATGAATGAAAATTCGATCTTGATGTCAAAATAAATTTATCTGTACTATTTATCAAAGTGTGTAGGTTTAGAGTTCCTAAGATATGGAGCACTATTGTCATTACCTAATTGTTCTCTAACATTAAAAAATACACATGGCTCACTTATTAGCACTTGACACTTGTCAATGGACTTACCCTGTAGTTCGATTTAGATATCAAATGGTTCAAATGGCTCTGAGCACTGTGGTCATCCGTCCCCTAGACTTAGAACTACTTAACCCTAACTAACCTAAGGACATCACACACATCCATGCCCAAGGCAGGATTCGAACCTGCGACCGTAGCAGTCGAGCGGTTCCGGACTGAACGCCTAGAACCGCTTGGCCACCGCGGCTGGCGATTTAAATATCACACTATAAAGAAAAAAAGTATGTTATTTATCAAAATATATAAAAATTTGATCTGTTTTGTTACAAAACACAAATGGCATTTACCACTGACATAATTTACAGGTTAAATCGCACTTCTCGACAAGGAAAGCTTACTCCTTGTACCAAAATAAACAATGTTATTCTCACATCTGTATTATCTTTAACATTATCCATTACACACGTGAGATGTCTTTATTCGCCTAAAACCAACATCAAAGTTAGCCATACATTATAGTGACCACCACACTAGAATAAAAACTTTATTTTGCAGTGTAAAACGTTTTTCATCTTCTGCTGATATTGGTAACTTACGCTAGCACATTGTGCCATTAATTTGAAATTCCTGCCACACCCAGCTGGCCTTGACAGCACTGCTCTGGTGCCAGTGTTTAGCCAGTGATCATGATTGATGGCGTTTGAGCTGCAACTAGCGCCACTCCAAGGTGAGCTAGCGCTGGTGATATGAGACAGAGGCAGGCAGTTACCTGCTCCATGTTGAACCACGAACGTCACCTGGAGGTCAGAATTATGGCCATGGAGGAGCGGCCAGGAAGCCTGCGGTGTGTCAACAGTGGTCAATGTGGGGCTTGGTGAGATTGGGGTGATGGTCAAGGTTTTGGTGGAAAGGGACTAGGCCAGAAAGTGTGGTGGTGGTGGTGATGGTGGTGGGGTCAGTGGAGGAGGAGATGTAGTGACACCTACTGGAGCCTCTGCCTTCAGCTGTGGTGCTAGCAGCTGACATATCTGCATGTGGAGCCTGACCTGGTGCAGTACACTGGCTCGATCGATTTTGGATAAGCATGGCAGACCTAAGGCATCGCAGTAGGCCGCAGTTGGAACTCAATGGCTGCAGCAGAGTGGACAACAGAGAGCAGTGAGTCAGTTGGTAGCCAACAGCCGAGGAGTTCCAATGTGACCTGGTGAGCACTGAAATCACGATATTACAATCACAAACGGTCAACATGAGTCGTCACTGAGTAGTGTGGATACATTTGGCCAGGAGGACGGTTGGTGTCTTTCCCAGAGGCGAGAGAGGTCGACGTCTAAGCAAAGGTACGTAGACAAGGGCTACAGGTGCTACAAGAACAGGGGGCACTAGGAGTGTGCTTTATTGGCCTTTAGTAACTTTTTTGTATGATGGCCAAAGCCAGAATTGTGTGAACTATGTGCAGTATACAGTGAGCAGAGAAAGCATTGTGCCTAGAGCGTAATATTTTATGGTTGCCATATGGCAGGCCCATGAGCATACTACACGCTATTGGCTGTTTAAAAACTGTTTCTCTTTGTGTGCATCTCACAGTGTGTACCGAGACAAGAACTCTAATATTGTGTATTCTGTTTATTACGCAGCAATCAGTTTTAAAATTATAAACATACACAGATCTGTGTGATTAACTGTTATTTTAGCGCAGGAAGAATTTTATCTCTTTGACAGTGGTGCTAGTGGTAGTAAATAATTAGTGTATCAGCGGGTTGGTAGAGGTAGAGCTGCTTTTCGCTGTGAGTGGATACCCTATTGTAATGTCTAAGACTCGAAGGCTTACTTTACTGTTGATATTAATTTGTGATTTTTGAGACGTAATTCTGATTATCTGCTTAATTGTGATTATTGTGGGCTAAGAAGTCTAGTGTTGTGTTTTATAAATTGTTCTTTCTGTTGCTCCCTTTAGTGCTACCTGGGACAGTATTTAATATTCAATTGATTTACAATTGTAATGAAAGGTATTTTGATTTATTTGTATTATTCTGACGACCAATTTCTCAATTATAGCTGGAAAATTACCTTGAGTGTAGTTTGTTAATTAATGAATGTGGTTTTTTGCTAATTAAGACCACACCTCTATAACTTCCAGCCCTTGCCCCCCTTTCTTTTTTTTGATGCGGCTCGCCACGAATTCCTTTCCTGTGCTAACCTCTTCATCTCAGAGTAGCACTTGCAACCTGGTGGTGGTGGTTAGTGTTTAACGTCCCGTCGACAACGAGGTCATTAGAGACGGAGCGCAAGCTCGGGTTAGGGAAGGATTGGGAAGGAAATCGGCCGTGCCCTTTCAAAGGAACCATCCCGACATTTGCCTGAAACGATTTAGGGAAATCACGGAAAACCTAAATCAGGATGGCTGGAGACGGGATTGAACCGTCGTCCTCCCGAGTGCGAGTCCAGTGTGCTAAACTTGCACCCTAGTCCTCAATTATTTGCTTGACGTATTCCAATCTCTGTTTTCCTCTACAGTTTTTGCCCTCTACGGCTCCCTCTAGTACCATGGAAGTCATTCCCCCATGTCTTAGCAGATGTCCTATCATCCTGTCCCTTCTCCTTATCAGTGTTTCCCACATATTTCTTTCCTCTCCGAGTCCACCTAATTTTCATCATTCGTCTATAGCACCACATCTCAAATGCTTCGATTCTCTTCTGTTCCGGTTTTCCCACAGTCCATGTTTCATGCTGTACTCCAGACGTACATCCTCAGAAATTTCTTCCTCAAATTAAGGCCGGTATTTGATATTAGTAGACTTCTCTTAGCGAGAAATGCCTTTTTTGCCATAGCGAGTCTGCTTTTGATGTTCTCCTTGCTCCGTCCGTCATTGGTTATTTTACTGCCTAGGTAGCAGAATTCCTTAACTTCTTTGACTTCGTGACCATCAATCCTGATGTTAAGTTTCTCGGTGTTCTCATTTCTACTACTTCTCATTACCTTCGTCTTTCTCCGATTTACTCTCAAACCATACTGTGTACTCATTAGCCTGTTCATTCCGAGCAGCAGATCATTTAATTCTTCTTCACTTTCACTCAGGATAGAAATGTCATCAGCGAATCGTATCATTGATATCCATTCACCTTATATTTTAATTCCACTCCTGAACCTTTCTTTTATTTCCATCATTGCTTCCTCGATGTACAGATTGAAGAGTAGGGGCGAAAGGCTACATCCTTGTCTTACACCCTTCTTAATACGAGCACTTCGTTCTTGATCGTCCACTCTTATTATTCCCTCTTGGTTGTTGTACATATTGCATATGACCCGTCTCTCCCTATAGCTTACCCCTACTTTTTTCAGAATCTCGAACAGCTTGCACCATTTTATATTGTCGAACGCTTTTTCCAGGTCGACAAATCCTATGAAAGTGTCTTGATTTTTCTTTAGCCTTGCTTCCTTTATTAGCCGTAACGTCTGAATTGCCTCTCTCGTCCCTTCACTTTTCCTAAAGCCAAACTGATCGTCACCTAGCGCATTCTCAATTTTCTTTTCCATTCTTCTGTATATTATTCTTGTAAGCAGCTTCGATGCATGAGCTGTTAAGCTGATTGTGCGATAATTCTCGCACTTGTCAGCTCTTGCCGTCTTCGGAATTGTGTGGATGATGGTATATCGCCAGACTCATATATTCTACACACCAACGTGAATAGTCGTTTTGTTGCCACTTCCCCCAATGATTTTAGAAATTCTGATGGGTTGTTGTCTATCCCTTCTGCCTTATTTGACCGTAAGTCCTCCAAAGCTCTTTTAAATTCCGATTCTAATACTGGATCCCCTATCTCTTCTAAATCGACTCCTGTTTCTTCTTCTATCACATCAGACGAATCTTCACCCTCATAGAGGCTTTCAATGTATCTATCTGCTCTCTCCTCTGCATTTAACAGTGGAATTCCCGTTGCACTCTTAATGTTACCACCGTTGCTTTTAATGTCACCAAATGTTGTTTTGACTTTCCTGTATGCTGAGTCTGTCCTTCCGACAATCATGTCTATTTCGATGTCTTCAGATTTTTCCTGCAGCCATTTCATCTTAGCTTCCCTGCACTTCCTATTTATTTCATCCTCAGCGACTTGTATTTCTTTATTCCTGATTTTCCCGGAACATGAATCATAGACACCTACTACATTACACAATGGTTGGCCCAGTAGGGAGGTTAAATAAATGAAAGACAGCTTGGTAAGTTTGAAAATTGTATTCTTTTCTTTTAATTTACATATTACATCACGTGTTCCCGTCTCCACAGTGTCCGCATGGGCGGAAACTTGGCCACCGGTGTAGCTGTCCACACGAAATGAAAGTAGGTCGTTTCTGGCCGCCAGGCGTCATGCTGTGGTCAGCAGCCGAGCTTCCGCGTCGTTAGAGTTGGGGTGTCACTGCAGGAGTGTATGTGTGTATCGTGGTATGAGTGAAATTACGTAAAGTAACTGGACTGTGTTCGAACGCTGATCATCTGCTCGACCTAACATCCTCACACTTCGCCGCCACCCATCCTGGACCTGAAACCTTTATAAATACACTCCTGGAAATTGAAATAAGAACACCGTGAATTCATTGTCCCAGGAAGGGGAAACTTTATTGACACATTCCTGGGGTCAGATACATCACATGATCACACTGACAGAACCACAGGCACATAGACACAGGCAACAGAGCATGCACAATGTCGGCACTAGTACAGTGTATATCCACTTTTCGCAGCAATGCAGGCTGCTATTCTCCCATGGAGACGATCGTAGAGATGCTGGATGTAGTCCTGTGGAACGGCTTGCCATGCCATTTCCACCTGGCGCCTCAGTTGGACCAGCGTTCGTGCTGGACGTGCAGACCGCGTGAGACGACGCTTCATCCAGTCCCAAACATGCTCAATGGGGGACAGATCCGGAGATCTTGCTGGCCAGGGTAGTTGACTTACACCTTCCAGAGCACGTTGGGTGGCACGGGATACATGCGGACGTGCATTGTCCTGTTGGAACAGCAAGTTCCCTTGCCAGTCTAGGAATGGTAGAACGATGGGTTCGATGACGGTTTGGATGTACCGTGCACTATTCAGTGTCCCCTCGACGATCACCAGTGGTGTACGGCCAGTGTAGGAGATCGCTCCCCACACCATGATGCCGGGTGTTGGCCCTGTGTGCCTCGGTCGTATGCAGTCCTGATTGTGGCGCTCACCTGCACGGCGCCAAACACGCATACGACCATCATTGGCACCAAGGCAGAAGCGACTCTCATCGCTGAAGACGACACGTCTCCATTCGTCCCTCCATTCACGCCTGTCGCGACACCACTGGAGGCGGGCTGCACGATGTTGGGGCGTGAGCGGAAGACGGCCTAACGGTGTGCGGGACCGTAGCCCAGCTTCATGGAGACGGTTGCGAATGGTCCTCGCCGATACCCCAGGAGCAACAGTGTCCCTAATTTGCTGGGAGTGGCGGTGCGGTCCCCTACGGCACTGCGTAGGATCCTACGGTCTTGGCGTGCATCCGTGCGTCGCTGCGGTCCGGTCCCAGGTCGACGGGCACGTGCACCTTCCGCCGACCACTGGCGACAACATCGATGTACTGTGGAGACCTCACGCCCCACGTGTTGAGCAATTCGGCGGTACGTCCACCCGGCCTCCCGCATGCCCACTATACGCCATCGCTCAAAGTCCGTCAACTGCACATACGGTTCACGTCCACGCTGTCGCGGCATGCTACCAGTGTTAAAGACTGCGATGGAGCTCCGTATGCCACGGCAAACTGGCTGACACTGACGGCGGCGGTGCACGAATGCTGCGCAGCTAGCGCCATTCGACGGCCAACACCGCGGTTCCTGGTGTGTGCGCTGTGCCGTGCGTGTGATCATTGCTTGTACAGCCCTCTCGCAGTGTCCGGAGCAAGTATGGTGGGTCTGACACACCGGTGTCAATGTGTTCTTTTTTCCATTTCCAGGAGTGTAGTTACTTCCCAGCTTACAAATGAGTCCGCAGCGAACGTAAATTCGCATGTCTGGAAATTGCAAAAAAAATGTAAATTATTATTACACTTATTTATTTACGTTGATTTCGCATCTACATGTAGATTAGGCACACATGCAAACACGATTACGATTATGCACATATAGAGACATAAAAAAACATAAATTAATGTTTCAATAAAATATCTGCACGGTCCTTATCTATCTAGTGATAGAAAACGGTCTATACTTCATCATTTTTGATAAAATCAAAATGGTCACAAATAAAAATGCTACTCCATCGTCAGTTTTAAGCATTTTTGCTCAAACTTTTTTTGGTGAATACATTCCTTGATAACCAACAACTCCACGTATAGATTTAAAAAAAATAATGATTTTTTTCAAAACTCAGAAATTCAAAAGCCCAAAAAAAATTTTGTTTAGCAGACTGGATTTACCCACTGAATTCAGCATACCAAGGTAAGTTATGGAACAAATGTGCAGCCACATGCAAATTTTTTACGAGTGGGTTGAAATTTCATTAGCATCTCTCCTTAAATGGAAAACATGCTTCTACATTTAGTTTTACTGTCTCCATCGCCTTAGAGAAGTGCTCTACACTCTTTCTCTCCACGCTGGGAAGACAGCTCTGTCAGCAGACTGGAATCTGCGGACACAGGACGCAAAACTACTCTCCCCCCTTCCCACCACCATCTAATTCTAATACTAAAAAAAAAAATTATCCGAGTTATAGTCTAGGAATACCGGATCATTCAGAGTGCGCAGTTCCTATTGGCGAAGACCTTGTAACATCAGAGGGGTAGCAGTCGTGTTCCCCACGTGGACTAGTTGACTGAAGCTAATCCTTCAGTTGGATAAAACTCTGTTTTTCTTTTGGTAGTGGCTCTGAGCACCATGGGACTTAACTTCTAAGGTCATCAGTCCCCTAGAACTTAGAACTACTTAAACCTAACTAACCTAAGGACATCACACACATCCATGCCCGAGGCAGGATTCGAACCTGCGACCGTAGCGGTCACGCGGTTCCAGACTGTATTTCTTTTGGTAGTGAGGATACACGTGGAGCTCATGCCTGTCATGGTAAAAGGTTAGTGGAAAAGACAGAAACACGAGTTTTCGTAATTCCCACTGAAAGACATACATGCTTCAGTCAAACTCTGCTCTCAACCCTGGGAACTCTTCATATTCTGACGCCAGGCGCACTGGCACATGCTGTTTTCAGTCTCAACAGATGAAACAGTCGTCTAGTTCAGCCTATGCATTCGCAAGAAAACTTCTGCCTTGAAGTGCAGTCGTGGACAACTTCTACTTAGTACTATGCAATTGGGCAATGACTTCCTCCCTTAGCATTCAGTCGACAGATTTGTGTTAAGCCTCCTGCTTTGTCAGATTAAAATATGTCATTAGATATGAAATTTGTCCGGCGTATCGTTCAGGTTTCTGAAAGTGTAGAGTACTTGGAATTTTCCTATGCCAGAAGAAGATCTTCACTCTTAAGTGTGGGTTACTCTTAAGTGTGGGTTTGATATGAACATCACTCGCGATCACTTATTTTATTGAATTGAATCCTTCTGACTTAATTCAACCGAAAGAATATTCCTTAATTTTGCGATTTGGATGTTGAGTGTTTAAATATTGTATGTATACATCATGAAGCATCGAATGAAAATTTGTACCAAGGCCGGGAATCGAATGCGTGTCTCCTGCTTACTAGGCAGGTGTGTCAGCCACCTAGGCACGGTGGTTCACACAACTGCACTGATTACTGTGATGCTTCGGTGTATTCCAGAACAAGGAAAGCCTCGGGAATTCTGTTCGTGTGTAAGTGGGAATTTAAAGTAAACTGAGACGGCAGTAAGAATTTGTATCGACGACGGATGCATATCAGGGTAATCCGTGAGGCTGTGTGGACAACTGTGCCAATGTGGTTTAGTGGTTTCCCAACGCGAGACTGGCGACAGATTTGGCGAGCTGTCCACACGCCTCTCCTCACCACGGCAGCGAGATCGTCATGGTATACATTCATCAACTGCAAGACAGTCAACCGCCAACGATTGTACGACATTCGCATGGTCGATTCCCCACTCTGCCTTATATGTGGCATGCAGCACACCGACGAACATTCTCTGCAGTGCGGTGAGGCAAAGGATGTTTGGCAGCTGACGCAACGCATCATGGCCCTCCTCCGACGCACCGGCGAATCCACGATCACGACGGACGCTTTATTTTTCCCTGACGCTATCTTTTTCCCCTCACAAAAAACATCGGCAATCCGATGGATTGGAGGACACGCATCGCACACGTGCTCTCGCGAACCTTGATATCGGGCATGGACTATTGGCATTATCTACTAGAACAACATGAAATCATCCGACGCCACTCTAAATATAAAACGCATTTTGCGAACTTTCTAGGCAGCATAACCCCCCGATGCGGTGGGGAGTCCCAGGTTTACGTTGTTTCTAGGGATAGGATGTACTCCCAGTGAAGTGTCGAGGATGTCACTTCGTCCCTATATTTCTTTCCCTTCTTTTTCATATATGATTTTTCTTTTGGGACATTAAAATTAAATGAATAAATAAAATATTATTGTTACTAATAAAAAAATTACATAATTGTACAATGTTTCCTTCCTGCTGCCTCTCCCTTATCCTATCAGGAGACGGAAAAAAATAATAAAAAAAGAAGTGGCTAACACACCTGACTACTAAGCAGAAAACCCGGGTTCGGTTCCGGCCTTGGCGCAAATTTTCACTTGACGCTTCAGTCTACATACATAAAACCATAACCATATGACACCAGTAAAATATCTGAAATTGAGTCATTTCATTTGTTGAAAGATAGGTTTTGCACTGGAATCAATGCATACTGTCATCCTCATTTACATACAATTCAACAGGGATTTTTCGTTACTTATTTGAGCATAGGAAGGGATTAGTCGCGTTTTCGCCACCAACCTCCACATTTTTCTACACAAACAGACCTGTTACGCAGCACAGGAGCCGTGCCTTCACAGCTGCAGTCGCAGCCAAGACGATGCAGCAGACATGCTCGATACAGTAAAGTACAGCTCAGTTCTGGCAGTTCCGTTAGTCTAGATGTTGACTCGTTGCTCAGCTCTGGTCAAGATTCAGTTGATCTTTAGACTTGCATGGCAACTTTAATTTTATAATGCACATTTATTGTTCATTAGGAAGGGCATATTCCTTTGTGAATGAGTAGTAGGAAATCTGTTACGTCACTCTATTCACTTTCCTACGCTTTAAAAACATCTGTCAACCAGCTTACTAAGTTCATTTTGTTTTTTCTTTCGTTTTTTAGTAATTCATTTTTAGTTTATGTTCTCCACTCAACCATCAGTGTTACTGAAACATGTTGACTGTGTTTTTTTTTTGTTTCTTAAAAAAATAAATGTATGACATTTGTGGTGGGGTCGATGTCACCACACCAGGGCAACTTTCTTGTTATGGGCGACGTTATTGAGCGGCAAGATTTAAGGACGAATGCCCCTTAGAGTCTTACAAATATGTCTGAATTTTGAGGCAGATGTATTCTCATTGGAGGAGTCTGGTAGCGCCACCACGATGGTAGGGCACTGCAGACTGTGAGGTGACTGGGTGCCACCGGCAGCAGCCCAGCAGCTGTGGGCTGAAGACTGGGCTGCGCCCGCAGCCAGCATTGGGTTCCTCATGGGACTCGATGCCACAGCACCGCCAGCCTGCCGTCCACACCTGGGGCCACCAGCACTGACTTCCCTCCCCAGGACTCAGTGCCACAACGCCAGCCACCACCCGACTTCTGCCACAACTAGTGGGTCGAAGCCTGTGCACAGCAGTCTCTCGATTGCCACAGCGACCACGTGCAGATCCAGGGGCGGTCCCAACGGAGTAGTGGTGATCAGCGACCGTGGCCTTCAGAGGCCACTCAACACCCACAGGGCCTGCCCTCAACACTGTGGGGTACCGACATGACATCGTCTCACCAGGGTAGACGCTGCAACCCATATGTCAGCACTGGCCAGGGTCAACCACGTGAGGCGTGTTTGCCTCGCCGAGCCATGTCAAAGCATTTACTGAGATTGGTTAAAAGCGTTATTTACTGTCTGCAGTGTTAACTCTGGGCCCTCTGGCTTATCGCCACCACCACCATTACCACCACCACCACTACTCACCCGTCTGAATGCAACTGCACTTTTAAGTGCGATTATACCTATAAAAAGTATGACAACTTGAAGCGAGATGTTAAATAATGTAAAGAATAAAGAAGAAATATTTACTTGATTTAACTGGAAAATAACACTAGTTAACAAATTTAAACTTTTTTCTGCATCTGGTTTGTAAATGGGTGGATTTACCTAATTTTGGGGTGCTGAATACTCTGGTAGCATCAGTTTTTCTCTATGACGTCACATTTCCTAGAGACAAAGCAGAATAAAAAACGGTAACAGCGAAGATTGACGCAATTAAATCAAACAAAAATTCACATGCAGAACGTTTGAAAGCAATACTATTTTGTATGTATATATGGGCATGATGCCAATAAAAGGTCCAAATTAGTCCAGAAGGTATTTTCACCTTTAATCGTCTTTGGTTTTTGAAAAATGCGACGACGGAGCCCTTCTTTTCTTTGCCGTTTCATCATTCTCCCTAACAAGACCCCAGCAGTAATCGCCCATCATCGAAGGGTTCCAATGGTCTTGGTGACGGTGTTTCATGGTAAGAATGTCTTGGTGAAAGCGTTCACCATGCTCATCGCTTACGGCTCCCAAATTTTCCAGGAATAGATCAAAGTGAGAATGTAAAAAGTGAATTTTAGGCGACAATGTACATCCCATACTCTTATAGTTGTCCAACAGATCATTCACAATGGTAACATGGTTTTTGTCTTTTTTGTTAGCCAAAAAGCCCTTCACAATTGCTTTAAAAGAAGAACAAGCAGCTAATTGGACATCTGTGAGTTTGGTATCAAAGATTGGATTTTTCAGCAATTTTATTTGTGGTTCAACAAATATAGCCTCTTTCAGCTTTGCCTCGCTTAATTTGGAAAGCTTTTCTTTTAAGTGATTGAAGCCCTCGCCTTCTTTATCCAGAGCATTTAGAAAGTGCTTGATGAGGCCGAACTTGATATGAAGGGGAGGCAAAATGATTTTATCGGGCTCAACCAGCGGGGTATTATTCACATTTACGTTTCCAGAAACATTTTACTTCCTCATAGCCCATTCCTTGACAGTATAGTGATTCTTGGTGTCACTGCTGTCCCAAAGGCAAAAAAAGCAGCAGTATTTCGTGAATCCAGCCTGTAAACCTGTAAGGAGTGCAACAACTTTTAAATCACAGCAAAGCTGCCATTCATGATCCTTATATTTGATTGCCTCTAGCAGCAAAGCTATGGTCTCATAAATTTCTTTCGTGTCTATTGCGTAAGCCAAAGGTACCGATGGAAATGCATTGCCAATATGCAGTAGTACTGCTTTCAAGCTTGTTTTATTGGAGTCAATAAGTAGCCGCCCCTCCTGTGGATTATGTTGTATATATAGTTGAATTTATTGACCATTGAGCCGGACGGAGTGGCCGTGCGGTCCTAGGCGCTACAGTCTGGAACCGAGCGACCGCTACGGTCGCAGGTTCGAATCCTGGCTCGGGCATGGATGTGTGTGATGTCCTTAGGTTAGTTAGGTTTAAGTAGTTCTAAGTTCTAGGCGACTGATGACCTTAGAAGTTAAGTCGCATAGTGCTCAGAGCCATTTGAACTGACCATTGACATCTCTACATACACACATTGAATTCTGCATATGGAAATATTGAGCGAAGGAAGCACCTCTTGATCTGAAACGCGAAATTTTTGTCGCTGGTGCTAGAAGGTTCTGTTGTTGCAGTCTCGACCCCATGAGTTCAGCTTGCTGTTTCGAAAATTTTAGATCGCGAACCAAATCGTTCAATTCCTTTTGATTAAAGAGCTGAGCTGAAGTGTCATGATATTTAGGGCAGTACTCTTCTGTATGTTCAATATCTTCTGATTCACTTGACGTGGTGTCTGGTTCCGAGGCTTTCAAGCTACAGGCAGGAACAGGTAACCCCTCATCATGGGCCACAGGCAAATGCACTAAAGGTACATTTGGATACTTTGTATGTCTAGTTTTGCTTGAATGTCCCGAATGGCGTGGCTCGGCATTTTCCTTTCAACCACTCGGTTAAGGTTGTAGTACAGGTTATGCAGGCAATATGAGGTGCAAAATTTTTATCTTGATCACCATCAGGACAATCAAAATACAATTTATATGCCTTCTTAACCAAATCAGTGATTGGTTTCTTTTGGGCTTTTGGAGTGAATTTCCCACACACATAACAAAAGTTGTGGGGGTGGTTTAGACAGCGAGATTTACTAGTTGCCATTTTGCTTAGTGTAAGTTTTAAACACGAAAAACTTGCTCTATCTTTCACAGGAAACACTCACTGAGGATCTCTTTCACTCCAGGATTACCACACCAACCATTTATTGACGATGTGTAGATCTTCTAGCTCTCCTATGTAAATAAAAAACAAACAATTAAACATCAAAACGGAAGACCAGCAAGGAGAGATATACTGAATACGAAAAATAAAAAACATTTAAAAACCTAAAAATGGTACGTGCTAGAACATTTTGAAAGGTATATTCGGATTCTAAACACCAAAATAAATACTAGTTGATGTATACATCCGAGATGCAAAGCGCCTGTAGACTCGTTTTTTTCTGTTATTTGTCACACATTTTCTGTATTTTATGGTACTTGACTTTTAGTGTAGTAACATAGTGTGAGGATATATTAAAACGTCTTTCTCCTAGAACATAACACGTTTAAATGTGTTGTTTTGGAGCGTGTTGCCTATGTTGATAGTTTATAGTAGTAGTAGACCTGGACTTAGTTGTACCCATCTTTGGCTTACTCTTACAAGGATTGTAGGTATGTCATGGTGTTGCAATTTAAGAAATAAAACATAATTCATGTGTAGAGGTATTTTCATTTTACAAGTCCAATTCTAAGACCGTGGGAAGTAATGTTGGGGCATAACCACATAGGTTTCCACTGTATTCTTCACGTAATGGTTAATATACTTAAGTACAAGTAAGAAATACGTATTTGCTTACTTTCACTGTCGAAAATTTTAATTTCCCTGCCGGCTACCGGTTTCACTGTACAGTACCATGCACGGGGCATCCTATGTGCAAAAATCGCAGTACATTGTTAAAATGATGACGTGTGAAACATTTACAAAAAATCTGATCTTTGTAATATCAGATATATGGTAAACAGTCAACCCTCAAAATATGTAGCCGGCGCCTTATCCATGGTATGCAGTCGTGACACTCACTTACCAAGTTGGTGTTTCAAATACTAAAAATTAAGCTTAACACGGAGCTTTAAGTAGATGCAAATTGGGACCAGCAGTGACAAAAGTGCCCGCTATTCTTTGCTCGTCTTCTTAAATAAGTCACACTGTAAAACACATCTAAGAATAAAAATACCATAAACTATTAAATTTACGAAATCACGTAGTAAAACAAAGGTTAAAACAGTCCCCTCTGTAATAAAACATTAAAATCAATGTAGCAACTCTATCTATGTTTACATTCACTGTTCGTATAAGTTTTATATCACTGTATGATCGGAGTCAGTTAACCAAGTTTCATCATTTTAACTTCAAATGCGAACGTTTTAGGTTAGGCTTTAGCGTGACTGTTATTGATATCGAAGGAAACCAGTGTACTGTTACGAGTCACTGTTTATTTATATCCAAGACGTCTTTCGAAGGTTTAAATCCCCGTTATAAGGGGATTTGCATGTGTTATACTGACATGTGTCTGTGTGTATTGTGTTTCGATTTTGGGTAAGTTGTAGCACTGTCTCCAGTGGTCACAGGTTCCTCTCTCTGTCTAAGGCACCACATGTAAACTGTCATATTTTGTAAACAAAGATCGTCATAATAACAGCATTAGACATTGAAAACCTGAAATTACAAAATGGGTCTAAGGTTGTCAAATTAGATTGACTACTAGATACACTTTTGACCCATAATTTACTCGTCTTGTTACTAATCTTCCCTCCCTTCCCCAGCTGTTTCTTTTTGACTTTATTTGCATAGTTTTATGTGCTTCTGCTTCCCCCTATGCTTTTCGCTCTCTCCATTCGCTCTATTCCCTCTCCAACTTAGCATAACCAATAAAATATTTTTATATGCAAATGTATGGTGTTCAGTCCCACTATTTACCGTGTTGTAACTGATTTTGAGATGAAGGGGCCATAGGAGGTGTTTTAAATGCCCTAGATGTGTTATTTTAAGTTTCAGACGCACAAAGTAACTCTGGACGTAAAGTGGGGTCATCACTTATGAACGTACACCACTATCCGGATTAGAACGTAAGTACTATATTCAAGTGCAACAATCGGATGACATTTACAGCACGACACGGCTGTGAAGTAGTGTTGTGACCTTCTCGCAATACCAAAGTGCACCGATACAACTTGTTTCAAGTGCACGGCACATACGAAGAGTGCTCATTACGGCCGCAGCGAGCTGATGAACTGCGAAAAAGCGTAGAGGGAGCGCGAGCCCCAGCGTACACATCAACACCGCTAGAATAAACGTGAAACAGGAATTGTGGCCAAATCTGCTGTGTAATTCTTTAGTTGCACAAACATAGAAACTTTTATTTTCCTAAGAGCGACTTAATTACACACTGCCTTAAAAGGATCAAATTAAAACATACGGCTGAAGGCCTAGTTAAGAAAACTTGCAATACCTCCTTGGCTGGCCCAAAAGCACAGCGAAAACAAAAACGGCTGAAGGCCTGAACAGAAGTTATTAAAAATTGCTTTAACGAATACACGTGGCTGAAGGCCTTATTAAAAAATATAAATACTTGGCTGAAGGCAAGACATTGAGCAACTCAGAGCTCAGACGATGATGACGATGTTTGGTTTGTGGGCCGCTCAACTGCGTGGTTATCAGCGCCCGTACAATTACCCAATCTTTGCTCAGTCCAATTTCGCCACTGTCCTGGAAGATGATGAAATGATGAGGACAACACAAACACCCAGTCATCTCGAGGCAGGTGAAAATCCCTGACCCCGCCGGGAATCGAACCCGGGACCCCGTGCTCGGAAAGCGAGAACAGAGCTCAGAGCTCAGGGCTTAGGGTCAGGATAACAAGAATTCGAGAGTAAGCAAATTTTTTAAAGAATTAGTTTTAAACAAATCAATTTTCAAATTTTAATTTAAACCGGCTGAATGTCTTATCTTAAAGACATTTCACGTAAAAGCTCGGCTGAAGGCCACACACTGTACTTCAGACTAAAATGAAAATCACAACCTAAAACCAACAGAACAGTGGTGCTCAGAAGTGTTCCAAGGGTCGGCCTGAGGAGGCAGCTCTAACGTAAGGTGAGGTGAGACAGCCAGCCAAAAGTAAGGTTAAATAATCGCATGGCAACTCGACCCAGGGACGGCTGAAGGACCCACCAACAATCTAATCAATACCCTTCCAACCGACCAACGGTACTGCAACTGAAAGTATCAGCTGAGGACGAAGATACCAGCTGCACTACATCTTCAAAACTGGCGTCTAAAAACAGCCAAGGCACAGTAACTACTCTAAGAAAAAAAAAATGAACTTACAACTTGTAACCTCCCCACAAAATAAAAATAAATAAATATGAATATGATTCTGATTTAGTGTAACCTCCCCACAAAATTCTTTTCTCATTTGTAACCTCCCTACAAAATTCTTTTCACATTGACCTCCACACAAAATTCTTTCTGATTTAATCTAAGCTCAAAATTCATTCACATTTAGCGTAACCTCAAAACAGAAAAATTCCTAAACCTCTCAATTAAATTGTCGCTCACTTATGACTTTTCAATAATTCACTGTGAATTTAACCTGGTAAATTTTGGACGACAGCAGTGCTGCGTCATGGCCCTGAAAGATCATTCTGAATAAAAAAAAAAAAAAGGAAAAATTCTTACCTCAATGAAGTCGCCGGATATATCTGATCTTACAATAAATTTTTCGGGCACATCTCTGTACAATGCTGGCCGACCTAAGTGTCATTTATGAAAGGGAGCAACTGATTTTTCTATTGCAATAATCGGGATGATCATGGATGGGAGAAATTAGTAAATTCTTTAAATTGAAATGAATGGTTGTTAAAAGTTACTTTTTATGAGGAAGATTATTATTACGAGAGTTTCAAAACATTTACATGCGACTTGAGATAACATTACTACATATGCGCGAGGCTGCTTTTTTACCTTATACAATAATACTCAGGCTCCGGCATCGCTGCACCGTTCCCGGGCCAGCCAACGTGATACACCAGACCAGACCAGAGCAGACTACAGACTAGCAACAACTTACTGCTACAGCTACACAGTTCCTACTGCAGTCAACACTGCTCTCTGTTCAGAGACCTTGCATATCGCAGGCAGCGCATGAGCAATACATCGAAATTACATCTGCTCGGACCTCTTACAAACTAAAAGGTTGTCCAACTACACGCTGTGCCGGACAGCATCAACAAAAAATGGTACAAATGGCTCTGAGCACTATGGGACTTAATATCGTAGGTCATCAGTCCCCTAGAACTTAGAACTACTTAAACCTAACTAACCTAAGGACATCACACACATCCATGCCCGAGGCAGGATTAGAACCTGCTACCGTAGCGGTCGCGCGGTTCCAGGCTGAAGTGCCTAGAACCGCTAGGCCACAACGGCCGGCCAGCATCAACACAGCAAGGAAAAACACACTGCCAGAAAACTACGCTAACGACCAGGGCAGGTATTTGGGGCGTCAACGGCCACAAGGCAGAAAATACTGCTGGTCCACTTAAAGAATAAGTAACAACCAATTTAATAGGTAAAGATCATACAGGAAGATGGCTGCAAAATTTCGCCGACTCCAACACACCGTACGTTGCTGATAGCCGGAACTGTCCAGGAAGCAACAACCAGCAATGAACGAAGAGATGTCACAGCAGCTGACGTTTCATAACAGGTTAACTGATCACTCAACTTCAGTGTCCAGGTTTGGTGTGCAACAAACTCTGTAGCTCTCGCAGCTAGGGCCTCAAAATCCGACCGTGCGTGCACGCCGCCAGCTGTCTCGGGCTGACCTAGTGCCGCGAAGACTTCCTCGCTGTTCTGTCCTAACTGACCGAATGCCTGCAGCACGCACATTAAAATAGCTGCTCAGTCAAACCACACAAGCTACACACGATTCCACGAAACACTTCCACAACCAACTCGAACAACACTAAAGCCAGTGGCTGTGGAAAAACAAGCACAAATCACAAGTCGACACACACGGAGAACCCAGAAGCGGTCGGCGACCAAATACACTTCGTCCGATGAGACGACCGACCGAACGACCGACCAAGGACGTCCCACTCAAGTCATGTGTGTCGGCAACGGTCGGCGAGTCATGGGTATCCGAACCTCATTGCTGCTCCGTTCCGACTCTTTTTTTTTCTTTATTGTTTTTTTAAAACCTGTACAACAGGCAGGCTGTCAGCAGCACTCTACGCTGCTCTTCAGCCATAGAATAGACAATGAGAAAACAACAGAAAGAATACACATAAGTTATATGACGGTGGGTAATAAAACAGTAGACACATAAAGACAAACACGGAGCCGTTCACACTCGACGATAATCCACACTACAAACTGTTGTCACGACGCACTAACACTGAAGATGGCGATGGCACAGGTGAACGATGGAGTGTGACGGTGAACACTGAACACTAAACACGACGGAACGCACGAGACACTGATGGCGATGATCTCCGGCGCGCGAATGTCCACTGAGCATGTGCGAGTACGGGGACCTGCCAAGAGGGGAAGAAGGGGGAGGTGGGGGAGAGGTGAGAACAAAGATGCCAATGGCTGAGGAGATGGGGGGAGGAGGAGAGGGACAGGGGGGGAAGCCCGAGGGAGGAGTGGGGAGAAATGGAGGAGGGAGGGAAGAGGGAGAGAAGGGCGGGAGGGTGCCCAAAGGAGCAAAAACAGGAAGAGGAAGGGAGGATCAAAGTTGGTAGGAGGAGTAGATGGAGGGGAGGAGGGCATCATCAGGGAGAGGGAGCTGGCGGAAGCCACCTTGGGAGAGGGTAAGGAGGGTGGAGAGATGGAGACCAGGTGGGATGTGGGAATACAGGCGTGGCAGCGGGCGGGGGTGGGAGAGGATGGGTGAGACAAGTTGGTGAGGAGGGTCGAGTTTGCGGGAGGTGTACAGGATCCGTATCCGTTCAAGGAAAAGGAGGAGGTGGGGGAAGGGGATGAGATCATACAGGATCCGCGTGGGGGAAGGGAGACGGATGCAATAGGCGAGTTGTTCAAGGATTTGGAGGGATTTAGAAAATGTAGGGGGGGGGGCGGAGATCCAGGCTGGATGGGCGTAACAAAGGATAGGGCAGATGAGGGATTTATAGGTGTGGAGGATGATGGAGGGGTCCAGACCCCACGTACGGCCAGAAAGGAGCTTGAGGAGACGGAGTTGGGAGCGTGCCTTGGCTTGGATTGTCCGGAGATGGGGAGTCCAGGAGAGGTGACCGTCGAGGGTGACGCCAAGGTACTTAAGGGTGGGAGTGAGAGCGATAGGACAGCCATAGATGGTGAGATAGAAATCAAGGAGGCGGAAGGAAGGGGTGGTTTTGCCTAGAATGATCGCCTGGCTTTTGGAGGGATTCCGTTCTGACTCAACTCCCGACACACGACGACCCGGAAATACTAGCGGTCGCTCCAAAGATTATACGTCAGTACTCTTATCGATAAGCGCTGCTGCTGCCACTCACGAACAGGCAAGCCAGCAACTTAGTGACGCCAGTAAATTGAATAAGAAACGGGACGGCAGTACCACAAAGACAAGATGTCAACAATAAATGACACAAGCACGAGCCATGCATGGCTCAACTTGTACAGTCCTGCTAATTCTGGATCTGGAAGCTTCATTACAGAAATTATATTTAATGTGTAATGGATGTAATAGTTGAGCTTTGCGTGGCTCGTGTTCGTGCCATATCTCACTTGACATCCTGTTTTTACGGTACTGCCACCTCGTTACATTATTTCAATTACTGGCGTCACTGAGTTGTCTCCTTGCCTGCACGTGAGCGGCAGCAGCGGCGCTTATCGATATAAGCCCTGGCGTATTACCATTGCTGACTGCTATTACTTGCTGGTTGTCGTGGTGTTCGGGGTTAGTTCGGATCTGCAGTGAGTTGGGAGGTGCTATCAGTGCAGTTCGGACCTGGCAGTGTTTGACTTAGGACGCGGCAGAAGTTGTCGGGGCGCGGCTGCAGTGAGGTCCGGCCAGCCGTGACTCACCCGAGGTTGCTGAAACATATGACTTGAGTGCGGACCACCTTGGTTGATCGTCGGTCGGTCGTCCTGTCGGGCGACGGGTACGAGGTGCATTCTAGTTCTAAGGCCTCCGATTTTTTTCTCCGGACTGGAAAGAGATAGAAACATGCGCATTGTTTTAAAATGAGGCCGCGTTCATTGTCAATACGTCCCAGAGATGGCAGCACCGTACGGCAGATGGAATTTTACCGCCAGTGGCGAGAATGAGAACTGTTTTAAATACTTAAAATGGCGACGTTTTCCTTACTTGAACAGCGTGCAATCATTCGTTTTCTGAATTTGCGTGGTGTGAAACCAACTGAAATTCATCGGCAGTTGAAGGAGACATGTGGTGATGGAGTTATGGATGTGTCGAAAGTGCATTCGTGGGTGTGACAGTTTAATGAAGGCAGAACATCATGTGACAATAAACCGAAACAACCTCGGGCTCGCACAAGCCGGTCTGATGACATGATCGAGAAAGTGGAGAGAACTGTTTTGGGGGATCGCCGAATGACTGTCGAACAGATCGCCTCCAGAGTTGGCATTTCTGTGGGTTCTGTGCACACAATCCTGCATGACGACCTGAAAATGCGAAAAGTGTCATCCAGGTGGGTGCCACGAATGCTGACGGATGACCACATGGCTGCCCGTGTGGCATGTTGCCAAGCAATGTTGACGCAAAACGACAGCATGAATGGGACTTTCTTTTCGTCGGTTGTGACAATGGATGAGGCGTGGATGCCATTTTTCAATCCAGAAACAAAGCGCCAGTCAGCTCAATGGAAGCACAGAGATTCACCGCCACCAAAAAAATTTCGGGTAGTCGCCAGTGCTGAAAAAATGATGGTGTCCATGTTCTGGGACAGCGAGGGCGTAATCCTTACCCATTGCGTTCCAAAGGGCACTACAGTAACAGGTGCATCCTACGAAAATGTTTTGAAGAACAAATTCCTTCCTGCACTGCAACAAAAACGTCCGGGAAGGGCTGTGCGTGTGCTGTTTCACCAAGACAACGCACCCGCAAATCGAGCTAACGTTACGCAACAGTTTCTTCGTGATAACAACTTTGAAGTGATTCCTCATGCTCCCTACTCACCTGACCTGACTCCTAGTGACTTTTGGCTTTTTCCAACAATGAAAGACACTCTCCGTGGCCGCACATTCACCAGCCGTGCTGCTATTGCCTCAGCGATTTTCCAGTGGTCAAAACAGACTCCTAAAGAAGCCTTCGCCGCTGCCATGGAATCATGGCGTCAGCGTTGTGAAAAATGTGTACGTCTGCAGGGCGATTACGTCGATAAGTAACGCCAGTTTCATCGATTTCGGGTGAGTAGTTAATTAGAAAAAAATCGGAGGCCTTAGAACTTCAATGCACCTCGTATGTTGGCAGGCGATCGCTTATGGGTTACCTGCGTGTGCCGACCCGCGATTCGTCCTTGTTATTGCACAGTCGCTGCCGTTTCCATTGTCTAGTCCTTCATGCAAGTGTTCGTGAAACTGTGTGTAGCTTGTGATGTCGACTGCTCAGTTATTTTAGTGCTATCTCGGCGCTGTTGTGTGGCAGTCGGTCGGTTGGTGTAGATCAGCCAGGAAATCTCCGCGCGGTGCAGTGGGCCGGGCCCGCTGGCGGTCTCTACGCAGTGTGTGGGAGCTGTTCCGATTGCTACGAGGTTCGTGTCTTGCCGACCCAGGACATCAAAGTTGAGTGGTGATTTAATTACCGAAGCCAGACTGTTCATATTGTGCCGTTGGTTTTCATGGTTGGCTATTGGGGGGGGGGGGGGGGGTATTTCCGTGAGCAACAGCGAGTGTTCGAGTTGACCACCATCCGATGGAGTTTAACTGATTTTTGGTTATCTGAAGTCCAAGTGCATCAGCGGAATTAACTGCCTTGTGGCCGTTAGCGTTCGGGTTACCTGCCCTGGCTGCTGACGTAAAATTCATGCAGTGTCCTTTCCTCACCGTGTTGTCGCTGTCCAACATGTGTGTTTAGTTTTGACAGCTTATGCATACTTGGTTGTGGGCGGCTACGCCTTTTACCTTTTGGCTTTGGAGTCCCTTGTGCACTGGTCAGGTGGAAAGCAAGGCTTCTGGTCGGTGGGTCCGTTGACTGTCTCTTGGTTGGGTTGCCGGCAGATTGGATGTAGTTGGTACCGACTACCTGTGTCGCCTAAGTGAACGTTAATATTTCAAGTGCAGACCGACCCCCAGAAACTTCTCAGCACCGCTGGCTGTACTGCCTTTTCTTATTGGTGTTTGTGTATTTTAATGGCTTATAGCCGATGGTTTGAATTTGTATGCTTTTAGTTGGGTTTTTAAAAATGGGCCTTCAGCCGTTTTAAAATTGAAAGTTCCTTACTTGTCAAGTCTTGCATTGTTTGGGCCTTCAGCCACATTTAAAATATTTTTTGGGTAAAGCTTTGGGCCTTCTGCCTTTTGAAAATTTATTGTAGTTGTGTTTTTCAATAATGGGCATTCAGCCACTTTAAAATGTAAATTCCTTACTTGTTAAATCTTAGATTGTTTGGGCCTTCATCCTGTGTAAAATATTGTTTAAAGATAAGTATTTGGGCCTTCTGCCTACTAAAAATTATTTTAGTTGTTTTAAGTCATCGACCTTCAGCCGTTTTTAAATTAAAGTTCTTGTCTTTCAAGTATCAGACTGTGAGGGACCTTCAGCCTAATTGAAGATAAGGCCTTCTGCCTTGTGTTTTTTTTTTTTAATTAATTTTACCTGCAGTCTTAAATCATGGGCCTTCAGCCATCTTTAAATTAAACTTGTTTGCTTTTCAAGTGTTAGATTTGTTGGGCCTTCAGCCAAGTTATAGAACTTACTTACGTGAGGCCTTTTGCCTTCTAAATATTCTGTTTTGAGTCTGAATTTTAAGTTAATGGCTTTCAACAGTTTTTAAATTTTAGTGGTTGTGCCCTTAAGGCACAAGTTAGTGTGGCCTATTTAGGCGATAACTAAGTTCAAAAATTTTTGCTGTATTGTTTGGACAACTAAATAAAATTTGAGTGTAACTGACAGCTCCCTTTCGGCCCCTTTCCACAATTCCAACTACCTGTTCTGCCCTGCGGACATAAGCAGGGCGTCTCAATAGTGTACTCGTTTCTGACTGTGTATAACTTGTTGTAATTATAATAAAAATGTTGTAAACTGCTGGATACAAGCCAAGAAAACTTAGCACGGTAGGAGCGGTCAGGCGGAGGAAGCTGCAATTCCAACTACTGCCTGCCCCATAACTGTCCGTGGCTCTGAAGGCGACTCGTGGTTCTCAACCAGCAGCAGCAACAGCAGCAGCTCAGCACTGTCGTCGGCTACATTTTTTGTCGTCCGCACAGTTACAACATCGTAAGGCTGTTAAGTGACAAAGCGCAGCTAAAATTGTAGAGTCATTTCTTTCACAATTTTAAATTAACTTTCGTGAATAATAACCTGCAGTTGTTTAAACTTGTAAGGTACCTGCGCTGTCATTGTCCTCAGACATCATTACCAAGAAGAGTCCCTTTCCTTTTAATGAAATCACCGAATGTCGCAAAAATATGAAAATTGATTATTACTTACTTGCAGTTTGTTTGCTAACGACCAGTTTCAGTCTAAATTTTGTTGCTTCAGTTTTGAATGTAAACTTCAATCATTGAAAGTAACGTAAAATTTCACTGCCACAACTAATAACTGAAGATGCAACACAAATTAAGAGTGTGCAGTTTCATTTATTCTGTATTTAGGGCGACGAGTAACTTCTGCTGGCTTGGTACGTATCTCATTGTTCTTTTGTCAAAAGTAAATCGGTTGCTAATTTGCTTATAGTAAATTAAATTCAATCTTTCAGTAATTAAAAGTAAATTGCTAGCCCTTTTCAAATTTTGCATTACGTTATGCTGAGTTTACTGAAAGTTATTTTTATGTAACAAAGTTTCAGTCAAGTCAGTCAGTCATTTAAACAGAAACTTCATTTAACTTTACTTTCAAAATTTAGTATTTCCGATTAAGTAACTGCAAACTCAGTGTTTTCTGATCATTGATTTTCTCACTAACTGTTGAGTTCTGTAAATGCGTTGCTACGCCAGTGATTATTTGCTTAATCTTCTTTGTCATCACCTTAGTATTTTTGTATTATCAGTATTACTTACATTAAAAATATTACGCGGTACCCTTTTCCCCTCTGTGTGATTCCTGAGCGATTGCGCTATGTTCCACCCATTTCAAAATTATTATCAGTATTTAGATTAGGTTTAAAATAGATTCTTCCTTCAGAAGGGTCTGTGGTTCACTTTCTTCCTACTAACCAGTATTATTTTACTCCGGTAACGATAGCTATACTCACTGTAAAATTTCATTAAGCATACCTTGTTATGGTCAATTAAATCGCAATCCAGTAAGCCGATTAGGAAGGGGGGTGGGGGGTTACAAACGCTATTAACTGGTACATGGTCCTATTAATGTTTTATAGCTAAATAAACCACATAAAACGGTGAATGCAAACATGGGCGCCTACATTTGCTATTTTGCTTTTAACATTTTGTTACAGTGGGGACTGTTTTATTCTTTGTTTTATTGTGTAATTTCAAAAAGTTCATATTTTATGCTATTTTGTACAGTTTTTTTTATGAAGAAACTCTGTACATAGTGGGAACTGCAGGCCGCAGTTTGCATCTATTTAAAGCTTAATACTGAACTTTACCCTTAGTTTCTGACACACCTACTTGGGAAGTCATCGTGACTGGTAAGTGCGAGGGTTAAGATGCCAGCTGCATATTTTAAGACTGCACTGTGTACCACACATTCGATATTATTGAGAGGTACTTTGTAAATGTTTCTTCATAATTATTTTAACCACGAGCTATGATGTTTTGATCAGAGGGTGGTATAACTGACCTCTATTGGTATTTGACTTTATCTTACTACAAGAAGATAATGAAATCTTTATTTAATTTGGTTGCCACAATATTTCGTGAGGATCAGTTATAAATTCGTCGCAGCCGAGAAGATGGTTACCTCGATTAAATCACATCTCTGACTTAAACACTGGATTATTAGCAAAGATCCGTTCTTCAAAGTAATATATATGCAGGTTCTGTTAAACAGTAGATCCAAGAAACTGCTCTTGAAGATGAAAATAATTTAACTATACCACGCAAATACACACTATCTTCCACTAACATAATTACAGTGGCCTCGTTAAACTTCTTTAGGATAATAAAAGGATAGGAAATTACGTAAAGAAGATTAAATAACCCTTTTTTGTTAATTATTATTCCAATTAGAACAAGAAACTTACTTTCATTTGTACAGAAGTGCTTTTTTCATATGTAATCCCGATCAGAACAAAAGCAACAATGAACGACTCACTGTCGTAACTAGTCATATAACATGAAAAATGAAACAAGCTAGGAGCGCTGGCTTCTTAGTGTGGTGTCGCTCTTACACGAACATGGAACTGTACGTAAATCATTCATTTTCGTGATAGACTCGTAGAATTACTTTTCAGAAAAATGAACAAACGGAACTCTTTCTTGAAATATTAAATGGTTCATTAAGACGCGTCGCAATGGCCTGCGGTTGGTACTGTGTACAAAAACCGGTAGAAGGTAGACAAAATAAAGGAACTGCGACTGTAGACGAAAACAGATACTTCTTTCTGATTGCCACTGTCGCTGCTCCAACCGGCACTGTATGGAGAACATGAAATAAATATATCGTTGTAGCTAAGTTCTTTGCTTTTCAGCGACTCTCTTTAACTGCAACACTTGTGTTGTATGTGAGAAGAGAATTTTTACCGGTCTCTCGAAGTCTTAAGTGTTACACGTGGCTAAGTCAAATATTTAGTTTGTCTCATTTTCATTTCAAACATCGTTTCGTAACGAGCCAAAGCTAAAACGCCTGCATACATTACGTCACTATTCTCAGTATGTTTACGTTTGTGATGTGCTTCGAGGTTCTTTTTTCTCTTTGAAAGCGGGAAGCTATAGCTTTCATCATCTTCTGTAAAAATAATTATTGAAAATGTTAAATATTTTTACAATGTTCTTCAGAATTGCAGAACATTTTCTTTATTGGCTACAAAACACAACAAAAAATTTTGAAACGAATAAAGCAATGGTACAGACAGTATTCACTGAAAGCGCGTCATGTCCTAGAAGTACATCGCAGGCAGATGGAGGGCGTCGTATTGCAGCTGACCCCTTCTCCAACAGCAAGGTGAGCTCTTGGACAATACCTGCGCGGAAAACAAAGTGTGATTTCCAACAAATCTAATGAAGAAGACATGTTGTTTACTTGTTTCAAAGTAATATGTTACTACACTACTGGCCATTAAAATCGCTACACCACGAAGATGATGTGCTACAGACGCGAAATTTAACCGACAGGAAGACGATGCTGTGATATGCAAATGAGTAGATTCTCAGAGCATTCACACTAGGTTGGCGCCGGTGGTGACACCTACAACGTGCTGACATGAGGAAAGTTTCCAACCGATTTTTCATACACAAACAGCAGTTGACCGGCATTGCCTGGTGAAACGTTGTTGTGATGCCTCGTGTTAGGAGGACAAATGCGTACCATCACGTTTTCGACTTTGATATAGGTCGGATTGGGCCTATCGCGATTGCGGTTTATCGTATCGCGACATTGCTGTTCGCGTTGGTCGAGATCCAATGACTGTTAGCACAAAATGGAATCGGTGGGTTCAGGAGGGTAATTCGGAACCCCGTGCTGGATCCCAACGGCCTCGTATCACTAGCAGTCGAGATGACAGGCATCTTATCCGCGTGGCTGTAACGGATCGTGCAGCCACGTCTCGATCCCTGAGTCAATACATGGGGACGTTTGCAAGACAACAACCATCTGCACGAACAGCTCCACGACGTTTGCAGCAGCATGGACTATCAGCTCGGATACCATGGCTGCGGTTACCCTTGACGCTGCATCACAGACAGGAGCGCCTGCGATGGTGTACTCAACGACGAACCTAGGTGCACGAATGGCAAAACGTCATTTTTTCGGATGAATCCAGGTTCTGTTTACAGCATCATGATGGTTGCATCCGTGTATGGCGACATCGCGGTGAACGCACATTGGAAGCGTGCATTCATCATCGCCATACTGGCGTATCACCCGTCGTGATGGTATGGGGTGCCATTGGTTACACGTCTCGGTCACCTCTTGTTCACATTGACGGAACTTTGAACAGTGGACGTTACATTTCAGATGTGTTACGATCCGTGGCTCTACCTTTAATTCGATCCCTGCGAAACCCTACATTTCAGCAGGATAATGCACGACCGCATGTTGCAGGTCCTTTACGGGCCTTTCTGGATACAGTAAATGTTCAATTGCTACTCTGGCCAGCACATTCTCCAGATCTCTCACCAATTGAAAACGTCTGGTCAATGGTGGCCAAGCAACTGGCTCCTCTCAATACGCCAGTCACTACTCTTGATGAATTGTGGTATCGTGTAGAAGCTGCATGGGCAGCTGCACCTGTACACGCCATCCAAGCTCTTTTGACTCAATGCCCAGGCGTATCAATGCCATTATTACGGCCAGAGGTGGTTGTTGTGGGTACTGATTACTCAGGATCTATGCACCCAAATTACGTGAAAATGTAATCACGTATCAGTTCTAGTATAATATATTTGTCTAATGAATATCCGTTTATCACCTGCACTTTTCTTGGTGTAGCAATTGTAATGGCCAGTAGTGTATATATATTTTAAAAAACTAATTTTTGTTGTTGTTGATGGCTAAATGAAATAATTGTTGAAGCCTAAATAGTGTTATTGTTGAGGGGGAGGTAGTGTACTCAAGCTAAAGGAAAACAAAAGCGCCAAACAAATCATCGTTGCACTTATTTTTACCTGGAGCCATTGCAATATTGTGATTGTTAATTGTACGAGGAGCGTTCAATAAGTAGCGCAAAACTTTTTTCCTGAAAGCAAGTTGGTGTTATTCAGGATTCCAATACCCCATATTATTCCCCACTCTTGGGTGCAAAACGCTATTTTTCAACGCAATTTCCGTTGAAGGCAGCGGCCTTACTCCACCTTACTGGGAGCGTCTGCATGCCCGCATGGTACCACGCTACTGGTCGATGCCAGAGCCAATGTTTAGCTGCATCAATAACCTCCCGATCATCCACGTACTGCTTCCCGCGGAATGCGTCCTTCATTGGGTCAAACTGGAGAAACCCTGCGAATACACACCTTTGAGTACCCTAATTGGTGGACGAGTTGAGCAGCAAGGTGTCTGATTGTGAACTGTCGATCACCTCGAATGAGTGTGCCCGCACGTTCCAGTATTGCAGGAGACACAGCTGTGGGCGACCAGCTGGTATTCGTGAGAGTGGACAGTTTTGCGCGACCTTGTTGCGATGTAGAGAGACGCCTCGCCCAACGACTCACCGTTGTTTTGTTTACTGCCAAGTCTCAGTAAACACACTGCAAACGCTTATGCATATATGCGATGCTCTGGTTTTCAGCCGAAAGAAACTCAAAGGCAGCTCTCTACTTGGAACGCATCTCTTTTACAGGTCCCATTTTGTGGGCTATGTATGGTGCCACCACCTACTGGAACTTCATGATACTGTAGGGGCTGAGACGTGAATATTTCGCAACGTGAAACAACAAATTTTGCAGTTTTTCAATCTAAATTGGCAGAGAAAAAATATGTGTTGCTTTACTTATTGAATGCCCCTTGTAGTGTATTATACGACTTATCTCAAATTCAGTCATAGATGTAACTGACAGCAGAGAGCTACCACTATTGTGGTAGCTGCTCGCCGTTGCATTAGATTAGGTTGTTTATTTTGGTAGACTGTCTCCTTCACATATCCACATAAGAAATAATCAGAGGCATTCTTTTTTTTTGGGTGTGTGGTGGCTACATTGAACCGCCCTGGAAACCTTCTTCATATCGATGGGACATCATACGATGCCCAGAATGCTAGTGCAGGACATCCAGAAAAACGTTTGCTGTGTGAGGAAGATCTCCATTTTGCATGAACCATAGTGTCTCCGTCGGTAACCTTGTTGGTAAAAAAGCGGAACAAAATTATTCTGCAACATATAAATGTAGCACGCATTGTTAATTGAATTTAGAATTATATATTAATACCTTCAGCTGCGGACGGGCGTTGATATATATCAACAGGGACAGGTGAAAATGTGTGCCCCGACCGGGACTCGAAGCCGGGATCTCCTGCTTACATGGCAAACGCTCTATCCATCTGAGCCTCCGAGGGCACAGAGGAGAGTGCGACTGTAGGGACTATCTCACGGGCTCTTCCCGCGAGATCCACATCCTCACCAAGTATGTCCACACATTACATTCGTAGTGTCCCTACCCAACATACTCATCACTCGTGGAAGACGTTCTTACCAAGTCCCGTAAGAGTTCGGGTAATATGTGTGCATCCGCACAGAAGAGGAAGGTCATGGGCGGTATTGCCAGAACTATATACTTATGTGGATATGGTGTGTGTTCTTTCGTACATGTCCTTGTTAAGCTTTAAGGTGTGACTGGGCAGTGTTTGAGAGAATTCGTAATTCACTACAGAGACGAACGGAATACTGCATCCATAAGCGATAATGACTCGTGTAACATGGGACAACTTTGAGTCGTATTAGGTGGGAACTTAATCTAAAAGTTCTCTTTTAAGATGAAGAATACAAATAGGACATACTGCGTAGTGAAACTAGCGGCATCTCGTAACCACATGTTCGCTTATACAGGGTGAGTCACCTAACGTTACCGCTGGATATATTTCGTAAACCACAGCATATACTGACGAACCGATCCCACAGACCGAACGTGAGGAGAGGGGCTAGTGTAATTGTTTAATACAAACCATACAAAAATGCACGGAAGTTTTTTTTTTTAACACAAACCTACGTTTTATTAAATGGAACCCCCGTTAGTTTTGTTAGCACATCTGAACATATAAACAAATACGTAATCAGTGCCGTTTGTTGCATTGTAAAATTTTAATTACATCCGGAGATATTGTAACCTAAAGTTGACGCTTGAGTACCACTCCTCCGCTGTTCGATCGTGTGTATATGAGAGCACCGAATTACGTAGGGATCCAAAGGGAACGGTGATGGACCTTAGGTGCAGAAGAGACTGGAACAGCACATTACGTCCACATGCTAACACCTTTTTATTGGTCTTTTTCACTGACGCACATGTACATTACCATGAGGGGTGAGGTACACGTACACACGTGGTTTCCGTTTTCAATTACGGAGTGGAATAGAATGTGTCCCGACATGTCAGGCCAATAGATGTTCAATGTGGTGGCCATCATTTGTTGCACACAATTGCAATCTCTGGCGTAATGAATGTTGTACACGCCGCAGTACATCTGGAGTAATGTCGCCGCAGGCTGCCACAATACGTTGTTTCATATCCTGTGGGGTTGTAGGCACATCACGGTACACATTCCTCTTTAACGTACCCCGCAGAAAGAAGTCCAGAGGTGTAAGATCAGGAGAACGGGCTGGCCAATTTATGCGTCCTCCACGTCCTATGAAACGCCCGTCGAACATCCTGTCAAGGGTCAGCCTAGTGTTAATTGCGGACTGCGCAGGTGCACCATCATGCTGATATCACATACGTCGACGCGTTTCTAGTGGGACATTTTCGAGCAACGTTGGCAGATCATTCTCTAGAAACACGATGTATGTTGCAGTGCTCTCCGATACACACGATCGAACAGCGGAGGAGTGGTACTCAAGCGTCAACTTTAGATTACAATATCTCCGGATGTAATTAACATTTTACAATGCAACAAACGGCACTGATTACGTTTTTGTTTATATGTTCAGATGTGCTAGCAAAACTAACTTGGTTCCATTTTAAAAACGTAGGTTTGCGTTAAAAAACTTACTTCCGTGCATTTTTGTATGGTCTGTATTAAACAATTACACTAGCCCCTCTCCTCACGTTCGGTCTGTGGAATCGGTTCGTCAGTATTTGATGTGGTTTACGAAATATATCCAGCGGTAACGTTAGGTGACTCACCCTGTATATCGCAAACGGTTCGCTTGCTACTACGTTTAACTGTGATTTTAGCCTCTATTATGGAGTACTTTTAGCAGTGTCAGTTTTCTCTATTATTCATGATTCAATCTGTGTGTATGGGTAGTGTAAGGCACAGTAAAAAAATACAAGATACAGCGACGGATACCGAAACGTAATAGAACATAGTGTGAAAAGGGAGGGAGTGGGTGGGTGGCTAGCGGTTTAAAGAAGTAAGTGTGAGGATAGTACTGACCTGGATTTTAATTCCCACCGCAGCCCTTGAGCGTACAGGCCGCCGATATGCCGTCGTCTCCACACCGGCACGTGTTACAGTCGTCCATGTACGTAGTTCCCGGTACGCAGTACTTGTCTGCAACACAGAGAGTGTATCAGCAGAACATTTTCTGAGCAACGGGTCTTCAACATCTAAGTCACCAGAAAGCAGAGAGCGTCATGACATAGTAACATTGGCTTAGCGGCCGCTGCTTCGCTCGCGGTGACAGTATGGTCAGCACATACTTTTTCCCTTTAATCGAATTTTGTTGTTGTTCAGAAACTGCGACATCTTCTAAACTTTGCACGCTAATTAAGACCACAGAAGCATGGTATTTTACGAATTTACTTCCGACCAAACGGCGATTCTGGCAGCTATAGCATGACACCTTTGTTAATGGTGCCTTTCGATTTCTTTTGGTGATGTTTCCTTAAAAACTGTCATCCCTAGGCATATATTTCCTTAGAATTCAAATACAGATTTTCTTAGATTTTGCTTTAAAACTGTTTTAGTATAACAAAATAGTTTCATAAAATTTTTGATCCGCTATTTCAGGCCCTTAGGGGTTGAATTTCCAAAAAAAAAAAAAAGCTATTTTTTTTAATTTCTGATCGAGAAGTGAAATACAAATTTTCAGAGATTTAGTTTAAAAAACTATTGCATAATGAAATATTTCCATGAAAACTTTCTTCCCCTATTTTATCCCCTTAGTTGCTGAATTTTCGAAAAGACCGTAACCCTTACGTTTTTATATCCAACCGAGAAGTGAAATACGAGTTTTCATAGATGTAGCTTTAACAATGCTTTATTGGTACGTAAGTAATAATTTACTGAAAAAGTCTTTCACACACTACTTTACCCACTCATTGGGTGAATTAACAAAAATCATGAAACACTTTTTTTTTTAATTTCTGACAGAATAGGCAAATACTTATTTTTGTAGTTCTCGCTTCAAAATCGAATTAATAGCGATGTATTTTAAAAAATTCATCCCCTATTTCACACCCTTAGAGATAGAATTTCGAAAATTCCATCTTAATCGATGTCTATAGTACAAGTCCAAACCCTCTTCAAATTTTAAGTTTCTATCCTTAGCTGTTTCGGTTTAGTAATCGCAGAGCATTGGAGTGCTGTGGAACGTACGACCACTGTGCGGCCAGTTTTCAAGCAGGGTGACAACGAGACTACTGCGCGAAGGATCTTTAGAGAGATAGGGCGTCATGGACGTCTCGCAGTCTCCTCAAGCGTAATTTTGAAGAAGCTGGTTCAGTGTTGAAGAAGAAGCTTCCAGGTGGTGTTCGAACGGTGCATACTCCAGAGAACATTGCAATTAGAGATTTAACGACGAATCGTACAAAGAATTCTGCAAGAATTAAGGTTCCATTTCTATAAATCATAAATTGTGCAGCAGATAAATCCACGAGATCATGTGTCGCGTAGGAAGATTAGCGAATGGGTGTTGGCTAAAATCAACGACGACACCACACTCCTCAACAACATAAGAATTCTAGACAAAGACCACTTTCCACCTTGATAGATACGTTGATAAACAGAGTTTTCGTCGATGGGGGCAGGGAAATCTTCGTGAGATTCACGAGCGTCCCTAATGTAGCGCCAAGGTTAAAGTACACGAATTGTGCGCTGTGTCATTTTATGGTATCATTGACCTTTAATTTTGTGAATATGTAACAACAATAACATGCTTTCCATGTGTTAATATGCTTGGAACATTCTTTACATCAAGACTGCACGGTCTTAACATCGAAAACGTATGGTTTCAGTAGGACGGAAACGCGTCACTTTCGGCTTTACAATAGAAGGAAGCCGTTCGCCAATTGTTTGGAATGCGCTTCATTTCACGTAGCGGTGGCATTCCATGGCCTACGATATCCCCTGATCTCAGTGTGAGCGATTTCTTTCAGTGCGACATTTTAGAAGCAACGTGTCCTCACACGTCCTACAACTGTTCTTGAACTGAGACCGAAGATTGAAGACGAAATCACTGCCATTCCTTGAGACACGCTGCACAGAGCATTCTGGAGTTTCCATAACGAGTTATTAGAATGTGAACCCCAAAAGGGAGCGTAGCCTGCCAACGTCATCCTTAAGCAGTGAAGAGACAATTTGTGACTTTTGCAATGAAAACATAATTGGCGCACATTAACTTCGTTCAATAAAAGTATTTAAAATAATCACGTGAAGTGCAATGCGCGGACTCACTCACTCACACACACACACACACACACACACACACACACACACGAACCATTTTTCTGTTCCTGACTTCTGATACGGAACTTAAGCTGTGAAACAATTCGAAGAACCATTTTTCTGTTCCTGACTTCTGATACGGAACTTAAGCTGTGAAACAATTCGAATTAAATTTTTAAACTGTAGTAATGTAGGTTCTTCATTTGTATGGCCATAGCGTCTATATTTGTTTTGAAATTATTAAAGTTATTTAAACTGACGGACGGGATTAAATACTTTTAATTTTTTGGCTGTGTAATCAATTTCTTTGTGCGCCAAGTTCAAGTGGTGATTTAAATAGTGGAAGCCACTTATATTTCCAGTTTTTTGTCTATGAACGCTAGTTTTATTTTGAACTTGTCAAGGAGGTATTTTGGAATGAAATAAGTGTGTCGTACAAATACACATAGTGAGTTAAGCGGGTATCTATAGGACTTTTCTGAATATGTGCTTATATTGCACGCAACTAGACGACGGTTACTTTACTTTTATGTGTAGAAATGATGCAGTATAACATTCCGAATGATATTAATGATGCACATACGGTAAATTTATTTTCTTATAGTTTCATTGCCAAACTCAGAAATACAGAGCAAAGCTTTCTGAACTTCAACGTGTAGAAGTCCTGTAATACACATGTTTCATCCGCCTACACCACTAGAATTTCAGAACGTCCTGTTTTACGCTTTGCCTTTCCCTCGAGATACTGTACAGAACAGTACGTTCTTTTCTTTAGCTAAGCGGCGATTTATTTGCAGAAGACATAGTTTTTTTTTTCACACATGACTCCCCAGGATAGCAGCTCCGCTTCCGGGATTAGGGAAGGCGCACCGGCCCCGTATGGGATTTGCCTGGCGGATTAACGGCGAGGGGTGGAGAGCCAGACAGCCTTGATGTGGTTTTTAGGCGATTTCCCCACATCTGACTAGGTGAATCCAGTGTCTGACCTCAGTTAGACGATTCGTAAACACGTAAGGCAGGGGCGGGCAGGAATCCTGCACATGTGCGGTGCACTTGCACGCGTGCAGTTAACAGGTGTTCCGCGTGCACACAGGGGCAAGCTGGCCACCCGCTTATCTCCCATCCCCACCATACCTTCTGTCCGCTCCTTCCTCTGTAATGCGTTTTGTTTCCTAGCTTGCTTTATTGAGTGAATGAATAAGGTTAGTAGGAGTGCTTGAAAGAAATCATGGTTTGAAAGAGTACCTATTACCTACGATATGTTTTATTTAATTATCACAGGTGGAGTTTACAATACGTTTAATATCTGGAACAAAATTTCTACATACAGACAAACACAAACAGTTACTTAAATTTTCATCACTGATGTTTGCTCTTAACCGAGACTTATTAATTCAGCAAACGGTTTTCCAGCTCTTGCTATATTAAGCGCGGTCTTATAACTTGCACATACGGCTGGGCTATTATTGTTGTCGTCCTGAAAACTTGAAAACAGTGCTCCATAAAATGTTAAATCAGTTAGATGAGAGACATGACGAGAGAAAGTCGCAGATCTATCGTGACAACAGCAACTACGACAAGTTCAAATGGCTCTGAGCACTATGGGACTTAACTGCTGTGGTCATCAGTCCCCTAGAACTTAGAATTACTTAAACCTAACTAACCTAAGGACATCACACACATCCATGCCAGAGGCAGGATTCGAACCTGCGACCATAGCGGTCGCGCGGTTCCAGACTGTAGTGCCTAGAACCGCTCGGCCACTCCAGCCGGCCAACTACGACAGATTGATCTGGTATCGTCAGATCGCTCTTCTTAAGCTCAGTCAATTCCCCATCCGCTCAGAATCCGACAATAAATTGTACTCGTCCTTATGAAATTTATTATAATGGTCTTCAATACTAAACTTCCGTTGACCAGCGAGAATACTGCCACATATTAAACATTTCGAATTTTCACGTTTTTGCACAAAGAAAAAATGATTCTCCCATTACTTTTTAAAAGATAGCAAATCTCCACTTCTTCGTTTCTTGAAATACAACGTTCACTACATAGTGCTCGCTTCGCATCAACGTCCGCAGCTTAGCCTGGCACTACACTGCCGCAACCTGCCGGCTGTCGCCACAGCCCTGGTCGACGCCTGCACGCGAGCAGCACACGTGCGGCGCTGTGCGCTCGTGAGCCGCGTGCACCAGCACACTTTCACTCGGATAACATTAGACACAGGCAATTGCGATGCGCAAATTCTGTCTCAAGGGTAGAGGATTGGTTACAGGAAGGACATCCGGCAACCGTACAGCTCTAACATTGCCAACCGGCTGCGTAATGTTAATTGAACATCCCAAATCGTAACGACAGGAGATAATGGAAAAGAAGATCGCCGTTTTGTGGCTACGCGCCTGTACGACGGCAACCAGACGTGCACTCTCGTCCTGCAGGTAGAGAAGCATCAGGCGTCAGCCTCTGGCGCCAGCCTGCATGCTCGCAAACCCAACCCAGACCACCCCTCGCCTTGTGTGTTCACACAGAAAAGGCTGATTTGCTGTCGACAGAATCTTCGGCAGTTGCCACAACAGGTTCCAGCTTGCTGACAGAGTTCGTGTATCCAGAACGACGGTGCTGCTATCCTGGGCACCATTTCACCTCCGTGTGTTATGAGCCCAGAGGCAGATCACACGATATTCGTACACAGCGACCTTATTTATATCGGCACACAACGAAAGAACAGCAGTTCACGTTGAGCTCTCCACGGGCGAGTTCCCTGGGCTCTACACTGGCTGCTACTGCTAATTCATCTTTCAGAGTCTTTCCTTGAACCTTGAGTAGCCTACCCTCCAACTCCAGCCATTCTATCGACATTGGGTCTTCGCCTTTGATGCTACATTGAGCTGCCAGCAGCCTTCGCCTTGCTACATCGGGACTTGGCCTCTACTTTAGCAGACATCCAGGATTTTGGTGTAATGGTGTGTTGTAGTGTTGGGGCAACTAGCGGCAATTATTGCACCATGTGAGACATTAATTATAACCCTAGAAATAGTGACTCATCTTCCCTGGCTGCCAACCCACCGAACGTACCGTTTCTCACCCACTTAAAGACGGAGACTTGACTGATAACTATCTGAACCGTTAATTTACACTTTCAAAAAAATTTTAATAGCGATTCATCAAGTACATTAATACATTTAATCACACTAGGTGAACGTGGAAGTAGTTGCCAGGAAGTAACTGATGGAAAATGAAATTACTTTTAACAAATGGGAATTTTATTCCTAAAAGCTTTTTCAATTGCTCCCTTTCAACACGGCCGTACTCATGACCGCTCACAACAACCTCTGAAAGAGTACACTGGTGCAAATCTGCAACACACCAGATTACTTTAAACAAAAAAATTTTTAACAACTCACACAAACACTTAAACTATGCACCCCGTAAGAGGGATGGAAATGATACAACACTCAAATTATTTGTCACCGAAAGTGCAATTTTTTTTAAAGGAGTCTTACGGTGGAAGGGTGGCAACCTTATAACCTAAAATGACTATTTAAATAAAACACACAAAATGCAGACTCACATAAAATTTACAACATGCTCTACATTACACATATACCACCTCGCAAGATGATAGACAAGATAAAAACATATTTCAAGAATTCGGCCTTTAAGCAATAAATTCGTTAACCGCGAATCCAACAAGCATGACAGACGCAGCTATTAACGTACGGCAGACCGATAGACAGACACTAACTGTCTAACAAATGCGGACGAGAGACAGACGAGCAAGCTAGGGACAAGAGACTGACCAAGAACACAAGTAGAATTTAAGAAGTAACTGAAACAACATATCACTAATCCCTTAACTTCTAATAACTGCGATTTCTGGCAAAGACCTGGCGCAGCACCCCCAAAACGCTCTCCCGAACTGTCCGCTGCCAGCCGCTTCAACGGAAGCAGGAAGGCGCGCCGATCTCCCGTCTCACGGCGTCGCAGCTCGCACCGGCCAGACCGATGTCGTGGGTTGACTCCTGTTGCTCTCGTGTTGGCCGTGAAGCCACTGCGCCTCGCTATACGGCGGGGCCACTGGACTCACGTGGCGACCTCACATGCGGCGACGCTCTAGGCGGACAAGTCATCTTGTGTCCCAGTGCGCGACCGACCTACCGATCGATCCAACCGCCAATGCCCATTGCCTGAGCAAACTCGAGCAGACTGGCGGCTTAACACATACTAGCACTCCGGACGACCGACAGACACTAACCGCCTCACCAATGTGGACGAGAGACAGACCCAGACTAACTTGGCTGACCAACTGAGCAGACTCGCCAAGACTGACAGACTGCCCGGGCTGACCAACTGCCTCCGACTGACTGATTCAGACTAACTCCATGCCGAGTTTTTTTTTCTTTATTGTTATTTTAAACCTGTACAACAGGCAGGCTGTCAGCAGCATTCTACGCTGCTCTTCAGCCATAGGATACACAATGAGAGATAAACATGGAGAAGACACATAAGTCACAGAACAGTGGGCAATAAAACAGGAGACACACAAAGACAAACACGGAGCCGTTCACACTCGACGGGAATCCACACTGCAAACTGTTGATACGAAGCACAAACACTGAAGAAGACGATGGCACTGGTGAACGATGGAGTGTGACGGTGAACACTGAACACTAAGCATGACGGCACACACGAGACACTGATGGCGGTGATCTCTGGCGCGCGAATGTCCACGTAGCGTGTGCGAGTCCGGGGACCTGCCAAGAGGGGAACAGGGGTGAGGTGGGGGAGAGGGGAGAACAAGGATGCCAATGGCTGAGGATACGGCGGCAGGAGGAGAGGGACAGGAGACGGGAAGCCCGGGGGAGGAGCGGGGAGAAATGGAGGAGGGAGGGAAAAGGGAGAGAAGGGAGGGAGGGTGCCTAGAGGAGCAAGCACAGGAGGAGGGTGGGAGGATCAAAGTTGGTAGGAGGGGTAGATGGAGGGGAGGAGGGCATCATCAGGGAGAGGGAGCTGGCGGAAGCCACCTTGGGAGAGGGTAAGGAGGGTGGAGAGATGGAGACCGGGTGGGACGTGAGAATACAGGCGCGGCAGCGGGCGGGGGTGGGAGAGTATCGGGGAGACGAGCGGGTGAGGAGGATCGAGTTTTCGGGAGGTGTACAGGATCCGTATCCTTTCAAGGAAAAGGAGGAGGTGGGGGAAGGGGATGAGATCGTACAGGATCCGCGTGGGGGAGGGGAGACAGATGCGATAGGCGAGGCGGAGAGCATGACGTTCAAGGATTTGGAGGGTCCATGCCGAGCTGATAGCGCCACTCAAATGCACGTGCAGGCAACCTTTCCGCTTTCCCACCAGAGGGAGACACCAAAGCTGCGATTGCCACAGCGGCGCCACCGCCAGAAACGGAGGGCGACTGCTTCACACTACACGCTGCGGCGCTCTCTTCAAAACAGCAAAATTTACCACGGCTCACTATCTCTTGTGTAATTAAGCTCCAGAAAAGAGGATGAGAAGCATTTATGTTATTAACAATCTACCTTGAGCATCAGTATTTTTACAGAGAACCTAACGTGGACCAGAACAACTGGTGATACAGGTAAACATTTCTCACTGGTTCCAGTGTCACCACTAGCTCCAGTTTTGTCCCATTTCCTGGCGACAACTTCATCATATTTCGTTCCATAACAATTGGTGATGAGGACGCAATCTTCCAGTTTTGTCCCAGCTTCTGGCGATGGCCTCAATTGCTGACAAGGGTAAACATTTTTCACTTGTTCCAGCGCCACCACTCAAAGTTTCGTTCATTCAAATGGCAACGAGGATAAACATTTTTCACCGGCTCCAAACCGCTAATGGCTCCAGCGCTACCATTCCTGTTCCATCTCAGCACTGGATATGGCTTCTACCTTTTCGTCCCACCAATGGCGACGACTTCAAGGATTTCAAGTTTCGTCCCACCACTGGCCGTGGTTTCAAGGATTTTACAGTTTCGTCCATGTTTTTGGCGACGTTTTCCAAGTATCTCAGTCCAAGTCAATTAGCAACTTAGGTTTTTGTAAACTTGCTCGGAACTTGTGTGATACTCCCCAGATAGACCGGAGGTGTCAGCTACCTTGTTGCATCACTTGGTGGGCTAACGTCCAGTTTTCTTTGAAGTATGTTTATCATTCGTTGCGATGTGACTCCCCACTTTCCATATCTGTTCCACGATATGCAGCAGTGGCAGCACTGCCTACAGTAACCACTGTGGTTGGAGATGATATCCAGCCTCACTGCAACTTCAGAGCACTTCTACTGTTCATGGACTCTGGGTGCCTGCAGCTTACCTCTTCTGAGTCAGCACCCTCGGGGCACAATGTTTATACCATCTTCTTTCCAGTGTGCTCTCGCAACACTCCACCCTCTGGGCATCCTGTGCATAGTTATCAGGTGGTCTCATACCACTATCAGACCTCCAGGCACAGTATATCTTTTACTGGTTTTGTTATCCTTGCAAATTCTGTTAAGACAGTTCGCTTCTCGGCTGCTGACAGCCACTCTGGGTCCGCCCATGTCATCGTCAGGGTGTACCCCAGACGCCAACCCATGAGCACAGCCACTAGATGACACCCCTGGCAACATGTGCCCCTTGCTGTGGGCAGACACCACGATAGTGCCTCGCCCTCCATCTCTGATGTCACAGCCATTGTTATGCTGAGGAACAAAAGAAGCAGTGGCGTCACTCACCATCAAGATAGTCTCTGCATCTCTATCCTAGCGAAGGAAATGATTGCTTATATTTAATTTTGAATGCAGGCTTATGTGTTACATACATTCAGTAACAATTTCACTGATTTAATACTTATAATTGTTATGAAAAGTGTACCCATTCCAAAGGTGAAATGGCATTGGCAGAATAGGGATAAAAATTGACTTCCGTCTCCCCTTAAGACAGAGACTTGATTAAGAAATATTTCTTGTGTAATTAGCCCTTAAAAAGGGAGAAGCAGGAAACGTGTTATTCAGACTACTTTGGGCTACAATTTCCCCAAGTCGAACCCGACGTCGGCAATAACAAAGGTAGTTTATTTAGCCGTCAGAAGATATTACGTAACAACCAAACGACTATAGTGTGGAATGACAGGCATTTTGCAAACATCTCGGTATAACATCGGAGAAGATTGAGGTTTCGTTACATAAAACTAACATTAGAGCTGTGTTTAACACGAATGAAAGGTTAAGGCTCCGTATCCATTGCGATTTTTCACATGAGCCTAACAGATACTAGCTGTATTTATAAAACTGCATATACTGAACCCTCTAAATTCTATATCAGAGAGACCTGTAGCATATTTAGAAGACTCCTTACTGAACACACGTTTGGACAGAACATAACTGTACTTGAGACGCAATTGAACGCTCACGAGCAGACAGCAAATTGCCTCTACATAGTCCTCCATGGTCGATGTCGGTAGCCTTCCTTCCTGATCAGTATCACTCACGCCAGAGCCAAATTGACCAAATTATTGGCCCCATGTCACTAAAGGTAGACGTGACATATGCCGCCCCTGAATTTCACGGTGAAACTGTTTGCAATTTAGACGTTTTGCCCACAGGAATTCTACTGTACGTCATACTTCAACTTTGGAGTACGTTTCTAAGCTGTCGCGCCGTTTCACTCGCATGCTATGATGTATCTCTTAACGGTACGTCTGCCGATGCGCCTCTCTTGTTTGCATAATGGTACGCTACTGGCCATTAAAATTGCTACACCACGAAGATGACGTACTACAGACGCGAAATTTAACCGACAGGAAGAAGATGCTGTGATATGCAAATGATTAGCTTTTCAGAGCATTCACACAATGCTGGCGCCGGTGGTGACTCCTACAACGTGCTGACATGAGGAAAGTTTCCGACCGATTTCTCGTACATAGACAGCAGTTGACCGACGTTGCCTGGTGAAACGTTGTTGTGAGGCCTCGCGTAAGGAGGAGAAATGCGTACCATCACGTTTCCGACTTTGATAAAGGTGGGATTGTAGCCCATCGCGACTCCGATTTATCCTATCGCGACATTGCTGCTCGTGTTGGTCGAGCTCCAATGACTGTTAGCAGAATATGGAATCGATGGTGAAGGAGGGTAATACGGAAAGCCGTACTGGATCCCAACGGCCTCGTATCACTAGCAGTCGAGATGACAGGCATCTTATCCTCATGGCTGTAACGGATCGTGCAGCCACGTCTCGATCCCTGAGTCAATAGATGGGGACGTTTACAAGACAACAACCATATGCACAAACAGTTCGACGACATTTGCAGCAGCACGGACTATCAGTTCGGAGATCATGGCTGCGGTTACCCCTGATGCTGCATCACAGACAGGAGCGCCTCCGATGGTGTACTCAACGACGAACCTGGGTGCACGAATGGCCAAACGTCATTTTTTTCGGATGAATTCAGGTTCTGTTTACAGCATCATGATGGTCGCATCCGTGTTTGGCGACATCGCGGTGAACGCACATTGGAAGAGTGTATTCGTCATCGCCATACTGGCGTATCACCCAGCGTGATGGTACGGGTCGCCATTGGTTACACGTCTCGATCACCTCTTGTTCGCATTGACGGAACTTTGAACAGTGGACGTTACGTTTCAGATGTGTTACGACCCGTGGCTCTAGCCTTCATTCGATCCCTGCGAAACCCTACATTTCAGCAGGATAATGCACGACCGCAAGTTGCAGGCCCCGTACGGGCCTTTCTGGATACAGAAAATGTTCGACTGCTACCCTGGCCAGCACATTCTCCAGATCTCTCACCAATTGAAAACGTCTGGTCAATGATGGCCGAGCAACTGGCTCGTCACAGTACGCCAGTCACTACTCTTGATGAACTGTGATATCGTGTAGAAGCTGCATGGGCAGCTGTACCTCTACACGTCATCCAAGCTCTGTATGACTCAATTCCCAGGCGTATCAAGGGCGTAATTACGGCCAGAGGTGGTTGTTCTGGGTACTGATTTCTCAGGATCTATGCACCCAAATTGCGTGAAAATGTAATCACATGTCAGTTCTAGTATAATATATTTGTCCAATGAATACCCGTTTATCATCTGCATTTCTTCTTGGTGTAGCAATTGTAATGGCCAGTAGTGTACTTTCTCAAGTTCCCTCTTAGTAATGACGATATTTTATAATAAGCTGTGTAGTGATTTCTATGAGATATTCTCACCTCTTGTGTACGTGAATCATAAGATCAACAGGAATATGAGAGGAACATCTAATGGGAGGTTCGAGTTCTCCCTCCGGCATAGATGTGTGTGTTGTCCTTAGCGCAATTTAGTTTAAGTGGTGTGTAAGCTTAGGGACCAATGACCTCAGCAGTCCCATAGGTATTTACCACAAATTTCCAAGTGTAATGGGACATGTATGGGGTTCACGAATAAGCACTACACTCCACAGCATTCTCCACTTTTCAACAGCACACTGTAGTTTCGACTCTCACTGTTATTCATGCAGAGCTCCTTTTGATAGTAGCGGTTTGATAGTGGTGTTTTGAAGAGTAGGCCTCTTTCATCAAGGCTATAACATAGTTTCGTAAAACTTCAAAGCTATTCTCTGTACAGTATTTTACATGAATTTAATCTGTTAATTTGGTTCTTCCTGATTTGTAGGACCTTTCAACCTTTGGGAATACATTGCGCAAAGAAAAAAAGGATCACTTTTTCGAAACGCCGTAATTGTCCCCCATTTAGACGCATAAGTTAGATATTTGGCTCCAAGAGGCCTACAGCCTTCCTCTGTAACGGTGCAAAAGTATGGCGCCCAGCGGTCTCACACTCGGGCTCGAAAACGCTACAAACAGCAAAGTGTCGACGCATGCGGAAGGAAACGCCGCAGTTCAAAATTTCATGTGGCGTGTAAGGTGGGTTACTGGTGTCACACTGACACCAAATTCCGCTACAATTCTGTCCCATGCCATCGTGGACATGTCACACGATGGGCAGGTCGTCAGATTCCTCTTATCCACATTTAACCCCTCCTTTTGACGCCTCTGTAGTGGAGGGCCGAACGGCGATACCCTGCGCCGAAATCACGAGGCTTTCTTATGGGTGGCCGGAGAAACGTCCCACACACCTCGCCGCCCAGAATCGACTAGAAAAGCCTTCAGAAGGTGGCGTAAAGGGCGTCAATGAAACCGCCCCCACCCGTGAGCGCTTGATTTCCACACTTCCTCGTTGCGGTATGGGAGGCATTGTAAACGTAACAAGAAAACAAGCAGACGCAACTCTTGCACTCTATGGTGCGGCAGTAGTGTCGAATTCTCACTCGTCTCAAAAATGAGATCGACTGGAAGTGCAAGAGGACAAATGTAAGGATGTAGAGGCTTATCTCACTAGGGGTAAGATGGATACTGCCTACAGGAAAATTAAAGAGACCTTTGGAGAAAAGAAAACCACTTGTATGAATATCAAGAGCTCAGATGGAAACCCAGTTCTAAGCAAAGGAGGGAAAGCAGAAAGGTGGAAGGAGTATATAGAGGGTCTATACAAGGGCGATGCACTTGAGGACAATATTATGGAAATGGAAGAGGATGTAGATGAAGATGAAATGGGAGATACGATACTGCGTGAAGAGTTTGACAGAGCACTGAAAGACCTGAGTCGAAAAAATGCCCAGGGAGTAGACAACATTCCAAAAGAAGTACTGACGGACTTGGGAGAGCCAGTCGTGACAAAACTCTACCGTCTGGTGAGCAAGATGTATGAAACAGGCGAAATACCCTCAGAATCCAAGATGAATATAATAATTCCAATCCCAAAGAAAGCAGGTGTTGACAGATGTGAAAATTACCGATTTATCAGATTAATAAGTCACAGCTGCAAAATACTAACGCGAATTCTTTACAGACGAATGGAAAAACTAGTAGAAGCCGAACTCGGGGAAGATCAGTTTGGATTCCATAGAAATATTGGAACATGTGAGGCAAGACTGACCCTACGACTTATCTTAGAAGCTAGATTAAGGAAAGGCAAACCTACATTTCTAGCATTTGTAGACTTGGACAAAGCTTTTGACAATGTTGACTGGAATACTCTCTTTCAAATTCTGAAGGTGGCAGTGGTAAAATACAGGGAGCGAAAGGCTGTTTACAATTTGTACAGAAACCAGATGGCAGTTATAAGAGTCGAGGGACATGAAAGGGAAGCAGTGGTTGGGAAGGGAGTGAGACAGGGTTGTAGCCTCTCCCCGATGTTATTGAATCTGTATATTGAGCAAGCAGTGAAGGAAACAAAAGAAAAATTCGGAGTAGGTATTAAAATCCATGGAGAAGAAATAAAAACTTTGAGGTTCGCCGGTGACATTGTAATTCTGTCAAAGACAGCAAAGGACTTGGAAGAGCAGTTGAACGGAATGGACAGTGCCTTGAAAGGAGGATATAAGATGAACATCAACAAAAGCAAAACGAGAATAATGGAATATAGTCGAATTAAGTCGGGTGATGCTGAGGGTATTAGATTAGGAAATGAGACACTTAAAGTAGTAAAGGAGTTTTGCTATTTGGGGAGTAAAATAACTGATGATGGTCGAAGTAGAGAGGATATAAAATATAGACTGGCAATGGCAAGGCAAGCGTTTCTGAAGACGAGAAATTTGTTAACATCGAGTACAGATTTAAGCGTCAGGAAGTCGTTTCTGAAAGTATTTGTATGGAGTGTAGCCATGTATGGAAGTGAAACATGGACGATAAGTAGTTTAGACAAGAATAGAATAGAAGCTTTCGAAATGTGGTGCTACAGAATAATGCTGAAGATTAGATGGGTAGATCACATAACTAATGAGGAAGTGTTGAATAGGATTGGAAGGAAGAGAAGTTTGTGGCACAACTTGACTAGAAGAATGGATCGATTGATAGGACATGTTCTGAGGCATCAAGGGATCACCAATTTAGTATTGGAGGGCAGCGTGGAGGCTAAAAATCGTAGAGGGAGACCAAGAGATGAATAAACCAAGCAGATCAGAAAGATGTAGGTTGCATTAGGTACTGGGAGATGAAGAAGCTTGCACAGGATAGAGTAGCATGGAGAGCTGCATCAAACCAGTCTCGGGACTGAAGACCACAACAGTAACAAGTTCAAGCCAGCAAAGTGTGCGAAATAATACGAGGTAATTTCAGGAAATCTTTTTGCATTGCAGTTTTCTGCGTATATCGGCTGCTGACTCTTTGTGGACAGCTCATCGCATTCTGTGTTTATGGCAGCGTCACGAATTGGAATACTACAGGGTGGGTCAAATGAAACTGGTCCTTTCACACATTAAGACAGGCAACCAAACTTTCGTTATCCGCAACCGGAAAGGATGATGTAAGTTAGGCTGCTTATTTTGAAGTGCATGAAATATATTCCGGACCAGTTTTATTTGACCCACCATGTGTATTCGCGGTCGGACAAGACGTTCCATTAAACGAGGGTGCTTGTCAAGATACGAGAGTTTAATGAGTTATGAGGGATGGAGTACTGTTAGGAACAGCAGTGGGAGCTTAGAAGAGGGTACAATTTTAAATATTTGATTCTTACGTAAGATGTGATCAGTCATCGCTACGTAATGAGGCAGTGAATTTTATAATGTCTATGTTCAGTTCTGAAACCTTCTTTGGACACTGGACTCTATACCGCCTCTTCTGTTGCTTTAAGTGTTGGCACGGACTCTTGTAAAGTCCCATACCTAGGGCAGATATAGATGAGTGTAGCCAAAACAAGAAACCCTGAAACTGCAGAATTTCCTTGTAGTCGAGGAATACGACAGCCCAAAGTGAGGACAGGTAGAACTTAGTAGAGATTCGTGTAAAATAAAAAAAATTGTAAATTTGTTGTAAGATCTTATGGTATCAAACTGCTTAGGTCATCGGTCCCTAACCTTACACTATACTTAATCGAACTTAAACTAACTTACGCTATGGACAACACACACACCCATGCCCGAGGGAGCCACGTGGAACGTGACAAGACGCCGAAGACCGCGCGGCTACCCCGCGCTGCAGAGATTCGTGCGTCTGTAAAAAATAACTCTGTACTTTCCTTGTAGTCGTCATCACTTTGGCATCGCGGCCCAGTAGCCTTGCCAGCCACTACGTGGCACAGTGTGCTTCTCAAGTTTTAGAAAATTGTGGCTGAAATGTTCTACCAAGGCGAACTGCATTGAACAAATCAAAAACATAGAGCAAGCGTTAAGGGCGAGGAAAGAGCAGGACAGACAGTTTTTATATCTTAGCAAGGAATCTAGTCGAGTACCAGGGAAAATTCCGGTCCTACGTAAAATAGCGAAGCGAGTCGAAGACTTTTATCCAGTCACACGTTGACCAATTTGGTGTGGCAACGGAAGACAGCAAAAGGAAAGCTGGAGTTTTACTTTCTCGTTTAAGAAATCGTTTACGCTGCTGCAGCGCAAAAGCACACAGTCGTTTGAATATCACACAGATTTCCATACGGAGAACATGGTAATAACCAGCCCTGCCATAGGGAAGAAACTAAAAAAGATTCCGGATGGATCCCAATTCGGTCAAGAGTACAATACGGCATTGGTCACTAACCCACTTTGCATTTATCGCGTACCTCCGGCCCAGAAAAAAGTTCCCAGCGACTGGAAAAAAATCACAGGTGTCTCCTATATATAAGAACGGTAAAAGAACTGAGCTGGAAAATTACAGACCAATATCCTTAACATGGATTTGCTGCGGAATCCTTGAACATCAACTCGAATGTAATAAAATCCCATGAGACAGCAAAGCTCGTGCGGTGCTCAGCTTGCCCTTTTCTTATACCATATCCTGTGATCTATGGATGAATGGCAATAGGCAGGTTCCATAAAGCTAGATTTCACGGTGCCCCATTGCTGGCTGTTAACGAAGAAAGGAACATACGGAGTAGGTTCCCAGATATGTGAGTGGCTCGAAGACGTGGACGCCGAGTGTTCATCAGAGACGAGGGTGTCCTCGGAAGAGCCCCAGTGAAGTGTGATAGGGATGCTGTTATTCTCTATATGCATAAATGATCTGACTGACAGGAAGAACTGCAGTCTGCAGTTGTTTCCTGACGACGCTGTGGTTCACGGGAAGGTGGCGAACATCACAGGCGCCGACTCCATGGGGCCTGAGGGGGCCCGAGCCCCCTCAAAAATTCGTTTGGAAGGGCGGAGGCCCCCAATAATTTACGAAGATTATTAGTTATACGAGGGCAGTTCAATAAGTAATGCAACACATTTTTTTTCTCGTCCAATTTTGGTTGAAAAAACCGGAAATTTCTTGTGGAATATTTTCAAACATTCCCGCTTCGTCTCGTATAGTTTCATTGACTTCCGACAGGTGGCAGCGCTGTACGGAGCTGTTAAAATGGCGTCTGTAACGGATGTGCGTTGCAAACAACGGGTAGTGATCGAGTTTCTTTTGGCGGAAAACCAGGGCATCTCAGATATTCATAGGCGCTTGCAGAATGTCTACGGTGATCTGGCAGTGGACAAACGCACGGTGAGTCGTTGGGCAAAGCGTGTGTCATCATCGCCGCAAGGTCAACCAAGACTGATTTCCCGCGTGCGGGCCGGCCGTGCACAGCTGTGACTCCTGCAATGGCAGAGCGTGCGAACACACTCGTTCGAGATGATCGACGGATCACCATCAAACAACTCAGTGCTCAACTTGACATCTCTGTTGGTAGTGCTGTCACAATTGTTCACCAGTTGGGATATTCAAAGGTTTGTTCCCGCTGGGTCCCTCGTTGTCTAACCGAACACCATGAAGAGCAAAGGAGAACCATCTGTGCGGAATTGCTTGCTCGTCATGTGGCTGAGGGTGACAATTTCTTGTCAAAGATTGTTACAGGCGATGAAACATGGGTTCATCACTTCGAACCTGAAACAAAACGGCAATCAATGGAGTGGCGCCACACCCACTCCCCCACCAAGAAAAAGTTTAAAGCCATACCCTCAGCCGGTAAAGTCATGGTTACAGTCTTCTGGGACGCTGAAGGGGTTATTCTGTTCGATGTCCTTCCCCATGGTCAAACGATCAACTCTGAAGTGTATTGTGCTACTCTTCAGAAATTGAAGAAACGACTTCAGCGTGTTTGTAGGCACAAAAATCTGAACGAACTTCTCCTTCTTCATGACAACGCAAGACCTCACACAAGTCTTCGCACCCGAGAGGAGCTCACAAAACTTCAGTGGACTGTTCTTCCTCATGCACCCTACAGCCCCGATCTCGCACCGTCGGATTTCCATATGTTTGGCCCAATGAAGGACGCAATCCGTGGGAGGCACTACGCGGATGATGAAGAAGTTATTGATGCAGTACGACGTTGGCTCCGACATCGACCAGTGGAATGGTACCGTGCAGGCATACAGGCCCTCATTTCAAGGTGGCGTAAGGCCGTAGCATTGAATGGAGATTACGTTGAAAAATAGTGTTGTGTAGCTAAAAGATTGGGGAATAACCTGGTGTATTTCAATGCTGAATAAAACAACCCCTGTTTCAGAAAAAAAATGTGTTGCATTACTTATTGAACTGCCCTCGTATTATGCTTTGTAAAATCACAAAATTATGTTGGAATTTTTTATTTGCATTGTTTGACGATAGTTACCTTTTAAAATACATTCAGTAATGAGTTAAAACAAATAATTATTACGGTAGTAATCAGGTTAACTGAAAACGAGTGGTGTGAATCACGATAGTGTTACGGTGCTGCGGGCACACTTAGAATGTGTCCCGGTGCGCGAACCTTCGGGTAAAGTCTGGCGCCGGCGGGCCAGCGCTGCGGCCGCGGCGACATCAAAAGGACTGCAGCAGAAGCGCCTGGAACCCTCTGCTTTGTGTCGCCTTGACTCTTCGAGACAATACGACGCCACGCCAAAATGAAACCTGCCCTGCTGTCGCAGTCATTCAGTGTGGATTGTTTCGTTCAGTGCATGCTGCAGATGTGTTTAGTGTTCCGACTTTTAGTGTCTAGTGAACGCTTTTGTATTACTATGTTTTATTCGTTTACTTTAGTCTCTTAGTGTATTGCGAATTAAGTTTGCAATGGATAAATTTGTTACTAAAAATGCGCGCTTGGAAGTTGATGATACTGCAAGTCAACCCCAACAATTTTTGTGACGTCAACTGCTTCGTCGTCTTTAGGCGAGAACCGTTCACTACCGAAACCTGGACAATCCGGTGAGGGAAGATCATTTCAGAAGTCTTGGTTGATCAAATATACACGGCTAGACTATGAAGCATCTACCGAAAAAGTTTTTTGCAAAACCTGCAAAGAGGCAGATGCTAAAAATCTAGTACAATTTTCTTCAAAAAAGAAGATGCATTTACTTCTGTAAGGTTTTCTAACTGGAAAACGGCTTTGGAAAAATTCCGTCTTCATGAAAATACATTTACGCATAAAGAAGATATTCTGAAACTAAATTCTATCACTAACCGATGTGTGGCATCCCAGTTGAATGAACAGTTAGATAGTGATATGAAGAAAGGCCGTTTAGCTCTTGCGACAGTTTTTACTTCCGTGCAATTTCTATGCTGACAAGGACTAGCAATTAGAGTACACGAAGATGTAAACTCATTCTTTCAATTGTTTGAACTCAGAAAGAATGACATATCTCAGTTTAAAGATTGGTTAGGGCGTTTGGGGCATAAGTGGAAGTCCCACGGTATTCAAAACGAGATCATTGATCTACTAGGAAAGTCTGTGTTGAGATAGGTATTGGCTTCCATCAAGAAGACTGAACATTTTTCTGTTATGGTTGACGAAACAATTGATTCTTCGATTCACGAACAAGTGTCATTTTGTATTCGTACTGTCGATGATTCCTTAATCATCAATGAAATCTTTATTGGTTATACGAGACCCCCAACTCTGTTTAGTATTTTAAAAGACGTTTTGGCTGGTCTGGATTTGTCATTGGATAACTTAAGAGGACACTACTATGATGGTGCCTCGAATATGAGAGATAAGTTCAAAGGACTAAAAATGTTAGTTTGGATATACAACCATAAGCATGTTATGTGCACTGCACTGCTCACAGTTTAGACTTGGCAGTTGTAGACAGTCTCCGCCATCTTATATCTATGAGGGATATTACAGCTTTAGCCAAGGACTTAATAAACATCGTCACGGAATCCAACAATAGGATTGGTCTTTTCGGAAGCATACACTGTGAGAGCGCCAACGACCGAGCTGGTCTACGACCCCATTGCCCGACTCGATGGACTATGCGAGTTGAGAATATTGAAAAACGTTGAAGAACTTCTAGAGTTTTTTTGAAACATTTTCTGCAGGGGACTGATGTGGCCGAGCGGTTCTAGGCGCTTCAGTCCGGAACCACGAAGCTGCTACGGTCGCAGGTTCGAATCCTGCCTCGGGCATGGATGTGGGTGATGTCCTTAGCTTAGTTAGGTTTAAGTAGTTCTAAGTGTAGGGGACTGATGACTTCAGATGTTAAGTCCCATAGTGCTTACAGCCAGTTGAAGCAAAATCTACAGAAGACAAAACATAGGCAGGTTACAAATGTGCAGGCTACCCTGAGTCAATGCTACAATTCAAGACATTTCTTTTTACGTCTTTATTGCCATGCAGTGAACCCAGGAGTGAATGTCAATGAAAAAATTCAATGTCCTCATCTAAGTGTTGCTGATCTGGAAAAAAATATATGAGGGCTAGAGTTGTATGTTGAGTGGAAGGCTTGATAGTTTTCAACACTTTTGGGAACTGTGTTTGAAAGAAAAACCTTCACAAGTTGATGATCCTTCGCTTCCTCGGAATCGAAGTATACCAAAGAAGTATGAAAGAAACGAAGCCAGCTCACCGCACACTTTCAAAACCCCAAAGGAACACTACAAAGCTATTTACATTGAAGTCTGTGAAACGGTGCTTACTGAGCGGTTTGCTTCAACTGGACTCACACAGGGTATTGCAGTTCAACAAGAGTGCTTGCTTTTGGTGAACAGAGGTGAAACAAATTTGGAAAACTCAACTGAGTTTTTCAAAAATGACTTAGAGAATATGTTAGCCGATATCGCTAATAATAAACAACTGGTCTTAAAAAAACATACGTGATGTAAGAAAGTACAATACACAAGAGCCTGCAGTTGGAGAAATGTTATGTGAAGTAGTGAAGTGCATTAAGTTTCTCCAAGTAGTTCCATCACGACAGCAACAACAGAACGGTCATTTAGCACCCTCAGACCTCTGAAGTAATATCTCCGATCAAGAACAGAACAGAAGCGATTGAATAACTTGGCTGTTCTCATGCCCACCGAGATGTTTTGGATAAATTGGATATCCGACCAGTCATCAACGACTTCATATTCAGTAATCGAGTCAGACGGCCGACATCTGCACATTTCTAAAGACACTCTATCCCTAATAATGGCATTTAGAGTAATATTAAAAATCTTTATAAAACAGAGAATTAAATACATAATGTTAAAGTTTCAGTTTCTAAGTATTAGTACTAGTTTAGTACCTTACTACAATATCACTACAGTACTGTATTAATTATTATCAAATACTTAAATATTTTTGGGGCATACATACTTTTTGCCTGAAAGTATTGAGCATACTGTATTAACTTTATTAACTGAATAAAAGCATTAACTTTGAGATATTGTTTTTATTTCATGAACCCTGAGCCTTATTCAAAGTAGGCTAAGCTTAAATTAGCTATTTCACTTGTTAAACAAAGTGCTATTACTGTGCGACAGCAATATTTTATGTTTTATTCTTTTAATGATAGTTTAGGATTTATTTCAATATAATTTCAGTCTTTTCAGAGCTATATATTCACTGCTCTGTAATCGTCTATAAGAATGATTATTACTGTAAATTAAATTAGCTTTTTACGAAAACACCATGCGTGTTTATGTTTCGTTTCTTTTTTCAAAACCAAAAAATGTGTCCGGCTTGTCAATTTTCCCAGTGTGTAGAGTTATCGAGAGTCCAGTTTTCGGGGGTCTAATGTTGATCATATGACTCTAAAATGTTTAAAAAACTTGAAAACTCACTATTTTCATCCAAAATTTAGAAAATTTTCCGGGGCAGGACCCCCAGTCTGGGTCACTCCAATATTTTTTTTATAAGGAGTCGATGTAGAAGAGATAGGGGATCCAGTATTACAATCGGAATTTAAAAGAGTTTTGGAGGACTTACGGTCAAATAAGGCAGAAGGGATAGATAACATTCCATCAGAATTTCTAAAATCATTGGGGGAAGTGGCAACAAAACGACTATTCACGTTGGTGTGGAGAATATATTTGTCTGGCGATATACCATCTGACTTTCGGAAAAGCATCATCCACCCAATTCCGAAGACGGCAAGAGCTGACAAGTACGAGAATTATCGCACAATCAGCTTAACAGCTCATGCATCGAAGCTGCTTAACAGAATAATATACAGAAGAATGGAAAAGAAAATTGAGAATGCGCTAGGTGACGATCAGTTTGGCTTCAGGAAAAGTAAAGGGACGAGAGAGGCAATTCTGACGTTACGGGTAATAATGGAAACAAGGCTAAAGAAAAATCAAGGCATTTTCATAGGATTTGTCGACCTGGAAAAAGCGTTCGACAATATAAAATGGTGCAAGCTGTTCGAGATTCTGAAAAAAATAGGGGTAAGCTATAGGGAGAGACGGGTCATATACAATATGTACAACAACCAAGAGGGAATAATAAGAGTGGACGATCAAGAACGAAGTGCTCGTATTAAGAAGGGTGTAAGACAAGGCTGTAGTCTTTCGCCCCTACTCTTCAATCTGTACATCGAGGAAGCAATGATGGAAATAAAAGAAAGGTTCAGGAGTGGAATTAAAATACAAGGTGAAAGGATATCAATGATACGATTCGCTGATGACATTGCTATCCTGAGTGAAAGTGAAGGAGAATTAAATGATCTGCTGAACGGAACGAACAGTCTAATGAGTACACAGTATGGTTTGAGAGTAAATCGGAGAAAGACGAATGTAATGAGAAGTAGTAGAAATGAGATCAGCGAGAAACTTAACATCAGGACTGATAGTCACGAAGTCAATGAAGTTAAAGAATTCTGCTACCTAGGCAGTAAAATAACCAATGACGGACGGAGCAAGGAGGACATCAAAAGCAGACTCGCTATGGCAAAAAGGGCATTTCTGGCCAAGAGAAGTCTACTAATATCAAATACCGGCCTTAATTTGAGGAATAAATTTCTGAGGATGTACGTCTGGAGTACAGAATTGTGTGGTAGTGAAACATGGACTGTGGGAAAACCGGAACAGAAGAGAATCGAAGCATTTGAGATGTGGTGCTATAGATGAATGTTGAAAATTAGGTGGACTGATAAGGTAAGGAATGAGGAGGTTCTACGCAGAATCGGAGAGGAAAGGAATATGTGGAAAACACTGATAAGGAGAAGGGACAGGATGATAGGACATCTGCTAAGACATGAGGGAATGACTTCCATGGTACTAGAGGGAGCTGTAGAGGGCAAAAACTGTAGAGGAAGACAGAGATTGGAATACGTCAAGCAAATAATTGAGGACGTAGGTTGCAAGTGCTACTCTGAGATGAAGAGGTTAGCACAGGAAAGGAATTCGTGGCGGGCCGCATCAAACCAGTCAGTAGACTGATGACCAAAAAACAAAAAAAAAAGTCGGCGCCCCTGGCTAACATGAGAGACTTTTGTAGGATACAAGATGATAGACAAAAATTTTAATTGGTGTGATGAATGGCAGCTAGTCCTAAATGTAGAAAACGTAAGTTAATACAAATGAGTAGGAAAAAGAATCCCGTAATGTTGGAATACAGCATTAATAGCGTGCTACTTGACACAGTCATAGCGATTAAATATCTGGGTGTAACGCTGCAGAGCGATATGAATGGGAGCGTCATTGGTTATTTTACTGAAGATGGAAAGATTGTAATAGGGAATGCGGGTTGTTGACTTTGGTGTTTTTTTTGTGGTTCAACAGTCTTCTGACAGGTCTGATGCGGCCCGCCACAAATTCCTCTCCTGTGCTAACCTCTTCATCTCAGAGTAGCACTTGCAACCTACGTCCTCAATTATTTGCTTGACGTATTCCAATCTCTGTCTTCCTCTACAGTTTTTGCCCTCTACACTTCCATCCAGTACTATGGAAGATATTCTCTCATGTCTTAACAGATGTCCTATCCTTACCAGTGTTTTCCACATAATTCTTTCCTCTCCGAGTCTGCGCAGAACTTCCTCATTCCTTACCTTAGCAGTCGACCTAATTTTCAACATTCGTCTCTAGCACCACATCTCAAATGCTTTGATTCTCTTCTGTTCTGGTTTCCCCACAGTCCATGTTTCACTACCATACATTCCTGTACTCCAGACGTACGTTCTCAGAAATTTCTTCCTCAAATTAAGGCCTTTGTTTGATACTAGTAGACTTCTCTTGGCCAGTAAGTCCTTTTTGGCAGCGCTAGTCGGCTTTTGGTGTCCACCTTGCTCCGTCCGTCATTGGTTATTTTACTGCATAGGTAGTTGAATTGCTTAACTTCATCTACTTCGTGACCATCAATCATGATGTTAAGTTTCTCGCTGTTCTCATTTCTGCTGCTTCTCATTACTTTCGTCTTTCTTCGATTTACTCTAAATCCATATCCTGTACTCATTAGATTGTACATTCCGTTCAGCAGTTGATCTAATTCTTCTTCACTTTCTCTCAGGACTGCGATATCATCAGCGAATCGTTTATTGCTATTCTTTCACCTTGAACCTTTATTTAATTTCCATCACTGCTTCTTCCATGTACAGACGGAACAGTAGGGGTGACTGACTACATTCTTGTCTTACACCCCTTTTAATCCGAGCACTTCGTTCTTGGTCGTCCACACTTATTACTCCTCTTGGCTCTTGTGCATATTGTATATTACCCGTCTATGCCTATCGCTACCTCTATTCTTCTCAGGATTTCGAACATCTTGCACCATTTTACATTGTCGAAGGCTTTTTTCAGGTCGACAAATCCTATGAACGTGTCTTGATTTTTCTTTAGTCTTCCTTCCGCTATCAACCGCAACGTCAGAATTGCCTCTCTCTTGCCTTTACCTTTTATAAAGCCAAACTGATCGTCATCTAGCACATCCTCGGTTCTTCTGTATATTATACTAGTCAGCAACTTGGATGCATGAGCTGTTAAGGAGACTGCGCGATAATTCTCGCACTTGTCAGCTCTTGCAGTCTTCGGAACTGTGTGGATGGTATTTTTCCGAAAGTCAGATGGTATATGGCCTGATTTCGGTTTATTGGGAGAATTTGAGGAAAGTGTGGTTCATCTGTTTAAGGAGACCGCATATAGAACACTAGAGCGACCCATTGTGGGTTACTGCCCTAGTGTCCGGGGTCCTCACCAGGTGGGATATAGGAAAACATAGAAGCAATTCGGAGACAGGCTGCTATATTTGTTACCGGTAGGCTCGATCGACATGTAGGTACTACGGACATGCTTTGAAAACTGAAACAGGGATCTCTGGAGGGAAGGAAACGTTCTTTTTGAAGCTGACTTCAGAACGATCCTACTGCCACCAACTTACATTTCGCGTAAGAAGCACAAACATTAGATAAGGAAATTATGCCTTTTATGGAAGAATATAGGTAGTCGTTTTCCCCTCGCTCTGAGTGGAACAGTAAAGGAAATTACTAGTAATGGTACAACACATCCTCCGCCACACATCGTACGGTGGATTGCGGTGTACGTATATAGATGCAGATGTAGATGTAACAGCAATGATATAACGCGACTACTTGGGAACAGTGCAATATACAAAATCACTTGTCCCGATTGTGATAAGTTTTATATTGGTTACTCAGGCAGAGACGTAACAACTAGGTTGGCTGAATGAACGCAGCTGGAGGTCGCAGAACTATGTCTCCACATTTGCTAAGCATTTAATGGGGGCTACAGCTACCAGCCACTGTCTCAGGCCCTCCGCGTAACATGCAAAGGCCAAACAATTAGTCTGTTGGAAGCCCTGAAAATCAATAGACATGTGGTTCACAGTCCCGATTTAATATAATGGTCAAACGCAGCTCAGAACATAACCTCACATTTCTCCATTTATTCTCACATTGTCTGTTCCATTCTATTCCTCCATTTCTTCCTGTATTTGTGTATTTTGCTGTATTGTTTACATATTCTATATATATTTATCTTTTACTGTCCCTGTATCACATTCCAAATGCAATACTTCAAGCTATTTTTCTGTACGCTTGTGTTAATTTAACTTAAACTTTTATATAGGTTATTACGCTGTTTTACCGTATGTACATCCTCGTTTGCTTCTGTAGAGACCGACGACCTCAGCAGTTTGGTCCCATAGGCTCTTACCACAAATGTCCAAATTTTGCAACTGTTGTCCTCCTCCCTTTTACCTCATCCTCTCCCTGTCTCTCTCTCTCTCTCTCACACACACACACACACGAGAGAGAGAGAGAGAGACAGACAGACAGAGAGACAGAGAGAGAGGTAGAGAGAGAGAGAGAGATAAAACTGTTATTCGGGGTTTTGCGTTTTTTACGTAAACTTTTTCTGGTCTGTTCTTCGTTTATTTATTTTGTGTTTCGCTTCAACTTCTTCAATGACATTGCAATTGCATTGTCAAAGAGACAGTTACTCCTTGTTTCTACCCCTCGATGTGTAGCATCTTCTTCAATTATGCAGAGGGTTAGTAGATAGTATGCTGCTTTATAATTTATATATATTTATATTTACATAATATTTATATTTGTATATAAGCTTGTGGTTCATGGTGTGGGTTCCTGTAGTCATGTCCTAGTTCATGAACCACGGGCAACGTATGAGTGGCCAGGTAAGTGGTCCCGACAGCCGGGATACCGGTTACATTGGAATAAGGCTGGGCATCTCGGACATATTCTGAGTCGTGGTCACCTTTGTGCTCATACGGCAAAGACTACCAAATCCACCGGTTAGTCCCTCAGCCGTTAGGGGTAAAACCCAATGGGACTCGGGGCAAGTAAGGCTAGCAACCTGCTTCCCTGGTACTTTAAATATGATGCTGGCAATAATCAGAGCAAAATGCCTCGGACCTTTGGAGGTGACGGAGTCCCACCTCTAACTGACAAACCAGGGACTCCTAAGATACGACTTGGCAAACAAATGGTAATGAGATGGGAAGCTATTAATATCAATGGGGGCTACTCTGGGAAGAAGGTAGAGCTGGCAGAGGCTGCAAGTAAGATGGGGCTGGACGTTTTAGCTGTTAGTGACATTCGTGTAAGGGGTGAGAAAGAAGAGGAAGTGGGAGAATACAAGGTCTACCTGTCAGGAGTCAAAGCAGGAATAGCACAATGGGGTGTAGGGCTTTACATCAGGAAAGAAATGGAACCCAGCGTAGTTGCAATAAGGTATGTAAACGAACGACTGATGTGGATAGATTTGACAGTGTCTAGCAAGAAAATTACGATTGTGTCAGTATATTCGCATTGTGAAGGGACAGATCAAGATAAGATGGATAGTTTTTATGAGGCACTCAGTGATGTAGTTGTTAGAGTAAAGGACAAGGACAGTGTTCTGATCATGGGTGATTTTAACGCCAGGATTGGAAATCGAACAGAAGGGTATGAAAAGGTTATGGATAAATTTGGAGAGGATATGGAGGCTAACAGGAACAGGAAACAACTCTCGGATTTCTGTGCCAGTATGGGATTAGTAATCACAAACTCCTTTTTTAAACATAAGAACATTCACCGGTATACTTGGGAAAGCAGGGGAACCAGATCTGTCATTGACTATATAATAACAGATCAGGAATTCAGGAAGGCTGTGAGGGACACACGTGTATTCAGGGGATTCTTTGATGACACTGATCATTATTTAATCTGCAGTGAAATTGGGATTGTGAGGCCGAAAGTGCAGGAGGTCAGTTCCATATGTAGGAGGATAAGAATGGAGAAACTTCAGGATAAGGAAATCAGGCACAAGTACATAACAGCGATCCCAGAAAGGTACCAGTTAGTTGAATGTAGTCAATTACAGTCATTGGAAAAGGAATGGACAAGGTACAGGGACACAGTACTAGAAGTGGCTAAAGAATGTCTTGGAACAGTAGTGTGTAAAAGTAGGATGAAGCAAACAGCTTGGTGGGATGATACAGTCAAGGCAGCCTGTAAAAGGAAAAAGAAGGCGTATCAAAAATGGCTACATACCAGAACCCAGGTAGACAGAGAAAGTTATGTTGAAGAAAGAAACAAAGCCGAACAGATAATTGCAGCATCGAAGAAGAAATCGTGGGAAGACTTTGGAAACAGGTTGGAGACTATGGGTCAAGCTGCTGGAAAACCATTCTGGAGTGTAATTAGCAGTCTTCGAAAGGGAGGTAAGAAGGAAATGACAAGTATTTTGGACAGGTCAGGAAAACTGCTGGTGAATCCTGTGGATGCCTTGGGCAGATGGAGGGAATATTTTGAAGAGTTGCTCAATGTAGGTGAAAATGCGACAGTAATGTTTCAGATTTCGAGGTAGAATGGGATGGGAATGATGATGGAAATAGGATCACATTTGAGGAAGTGGAAAAAATGGTCAATAGATTGCAGTGCAATAAAGCGGCTGGGGTGGATGAAATTAAATCGGAACTCATAAAATACAGTGGGACGTCAGGTCTTAAATGGCTACACAGGATAATTGAAATGGCCTGGGAGTCGGGACAGGTTCCATCAGACTGGACAAAGCAGTAATCACACCAATCTTTGAACATGGAAACAGAAAAGATTGTATCAACTACAGAGGTATCTCTTTAATCAGCGTTGTGGGTAAAATCTTCTCAGGTATTGTTGAAAGGAAAGTGCGAGTATTAGTTGAGGACCAATTGGATGAAAATCAGTGTGGGTTTAGGCCTCTTAGAGGTTGTCAGGACCAGATCTTTAGCTTACGGCAAATAATGGAGAAGTGTTATGAGTGGAACAGGGAATTGTATCTATGATTTATAGATCTAGAAAAGGCATATGACCGGGTTCCTAGGAGGAAGTTATTGTCTGTTCTACTAGATTATGGAATAGGAAGCAAAATTTTGCAAGCAATTAAAGGTCTTTACATAGATAGTCAGGCAGCAGTTAGAGTTGATGGTAAATTGAGTTCATGGTTCAGAGTAGTTTCAGGGGTAAGACAAGGCTGCAACCTGTCTCCACTGTTGTTCATATTATTTATGGATCATATGTTGAAAACAATAGACTGGCTGGGCGAGATTAAGATATGTGAACACAAAATAAGCAGTCTTGCATATGCGGATGACTTAGTTGTGATGGCAGATTCGATTGAAAGTTTGCAAAGTAATATTTCAGAGCTAGATCAGAAATGTAAGGACTATGGTAGGAAGATTAGCATCTCCAAAATGAAAGTAATGTCAGTGGGAAAGAAATATAAACGGATTGAGTGCCAAATAGGAGGAACAAAGTTAGAACAGGTGGACGGTTTCAAGTACTTAGGATGCATATTCTCACAGGATGGCAACATAGTGAAAGAACTGGAAGCGAGGTGTAGCAAAGCTAATTCAGTGAGCGCTCAGCTACGATCTACTCCCTTCTGCAAGAAGGAAGTCAGTACCAAGACTAAGTTATCTGTGCAGCGTTCAATCTTTCGACCAACTTTGTTGTATGGGAGCGAAAGCTGGGTGGATTCAGGTTACCTTATCAACAAGGTTGAGGTTACGGATATGAAAGTAGCTAGGAGGATTGCAGGTACTAGTGGATGGGAACAATGGCAGGAGGGTGCCCACAATGAAGAAATCAAAGAAAAACTGGGAATGAACTCTATAGATGTAGCAGTCAGGGCGAACAGGCTTAGATGGTGGGGTCATGTTACACGCATGGGAGAAGCAAGGTTACCCGAGAGACTCATGGATTCAGCAGTAGAGGGTAGGAGGAGTCGGGGCAGACCGAGGAGAAGGTACCTGGATTCGGTTAAGAATGATTTTGAAGTAATAAGTTTAACATCAGAAGAGGCACCAGTGTTAACACTGAACAGGGGATCATGGAGGAACTGTATAAGGGAGGCTATGCTCCAGACTGAACTCTGAAAGGCATAATCAGTCTTAAATGATGATGATGATGATGATGATGATGATGATGATATAAGCTTATTTCGGTTTTATTGTTCATTTAGTATATCGTCGAGATAATCTTTGGAGTGTATTTATATTGCAAATTCCTCCAAAATACATACCAATAAACTACAATATCTGATAAAATAAATGAGCTACAAAAAATAATAACATAAAATCAGCCTTCATGACAACCAATAATATTATCGCAACGCTACGTTCAAGCAAACCTACACTGCCGAAAGACTGTAAGTTACAAAATTAACTGCAATAACTGCACAAAATTTTATATGGCTTAGGCAGGAACACATTTTATCGTCAGATTCAAAGAACACTTGAGAGAAACAAGTGACAACCAATACACCTTCTTTACACGCCTCAAAAATGAAAAATACGAAGTTGACAACGTTGAAAACGCAGTACAAATCCTGCACAAAATCACAAAAGGTCCAATTATAAATTTTTTCGGGGAATTTGAAATATATTTACACACTAAATGTTATCCGACGATATACTAACTTACAAACCATTTAAAAGCACATACAGTTTTTAAAAAATTATTGAAGTTTTATATCGGGTTAATGGATAACCATAACACCAGAGATTAAATAAAACATCAGTAACGGTTCCATAGATATGCGACCCGCAACAACATAAACATCTTTGAATATACAACTAGCTGTCAAACTTTAATTTCTACGATTGTCAAAGTACAGATAAACCATACTCATATTATGAAAAAAATTTCAAAATATTACTAAAAAATATTAGATCGAACAACTACGGACAGCAAAAATAGTTTATTCAAAGTTGATCTGCGGGCCAGAGTGGCCGTGCGCTTCTAGGCGCTACGGCCTGGAACCGAGCGGCCGCTACGGTCGCAGGTTCGAATCCTGCCTCGGGCATGGATGTGTGTGATGTCCTTAGGTTAGTTAGGTTTAATTAGTTCTATGTTCTAGGCGACTGATGACCTCAGAAGTTAAGTCGCATAGTGCTCAGAGCCATTTGAGCCAAAGTTGATCTACGTCCGTTTACAACGTCAGGCCATGACACAACATTCAATATACACTCAAGCGCCAAAGGAACTAGTGCAGGCATGGGTATTCAAATACAGAGAAACGTAAACAGGGAGAATACGGCGCTGCAGTCGACAACGCTTATATAAGAAAAGTGTCTGCTGCAGTTGTTAGATCGGTTACTGCGGCTACAACGGCAGATTATCAAGATTTTAGAGAGTTTGAAAGTGGTGTTATAGTCGGAGCACAAGTGACGGGACACAGCATCTCTAAGGTAGCGATGAAGTGGGGATTTTCTCGTACGGCCATTTCACGAGGCTACCGTGAATGTCAGGAATCCGCTAAAACATCAGTCTCCGACATCGCTGCGTCCGGATAAAGATCCTGCAAGAACCGGACCAACGACGGCCGAAAAGAATAGTTCAACGTGACAGAAGTGCATCCCTTCCGCAAACTGCTGTAGATTTGAATGCTTGGCCATCAAGAATAGTGTGTGTACGAACCATTCAAATATATATAATCGATATCGGATTGCGGAGCCGAAGGCCCACTCAGGTAAGCCGGCCGGAGTGGCCGAGCGGTTCTAGGCGCTGCAGTCTGGACCGCGCGACCGCTACGGTCGCCGGTTCGAATCCTGCCTCGGGCATGGATGTGTGTGTTGTCCTTAGGTTAGTTAGGTTTAAGTAGTTCTAAGTTCTAGGGGACTGATGACCTCAGAAGTTAAGTCCCATAGTGCTCAGAGCCATTTGAACCACTCAGGTAACATTGATGACTGCACAACGCAAAGCCTTATGCCTCGCCTGGTCCCGTCTAAACGACATTGGACTGCTGATGACTGGAAACACGTTGCCTGGCCGGACGAGTCCCTTTTCATATTGTATCGAACGGATGGACGTGTACGGGTATGGAGAAAAACTCATAAATCCATGGACCCCCCAATGTCACCAGGGGACTGTTCAAGCTGGCGGAGGCTATGTAATGGTGTGGGGAGTGTGCAGTTGGAGTGATGTGGGACCCATAATACGTCTGGATACGATTCTGACAGGTGACACGTACGTTTGCGTCTTGTCTGTCTACCTGCATCCATTCATGTCCGTAGGTGAATTCCGACGGACTTGGGCAATTCCAGCAGACAATTCTACAATCCGCACATCCATAATGGCTACAGAGTGGCTCCAGGAACACTCTTCTGAGTTTAAACACTTCCGCTGGCCACCGAACTCACCAGACATGAACATTATTGAGCCTATCTGGGATGCCTCTCAACGTGCTGTTCAGAAGATATCTCCACCCTCTCGTACTCTCACGGACGGACAGCCCTGCAGGATTCATGGTGTCAATTCCCTCCAGCTCTACTTCAGACATTAGTCGAATCCATGCCACGTCGTGTTAAGGCACTTTTGTTTGCTCTCGTGTGCCCTGCACCATATTGGGCAGGTCTAACCGTGTCTTTGGCTCTTCAGTGTAAAAAAACCTTGATAAGTTATGTAAAATATAAATAAATACGATTTCTATTCTTGAGTTTCTCCCGGCGTATTTGATAATCAAAATATCCACGGGTGTGCTGCCGGTCTATAGTGTCCAACGGGCACAATATTTCGGCGATCATACATGTCGCCATCATCAGTTGAACTGACGGACTGAGCTCCTGTGAACGTGCCGGCACGGAGATCCGTACGCTATGGCTGCTCAGAGGGAACTGGGTTCGGTCGCGGTGGCGGCAGATTTAAATACCCTCCGCCCGCGGCGCGCTCCCTCCGCCGTCCGCGCCCCGCGCCACGGTCGCGCGGTGGAACAGATTGCGACTGCGTCTGAGATGACGTCGGTGTGATGGCTCTGCCCGCCGTGGTCGTCACAACTATACGTTTGCTCGATTTACTCTTGATTAACCCAATCGCTGGTTCCCAAGCCTTGCTAAGATTATAGCCACAGTCACGGTTTATGAGGTCGTCATTGGTGCGAATTTCGATGGCCTCTCTAACAACGCTGTCCCAGTATCTCGACGTCTGTACCAGAATCCTCGTGCGGTCATACTCCATGGCGTGATTTTCCGACAAACAATGTTCAGCGACCGCCGACTTGCTCGGATACATCAGTCTGGTGTTCACGGCATCGATCCTCGACGGTACGCATCGTCTGACCAATATACGACTTGCCACATTGACACGGAATCTGGTACACGCCGGCCTTCCTCAAACCGAGGTCATCTTTGGCGCTCCCCACCAGTGCACGAGTTTTATTTGGAGGACAAAACACAGTTCCGACCTGGTGTTTCTTCAGAATGCGGGCGATTTTCCCCGAGAGTGCGCCTTTGTATGGAATAAATGCAGTGCCTACTTCCTCCCTCGTGACTTCATCCATCTCAACAGGTTGTGCTGCAGTGGTTGGGCGGAGAGCACGTTGAATCAGCCACTCTGAGTACCATTTTTTCGAAATACAGTTCTCAGGTGTTCCAATTCCCGGGGTAGACTCTCTGCGTCAGAGATAGTGCGCGCCCTATGTACTAGAGTTTTAAGTACCCCGTTCCTCTGCGAAGGGTGGTGGCAGCCGTCTGCGTGCAAATACAGATCAGTGTGCGTTGTCTTCCGATACACCCCATGACCTAGGGTGCCGTCAGCCCTTCTCTTGACCAAGACGTCAAGGAAAGGTAATGTACCCTCCGTTTCAGTCTCCATAGTGAGACTGAAACGGAGCTCAGTCCGTCAGTTCACCTGATGATGGCGACATGTATGATCGCCGAAATATTGTGCCCGTTGGACACTATAGACCGGCAGCACACCCGTGGATATTTTGATTATAAATAAGATTGTTTGCACATGTATTGATGAAGGCAATAAAGCTGCAATTGTCTTATGTACAAAAATAAAAATCAGACAGCATACTATTTACTAATTCTAAGTATAATGTCCTACTGTGACATAACATTTGCTGCAGGTCCCAGAATAAAGAAAATCTCTTTCAGTGTTACTCAGCAGCATTGTACGTCTTTGACCACGATAGTTAGTATGATGATGAACCTGTAAGTCAAGAACCGGTTAATGAGATGATATAATTTTGTAGAACATCCACAATGCTGTGCTTTTCATTCATAGCTGCCTCACCCGGACAGACCCACACTCCAGTCGCGGAACACGTGCACACTTTGCAGCTTTCCCGCTTAGTTTCGCCAGCCGTGCACTCTGGAACAGATCAAAATTGGGCTCGTTATGACATTGTGAATACAGTCAACACTAATGTAGACTCTGAATTTAGTGTTCGTATTATTCAGTAATGTTCAGATGTTGAAGCATAAACAAGAAATGGTAGGATGTTCAGCAAAGCTGAAGAGTTAGATACGAGGGTACACCTTAATCACAAAAGTTCTATGCATCCACTGAGAGGAGATGAAGAACATGCCATAAAAACAAAAATAGCTAAAAAAGTGATATTGCTTCTACAGATCTTACGTTAAATGGTTCCCAAGGATGTCAAACAAGTGAAAAATATGAAACATATTTTCATTTAAATGTTAATACTAAATCTGTCAAAAAAGTCATGCAAACTTATATTTGTACACTCAAATGCATAAGATAATTTTTAATCTATTATAGCTACGCATCTGCAAACATCAAATAGTTTACGGAACGTTTTATACATATCACATAATTGCACTGATAATTGTAGATTTTATATACTACACACATCATTAAATGTTATTAATAATGTACATATTAATAACAAGACAGTCACCTGTATGCAGAGTTGGAAACATGTGATTAGCTAATTTCTGAAAGCGATCACAGGTATTTTTGAAAAAAAAAAAGTGACAGAGCTGGAAGGTCTCTTTCACAGGAGAAAAGAATCGAAGGGGCATCACTGACAAAGAGATACACATATGTAAAGTGGTTCTAGAGCGCATTTGGTAGTCGGTTCCATACCTGACAACTGTACAGATATACGAGGTGCATTCAAGTTCTAAGGCCTCCGATTTTTTTTCTAATTAACTACTCACCCGAAATCGATGAAACTGGCGTTACTTTTCGACGTAATCGCCCTGCAGACGTACACATTTTTCACAACGCTGACGCCATGATTCTATGGCAGCGGCGAAGGCTTCTTTAGGAGTCTGTTTTGACCACTGGAAAATCGCTGAGGCAATAGCAGCACGGCTGGTGAATGTGCGGCCACGGAGAGTGTCTCTCATTGTTGGAAAAAGCCAAAAGTCACTAGGAGCCAGGTCAGGTGAGTAGGGAGCGTGAGGAATCACTTCAAAGTTGTTATCACGAAGAAACTGTTGCGTAACGTTAGCTCGATGTGCGGGTGCGTTGTCTTGGTGAAACAGCACACGCGCAGCCCTTCCCAGACGTTTTTGTTGCAGTGCAGGAAGGAATTTGTTCTTCAAAACATTTTCGTAGGATGCACCTGTTACCGTAGTGCCCTTTGGAACGCAATGGGTAAGGATTACGCCCTCGCTGTCCCAGAACATGGACACCATCATTTTTTCAGCACTGGCGGTTACCCGAAATTTTTTTGGTGGCGGTGAATCTGTGTGCTTCCTTTGAGCTGACTGGCACTTCGTTTCTGGATTGAAAAATGGCATCCACGTCTCATCCATTGTCACAACCGACGAAAAGGAAGTCCCATTCATGCTGTCGTTGCGCGTCAACATTGCTTGGCAACATGCCACACGGGCAGCCGTGTGGTCGTCCGTCAGCATTCGTGGCACCCACCTGGATGACACTTTTCGCATTTTCAGGTCGTCATGCAGGATTGTGTGCACAGAACCCACAGAAATGCCAACTCTGAAGGCGATCTGTTCAACAGTCATTCGGCGATCCCCCAAAACAATTCTCTCCACTTTCTCGATCATGTCGTCAGACCGGCTTGTGCGAGCCCGAGGTTGTTTCGGTTTGTTGTCACACGATGTTCTACCTTCATTAAACTGTCGCACCCATGAACGCACTTTCGACACATCCATAACTCCATCACCACATGTCTCCTTCGACTGTCGATGAATTTCAATTGGTTTCACACCACGCAAATTCAGAAAACGAATGATTGCACACCGTTCAAGTAAGGAAAACGTCGCCATTTTAAGTATTTAAAACAGTTATCATTCTCGCCGGTGGCGGTAAAATTCCATCTGCCGTACGGTGCTGCCATCTCTGGGACGTATTGACAATGAATGCGGCCTCATTTTAAAACAATGCGCATGTTTCTATCTCTTTCCAGTCCGGAGAAAAAAAATCGGAGGCCTTAGAACTTGAATGCACCTCGTACCCGTCGCCCGACAGGACGACCGACCGACGATCAACCAAGGTGGTCCGCACTCAAGTCATATGTTTCAGCAACCTCGGGTGAGTCACGGCTGGCCGGACCTCACTGCAGCCGCGCCCCGACAACTTCTGCCGCGTCCTAAGTCAAACACTGCCAGGTCCGAACTGCACTGATAGCACCTCCCAACTCACTGCAGATCCGAACTAACCCCGAACACCACGACAACCAGCAAGTAATAGCAGTCAGCAATGGTAATACGCCAGGGCTTATATCGATAAGCGCCGCTGCTGCCGCTCACGTGCAGGCAAGGAGACAACTCAGTGACGCCAGTAATTGAAATAATGTAACGAGGTGGCAGTACCGTAAAAACAGGATGTCAAGTGAGATATGGCACGTTCCACGCACGCTCAATACATGGACTCTTGATGCTGTGCTTCATGGTGGCACGCCCGGACTAAAACTGGAGACTGGTACGTTACCTATACAACGCAGCTGTAACTGTACACGCTAAAAAGCCGAAATAAAGAGGATTGATCCAACGAAACTTACAGCATTATTGTTCTTCTTTTGCTCGTCAGTCCGAAGACTGGTTTGATGCAGCTCTCCTCTCTATCCTGAGCAAGCCTCTTCATCTCCAAATAACTACTGCAACCTACATAATTTTTTATTAATTATTAGTAAAAGAAATTGTGACAGAGGTGGAATTTTGTTTACTATAGTCGGTGGCTTCTTCTGTGCAAGCTGGAACAACACATTACCAGATGTCTGACCAAGAGATCATTTGCTCCAAGCCTCCACTACCCAATTTGCTGTGAAATGACAACTCTTGAGGCCACTGTGAGCTCTGCAAAACATCATTTGCATTAGTTTTGAACTTAAGAACTTTTAGCAAAATAAGAATTCTCTGTCTCGAATTGACAGTATTTTTATTGGCACTGTTTTCAGTGCCTTAGGCACCGTCATCATCAGATGCAAACTGAGTCTACTGCTTACGATATTTGCTGGCAGTAAGAAAAAGGGATTGGCTTATAGAACACATTCTGGGACATCAAGGAATTGTCATTTTAGTAATGGAGGGTAGTCTGTGGGGCAAAAATTGTATAGTGAAACCTAGGCATGAATATAAGATTCAGATGGGTGTAGTTTTCAGTAGTGATTGAGACGTGAAGAGGCTTGCTCAGAATAGACTAGCGCTGAGAGCTGCACCATACAGTTTGGTACGCGGACTGCAACAACAACAACATACGAGTGTTAGTGTCCACTTGGTACTGCATATGACACATGATTATGGAGGCCAAGACGAAACCATAGTGAAGCTATAGTGCACATGAGACGTCCATCATTGCCTGAGTGGGACTCAATAACCAGTGAAAATATCATTTTCTAAGACTCTACGATAAGATGCGTTTTGAGTTCACCATGATTTTCGAGTGAATAATTTTCGTAAAATGTAGTGAAAATTAATAATTATATTTCATTGTGCGCAGTAATGGAGGTGTATTACTGTATTGCATAACGACCCATCTGAGGAAGTTTTGATTTGACTCTATTCTTCCCATTTTTTGCACTGTGGTGTTATGCGCTTAACCGTGATTAACACCGTAGTCCAGTGTCCAGGTGTCCAGACTGTTTCAATTTTCGTTTTCGGTTTTTTTAAGGCATGTTAAGTAACTTCGGTATTACTACATTGGAGTGTTACAGAGCGGTTAATCTTCGCTATATATATATATATATATATATATATATATATATATATATATATGCCCGTGATTAATGTAGCAAATTTCATGATGCTGCTGTTATACACTCCTGGAAATTGAAATAAGAACACCGTGAATTCATTGTCCCAGGAAGGGGAAACTTTATTGACACATTCCTGGGGTCAGATACATCACATGATCACACTGACAGAACCACAGGCACATAGACACAGGCAACAGAGCACGCACAATGTCGGCACTAGTACAGTATATATCCACCTTTCGCAGCAATGCAGGCTGCTACTCTCCCATGGAGACGATCGTAGAGATGCTGGATGTAGTCCTGTGGAACGGCTTGCCATGCCATTTCCACCTGGCGCCTCAGTTGGACCAGCGTTCGTGCTGGACGTGCAGACCGCGTGAGACGACGCTTCATCCAGGCCCAAACATGCTCAATGGGGGACAGATCCGGAGATCTTGCTGGCCAGGGTAGTTGACTTACACCTTCTAGAGCACGTTGGGTGGCACGGAATACATGCGGACGTGCATTGTCCTGTTGGAACAGCAAGTTCCCTTGCCGGTCTAGGAATGGTAGAACGATGGGTTCGATGACGGTTTGGATGTACCGTGCACTATTCAGTGTCCCCTCGACGATCACCAGTGGTGTACGGCCAGTGTAGGAGATCGCTCCCCACACCATGATGCCGGGTGTTGGCCCTGTGTGCCTCAGTCGTATGCAGTCCTGATTGTGGCGCTCACCTGCACGGCGCCAAACACGCATACGACCATCATTGGCACCAAGGCAGAAGCGACTCTCATCGCTGAAGACGACACGTCTCCATTCGTCCCTCCATTCACGCCTGTCGCGACACCACTGGAGGCGGGCTGCACGATGTTGGGGCCTGAGCGGAAGACGGCCTAACGGTGTGCGGGACCATAGCCCGGCTTCATGGAGACGGTTGCGAAAGGTCCTCGCCGATACCCCAGGAGCAACAGTGTTCCTAATTTGCTGGGAAGTGGCGGTGCGGTCCCCTACGGCACTGCGTAGGATCCTACGGTCTTGGCGTGCATCCGTGCGTCGCTGCGGTCCGGTCCCAGGTCGACGGGCACGTGCACCTTCCGCCGACCACTGGCGACAACATCGATGTACTGTGATGACCTCACGCCCCACGTGTTGAGCAATTCGGCGGTACGTCCACCCGGCCTCCCGCATGCCCACTATACGCCCTCGCTCAAAGTCCGTCAACTGCACATACGGTTCACGTCCACGCTGTCGCGGCATGCTACCAGTGTTAAAGACTGCGATGGAGCTCCGTATGCCACGGCAAACTGGCTGACACTGACGGCGGCGGTGCACAAATGCTGCGCAGCTAGCGCCATTCGACGGCCAACACCGCGGTTCCTGGTGTGTCCGCTGTGCCGTGCGTGTGATCATTGCTTGTACAGCCCTCTCGCAGTGTCCGGAGCAAGTATGGTGGGTCTGACACACCGGTGTCAATGTGTTCTTTTTTCCATTTCCTGGAGTGTATATAGCGAAGTTACAACGCCAGGAAACTGTAGCGAAAAACAGCAAGACCTGCAGGGGATCGACGCTTGGTGCAGGATACATAAATCATAAGCAACATTTATGACATGCAGAGAGAATGGTACGTAATTAGTACAGCGCAATACTGGGCCAGAACATTGGTATGTGCTCAGCGCAGGTGATCCCACGATCAACAAGATGCTGCTTCATATCAAAACAACAATGGACATCACCGCCATCATCATCCACACACACACACACACACACTTGCACCCGGCGAACGACTACCTGACAGGAGGCCCTAGTCCTACGATATCATCATCATCACCTTTTTCTCACAGGAAGCGACCGCATCAAGGTGTTATTAGGCATAGCTTGTAAATTATCAGTTTGTTACTTTTAGATAATTTTACTAACTTTTGATTGTTTGTGTTTGTGCGTAGAGAAAAAACGCTTGATGATGAGTCAAACACGTCCAAAATGCGTACCAAGGTATTAAATTAAAAAAATAAATAAATATCGTGACTCATAGCAAAACAAAACAAGTAGTTCATCTGTAATTGTTCTTCCCATCATTCATGAACGAAATGGGAAACGTTCCTGAAGTACTCTCTCCCATGCAACATAAAGTGGCTTGTGAAGTATAGACGATGATATAGATGCCGTTTCTCTGCGTCATCATACACTGGACTGTTGATTTTGTTATGATCCATCAAGAACTCTCTGATACCTCGACATATTTTTGATCCTTAGCTTTTCCAGGGACATTTGAGAGGTGGAACCTCACTCTCCCACTTTAGACAAACTGTCAGACAGATTAATATTCGTATTTTAGGTCATGACCTCCGTGTTCCCCAGTAATACAGTTAGGTTGTGTGGCTTACGACTTTTTACATGAGGAAATTGTAGGCAGAATGATCATATAACTGCATGTGTAACCTGTAGAGAACTTGTAACGGAGGGGCCATTGTGAAGGTGATGGAGAACAGGGAGAAAGATGGATTGGGCCATAAATGTTGTGTCCAGCGACCTGGCTGTGTAAAGTGATTCCGGGAACCAGCGCTCTGTGAATTGTACCCGCACAGTGACTTTAGGTCATGGCACTCCACTCTTCCCACTTAGGGCCAGAGCAGGAGGGTGGCAGTTCACAAAACATTTTACCTGGGCCAAATGACAGTCTGTAGCGGAAGCGGCCAGTTGGCAGAAAGTGAGTGGAGAAAGCCATTTAAGAGAGACTGCTGTAACGTGATCTTTTGTGCAAACAGTGGGAGTGTCATAAAACTACAAGCATTCTCATGTTAGAAGCTGGAATGATATGAACAGAGTGGCTGGTGTATGTGTTTAATGGAGGCAAGACTGTAACTCCCTTGGCGCCAGAAAGTCGCCAGTTTCTTTTAGCGAGCGGCAAAAACGTATATTTCACGGGTGTGACTGTCTGGAAAGCTGAATAGTCTTCTTTCAGAAATTGGAAATGGTTGGCCTTGAAAGATTAGATCCCTCCATAAATGAGGGACTGTGGTCCCGTCTAGGTAGACGTTTATTGTCAAAACATAGCCATACTTAACTGAGAGAACGACGCCTCCCTAGTCTAAAATCTTCTTTTTTCAGACAAGAGAGATTTTGAGTCGCTGATTGGCGTCTCTCAGGATATGCAAAATAGAAGCTTGCTCACCCATTGCGGGAGCTCCGCTGCTGTGTCCGGATTGGCTACCAGGCTAGCAGAACAGTCAAGAAGGGAGACTCAATGAGTAGAGGATAGTTCGATTGGTTTGTACAACGTGGGGGCGGCTTTTTCTGCTAATTCAGCTCCCGCAACGAGACTTGTTGGAAAGTGATTGTGATTCTTTGCCTTCTTCATCTTCTGATCCTCACCTGGTGGAGAACTTCAGGTCTTTCCCAAGAGGGGGAGACTTGTGGTCTGCAACTTTGCGGCTCCTCCCGTCGGAGGTTCGAGTCCTCCCTCGGGCATGGGTGTGTGTGTTGTTCTTCGCATAAGCTAGTTTAAGTCTTGCTAGCGAGATGAAGGCAGAGCTCACCATCTGCAACTTCGTCGACAGGACCGACTGCGAACCTTTGGTACAGAGCCGACTGGAGGGTCTGAATCAGAGGCTCAGATGGTTCAGCGGTTTAGGCTGCAGATTCCTCGTCTTGCGCCATAGGGTGGTGGGGTTTCGGGTTCCGCTAAATAGTTAGGTGCCCACTAGAGATGGGGGATCCGCTCTTGAACTAATTCATAGAGTTCAATCTTTCAAAGGAGTGAACAATCAGTGATTCAGAAAAAAAGAACGGTAGCTCCAAACGTTTCCCACGGCAGAGAGAGAGAGAGAGAGAGAGAGAGAGAGAGAGAGAGAGAGACGGAGCATATCAGCAGCGCCTCTACTGGTCAGAGGACAGTGCACGCCACACAACACAGCCAGCGCCGGCCTCTGCCCTGCTTCTACCTTGGCTGCCTGCATTGTGCAGTGCCCCATTGGATTTTGTGTTTCACATATGCCGTGCCGTCTCTGTGCGTCGTCTGCCGCCTGCAGTGTCTGGCGCAGCGTAACTTCGCATCGCTCTCTGTAGGCGATCGTTTCAGTCGCACGTCCTGCCCTCTGGGCAGTTGATGCGAGCAACAGGACAGAGAGCCACCTAGCGGATAACATAGGAACTACTTGCAAAAACCCGCTCGCAAGGGAACGAACTATTTGTCTCGGAGCGGGTGAGTTCACCGCTACCCCCACCCTCGGAACTCGCCCGCTCAACGCTCGCCCCACCGTCTCGACTCTAGCCAGAGCGTTGAGCAAAGCTACTCAGGTGTCACGGCTGGTCTCTGCGGTCTCAGCTCACGCAGTAATACAGCTCGCGGCTCGACCTACTCGACTCAGCGCCTCTGCATCGGAGTCCGTCTCTACTGGATATTGTTCTTCGTAGTAATACCGCTCTGTATATTACATTATTATGTTATGTATACATCAATTGTTTTTATTTTATTTTTATTTATTTAAATTGATTAGATTAGGTTCCTGATGACTCCTCTTACTATAGGATTTTTATTATGGACACTCGAATTTACGCTTTAATTACGAGCGAACCGATAAACGTATCGCAAAATGTGATACACCAATATTTTCCTTGTTTTATTCTGCGTAAGGCTATATGCAGCACTTTCGTTTTACAGTCAAATTTATATATTTTTTTATTCTGGTACGGATTTTGCGATTTTAGGCGTCTTCGGAAGGAAACGTTCACTTTAAAAATATATGGCTTGCGATGTATTTGTATGAGGTCAATGAAATTTTAATACATTATAGCCAAATATATTGTTAATGTAAATCTCAAGTTACAACATTTTCCGATCACCCACAAAACCACGATAGTGCAAAATAAATCAATAATCAAAAACTTTGTCATATCGTGGAAATTTCAATAAACAATACAAAATTCTTACTCATTATCTGTGTTACTTCAAAATAGGATCAAATTACAGGTATAGTACTGGAATAAACCAAGTTTAAAGGGCAATGTGCCTTCCATTTATTTTCTATTGTAAATGAGTGGTGAGTCATGAAAAAGAGCTAATTCATTTCAGGGAGTGAACAGTTCTGATCCAATCTCTGAAAAGAACAGTTTTGCCCATCTCTAGTGCCCACTACACAGGAGGCGGCTACACGGGTAGCAGGGGCTGTGTGGCGTGGACTGGTTGGTTTTCTAGGTTAGACAGTCTCAAAGGGTATAGGGCAAAGAAACGGCGAGAATCGACCAAGCAACAGTCGGTATTGTAGTTGTAAATTGTCGTAGCTGTATTGGAAAAGTACCAGAGCTTCAAGCGCTGATAGGAAGCACTGAAACTGAAATCGTTATAGGAACAGAAAGCTGGGTAAAGCCGGAGATAAATTCTGCCGAAATTTTTACAGAGGCGCAAGCCGTCTTCAGAAAGGATAGATTAAATAAAGTAGGTGGTGGCGTGTTTGTGTCTGTTGGTAGTAGTTTATCTTGTAGTGAAGTTGAAGTAGATAGTTCTGCAAGTTACTGTGGGTAGAGGTTGTACTCAACAGCCGTACCAAAATAATAATTGGCTCCTTCTACCGATCCCCTCGACTCAGATGATATAATAGCTGAACGCTTCAAAGAAAACTTGAATCTCATTACAAATAAGTACCCCACTCATACAGTTATAATTGGTGGAGGCTGCAATCTACCCTCGATTTGTTGGCGAAAATTCATTTTCAAAGCCGGAGGTAGACAGAAAACATCTTCCGAAATTGTACTAAATGCTTTCTCTGAGAATTACTTTGAACAATTAGTTGATGAGCCTGCACGAATTGCAAATGGTTGCGGAAACACGGTTGACCTCTTAGCCACAAATAATCCTGAAGTAACAGAGAGCGTCATGACGGATACAGTGATTAGTGAATACAAGGTGAATAGCGAGGCTCTAAACCATATCAATCAAAACCACTAAAATAAACGCAAAATATACCTACTTAAAACAGCAGATAAAAATTCGCTTGATGCCTTCCTAAGAGAGAGTCTCCATTCCTTCCAAGCTAATTATGTAAGTGTAGACTAGATATGGCTCAAATTCAAAGATACAGTATCGACAGCAATAGATAGATTCATACCGCATAAGTTAATAAGAGACGGGACTGACCCACCGTGGTACACAAAACACGTCAGAACACTGTTTCAGAAGCAACGAAAAAAGCGTGCCAAATTCAGAAGAACGCAAAATCCCCAAGACTGTCTAAGTTTCACGGAAGCTCGAAATTTAGTGCGTACGTCAATGTGAGATGCTTTTAATAGTTTCCACAATGAAACATTGTCTCAAAATATGGTAGAAAACCCAAAGAGATTCAGGTCGTACGTAAAGTACTTATTGGATCGTAACAAACACGGAATCAGAAAATATCGTTCTTGTGCAACACAGCTAGCTCTTTATTCCCATGAAGTACTGAGTGCTGTCGACAAGGGATCTCAGATCGATTCCATATTCCTAGATTTCCAGAAGGCTTTTGATACCGTTCCTCACAAGCGACTCTTAATCAAATTGTGTGCATATGGAGTATCGTCTCAGTTGTGTGACTGGATTCGTGATTTCCTCTCAGAGATAGTTCGTAGTGATAGACTGTAAATCATCGAGTAGAACAAAAGTGATATATGGCGTTGCGCAAGGTAGTGTCATAGACCGGCCCTCTGCTGTTCCTGATTTATATAAATGATCTAGGTGATAATCTGAGCAGCCCACTTAGATTGTTTGCAGATGACGCTGTAATTTACCGTCTAGTAAAATCATCAGACGATCAATTCCGATTATAAAGTGATCTAGAGAGAATTTCTGTATGGTGCGAAAAGTGGCAATTAGCACTAAACAAAGAAAAGTGCGAGGTCATCCTCATGGGTACTAAAAGAAAACCGATAAATTTTGGGTATACGATAAATCGCACAAATCTAAGGGCTGTCAGTTCGACTAAATACCTAGGAATTACAATTACGAGCAACTTAAATTGCGGGGAAGGCGAAACAAAGACTGCCCTTTGTTGGCAGAACACTTAGAAGATGCGACAGACCCACTATAGAGACAGCCTACATTACACTTGTCCGTTCTCTGCTAGGATATTGCTGTGCGGTATGGGATCCTTACCAGGTAGGATTGACGGAGGATATCGAAAAAGTGCAAAGAAGGGCATCTCGTTTCGTGTTATCGAGCAATAGGGGTGAGAGTTTCACTGATATGATACGCGGGTTGGGGTGGCAGTCACTGAAACAAAGGCGGTTTTCTTTGCGGCGAGATCTATTTACGAAATTTTCATCACCAACTTTCTCTTCCGAATGCGAAAATATATTGTTGACACCCACCTACGTAGGGAGAAATGATCATCATAATAAAATAAGAGAAATCAGAGCTCGAACGGAAAGATTTAGGTGTTCCTTTTTCCCACGCGCCATTCGAGAGTGGAGTGGTAGAGAAGTAGTACGAAAATGGTTTCATGAACCCTCTCCCAGGCACTTAAGTGCGAATTGCAGAGTAACCATGTACATGTAGATGTAGTGTGTGAGTCTAGGGATCGATGACCTCAGCAGTTTGGTCCCTTAGGAATTCACACACAGTTGAACAGTTGAACAGTCTGCAACTTGTGGTGGACTAAGAGCCAGAGGCAGTTTCCAACTGTACCGAAATTAGAACTGCATGTCATCTCTGATATATTGTGTGTCATGAGGGTGAACTTATTCGACCTGATAAGTCATCTGAAGTTTGACAATGCGAGCATGCGCTGTCGTGCCTGTGAGTCAAATTGTTCGGCCAGGCCAGTGAATGGGTGCGCCACACACTAAAACCTGCCGGGATCTCAGGACTCTTGAGAGGGAAGTTTCCCGCATTCTAATAATCAGACCGCCAGTCCGCGTAGTTTGCAAGTTTTCGTGGACGCGTCAGAATATTACAGCAGCCGCAGTGCGCCGCTCATTCCCACAACGCGCTGCTTTCTGCTGCCGTCTGAATCAGGGTGAAGTATTGCTGCACCTTCGTAGAGTTGTTAAGGGGCTCCGGAAAGGCTCAAAATCATGAAAAGTTCAATTTTTACTTTTTTGCGTTTTCTGAATCTGCAGACTATTACCTTTTAATAGGTATATAATTTATTCAATTCCGAAGACTACAACTATTTTTAAATTTTTTTTGAAATGTGTTCTACATGGGCGTGACCCACTGTGGCGCTGTTAAACTGCTGTCAAATGGTGTTATTATTAACGTCCGTGTTCATCAGGTACATTTTAGTGATGTGAGATAAAGTATGTGTTGTGGCTAACCTGTGATGGTTCAATATATATCGCTGGTGTGACTGTCGATTGTTTCATGTTTATTTACTCTGTCGTTATCTCGAAAATATTCGTAATTAATTCTGTTTCTTGAGTCTCTGTTTTGTTGAAGTATAATAATGAGTAAAAGTAAAGTTGCTGTTGCGACTTTCAATGATGGCAACATTGTAAGGTGCAAGGTATTTAGAAATATGGGAATGAAGATAGGTTCTAACATGGTACGAGCGATGCTTGCTTTAGACAAGGAACGCCTTCGGGCTGCAGACAGGGCTGTAAAGAGTCTAGAAATACAAGCAAGAGTAAACAGGAGGAGGAACAAGAGGGAGCTGGAGGAGGAGTTTGCAGAGGATGAAGATAATCCATCCTATGGACCTGGAATGCACTAAAAAGTTAATCCAATCTTTGTCGCTCGATTCCCAAAACTTTTATTTTCTCATACTAATTACATGTTTTCTAAGGATCTTCCAAACATATTTGTTTCAAACTTTCAGTAAATGTTACACAGTACCTTCTGCAAAATTTAACACAGCCTTTTTTCAAAAAACTGTATATTTTTGAATATATAAATAAAAAATTTCAAAAAAATGTTGTGAATTTTCATTACAATTGAAAGAAAATCATCTTTAGTAACTGAACTAAAATTTTGTAAAATCCCTGTGTTAAGTTGTAGCCCATATTCCAATAAATAATCTGTAAAAAGTTCAACTTCCTACCTCAAATACTTTGTGAGGAAAGATGTAATTTATAAGCGTTATTTTAACATTGCAAGTATAGGGCGTTCCGGAGCCCCTTAAATGATATTCACAGCTCCCTGTTCTCCGTGACCCACAGTTCGTGACGCACTTGGTCGTAGCTGATTCCATTTGAAGGGAGTTGGACCTCACAGTGGATTCATGTAAACGAAGTCAGATTGCATTGTAAGAGGGATTAATTCAGGGGAGAATTTGTATAGTTATCATCTCAATAAATGGTTTCCCAATCAAACACTATTCCTTTTTTCCGATTTATGTTTGGCATTTCTTTAGTAAATCCGATGGCGTTGGCGCGGTGGTAGCACAGGTTCCCGTCGGATCACGGTAGTCTTAACTGTCGGGCTGGGCTAGCACTGGGATGGGCGAGCATCCGGTCTGCCGAGCGCTGTTCGCAAGTGGGGTGCACTCAGCCCTTGTGAGGCAAACTGAGGAGCTACTTGGTTGAGAAGTAGCGGCTCTGGTCTCGTAAACCGACATACGGCCAGGAGAATGGTGTGCTGACCACATGCCACTCCATATCTGCATCCAGTGACGCCAGTTGGCCGAGGATTTTTTTAACAAACAGAACACAGCATGTTGTTATCAATGGAGAGACGTCTACAGACGTTAAAGTAACCTCTGGCGTGCCACAGGGGGGTGTTATGGGACCATTGCTTTTCACAATATATATAAATATCAGAGTCCCTCGCTTTTCGGGGATTATGCTGTAGTATACAGAGAAGTTGCAGCATTAGAAAATTGCAGCGAAATGCAGGAAGATCTGCAGCGGATAGGCACTTGGTGCAGGGAGTGGCAACTGACCCCTAACATAGACAAATGTAATGTATTGCGAATACATAGAAAGAAGGATCCTTTATTGTATGATTGTATGATAGCGGAACAAACACTGGTAGCAGTTACTTCTGTAAAATATCTGGGAGTATGCGTGCGGAACGATTTGAAGTGGAATGATCATATAAAATTAATTGTTGGTAAGGCGGGTACCAGGTTGAGATTCATTGGGAGAGTCCTTAGAAAATGTTGTCCTTTAACAAAGGAGGTGGCTTACAAAACACTCGTTCGACCTATACTTGAGTATTGCGCATCAGTGTGGGATCCGTACCAGATCGAGTTGACGGAGGAGATAGAGAAGATCCAAAGAAGAGCGGCGCGTTTCGTCACAGGGTTATTTGGTAACCGTGATAGCGTTACGGAGATGTTTAACAAACTCAGGTGGCAGACTCTGCAAGAGAGGCGCTCTGCATCGCGGCGTAGCTTGCTCGCCAGGTTTCGAGAGGGTGCGTTTCTGGATGAGGTATCGAATATATTGCTTCCCCCTACTTATACCTCCCGAGATCACGAATGTAAAATTAGAGAGATTAGAGCGCGCACGGAGGCTTTCAGACAGTCGTTCTTCCCGCGAACCATACGCGACTGGAACAAGAAAGGGAGGTAATGACAATGGCACGTAAAGTGCCCTCCGCCACACACCGTTGGGTGGCTTGCGGAGTATAAATGTAGATGTAGATATAGGATGACATGGTGGCCGGTCGGTATCGTTGGACATTGATGGCCTGTTAGGGAGGAGTTTGGTTTAGTTTACTTTTTTTTTTTAGTAAGATTTATCAGCTTGATTTTAGCTATAGAAGGATGAAAAAAAACTTACTGTTTTTGTAAACTAAAATACGCCACTGTTCTCATTCATAATCCCCCAACCATTCAAGGTTTTTATTTCATTGTGATGATACATGGAGATACCAGCAATTCAAAATTAAATCGTATTAAATTAGTTGATTTTATAATTAACTTAAGTTCTGGAAGTGACTGTAGACATAGGCAACAAAAGCGCCATGAGTAAATTCACAAATTTCATGTATAAAATGAAGGGTGTAGCTCACGATTTGAAGATTCATGACAAAATAATACTTTTATTTACGTAAAGATAGATTTAGAATCACTTGGACGTATATTTATGATTAAAGCAAGTGAGCACTTGGAGTTGGCGACCCTTGGCCAGAATCTTGATTCAAGGCACTTTCGTATCGCAGTTTGTGCGCAATTTTGCGGAACGGGCGCTTGGTTTTATTTTTTTCGAAGTGTGACTTTGGCGCACTGAGAATATTAGACTCGGTTTTGGACGCTGTGTATTGTATCTCTGTAATTTGTAGTATGTCAAACGTCCCCTTTGAACAATTATACATGACTGTGCTTAAACTGACACACAATATTTTTAGCGCAACGCAATGTGACTATCAAAAATCCCTACAAAAGAATGGCCCTGACTAACATTAAACTATACCTTTCACAAATCACTTACCTCACAAAAATCTTCATTACTCGAACTACTGCAATACAGCGAGCGCCACTACTGCCAGCTAAATAATAGATTCAAACTACGGAAGGCACTAAATACTGATAGGCATAGTTAGCAATTGAAAGATGTTAATAGAGAACAAACAATGTATTTACCTTAATAGTCATAATATATATAGCAGTTCATAACATCCATTCTTACAAATATCAAAACTCCGCCATTTCTCTCCCCACATCCACCACTGCTGGCGGCTCACCTCCAACTGCGCAACGCTATGCGCTGTTAACTTTCAGCTGCCCGACACTACAATGGCAGACAACAATGCAAACTAACCACAGACTGCACACAACACAGCCAGTGATTTTCATACAGAGAGCGCTACGTGGCGGCGGCGTTACCAATATAAGAACCTAAACAGCCTACTTACAATATAAGAACCTAAACAGCCTACTTACATATGTTGTAGCCGTTTTAGTTTAGTGTATGTATTGTCTGTGTCATCTATTTTGTTTCTCTTGTCTGTGACTTCTGCGTCACTTCTTGTCTGATGTTGCGTCGTTGCTAACAGCGTTGTGCAAACTTTTATGAACCAAATCTGTTTATGGGGATGTGTACGACATGTTAGAGTAGGTTTTGTTTAATAGGCTTAGGTATGAATGTATATTATTTGAAAGGACGTTAGAATAGAGTGAGCTGTGGCGCGTGATGCACTAATGTCGCCCAAAATGAACACGAGCCAGTCATTGATGCAGGCCGTGTGGGATTAGCCGAGCGGTCTGAGGCGCTGCAGTCATGGACTGAGCGGCTGATTCCGGCGGAGGTTCGAGTCGTCCCTGGGGCATGGGTGTGTGTGTTTGTCCTCAGGATAATTTAGGTTACGTAGTGTGTAAGCTTAGGGACTGACGACCTTAGCAGTTAAGTCCCATAAGATTTCACACACATTTGAACACACATTGGTGCAGAACAAGATAGGACGGCGGAAGAAGTTCATTTAAATAATTCATGAGGGTATATTGTTCTGTCGTTGCAACTACAAAAATTGCGTGATTTTTTGTTTTTTTTTTTTTTGTTTTTTGTTTTGCACCAGACGCGTTTCGCTTTATTGAACTAAAGCATCATCAGTGGTCTGTAATTATTCACATTTTGATTTGCTTTTAGATCGAAAACAGTTCGTTAAGATTAAGCTGATTTGACTTACGATGGCCGGCCAGGGTGGCCAAGCGGTTCTAGGCGCTTCAGTCCGGAACCGTACGACCGCTACGATCGCAGGTTCGAATCCTGCCTCGGGTATGGAAGTGTGTGATGTCCTTAGGTTAGTTAGGTTTAAGTAGCTCTAAGCTTTAGGGGACTGATGACCTCAGATGATAAATCCCATAGTGCTCAGACCCATTTGAGCCATTTTGTACTTACGATGATTTCCGCTTGATTTGTTGCTTGCATTGGTAAATGCTGTTTGCCAGCACATCGTCGTTTTTCTGCGTTAGACTATGATAATTTTGGTCTAATTTTTAGTTTTTCTGCGGCACTATGCATTTCTTATGTTTTTCACGACACACTTTTACGCACACCACTGTATTCTGTTTGTTTTCGTACTTCTAAGCATGTGTTGCGGTTTGTGTTTTGTAGTGTTGGCAACATAACCTTTCCACTACTTTGTCTCTGAAAATGGCTCTGAGCACTATGGGACTTAACATCTGAGGTCATGAGCCCCCTAGAACTTAGAACTACTTAAACCTAACTAACGTAGGGACAGCACTCACAGCCATGCCTGAGGCAGGATCGAACATACGACCGTAGCAGCAGCGCGGTTCCGGACTGAAGCGCCAGAACCGCTCGGCCACACCGGCCAGCTTTGTCTTTCACCTACAACTTCTTAAGATTAGATTACTGTAAGCTTGCAATTCTAATTAACTGTATTTCTGTGTATTTATGTACTGTGTAAGTCACCTTCTGGTCTAACTCACACTCCATTCGACTGCTATGTACTTGTGACCACTTACCATGGTTTCTCCCTCCCCTACAAAAAAAAATCAGTCCCTCCATCGATATCGATATCCCTTCCCTACGCTTACATTTATGATTTTCTATATTTGTGTTTGTGTAAACATTTATTGCAAAAACACGGCACTAAAACGTATGCTAAGGATTGTGCAGAGTACTATGGCGTTCCGTGGTGCAGCGCATCCGTCCATATCACAAGGCGGCTGGCAGGCTTTACGTGTCTTAGCGAGAGCTTGGGTGCGGCTGCCAGCGTGACGTCACAGCAGGGGCGACGTCCCCGGACAATAGACCAGCTGACCTGACGTCACCGCAGTGCCAGATCGGCAGCTGTGAGCTACAAGCGACCCCCCCCCCCCCCCTCTTCCCGCCATGGAGCGACAGTGCAGGCTTCCAGCGGACGCGTTGACATTGGAGCAGCTCAAGGGCGACGGAGGCGTGGATGCAGTCCTGTTCGTCTCTTTCACTCGTGCCAATTGAGAGTGATAAGCAACCGCAGGGATGCCTCGCCTGCAGCCAGCAGGTAACGGAGACTCGCCTCTGACGTCACATGACCACCTGGCACCACCACAGTCTGCGCAAGAGTATTTAGGGAGCCGATCTGAACACAACACCGCTGCTGCCCAGAAAGCAGCGACTGGAGAGTGCCGGACCAATCGATTGACATCTCCGGACACCTGCCATGACACTGACAACTGCTGCTGGAGGACTGTCTTCAACAAGGACAACCGTTTGTTATCTGCTGCAACATCTCTGGTCAGTCAATAGTCCAGATGCCTACGTGTTGCTGACATAGATGGAGACAGGTCCTTCCCCGAAACTGCTGCCACTACCGATTATGTTTAGCAACAAATCACCCACTACACCTGCCACATCCAACCTGTTAATACTTCTTGACTGTAGTGCTGTGTTTATTTGTCCATCTAATGTTTAAGTTAGTTTTTGGACTCACTAAAGGCCCTTCAGAAGGGAGAAATAGGAGACTTAAAATATTTTTGTGTTTTTTAGTTCCTATTGTTGTGTGCCTTGCTGTATTTATTTTATTAGGTTAAAGGTAATCTTTTAAGGGACAACTCTATTTTTAGATGTGTACTGGGGTAAAAGGTCACTCTCATCTAAAATCTAAGATTGACAAAAGGTCACACAAAAAAATACACTAATAATGAAACCACCTGTTAAAATTGACACATGTATTTATTATGTCTGTGTCATTTGTGTAAAGTCTCACTATATTACACGTTTCATGTACATTTTGCTTATTTTGTGTTTACACTATTTGAGGCGGAGACTGCTCAATGCTCAAAGATATTGTATTGTAGTTAGGGAAAACAATCATCTCTGACCTCAACTTTGATGTGACTGGGTTAGATAAATGTCTCTATGATCTTTTAAACGTACGATCATTGTATTTACGTTCAGGGGTGTATGTCAAAGACGTGAGGGCCCACAGGAACAATTTCGACACCCAGAAAAATCACAAAACTTTTGCAGGCATGCAGGCATGCAGCAGTGAGTGTGTGTACGAACCATGGTTGAATGAGTAAAAGAGGAGGTGTAGTTTTTGTTTTGGTTTTTGGTTGGCAAAGTCGGCCATCTGAAGTTTGACAATTCCAGCACGGGCTATCGTGCCTGTGAATCATACTGGTTGGCCAGACTAGCATATGGATGCACCTCACACTTTTTCGGGGCTCTGAGAGGGAAGTTTCCCGCTTTCTAATAATCAACCGCCAGTCAGCGTAGTTTGCAAGTTTTCGTGGACGCGTCAGGACATTACAGTTGCCGCAGTGCGCCGTTCATTGCCCACAGCCCGCCGCTTTCTGCTGCCATCTGAATCAAGGTGAAGTATTCCTGCAACGGCGTAGGGTTGTTAAATGATATTCACAGCTCCCTTTTCTCCGTGCACCATAGTTTGCGTGCACTTGGTCGTAGCTGATTCCATTTGAATAGAATTGTGCCTCACAGTGGATTCACTTAAGCAAAGTGAGATTCCCTTTTAAGAGGGATTAATTCAGACGTGAATTTGTGTATTTTCCACCCCAATAAATGCTTTGCCACTCAAACATCATCCTTTTTTTCTAATTTATGTTTCGCATTTTCTTAGTACGTTTTATCAGTTCGACTATAGTTATGAAAGAATGAATAAAAACTTGTTATTATTTTTGAAAACTTAAATACACCATAGGTCTCATTCGTACTCCTCCAAACATTCACGTTTTTTATTTTATTGTGGTAATACATGGATACAGCAGCAATTCAAAATTCAACCGTATTAAATTAGTTAATTTGATAATCAATTTGCGTTCTGAAAGTGACTGCAGACATAGACAACAAAAGCGCCATTAGTAAGTTCACTAATTTCATATATAAAAATGAGGGCTGTAGCTCACTATTTGAAGATTGTTGAGGAGATAATACTTTTGTTTAGGTAAAGATAATAACATTTAGCGACCACTTGTACATTCCAGTACTTTCTTTAATGTCTTCTATCCACTTTCTCATTGTTTTCCTCTACGTTCGAACTAGATCTACATGTTTACTCTGCAAATCACACTTAAGCGCCTGGAAGACGGTTCTTCAAACCATCTTCAGACTGTTTCTTTACCTCGTGTTCTTCCGAACATTACAATTATTTTACAGTCTGCCTTCTGCTCTAATTATACTCCCAAAGTATCTGAATTCCATCTGCAGTATTTTGACCTTCAAATATATTTTTGGTGATATTTTTCTCTGTAACTGTTCTATTCTTTTCTTTTTCAGACCACTCCTGAGACAACTCTTCAGCAAATTTAATAGACCCTTATTTTTCTTCACTTTCACAAATGATAGCAATGCCGTATAGACTAAAGAGTAAGGGCGGTAGACTACATCCCTGCCTCACACCCCTTTTAATCTGAGCACTTCGTTCTTGGTCTTTCAGTCTTATTCTTCCCTTTTGGTTCTTGTACATATTATTATCCGTCTTTCCCTGTAGCTTATGCTTATTTTTTTCAGAATTTCGAACATCATTCACCATTCTACATCATCGAATGCATTTTCCACGTCGACGAATCCTAAGAATGCGTCTCGATTTTTATTTGGTCTTGTTTCCATTATCAACTGCAACATCAGAACTGCCTCTCTTGTGCCTTTGCCTTTCCTAAAGCCAAATTGATCTACCAGATGATTTTCTTTTCCGTCCTGTATATTATTCTAGCAGTAGTTGGCCCGCATCTCGTGGTCGTACGGTAGCGTTCTCGCTTCCCACGCCTGGGTTCCCGGGTTCGATTCCCGGCGGGGTCAGGGATTTTCTCTGCCTCGTGATGGCTGGGTGTTGTGTGCTGTCCTTAGGTTAGTTAGATTTAAGTAGTTCTAAGTTCTAGGGGACTGATGGCCATAGATGTTAAGTCCCATAGTGCTCAGAGCCATTTGAACCAACCTAGCAGTAGTTGGCTCTTGCTATTTTTGGAATTGTGTGGATGATGTTTTTGTGGAAGTCTGATGCGTTCTACGCACCAAAGTGAGAAATCGTTTTGTTGCCACTTCCCCCAATAATTTTACAAATTCTCATGGAATGTTATGAATCCCTTCTTTGAGCTCAAGTCTTCCAGAACTCTTTAAATTCAGTCTCCAATGCTGAGTCTCTTGATCCCCTATCTTTCCAACGCCGACGCATATTTCTTTTCCTATTAAGACGATGGTTCAAAACAGAGTCCGGCCATCCTGATTTAGCTTTTACGTGATTTCCCTAAGTCACTTCAAGTAAATGCCGGGATGGTTCTTTTGAAAGAGACCGGACGATTGCCTTCCCCATCCTTCCGTCATCCGAGCTTGTGCTCCGTCTCTAATGACCTCGTTGTCGACGGGACGTTAAACGCTAATCTTCTCCTCCTCCTCCTTTCTGTTACGTCATTAGACAATTACTCACCCTCACAGAAGCCTTCAGCGTACTCTTCCCAACTATCCGCTCTCTCCTCTGCGTTTAACAACGGAATTCCCATCACGCTCGTAATGCTACCCCCAATCTTTTAATTTCACTGAAATTTGTTTTGACTTTTCCGTATGCGAAATCAGTCCTTATGACGATTACTTCTTTTTCGAATTCTTCATATTTCTCTTGCAACCATTTCACCCTGGTCTTCCCCGCTTCCTATATGGTGACAATTATCGAACTATATGGAAGAAAACTCAAATTAGTTACAAACTATGGCGTGCACGCACTTGATTCAACATGTGACCGTCACTACAGATATTCAGATTCAGGTTATGACACGTTCGATAGGCCTGTAATCATTGGCGATGATGTGGCGCATACGAATAGCCAAATTCCGCATGGCCTGCTGAAGTGTCGGAACATCGATGATGATGGCTGTTTTAAGCACACCAATGGTTTCGGGGATATTGCTGTACACCTTGTCTTTAATATAGCCCCACAAAAAGGAGTCACACGTGTTCAGAACCGGAGAATATTGCGGCTAGTTGAGGCTCATTCCAGTGGCCTTTGGGCACTCCAGGATCAGAATGCGGTTTCCAGAGTGCTCGTCCAGGACATCAGGCACTCTCCTGCTTCGATGGGGTCGAGTTCCGTCTCGCATGAACCACATCTTGTCGAAGTCTGGGTCACTTGGGGAACGGGGCTGAAATCATCTTCCAAAACCTTCACATACCTTTCGGTAGCCACCGGACTATCCAGCAATATCGCAACGATTGTTCTGTGACTGGACATGGCACACCACACATTGCACGTTGAGAGTGAAGAGACCTCCCTATCGCGAAGTGCGCATTCTCAGTCCCACAAATGCGTCAGTTTTGCTTATTGACGAACCCGTCCAAATGAAAGTGGGCTTCGCCGCTAAGCAAAATCATACAGCCCATATTAATTCCCATAATTCCCCACGACATACCATGTAGTTTGAACGTCCTAACGCGAACCGTTCAGAAGTTATGAGGATTTTATTTCGTATACTTCAATAATCGTCACCCCGCGTTTATTTCATTCCGAAGTGACCCATACTGCTCTATTACTTTCTTCCTCGGAACATATTTGTACTTCCTGCTTTAGTCCAAAAATTTAAGGGGCTCCGGAGCGCCCTATACTTGCAATATTAAAATAACGATTATAAATTACATCTTTCCTCACAAAGTATTTGAGGTAGGAAGTTGAACTTTTTACAGATTATTTATTGGAATATGAGCTACAACTTAACACAGGGATTTTACAAAATTGTAGTTCAGTTATTAAAGATGATTTTTTTTTTCAATTTTAATGAAAATTCACAACATTTTTTTGCAATTTTTTATTTATATATTCAAAAATATACAGTTTTTTGGAAAAAGGCTGTGTTAAATTATGCAGAAGGTACTGTGTAACATTTACTGAAAGTTTGAAACAAATATGTTTGGAAGATCCTTAGAAAACATGTAATTAGTATGAGAAAATAAAAGTTTTGGGAATCGAGCGACAAAGATTGGATTAACTTTTTAGTGCATTCCAGGTCCATAGGATGGATTATCTTCATCCTCTGCAAACTCCTCCTCAAGATTCCTCTTGTTCCTCCTCCTGTTTACTCTTGCTTGTATTTCTAGACTCTTTACAGCCCTGTCTGCAGCCCGAAGGCGTTCCTTGTCTAAAGCAAGCATCGCTCGTACCATATTAGAACCTATCTTCATTCCCATATTTTTAAATACCTTGCACCTTACAATGTTACCATCATTGAAAGTCGCAACAGCAACTTTACTTTTACTCATTATTATACTTCAACAAAACAGAGACTCAAGAAACAGAATTAATTACGAATATTTTAGAGATAACGACAGAGTAAATAAACATGAAACAATCGACAGTCACACCAGCGATATATATTGAACCATCACAGGTTAGCCACAACACATACTTTATCTCACATCACTAAAATGTACCTGATGAACACGGACGTTAATAATAACACCATTTGACAGCAGTTTAACAGCGCCACAGTGGGTCACGCCCATGTAGAACACATTTCAAAAAAAAATTTAAAAATAGTTGTAGTCTTTGGAATTGAATAAATTATATATCTATTTCTGCAGATTCAGAAAACGCAAAAAAGTAAAAATTGAACTTTTCATGATTTTGAGCCTTTCCGGAGCCCCTTAAGTACTTACTGAATGTTTCTTCGCAGTTACCTTCCTTCTACCTACGTTTATATTCCAACGTGTCTGATTGCTCTTTTTAGAGACATACGCTTCTCTTCAACAACAGCAGTTGATGTATAAATATTTATTAATTTAGTTGCAACGGGGTCCACAGTTGTAATAATCTTCTTCAAGGAATTAACTTCCTGGAGTGATTGTTTATCATTCCCATGTTGTTTCTTATTTTATGGTTCAGCAGTATAGCCATTTTCAAGCAACTGCATACACGTCAGAAAAACGTAGTTACAATACAAAGCAATCGTTGGCTATAGTCACCAGAATAAAAGTAAACTAAAAAGAGAAGAGCAAGTGCAATTACAGCAGCCGAAGAGCTTATATGACTAACGTATACAGTTAACGGGTTAAACATAGTAAGTGCCCTTTTCATTCTGATTTTAGTCCGAATTTATTCTGGTGGCTCTAACAAATGGTTGCTTTGTGCTCTGTTTTCTACTTTTGTTCTCATATGCTTGAAAACTGCTAAACAGATACAAAGCAAAAATGAAATAGTAACGAAAAATAGCCACTGTAGAGAACTTATTTTTTTCAAGTAATTTAAAATATTAGTACCATGGATGCAATGTCCACAATCCTTCTTTCCACGAACAATACGAGTCTGGTATAGAAGGGAGAACCGATAGAGGTACTCAAGGTACCCTCCGCCACACACCGTCAGGTGGCTTGCGGAGTATGGATGTGGATGTAGATTACAGCGGACTGCCTGTGGGTCTACTGTAAATGACCAAATCCTCAGTTTTATCCTATGTTCTTGTACAATATGATGTGGCACCATACCAAGACAACTTTTGTTAACTGCCTCTGGGTATGGAAGCCTACGCAATTATAACTGAAATGACTCTTTTAGCCATGTTTCTTCTGTTTTATTGAGTGAAAAGTAAAACATTTTCTCGTCCATTCCGTTACATACATGTATCACCAGAAATTGCAAATTTTCCAGTAACGCTGTACATATAAATAAAAAAATTAACTGGGAGATCATATAGGGCCAACAACGGAACACAGAAAGGCTGACTGAAAGTCTACTAGTAAGGCAATGTTTTTCGGACGGCCGGTAACACAGTCGTGTGGTCGGTAGTGGATGGGATTGAGGGTAAGGTAAACGGTTCTTTTCCCCACTGCCCCTCTTGGTACTCCCAGGCTGCAGTTTTTCAGGTAAAGGCACTGTAGATGATCAAAAAATTGTCAGGTTTCGTATGTTCAGCAAGTTATTTGCTAATGTGCTGCTTTGTATGGCACGTTCGTCAAACAGAGACATTGTTCGACATGTTTAAGAGAAATTTTGATTGACGACCGATCTGATAACACTTTCACTTGCTAAACAAAAACCAGCTGATTGCGAAACTTCGACGACGACGGACCGTACGAATGTTGATGTTTCTCCATCCATTCTGAGCGAAAATGAATTTTTATTGCCGTTTATCTCTTTGTTTCAACCACAGCCAAACCAACACCAGACCAGGTAGACTTTATATATTGACTGATGGAAGTGTGGAGCGCGTAAAAAAAAAAAAAAAAAAAAAAAAAAAAAAAAAAAAAAAAAAATTCACATGAATTCAGCGAAAGGACTCAGTAGTGAGTTACAAACTGCTACGAACAGTTCACCTATCACAATGGCTTTTGGAAACTGAGACCAAAGGGTTATGTGTACAAATGAGAAGCTCAGGCAACACTACCAAAATGGTAGATAGGTTGCGTCTTTCTCATCCAAAAAATACACAGGAAGATGAAAAAAAAAATCTGTATTCTATGTGCTGGAATAAATTTCCACACAGCTGTGTCTTTTTCTTTTTTTTTTCAGTGTGAGAGCGAGTAATTGTAACACGTAATTAAAAGTTTGACTGTTCATTCGGAGAAAGTTGATGTAATCATCAGGTTCTGAATAGCTCAACTAACAAATTTTCGTGGCTAAGTTCACCTGTCAGTCTAAAACTTTTCTTGTACCAGAGTCTTGTTTTCTTTTTCTTTTTTATTGATAGTGCTAAAGGCAACACAAGAAAAACGTTGTCTTCATTGGTAGCCATTCCCACTACTGTCAAAATAATACGCGGCGAGGTACTACGTCAGAGCTGCTTCAGAAGTGAGGTTAAGTTTTAGAAACTTGATTTGACCATCTGCATGTTTGTTTGACAAACACGGAAATGAAGATAGGGAATTTGACAAGAAATGTGACTAACAAGAAATGTACTCGCATTTGCGAACATGGACAAACATTAGCTATGTAAGCCGGCCGTGGTAGCCGAGCGGTTCTAGGCGCTTCAGTCTGGAACCGCGCGACCGCTACGGTCGCAGGTTCGAATCCTGCCTCGGGCATGGATGTGTGTGATGTCCTTAGGTTAGTTAGGTTTAAGTAGTTCTAAGTTCTAGGGGATTGATGACCTCAGATGTTAAGTCCCATAGTGCTCACAGCCATTTGAATTCAGCTATTTAATGGAATGGAGACAAATATACCTGCCGGTCCTCAGCTTATTGTTGGCTGCCCCTTACCATTTGGCTGCCTGTGCACGACTCACGACCAGGCCTAAACCTCCATATGTCGTCAGTCACGCGTCCACAACCTGTACTCGTACCTTATGTATATTCCCGTACAGCTAGACATGTTACGTGAAAGTCGCATGTCCCAAGGAACTTGGCATCGTATTCCGGAATAACAAAGGCATTGGAATATTGTAGAAATCTGTTCGTTTGCTGCGGCTCTTAAGCCTAGTTTACACTACGACATTGGGTTGCGCCACTCGTTTCGTGGAATGAGTTGCACGCAAATGGTTTCGTATTTGACTGTAGACACGGCGAAACCAGTGTGTACCTCAGTTTCGTCGTTTTGTGGGTCCCTGAGTCGAGTCTGAAATGAAAGTTTTGGCAGCTGCACGTCGCACGAGATGCGATGGAGTTAAAGTTTGTTGCGTGGAATCGGTGCATAAGAAAAAAATAAGAAACGTGTTTCGATTCGTGACTGGACGAAAAAAAAGGTCACCTCGGTTGCTTAGCATCCTTGCTGAAATAATTTTTAACGGAAGATGCCAGAAGTTCTGTTAATTATCTTAGAATGTCACCAGAACTGTTCACGTTCTTCTACATAGAGTTAACTATGCGATAAGGAATATAGGTACTGTAGTGCGTGAAGCAATGTCGCCAGAACTGAAATTATGTGCCGGCCAGGGTGGCCGAGCGGTTCTAGGCGCTTCGGATGTGTGTGATGTCCTTAGATTAGTTAGGTTTAAGTAGTTCTAAGTTCTAGGGGACTGATGACCTCAGAAGTTAAGTCGCATAGTGCTCAGAGCCTTTGTTTTTTTTTCTTTTTTTTTTTTAAATTATGTACCATTGCGTGCATTAAAATCGAGAACACTCAGCATGCTATAAGATACGGTTTTAGTTGGTGATGACGCTATTTCATTAACACCAATGATTATTAACATTAACAGTAATAATTATTAGCATGAGCAACAATAATTATTCGAAGCAGGCCGCATTAAGAAGAGAATGGTTTGCAAACTACTCTCTTGAAGACAGATCTGTACAATGGCAATATTTCAAAATTCTAACATATGTGAATGTGCAGCACTGCAGCGACGTTTTAAATAGATGAATATTGAATAAAGAATGCAGCTTCTTGAATTTGTATAGCCTTCCCATCTGTCAACATTATTCCTTAACAAAGAGTTGGCCAACTCGTACGATGTGATTTTAGTCTTGTAGACGAGAGCATTGCCACAGCTACAAATACACTCGCTTGTATTTTTCTTAATTCAGTTGCATATGTGCTCCTAACTCAATAAATTTTGCCCTGCAGCTCAGATATTGTCAAACCATCTGTTGTGTACATAGTTCCGTGTAGTCAGCGTGTACACATCTTTCCCAATAGAGCGCGCCCCGCTAAGCACAACAGTGCAGGCGCAGCGCTCGTCCATCTCCGCACTACGAGATGGCACTGTCTTAGAGACGGACCAAATTCTGCTTCCGTCGATCCTCGTATTAATACGCCTCGCAGCCAATGAGATTGCTGCTAACGTAGAACCTTTTCTCCTCGCGGATCACACTAGTGCAGTGATACCTGAATGCGTGAGGTATTATGACGAGTGTACAGACCTCCGATTAGTCGGTCTGCATTTGTCTGCATTTGTATGCACCAGTCTGTACCAGTCTGCATTAGTCCGTACCAGTCTATAGTCAATTTTCAGTCTGCGCCTAATAAGATTATCATATTCCTGTACATAGCCATGAAGATAAACGTATAGACACTTTGTCAAGTATCAGAGCTATGTGAGAATAAGATTACCGTACCAAGACCAAAGGAACTTCAGATTGTCAATTGTAAACAGCATCCAGAATCAAGTTATGTAATATATATGTTTTTTATTATTTTAATAAATGTGTGTGAAAATTAATCAAGTTCCGTTTAAAGTTGGTCACCGTCAATCTGCTACTCTAAGCGTGTAAGTGGCATTTCTATCGTCTGATCTAACGGCAGAAGATAAACACGCGACGATAAGACCACGAGACATACTGCTTACACTCGCCTACTTCGTTAGAGCGACAAGTCAAATAATCTGATGGTGTCTGTACCGAAGGTCTTACAGTACGCACACCACACCATCTATGTTATAATCGCACTTGACGGTCTATGCGGCAGCAATATGTTGTTTATTTTTGTAATCAGCATCACTGAAATGCCACAAACACCTAGGCAAAGCATAGATATCGAAAAAGCGAACATTATTCTCCGTTTCCCACTTCATATTTCAGTTTATCTGCACTCTACGAACACACATAACCTCAAACTCACACAACTAGTGTCGCCAAAGTTGGAACACGCCGAAAGTGTTATAGTTTCACCAACGAGTTGCGCAAACGCGCGGCGCGCATGCGCCGTGGCCGGTAGCGCAGTTGCCTGCAACCTAGTGTCGTCGTGTAAACTAGGCTTTAGACCAGGGGCGGGCAGGAATTCTGCACGTGTGCGGTGCACATGCACGTGTGCAGTTAACAGGTGTTCTGCGCGCACACAGGGGCAAGCTGGCCACCCGCTTCTCTCCCCTCCCCACCATACCGTCTCTCCGCTTCTTCCTCTGTAATGCGTTTTGTTTCCTGGCCTGCTTTATTGAATGAAGGAATAAGGTTAGTAGGAGTGCTTGAAAGTAATCGTGGTTTGAAAGAGTACCTATTACCTACGATACGTTTTAATTAATTATCACAGGTGGAGTGGAACAAAATTTCTACATACAGACAAACGCAAACAGTTACTTAAATTTTCATTACTGATGTTTGCTCTTAACCGAGACTTTCATTACAGAAAAAAATCTCTCGCAAACGTATGTCGAGCGAAACATTGACATTATCTTCATGGCTTCACGATGGAGACGAGGAAACTCTTGCTGTGGAAAGTCGTGATAAAAATCTATTACACGTCTTGCCAAAAGGAACTTGTCTCTCAGACGAGAATTACGCTGTAGATCTATTAATTCCATTTGCAAACTGGGATGAATATCATCTACAGAAACAGCAGATTGTCTCGAGGACTATTCAAAACCTTGGCATAAGTAAGATATATCCCCAAATCGCTTGAGAAATTCCTCTTTTATTGCACCAAGAACTGCAACATACTGAAATTTATTATAATGGCGTTGAATATTAAACTTCCGCTGACCAGCCAGAATACTGCCACATATTATACATTTCCAATTTTCACGTTTTTGCACAGAGAAAAAAATGATTCTCCCATTCCTTTTTAAAAAATAGCAAATCTCCAATTCTCCGTTTCCTTGATTCACTCTGCATTTTCCGGTTCTTGAAATACAAGGTTCACTACGTAGTGGTCGCTTCGCTTCAACGTCCGCAGCTTAGCCTGGTACTACACTGCCGCAACCTGCCGCACCCTGCCGGCTGTCGCCACTGCCCCTGTCGACGATTGCAAGCGAGCAGCACACGTGCAGCGCTGTGTGCTCATGAGCCGCGTGCAACGTTTGCCCGCCCCTGCTTTAGACACAGAGAGTGAGACAGGTGCTGGACTCACCCCGGTTTGCCTGCACTGAGACGAATAGGAGGAGCGCCGCCCAGAGGTAGGTTGCGCCCTTCATGGCGGCTGCCGCGCTGCGCAGCTGATGACGTAGCGTCCTCGCATCGACGCCGACGCCCTATATATATATGTATGCCGCACCGACGCCCCCTCCACGTCGCCCCGACTGACGCGGGTCGCCACAAGGGGACGGTTGTCCTCTGTACCCAGGGGTACTCTTATCGTTTCTAATTACAAATACGGCGTAGTGTTTCCAAATATCTCACGTCCAGATCTCCTCATTGCTCTTTGTTTCTTTCCGGGGAACTTACAGTACTCAAAGGGGGACGGATTTGATTACCTGTCCAATACTGCAGTGTACAGCGAGGTGTTAAAAGAAATATGGATTTTCTAAGAAAGAACGATTTATACATCCTTCGAGTTTTAGAGCCAGTCGTATTCGACGGCAACAGTGCAGTCAAAATATTCTGCTACAAGAGCACAAACGAGCAGTCTTTGACCAGATGTACGGAGCGAAGGGACTTCGAAGCGTAGGTTACACATTTTATGGCAGGGCAAGTACACCATTAGATCAAGCGTGCACACACACCCACACACACCTATGTAATGCGGAACTGTGTTGTCAGTAGAGGACAGTAACAGCAGAATGGATCGATCAGGGCACTTGAAACTGAAACGTCCCCTTAGAATACATGACTGTGCTTATACTGACACACAATATTTTTAGCGCAACGCAATCTGACTTTCAAAAATCCCTACAAAAGAATTGCCCTGACTAACATTAACCTACACCTTTCACAAATCACATACCTCACAAAAATCTTCGTTACTCAAGCTACTGCAATACAGCGAGCGCCACTACTGCCAGCTAAATAAAAGGTTCAAACTACTGAAGGCACTAACTACTGATAGGAATAGTTAGCAAATGAAAGATTTTGATGGAGAACAAACAATGTATTTACCTTAATAGTGTTGAAAAGTCATAATATATATAGCAGTTCATGACATCCCGTCTTACAAATTTCAAAACTCCGCCATTTCTCGCCCCACATCCACCACTGCTGGCGGCTCACCTCCAACTGCGCAACGCTACGCGCTGTTAACATCCAACTGCCCAACACTACAATGGCAGACAACAATGCAAACTAGCCACAGACTGCACACAGCACAGCCAGTGATTTTCATACAGAGCACTATGTGGCGTTACCAATATAAAAACCTAAACAGTCTACTTACAAAACGTCCGCTCAAAACTCTGGCATCTCTCCCCCCACATCCACCACTGCTGGCGGCTCACCCCCAAGTTCCCAACGCTACACACTGTTCACATCCAACTGCCCAACACTACACAAGCGAATATTCCAACAATGAGTCCAACCAGCCACAGACTGCACACAGTACATTCAGTGATTTTCGTACAGAGCGCTATGTGGCGTTACCAACATTAAAACCTAAACAGCCTACTATGACGTATATATAATTTACGGTGCCTACAGTGTCACGTCTTTCAGTGTCACACAAATTTTTATTTTTAAACGGGATCACTTAAGACTATTTCCATGGGTTCGCCCCTCAATTTTCTCCCTCATATCACAAAATTGTCGTCTGATGTAGTACAAACTGGAAAAATAAATTCATTTTAAAGCACAGTTTCGTATATAATTTATATTCAAAACCTTACACCTGTGTCACAGAACAAATCCTACATCGAGAATAATTTACACAAGTTTAAGGGAAGAAAAGCTTTCGATAATTATTACAGTATTTAAATAACATCAAAATATGAACAGGCTGAAATGAACAAACAGTACATGAGACTATATTAATCAATTCAACTGTAAAAAGCTAAGGAGCATATTATTAGCAAAAGTGAAATGGCAAAATGAACACTTCTCAATTGGGAGTAAATCAAAACAATCAGAATGGCTGAAAGAGAGCGCAATAACATGAGCCATAATCGAATAAGAGCTAAGCAACTAAGCAAATAAGAGAATAGGCAAAAATGAGATGCCAACAAAATAAGAGCTGGCCGAACTCCGTCGGCACTTATATAGGGTTGCGCTCGTGGCGGCACCTCGCGGCCCGTACGCAACACGCGCGCCTGCGATCGCAATGCACTCTTAGGCTAGGCGCGCACAGGCGACTTTTCAGTCGGCGCGACTTAACAATCGCTGTCGCGGAAGTACATTGTGGTGCGCACACAGCGGCAGGAATATCGCAACTACTCTCAGTACCAGCATGGATTTCATCGAAACAGCTTGTTTGGTGGCGCTTTTACTGCGAAGAAGAGCGAGAAAACAGCGCAAATGTCGTTAATGGGTGCATCCGATTGTAAATCAAAGACTAGTGAGCCTGTATGAATAAGAGCTGATGCGTGTGGTATGCAGATAAGGGATTATTTTGCAAACTACTTTGTGACTCCACAAGGATCAGTATCTTGGCAATATGAAAAAATTTAAATTGTTGTAACTGTGATATCTACATGTATGAATAAAATAAGTGAACCATGAAATACCTTTGTTAGTCTTTCTGGTCCAGGCAGTTCAGTCCAGTTCCGAATTAGGCTGCAGCATACTTCTCCCCATAGTTTCTCTTTCAAAGTGCGATCACTGTATTCTTTTAATTTCCTGTTGTAGAGAGCTGATCGCTTTTCTACTTCTGCAATTAGTCTTTCTGAATCGACATGACAACTTACAATGTCATCCGTAGTGCAAATCCCGTTATCAGATATGCTGCTGGCGCATTAAACTTGTTTGTATGCAACACAGAGCGAGAGCGACTGACACAAATCGCGTCGCTAGTGCGCGCGGGCCCATGCCAGTGCCTGTGAATCATTCCACACCTGCGACAATCGCGTCACACGTGAAATAGGGCCGGTTACGTCTTTTAAATCGCTGCTACTTTTTTGTCGCATGTGCGCGCGCTCCTATTCAAGCCACTGTGTTTCATTCTTGCGACAAATAAATCGCGCGACGGAAAATCGCCAGTGCGCGCCTAGCCTTAGCGCTCGCGGCGGCGTCTAGCGGCCCGTACGCAAGTTGTGCGATTGCTGTCGCAGGTCGGCCCTTAATCTATGATGTTACATTACTTACAAGCTCAGTGTCTTTGGGTGTAACCTAACAGTTCCCTCTTAGACAATCTGTCCCTCCTAAACCTGTACCAAGCGACTGTTGGTGATGTGATTGTAAATTGGGAACGCGAGTAAACAACCACAGCTAAATCACTACCAGGCTAAGTATACCTCATGGTCTGACGGATTGGAACTGTTGAGTGTGTAAAAAAAATTTGCATGAAATCAGCGGAAGGAATCAATCATGAGTTTCATACTGCTGCCAGCAACTCTGCTCGCACAATGACTATGCGCAGGCAGTTAAAAACAATGGGGTTTGCCGAAAGCCTGGAGAACGACACTTTCGATCATGTGAAGTGGAAACAGTGACGTGCGAGAGGGGGTATTACAGTACGGGGATGTTTTTCGTGGTTAGGGTGCGATCCTCTTATTGCACTGAAGGAAACGCTAAATGTGGAAGGAACTGAACACATTTTATGGCATTGTGTACTGCGTAAAGTAGAGCAACAGTTCGGGGACGATCATCGTATTAGCATCACAATGCACCCCCTTATAAAGCACCATTCGTGTGGTAATCCTCGAAAGGGGTGATCTGCCTAAAGTCCCGACATCAACCCAATGGTACACCTTTGGGATGAGTTAGAACTTCATCTTTGCTTCAGACTACAGCGTCCAACGACCAAATGAAAGAGTCGTCAACAGGGCTCGAGCCGTCACAAAGGCAAACGGTGGACACACCCCATTCATTGAAGTTCATCAATATGTGTCCGGATACTTTTGCTCAGATAGCGTAAATACTATTGAAGGCTGCACTGAATTTCAAACTGACAGATACATAATATTTTTCAACGTAGCTAGCAAATCTCTGCTAACCACCGTCATTGTGTGTGCCAGTCGTAAATCTCTTGCCTCCCCCCCCTCCCCCCCCCCAGATGTTCTTTCAGCTTGCCGAAGAGATGGTAATCGCCTGATCCAAGAACTGGACTTCTTGATCAGCGAAACCGACGTCTGTGCCTCCTTGGTCAAATTGTCGACAGCGTTTCCCTACGGCGGGACGTGACACAGCATTTGGTCGATACACTCCTCAATTTCGCGGGTAGTCTCTGTGGATTCAGAGTTCCTGCTTCCAAGAGTCGTACTGCCATTAGGACTACGCTTCCAGTTGCTGCGCCATTTCACTCCAACACGCTCCAACGGCGTCATGCACTTCTTATCCGTACACCAATAGTGATGTCATTTTGGGAATTGGAAATTTGTGGTAAGTTCGTATGGGACCAAACTGCTGTGGGTCATCGGTCCATTGGCTCACACACTACTTAATTTAACTTAAACTTACGCTAAGGAACACACACACAAACACACCTATTCCGCAGGGAGGACTCGAACCTCCGACGGGGGTAGCAGCGCGAACCGTGGCAAGGCTCCCTTTAGACCGCGCAGCTGCCCCGCGCGGAAATGCCATTTTGGCTTGTATGTTATCGATACACACGTCAGAGACATAGAAAGTTACGCCTCTGTTAAACAATCTTTTGTCTTGTCGTGACACAGTCTTTGCCTCTGCGCATTCTGATTCATTCTTAGTTGAAGTGTGTTAGGTGATAGACGCATTCAGCAGTGCTGTATTGACTTGTGAGCGTATCTGTTAGATGAAAAAAGATTTATTGTAAAGGTCAGCAAGGATGAATATGATGTATGTACTGGAAGGCGAAAAAGGTAAGACCGCAGCATTGCACAGGTAGTTTGTAGGAATGATTATTGTCAGCTAGTTAACTTTGTTCACTTGCTCAGAGCTGAGAGAAAGACTACCCACCCCACTTCCCTGATTAATGAATTAAGATTTCAACTGATTAAGTTCTTTCATTTCTTATAGAAATTTTCTGTTAAAATTTTATCTTTCTAAATCATTCCTCACTTTGTGAAGCAAAGTGTTGTTCAGACCAATGTTATGTGTGAAGGTCCCGCAAAGTTCTACTCAGTCTTTTTGAATATATACTTCATTATAAAATGGTTGTTCAAAAATGGCTCTAAGCACTAGGGGACTTAACATCTGAGGTCATCAGTCCCCTAGACTTAGAACTACTTAAACCTAACTAACCTAAGGACATCACACACGTCCATGCCCGAGGCGGGATTCGAACCTGCGACCGTCGCAGCAGCGCGGTTCGGGACTGAAGCGCCTAGAACCGCACGGCCACAACGGCCGGCAAAATGGTTGTCTTGGAACATCATTTCATACGAAAAGTTACACTCTGTAGCTTCGCTTCTTGAAGACAGTAATGTGAATCAACTTATCGATATGTAACTATAATGGAACCACTATACGTGCTCATAGAATTGTAATTACTGTTATCTTTGTATCGTAGTATATAAGAAAAAGATTTCTTTGTTTCATGCTCTTGTCTTCTTCTTTGTCTTCTGTGTCTGGTTGGTTCTGACGTCCCGTCTGACGGTCACATACAGATCACGGTCTGTAAGTAATTATTTCAATTATATGTAAAGTCATGACAATTTTTGTTACATATATATGCAAATAACTTGGTAGTATGTGTTTTTTCATTAACAAAAACTACCTTCTCTGACCCATAATTATCATTTACGTAATAGTTAAATGTTTCCCTGGCCATTTTGTGTAAGTTCATTGTTGCAGCGAAGCCGTTGGTGTTAAAACTGATAAAACTTTTAATAATCATTTAATTGAAAAAAAGTATTAAAGACAAAAATTCAAATAAATGCAGAACGGTGTCTCGTAACATTTTTTCCATTTCTTTTTGTAGGCTAGAGGTACAGTTGTATTAAAAACAATTATTTCAATTGTATACGCTGCCATTGCACACAGGCAGCTCTCCTGGAGCATCAAGCCTCACAAAGAAAAATAAATACTTTATTGAGCATTATATTCAATATGCTTATAACGTAACATTAAAGAAAGGTTTTATATCCATCGTAAGACGGATGTCTTCACGTTGGAACAAGTATAATGTTTCCGGTGAGAAAATTTAGTCGTGGCTTTTAAAGAACATAAGGTTTTTTTAACAATTTCATTCCAGATTTAACAGGATATTTATTTCATTCACTTTTTCAAAAAGTTACGCGATATCTCCACAATCACACTGTTTATGATTTACGCATTACCACATGTGGTATGCAACAGTCGGGAATTTTATTTATAAATAGAAAACTAGCTTAGTCGCTGCCCGCTTGCTGTTCGCTGTTGTGCTTTCGAGAGATCTAACAACGTTGTCAGGATGTGGGGTAAATGGAAATTTTGATTAGGGCCAGATAATTGTTTTATTTCAGTTACGCATTTAATATAAGGCAAGTTGTATTCAGATCAGTTACAGTTTTGGTCGAATTAGGTTTTGTTTAGTCAAAGGTTAGCATACGAGTTTAAGATGGATAACAGTTTATGGGGACATAGTTTTGGTAATACGTAGACTTTTACAGAGTGGCTAATTCCATGTATAAACAAAATATACAAATCGAGTCTGCAGGGAACCTGGAACATTTACTCTCTTCTGAAAGTGAGCCAGTCTTGTGGGTACTAGTCTTAGCGTGGGACGACATGTGTAACTTACTTTCTACAGTCCTTGCGTACTTTCGGAGGCTATGTGGTAACAATACGATAAGTAAACAAACTCTGTTCTTCTGTCACTCCCCTCTCTCTTCTTTTGATAATGGTTCACAACATGTTCTTTCAGCTATTGTGACGATACAGGCGGAAAGTCCACCTGTTGATTCATTTCGCGATTGGTGAATTGTCAATGAAACAATCACATCCATCAAATAATTTGATGCTGGACGACCACATAAAACTACTTGTAGGAAAAACAGATTTCTGCTTTGCTCATTGGACGAATCCTCAGGAAGTGTAGTGTACCCATGAATAAAATTGCGTAAAAACACCTGTCAGACCGATTCTTATTTCTCGTCAGACTGGGATCTTTACTGGTTAGCAGTGATAGAGGAAACAGACAAGATCCAAAGAAGAGCAACACGTTTCTTCACGGGCTCGTTTAGTAAGCGCGAAAGCGTCACAGAGATGCTCAGCCAACTCCTGTGGCAGACAATAAAAGAAGGACGTTGGGCATTACCGTGTAGCTTACTCCTAAAATTCCGAAAGTGTACGTCGCGAGAAGAATTTATCAACATATTTCCTTGTCTTACGTAAGTGTGAGAAATATGTTGAACATTAACGCCAGTAACGAAGGACAATTTGTGGCTTCGAATGTTTGGGTATGCTCTCAATGTAATATAAGGTATTTGTTAAAGTCAGACTATGGCTTTTTATTCAGTTGACCACAGTGAGAGAGAAACACATTACACAAATCTTTGTCCCTTTAGTACACAAACTGTGTATTGTTGTTCATAACTCATTTTACATTGTAAGGCTTTTTAATGTTTTGGAGGAACTAAGAAACACCCGGCAAAGACAGTGCATGTTTAACAGAACATAAAGACAAACTCTTCAGACGAACCGCGTATGTTTACGAAAGAGGGATATTCTGGGTCGCTTTGGTATCTCTAAGTTGACGTAGGAGATACTTGGTATTCGTAGCGGCTGCTTTATGACGCACACGTGTAACTGTGTAGCTGGCGGAAGGAGTACGTTTACGGCTCTCGAGAGAGCCATTAAACCGCCAGTATAGCGTGCCGGAGGGCATTTCTCGCCATTCAACTTTGCTATCATAGCAGAGAAACTCTTTATCGTGGTTCCCGTGGCGAGTAACGTTATTGCAAGAAGCAGTAACGGAAACGTGACTCATCAGAGGTGAATGTTGTCGCAGTGAAGGATTTAAACCGCTACAGATTTATCGCTTGCCAGTGGCGAAGGGTATCTTGTACCACTACTAGTCATTTCAGTTCCTGTTCCAGTCGTAAAATGAGCAAGGGAAGAACGACATTCTATTTGTGTCCTCCTACACCTCCATACGAGCCCTAACTTCTCTTATGTTAAATCTTCCTGGTCCTTACGTGACACTGCGTCAGTAGAGTCGTTTTGTTGTCAGTTGCAACTGCCTGTTCTCTACTTTCTCTCGATAGTGTTTTGTGAACACAACGCCTTCTTCCCTATATTGTGTCCCATATGAGTTCCCGAACCATCTGCGTACTTACTCGCGTGTAGCTAGAACCTATCGGTAGCAAATCTAGCTGCACGCCTCTGTAATCCTTCGATGTCTTCCACTAAGCCTGTAAGTAGGCTGTTTAGGTTTTTATGTTGGTAACGCCACGTAGCGGTCTGTATGAAAATCACTGACTGTGCTGTGTGCAGTTTGTGCCTGGTTGGACTCATTGTTGGAATATTCGCTTGTATAGATAGTGTTGGGCTGTTGGATGTGAACAGGGCGTAGCGTTGTCGTTGTCCAGTCGGAGGTGAGCCGCCAGCAGTGGTGGATGTGGGGAGAGAGATGCCAGAGTTTTGAGAGGACGATCTGGACGTGAGTCCGTTAGAAAAAGGAAATTTGTTTAATTGGATGTCACAAAATTATACAGCGTGGTCCATTGATAGCGACCGGGCCAAATATCTCACGAAATAAGCATCAAACGAAAAAACTGCAAAGAACGAAACTCGTCGAGCTTCAAGGGGGAAACCAGATGGTGCTATTGTTAGCCCGCTAGATGGCGCTGCCATAGGTCAAACGGATATCAACTGAATTTTTTTTTAAATAGGAGCCCCCATTTTATATTCATATTCGAGTAGCACCTAGAGAAATATGAATATTTTAGTTGGACCACTTTTTTCGTTTTGTGGTAGATGGCGCTGTAATAGTCACAAACGTATAAGTAAGTGGTATCACGTAACATTCCGCCAGTACGGACGGTACTTGCTTCGTGATACATTACCCGTGTTAAAATGGACCGTTTACCAATTGTGGAAACGGTCGATATCTTGTTGATGTATGGCTATTGTGATCAAAATGCCTAACGGGTGTGTACTATGTATGCTGCCCAGTATCCTGGACGACATCATCCAAGTGTCCGGGACGTTCGCCGGATATACACGTTATTTAAGGAAAACAAGAAGTGTTCAGCCACATGTGAAACTTTAACCACGACCTGCAACAAATGACGATGCCCAAACAGGTGTTTTAGCTGCTGTCGCGGCTAATCCGCACATCAATAGCAGACAAATTGCGCGAGAATCGGGAATCTCGAAAACGTTGGTGTTGAGAATGCTACATCAACATCGATTGTACCCGTACCATATTTTTATGCACCAGGATTTGCATGGCGACGACTTTGAACGTCGTGCACAGTTCTGCCACTGGGCACAAGAGAAATTACGGAACGATGACAGATTTTTTGCATGCGTTCTATTTAGCGACAAAGCGTCATTCACCAACAGCGGTATCGTAAATCGGCATAATATGCACTACTAGGCAACGGAAAACCCACGATGGCTGCGACCTTGGTGGGTTAAGTATGGGGCGGCATTATAGGAAGAAGGATAATTGGCCCCCATTTTATCGATGGCAATCTAAATGGTGCAATGTATACTGATTTCCTACGTAATGTTCTACCGATGTTACTACAAGATGTTTCACTTCAAGACAGAATGGCGATGTACTTCCAACATCATAGATGTCCGGCACATAGCTCGCGTGTAGATGAAGCGGTATTAAATAGTATATTTCATGACATGTGGATTGGTCGTCGAAGCACCATACCGTGGCCCGCACGTTCACCGGGTCTGACGTCCCCGGATTTCTTTCTGTGGGGAAAGTTGAAGGATATTTGCTATCGTGATCCACCGACAACGCCTGACAACATGCGTCAGCACATTGTCAATGCATGTGCGAACATTACGGAAGGCGAACTACTCACTGTTGAGAGGAATGTCGTTACACGTATTGCCAAATGCATTGAGGTTGACGGACATCATTTTGAGGATTTATTGCATTTAAGTGGTATTTACAGGTAATCACGCTGTAACAGCATGCGTTCTCAGAAATGATAAGTTCACAAAGGTACATGTATCACATTGGAACAACTGAAATAAAATGTTCAAACGTACCTACTTTCTGTATTTTAATTTAAAAAATCTACCTGTTACCAACTGTTCGTCTAAAATTGTGAGCCATATGTTTGTGACTATTACAACGCCATCTATCACAAAGCGAAAAAAGTGGTCCAACTAAAACATTCATATTTCTTTACCTGCTACACGAATATGTAATAAAAAATGGGGGTTCCTATTTAAAAAAAACGCAGTTTGATATCCGTTTGACCTATGGCAGCGCCATCTAGCGGGCCAGCCAAAGCGCCATCTGGTTTCCCCCTTCAAGCTAGACAAGTTTCGTTCTTTGTAGTTTTTTCGTTTGATGCTTATTTCGTGAGATATTTGGCTCGGTCACGATCAATGGACCACCCTGTATAGATATTTTGAGTTTTGAACGCTATTAAGGTAAATACATTGTTTGTTCTCTATCAAAATCTTTCATTTTCTAATTATGACTATCAGTAGTTAGTGCCTTCAGTAGCTAGAATCTTTTATTTAGCTGGCAGTATTGTCGCTCGCTGTATTGCAGTAGTTCGAGTAGGGAAGATTTTTGTGAGGTAAGTGATTCATGAAAGGTATAGGTTATTGTTAGTCAGGGCCGTTATTTTGTAGGGATTATTGAAAGTCAGATGCGTTGCGCTAAAAATATTGTTTCAGTTTAGTGATGATCAGAATAAGTAAAGAGAAAACTGCTTGAGTACATTGAGTTTTACTCAGCTATTTCTGAATCAAATAACGTAAGAGTTTTTCCAGCACTGTCATTCATAATTTTCTGAGGGGACATTTCAACCCGACGTGGATGGGGTCCCACACACTCGAGCAGTACTCAAAAATGGGCCACACTGTCCGCGTTCTCCTTTACAGATGAGTCACACTTTTTTACAATTTTCCCGTTAAACCGAAATTGACGATTCGCTTTCCCTACTACCGGTCTTACGTGTTCGTTGCATTTCATATCGCTTTGCAACGTTACGCGTAGACATTTAATTGGCGTGAATGCGTCAAGCAGCACGTCGCAAATATTGTACTCGAATATTGCAGGACTGCTTTTGCTACATAAATATACATTTATTGTTACATTTTGAGGAAGCTGTCGTTCATAAAATCAAATAGAAGTTTTGTATGTCGCCCTTTGTCCTCCTTGAGTCACTCAACGACGGCACTTTGGTTCAAATGGCTTTGAGCACTATGCGACTTAACTTCCGAGGTCATGAGTCGCCTAGAACTTAAAACTAATTAAACCTAACTAACCTAAGGACATCACACACATTCACGCCCTAGGCAGGATTCGAACCTGCGACCATAGCGGTCGCTCGGTTCCAGACTGTAGCGCCTAGAACCGCACGGTCACTCCAGCCGGCGACTACACTTTGTCGTACGCTGTAGGGTCATCATCAAACAGACGCAGGTCGCTGCCCACCCTGTCTGTTATGTCATTCACGTATATAGAGAACGAAATGGGTTTTGCCACACTTCGGTGGGCGCTACTAACTATACCATTGTCTCTGACGAACACTAGCCATCGAGGACAACGTCCCGGTTTATGTTACTTAAGAAGTCTTCGAGCCACTCATATATCTGGGAATCTATTCCATATTCTAGGACATACGTATACAGTCTGTACTGGGCACTTTTCGTGAATATAAGAATATGGAATTTGGCTATTGCCCTTCTCCCATGGTTCGCGGGATGTAAGCGTGAGAAAACGGCGAGCTGAGCTACGGACGGGCGATGCTTTCTAAATCCTTGCTGATCTATGGACAGAAGCTGTTCTGTCTGAAGGAAATTTATGATTTCATAACTCGCTCAAGAATTTTGCAACAAACCTATGTTAAAGATATTGGTCTGTAAATTTGTGGACCCGAGCTTTTACCCAACCGCTACAGGGTGGTTCTGAAACTGTCTGAAAAGTTTGTAAGGGTGTCGCAGGGGGGCGTTGTGCTGAAAAATAATTGTTAGGAAAAAATTCAACACTTCGCACAATATCCGAGTTACACTCGAGGTATGAATTAAAAAACGTCTCCAGTCACAATTTTTTTCGTGTTTTAGTCAGTACACGATGCATCTCGGACCCTGTGGGTCCTTCTTCAGGTATAATTCGTCTTAATACATGATTTATTTGTTCTCTTGAATGAGATGAAATGCATATTCCTGTCACGAGAAGGTTTGATGTTAGTTTACGAATCTGTAAGTCAGACGCGGAAAATATGTGCGAAATAATGGAAAAGATGAATAGCGTAAACTTACCAAATAATCCAGGAAAAGAGTTTTTAACGTTTTAGTAACAGCATGAGCTTTGTTCTCCATCGAGGACATTATTCATCTTTTCCACTATTTCGCACTTATTTTCCGCGTCTGGCTTACGAAGTTCGTAACCTAACATCAAAGATTTGCGTGACAGGAATATGCATTACATCTCATTCAAGAGAACAAATAAATCATACGTTAAGACGAATTACACCTGAAGATGTACCCACAGGGTCCGAAATGCATCGTGTACTGAATAAAACACGAAAAATTGTGACTGAAGGCGTTTTTTAATTCATACCTCGAGTGTATTCAGTACATCACGTTTGAAGCTGCATAGTATGGATTAAATTTAAAAACAATATCCGAGTTAGTTAGCATTGGAGTTAGCCAATCAGTTTGTTGCGTGCGCCAAGTCAGGTTTCCGCCATATGAAATTAGTGTCATTTGTTCTCACAGTGTAGACAACAGCGCGTGAGACTGCTTAGCCTTTGGCACCGGTTCGATCCTTACTAGCGCCCTACATTCAATTTCTTTTATTTTTTTAATCGCTCTCTTGTTCGGGTTTCAGAAACCAAATGAAGAACACGTTTGGTGACGTCGGCACTGGCGGACCGCTTGGATTTGCGTGCAGAACGACCTGATTTAGTGACTTCAATACTAATTAACTCGGAAACGGAGAGACGTATCAGTTTCTTTCTTCAAATTTAGTTCTCAGCACAACCTACCCTGTAACACCCTTACAGACTTTCCTGTTTGTTTCTGACCACCCTATATACGAGGTGTGGCTGTAAAATAACGGCACAGATGTTGTCACATAGAAAGTACACATGTGTCAAAGATAAACGACCAATAGATGTGAAGCATGAATCCTTCTCAATAAAATGCGGCATCTCTAGTGTCTGTAGACAAATCAGTATGGCCGTGGCCTTCGTTAATGTATGAGCTGTTATTGTGCTCTGCTGGGAAAATGATTAGAGTAATGATAGAGCAATGAATTGTCTTAAAGTTTCAATGAAACGTGGAAAAAGTGCTATTGAAACCCATCTTTTACTAAAAGAAGTGTACGCCGAAGACCGTTTATCACGTATGCGAGTTTGGTTCAAATGGTTCAAATGGCTCTGAGCACTTAACTTCTGAGGTCATCATTCGCCTAGAACTTAGAACTAATTAAACCTAACTAACCTAGGACATCACACACATCCATGCCTGAGGCAGGATTCGAACCTACGACCGCAGCGGTCGCTCGGTTCCAGACTGTAGCGTCTAGAACCGCACGGCCACCCCGGCTGTATGCGAGTTTCTGAATGGTTCGAGAATTCCCAAAATGACCAAGAGGAAAAAAAGACCCAAATTCTGGATGGAAGAGTCATGCATCATGGCAAACACCGACTTACACCGAATTTCTAGCGGAGTGCAGCTTCCCAGTTTTAGACCATCCTCCTTATTCGTCTGACCTAGCACCGTTTGGCTTTCATCTATTTACCAAGGTAAAATCTACATTAAAATTAACAAGATTTCAATCCGTTGAAGTAGTGTAAGGAAAAGTTGGCAGGTGTCATCACGAAACTCATAGAGGAAGACTTCACCGTTTTCATCAATGGAAAATTCAAATGGAACGTTGTAGGGGTAGAGGAGGGGAGTATATTGAGGGTGACAATGACTAAATATGTAAGTTTTTGAAATAACATGTTATACAGCTATAGTCCCGTTGTCTTATAGCCACATTTCGTGCAGGAGTTGGTTGGGAACTTGCGCTCGGTGATAGATTCGCGGGAGATGCAAGTTCAGGAGCCGGTGCCGAAAGGTACTCTCTGTAAATACGCATTAGGACTCCATACGGATCTAGTGGTATTTTAAAATTTCAGCTCTGTCAGTTGTTTCTCAGGGATGACTATAGCTACGTCCTCCATACTGGATTTTGACCATCGTATGTGTATACGATCGCCCTGCAAGAAGGTTTTTTTAATCGCGAAATTTAAAACTTCAGCTTTCTTTTGATGTCTTCTATTACCCCATCAGACTGGATAGTCTTCGATCCGCTTCGTTATTATACGTAAGGTAAAAATTTTCTAGAGTTGGCATGCGGACCGGCATGTCGAAGCAGTCATGGAACACGGTATTATCGATTATGTAACTGCGTTCTTTTCCAACGTTTGTGTTTTTTATGTAAATTATTATAATTTTAGTTTTGTAAAAAAATGGGATGTAGGTGGTGTCAGGGACAGCGGTTTGGTAGGTGTACTGTCATAAATGAAACTGTTTTACAATTAATAATGTCAAGGAGAAACCAAACATTTTGCAATCCATGGTGTGGAATAACACTGTACCGAATGCTACACAGCAGTGATTTTGAATTCGCCGACACACAAAGCCAACTGCCTTTATTTCGGTAACAGACTTGTATTTATTCCACAGTAAAGTTAATTTTGATTTTAGAATTATCATTTTTTCATTCACTGCTCCTCTGTGACAGGTTATTGGTTATGAGGTTATTTGCAAGCACTTGCAAATGGCAGATCACCAAAATCAGCTGATCGTTTTAAATAAAAGATCGTGACCGTAACACAATCGAGGAATCCAATGGAATCGTATTAACGAATTTATGACTGTAGCACCAGATGTGAAGAAAATCGTTAATTTAAGCCCACACACCGGGATCTGACTTCGACATAACGCTCGTAGCGATCTGAACAAAACTTGAAATCGGATGTGTTCTCTTCTCGAACTTATGCTGTAGGCAATGAACCGACCTTAGTGGTGAACAGCTTATAGATATTTTTAATCGTTCAGGCGTTCCACAACAAAGCCATACATTTTGATTACCATTACGTTATTATTATTACCCCAATTTTTACGCTCAGTTAACTTTACAATCAATGACAGCACATAAAATCTTCAAAAAATGTTAAAACGAGACATGATATAAACACAGAGAGAGAGAGTGGTCTGAAAATTGAGGATGTGTTAGATGATGATCGATTTGGCTTTAGGAAAGGCAAAGACACCAAAGAGGCAATTTTGACGTTGCGGTTGACAATAGAAACAAGACTAAAGAAAACTGAAGACACGTTCACAGGATTTGACGAATTGTAAAAAGCGTTCGACAATGTAAAATGATGCAAGATGTTCGATATTCTGAGAAAAACAGGGGTAAGCTATGTGGAGAGATGGGTCATATATAATATGTACAACAGCCAAGAGGATATAAGAAGATTGGACGACCAAGAACGAATACTCGAATTAAAAAAGGTGTAAGACAGGTATGTAGTCTTCCGACCCTACTGTTCAATCTGTACATCGAAGGAGCAATTAAGGAAATGAAAGGTTCAGGAGTGGAATTAAAATTCAATTCGAGGTGAAAGGATATCAATTATAAGATTCGCTGATGACTTTCCTATCCTGAGTGAAAGTGAAGAAGAATTACATGATATACTGAACGGAATGAATAGTCTAATGAGTACCGATTATGAATTGAGAGTAAATCGAAGAAAGAAGAAAGTAATGAGAAGTAGCATCAACGAGGATAGCGAGAAACTTAACATCAGGATTGACGGCCACGAAGTAGATGAAGGTAAGTAATTCTTCTACATAGGCAGCAAAATTACCAATGACAGATGTAGCAAGGAGGACAGCAAATGGGGACTAGCACCAGAAAAAAGGGCATTTCTGTTCCAGAGAAGTCTACTAGCATCAAACATACTCCTTAATTTGAGGGAGAACTTTCTGAGAATGTACGTTTGGAGCACAGCGTTGTATGTTAGGGAAACATGGACTGTGGAAAAACCGTAACACAAGAGAATCGAAACATTTGAGATGTGATGCTATACATGAATGTTGAAACTCAGCTGGACTGGTAAGGTAAGGAATGAGGAGGTACTGTGCAGAATCGGAAAGGAAAGGAATATGTGAAAAACACTGACAAGGAGAAGAAACAGGAACTGTAGAGGAAGACAGAGACTGGAATACATCCAGCAAATAATTGAGAACGTAGTTTACAAATGTTACTCTGAGATGAAGAGGTTTGCTAGGGAGAGGAATTCGTGTACAGCCGCATCAAAGAAGTCAGAACTAAATAGAAACCTGGTCCCAACAGGGAATCATATAGCGCTCTTAGAAAAAAGTGTTCCGAGATTGTTACCTGAAATGCTCCTATATGATACTGACAAGAGGGAGATTGAAGTAATAATTAAATCAGTAAAGACCAAGAACTCTCATGGATATGACGGGGTATCTAGCAAAAAACTGAAGTATTGTTGTATGTATGCGTGCCTCAGCGATACAGATGGCCGTACCGTAGGTGCAACCACAATGGAGGGGTATCTGTTGAGAGGCCAGACAAACATGTGGTTCCTGAAGAGGGGCAGCAGCCTTTTCAGTAGTTGCAGGGGAACAGTCTGGATGATTGACTGATCTGGCCTTGTAACATTAACCAAAACGGCCTTGCTGTGCTGGTACTGCGAACGGCTGAAAGCAAGTGGAAACTACAGCCGTAATTTTTCCCGAGGACATGCAGCTCTACTATATGAGTAAATGATGATGGCGTCCTCTTGGGTAAAATATTCCGGAGGTAAAATAGTCCCCCATTCGGATCTCCGGCCGGGGACTACTCAGGAGGACGTCGTCATCAGGAGAAAGAAAACTGGCGTTCTACGGATCGGAGCGTGGAACGTCAGATCCCTTAATCGGGCAGGTAGGTTAGAAAATTTAAAAAGGGAAATGGATAGGTTAAAGTTAGATATAGTGGGAATTAGTGAAGTTCGGTGGCAGGAGGAACAAGACTTTTGGTCAGGTGATTACAGGGTTATAAATACAAACTCAAATAGGGGTAATGAAGGAGTAGTTTTAATAATGAATAAAAAAATAGGAGTGCGGGTTAGCTACTACAAACAGCATAGTGAACGCATTATTGTGGCCAAGATAGACACAAAGCCCATGCCTACTACAGTAGTACAAGTTTATATGCCAACTACCTCTGCAGATGATGAAGAAATAGATGAAATGTATGACGAGATGAAAGAAATTATTCAGGTAGTGAAGGGAGACGAAAATTTAATAGTCATGGGTGACTGGAATTCGTCAGTAGGAAAAGGGAGAGAAGGAAACATAGTAGGTGAATATGGATTGGGGGGAAGGAATGAAAGAGGAAGCCGCCTGGTAGAATTTTGCACAGAGCATAACTTAATCATAGCCAACACTTGGTTCAAGAATCATAAAAGAAGGTTGTGTACCTGGAAGAATCCTGGAGATACTAAAAGGTATCAGATAGATTATATAATGGTAAGACAGAGATTTAGGAACCAGGTTTTAAATTGTAAGACATTTCCTGGGGCAGATGAGAATTCTGACCACAATCTATTGGTTATGGACTGCAGATTGAAACTGAAGAAACTGCAAAAAGGTGGGAATTTAAGGAGATGGGACCTGGATAAATTGAAAGAACCAGAGGTTGTAGAGAGTTTCAGGAAGAGCATAAGGGAACAATTGACAGGAATGGGGGAAGGAAATACAGTAGAAGAAGAATGGGTATCTCTGAGGGATGAAGTAGTGAAGGCAGCAGAGGATCAAGTAGGTAAAAAGACGAGGGCTAATAGAAATCCTTGGGTAACAGAAGAAATATTGAATTTAATTGATGAAAGGAGAAAATATAAAAATGCAGTAAATGAAGCAGGCAAAAAGGAATACAAACGTCTCAAAAATGATATTGACAGGAAGTGCAAAATGGCTAAGCAGGGATGGCTAGAGGACAAATGTAAGGATGTAGAGGCTTACCTCACTAGGGGTAAGATAGATACTGCCTACAGGAAAATTAAAGAGACCTTTGGAGAGAAGAGAACCACTTGTATGAATATCAAGAGCTCAGATGGCAACCCAGTTCTAAGCAAAGAAGGGAAGGCAGAAAGGTGGAAGGAGTATATAGAGGGTTTATACAAGGGCGATGTACTTGAGGACAATATTATGGAAATAGAAGAGGATGTAGATGAAGACGAAATGGGAGATAAGATACTGCATGAAGAGTTTGACAGAGCACTGAAAGACCTGAGTCGAAACAAGGCTCCCGGAGTAGACAACATTCCATTTGAACTACTGATGGTCTCGGGAGAGCCAGTCATGACAAAACTCTACCATCTGGTGAGCACGATGTATGAGACAGGCTAAATACCCTCAGACTTCAAGAAGAATATAATAATTCCAATCCCAAAGAAAGCAGGTGTTGACAGATGTGAAAATTACCGAACTATCAGTTTAATAAGTCACAGCTGCAAAATACTTACGCGAATTCTTTACAGACGAATGGAAAAACTGGTAGAAGCCGACCTCGGGGAAGGTCAGTTTGGATTCCGTAGAAATGTTGGAACACGTGAGGCAATACTGACCTTACGACTTATCTTAGAAGAAAGATTAAGAAAAGGCAAACCTACGTTTCTAGCATTTGTAGACTTAGAGAAAGCTTTTGACAATGTTAACTGGAATACTCTCTTTCAAATTCTGAAGGTGGCAGGGGTAAAATAAAGGGAGCGAAAGGCTATTTACAGTTTGTACAGAAACCAGATGGCAGTTATAAGAGTCGAGGGGCATGAAAGGGAAGCAGTGATTGGGAAAGGAGTAAGACAGTGTTGTAGCCTCTCCCCGATGTTATTCAATCTGTATATTGAGCAAGCAGTAAAGGAAACAAAAGAAAAATTCGGAGTAGGTATTAAAATTCATGGAGAAGAAGTAAAAACCTTGAGGTTCGCCGATGACATTGTAATTCTGTCAGAGACAGCAAAGGACTTGGAAGAGCAGTTGAACGGAATGGACAGTGTCTTGAAAGGAGGATATAAGATGAACATCAACAAAAGCAAAACGAGGATAATGGAATGTAGTCAAATTAAGTCGGGTGATGCTGAGGGAATTAGAGTAGGAAATGAGATACTTAAAGTAGTAAAGGAGTTTTGCTATTTAGGGAGTAAAATAACCAATGATGGTCGAAGTAGAGAGGATATCAAATGTAGACTGGCAATGGCAAGGAAAGCGTTTCTCAAGAAGAGGAATTTGTTAACATCGAGTATAGATTTAAGTGTCAGGAAGTCGTTTCTGAAATTATTTGTATGGAGTGTAGCCATGTATGGAAGTGAAACATGGACGATAACTAGTTTGGACAAGAAGAGAATAGAAGGTTTCGAATTGTGGTGCTACAGAAGAATGCTGAAGATAAGGTGGGTAGATCACGTAACTAATGAGGAGGTATTGAATAGGATTGGGGAGAAGAGAAGTTTGTGGTACAACTTGACTAGAAGAAGGGATCGGTTGGTAGGACATGTTTTGAGGCATCAAGGGATCACAAATTTAGCATTGGAGGGCAGTGTGGAGGGTAAAAATCGTAGAGGGAGACCAAGAGGTGAATACAACTAAGCAGATTCAGAAGGATGTAGGTTGCAGTAGATACTGGGAGATGAAGAAGCTTGCACAGGATAGAGTAGCATGGAGAGCTGCATCAAACCAGTCTTTAGGACTGAAGACCACAACAACAACATGTTAGCCCAGTACTTAGCCATACCTGTAACTTTTCCTTTAGGAGTGGTCAGTTTCCTGACCGATTAAAGTACTCGGCAGTGAAGCCACTTTATAACAAGGGAGACAGGGATAATGTTGACAATTTTAGACCTATTTCTAAGCCATCGGTGTTTGCTAAAGTTATCGAGAAGGTTGTATATACAAGGTTACTGGAGCATTTAAATTCACATAATTTGCTGTCGAACGTAGTTTGGTTTTAGAAATGGTTTAACAACTGAAAATTCTATATTCTCTTTTCTCTGTGAAGTTTTGGACGGATTAAATAAAAAGTTGCGAACGCTAGGTGTTTTCTTTGATTTAACGAAGGCTTTTGACTGTGTTGACCACAAAATATTACTGCAGAAGTTGGACCATTATGGAGTAAGGGGAGTAGCTTACAATTGCTTCGTCTCTTACTTTAAGAACAAAAAGCAGAAGGTAATTCTCCGCAATATGAAGAGTGGTAGTAATGTTCAGTCCCAATGGGGCACTGTTAAGTGGGGCGTTCCCCAAGGGTCGGTGCTGGGGCCACTGCTGTTTCTTATTTATAGAAATGATATGCCTTCTAGTATTACAGGTGATTCAAAAATATTTCTGTCTGCTGATGACACCAGCTTGGTAGTGAAGGATCTTGGTGTAATATTGAAATTTGATGCTAAATCACAGTAAGACTCAGTTTTTACAGTTTCTAACTCACAATTAAACAAGAACCAATATTTTGATGAGACAGAATGGGCATATTATAAGCGAGACGGTACAGTTCAAGTTCCTAGGCGTTCGGATAGGTAGTAAGCTGTTGTGGAAAGGCCATGTTCAGGATCTTGTTCAGAAACTAAATACTGCTTTATTTACCATTAGAACAGTATCTGAAATAAGTGACAGTTCAAAACGAAAAGTAGTCTACTTCGCGTATTTTCATACGCGTATGTTGTATGGTATTATCTTTTGGGGTAATTCTTCTGATTCAAAAAGGGTATTTTTGGCTCAAAAATGGGCTGTTCGAGCTATATGTGGTGTAAGTTCCAGGACCTCTTGTCGACCCCTATTCAATAGTCTGGGAATTCTGACATTGCCCTCACAGTATATATTTTCTTTAATGTCGTTTGTTGTTAGTAATATTAGCTTATTCCCAAAAGTTAGCAGCTTTCAGTCAGTTAATACTAGGCAGAAATCAAATCTGCATGTGGATTGAAGTTCCCTGACCCTTGTGCAAAAAGAAGTGCAGTATTCTAATGCATCCATTTTCAATAAGCTACCACAAGAACTCAAAACTCTTAGCAGTAGCCCAAACTCTTTTAAGTCTAAACTGAAGAGTTTCCTCATGGCTCACTCCTTCTATTCTGTCGAGGAGCTCCTGGAAGAGCTAAAAAATTAAGCAAATTCCAGTGTTACATTGTTGATTTTCTTTATTTAAACTTACGACTTGTCGCCTGAATATGTTTCTTATATTTCATTTTATCTGTTTCTACTATCGTGTTATAATTTCATTTATTGACTCGTTCCATGACCATGAATACTTCTCCTTAATTTGGTCCCACGGAACAATAAATAAATAAATAAATAAAAAGACTGATGGCTCAAAAAAGTCGGAAGGAAGCAATAAAATAAATAAATGTCTTCGAGTGATGAAAGGATGAGGATTATCAAGCAAAGGCGGATTTTGTAAACTCTTCTTTTGCACTCTGAACAACCTCACATTCATGTTAAAACTTTTTGTTTTGCATAACCTACCGAAAGCAGCTTTCAGTGTGTACTGGCTGGTGTCGCAACTGCGGACAGCGCCTTTCCCTATTGTAATTCGTCATTACGCTAATACCGGCTCTGCAGCGACATATTCTCTCGAGTGGCAAAAACACCAATAAACAGTGTCCTATATAAATTAGTCATCTCATGTATTTCCGAACTGAAACAAAACGTGAAAAGTGCAGTTAGTAAGGGATGTACGTATATCAGGGGCTCACACAATGTACAGGGATGCAAGAACCGCAAGTGTAAACAAACATCACTTACAACACAAAGTTACAGTTCTTAAATGGCAAATGTATATTTTTTTACGTAAGTGAAAGTTAAGGATACAATTGGTGATGGAAAACTGGCTTTCTATGTCACTCTTCCCCTGGGACTCTCCTGGCTTTACCCTTGTCTGTAATTAACGCTCTCCGTCCGGGACGACGTACTGGTATCTATTACTTAAGACGTCTTCGAACCATTCATATATCTGGGAACCTATTCCATCTGCTCGGACCTTCTTAAACAGTCTGCAGTGGGTCACTATGTGAAACGCTTTCCGGAAGTCTAGAAATATGGAATCTGCTTGTTGCCCTTCATCAATCTTTCACAGTATATTGCGTGAGAAAATGGTAAGCTGAGTTTCGCATGAAAGATGCTTTCTAAATCCACGCTGAACTGTGGACAGAAGCTTTTCTGTTTCAAGGTAATTAATTATTTCTGAACGTAGAATACACTAAAGAATTCTGCAGCAAACGTACTTTAAAGACATTGATCTGTAAATTTGCGGAACCGTGCTTTTACGCTTTTTATACACGGGAATCTCTTTGGTCTTAGCGCTGGGTGAGGGATTTGCGAAACGTGCAAGCTAAGGGGCCAGTGTCGAAGGGAACTCTCTGTAAATTCGAATTAGGATTGTCTCCGGACTGGCGACTAACGTTTTTTTAAATCATTCAGTTGTTTCTCAACATCACGGACGACTTTTTCTATGAGCTCAATACTGGATTCTGTGGGAAGGTCAAACGAGTGTACGTCTGTACTATTGTGCTGCATGAAGGTTTTTTAAACACAAAGTTTACGACTTTAGCTTTTTTCTTGCTGTCTTCTATTGTCATATCAGACTGGTCGACAGGTGACCCCCTTAGTGATTTTGCCGGCCGGGGTGGCCGAGCAGTTCTAGGCGCTTCAGTCTGGAACCACGCGGCCGCTACGGTCGCAGATTCGAATTCTGCCACGGGCATGTATGTGTGTGATGTCCTTAGGTTAGTTAGGTTTAAGTAGTTCTAAGTTCTAGGGGACTGATGACCTCAGAAGTTAAGTCCCATAGTGCTCAGAGCCATTTGAACCATTTGAACCTTAGTGATTTCACGTAGGCCCAGAACTTTCTCGGGTTGGAATGAGGACCGCCTTGTCGAAGGACTTCTTTTTCAACGTTTGTGTTGTTCGTTTAAATTATTATAATTTTAGTTTCTTCAAAATTGGATTGCAGGCATTGTTAGGGACGCTGGTTTGATAGGTGTGGTGTCAAAAAAAAAAAGCTGTTGTACAATTAATCATGGCATGAGAAGCCAAGCATTTTAGTGTCCACAGGGACAGGTGACACAGTACTGAATGCCACATTGCAGTAAGTCTTCAATTCGAGACACGCAAACAGACGTCCTGTATTTCAGCATTTTCCGGTTTTAGAAACATTTTTTCGTTCACTGCTCCATTTTGACAGTCTCTGTAAAATTACGAGGTTGTGCGGGTAAGTACTTGAAGATGGCACATCACCGAAGTCAGTTCATCGTGGGAAATAAAAGATTGATCGTAACTCAGCCGAAGTGGGAACCATTTCTTGATAAATTTGTGGCTGTGATTTGGTGCAGTTTATCTGGTATTTTTTGACACAGCATCGGGATCTGACTTTGACGTACCGCTGCCTGCGACCTGAACAAAAATTGACATCGAACGTGCTCTCTCCGCGCATTTCTACTCTAAGCAGTGAAGCGATCTTACTGATTAATGGCTTGGAAATACTTTTAATCGATCAGGCGCTTCACGCTAGGATCCAAATTTTCCATGTTCAGACAGTGTCTCGAAGTACTTGGAGACATCGCCGTATGAATCCAAAGACAAGGATTATGAAGTAACGCGGAGAGTAAACTCGTCTTTTGCAGTCTGAGCAATATCATATTCCCGTTACAACTTATTCATAAAACTTGTTCAGACTGTATACCAAAAGCAGCTCTCAGTAAATTACTGGCTAGTATCACAACTGCTGACAGCGCTTCTCCGTATTCTGATTCGTCGATAAAGGCGAGATTTACACGCCATTTATTCCAACATTGCAGCGAGAATTTCTTGTGAAGAAACAGTAATCGGTTTCGGCACATACAGTTAGCCATCTGCAGAGTGTGTGCACTGTAAAGATTATACTCTCATGCTACACTATTTTATTCACATATTACAATTATTACAAATGTAGTCTAATTCTCCCAATCTTTTATAAATCTCGGTATTCTCTAAACACAGCGTTGAAAATTTCGAGTAAAATGTCAATTTACCGAAAGTAACGGCCACCTGGACAACATCTCCATGGGAACAGAGTAATCTGCATACTGTACATCTTTGGACACCAACAGGCACTGTACAAAGTCGCCTAGGCAACAGTGTCCTGCAGCATGATCTTTGACAATGTTTCCACCGGAACAGCGTAGTTTACATACATCTTTGGAGACCAATAGGCAGTATACATTGTCGTCTTGCCAACAGCGTGATACGGCATAGTCCTTGACAAACCAACGGCCAACACATGGCCGTTTCCACGGAAACGTCACTTTAAGGTACCAACAAGCATCAGCTGGCTTTCAACATTCACACAACCTTTTGCATTGGTGCACTTGCATTTAAAATTTATTTAAAGTTAAGCAATTTTATTTAAACAGCAACACTTGCAAAATTTATATACATATAACTTTACTGTGTTTTATACTTCATTCGCACGTCATAAATATTTCTATGTAAAGTAAGATCTCATTAGCTGCAGCTGGCGTAATGCAATAGATTAACGCGCTGTCAAGCACATTTATCGACTTCGGATGTCTTGCTGTTCCCTTAACCCAGTAAACGCCCCTCTGACGCATCTTCCTATCGTCCCATCTGCCTCACCTCCGTCTTCGCTATGATCTTCGAATCCATCCTCTCCCTTTGTATCCATCAGCACCTTAATCAACACCACCTCCTCCCCCTTACCCAGTGTGGCTTTCGACCCTTCTTCTCTGCCGAAGACCAACTCCTTAACCTCGTCCACCTTCTCTCCCCCCAGATTAACTCCCGTCGCTCCGCCGTTTTTGTCTCCCTCGATCTCCAAAATGCCTATGATCACTTATGGCATCCCAGTCTCCTCTTCAAAATCCAAACCTACGCCCTGCCTATAAATTTTGTCCGTCTGCTCGCTTCCTTCCACTCACGCCGTCCTTCCTATGTCACACTCCACAACACCAACTCCTGTATCTTTTATCCCACTGCTGGCGCCCCCCAGGGATCCATCCTCTCCGCTCTCCTCTATTTGCTGTACACCGCTGATATGCCCAAGCCACCCCCACCTGTCTACCTTCTCCAGTATGCTGATGACACCAGCTTCCTCGCTCTCTATCCTACCCTTCAATGGTCCCAACATACCCTCCAAACCAACCTTGACCAGCTCACCACTTGGTATAGCCAGTTATTCCTTCGTCTCAACTCCTCCAAAACCCAGACAATCATCATAGGCTGCACCATCCGCTCCTTCCATCTCCATTATTTCTACCTCACCATTTATGGTCGTCCCATCCAGCTCACCCCCACCCTGAGGTACTTTGGCCTCACCTTTGATCGTCACCTCATGTGGATCCCTCACCTCCTGACCATCCAGCAGAAAGCCCATTCCCGCCTCTGCCTCCTGGAACTCCTGTCTGGTGGGGATTGCATCCTTCCACCATCCTCCACACCTACATATCCCTCATCTGTTCTTTCCTCTGTTATGCCAGCATTGCTTGGATCTCTGCACCCACCTGTTTTCAAAAGTCCCTCCAAATCCTTGAATGCCATGTGCTCCTCCTTGCCTTCTGTATCCGACTTCCTTCACCTACACAGCTCCTGTATGACCTCATCCCCTTACCCCACCTCCTCCTTTTCCTCCAATATCTCCACATCCTTTACACTGTCCTCGGGCTTGATTCCCCCCCCCCCCATCACCTGGTTTCTTCCTTTCTCTCCACCCCCCCCCACCCATTGCCGTGCCTCTATCACTGTATCCCTCTCTACCTCCACACCCTCCAACAGGGCAATTTTCAGCACCTCCCCCTCCCAGATGTTGTTCGCCGTGACATCTACCCTTCCTTCCAACTGTAACCTGGCTAACGTGGCCTTGTTCCTCTCCCTCCCCAGGTCCCCCTTTTTCCTCTCCCCTCCATCTCCCAGTTCGGATTTTTCTCCTTCGCTCCCTGAGTCCCAGCACCCCCTCCTTTACTGCTTCCATCACACGTCCTTCCCTCCCCAGCCCTCTTCGGTGCACATCCACCTGTCTCCCCCTACATCCTCCCCACCCCTCCCTTCCTTCTTCCCCCTCTCCACCCCTCCCTCCCTTCTTCCCTCCTGCCCCCTCTCCTCCTTCCTTCTTCCCTCCTCCCTCATCTGTATGCCAGTGGCAGATCCTCTCTGTTTTCAAATCGTCATCGGTGTACTACATCAGTGTTGTGATTGGTGGTGTTCTCCTGGACGTCAAGTGCCATGGTTTTAATTGTGTGCTGTACTTGTACATAGTGTTATTGTCAGTGATTGTTATGTTCTACGCCATCTTATGTGCCATGCCATACTTTTATGATCCAGTGTGTGGTTTTGTTTTGTGTGTGCTCATTTTTTTATGGTGTTTATCTCCATTCTACCGTCGCCACCCCTTTTTGTCTGTTCTCTTCCATGATGTTCCCCTTTTATATATCGATGTACGCCATATTCTCTCCTTTACGCTATTTTAAACGTCTTCTGTTGTATGTATTTCAGCTAAAGAGCAGGACATATGCTGGTACCAGCCCACCCCAGATGGGACATTTTAATACAATAACGGAAAAAAAGTATTTAACGACTGCTCATGTCCTACTGTTCCCTTAACTCAATAGACGCTCCTCTCACAGCTCTTCCTATCGTTTCATCTGCCTCACCTCCATTTTCACTAAGGTCTTAGAGTCCATCATCTCCTGCCGTGTTCATCACCACATTAACCAGCACCACCTCCTTCCCCTTACCCAGTGTGATTTCCAGCCCTCTTCTCAGCCGATGACCTGGTCTTTAACCTTTTTTCCCACCAACTTAACTCCCATGGCTCCATTACCTTTGTTTCCCTCGACCTCCAGTACATTTATGACCGTGCCTGGCATCCAGGGCTCCTCTTTAAACTCCAAACCTATGCTCTCCCCATCAATTCCGTCCATCTAGCTGCTTCCTTCCTATCCTATCGTCCCTCCTATGTCACTGTCTACAAAAACAACTCCCATACTTTCTATCCCACCACCAGTGTGCCCCAAGGCTCTATCCTTTCCCCTTTTATCTCCTGTATACTGCTGAGATGCCCAAACCTCCTCCACCTGTTCACTTCCTCCAATTTGCTGTTGACACTGCCTTCCTGTCCTTTTATCCTGCCCTTCAACAGTCCCAACATACCCTTGAAACCCACCTCGACCAGTTCACCACCTGGTGCAACCATTGGCTCCTTCACATCAAGATACAGGCAATCATCACAAGTCATACCGCCTGCTCCACGACTTTTAATTCACCATTTATGTTTGTACTGTCCACCTCACCCCTACCCTGAAATACCCTGGCCTCACCCTCGACCATCACCTCACCTGCACTCCCCATCTCCTTACGATCCAACAAAAAGCCCACAATAGACTCTGCCTCCTGACTCCTGTCTGGCTGGACATGGGGAATGCATCCTTCCACCATCCTTCACACCTAAAAGTCCTTGATCAATCCCATCCTCTGTTATGTCAGCATTGCCTGGAGTTCTGCCCCTCCCAGATTCTATAAAGCTCTCAATATCAGGAACTCCATCTCACCTTCCATATCCACCTTCTGTCCCCTATGCAAGACCTCTGCAACCTCATCCCCTTACTGCATTTTTTTCTTTTCCTCGAACACATCCACACCCTGTAACTGGCTGCTGACTCTATCTCCCCACCCCCTGGTGTGTTCACTCCTCTCCATCCCCAGCCCATTGTCACATCTTTACCATTGTGTCCTGCCCTCTCTCCAACTCCACACTCTCCACCTCCTTCCCCAACGCAACTTCCAGCACCTGGATGATGAGATTCTCTCTGATCTCTACCCCTCCTACCAACTTTAACCCCACCTTCCCCCTCCTACTCCTCAAGGCTACCTCTCCCCTCCTCTTCCATTCCCCTGAGCCATTTTCCTCCCTTCTACACCCCCGTCCCTTTCATGTGCCCCTTCCTGACTTGCCTTCCCTCTTCATCCCACACCCCACCCATCTCGTGCCCCCCTCTTTTCTTTTCCTCCACCCCTCCAGCCGCCCCCACCCCCGCCACTGCACGTCACTCCCCTCTTTCTCCCTCACCTCAGGCCTCCAGTGCCTGTCGGCAGGTCCCTACCAGTGATTTTTATTCTTTATGTGTGCTCTGTCGCTTCCAGTGGTTTTTTAAGTGTATCTCGTTTTGTGTATTTTTATACTATGACTGATATTTAAATTGTGTGTGTGACTCCAGTGTACGTTAAGTGCCCCACAAGTCACCAACTGTGTTATTTTAACTTTATATCGACTTTTTTAACTGTCCCCATGTTAGTGTATATTTTAACTTCCATTGTCTCCATTGACTGTGTTTTTATACCCCCATTTTCCACCCTTTTCTACGTATAAGTTCGCACTTTTATTTTTTGTAATTCCATTCAGATGAAGAGCGGCGGATTGTGCCACTGCCAGCCCTCTCCTGCCCATATGGGGCAGGGGAATGAAATTACAATAAAGGAAAAAAAAATTTAACCCGTGGCTGTAGAGCCACTAGAATGTAAGTTAATGTAAGTTAATGCAGATGAGTAGGAAGATCAAACCTGTAATGTTTGGATATAGTATTACTGGTGTCCTGCTTGACACAGTCAAGTTGTTTAACTGTCTGCGATATGAGGTGAAACGAGCATACGCGATCTGTGGTCGGAAAGGCAAATGGTCGGCTTTGGTTTATTGGGAAATGCCAGGAAAGAGTGGTTCACCTGCAAAGGAGACTGCATACAGGATGCTGGTGTTACCTCTTCTTCAGTATTGCTCGATTGTTTGGGATTCGTACCAGGTCAAACTGACGGAAGCAATTCAGAGGGGGACAGCTAGATTTGTTACTAGTAGGTTCGAAGAATATGTAAATGTTATGGAGATGCTTCGGGAACTCAGATGGGAATACTTGGAAGGAAGGCGACGTTCTTTTGGAGATCACAATGGGGAAAATTTAGAGAACTGGAATTTGAAGTTGACTGCCGAACTATTCTATTGTCGCCAACATACATTGCACCTAAGGTCCACGAAGATAAGATGCGATAAATTAGGGCTCAAACGGAGGCATACAGACAGTCGTTTTTCCCTCGCTCTATTTGCGAATGGAACAGGAAAGGAAATGACAAGTAGTGGTAGAGGGCACCCTCCGCTACGCACCGTACGGTGGCTTGTGGAGTATCTGTGTAGATGTAGATACAGATGTAGCAGTTATCGTTATGACAACACGCAGCTGCTCAGCACATCACCAGCTCCAGAAAATGGGTAAAACATCACGCCTTCTTAGTTTAAACTTGGTACGTTTTATGCAAGACTGACGTCCCCAAATGACATGCACTTTTATAATCTTTACAGTGTAATAAATCTGACGACGGTTTACTGTATGTGCCAAAACTGGCCATTTTAAAAGAATGATATTTTGCGAGCGTGATTGTTTCTTCATAAGTAACTATGACAATTAAGATCACTGACTGTCCAAGCCATGTTGGCTAAAATCATGATTGCAGCGGGAGATCTCCTAGAGTTGCGTCAACACATAGCCTACGTAAATAAACAGTCCCATAATTCGCATTTGAGAGTAGAGCGGCAGATGCAGGAATCCTGCACCGTAGTTCATGGCAATGTCCTGGTGGAGTTGATTTGCCATTGTCGTACTACCACCTGTCGAGAAGTGTCAAATGTGATGTTTGTGCATTGTAGTGTTGAGTTCGTGTTCTTATTTATGAAGGGAAGGGACAGTGTGAAATCCGGGGTCAGCACACAGCTTACTCCTCGCATGTAGCACCAAGGGGGATTCCGAGCTGAACGTCCCCTTCAGACGTTCGGAGCACCATCAACAGTGTGTCTAAGCTTTCACTTCATGAGACAGTGCGGAGTGTTCTGGAATATAATCCAGGACACTGACGCAAAGATTGGTGATCTGGAACCTACGGCCACCACCTCTCTGTGCCTTGACGGCCAAATACTGGGGGTAGAAGTTTCATCCACCACCAGGATTCGAGCTGCCTTATGTTTGAGTCGCAATCCATCGCACAGGAATACGTTAGCCACCTCGGCTATGAGGGCGGGTCAACACCTACCGTATTTTATACGGACTATAAGACGCACTTTTTTCTCCGAAAATTGCCCCCAAAGCTCAAGTACGTCTTACACTCGAAATTAATATGAAAATATCCTGTGTTTGATTTTCAATTCCCGCCAGTCTTGGAAACGGACATACATTCGATGCCGCAGGAAACCTGTCTCTATTTGGCAACATGGGATTCAACTAGCGGCAGGAGTACAACGACGTGGCGAACATGAATGCGGGGATTCACAAGCTTGCTTACACTGCCTCCCTCCCTCCTCGCCTTCGAAACCCAGAATACTGTCTGGCCCATGATGCATCATTGAAATATACGATGCTAGTGAACTTGAAAGTTATGTGTGTTATCGGTAACAGTACAACAGTTTTGTTAGTAGCCAGTTTCGTAATGGAAATAAATAAAAGTTATTCATATGATGCGGGCTATAAACTGAAAGTAACAGCATATGCAGAAGAAAATGGAAACAGTGTAGCTGAGCAGCATTTCGGCCTTCAACCAACAGAAAAACTATTCGCGATTGGCGGATTGGTACAGAAGAACTGGGAAAAATCAGTAGTCTAGAGTGAGAGAAGTCATTGTTGTTAAATCTTTCATGAAGTGCGGCGTAAGTAACGCTCTCGGTGGCAGCGCCGACATCTTATGTATGAAGAGGACAACGACGACGACAACGGCGACGACGACGACGAAGAAGAAGAAGAAGAAAGTTCAGACGACGATTTTCAAGGATTTTGTAGGTCAGTTCGTTTTCATAAACTAAGAGCTTTTTTTAGTTTGGCTTTGCAGTCTAATAAAAATTGATAAGAATGTTATTTAAAAAAGGTTTAAAAATTAAGGTGCATCAGACAGTCCGTGAAATACGGTGTATAAATACGAAAAAAAATCAATAACGAGAAAGGATTCTTTTCGGACGAAAATTTGTTTCCTTTGTACCTCTTCTTGCTAAAGTAATGACACTTGCTACGCACTAGATAACACCATCGCCACAGCATAAACTGCATGGTTAAGCTTGGCTGCTTGGGGCACGATGGCTGCTGTTGGAGAGTCGGAAATGGTTGAGGCTTGCATTGAGGATGGACTCGGAGGATTGCGTACTCTTTAAGAGCGGGTCCTGCCATCTGTTTCGATGAACAGTCATGCTCAAAAGTATCCGAACGATATGAATTGTATTTAGCCTGATTCGCATGCAACCCACATAATGCAGCTGTCTAGCAGGTCCTCTAATCGCTCCTTGGTAGAGTCGTTTGACTGTTGAAAGTGGTTCCAACAAGTCACCACTAGAAAACTCTGCTCTGTATCGCAATCACTCAAGATGGAAAGTGATACCACGATTCTACAAATATCAGGGAACACCTTATCACAGATAAGACTGTCCTTAAGGCTTGTAAGCTCACATTTATTGCAATAAATGACATACGTGAAATGTTACCACTCTCATTATTACGTCAGATAGTTAATGCACGTAGTAAGTTCGTCGTATTCATGATTTCCTCTTCAAAGTAACTTACCGTACTTGTTATTTAACACAAAATGACATTAAAATTGGCGTTATTCACTAGCAGCTAGTTGAGAATATGTATGAACTTTAAATGACACGACGAACCGCCTCGTTCTGCATATGGATTCAAACCCAGGTCATGCAGAGTAAGATTTCGTGACTGACGAAAACTAACAGTCATCCCTGATTAGGCATACAGAGAGTGATATACCTCGATTTTAGACAGTATCAGTTAGCAAATATCAACTTTAAATTACATAACGTAAACATTTTTAACGGACGCGAATTCCTACCCAGTATCTATTGTCCCTGTTAACGAACTACGAGAGATGTTAAATATTACTTCTTCGCAAGTAACTTACTTGAAATGCCGTGAGGTAAAGCTTTGTGTTGCACAGGGATTCGAACCCAGAACCTAATCGGATTGTTATCGAAGCACAATCTACTGTGACACATCGGATTTTCTCGGCAGTAACTAGATGTATAAACTGAAATGACGAGACGAAATATTAATTATTTCCTTCCCAGGACACCAACCCGGCACCTATCGCTGTTATATTCTAAAGAAAACGGACGTTAAATATGGGTTTGTTACACCAGCAGCGACATGTGAGCATGTTTGAACTAGAAATAATATGACGAAGAGGTCAGTGCTGACTGGGAATCGAACCCCACACATATCATTATTGACTACACACAAAGAGACGTCAGCTACCGAATTTTACTCCACTAGCAGCTCGGAATAACATCTTGAACTTAAAGTGATCTCTCAAATAGTTCTGTGTCTCACTGGGAGTCAAAAACGTCAGATATCGTTAGTGATGACAACGAATGAAAATGCATTAAGAATCAAAATTATTATCCACCAGCAGATAGGTGTTCTCATGCTAGAGCCTGAAAATACATAATGAAAACTTTAGTGCCGGGCCAGGATTCACGCCGTTAAGACGATTTTTTTAAACAATGGCGTAGCTGAAGGAATTTAGTTTCTTCTTAAATCGTCTTATGCAGCAACGTTCACAGATATCTCAAATAGGAAAAGATCTATACCCTGGTACGAAGGTTGTAAAACAAACTTCACACAGTTTGTGTCAGGTTGATCTTTTCGTCTGATAGCACTGCGTAAGTATTTTGTCTAGGAGGCATCACAAGTAGTGTTCCTGTAGCTGTGGGAATCATTGGTTGAAAACGAGTTTAACACCAATGGGTACAGTACTGATAAATATTAAAAATGATTATCAACCTACGTCTGAGTTCATCCACAAACTGAGGCTTATTTATAATATTGAAGCTACACTTGTCTTCCTTGAGTGGGCATTCAATTTCTTTAGAACAGTTACTCTCTCTCTCATTCTTTTTAATTTTTATCTCTCTCTCTCTCTCTGTGTCTCTCTTTTGTGTGTGTGTCCCTCTCTCTCTCTCTCTCTCTCTCTCTCACACACACACACACACACACACACACACACATTGTTTTTTTTATTTGTTTGTTGTGCTCGACTGTTGGTGAAGCACGAAAACGTCCGTGAATGTGTTTCTAACTTTTGAGTACACTTACGAAAGAAATATAAAAACAACTATGTGAGTTACAGATTTGTGTTGCTTAGTTTGCAGTCAGTTCTGAGTATTATTAGTAAATACGCTCCAGTCCCTAAGCCTAGTTACAGAAATGTGAATCAGACGCATTACGTATTGCAGGACGTCACAGCCGCGTCTTTGAGACGCCAGCTATGGTCACTTCCCAGCCCGCTGTAGGATCACATCGGTTCGTCTTTTTCCTGTCGGTACTGAACTGAGATTTGGCAACAAGGCAAGGTATGTTTGGCGACTCTGTGATCGACGAGTTACTTCCTGGTGTGCACGAAATTAAGCCTCAAAGTTCACTTGATTTTTCCTGTCATTTCCATTGAATAATCTGAGTTATTATCGCTTGAGGTGTAACAAAAGATTGAAAATTTACGGTTTTCAGTTCAGGAAAGTCGTTGCAAGTGGAAATCGCAACTAATCTCGTCCTTTAAAAAGCGGTTTACGAGTTCTAGTCACCATTGGCCTCGTAAGACGAAAGCGCAACACCTACCTCTTCGCTAACTCTGTGTGGACGTGCTGACCTGTAAAAAAGCGTCTGTTACGGTTCGCGGTTCCAGTCTCGCAAACTGCAACGTTTTTAACTTCTGTGAAAGAGCTACAAGTAGTCAGAAAGAAAATACTTTCAGCTCATAGTACAATAGTGATAAACTTACAATGCTGCACAACAGGTAACGGCTCTTTCGCTGCTGACAAGCAAATGTTGGGTTTCTAGGAATACATAACATTATTTATGAAATGCCGCATTTGCATACTTGTTGAGTATGACACAGTATACCAATTAAACACAAACCCAAGCGAAATGTAAGTGAGTAGTATTTTACTAATTCGTGCCGATAGAGGCACGCTTGTGGTCAGATACTCAGTTTTATGAAAACAGACTTTCGTCGTAAGGTTATCGTGGGTAGTTTTATTTCATTTCTTATAATACAGTGCCTATCCCCATGAACCATGGACCTTGCCGTTGGTGGGGAGGCTTGCGTGCCTCAGCGATACAGGTAGCCGTACCGTGGGTGCAACCACAATGGAGGGGTATCCGTTGAGAGGTCAGACAAACATGTGGTTCCAGAAGAGGGGCAGCAGCCTTTTCAGTAGTTGCAGGGGCAACAGTCTGGATGATTGACTGATCTGGCCTTGTAACACTAACCAAATCGGCCTTGCTGTGCTGGTACTGCGAAAGGCTGAAAGCAAGGGGAAAGTACGGCCGTAATTCTTCCCGAGGGCATGCAGCTTTACTGTATGGTTAAATGATGATGTCGTCCTCTTGGGTAAAACATTCCGGAGGTAAAATAGTCCCCCATTTGGATCTCTGGGCGCGGACTACTCGAGAGGATGTCATTATCATGAGAAAGAAAACTGGCGTTCTACGGATCGGAGCGCAGAATGTCAGATCCCTTAATCGGGCAGGTAGGTTAGAAAATTTAAAAAGGAAAATGGATAGGTTAAAGTTAGATATAGTGGGAACTAGTGAAGTTCGGTGGCAGGAGGAACAAGACTTCTGGTCAGGTGGCTACAGGGTTATAAACACAAAATCAAATAGGGGTAATGCAGGAGTAGGTTTAATAATGAATAGGAAAATAGGAATGTGGGTAAGCTACTTCAAGCAGCATAGTGAACGCATTATTGTGTCCAAGATAGACCGAAGCCCACGCCAACCACAGTAGTAGAATTTTATATGCCAACTAGCTCTGCAGATGATGAAAAAATTGCAGAAATGTATGATGAAATAAAAGAACTTATTCAGATAGTGAAGGGAGATGAAAATTTGATACTCATGGGTGACTGGAATTCGTCAGTAGGAAAAGGGAGAGAAGGAAACGTAGTAGGTGAATATGGATTGGGGGTAAGAAACGAAAGAGGAAGCCGCCTGGTAGAATTTTGCACAGAGCACAAAATAATCATAGCTAACACTTGGTTCAAGAATCATAAAAGAAGATTGTGTACATGGAAGAAGCCTAGAGATACTGACGGGTTTCAGATAGATTATACACTCCTGGAAATGGAAAAAAGAACACATTGACACCGGTGTGTCAGACCCACCATACTTGCTCCGGACACTGCGAGAGGGCTGTACAAGCAATGATCACACGCACGGCACAGCGGACACACCAGGAACCGCGGTGTTGGCCGTCGAATGGCGCTAGCTGCGCAGCATTTGTGCACCGCCGCCGTCAGTGTCAGCCAGTTTGCCGTGGCATACGGAGCTCCATCGCAGTCTTTAACACCGGTAGCATGCTGCGACAGCGTGGACGTGAACCGTATGTGCAGTTGACGGACTTTGAGCGAGGGCGTATAGTGGGCATGCGGGAGGCCGGGTGGACGTACCGCCGAATTGCTCAACACGTGGGGCGTGAGGTCTCCACAGTACATCGATGTTGTCGCCAGTGGTCGGCGGAAGGTGCACGTGCCCGTCGACCTGGGACCGGACCGCAGCGACGCACGGATGCACGCCAAGACCGTAGGATCCTACGCAGTGCCGTAGGGGACCGCACCGCCACTTCCCAGAAAATTAGGGACACTGTTGCTCCTGGGGTATCGGCGAGGACCATTCGCAACCGTCTCCATGAAGCTGGGCTACAGTCCCGCACACCGTTAGGCCGTCTTCCGCTCACGCCCCAACATCGTGCAGCCCGCCTCCAGTGGTGTCGCGACAGGCGTGAATGGAAGGACAAATGGAGACGTGTCGTCTTCAGCGATGAGAGTCGGTTCTGCCTTGGTTGCCAATGATGGTCGTATGCGTGTTTGGCGCCGTGCAGGTGAGCGCCACAATCAGGACTGCATACGACCGAGGCACACAGGGCCAACACCCGGCATCATGGTGTGGGGAGCGATCTCCTACACTGGCCGTACACCACTGGTGATCGTCGAGGGGACACTGAATAGTGCACGGTACATCGAAACCGTCATCGAACCCATCGTTCTACCATTCCTAGACCGGCAAGGGAACTTGCTGTTCCAACAGGACAATGCACGTCCGCATGTATCCCGTGCCACCCAACGTGCTCTAGAAGGTGTAAGTCAACTACCCTGGCCAGCAAGATCTCCGGATCTGTCCCCCATTGAGCATGTTTGGGACTGGATGAAGCGTCGTCTCACGCGGTCTGCACGTCCAGCACGAACGCTGGTCCAACTGAGGCGCCAGGTGGAAATGGCATGGCAAGCCTTTCCACAGGACTACATCCAACATCTCTACGATCGTCTCCATGGGAGAATAGAAGCCCGCATTGCTGTGAAAGGTGGATATACACTGTACTAGTGCCGACATTGTGCATGCTCTGTTGCCTGTGTCTATGTGCCTGTGGTTCTGTCAGTGTGATCATGTGATGTATCTGACCCCAGGAATGTGTCAATAAAGTTTCCCCTTCCTGGGACAATGAATTCACGGTGTTCTTATTTCAATTTCCAGGAGTGTATAATGGTAAGACAGAGATTTAGAAACCAGGTTTTAAATTGTAAGACATTTCCAGGGGCAGATATGCACTCTGACAACAATCTATTGGTTATGAACTGGAAACTGCAAAAAGGAGGGAATTTAAGGAGATGGGACCTGGATAAACTGACTAAACCAGAGGTAGTACAGAGTTTCAGGGAGAACATAAGGGAACAATTGACAAGAATGGGGGAAAGAAATACAGTAGTAGAAGAATGGGTAGCTTTGAGGGATGAAGTGGTGAAGGCAGCAGAGGATCAAGTAGGTAAGAAGACGAGGCCTTGTAGAAATCCTTGGGTAACAGAAGAAATATTGAATTTAATTGATGAAAGGAGAAAATATAAAAATGCACTAATTGAAGCAGGGAAAAAAGAGTACAAACGTCTCAAAAATGAGATCGACAGGAAGTGCAAAAAGGCTAATCAGGGATGGCTAGAGGACAAATGTAAGGATGTAGAGGCTTATCTCACTAGGGGTAAGATAGATACTGCCTACAGGAAAATTAAAGAGACTTTTGGAGAAAAGAGAGCCACTTGTATGAATATCAAGAGCTCAGATGGAAACTCAGTTCTAAGCAAAGAAGGGAAAGCAGAAAGGTGGAAGGAGTATATAGAGGGTTTATACAAGGGTGATGTTCTTGAGGACAATATTATGGAAATGGAAGAGGATGTAGATGAAGATAAAATGGGAGATACGATACTGCGTGAAGAGTTTGACAGAGCACTGAAAGACCTGAGTCGAAACAAGGCCCCCGGAGTAGACAACATTCCATTGGAACCACTGACGGCCTTGGGAGAGCCAGTCATGACAAAACTCTACCATCTGGTGAGCAAGATGTATGAGACAGGCGAAATACCCTCAGACTTAAAGAAGAATATAATCATTCCAATCCCAAAGAAAGCAGGTGTTGACAGATGTGAAATTACCGAACTATCAGTTTAATAAGTCACAGCTGCAAAATACTAACGCGAATTCTTTACAGACGAATGGAAAAACTGGTAGAAGCCGACCTCGGGGAAGATCAGTTTGGATTCCGTAGAAATATTGAAACACGTGAGGCAATAGTGACCCTACGACTTATCTTAGAAGCTATATTAAGGAAAGGCAAACTTACGTTTCTAGCATTTGTAGACTTAGAGAAAGCTTTTGACAATGTTGACTGGAATACTTTCTTTCAAATTCTGAAGTTGGCAGGGGTAGAATACAGGGAACGAAAAGCTATTTACAATTTGTACAGAAACCAGATGGCAGTTATAAGAGTCGAGGGACATCAAAGGGAAGCAGTGGTTCGGAAGGGAGTGAGGCAGGGTTGTAGCCTCTCCCCAATGTTGTTCAATCTGTATACTGAGCAAGCAGTAAAGGAAACAAAAGAACAATTCGGAGTAGGTATTAAAATCCATGGAGAAGAACTTTAAGGTTCGCCAATGACGTTGTAATTCTGTCAGAGACAGCAAAGGACTTGAAAGAGCAGTTGAACGGATTGAATGGTGTCTTGAAGGGAGGATATAAGATGAACTTCAACAAAAGCAAAACGAGGATAATGGAATGTAGTCGAATTAAGTCGGGTGATGTTGAGGGTATTAGATTAGGAAATGAGACACTTAAAGTGGTAAAGGAGTTCTGCTATTTGGGGGAGCAAAATAACTGATGATGGTCGAAGTAGAGAGGATATAAAATGTAGACTGGCAATGGCAAGGAAAGCATTTCTGAAGAAGAGAAATTTTTTAACATCGAGTATAGGTTTAAGTGTCAGGAAGGCGTTTCTGAAAGTATTTGTGTGGAGTGTTTCGCGTACACTCTCTCTCGCGAATTGTTAAATTGTTATTCTTTAGTTTATTTATTCTCTTTGTAACAACACATTTACGAAGAGAGTTACGTGAAATACTTTTAGCAATGCTGTGCTTTGCTTTTCTTTATCATCATTACCTTTTAGCGGAATAAAATGTATATATGGGAGTCTTATTGTTCTGTATCTGGCCTACAATTTAAGGAACGATTTTTCGTAACTGCAACTCATGCTAAGAATCAATATATCTTCCCTACTTCATAGTGATTAAAAGTTGAAATTACTTTGTTATGAACACTGATGTTACAGTTCGTATGATCGTTCAAAAACATAAGTTCGCAGTGGATTTTATTTCTCAGTAAAATGCTATTTCATACCACGACTAGCCCAAGAACATGAGACTCTCATTAAAAAAATACGTTGTCACTATAAAGTTTGCCAGATCAGAACGGAGCACAGCAAGATTCCTATCAGATTCTGAAGGTACATTAAATTATTTGCACTGTAAATTACATCCTATCAGCAGCCCGCGTCAACCTGCAACACATCATAAAATCTGCTGATCTTCACTGCCAGTCTGGGAGCTAAAAGAAATAATATTATTTTACTATTATTTTACCGCTTCCTTGCGGTATGCTCGACTATATTGTAAGTCGTTTAAATACGCCGCGGCAGCGGCTCTTCGTTCTCCACGCAGCTCAGCACCACAGATAATATTTATATAACTGAAAAATGTCTCAACAGGATGGGATAATATGCAAGCAAGCTTAACAATAAATAATACAAGTTTTCATTTAAACAACTCTATTAAAACCTTTAAATATCTCAGTGATTACAGACCTTTGTGAATTCACACGTAATGGCGTACATTGCTTAGTCTCGACAAAAGAGTGCTACATTCGCGTTCTCTACGACAACAACAGGAGATCTTACTCGCACAACTTCCAAATCAAGAAGACAAAGACATTAATCTACATCACGCATTATATACTAGTTCCTTTTTTTAATCTCTGTTTAACATTTATCTTCTGTGTCGGTTTTATTACTCGCCGACGCAGACGTTTTCAAAAATAAATAATGAAAAAAATACATAATTTTATGCAATGACACAATATGATACATCTAATTCTCTAGTTACTACATAATATATTGTTTTTGTTTCTCTAGACGTTACAATGCCCCCTGGCAGCAATTGACTAACGTTGGAAATGTTCGGCAATATGCTGCCACTAACGTCTGTTTGGTTATTGTCTGTTACCTTGGTTGGATCGTTCACTTTACACTTCTTAGTTCTTTTACACTGTAGGTTTAATTACACTTTTTATACTGTTCTTACACTTTGCGAGGTGACCGTCAACCTAGTCCCAGGGTCATTACATTTATTTGGCTCCCCCATTCGGGCTACGTGCGATCAGAAAACCTGGGAAAACTGCGCCGGAGCCATGGTCACCTCGCCTGGTTTGTTTTAATACCCAGTTTGATCACAAAAAGTTCAGACTCTATCCAATGTTCACATATAACAAAGGCTATTTGTGAGAGCATGTTAAACTTTTAGTCTCTTTGTTACCAATATAATATTTGTATTTTGGATTGTAATGAAAGTCACTTATTATACATTTTTACAGTAGTATCATGAATCGTCCTTGCATTTACTCGCGACAATTGGTTTAAAATGTCTAGCATTCATGCGAGTATACTTCATTAACATGACGAAAACATATTATATCTATATATCATTGAACCAATGAATACTTTGAGTCTGTATTGAATAACTCAAGAAAAAAAAAACAAATGTTTGTCACGTCATTTCGTGTCCACTAAACCCTATTCATGTTAGTGCATTAAACACATATTTGATAGTTCATTTGAATGACAACAATGTTGTACGGAGCTGGCGGCGCGAAGCAATTGTTGAGTAGCGTCGTCTGGAACGCCGCGTGCCGACGGCCGCTGGGTTCGACGACCGGCTCTCAGTAACAGCGACGTCGTGCTGACGTGGCGCCCAAGCAGTCGCGAACCGCGCTGAACCATTCGCCGATGTCGGCGAGTGGCAGTGGTTTACCGCGACCGGCTGGCTGGCGGCACGGCACTCGTCTCGGCTTCTCCGCATGGCTCCCCGTTGTAGCGCATGAAACAAACATTCCACAACGGTGTACTGTCTTTAAGGACACAGATTACTAGCTGTGGAAGAAAATGCAACTTGTTAAAAGCGTTTATTGTTCAGTAAGCCGTCGCTTCACTGGTATGCACAGGATGGTTTGGCGTGATAACAGGTTTCTTGTGGCATTGTGACACTGGTATTCAAGGTTCGTCACACGCACATTGTACTACACATTTTCACTCACTCCACGGTTGGTACACTGCCAGAGCGTCTTTCAACACGTGAAAATGTTTCGTAACACACATACTAAATGTCCCCGTCGAGCGATGTTCGTTGAAATCGACTCCGAACGGATCAATAACTACTGTTTTTATACACTGTCTATTGTTCGTTGAGCACTGCACTAGGACAGTTTATCACTCAACACTAGACTTATCGACGTATATATTGGTGCAGATACAACAGTCATTTTCTGTCCCTGCTACACACAATATTCCGTCCTTTCCTCCATTGTTTATGCACACAGTTTATTTTTTAATACCTTTTAACTGTTCTTCGCATACTCACTCTAATCTACATGGCGTCTATTTGTTTTTACCTTATCACAACACACTTTTCATATTGTTACTAGGCGTATATAGCCCTTTTGTAAAATTTTTTAATTTTCTTATCAGTGTAGCTTGCCTGGTTATCACCCATCTATCAAACAGATTTTACCATGTGCATGACAGCTTGACTTGGGCATATTGCTCAATAAATACTTCATTTAGCACTAGCATTATTTTTAATGATTTTTCCTATATGACTACAGTGTAGGTTCCACATTGGTTGACTTAATTCGCGTATCGCGTAATGAATATTCAAGGGCGTGTAACAAGTACACAGGCTTCAATTGAAGCATTGCTATATACAAAGCGGAGTTTCCACGGAACGGGCTTGTTTTTTGATTAGCTTATGCTCCAGTGTCGTTCTCAAATCACTACTGGCAGCAAATATCACATAATTGTTGCATATTACAGAGTCCATGTTTGGCTAGTCAAGATTCTCTCTCTCAGGGTTCCTTATTCTAATACAATTACAACAGTTACCTTACTATATTAGATTGCGTCATTAATTGCACTTACACACTACACATAGAAAATGGTTCAAGAAATTAATCCTTTGTATATTGATTCAAGAAATTAATCCTCACTTTATCAACAAGAAGATTGTTCGTTGCTTAATGAGCATATAATATTTTAAATGGCTCTAATTGTCTGTAAACAAAATCTTTCCTGTGTAAGCTATTGCCTACTTTCTGAATCCACTTCCTCCAAGTTTCATTACACACAAATTTCTTTCTTAATACTAACATACTTATATTCTAAAACACAATTAAAATCTTCTTACAACTATTACTCTTTATATGTGATATGTCACTGAATAAATAACTTCACATCTTTACGTGGATACAATCCTTTGATCTTCCCCGTATGGGGATGTGCTAACAAATAGCTACATTCGTACTCCATGAAATTTTTGTATCTGCTCATCTAAATTCTCAGGGCGAGTCCGGACAGGTATGATAATTTTGTTAATGTCCCTCGCATCTAACACTAGCCTGATTTTTCCATTGGCTTTCGCCACTGCTACAAGAGGACTACTGTATGGAGAGAAGGAGGGCTCAATGATATCCCACTCTAACATCTTCCGAATCTCTTTAGCTACCAATTCCCTCCTCGACCAAGGGATGGAGTAAGTTGCGCGACAGTATGTTTTATGGGGCATCACCTCTATGTGATAGTGGTACCCTTTGACTATTCCTGGTCGGTCGGTAAATACCATAGTGTATTCCGATAGCAGCTGCGTCAACTGTTGCTTTTGTGTATCGCTTAACCCTTCAGATTCCTGCACTTTGGTTTGAAATGCCTGAACATTTATTTCAAAATTTCTATCCTCTAAATTCGGATAATAGAGGTCTGCTGCATGTGACAAATCATCAAGGTGTAGTACCCAAGGGTTCCTACCCTTGATATTGATTCGATTACAACACGGCACAAGTACCTCCTTCGATTTCATCATAGATAACTCAATCCTCCTACCCCTATTAACTATGCTTAATTTCCCCAAGGAGAGGTCGATCAATGCGTCCCTCTCACGGAGAAAATCTACTCCCAGAATGCAGGCCACCTTCAATCCTTTAACAACGAGGAACGAGCTCACTATGGCTTCGCCCTCCTTACAAATCTCCACCTGCACCTTGTACTTAACTGATTGGCTCTGTGCACTAATGGCTCCAGACACCTTACAATTATTAACCGGGAAAGTCGGAATGCTATGTCCTTTTCCCAGTGCCTTAAATAACTCCATACTCATTACACTTACTGAGGCACCTGTGTCGATGATTATATTCACTGCAACATCATTGATTTTCGCTTCGATAATAGCTTGCACATTTTCGTTATTATCTTTCTTACATTCGTGCGGTTCGTTCAGTAGATCTTTAACCATACTGACACCGTCGTTGTATCGCAGCATACGTATCTCAGGTATATTATTATCACTCGTGTTGCTCTCACTCCATCCCTCGGCCATCGATGGAGAGCATATCGAGGCCGATTCTAGTTTGTTGGATTAGTTACTTGTGAAGTACTTGGACGGCTATTGTCCGCGACCTCCACTATATGTACACTCTGATTTGTCAGCCGCCACGGCTGCGCAATAGGCGCGTTTTGCGGTGGTGGTCTATTGTTGTCATACCGGTCATTACCCTGTCGCTCTGGGCTTCTTCGCTGATTTTGCTGCCAATTTCGATTACTATCACTATAATTGCTCTGCCACTGACCTCGCGCATTCTTCCAGCGGTTGGTCCCTGACATTCCGGATTCGTACCGGTCGTCAAATCGACGCTTTTTGTTATAAGTTGTTTGTCCATACCCGTTCTGGCCTCTACCATTACCACCATTTTGCGAATGTTCTTGCCGCTTGTTACCACCCCCACCATTTCCATGGTTGTGGTTTTGTGCACTACTATTTCTGTCATGTTTACATCCTGACCCATTATTCCGCGAGTGATCACACGCTGATTTTGCGTCTTCCTTTATCAAGTCTATAGAATCTAGAACAGACAGGAAGTTTTCCATATCACTTTCTGGTACGTGTATTAATTTCTCTTTGATATGAATGGGTAAATGTGATTTTAGTAGTCTTATTATGTCTCTTGGTGATATAGGCTCGTCCCAGTAGCGTGTTTTGTTTATATATTTTTCAAAATACCGTCTCAAATTCCCCAGACGAGGTGAGTACGGTTCGGGATTATATACTTCTTTTCTTAGCCGCTCTTGTATACAAGGCGACCAATATTTCGATAGAAATGCCCTTTCGAACTGTTCATATGTCATGCAGCTGTCTGCCACTTCTGTAGCCCACAACGCTGCGTCACCTTGAATGTACGACATTACGTATTGAATTTTCTGTGTTTCGTTCCACACACTGGGCAAGATATTTTTAAAGCTTTTTATGAATACTACTGGGTGTACTGATTTCCGTTCAGTAGTAAACGTTTGAAATTGTCTATTTTTGATTAAGCTTTCTTCCACTAATATTTTTGAACTACATGGTTTTGCTCCTGGGACATATGCTGTGTGCTCCGAACCGAAGCTACAGCTCTTCGCATTATCGACTACAGATTCCCCATTGTTGTATCGCGTATAAGTTTGTGCGTTGCCAAAACCATGGGCTGTTGGCGACAGAGGTTCCTGTTCCAAATGCTTTCTGCTTTGTGCTAAACCCTTCTCCAGGTCGGATATCCGTTTGTTCATATTCACTTGCCACTGCGGAATATCCTCACTGAGTATTTGTTTGATGGTTTGCACGTCGTTCTGTACCTGACTATTTACTGCGGTACTGAACGATTCGGAGCCTCTATTTGCTATGGCTGCTTGTACTTTGGAATTAATGTTCTTGTCAATCTCACACTCCTTCACTTCTAGCCATGAGTTGAATTCTGTTTCAATTTTAGTTGCTTGTTCGTTCCACTTCTGCTCTACAAGCTGCGTGGAATCTATTTCTAGCTTTTCTACTCGATTGGCTAATACACCTATTTCGTCTACCCTGTTAGTGTTTGCTACTTGCAGGTTGTTGACCTGTTCAGTCAGCTCCTGCACGGCCTTAGGTATCGACTCATAATTCTGTTTCATATCTGCAATCTCTTTTTTCATGTTTTCTAACGATTGCACAAGTTGCTGGTCCCGCTCAGCTTGCCGGCGATCTCGCTCAGCTTGCTGGGCAAGGAAACTTTCTGTTAACTGGCGATCTCGCTCAGCTTGCTGGGCAAGTAAATTTTCTGCTAGCCTACGATCTCGCTCAGCTTGCTGGCGGTCTCGCTCGACTTGCTGTTGCGCAAATTCTGCCTGGTAATTCAGCACGCGCTCTAATATAGCCTGTAGCGAATACCCACCAGGCAGATTACCACTCTCTGGTTCCTGCTTTTCTGGTGGTGGTACAACTTCTTTCTCTACATCCCCTTGAGGACTAGTGGGCGGTGGCACCACTTCCTGTGCCCCTGCCCCCACATTCTCACATGTTATATCCTCAAAGAGAGTACTAGTACTACTTGAGGTACCCGGTTCCACATTTCCTGCACTAACTAATTGTTGTTCCTCAGTATCCATATTGCTCGGACGTTGACTACGCAGCTTAACCATATTCCTAAATTGCTTACTAAAACACAAAGTCTGACAGTTTTGCCCCTTGCACACAAAATACGTTAATTTATCTACACTAACTGCACACTAAAAATTACTATCTACCATCAACTTTGTCCTGTCACAAACACTAACATCAAACTACGCACAATATGCACACCACTAGCAAAATGAGATCACTTCACTGGAGCTCGACTTCTACAAACAGGACAACTACACTGTAGTCTTACCTTTAGTTTATCTTATCTCGGGGTTCGGCTGCCCCCGGATTACGTAGTTGTTACAGCTTCTCAGTACTATCAGGATCGTCTTCTCAGACTCGTTTGCAGTAGTACGTTTTGTCATGAAAGAGTGTTTACACATTCATTAATACATAGCATTGATCATGATATACATACATACATTTATCACTCAATACATATATATCTATACATACATAACAATCAACACTGAAAGAAAAATACATAAAATTTTATATTTGTGGCCACTGCAAATTCGGGCCCCACGTTGGGCGCCAGTTTCGCGTACACTCTCTCTCGCGAATTGTTAAATTGTTATTCTTTAGTTTATTTATTCTCTTTGTAACAACACATTTACGAAGAGAGTTACGTGAAATACTTTTAGCAATGCTGTGCTTTGCTTTTCTTTATCATCATTACCTTTTAGCGGAATAAAATGTATATATGGGAGTCTTATTGTTCTGTATCTGGCCTACAATTTAAGGAACGATTTTTCGTAACTGCAACTCATGCTAAGAATCAATATATCTTCCCTACTTCATAGTGATTAAAAGTTGAAATTACTTTGTTATGAACACTGATGTTACAGTTCGTATGATCGTTCAAAAACATAAGTTCGCAGTGGATTTTATTTCTCAGTAAAATGCTATTTCATACCACGACTAGCCCAAGAACATGAGACTCTCATTAAAAAAATACGTTGTCACTATAAAGTTTGCCAGATCAGAACGGAGCACAGCAAGATTCCTATCAGATTCTGAAGGTACATTAAATTATTTGCACTGTAAATTACATCCTATCAGCAGCCCGCGTCAACCTGCAACACATCATAAAATCTGCTGATCTTCACTGCCAGTCTGGGAGCTAAAAGAAATAATATTATTTTACTATTATTTTACCGCTTCCTTGCGGTATGCTCGACTATATTGTAAGTCGTTTAAATACGCCGCGGCAGCGGCTCTTCGTTCTCCACGCAGCTCAGCACCACAGATAATATTTATATAACTGAAAAATGTCTCAACAGGATGGGATAATATGCAAGCAAGCTTAACAATAAATAATACAAGTTTTCATTTAAACAACTCTATTAAAACCTTTAAATATCTCAGTGATTACAGACCTTTGTGAATTCACACGTAATGGCGTACATTGCTTAGTCTCGACAAAAGAGTGCTACATTCGCGTTCTCTACGACAACAACAGGAGATCTTACTCGCACAACTTCCAAATCAAGAAGACAAAGACATTAATCTACATCACGCATTATATACTAGTTCCTTTTTTTAATCTCTGTTTAACATTTATCTTCTGTGTCGGTTTTATTACTCGCCGACGCAGACGTTTTCAAAAATAAATAATGAAAAAAATACATAATTTTATGCAATGACACAATATGATACATCTAATTCTCTAGTTACTACATAATATATTGTTTTTGTTTCTCTAGACGTTACAAGTGTAGCCATGTATGGATGTGAAACATGGACGATAAATAGTTTGGACAAGAAGAAAATAGAAGCTTTCGAAATGTGGTGCTACAGAAGAATGCTGAAGATTAGATGGGTGGATCACATAACTAATGAGGAAGTATTGACTAGGATTGGGGAGAAGAGAAGTTTGTGGCACAACTTGACTGGAAGAAGGAATCGGTTGGTAGGACATGTTCTGAGGCATCAAGGGATCACCAGTTTAGTATTGGAGGGCAGCGTGGAGGGTAAAAATCGTAGAGGGAGACCAAGAGATGTATACACTAAGCAGATTCAGAAGGATGTAGGTTGCAGTAGGTACTGGGAGATGAAGAAGCTTGCACAGGATAGAGTAGCATGGAGAGATGCATCAAACCAGTATCAGGACTGAAGACCACAACAACAACAACATAATACAGTACACAATTTTCGTAAGGTTTGTTTTAGTGTTGTTAAAACAATACTAAACCTGAGAGAGAAATTAATCATCAACGCTAAATGCGACACTTGTGATGTTATCTATAACAGTCTGACAATGCACATGCAGTTTATTGATTACATGCATGTAGAAAACTTGTTCTGAGATAAAGCAGTTAAACAAGGTTTGAAGAAGACTAAAATGCCTCTACCAGACGACTGCTAATGCAGAAAATAATTTTGTGACTATTTTGGCACGATGCGGCCTCCCCATACATAATACAAAAGCTTCGAGACGCCTCTGCTGCCTGGCCGTCTATTAAACCTGAAAAGAACAAAATATCGCAGAAGTTAGCCCTTTTTCCACTTGCGGCTATTTAGGGTTGAGAAGTGAAGGGAATTATGTTCAAAATTACATTAAATTGATAACTTCAGCAGACACCAGAATTGCGTTTCAAAAAATGTAGCAACGAATGTATTAGAACCCGCGACGTCTTACCTACGATGCGCGACGCTTACCGTTACGCTGCTAGCTGACGTGTAACTATTGCAGATCCAGAAGTCAACAGCAGTTCTTCCAGAAGTTCCGCAGCCCACAGTGCTGTGAGATAAAGCATATTGCCGGATATAAACTTCTGTGAAACAGACAGTTACAGCTTTTCTTTTGCACTGCACGACGTTTTCAACAAACAGATAGCGCAATAGAGTAGCTCAAATGGAAAGGAACACTTCCTATTTAAATTTCTGCATCCTACACTGTTGGCATTTCTGTGTAGGTGGCAGTTACGTGATTTTATTTCGGTGATTACAAAATATGCACTGGGTAGCCGAGGCAGCTAGTTCATGGCGATTCGGTCAACCAAGTAAATGAATGTACTGAACATGCTGCACCCACTACAGAGAGCCAGTGAGTCAGAATTCTCATCGAATGTGCCGCAACGGTATTACGATAGAAAAGTGAGGCTCAGAGAAGAGTATTTGGTGGTGTGTGCGATTGCTGATAGGTTCCTATGAAGGTGGTCTGGCTTCGATTCCAACTTCTGCCAATCATTTTTAGTAGGGAGAGATAGATTCTATTCTCTTCTGGCTACGCCTAGTGAAGAAGGTATAATGGCATTATGCTGAAATTCACATTAAACATGATATTCCTTCTCTACCAAGTAGACGTTAGGTTGAAAAACAATAAAGTCAGGGGTGGCGAAATGTGGGAACTCTATCACCAGTAATCTTTCTTATATTAGTTATTTATTTCTACTGACGAAACAAACGCTACGTAGGGTCACACGACACTTATTCCATCTTTTATTTGAACATCTGTGTGTCGATAAAATTGGTTCCGAACTTGGAATGCAACTCAGACCGCCCTTAACGCGGAATTTGATCCCTTCGTGACAATACAGCTCGACTACTATCTGATGTTTGTTAAAAACTGCAGATTCCTCAACATCTCCACATATGGCGCGTGAATGGTTTCGAATCCTGGACCGGTACTAAAGTTTTCATTATGTAATTTCAACCTCTAGCATGAGAACACCTATCTGCTGGTGGCTAATAATTTTGATTTTTAATGCATTTCCATTCGTTGTCAGCACTAACGATATCTGACGTTTTTGACTCCCAGTGAGACACAGAACTATTTGAGAGATCACTGTAAGTTTAAGGAGTAAAATTCGGTAGCTGACGTCTCTTTGTGTGTAGTCAATAATGATATGTGTGGGGTTCGATTCCCAGTCAGCACTGACCTCTTCGTCATATTATTTCCAGTTCAAACATTCTCACGTGCCGCTGCTCGTGTAACAAACCCGTATTTAACGTTCGTTTTCTCTAGAATATAACAGCGATAGGTGCCGGGTTGGTGTCCTGGGAAGGAAAAAATTAATGTTTCGTCTCGTCATTTCAGTTTAAACATCTAGTTACTGCCAAGAAAATCCGATGTGTCACTGTTGATTGTGCTTCGATAACAATCCGATTAGGTTCTGGGTTCGAATCCCTGTCCAACACAAAGCTTTGCCTCACTGCATTTCAAGTAAGTTACTTGCGAAGAAGTAATATTTAACATCTCTCGTAGTTCGTTAACAGGAACAATAGATGCTGGATAGGAATTGGCGTATGTTAAAAATGTCTGCGTTATGTAATTTAAAGTTGATATTTGCTAACTGATACTGTGTAAAATCGAGGTATATCACTCTCTGTATGCCTACTCAGGAATGACTGTTAGTTTCCGTCAGTCACAAAATCTTTGCTTAGTCTGCATGACCTGGGTTTGAATCCATATGCAGAACGAGCCGGTTAGTTGTGTCATTTGAAGTTCATACATATTCTCAACTAGCTGCTAGTGAATTACGTAAATTTTTAATGTCATTTTGTGTTAAATAACAAGTATGATATGTTATTTTGAAGAGGAAAACAAGAATACGACGAACGTACTACGTGCATTAACTATCTGACGTAATAATGATAGTGGTAACATTTCACGTATGTCATTTATTGCAATAAATGTGAGCTTACAAGCCTTAAGGACAGTCTTATCTGTGATAAGGTGTTCCCTGATATTTGTAGAATCGTGGTATTACTTTCCATCTTGAGTGATTGCGATACAGAGCAGAGTTTTCTAGTGGTGACTTGTTGGAACCATTTTCAATAGTCAAACGACTGTACCAAGGAGTGATTAGAGGACCTGCTAGACAGCTGCGTTATGTGGGTTGCATGTGAATCAGGCCAAATGCAATTCAGGTCGTTCGGATACTTTTGAACATGACTGCACTTCTCCAGCAAAAGATAAGCACGATAACGGAGGGTCCTACAACGAAAACAACCAAACATCTTCTATAGACAACAAGAAGTGTCAACGTTTTGTATGTCTAAATGGCCCGAGAAGTATCCACTTTGAAATTCCGTTAGCAGGTTTGGGCATTGATGGTTTGAAACAGGAAGGTGCGTCGTCAACTTAATCGAGAGAGATTCTGTGGAATCACGTTTCTGCCATGTGACGGGTGACGACGACGCGTTTATATCCCTTCGACCCCTCCATCTCCTGTAGATTCGACAAATTCTTATACAATAGAGTGTGATGCACTAGGCATTAAAAATTAATAGAAACTCTGTAAAAAGGGGTGAATCGAAACAACTGAGTGAGTAGAATCGAAACTTTCGGAAACGTTTTAAGTTGTTGAGTCGGAGGACAAGTGAGGATGTCAATCGAAGATCTGTGTGTCTAGGTTGGTAGTGAAGTAATCTAACAAGGAAATCATCAATATGAAATTTAAAGTCTCTGGAAGTTGACGTTTTATTTACTCTATAAGGAACTTCGCATTTGGTATTGAATTTGCATACTTCTAACTTTATTTGTTGAGTATCAGTCTATATTGTACTGTTTTAGTTAATCACCTAGAAACAAATTTGCAACATCGTTTCGTTATCCGGAAGTTTAGTTTTAAAGTAATCGTTAATCTGATTTGTGATTCGTCTAATTGGAACGGTAGTGTTGCGTTTTTCTGGATTTGTGGGGTGAATGTAAACAGTAATCGCCAGTGTTACTTCAGAAGAAGACCAAGAATTTGACTTAAATGAAAAACTACTTGGCATTGTTCTCGAGTCTGTAGGTTACACTGCGCATAAAGTGTCAGGAAAAAGTAACACGTCATTTACACTATATGCATGTAAAAATTTGTTCTTTGGAAGGCATGTGGTATGTTGGCGTGATTTTTATATATATAATCAAGGCCAATGAAATATGTTTATTTTAACAGATCAGGAGTCATTTTTTAATCAAGGAGTTGTCCGAAAACTCTGCTGTTACGTTTTGGGGAACGCACGACTTGTAGATTCAAAGACAAGTATATTAGCTAAACTTTATATTAACGTAATTAGAGGTATAATACCGTTTATTTGGTAAACAGAATAAAAAATCACAATTTGTGTAATATCCTTAGTTCCGTATAAGTGAAACTTATCTAGAACCAGAAAAATCGTTTCTTGCTCTCCTAGAACCTAAATAGATTTCCGCAAGTCCCTGTTTAGCCAAAAGATTGATAAATAGAAACAATAAAAAGATTAACAGTTCTGTTTTCTATTCATCCCTCCATGTGGTGTGATAGAAACACCAACTATTTCATTTTTTTATGTTGAAGAATTATCAGTTAGGTCCATAAAATGATCTTAAGTTTAAAGTTAGACACGAGTCCCATGATCCCATATAGTTTTAACTTTCGCTTTTGTTCTTTACACTACCAGTTTATTTTTTTAAGTTGAAATCAGTTTCTGTTTACCCCATTCTACGGCACATTTTACTTTAAGTATAATCATTTATTTAACTAAACTTTTTAGTTTTTTTGGAAAAAGAATTTAACGCTCTCCACATCCGTGGACAAGAAGCTCAGTGCTTTCTGCCTGTGATCCTATCATGAGACCACAATGGGGTCATAATTCCTGGCATGCTGCATCCTCAGAAACTCTCGCAAGAGCCATTTCGTTACAGAGTTCGGCGCAGTTTACCAGGCTGTGAACGTTTTTCTGGGAACATCACATTATGCTTTGCATGTGTCTCTATACAGCAGCGGTCATTTGCCTTATCTTGCTTCGCTAATGGCAGGAACAACATTAACAGCCCTTTTTAACAATCTTTATGACCGCTATTCACTTTTTGACGCGCTTAACTGATGTAATTTTTTGCGAAGAACTTAAGAGGGTGATTCATATACACTCCTGGAAATTGAAATAAGAACACCGTGAATTCATTGTCCCAGGAAGGGGAAACTTTATTGACACATTCCTGGGGTCAGATACATCACATGATCACACTGACAGAACCACAGGCACATAGACACAGGCAACAGAGCATGCACAATGTCGGCACTAGTACAGTGTATATCCACCTTTCGCAGCAATGCAGGCTGCTATTCTCCCATGGAGACGATCGTAGAGATGCTGGATGTAGTCCTGAGGAACGGCTTGCCATGCCATTTCCACCTGGCACTTCAGTTGGACCAGCGTTCGTGCTGGACGTGCAGAACGCGTGATACGACGCTTCATTCAGTCCCAAACATGCTCAATGGGGGACAGATCCGGAGATCTTGCTGGCCAGGGTAGTTGACTTACACCTTCTAGAGCACGTTGGGTGGCACGGGATACATGCGGACGTGCATTGTCCTGTTGGAACAGCAAGTTCCCTTGCCGGTCTAGGAATGGTAGAACGATGGGTTCGATGACGGTTTCGATGTACCGTGCACTATTCAGTGTCCCCTCGACGATCACCAGTGGTGTACGGCCAGTGTAGGAGATCGCTCCCCACACCATGATGCCGGGTGTTGGCCCTGTGTGCCTCGGTCGTATGCAGTCCTGATTGTGGCGCTCACCTGCACGGCGCCAAACACGCATACGACCATCATTGGCACCAAGGCAGAAGCGACTCTCATCGCTGAAGACGACACGTCTCCATTTGTCCCTCCATTCACGCCTGTCGCGACACCACTGGAGGCGGGCTGCACGATGTTGGGGCGTGAGCGGAAGACGGCCTAACGGTGTGCGGGAACGTAGCCCAGCTTCATGGAGACGGTTGCGAATGGTCCTCGCCGATACCCCAGGAGCAACAGTGTCCCTAATTTGCTGGGAAGTGGCGGTGCGGTCCCCTACGGCACTGCGTAGGATCCTACGGTCTTGGCGTGCATCCGTGCGTCGCTGCGGTCCGGTCCCAGGTCGACGGGCACGTGCACCTTCCGCCGACCACTGGCGACAACATCGATGTACGGTGGAGACCTCACGCCCCACGTGTTGAGCAATTCGGCGGTACGTCCACCCGGCCTCCCGCATGCCCACTATACGCCCTCGCTCAAAGTCCGTCAACTGCACATACGGTTCACGTCCACGCTGTCGCGGCATGCTACCAGTGTTAAAGACTGCGATGGAGCTCCGTATGCCACGGCAAACTGGCTGACACTGACGGCGGCGGTGCACAAATGCTGCGCAGGTAGCGCCATTCGACGGCCAACACCGCGGTTCCTGGTGTGTCCGCTGTGCCGTGCGTGTGATCATTGCTTGTACAGCCCTCTCGCAGTGTCCGGAGCAAGTATGGTGGGTCTGACACACCGGTGTCAATGTGTTCTTTTTTCCATTTCCAGGAGTGTAGTATACAGCTGCAGCAACGAGAAGAGAATGTACGTTCTCTGACAATTTACAATTCCTGCAGTCACTATGAATCCAGAAACTTGCTCCATTTGATACACGTCATTATTTTATGTACGAAGTCTGGCCGGAGAAATTGCTAGATTTGTCTATGAAGATGCGTTACAATCTCATACTATTGTAATTCAATTTCTTGCTTCCTGTTTTACTGTTTTAGGAAGCAGCTTTTGTAGTAATTCCTGTGTTAGCGTTTTATTAATTCATATTATGTTTAATTAATAACTTAAACTTTTGAAGATTTTTCCGCCAACAGCTATCGTTGCTAAATCTGTGATGGTGTTTGGCATTTAACAATCGGCCGCGACATCAAGCAGTCATCAAGGAAGTTCCACATTTTAACAGTCTGCCGATATATTGGGAAGTATAGAATCTGGAATACGAAGGGTAGTCTTAATGTTTAACTGTCACCTCGAAAAAAACTAGATTTACGTAATAATCTTTTTTGTTTACAGGTATATATTCGTAGACTTCGTAGACACTGAAATTCCTTCGCCACAGTACCGTAGCACGCAGGTAGAGAAGGTAAAACGAGATGGTGCAGCCCACTGATGAAATGGAATATCGTGTGGCATCTCGTTTTCGGCGGCAACGCTTACTTTAGCGATCTGGATTGCCCTAACACGGCAGTAACACATCCGCTGCTGCCAGAAACGAATTACTAATATATCCACCAGAGACAGAACAAACAAAAAAAAAAAAACAAAAAACAAAAAAAAAAAAAAAAAAAACACGCAGGTAGGAGTTGCTTAAAAATTTGTCAAACTCACTCAGCTCCGACAGGAGGAAACCTTGAACACACCGACTTCAATAATTTCATCTTGACTCAATCCATGAATCTCGGGCAAATACTGGTTTGCGAGCACCGGTTTGTGGGATTCATTAGGTGGTGTTTTTGGCTACGATTTTGAATGGTGTGCACTATTTGTTCGATAAACACTATTTGATCAAAAATATCCGGACACCACTACATAATGAAAACTGTTAAATGTCATGAAAGGAAGGCCCTGCAGGATGAAAGGAGGCGGGGTGTATTGTGTTGTCAACACAAGATCGTTAGCTGCAGCATGGGTAGGTCAAGAGAGCTCACTTACTTTGAACGTGGACTGACCGCTGGATTTCTTCTGAGCAACAAAAGCTGCCCAAGTCCACTGTTAAGAATGTGACTGTGAACTGAAAACTGGAAGGAAGAAGCCCAGCTAAACCAACACCAAGCGGACCGCGTGTACTGACGGACAGTGACGGTCGGGCATTGGTGGAGCGTGGTTGTAAGAAATCGCTTGAAATCACAGGAAGTGCAACCAGGAGTCCAGCTAGCACAATTATTTTGCGTAGCGAGTTAATAAGAATGGCGTTCAGCGCTGGAGCAGCTCCTAATAAGCCACACACATCTGCAGCTAGTGCTAACAGGTGCCTGAGATGATGTAGAGAGTGACACTAATGTACAGTGGATGTCTGGAAACGAATGACCTGGAGTGGTGAATACTCTCTGGCAGTCCGATGGAAAGATTTGGGTTTTGCTGTCGCCTCGACAATGTTACCTGACGTTACCTGTTATTACGTGCAGTGACGTACAGAAGAGGCGGTGTTACTGTATGGGGGTGTTCCTCGTGGTTAGAGTGTGGTGTCCTAAACGCGGAAGGATATCAACAGGTTTTACGGTGTTGTCTATTTTGTGTAGTACAGGATTCACTCGGAGACGAAGATCGTTTGTCCCAGCACGACTATCTCGTCATGAAGCAATGATTTATGAATGATTGAATTCCTGAAATATACTGTGCTGCCTAGAGCCCCGGCCTGCACCCAATGGAACATCGTTGGGATGAGATAAAATGTCGACTTCGTTCCTGACCCCAAGCATTCAACATCACTATCTTTTCTGGTTTCTGCTCTTACAGAAGAATAAGCACACATTCCTGCACAGGCAATCAGACGCCTCACTGAAAGCATCCCCAACAGAGTTCACACCGTTATTAAGATAGTCGACAGTTACCAACTTTGTGCTTATGTTTTTCTTTCCACCTTCTGAGATTGCCCTTTTTGAGATGTTTAACCCTCTTCAACTGAAATGCCTAGTGAGTAGAACAGGTAGGGAACCCTATAAATAGTTCATAGCCTTTCTATCCTTCTCCACGTCAGCTTCCTTGGCTGCTGCTTTGGTAATGAAGAAGGCAATTAAAGTATTGAAGAAGGCAATTAAAGTAATGAAGAAGGCAATAAAAGTAAATCTAATCTAAACACAAACCATGTAGCAGCATTACGCTACGGAAATGGCTTCTACTGAATAGCTGGAGGAAAGTGACATCGTGAGGAACATGTGGTTGGGTTTTGTATCAGTGATGGGATGTTTGTGTAAGTTACGAATGATCTTTACTGGTTAAGAAGCGGTTAAAAATTTGAACCACGCATGTAAAGCACTAAGACAACTTTGCAAAGAATGAATGATCACCACATTGTTACACGGCAAGGAATGGTCCTCCTAACACAATGTCTATGTAAATGTACCGCAAATGCGTTCATTGGGAGAGGAAAGCTGTGAGTACCGGGCGTGAGTCGTTCTTCGGTAGCTCAGATGGTAGAGCACTTTCCCGCGAAAGGCAAAGGTCCCGAGTTCGAGTCTCGGTCGGGCACACAGTTTTAATCTGCCAGGAAGATTCATATCAGCGCACACTCCGCTGCAGAGTGAAAACCTCATTCTGGAAACATCCCCCAGGCTGTGGCTAAGCCATGTCGCCGCAATATCCTTTCTTTCAGGAGTGCTAGTTCTGCAAGGTTCGCAGGAGAGCTTCTGTAAAGTTTGGAAGGTAGGAGACGAGGTACTGGCAGAAGTAAAGCTGTGAGTACCGGGCGTGAGTCGTGCTTCGGTAGCTCAGATGGTAGAGCACTTGCCCGCGAAAGGCAAAGGTCCCGAGTTCGAGTCTCGGTCGGGCACACAGTTTTACTCTGCCAGGAAGTTTCATATCAGCGCACACTCCGCTGCAGAGTGAAAATCTCATTCTGGAAAATAAATTTTGTTTTTTATCGCAAACCTTGCACACACCTAGCAAACATGGTTCTCTGCTAACTTCCATTCACTGTTGCAAATACTGGTGACGGAGTCACGAAAAAATACAGCCTTGCACGGACCTTAAAACCAGTGATTGGAAACATAAATAGTAATCCCACCAGGATGACTTATGGCATGCGATGGTGACTCGCCTTCATCCAACCAACTGCTCAAGGACTCGCGACCCATGCACCAACCGAGGATGCACAATACAAACGTCGCTACTTGGGACAACGCTGGCAGACTGCGTGTCACCAGCCGAGACCAAATCCCAAGGGAAGACGCCGGGAGAAACCATCTGCTGTCTGCGATGAGCCGCCTACTTATCTGTCTACTAAGATGAAAACAGCAACAACAGACACATGCCAAACTTGCTCAGGCAGACCTCGTTGCTGACACTGCGTGGCTTCTACTTGGGCTCTGCATGAGGACAATTGACACTTTTGGAGTTCACGTGACACAATGAACTCAACGGAATCCTAGGCATGCATAATGCATTTCATCGATCAAGCAAAGGCTGCGTACCAGACAGTTTTTATACGATGAGAAAGCATCTACGAATAGTGATAGATAACAGTTGGAAATTAGGCTATTGAGGTATTTCAGTTGAGAGGACATTTCGTATAAACATCGTTAGATATCTCATGAAGACTGAGTAACTGAACGCGTACATCTCTAGCAAGTAAAAAGAACTATGGTCTCCTTGAATCGTTCAGAAACATAGTAACGCTATTGGCATGTGTACACGTTATGTAGATGTATTAAAGATGACTGCTACTAGTAACAAGCGAAGGTTTTGGACACATAGTTACTGGCTTGAACTCCTTGACATGGATATGGTATTGCAGCAATCTATAGAGTGAAGGCTATGTACTGAATGACTAGATGGTGTTCTCTGGAGGGAGTAGGCTAAAGAAACTTCGAACTGAGCCGAATGTTACCAAGACCGTCTCGAACCCCACATCATCCATTGCTCACTGAAAACGAAAATCCTCTTGTCTCCAGTGAAACCTGTGTGTCGTTGTCTTTTATAGACAAAGTGAAATGTGATAAGTCAAATTCATGAGACAAATTCAGAAAAACCTTGAATAGGTGATTCATAACATGTGCTGTTCGCTTGTATTTCAAGGATGAAAGTATAAATTTTGGTAACTGCCACTGACGATTGTACATGTGTATTATTTGATTTATGATTGGAGTAAATGGTATCACAGCCAGCCTGGTGACGCAATTTTGCTAACAACTTCAGTGGTACAATTTTAGAGTCATTACTTTATCCCAGAGTTACCGATAAAATGGTTGTATGATTATGTAACACAATTATATATTTCATGAAGTGTTGAATCTCATGTGGAGAGGATATAATTCGCGTTTCATGACTTCAAAAAGTCTTAGGATAATTCTCACATGTTTTATTTACCATTCGTAATTTGGTTTACAACGAGGTGCTTCTTTGCACATCAAACACATATAAAAGTATCATGATTTCATGAAAATATTTTGGTAGTCCATTTAATTAACCTTGTGTGCATGAGTCTGTAATTGTTGGTCACATTTTTCAACGTGTTTTGTCGATGTTGGTTGTTGTTGTTGTTGTGGTCTTCAGTCCAGAGACTGGTTTGATGCAGCTCTCCATGCTACTCTATCCTGCGCAAGGTTCTTCATCTCCCACTACCTACTGCAACCTAAATCCTTCTGAATCTGTTTAGTGTTGGTTGTGCTTCATTATTTCTACATGACATCTGTTTCATGGAGCAAATGGAGCTCTAACTGTACTTTTACATATGTGCAAGGAAACTACGTGTTGACGGTTCTTGATTCTTTTATTTCAATTTAAAGTTCTGTATTTAAACAAATGTTTGTTTTTTGTGCTGTTACGTGCGGTAAGGACATGTGTGGATGTCGGTAAAGATAGTACATTGTTCAAACAAGGAGTGAATGTAATTTGATGACAGCTGCTTTAATAAGGAATGAATGTGAGTAGTCAAGTAACCTCTCATTAGGATGAGAGTGGCAATATGTCAGTCAGCAAGATACGCAAATTTGTAAGATTATGTAAGTTTGAATGTGGATAATGTCAGAAGAATAATCATTGTAAATTTTTACAAAGATAATGGAGGAAATTTATAAGCTAGTACATCCCATATTATGCTGTATTTCCGAAAGTAAAGTTTTCAGCACTCTTGTGCCAGCATTAAGAGCAAGTGGATAAGACGGCTTTCAGAATGAGTAAGTACTGTAAGATTTCTCGGCGACGCAATCTTTTCCTGCTCATTCTAACCAATCCTTCCTATTAAGAATAAGAGATAAGAATGATAAAAGTTTTATTGGTGTTGTCGCACTGCGACGAGTCTCTGTGCAACATCAACAAAATAACTGATAAATTTAGCCAGAACATTTCATGCTGATGAGGTGGGTCCACCCCTTACACTTATGAGATGTCTTCGTGTTTAAATTCATCTCTCATTCGAACACAGCTGTGAAGTACTACAGTCGGTTTGACAATTTCTTCACCACAATCAATCCACCGCACGTCTAATGGGTGATGTAGTAGTCTCCACTTATTACACGCTATACCGAAAGTACACTCAACATTCCTACGTGCTTGAGTTAGCCGATAGTAAAATATGATTTTTCCGTAAGTTAAGTACACTGTTCCGTAGCGTCACACTACATTTTGAATCAGCCCAAATCCTTCATCGCGTCCACTCGGGTATGAAAGTGTCATCTCACGATCTGCTGCTAAATTCATTTTTCGGTATAACCAATGGTTTTCCCGTGAGTCTTTCGTATACAATAGAACGGGGTCTCTGAAAATACGCGAGTTGCTGTCTCTTCCATAAGCACGAATGTCTAACCGGATTAGGATATGGTCATAATCGCATAGAGCCAACAGCTCTAGAGAAGAAAATCTTTTTAGGTGAAGTATAAGAATTTAGTATTCTGGCATGTTTACCATCGAGAAAATGAGGAAACTGCTTACTGTTCAAATCATTGAGATGTTTCAATCTATTTTTCTTCATATGATATTTGGTCACAGTGTCTTTTGATTTCAATAGTTTTATCTCGAAACTCTTCCAATGGTCCGTGTTTACAAAAACGATAAACATGGGAATGTGGGCTCACGTTGATGCAAAACAGTTCTGTTAATTATTTATGTAGTCCCAAATTAGTTTAAACGAGAAATATCACCATCAGCAGTGGGTTCGTTGATTCTTATTTACTATACTTCACAGCATAATTTTACGATTTTTGCCGCTGATTCCGGCATATTTTCTGCGTTCTTTTGTTTCCGTTTTTCTCCGCCTACGTCATGCCATCTGCAAGTTCGTTGGACAGCTTGCAGCTACTTTTAGACGCAGACAAACATAACTTTCTCATATTGTTCGTAATTCAATGCATTACGGCGAACTTGCAAATGACATGGTGTATACTGAGAAAAACGACAACAAAAAAACGCAGAAAATATACCGGAAACAACGACAACAATCGTAAAACCATGCTGTGACGTATAGTAAATAAGAATCAAACAACCCACTCGCTGAAACTAGTTTGGTAGTAAATAAATAAATAACGGAAGTGTTTTGCATCAAGGTAGACCCACAATCCCATGTTGTTAATTTCATCCAGTTGACTTTCCATACTTAACGAATTATCCCTGACATAATTGACTTCCCACCGCTGTGCATCCGCTTTTAAGATACATGAAACCGAAACAGACTGCACGTGGTTATTGCAGGGACTAACGCGCTCCACGGCTCACCATCTGAACCCTTCAGAAATTTGGTCGGGCATTAGCGAATGTCAACGCGCGTTACATCGGTACGCTACCAATACGTTCCAAATGCCGCGCTTAAAAACGGGAATTTTTCAGAGACCATACCTCGGGCTCTATCACTGATGCAAAGATAGGGTCAAGTGTTTTGGGTAGCCCTTGGGACAAGGACCATTAATATACCCAACAGAAGGATCATCTTATTGTCAGTATCCTACAGTACATGGTGAATATTTGAAAATTACACACTTCGTCCAACTTAGGAAAATGGAGCAAATCGGTTGGTTCTTTCTGCATTAGATGCAGTCTACGGTGGACCTTAGGGGCTTATGGTAGCACCATTTAGTTCATGGACGGTTCCTGAGAAAACCTGAAAAAATCGTTTTCACATACGTCAGCAGTAGATGTAATAACTGCCTGCAGCTAATTGCTCAAATTTTAGCTTATATTTTCTAGGCATTTATCTAGGAGTGATATCTTCCAGTTCCCAAAAATCTTTATCCGTTATCGAGAAATACCCCAAAAACGTGTTTTATTGGAGCCAAAACCGAGCCGTGGTTTCCAAGGCGGCATGGCACAGCAAATAGCTGAAATTCTTACGACGTAATACTAAGATCTCGATCTCGAACAACCTCAAAAAATTTCTTGGTATCATTATCCGTTTCCGATACACAGGGATTCAAAGTTACGCTACTTGCCACGTGAAATACGCACATAAAATACGACGTGAGGCGAAAACTTAGTGTATAATGTGATGTAGCACAGCGAAGTATGCTGTAACTGTCTCCGTCATGGTCAGAAAAGTTCTGGGAACCCCTTTGTTGTAGTACCGATGCACATGCAAAATTTTTGTGTACGTAAAATGCAGTCTGAGATGTAAAATTAGTTTTGCGTAATTTCAATGTCTGACCCATGCAGGTATTTTCAAATGTGTGACATGCTCTGTTGTAGCACGAAAAAGAAGGAAACCAGTGGAATAATGTTCCTATTAGAGCTGAAAAGGGCGAATACACTCCTATTAAAAGACTTTGAAAAGCGGGGTACCAGCTGCCTCATTCTCCTTTCCTCAACACCTTCAAAAGTTATCCCAACAGTTGTGTTAGCATGCGGACATATTTACGTTTTTCTATGCTGAGAGAGAAGGAGGCAGTGGCAGTGTGAAAGAGACGGAAAAGTAATAAAGTAGTATACAGTGGTTGTGTTACAGAATGAGCGAAGGAGACAGTGGCAATGTGAAAGTGAAGGACACAGTGGCAGTGGAACATAGTTTACAGAGACGGAACAGTGCAAAGAAAAGTGTCAAGGAGACAGTGCCAGTGGAGAGGAATGAAGAGTAGGAGAAACTGGAAGTGGGTGAGAGCAAGTGATAATGAGAGAGACCAGATCTATGACAGTTACAGCGAGGAAGAGAGGGAGATAATGACAGTGACAAGAGACAGCAGAATTGAGAAGGAATGAATAGTGTAGTAGCAGTAAGAGATGGCAAGAGGGAGACAGTGACAGAGAGAGGAGACAGCAGTAATAGGACAGAACGAAAGAAACTGTGGCTGTGAGACAGGAGTTAATGACAATGAGCTGGGCTGAATGAGTGTGTGAGAAAGGGTAACTGGGAGTGGATTGGTATGAGCAAATTACAGCGACGAACTAGTGTATGAGAGATAACAGGGTAGCTTGTGGGGGTGAAAGGTGACTTGCATGTTAAAAAGAGTGGGAATATGTTCAGATAGAAAAGTTATGAGAAAATTTTAAAGGCTCTGAGATAGGTAGAATGAGGCAGCTTGTACCCCACCTGCATTTGTCCGATGGTCTGAATTGCCCAGGGCTAGCAAACTGTCAGCCGGACTGGTAAACTCACAAGAGTATAGCTGCCTTAGGTACAACGAGTACCAACTCCAGCAATATTGTTAATCAGCAACAGAACACTTATTCTTCAATTCTCTTCTACTTGCAGAGCAGGTAGTACCACCAAAACTTGGGAGGAGCAGCAGTACTGGCTTGAGTACTGCTCGTCCTCAGGCGGCAGAAATTTATAGCACAGTCAAACAGGGTGTCTGCTTCACCATCCACTCGTCGACCTTTGGCATCCTACATAACCTTAACGAAGTACCTGGAAGAACTCTATTGTTAGCGCTCTTGAGGGGGTGGACTATTTCGCCATCGCCTTGCTACGGCCCAACTGCTAATGGAGGACTTGTTAAGATAATTTGTATCAAGAATAGTTATATCCGAGGAAAATTATGCTGGCAATTATGTGAACCTTGGTTTTTTTTTTACTACTGTGCATACACGAAAAATTGATTCATCGGAATCACCACTCTGTTTCACGTATATTCATCCTACGTCAAGTATGGAAGTACCTACTTACAAGGGAACCTCCCCATCGCACCCCACTCAGATTTAATTATAAGTTGGCAGAGTGGATAGGCCTTGAAAAACTGAACACAGAACAATCGAGAAAACAGGAAGAAGTTGTGTGGAACTATGAAAAAAATAAGCAAAATATACAAACTGAGTACTCCATGCGAAAGATAGGCGACAACAAGGATAGGCTGAACTAAGGAGCGCCGTGGTCTCGTGGTTAGCGTGAGTAGCTGCTGAACGAGAGGTCCATGGCTCAAGTCTTCCCTCGAGTGATAAGTTTAATTTTTTATTTTCAGACAACTATTATCTGTCTGTCCGTCCGTCCGATGCGAGGAAACTGCGCAGTAGTATGGGGACGCTACACCTAAACAACATATTCCTGTCATGTGACGCACATGCCGTCACCAGTGTCGTATAGAATATATCAGACGTGTTTTCCTGTGAAGGAATCGGTTGACCTATGACCTTGCGATCAAATGTTTTCGGTTCCCATTGGAGAGGCACGTCCTTTCGTCTACTAATCGCACGGTTTTGCGGTGCGGTCACAAAACACAGACACTAAGTTTATTACAGTGAACAGAGACGTCAGTGAACGAACGGACAGATCATATCTTTGCGAAAATAATGAAAGTAAACTTCTCACTCGAGGGAAGACTTGAACCAAGGACCTCTCGTTCCGCAGCTGCTCACGCTAACCACGAGACCACGGCGCTCCTGAGCTCAAATTATCCTTGATTTTACCTATCTTGCGCATGGACTACTCAGTTTGTATATTTTGCTAATTTTTTTCTTAGTTCCACACAACTTCTTCCTGTTTTCTCAATTTATCTGTGTTCAGTTTTTCAAGGCCTACCCACTGTGCCAACTTACAACTAAATCTGAGGGGGGTGCGATGGGGAGGTTCCCTTGTTAGAAAAAAAGATGAGTCTGTATCGATCTATCGTGATGCTGAATTGACAACAGCGAATGTGGGACAAAGATTCTTCAGGCGGTCCTTTAGATAGCCCATAGGTTGTCCTAGCAAATTCCTTAGACAAAAATTACTGCCTTGAGGAATTGTGAAGTCTGTCGGGCATTTGAGTGTGCATTTCCAATGTTAAAAAGACTCGAGGCACCAGAAGTGATCGATCAAATGAGTAGAGTTCTAAAGACAAATGACAGACACATTTGGAACACAGCGATGAATTTCTGGGATGAAAGTTTACTAGGGGTAACCCGCGCCCTATCCACCATACGTACGGCGCCGTGAAGGGGGCGCCGGTTCGATATCTGAGGCGCCAGTGCGCTGATGCAGCTCCGACAGTCCACGTGCTACGTGGCTGAACCACAGCCAGCATGAAACGCGCACCAGCCACTGTCTGTGCAGCGCTGATCCTACTAGACCTCGTGGTCCGGGCGGATCAGGGTGAGTTTGGAGCTTAAGGTATTATCTGTAAAAGCAGCGGAAAATTAGTCCGGGCTAGTGCTTTCCTCTTGATGTTGCTTTTATCTAATGAAAGCTGTAAGTAGGCTGTTGATGTTTTCTTTATGTAAGTAGGCTGTTTATGTTATCTTTATGTAAGTAGGCTGTTTATGTTTTCTTATTGGCAACGTTACGTAGCGCTCTATATGAAAATCACTGGCTGTGCTGTGTGCAGTCTGTGGCTAGTTTGCATTGTTGTCTGCCATTGTAATGTTGGCCAGCGGCAGCTGGATGTGAACAGCGCGTAGCGTTGCACAGTGGGAGGTGAGCCGCCAGCAGTGGTGGATGTGAGGAGAGAGATGGCGGAGTTTTGTAATTTGTCATGAACTGCTATATATACACTCCTGAATTCATTGTCCCAGGAAGGGGAAACTTTATTGACACATTCCTGGGGTCAGATACATCACATGATCACACTGACAGAACCACAGGCACATAGACACAGGCAACAGAGCATGCACAATGTCGGCACTAGTACAGTGTATATCCACCTTTCGCAGCAATGCAGGCTGCTATTCTCCCATGGAGACGATCGTAGAGATGCTGGATGTAGTCCTGTGGAACGGCTTGCCATGCCATTTCCACCTGGCGCCTCAGTTGGACCAGCGTTCGTGCTGGACGTGCAGACCGCGTGGGACGACGCTTCATCCAGTCCCAAACATGCTCAATGGGGGACAGATCCGGAGATCTTGCCGGCCAGGGTAGTTGACTTACACCTTCTAGAGCACGTTGGGTGCCACGGGATACATGCGGACGTGCATTGTCCTGTTGGAACAGCACGTTCCCTTGCCGGACTAGGAATGGTAGAACGATGGGTTCGATGACGGTTTGGATGTACCGTGCACTATTCAGTGTCCCCTCGACGATCACCAGTGGTGTACGGCCAGTGTAGGAGATCGCTCCCCACACCATGATGCCGGGTGTTGGCCCTGTGTGCCTCGGTCGTACGCAGTCCTGATTGTGGCGCTCACCTGCACGGCGCCAAACACGCATACGACCATCATTGGCACCAAGGCAGAAGCGACTCTCATCGCTGAAGACGACACGTCTCCATTCGTCCCTCCATTCACGCCTGTCGCGACACCACTGGAGGCGGGCTGCACGATGTTGGGGCGAGAGCGGAAGACGGCCTAACGGTGTGCGGGACCGTAGCCCAGCTTCATGGAGACGGTTGCGAATGGTCCTCGCCGATACCCCAGGAGCAACAGTGTCCCTAATTTGCTGGGAAGTGGCGGTGCGGTCCCCTACGGCACTGCGTAGGATCCTACGGTGCATCCGTGCATCCGTGCGTCGCTGCGGTCCGGTCCCAGGTCGACGGGCACGTGCACCTTCCGCCGACCACTGGCGACAACATCGATGTACTGTGGAGACCTCACGCCCCACGTGTTGAGCAATTCGGCGGTACGTCCACCCGGCCTCCCGCATGCCCACTATACGCCCTCGCTCAAAGTCCGTCAACTGCACATACGGTTCACGTCCACGCTGTCGCGGCATGCTACCAGTGTTAAAGACTGCGATGGAGCTCCGTATGCCACGGCAAACTGGCTGACACTGACGGCGGCGGTGCACAAATGCTGCGCAGCTAGCGCCATTCGACGGCCAACACCGCGGTTCCTGGTGTGTCCGCTGTGCCGTGCGTGTGATCATTGCTTGTACAGCCCTCTCGCAGTGTCCGGAGCAAGTATGGTGGGTCTGACACACCGGTGTCAATGTGTTCTTTTTTCCAGTTCCAGGAGTGTATTATGACTATTAAGGTAAATACATTGTTTGTTCTCTATTAATATCTTTCATTTGCTAACTATCCCTATCAGTAGTTAGTGCCTTCTGTAGTTTGAATCTTTTATTTAGCTGGCAATAGTGGCGCTCGCTGTATTGCAGTAGTTCGAGTAACGAAGATTTTTGTGAGGTAAGTGATTTGTGAAAGGTATAGGTTAAAGTTACTCAGGGCCATTCTTTTGCAGGGATCTTTGATAGTCAGATTGCGTTGCGCTAAAAACATTGTGTGTCAGTTTAAGCACAGTTGTATAAATTGTTCTAAGGGGACGTTTCAAAGCATGATGTGAGGGATATATCATTAAAACTACGCAGCTGTAAAACCAGGTAGCCGGTGCAGAACACTGCTGTATTCCTGTGGCGTCCCTAACATCCTTTGCACAACGTACAAACTACTCTTTGTCAAATATGGGTTATCATGCGACATTTGTGACTCGATTAAGAACCTTTTGGTAGGGAGGACATAGCATGTTATCTTGGATGGAGAGTCATCATCAGATATAGATGTAGGTGTGCCCCAAGGAATTGTGTTGGTCCCTTGCTGTTCATGTTGTATATCAACGACATTGCAGACAATATTAATATTTAAATCAAGCTTTTTGCAAATGATGCTGTTATCTATAGTGAAATACTATCTGAGAGAAGTCAGATCTTGCTAAGATTTCAAGACGGCAAAGAGATTGGCAACTTGCTCTACATGTTCAGAAATGTAAAATTCTGCACTTCACTAAACGAAAAAAGATAGTATCCTCAGACTATAATATCAATGAGTCACTGTTGGAATTGGCCAACTCATACAAATACCTAGATGTAACACTTTTTAGGGATATGAAATGGAATGATCACATAGGTTCAGTCGTGGGTAAAGCAGGTGGCAGAGATGGGTTTATTGGTAAAATACTGGGAAAGTGCAATCAGTCTACGAAGCAGATAGCTTGCAAATGACTCATGCGACCTATCCCAGAATATTGGTCAAGTGTGTGGGACACACAGCAGGAGATATTGAACGTATACAGAGAAGGGCAGCACGAGTGACCACAGGTTTGTTTAATTCCTGGGAGAGTGTCACAAGGATACTGAAGGAACTGAAATGGCAGACTCTTTAAGACACACGTAAACTATTACGAAAAATTCTATTAACAAAGTTTCAAGAACCGGCTTTAAATGTTACTCTAGGGATACACGACAACCCCCTATGTCCCTGCTTGGGAGAGAAGTCTGCATGATCGCTACCCACCTCCATTATGGTTACCTGGACTTTTCAATTTTTTGCAGAAAGAACGGGATAAGATTCCTTTGAAAATCTTACAGGACTTGTATTTATCCATTGCGAGACAACTGGAAGCTGTTTTGAATGCCAACGGTTTTCCTACACCGTATTAGGCATGACAATCTGTTGTGTTCTTAGTGTTTCCAAGGTTTTTTTTTCATCCACTGTAACTGAGTACTTTGGATGAATCGCTTTCGGAATATATACAAGAGTGTTGGGAAGTTATGGAACGTTTAGCACTCCCTCCGCGTTTACAGTGTAGTGAAACTGCAGGTGGTTGAACTGTGATTCAACACTCTTTATTCGTAATGCGACACACATGTTTTTCTCCGAAGTCGCGTCACTTCCCGCGACAACAAGCAAACAGATAGTATCTTAAAGATCTTTATCTAAATCATCTGTGCCTTGTAGCATATTAGTCCTAGCTATGAGATGTAATAAAGATTCTATCTCTAAACGTTTATCAGACGCCGGAGTTTCTTATACAACCGGGGCAGCTGATGGAAGTGAGTCACAGGCCTATTTGTAGTATCGCTGAACACGAAAAATTGTGAATTTTTATTACGCATGTGTAGACATGTCCCTTCAGTCTGTCGCCCCCAGCCCAGACTTTGGCTGACGCCAATGCAGGTATAGCGGCAGTGTCCTGCTGGAGACCTGTCTTGACTAGGGGCTGCTCTGTATGCCCTTTACGACTGTGGGCCTATCTGGCAAGATTTACTGAGGGATGGGCTCACCGCCAAATGCTTTCAGCTTCCAACATGCCGTTTCTGCGAACTAAGAACCATAAAAGTACCTCATGCTTTTAGCGCCCTACCGGACTCCATCAATTTCTGCTCAGGCCATTAATTTTCTACAGTCTCGCTAGAGGTGTATAAGATTGTAACAAAATCTTTCATAATTTTCCATATACAAAAAACAGGTGAGAGAGTGAGTTGTCCTCTCTCATACTGTTATCTGATTCCTAAGATCGCTTTTTTGCTCTGGACGCTTTGACAAAGTTAACCCATACTACCAAATATAGGGTCATTACTTCCTCCCCTACGATTGTAATTTTGGCGTTATAAAGAGACACTTGAAACGAAATGATTGTTTATACAAAGCTACAGAGTGTGCAAAAATGTAGGTGGAAGTTGGTTCAAGTTGTAAGTTTACAAGCGTATTCACACGGAATTTTTTTCAGTTTATTTCAAAAACTAGTGGAATAAATTTTATAAGACAAAGGTCTTGTCTGCTGAATCTTTAGGGAAGCATGTCCTAAAGAACAAAAAGAATAGTTCCGCATATCGAAATACTACATGTGTTAATGCTTCAAGCACAATAAGAGAGTGTCGAAAACTTATGATTATATTGACAGTTTTAGATCTCACAGTTTTAAATTGGCAAAATGTGAAAACATATTATTCTCTACAGGAAATGGGAAGTGTCCAAATAACTCTAAGAAAGTGCAGGACATCAAAAATCTGCAGCAGTATATTCCGGGAGAACATATTATATCCTTCTATGAGGAGCTCTGTAAGTGGCCAACAAAGGACGGAGAAAAAGCAAATTAAAAGGCGTTATGTCAAACCTCATGCAATTAAATATTGCACAAAGATGCACTTTGTATGTTAATACATCTTAGAAAGTGCCGTTGTCGTACTGTTGCTCAGTTTTGTAAAATTAAAATAGTTTAAGCTGTTTATGTTTGTTCTAAGATATTTTCATTACCTTAGTTTTGAAAAGGGCATCAGTGCCAGTGTTTATTATTATTTTTATTTGTTGAAGAAATTGTAAAAAGTAAGATTTGGAAGAATAGTCATCTTATGGTGTTGCAGTTCTTCTTATGTTCGTGCTTGCAATTAAAATAGGACTAGGAATTATGTCTTGAATAAGGCGGAATTCCTCGTCCTATTTCGTAGAATATGTTGTTGACAACAAGTAATTACGAAAACAAGTTGCGTCACTAGCACTGATAATTTTTCGGCAAAGAGATTGTTTTTAATTTTCCAGACGTTAGGTGTTGCTCACTTACGCCATTTTCAAAACTACTGATTCAACACCTGCAGAGTCGTGTAGGGTGGTTGGTTTCCGCTACACCATTATCTAGGCGAAGAAAATTACGCCTTTTTTAACAGGCCAGGTGTGTGGACTGGACTGGAGAATAAGAAATCACCGCAAGAAGAGTGGAACTGTTTTCTGAGGACGAACATATAACCGCGCCGTTGCACTTTGCTGTTGCATTTGTCACCGTCATATGGTCCCCAGCACTTGGAGTCGAGGCATGGGATACCAACTTGCACACAGTTCGGTCACCTGTTGTCCGCACAGCCGGTAATTTGGATGGAAGCCATTACATTTCTGACGTGTTACGCCACGTGGCTGCCATATCTTCGAGTTCACATGACGTTATCTTTCAACAAGATACCATAAGACTGCATGTTGCTTGTGCCATTCTGATCTACTTCAGACACTGAGTGTTCCACTATTGACCTGGTCGACACGATCACCTAATATCTCGTCCATTGAAAACATCTGTTCATGGACTGCCAAGAGACTGGAAACCCATCACTTACCAGCCGCTACTAATGATGAATTTTGCCGTACAGGTCACGTTGCATATAATGAGGTACCCATACGTCATTCAAGCGCAGTTCGACGCAATTTCCAGCAGGATTAGGGCCGTTGCTGCCGACAGAAGTGGCAAATCTGTGTGCTAAATTTGTTACCCCGTATACTCAGAAATCACCTACAAATACAGTAACAAATTCTTCCTAGTGCTGCTGTATTTGCGCAGTAAGTAAAATTTCGTTAATTCCGTCCTTTCTCGTGCTGTAATTTTATTGGTGTGCAGTGTGCACATTATTCTAGACATTAGAAATGTGATATACGAGTTGCTTTCGTGATGATGTTACAGACTTTCAGAGGTGATGAGAAAGGGTATGTATCAATCTGAGATCAGCGGCCTGCTCCGGAATCGAATGAGTCGAAAGTTGTAAAGAAAATCTTTTAGATACCTCTGGCAAAGGAATACACGCACCGGTACTGTTGTTGCTACGACTGTGCGGTGGGCAGCTTTCAGAGGAGTAGTATGGACCGCAACAAGAAGAACGTCTAGTGAACATGATCAATAAAACGGATACCTTAACGGCTATGAGCACTTGTACATCAACGATACTGCAAAACATATTACTTCTGCTGCAAGCTCTTTGGTTTCCATACTTTTTGATTAGGTAGTATGGACCAAAACAAGAAGAAAAAGTCCAGTAAATATAGGCTCTAAAATGAATACCTTAAGAGCTATGGACACTTGTTCTGTGGAAGAGATGTGTTTCACAGTTGAGAGGATGAACAAGTGCTCATAGCTGTTATGATTCGTCTGCATTTCAGAGACATTATTTTTCTTGTTTTGGTTCGTACTACCATCTCCGGAAGTTGCGTACTCTACAGTCTAACCAACAACAGTGCTAGTACATGTATTCCACTGTCAGAAGTAGCTAAACGATTTTCGCTTTATAACTTCCGACTTGGGTCCATTACTTCAAATTGGTACATTTACCCTTCTTCATCACCCCTTCAGGTTTGCAACATCATCACGTTATCTCTCTGTATGGTCTTCCCAACAAATATAAATATAAATAAACAGTTAAGTTTTTAGTAGTAACACAGACCTTTTTCACATCAAATAAAAAAATATGTATTATATTTCATTCAAGTGCAACCAAACTATCCTTGTTATGCTCACAGAAAAATGTGCTCTCTGATTTCCCTCTGAGTTCAGTGCGTTCATTTTCTCATTGAACAATGCTGATATCTCTTATATTGTATGTTAGTTCTCTTGCACGTTCCGTGGACCATAAATACAACATCTACCTATTATGTGAAACTAATCAGTACATCTTCTCAGCGACTAATATGCCGACATACTGACCGTGTATATTACTTAAGTTTTTTTTAATGCATACAGTGTTTTATACTTAGATATGCTCAATGTCTCACTCTTGTCCCCCTTGAATACCATCTGTTCTACATTTTTATTATCCATTAAAGTCTTTACATTACTCAGTCTGGGCCTACGATTTTTATGGCGTAGTATCTCAAACTTTTCCGGGCCTCACTAAGACTGAGTGATAGATAGTGTAAACCATTTCTCCTTCTGGCATTATGCTTACGAATGTTAACTGTCGTTTTCAAACTGTTATTGATTGTTGACAGAAAGCTTCATTATGTAGTAAATGTACTGTGAGGCTGTTGTCAGTATCCCAGACAGATTAAACAGCTGCCTACAACATTTTCTACTAGATAATGTTAATCATTTCCTCTTTTGCTATTATACTTGTTAATGTTACTGTTGTTTTCAATCTGTGATTGACAGCTGGTATAAAAACTTCATAAGGTAGTAAATGGACTGTGAGGCTGTTGTCATATACCCAATTGTTTAAAGAGATGTGTACAAGAGGTTCTACAGTGGACACCACGTATAGTGTAGATAATTAATGCTTCTGGTATTAGGCTTGTGAATGGTTCTGTTATTTTAAACTGTGACTGGAGGTTGGCAACGAAGCTCATAATGGAATGTGAGACTGTTTTCAGTATGGCTGACTGTTTAAAAAGTTATGTACAAGAAGTGCTAGGGTACCCACATGTTATCCTTATCATTCGTATTATTCTGTGCAAGAAAGACCCTTTTCCTCAATGACGCACTGCTGTAGAATAAAACCTCTCGAGACTTTAGTGTGTGAAGTACTGATATTATTCGTAAGACAAAAGTTGCAGAACTTAGGAACTGAAGAAGATTGGTAACGTGTGAAATCTGGGTCAGGTTATTATCAATATAAACACCTAAGAGTTAATGATATTCTGTTTCATTTATTGCTTTACCCTCCTCCATTGTCTCTGACAGTGTTATCAGGCCTTCTGCAGTACTGTATTCCATGTATTGTGTTTTATCTAAATTCAGTAACAGTCCATTTGCGGTGAATCAGTTATTCTTTTTCGAAAAAATGCTATTTAACTTTCCAAGTATTGAATTTACTCTATAAGGCTTGATTATAATACTTGGATCATTGAGAAAGGGAACTATTTCTGACTCTTTCTTGCACGACAGAAGAGCATTTATATATGACAGGAAGAAGAGTAGATCCAGTACCGATTTCTATGGTTCAGCTGCAGTGGTTATTCCACGTCTGCGGAACGAGTGATGACGAGGTTGACTGAAGATGACCGTGTGGCCGAATGAGTAAGCCAGTATCCTTCCAGAAAACTGCGCCACAAGAACATCGTAGGACTTTCGGCTGGATCACACGAATAGACGGATGACTACAGTTGAAGTCTGGGCAGAGGTTACTCCTCAGTTTTACCCCAACTCGTCGGGAACATACTAGTAGACCCTGGCTTGAGATGCCGAGTTGTGCATTGTTTATGGCTGACACTGTACCACAGACCAAAGATACTTGCAAGGTTTGGAGGCAGAGTCAACTGGGGTACGTAATGTAATTCTGTGCTGCTCAGCGAAGGGACTTACTTCTGTTTACGGCGGTCACATCGATGCTAACGTATCCAGAGACGACCTGATGAATAGCAAAAATGTCCCATACCTCTGCACCTCGCGAAGCAATTATGTGGGGAGCTATTGCGTATGACAAAAGGGCTGATTTGGTGATTGTTGAAGGGAGGCTGAATGTTGGCCAATGCGTAGTGTTAGAGGTTTAGGTACAGATATTGCGATCATTGGTATCTTAATATGTGCCCACCGCAGGGTGTCAATTGTATTTTCACTGCATTTATCAGTTTTTACATATCTCCTTAAGCTGGCTTCTCCGACCCCAGGTTCCTTACCTCAAATTCTTCAGTGGAGCATTCTATTTTTGGACGCTCTCACGAAAAAACCCTGTATAATAAAACCTTTGTGTTCGGATATGAAAATCTTGAATTTCTTCGGGCATACAAAATGTTTAACTCATGGAATTTGTAGCCGAGTGACATCTTCGACAACCGCTGATATTACTACAGGTGAAAACTCTGTCGCTTTAAGGAACAAATGTAACGAGAGATCGTTGTACAACAGTCGGTTGGTAGCCCTCCACAAGGCCGCACGTACGGAGAAAGATGGTGAAAGTTAAGTAATTTAGGTTGTAATTAATTGTAGTTGAACACTTTTAACTAATTAAATACGTTCTTTAGTGTACTCTTCAAGCTCACCATTAAAAGTTTTTCTTTTATTTGCGTAGTGTTCTAGTAATCGCGAAAAGTTCGCTTGTTTACTTACTGCTGCTTAGGCCGAATTTTTCGAGTGTGCATATTTAGCGTTATAATTCACTACCTGAAGTTTTCTGCACAGTTTTAACTATGCAGCGTAAAGGACTGTGCCTGCCAGTATAGTGTATCCATTTGGGGTCCATGTGTCCACTCTCCAATAACTGGTCTACTGTCCAGGGGAAATGAACATTAATGGCTTGCTTGTGCAATGTGTATTTGGAGGTACTAACCGACCTAAAAACATACCTGTCGTAATAGCTATAAATTAGAAAGGCTGATGTAATGTTCAGTACACTGTCCTCACTTATGAACAGATATATCAGCACTTACCGTACTAACACCCTCTATGTAGCGAGACTGGTAAAGCCTGTTGTCATATGCTGGGATATCATTTTTGTTTTTTCAGCAGTATAATGCAAGACTGCAGTTCATACCACAAACGCATACCAATGTTTGACTGACTGTCTCATTCCTCAGTTTGTCACCCATGGCGCACGTCTAGGATGCTACTCGGACCACCTACTTCGTTTTCAGTTCCGAGTGTGTTGGCTCGTTTTCGCTACGTATGTCAACAATGGCGTGGAGTTCAATCGATGTGAAAGTGAGGCGACAATTGTGTGGTTGTCTGCTTACCTGTTGTTGTGAAACACTTTCTTTATTCATTAAGCCTGGCAAACTACAGCTTAATTTATCTTCATTAAAACAGATCACACATGTTCAATATATATTTTGGGGACCTTTTCCAGTAAGTACAACTACAGAAAATAGATATTACTGTGTAACTCTTCCATAAAGTGATGTTTAAACAGCCGTAAAGTATTTTATAAAATGCATTTTATAAAGAAATAAGAAAAAAAGATATTATTAGTTCTTTATTCTTATATGCTAAATGTTACACACGAAGTTCAAATTTAAGTGATAAGAATTTTGGTGCAGATGGAACACTAGGAAGCCGTATGTTGTCCTTGGACTGCCTCAAGAACGTCTGGAGATATTAGTATTTTTCAGCCATCAAAAGTATTATAACATGAGGAATTTCGTCACCAGTTGGCTGATACTGGAAGGAACCCTGTAGACAAAAAAAAGAACAATGCATGCTGTTTAAAGAAAAATAATATCAATACGTTTCTTGTAACGTAACATTTCAGCGGTACTGGAACGGATTTATTCCACTTTCTCATGTGCTGCTAATCTCTCAGTCTCAGGAAGAAAACAACGTCGGTTAACATGCCTTTTCAAGCCTTTTCATACCCATCTTCAGATGAGACATGCAGAAGCTTCACATTTATTTTCGTGATGCAAAGCAGGGAATGTGATATTTGACAAGGACATAGGAAACACTTAAGTTTATTGGCACGAGTGAAAGTTATCTGGGAAGTTGTTTCGAAAAACGTATTTCCTTACTTACTGCGGCAGTAAGCAAAGATAGTCGTTCTTCGACAATACTCTCCGTATAACTAACACACAAGGCCAAGGCCTCATATGAAGATGGGTCTGAAAAGTCTCGAAAATTCGTTTACAAAAACACACAGAGTGACTGATCGCAACTATCTGTATTTATCTTCAATTAATATAGCCACTTGTTCTAAAGTGCGGCTCCCGATAATTGTTTTTTTTTTGTAGAAAGATTAGTCTTAAGCTCCTTTCATTAAATCAGTATGTTACACAGCGTGCAGTCCTTATTATCTTCCATGGAATTTGAACCTACATTTACACTGTGCAAACCACTGTAGAGTGAACGGCAGACTGATTCAGTTCGAGGCTTAAGCAAAAGAAACAGAGTAGTCTACTGAGAGAACATGGTATCCACAGAGAATCAGCAACCTTCGCTATAATAATAATTATTTGCAATCGCAGTTAGTATGAACGCCGGCCGAAGTGGCCGTGCGGTTAAAGGCGCTGCAGTCTGGAACCGCAAGACCGCTACGGTCGCAGGTTCGAATCCTGCCTCGGGCATGGATGTTTGTGATGTCCTTAGGTTTAACTAGTTCTAAGTTCTAGGGGACTAATGACCTCAGCAGTTGAGTCCCATAGTGCTCAGAGCCATTTGAGCCAGTTAGTATGAACAGTTCGTATAAACTACTGAAAAAAAAATCTGTGTGTGCGCAGTTGGGGCCCGCAGGGTAGATTTTTCGAGAAAACGTTCAGATGAAATCATAACTAGTGTTTCGTATTAATAAGTAATTTATTTGTCAGTCTCTTTAATACAGTAGTTACACAGAGGAGTACAATGGTTACAGCCTAGAACGGCAACGTAGTCGCTTTGCAACGTTTCTTCGTTTCCTATTTGAAACTGCTGTACCTCTAGCATTCGCTCTGCACTGGACTTTTTAGACTTTTTGGATTCCTTTCGACGGGAGATTCTCTCTTATTTGCGTTTCCTACAATTCCGAGCGTATTTACAAGTCATATGAGACAATGTTGGAACAGGTGAAGCAGTACTGACCCTACGACTTATCTTAGAAAATAGGTTAAGGAAAGCCAAACCTACGTATCTAGCATTTGTAGACTTAGAGAAAGCATTTGACAATGTTGACTGGAATACTCTCTTTCAAATTCTGAAGGTGGCAGGGGTAAAATACAGGGAGCGAAAGGCTATTTACAATTTGTACAGAAACCAGCACTCCGTCTACAGGCCACAAGTAGCCCATCGGGACCATCTGACCGCCGTATCATCCTCAGATGAGGATGCGGATAGGAGGGGCGTGTGGTCAGCACACCGCTCTCCCGGTCGTTATGATGGTTTTCGTTGACCGGAGCCGCTACTATTCGGTCGAGTAGCTCCTCAATTGGCATCACGAGGCTGAGTGCACCCCGAAAAATGGCAACAGCTCATGACGGCCCGGATGGTCACCCATCCAAGTGCCGGCCACGCCCGACAGCGCTTAACTTCGGTGATCTGACGGGAACCGGTGTACCCACTGCGGCGAGGCCGCTGCCTGTACAGAAACCAGATGGCAGTTATAAGAGTCGAGGGGCATGAAAGGGAAGCAGTGATTGGGAAGGGAGTGAGACAGTGTTGTAGCCTATCCCCGATGTTATTCAATCTGTATATTGAGCAAGCAGTAAAGGAAACAAAAGAAAAATTCGGAGTGGGAATTAAAATCCACGGAGAAGAAATAAAAACTTTAAGTTTCGCCGATGCCATTGTAATTATGTCAGAGGCAGCAAAGGACCTCGTAGAGCAGCTGACAGTGCCTTGAAAGGAGGATATAAGATGAACATCAACAAAAGCAAAACGAGGATAATGCAATGTAGTCGAATTAAATCGGGTGATGCTGCGAGAATTAGTTTAGGAAATGAAACGCTTAAAGTAGTAAATGAGTTTTGCCACTTGGGGCGCAAAATAACTGATGATGATCGAAGTAGAGAGGATATAAAAAGTAGACTGGCAATGGCAAGGAAAGCGTTTCTGAAAAAGAGAAATTTGTTAACATCGAGTACAGATTTAAGTGTCAGGAAGTCGTTTCTGAAAGTATTTGTATGGAGTGTAGCCATGTATGGAAGTGAAACGTGGACGATAAATAGTTTAGACAAGAAGAGAATAGAAGCTTTTGAAATGTGCTGTTACAGAAGAATGCTGAAGATTAGATGGGTAGATCACATAACTAATGAGGAGGTATTGAATAGAATTGGAGAGAAGAGAAATTTGTGGCACAACTTGACTAGAAGAAGGGATAGGTTGGTAGAGCATATTCTGAAGCATCAAGGGATCACCAATTTGGTTTTGAAGGGCAGCGTAGAGGGAGACCAAGAGATGAATACAATAAACAGATTCAGTAGGTTGCAGTAGGTACTGGAAGATGAAGTAGCTTGCACAGGATAGAGTAGCATGGAGAGCTGCATCAAACCAGTCTCTGGACTGAAGACCACAACAACATGAGACGACATCTTTAATAATTTTCTAATTTTCATTTTAATGCCGACCTTCATTTTGAGTTCCGCAAGTATTTTTATTGCCTCAAATTTTTGGAAATTTGTGGTAAGTTCCTATGGGACCACACTGCTAAGATCATCGGTCCCTAGGCTCACACACTACTTAATCTAACTTAAACTAACTTAGGTTAAGGACAACACACACAACCCATGCCCGAGGGAGGACTCGAACCTCCGACAGGGGTTGCCGCGCGAAATGTGGCAAGGCGCCTTAGACTGCACGGCTACCCCTCACATATTGCCTCACTTTGGCCTCAGTTGCGCTCCAGAAGTTCTTCACCGTGTGATCTGAATAAGTATTCCAGCTAAACGCGTTTACATGCTGCACCAGTTTATAGCTTTACACAAAGATAAATGTCTATTTCACGCAGTGCACGTCAACGACCATCTGTCAAATGGAGCACAAAACTTGCATCACCTGAAAAGGCCACCTGTCGGCTCTCAAACCAATTTCAGTACTGGCGAGCTAATTCCGTCCTCAGTCGCCAATGAGCAGCAGTCAGCAAGGGTACATGAACCAGCCGCCTACTGCAGAGGCCCGTACGCAACGACGTTCGCTGAACGGTCGTTGAGGAGACAGTGTTGGTAGCCCCTAGGTCCATCTGGGTGGTCAGTTGCTCAACAGTCAGTTGCTCAACAGATGCACGTCTGTTTACCCGTAGACATCTCTGCAGCCGTCGTTCCCCCCCGTTATCTATGGCCCGTGGTGCACCACACTTGCCCCGTGAAAGGTGGCTACACTGAGCCACAGCGCCAGAAATCGCGCCAGAGAGTATTGTTCCGCCGCCTCCACTGGCAGTGATTATTGAGACGCAGCGACAGGCAGTTCTTGCCGAGGAGTTGTGGTGGACACTGCTTGTAGCTGAAGTTGGAATGAGATGGGGTAGTAGTGAATGTTTGTTCGATGTTTTATGCAGCTATGTGATGGGAGAGATAGCAGATGTTATTCCAATGGAGATATTGTAATGGTCAGAGTGCTTTTCGTCAATATATATGAAGGTAATAAATATTATGTTGTCTATTTATTTGTGTGTCCTGAATAATGTGTCATTACAGGTTCAGTCAACAAAGCATCTGCCTTGTGTTCTTGTATTAGAGTGTAATTCTGGGTTTCTTGCACAATTATAGTATTTCTAATTTTCTTTTATCACGTCAGTATAAATGATATTTAAAAATTCTTGTCTTGTTGAAGAAGAACCGTGCCAGATGTGCGTTGAGTCATACTACCACATACAGAACAGCTACACTTGTGCTTTGTTGGATTCGTAGATTTTATAGTTGCTGGGGACTTAATTAGTTAATTGTGTTAACAGAAATTTTCTTACATTCTTTGTTGTCATTCTATGCAGTCAGATAGCGTAACAATTAGTTGTCAGGGCCAGCCATTTACGAGACTTGCGTAATCGGACATACAGCGACAGAAAATTAAAAAGTATTTGCATTGCATTCTTATATCTTTATTTTAATTTAGCCCCCATGCACGTGGCGACCCTGCCAGGATCGTCCCTTGGAATCTTCTGATTGGAAAAATAGTAGACAGTAGTATTGTAGTAGTAATTTGTAGTTTAGTAATTGTAGTCTATTTTGCATGTGTAGATTGGTAATTGTCATTCTTCTATTGTTCGTTAATCGTGTTTGAAGGAAGCATTTCGTGTGATTGATATTGTTGGTGATAAAGTGTCATTGTGTGTAATTTTCATATAGTGACGAGTTTTGTATGTTTTGTAAATGATTACGCGATCGATGAAAAAGGCAAAAATGATGAATAGTGAGAATGACGAATTTGTTAACATGGCGAACTCGCCAACAGAGGAAAACAGTATGATGGATAATGAAGTGGAAAACAATGTAATAAGTCGGGAAAATGTCCGGAACCATTTCAAAATTTTTCTCAATCAGAAAATTCACAGATCCCGAGATTAACGACAGAAGATTCTGGAATAGTATCGAATACAGATAGCTTTATGGCTATGCAGAAGGAAGTTAGTTTTGTGGGAAATGTTAGGGGCGAAAAGAATTTCGAACAACTTAACACGGAGCAGTTGATGAGTGCAATATTAAATTTGGGATCTGAATTAAAAACAGTGGCAACACGGTTAGACTCACAAATAGTAACAATTAAAACTGAGATGGGAACAATGGGATCACAGTTACGATCTGAATTAAAAACAGATAGGGAAACAATGGAAACACGGTTAGACTCATTGGGATCACAGTTAGGATCTGAATTTAAAACAGAGATTGGAACTTTGGAAACACGGTTAGACTCACGAATAGGGACACGTTTCAAAAACATGAAAGATGAATTAAAGAAAGAAATTCGAGAAGAAGTACAACCGATTTTGAATGCTCACAATAATAGATTAATTGCAGTAGAGATTAGACAAAGGGAACAGGATAGAGAACAGGAAGAAAGAGATCGCGTGATAGTACAGAAATTTTCAGAGTTAAATTTACAACGTGCATGGGGGCTAAATTAAAATAAAGATATAAGAATGCAATGCAAATACTTTTTAATTTTCTGTCGCTGTATGTCCGATTACGCAAGTCTCGTAAACGGCTGGCCCTGACAACTAATTGTTACGCTATCTGATTGCATAGAATGACAACAAAGAATGTAAGAAAATTTCTGTTAACACAATTAACTAATTAAGTCCCCAGCAACTATAAAATCTACGAATCCAACAAAGCATAAGTGTAGCTGTTCTGTATGTGGTAGTATGACTCAACGCACATCTGGCACGGTTCTTCTTCAACAAGACAAGAATTTTTAAATATCATTTATACTGACGTGATAAAAGAAAATTAGAAATACTATAATTGTGCAAGAAACCCAGAATTACACTCTAATACAAGAACACAAGGCAGATGCTTTGTTGACTGAACCTGTAATGACACATTATTCAGGACACACAAATAAATAGACAACATAATATTTATTACCTTCATATATATTGACGAAACGCACTCTGACCATTACAATATCTCCATTGGAATAACATCTGCTATCTCTCCCATCACATAGCTGCATAAAACATCGAACAAACATTCACTACTACCCCATCTCATTCCAACTTCAGCTACAAGCAGTGTCCACCACAACTCGGCAAGAACTGCCTGTCGCTGCGTCTCAATAATCACTGCCAGTGGAGGCGGCGGAACAATACTCTCTGGCGCGATTTCTGGCGCTGTGGCTCAGTGTAGCCACCTTTCACCCGTTTTGGTTCAAAAATGGTTGAAATGGCTCTGAGCACGATGGGACTTAACATCTGTGGTCAGCAGTCCCCTAGAACTTAGAACTACTGAAACCTAACTAACCTAAGGACATAATTACTCTTTTCTCAAGTTCAGCTCTTTTATTTTCTTTCTCTTAATTACGTCGTTACTTTGAAGACATAGTCAATGTTGCTTTATTGACGTGATGAACAGTTGATGTTGAAGTTTCCATTAGGGAAATTGGGAAGCTTGGTGTTCCCTATCGTACAATTGCACACAACAAATCTTAATTGAATTCGCAGTTCGCGGAAAATAAGCATAGCCTGTAAACAACCAATGTCTCACGACCATAAAAAATGGTTCAAATGGCTCTGAGCACTATGGGACTTAACATTTGAGTTCATCAGTCCGATAGACTTAGAGCTACTTGAACATAACTAACCTAAGGACATCACACACATCCATGCCCGAGGCAGGATTCGAACCTGCGACCGTAGCAGTCGCGCGGTTCCGGACTGCGCGCCTAGAACCGCTAGATCACCGCGGCCGGCTGCCCCGTTTTGGATAGAGTCATTTTACCATGCTTGGCATACTTCAAAAAGGGTGTGTGATCCAATGGGACTTAACTGCTGACCTCATCAGTTCCTAAGCTTACACACTAATTAACCTAAATTATCCTAAGGACAAACACACACACCCATGCCCGAGGGAGGACTCGAACCTCCGCCCGGACCAGCCGCACAGTCCATGACTGCGGCCCCCCCCTCCCCCCCCCCCCCCCCCCCCCCGCAGACCGCTCGGCTAATCCCGCGCGCTTGGCATACTTCAACCACGATGGTACGCGAGCGGTGTGCACACTACGGAAATGCTTCCATTCTTGACCCGAAAGCCACTGATCACACCCTTTAGGACGTCAGATAAATCATTCTGTTTCCGCATTACGGCAACGATCGCTCTGTCTTCCTCCCCCCGCCACAACATGCTTTATGCATCCTCCTATGCTATTGCTACCACCTGCGGTCTGTGAGGGATTATTGCACGCTGACGTCGAACATAGGCGGTGATCGCATTAATGTGAGTGGACCGTGTAGTTTGGAAAACTCTTTCTCAGTATTCTTTTGACCATGCGAAATTGCTATGTACATCCATCAGTGTAACGGAGCAAAAGTGCCATTGAGCAGGGCTCGCTAGGTCTCCAATAGCGAACGGAACAGTGTGCTTTGGGAGGAGTCTGACAATAAGCCTTGAAGGGTCACTCCTCGCTTGGACCGTGAGGTCGTTGTCACTCAACAGGAGGAAAGATTGGTTTCCGAACTAGCGTATACCACAGCGCAGTCGTTCGAACGCTGCTGCGGATTTTGATTTCAGATATGTGTAAAGATATGCGCTTTCGAAGAGGCTGCCTTTCTTTTGATTATTGTTTTATTTTCCAATACAATTACATTTTAATTTTGTATTTAATGTTGAATAACAAGTATTGCAGTACAATAAAGCGGCTGGGGTGGATGAAATTAAGTCGAAACTCATCAAATACAGTGGAATGTCAGGTCTTAAATGGCTACACAGGATAATTGAAATGGCGTGGGAGTCGGGACAGGTTCTATCAGACTGGACGAAAGCAGTAATCACACCAATCTTTAAACATGGAAACAGAAAAGATTGTAACAACTACAGAGGTATCTCTTTGATCAGCGTTGTGGGTAAAATCTTCTCAGGTATTCTTGAAAGGAAAGTGCGAGTATTAGTTGAGGACAAATTGGATGACAATCAGTGTGGGTTTAGGCCTCTTAGAAGTTGTCAGGACCAGATCTTTAGCTTACGGCAAATAATGGAGAAGTGTTACGAGTCGAACAGGGAATTGTATCTATGTTTTATAGATCTAGAAAAGGCATATGACCGGGTTCGTAGCAGGAAGTTATTGCCTGTTCTACGTGATTATGGAATAGGAGGCAAACTTTTGCAAGCAATTAAAGGTCTTTACATAGATAGTCAGGCAGCAGTTAGAGTTGACAGTAAATTGAGTTCATGGTTCAGAGTAATTTCAGGGGTAAGACAAGGCTGTAACCTGTCTCCACTGTTGTTCATATTATTTATGGATCATATGTTGAAAACAATAGACTGGCTGGGTGAGATTAAGATAGGTGAACACAAAATAAGCAGTCTCGTATATGCGGATGACTTAGTTGTGATGGCAGATTCGATTGAAAGTTTGCAAAGTAATATTTCAGAGCTAGATCAGAAATGTAAGGACTATGGTATGAAGATTAGCATCTCCAAAACAAAAGTAATGTCAGTGGGAAAGAGATATAAACGGATTGAGTGCCAAATAGGAGGAACAAAGTTAGAACAGGTGACCGGTTTCAAGTACTTATAATGCATATTTTCACAGGATGGCAACATAGTGAAAGAACTGGAAGCGAGGTGTAGCAAAGCTAATGCAGTGAGCGCTCAGCTACGATCTACTCTCTTCTGCAAGTAGGAAGTCAGTACCAAGACTAAGTTATCTGTGCACCGTTCAATCTTTCGACCAACTTTGTTGTATGGGAGCGAAAGCTGTGTGGATTCAGGTTACCTTATCAATAAGATTGAGGTTACGGATATGAAAGTAGTTAGGATGATTGCAGGTGCTAGTAGATGGGAACAACGGCAGGAGGGTGTGCACAATGAGGAAATCAAAGAGAAACTGGGAATGAACTCTATAGATGTAGCAGTCAGGGCGAACAGGCTTAGATGGTGGGGTCATGTCACACGCATGGGAGAAGCAAGGTTACCCAAGAGACTCATGGGTTCAGCAGTAGAGGATAGGAGGAGTCGGGGTAGACCAAGGAGAAGATACCTGGATTCGGTTAAGAATGATTGTGAAGTAATAGGCTTAACATCAGAAGAGGCATCAATGTTAGCACTCAATAGGGGATCATAGAGGAATTTTATAAGGGGCACTATGCTCCAGACTGAACGCTGAAAGGCATGATCAGTCTTAAATGATGATGATGATGATAACAAGTACACTGTTTTTGTTCTATTGATCTACTGATCAGCAGAACAAAAGCAGTATACTTGTTATTCAACCTAAAATATGGACTTGTTCTGACAAGAAGTACCGGAAGAACCCATAAATAAAATTTCGGTTTCGTATGGCTTGCTATTTCATTCCCCATCCTGAATGTAAAATCATAATGAAATTGTGTTTCAGTTTCATTAGGCTTTTTCTTTCAATCTTCTCTCCTGAGTCTAATACCACAAACGTTCGAAGATAAGCAGTTGAAGTGCGAAACGTTTTTTGAGTTATTTACTAAGCAAATAGCGTAGTTGCAGGCAATGAAATTTCACATAATGATGACACGTACACACCAAGCTTTGAATGAGAAGTTTGATAAACTATAAAAGCTGACATCAAGCTGTGAGACGTGTTATCTCTACAGCATTAGAGCACATATCTAACAAAGGAGAAAGGGAACGTTGTAGCTCACCTGTTGTCTAATAGTTATTGCAGGCGTTGGCGGTACATGAGGCTGACAACCCATCTGGTCCGCATTTGCAGGAGTTACACTGATCCATGAATTCCACGCCTGGTTCACAGCTAATATCTGCAATACAGTTAAGCTGTAAATCGCAGGTTATGATCAACAGAATAAGGGGGATAATATGAGAGCATTATTTCTGCAGAAGAAAGTTTTAAAGCAATGGTCAAAGATATACAGAGGTTTCTGCTGCTGGACTCATTGTGGCATCATTTTAAAGTTATTTCCGTTTTACATGGAATGCTATAACAGTATCTATTTATAATCTGTCACATGATTTAGGAAAAACAGGATACAGATTGCTGTATAGGTGGGTATATTTAATTTAAGTTTCAAATGATTAATTGAAAAGTAGTGAACACACACACACACACACATACACACACACACACACACACACACACACACACACATACATACGCACGCGCAAACACCCATACGCAGATTCAATGTACACAAAAAGTCATCCATGATGTATGATGAGCTCACAAGTAATTGTTTAGCATGTTTTACCATGAGTGTTGCATTGTTTCTTTGCTTCTGGCATGGTGTTCCGCCTTAACAGACATGCTTGCTGTTTCAGTAAGGAAAATGTTTTGGCACGTTTCTTTATCTTATCATGCATATAGTAATTTAATGCAAAACCAGTGACATGAGGTACCCCATCTATGTAGCCGTTTTCGGTTATGTACTTCATGGTCGGAACGTATTTGCTGTACATTTCTTTCCCCTGGAAAGCCAGTTGTTCAATTACTGTTGCCGTTACCTTTTTCAGTCTCTGAGTGTCACATGCAGTTTACAGATTTCGTAACCACAGCATAAACTTTGAAAATGTAGTTTGTTTGAAAAGTTCCTGAGAAATTTGTTTCACGGAGATTCCTAGACGTTTTGCGAATCTTCCCACCTTGAAACTTAGGGCAACAATTTGCGAGTGCAGAAACCCTGGAAGATTAAGTCTCTCTCTTGATCCATCGTGGACAGGGGATACCAGCTGGTCAAGTAATTATGAGCGACATTCGCTAACAGTCGTCTACTTGAGATATTATTTTATTTTATTTTAACTACCAGTTTCGGCTTTCCACCATGCCATCTTCAGGCCCATACATAATAAAAGAGTATACTGGTAGGGTATATCAGGGTATACTAAGCAAGCTATACAGGAAGTGACGGGTAATATATAATAACACTTAAAGCCACAAAATGTACACATAAATTTAACACCACTAACTTGAAGAGCCAATTACATGCAGTTGCTCTCCAATGTGATTCTGATATGAAATCCGTCCGATCAGACCATCAAGGCCAAACGGTACCGACCGGCCGCCGTGTCATCCTCAACCCTTAAGCGTTACCGGATGTGGCTACGGAGGGCCATGTGGTCAGCACTAGAGATGGGCAAAATTGTTCTTTTCAGAGATTGGATCAGAACTGTTCACTCCCTGAAATGAATTAGCTCTTTTTCATGACTCACCACTCATTTACAATAGAAAATAAATGGAAGGCACATTGCCCTTTAAACTTGGTTTATTCCAGTACTATACCTGTATTTTGATCTTATTTGATCCTATTTTGAAGTAACACAGATAATGAGTAAGAATTTTGTATTGTTAATTGAAATTTCCACGATATGACAAAGTTTTTGATTATTGATTTATTTTGCACTATCGTGGTTTTTTGGGTGATCGGAAAATGTTGTAACTTGAGATTTACATTAAAAATGTATTTGGCTATAATGTATTAAAATTTCATTAACCTCATACAAATACATCGCAAGCCATATATTTTTAAAGTGAACGTTTCCTTCCGAAGACGCCTAAAGTCGCAAAATCCGTACCAGAACAAGAAAAAAAAATATAAATTTGACTGTAAAACGAAAGTGCTGCATATAGCCTTACGCAGAATAAAACAAGGAAAATATTGGTGTATCACATTTTGCTATACGTTTATCGGTTCGCTCGTAATTAAAGCGTAAATTCGGGTGTCCATAATAAAAATCCTATAGTAAGAGGAGTCATCAGGAACCTAATCTGATCAGTTTAAACAAATAAAAATAAAATAAAAACAATTGATGTATACATAACATAATAATGTAATATACATAGCGGTATTACTATGAAGAACAATATCCAGTAGGGACGAACTCCGATGCAGAGGCGCTGAGTCGAGCAGGTCGAGCAGCGAGCTGTATTACTGCGTGAGCTGAGACCGCAGAGACCACAGTGACACCTGAGTCGCTTTGCTCGACGCTCTGGCTAGAGTCGAGACAGTGGGGTGAGCGTTGAGCGGGCGAGTTCCGAGGATGGGGGGAGCGGTGAACTCACCCGCTCCGAGACAAATCGTCCGTTCCCTTGCGAGCAGGTTGTTGCAAGTAGTTCCTATGTTATCCGCTAGGTGGCTCTCTGTCCTGTTGCTCGCATCAACTGCCCAGAGGGCAGGACGTGCGACTGAAACTATCGCCGACGGAGTGCGATGCTAAGTTAAGCTGCACCAGACGACGCACAGAGACGGCACGTCATATGTGAAACACAAAATCCAATGGGGCACTGCACAATGCAGGCAGCTACCTTAGAAGCAGGGCAGAGGCCGGCGCCGGCTGCGTTGTGTGGCGTGCACTGTGCTGTGACCAGCAGAGGCGCTGCTGATATGCTCCGTCTCTCTCTCTCTCTCTCTGCCGTGGGAAACGTTTGGAGCTACCATTCTTTTTTTCTGAATCACTGATTGTTCACTCCTTTGAAAGATTCAACTCTATGAATTAGTTCAAGAGCGGATCCCCCATCTCTAGTCAGCACACCGCTCTCCCGGCCGTATGTCAGCTTACGAGACCGGTGTCGCTACTTCTGAATCATGTAGCTCCTCAATTGACCTCACAAGGGCTGAGAGCATCGCACTTTCCAACAGCAGACCCGGACGATGACCCACCCAACTGCTAGCCAAGCCCGACACCCATTAACTTCGGTGGTCTGGCGGGAACCGGTGTTACCACTGCGGCAAGGCCGTTGGCGTGATGCTGATATAGCAGAAGTAATTTCATTGGTGATATGTTGTAAAATCATCAACAGAAGAAATAATGTTTGTAATTATCACTAAATGTGCTGATTTGTTTATGTGATCTTGTAAGTAGGCTGTTTATGTTTTCTTATTGGCAAAGTTACGTAGCGCTCTGTATGAAAATCACTGGCTGTGCTGTGTGCAGTCTGTGGCTAGTTTGCATTGTTGTCTGCCATTGTAGTGTTGGGCAGCGGCAGCTGGATGTGAACAGCGCGTAGCGTTGCGCAGTTGGAGGTGAGCCGCCAGCAGTGGTGGATGTGGGGAGAGAAATGGTGGAGTTTTGGTATTTGTAAGAATGGATGTTATGAACTGATATATATATTATGACTATTAAGGTAAATACATTGTTTGTTCTCTATTAAAATCTTTCATTTGCTAACTATGCCCATCAGTAGTTAGTGCCTTCTGTAGTTTGAATCTTTTATTTAGCTGGCAATAGTGGCTCTCGCTGTATTGCAGTAGTTCGAGTAACGAAGATTTTTGTGAGGTAAGTGATTTGTGAAAGGTATAGGTTAATGTTAGTCAGGGCCATTCTTTAGTAGAGATTTTTGAATGTCAGATTGCGTTGCGCTAAAAAAGCACAGTCTTGTATAATTGTTCAAAGGGGACGGTTCCAACTGTTACTTAGTAAAAAAAAAAAAAAAAAAAACCGTCCGCAGCTTTGTAGACAAGTAGATGCCCTCGGAAACAGCGATGTGTAAAAAGAACTGGCGTGCCTGGTACCGTTTCAAGGAAAGCGTGTTTCTTACGCTAATAGCTTTTCGTGCATGAACACTTTACTTTCACTTAATCGTGTTGTACTTTAAATTGAGTGACACGAATCAAAATGCGGAGACCACTGTTCATCTAAAGACGATGCAGGTGTGATTACCCGATGCAGTCATTCTCAGTTGAGTTTTTCTTGATTTTTAGGGCTCCGTGCCTCAATGGAATACTTGCAGGGTCGCTTTGTTACCCCTCCGACTCACTGCCTGTCCGACTGTTAAGGGGAAATGGTACGTGAAATTTGAGATTTTCTGTTTTCTACTCCACAATGTACGTTGGACTTTCCTGAACATTTTGGTATATAATACATTGAAATCAGACAGTTGTGACACCTTCAAATAATATTTTGAATGTTGACGTGAGACTGTCAAATTTCGTGGCTATGCATATACTGCCACAGTTGAGCAGTCATATCTTGGGAACTACACAATCTAGAAGGCTGTGAATTGCTTTGTTTTGTGACTACTGCTACGTCTCAGAAGTTAGCATTACGAATAAACAAATCAGTCCTTTGTTTCTGATACTAGTTTTCGTTGAAAGTAGTGTGATTATTGGCTATTTTTGTAGTAAGCTAACTTCTATTGCTTTTTATGCGTGCATAAAATGATTAAGCTTTAAAGTAACTTCAAGAAACACAACTTTGCGGGTAACAGATATGTGAGACCTGAACAACTGGAGGAATGGAGGTAAAAGGAGCAGTTAACATTTTACAGCGTAGGCAGAAGGAGAGAGGTGTCAGATGTTTGAATTAATTAGGTGATGGAGACAGCAAGGCTTTCATTGCAGTACAAAACAGTAAGCCATATGGTGTTCCTATACAAAAACTTGAGTGTGTAGGATATGTGAAAAAAAGGATGGGAACACGTCTGCATAACCTTAAAACCAAGCTGGGTAACACAAAACTGTTTGATGGCAAGACAACAAAATGTGCTGGAAGACTAACGGACAAAGTAATTGATGAATTACAGTAATATTATGGGAAGGCCATTAGAGATAACTGTGACAATTTAGAGAAGATGAAAAGAGCTTTCACCGAATATCAACCGATGAAAAGCTATGTCATGCTTTCTGCCTGCCTCCACCAAACACTAGGTGTAAATATAGGCAAGCTGAATTTTCTGGCACCCTGCCTGAATTTACATATAAACATTATCTTCCTTTGGTAGGAATGGAGGCAATCAATCCTATTTACAGAGATATGACAAATCCTGAGCTACTAAAGAATGTGGATGAATCTTTCAATGATGTATGATTTCATGTGCCTAGAAACGTATTTTTTGGCCTTATGACTCTAAAGGTAGTAGCGTCTGATGCTGTAATAACTTTTAATGGTGGGAACTATGAATGACTTAATGTCCTGGAGAAGTTAGGGGTCCGATTTGGACAGAACACATATAAAGGACCATGGGAACTGTATGAGCTTCGTGTACGTGAAGCAGAGTAAGCTGATCAGCAAATGACAAAAGAAGCAAGAAAGAAAAGGAGGAGGCAAGCATTGAGGTGTTGTCACACTGAAGAAGACACAGACTACGGGCCAGGGCAATTCTAGTGCATAAAAAACGCAGACATGTAAGTCTGTATAAGAATTTGTAAAAAAAAAGTTTTAAAACTCAGTATCTATGAACAACATTTTTTGCAATAAATGACCCGTTTTCTATAAAGGTATTGATGGTAAAGACATGAAATTTTCACAGCCCCCAAGTGTGAGATTCAACACATATGGAACTAGAATAATTGAAATATCCTGAGTTGTTCTGTTTTTATGTTAATTTATTTATAAAAATCTGTCAAAAAATTGAGTGTTTGAAAAAACAAAAGCTAACAAGCCCCACAATACAATTTTAGTAATAATTCTAATTCAGTGTATCTATAAAGGTGCATTCAATAATTATGGAAAATTGTAAATTGGTTCCTTAAAAAGTTTCCAAGTAATTGGTTACAAATTTTGATAATTTAACATTGGCGGCATAGGACATACAATGTCCCCTTAAGACCAATTTTTCTCTGGAACGACTAGACGTATCAAGTTCAAATTTATGTCACATATTAAGGCCGATGGTCCTTTGGCGGCGTCAAAATTTTAAACTTATAAGTGAACCAAAGAAAGAGATACGGTCATTTATGTCACATATTTTGATATTAGGACACTCGCTTATCAAGACCTATAAGGTACTTCCCATTGACCTAGAATCATGAGGTCTGGCAAGATGCAAGGTATCACAGTACAAACTTATAGAACAATTCGATAATTGTTAATTTCTAATAATATAGCTAGAAAAAATATTTTTTGTCTTTTTTTGTTCGTCTGTCTCTTTGTCTGTCCGCCAGTTAAGACAATGTTTTCTCTGAAACAGTTTGCCTTATAGCTTTCAAATTTATGTCACATACAAAGTTAGACGGTCCCTAGGCGGTATAAAAGTCTTACGCTTCTAAGTTAATACAATAAAAAGATACGGCCGTTTATGTGATGTATTTGGATACTCGAAAACACACTCATCAAAACCTATAGGGTACTTCCTGTTGACCGAGAATCATGAAATTTGACAAGAAGCGAGGTTCCATTGTACAAATAAAAGAAAAATTCTAAACTGTTAATTTGTAATTGATCGCACGAAACAAAAATATTTCGTTTGTCATTTGTAATCCGAATTCAAACTTGAAACTGAAGCATTCTCCAAAGTCCTGGAATCCTTGGGAGCGATATGTTGCCGATAACAAGCAAAAATCGTAAATATCCTCGATTCTCGGAATGGATAAACTGTCTATAAGCATAATTAAGTTTGTACGGAACGGTGAGTGCGCTATTCTTTCTCGCACTTGGCCAATTTTTCCAAAATTACCAAACATGCAGCAACCAGTCGCAAAATCATGTTTTATTTATTCACTTTTGCAAATTGATTTCAACTGATTAACAGCCATCATTGGTGCTTTCAACCAATATGTGCCCTGAGTAGTAATACTGTCTTAAGCAGCATACTGGCGAGTCATTCATCTTCATGGGCGACAATTCGCGACCCCATCGTGCACATCCTGTGATTGGCTTCCTTCAGGATAACGACATCGCTCGACTAGAGTGGCCAGCACGTTCTCCCGAAATGAACCCTATCTAACATAGATTGTAAAGGGCTGTTTGTGGGCGACGTGACCCACCAACAACTCTGAGGGATCTACGTCGAATCGCCGTTGAGGAGTAGGACAGTGCCTTGATGAACTTGTGTGTAGTATGCCACGACGAATACAGGCACGCATCGACGCAACAGAACGTGCTACTGGGTACTAGAGGCACAGGTGTGTATAGCAATCTGGACCACCACCTTTTAAGTCTCGCTGTATGGTGGTACAAAATACAACGTGTGTTTTCATGAGCAATAAAATGGGCGAAAATGATGTTTATGTTGATCCCTATTCCAATTTTCTGTACAGACTCCGGAACTCTCGGAACCTAGGTGAAGCATAACTTTTTTTATGCCTCTATTTTAAGGTTGTTTTTATTTGTGTTTTACCTGTTCCAGGACTGGTCACTATTTTCCGGCCCGAAATTACTGTCGTTTTGAAGGTGTTCCTGGTCCGCCATTCTACCGCATTTAATCCTGGTTTGTGATCGCCTTCTGGGAATTCTGTTATACCATTTTTCTTCTGTAATTTTAAAAAGATTATCTAATGATCTTTTGATTAAATCCTTCTTTGTAACGGTGTAGCCGGCCGGAGTGGCAGTATTACTACTCAAGACACATATTGGTTGAAAGCACTGTTATCAGTTGAAATCGATTTGCAAAAGTGAATAAATAAAACATGATTTTGCGACTAGTTGCTTCATATTTGGTAATTTTATGGTTTACGGTCACTGCACGACTTGGGAACCACATGGAGCCCACCATTCATAATTTTTTCAAAGCTTTACATTCGAAAGGTTGCACGGTTCCTACTCGTAAGGCCACGGCATGAACGAGACAACTGATGCCCGTCGGTAACGTTTTCAATATGAAACAAATTCTTGTGCTGTCCGTTATTGTTTTCAGTGTCATTCTCTCTGTTATAGATATTTTGATATTTATCATTTTACGTTTAAAAATGTTCTGGGTGTCTAACGGTGATCGTGTACCACAGCGAGTGCAGTGGAATTAGGGAAGATGGCAGACAGACCTCTCTTGGCGCGCCACTTCATCCCGGCGCAGGCCCACTCGCCGCTGGCGGTGCAGATGCACGCATTGCAGTTCTCGCTCTTTGTCTGGCCAAAGGTGCAACCTGTAAGAGACAAAAAGTGAGATTGTCGTGTAACTCAGACAGCAGTTTCCAGTCTGCGTTCCTAATGGCAAACAATACGCAGTGACGCTGGTGTCTGTACCATCTTACTTTCTATTGCAGTCTCATGTTGTGTCCTGCTGCTTAATATCCAACCTCTCTGGACACTGAGGTCATCAAAAACGACATTTTCACATTCTTATAGCTAATCCTAAGACTGGATTGCATCAATGCTGACTAGAACTACAGAACTAGGTAGCACCGTGGTTAACACACACGACTCGTATTTACATCTACGTTTTCCACCCTTCCCCTAAATCACTTCAAGCAAATTCAGGGATGGTTTCTTTGAAAGAACACGACCGATTTTCTTTTCAATCATTTCCCAATCGGAGTTGGAGCTCCGTCACTAATGACCTGAACGTCGACGGGACTATTAAACACTGACCTTCTTACCTCACTTTTTTTTTGTTTTTTTTTTTTTTTGGGGACATCAGTCTTCTGACGGGTTTGATGCGGCGCGGCTCGAATTCCTCTCCTGTGTCAACCTCTTCATCTCGGAGTAGCACTTGCAACCTACGTCCTCAATTATTTGCTGGATACTTTCCAATCTCTGTTTTCCTTTACAGTTGTTATCCTCCTCTAGTATCACGGAAGCTATTCTGAGATATCTTAACAGATGTCCTGCCTTCTTGTCTCTTCTTCTAGTCAATGTTTTCCATATATTCCTTTCCTTGTCGATTCTCCAGAGAACCTCCTCGTTCCTTACCTCATCAGTCCGCCTAATTTTCAACATTGTTTTGTAGCATCAGACCTCAAGTGCTTCGATTTCCTTCTTTTCTGGTTTTCCCACAATCTATGTTTCACAAATTAGGAAATGAGACACTTAAAGTAGTAAAGGAGTTTTGCTATTTGGGGAGCAAAATAACTGATGATGGTCGAAGTAGAGAGGATATAAAATGTAGACTGGCAATGGCAAGGAAAGCGTTTCTGAAGAAGAGAAATTTGTTAACATCGAGTATAGATTTAACGGTCAGGAAGTCGTTCCTGAAAGTATTTGTATGGAGTGTAGCCATGTATGGAAGTGAAACATGGACGATAAATGGTTTGGACAGGAAGAGAATAGAAGCTTTAGAAATGTAGTGCTACAGAAGAATGCTGAAGATTAGATGGGTAGATCACGTAATTAATGAGGAGGTATTGAATACGATTGGGGAGAAGAGAAGTCTGTGGCACAACTTGGCTAGAAGAAGGAATCGGTTGGTAGAACATGTTCTGAGGCATCAAGAGATCACCAATTTAGTATTGGAGGGCAGCGTGGAGGGTAAAAAGCGTAGAGAGAGACCAAGAGATGAATACACTAAACAGATTCAGAAGGATGTAGGTTGCAGTAGTTACTGGGAGATGAAGAAGCTTGCACATGATAGAGTAGCATGGAGAGCTGCATCAAACCAGTCTCAGGACTGGATACCACAACAACGACAACATGTTTCACTGTCATACAATTCTGTGCACCAAACCCATATTCTCAGAAAGCTCTTCCTCAAATTAAGGCCTGTGTTGGAAACTAGTAGACTTCTCTTGGCCCTCCTCACTAGAATTATATAAATATATCGATCTGATAAAATGTGAGTTCTACATACAGGGTTATCTGAAGGAGCTACTCTGATTTTCGAGACTAGGTGAAAGCTACAACTCATAGCGGAAATTGCTTTTCTCTATGCCGTTTCGCCTTTCTCTGACAGAAATACACTACTTGGTGAAAAGTATCGATATACCTCCATGTAAGGCGGAAATGACCACTGCATGTCACTAGAGGCGAACACGCCATTATGAGAAGAAGCGGGGAGTATAGTGTTTTCAGCGGAGAAGCAGTAATAGCAAGATGAGTCTGTCAGCAGATACCAGTCGTTTGGAACGTGGATTAACTCACTGGATGTCACACGAATAACAAATCCGATCTGTGACACACGAAGCCTTCTAAAGCTTCAAGAACTGGTGACGTGACTGTGAAGTGGAAACGCGAAGGAACAATCAAAACTAAACCAAGACAAGGTAGACTTCGTCTACTGACAGACAGGTACTGTCGAGCACAACGGAGCGCTCGCGGTTGTAAAAAATCACATAAAATCTCTGTTACTTCCAAAATTCACCAGCCGTGCGCCTAGTTCAATAAATCTGTGTAGTGAGTTAAAAACAATGGGGGTTCATTGGTCGAGCAGCTATATATTTCTCTAATCAGTGCTTCGCGTCATAAAGGCAAAGGGTTGATACAGCCCTCTTAATATCAACTAATAGGTGAAACAAGACGCGGTCGAAGTAGCGGTATGTATGCTGTTTCTTTCACAGATGGACTTCCTTAGATTCCTTCCAACATATCTAATTCTTCCATCCACCTCCACTACTATATAACTTGCGTTTTAGGCCCCAGATCACATTCGTATAACACTTCACTTATACGTTAGTACTTTCTCAAACAGGGCCCCTCTGATCTTATGTGCGTAATTTAACCACTTTCTGTGTTGGTATAAATTCATACCTTAACTAGAGAGAAACGCTATCGAAAAACAAGCCCTCAGCTGAACCAGTACCAACAAAGTTTCCGCAGAGATTTTATGAAACTCAGCTCGCTCTGTTTTCTGATCACTGTCTTGTTCCTGTTCGGGAAGGCACTTAAGAAAGTTCCGCATTGCCTTTTAGTGAAAAATATACAAGCGTCGAACCAGATTTATGACGGGCTTCAGGAATTCCTGCAGATAGAACTCAACACGTTGCTCTTAACGGAACAACATCGACAAATGTAAAGGTAAGTACTTCATGGATGTGTGAAGGGACCGTTTCTGTTCAACACAGGGTGTCTCAGAATTACACCGAAAAACTTCAGGAGGATGTGGGAGATGCCTTGAAGCAGATAGGAACCCGTCTCCAGAAACGTCATCCATTCATCAAACGACGCTACACAGCGTCGAAGTGACAGATGGGCTGCCAGGGCCCCCCTCCTCCCCCCGCCCCTCCCAATCCCTGCAGCAGGCGCTACACTACACGAAGAGACCGGAGACAGATCATCGAGACCTGTGATTTTCTTTGATATTCGGTGATACCCACTAATTGCTACTATTGCCAGTGGAGCAGATAGAGATAGTTCCAACATACAAGGGCCCTGTCTCCTATGAATGCAATCATCATGTATATAAATGATCTAGTGGACAACGTCTGAAGCACCAGTGAGACCTGCTGAGGACTCATAATTGATGCAAGGAGTGGCAGCGGATTCTGAACTTAAATAAATTTAACATTCTTTTATTTTAGGCCATTGGTCTTCCTACCGCTTTCATGCTGCTGTGACAATCTTTTTATCTTAAAGCAGCAATTGCAACTTTTGTTCTCAGTTATTTGGTGGATGTATTCCAACCTCTACAGTTTTACCCTGTACAGGTCGCTCTACTACCATGGAAGTTATCCCCTCATGTCTTAACAGACGTCCTGTTACCCTGTCCCCTTCTCCTTGTCAGCGTTTCCCGTATCCTCATTTCCTCGCCCATTCTGCGGAGAACCTCCTCATTGCTTACCTTGTTAGTCTGACTAATTTTCAACATTCGTCTGTAGTTCCACATCTCAAAGGTTTCGATACTCCTCTGTTCCGGTTTTGCCACAGTCCATCTGTCACTACCATACAATAATGTGCTCCAAACGTACATTTTCAGAAATTTCTTCCTTAGATCAAGGCCTATGTTTGATACTAGCAGACCGCTCTAGGCCAGGAATGCCCCTTTTGCCAGTGCTAATCTGCTTTTGTTGCCCGCCTTGCTCCGTCGGTCATTGGTTGTTTTGCTGCCTCGGCAGCAGAATTCCTTAACTTCATCTACTTTGTGACAATCAGTCCTGATGTTCAGTTTCTCACTGTTCTCATTTCTGCTACTTATCATAACTTTCGTCTTTTTTCAATTTACTCTCAATGCATATTCTGTAGATATTAGACTGTTCATTCGATTCAGCAGATTGTGTAATTCTTCTTCATTAGCGAGTCTTATCATCTAACAAATCCTCAATTTTCTGTTTCATTCTTCTGCATATTATCCTCGACAGCAACTTGGATCCACAAGCTGTTAAGCTGGTTGTTTGATAATCCATGCACTTATCGGATCTCGCAATCTTCGAAATTGTGTTTATGATGTATTTCTCAAAGTCTGATGGTATCTCGCCACTCTCATAAGTTCTACACACCAACGTGAACAGAAATTTTTGGCACTGCCCCCCAATGATTTTAGAAATTCCGACAGAATGTTATCTGTCTCCTCTACGTTATTTGATCTTAAGTCTTTGAAAACTCTTTTTAAATTCTGATTTTAACGCTGGATGCCCTAACTCTTCCTAACAGTCTCTTTTTCTTCTTCTGTCACATCGTTCAAATCTTCTTTCTTGTAGAGACTTTCAGTGAACTCTTACTACCAATCCGCTCTCTCCTCTGCATTTTACAGTAGAATTCTCCTTGCACTCTTAATGTTACAGCCCTTCACTGAAGGTTGATTCGACTTTTCTGTATGCTGTGTCCGTCCTTCTGCCGATCAATTCTCTTTCCATTTCTTCACATTTTTCAAGAATGCTTTTATCTTGTTCCTAAGTGATTAGTATTTTTGTATTCCTGAATCCACCTGACCATCTTTGAAATTCCTTCTTTCGTCGAATAGCTGAAGTATTTCATCTGTTATCCATGGTTTCTTCGCACTTTCCTTCCCTGAACCTACGGTTCTCTTTCCAACTACTGTGATTGCCCTTTTTAGAGATGTCCATTCCTTTTCAACTGAAATGCGTTCTGAGCTATTCATTATCGCATTATCTATAGCCTCAGCGAACTTCGAGCGCGTCTCTTTGTTCCTTAGTACGTCTGTATCCCATTTCTTTCATCGCTGATTCTTCCTGACTACTTTAACATAACCTACTCTTGATCTGCGTCTATGTCTGCCTTCTCTGGCTCCTACTTCCAGGCCCATATCCTTTCGCAACCCTTTCTTCAGTTTGCCCCTCCCCCTCTACAACCACCTTCCAATCACCCATGACTCTTAGATTTTTATATCCGTTTACGCACTGAATTATCCGTTAAATATCCTCATATACGTTTTCTACCTTTTCATCCGGCCGTGGTGGCCGAGCGGTTCTATGCGCTACAGTCTGGAACCGCGAGACCGCTACGGTCGCAGGTTCGAATCCTGCCTCGGGCATGGATGTGTGTGATGTCTGTAGGTTAGTTAGGTTTAAGTAGTTCTAAGTTCTAGGGGACTGATGACCTTAGAAGTTAAGTCCCATAGCGCTCAGAGCCATTTGAACCATTTTCTATCTCTTCATCCTTTGCTAGCGACGACCGCAAATATACCTGAACTATTTTTCTCGGATTTGGTTTGCTGTCTGTTCCGATGAGAACGATCCTATCACTGAACTGTTCACAGTAACTCACTCTCTGACCTACCTTCACATTCATAATGAATAACTTAAGATATGGGGCATCAGTAGGCTAACAAATCCACTGTTTTACGATTGTGATATTTGTGGCAAATTACTGTGAAACTTTAAAAGACCTAGCACTAAGCATCAGTGGGACCTAATGTGGAATATCACATGAAAAGCAGTTGCCATTCCAAGATTCATAGGAAGAAATGTGATTCATTCGCGAAGTGGCTTACAATACGCTTGTTGGTCCGATTATTATCGTTTATCAGCTTCGGACTCTTACCAAGAAGGATTAAGAGAACATATAGAAAAGATCCAACAAAGAGCAGTGCGTTTCGTCACGGTATAGTTTGATCGACTGAAGAGTTTTACAGACACGCTCAACAGTCGCCTGTGGCAGATACTACAACAAAGGCTGGGTGTATTACGCAGAAGATTACTACTGAAATTTCGAGAGCGTACTGTAACGTAGTAAATTATTACGAGTCGTCATCTTACATTGCAAGCGTAGCTTGCCGTGGAGCCGGGAGGAAAGCAGATTTTGTTTCTCACGCTCGCAAAGTTGACGATTGGCTAGTGGGCTGCGCGAGCCGTGTACTTGACTAACGCCGCGCCAAATACGTTACATACACTCTATATGAATCTGAGGAAGAACTACTAAATATTAATCAATCTTTTTCATACCTAGTGTACCAAATTCAAAGGATAACAAAATCATACTGCTAAAATTTCAAACCAATAACTTCTATACTTTCGGAGATATAAATTTTTACCTAAAACACATAAAACCGTGATGGCATTGTGAAACTTGAGTTAGGAACTGTAATGTATTCATATATAGTGTCAACTGAAAATACAACCGAGAGAATGGGTTCTTATAATCAAATTTTCAACAATTTTCTTTAGCTTCATTACCACAGATTTCTGGCGTAATTAAAAATAATTTAGGAAATCATTATTTCATCGTGTTTCGGTTGTGTGTGTGTGTGTGTGTTTTGGAGAGACTGAGAGAGCAAATGGAGGACATACGTACAGTGAGAATGTGATATATGTAAATGTATGCGCGAGAAAGTCGTTGTGTATAGAGGAAATTACGACGTATGTCCGAGTGAGCTTGATGTTAAAGGCACCCGCCAGAAGGGGCACTGAGTATAAAATGTCTTAGTAATTTGTTTTGTGGAAAGGTATCGTATTTTGTTTTCATCAAATTTTATTTAGCTTCGAAATTACGAAATTTCTAAAAAATGTTCAAATGTGTGTGAAATCTTATGGGACTTAACTGCTAAGGTCATCAGTCCCTAAGCTTACACACTACTTAACCTAAATTATCCTAAGGACAAACACACACACACCCATGCCCGAGGGAGGACTCGAACCTCCGCCGGGACTAGCCGCATACGAAATTTCTAGCATAATTACTTGTGGTAAAGTGATTGGCTGACATTAGATATACCGCGACTATAGACGTGCTCGGGATGATCCGATTGGCTGCTTAACATACTAGCCAATAGGAGTTCAACTTCCCGAGCGTCGGAGTAGGGCTTGGTGCTTGAGATCTACGAGTCGAGATAGTCGCTCGGAAGCCGTCTTCTGGAAAACATCTATGTTAAGTCGCGCTGATCAAATTTGTACCAACATGACGAAATTAGTGCTTTTGAACGGTTCTCGAATCGTTGACGAAAAGCGATTACAGTGTTGAATATATTATGCAATTTTGAACTTATGTCAGTGCTTTATTTTGGGAGATATTCGCGTGTGAATATTTCAAATCGTATATAAACTACGCGTGGCGTGTTCCGAGCAGATATCGAGACATTACGGCGAACACTTCTGTACAAGAAGCGTGCTGAACGACTGACTGTCTTAACCCGCAAGTAGTCGTCGGTCAGTGATTGTTTAGGACGTTCAAAGTATCGGGTAGGAGTAAATATCTTCTGACTGCATTTAGGTGCGAACATGTTGCAGAGACAGTCAGTAACATTGCATAATTGATGTCGGGATATTACGTACTGACTTGACAGCCGGTTTTCTTGTTTTAAAGACAATAAACCAACTAAAAGGAAATTTCTGACATTTTTTCAAACGACTCATGAAAGAATCACGAACGGTCTATAATTTAACTAACTTTGAACTACTGCCTATGGACTGAAGCTATGTGGCCTTTGCGTGATAGGTATTTAGTCGAATTTTCGTCAACGCTGCTTTTGTCGACTAAACCAGTATCTGCCATAGCAGAGTGAAGGGGCAGACAACCTCGGGTTGAAGGTGGCTACACTGAGCCACAGCCCCAGAGATCGCGCCAGAGAGTTTTGTTCCGCCGCCTCTACTGGCAGTGATTATTGAGAAGTAGCGGCAAGCAGTTCTTGCCGAGAAGTTGTGGTGGACACTGCTTGTTGTGAAGTCGGAGTGAGATGTGGTAGTGGAGAGTGTTTGTTCCATGTTTTATGCAGTGGTTTGATGGGAGAGATAGCAGATGTTGTTCCAATGGAGATATTGTAATGATCAGAGTGCTTTTCGTCAATATATATGAAGGTAACAAATTCCCTGTTTTTTTTCTTTTTATTATTTCTGTGTCACAAATAATGCATCATTACAGGTTCAGTCAACAAAGCATCTGGCTTGTGTTCTTGTATTAGAGTGTAATTCTGGGTTTCTTGCGCAATTATAGTATTTCTAATTTTTTTATTACTTCAATATAAATTGTACTTAAAAATTCTTGTCTTGTTGAAGAAGAACCGTGCCAGATGTGCGTTGAGTCATGCTTCCACATACAGAACAGTTATACTTGTGCTTTGGTTTTGTAGGTTTCATAGTTGCTGGGGACTTAATTAATTAATTGTGTTAACAGAAATTTTCTTACATTCTTTGTTGTCATTCTAAGCAGTCAAATTGCGTACTAAAACTAGTCAGGGCCAGCCGTTTACGAGACACAGCGTAATCGGACAGACAGCTACTAAAAAATATTTGCATTTTATTTAAATTAAGCCCCCATGCACGTTGTAAATTTAACTCTGAAAATTTCTGTACTGTCACGCGATCTCTTTCGTCCTGTTCTCTATCCTGTTCCCTTTGTCTAATCTCTACTGCAACTAATCTATTATTGTGAGCATTCAAAATCGGTTGTACTTCTTCTCTGATTTCTTTCTTTAATTCATCTTTCATATTTTTGAAACATGTCCCTATTCGTGAATCTATCCGTGTTTCCATTGTTCCCATTTGTGATCCCAGAGAGTCTAACCGTGTTGCCATTGTTCCCATATCTGTTTTTAATTCAGATCGTAACTGCTCCATTGTTCCCATTTCAGTTTTAAATTCAGATCGAAAATTTAATATTGCACTCATCAACTGCTCCATATTAACTTGTTCGAGATTCCTTTCGCCCCTAACATTTCCCACAAAACCAGCTTCCTTCGTCATGGCTGTAAAGCTATCTGTGTTCGATACTATTCCAGAATCTTCTATCGTTAATTTCGTATTCTGTGAATTTTCTGATTGAGAAAAATCTTGAACTGGTTCCGGACTGTCTTCCCGACTTATTAAATTGTTTTCAACTCCATTATTCATGATACTGTTGTCCTGTGTTGGCGAGTTCGCCAGGTCAACAATTTCGTCGTTCTCACTATTCATCATTTTTGCCTTTTTCATCGATCGCGTAATCATTTACAAAACATGCAAAACTCGTCACTATACGAAATTTATACACAATGACACTTTATCTCCAACAATACCATTCACACGAAAAGCTTTCTTTGAAACACGATTAACGAACAATTGAAATAATTGCACTAAATTGTCAAACGCGTAGACAAGACAACAAATTTAAATTTTGAAAAATACCATTACAAGAATGCCGATTACCAAATCTACACATGCAAAATAGACTACAATTACTAAACTACTACTGTCTACTATTTTTACAATCAGAAGATTCCAAGGGACGATCCGAAGCAGCGGTCGCCACGTGCATGGGGGCTTAATTTAAATAAAATGCAAATATTTTTTAGTAGCTGTCTGTCCGATTACGCTGTGTCTCGTAAACGGCTGGCCCTGACTAGTTTTAGTACGCAATCTGACTGCTTAGAATGACAACAAAGAATGTAAGAAAATTTCTGTTAACACAATTAATTAATTAAATCCCCAGCAACTATGAAACCTACAAAACCAAAGCACAAGTATAACTGTTCTGTATGTGGAAGTATGACTCAACGCATATCTGGCACGGTTCTTCTTCAACAAGACAAGAATTTTTAAGTACAATTTATATTGAAGTAATAAAAAAATTAGAAATACTATAATTGCGCAAGAAAACCAGAATTACACTCTAATATAAGAACACAAGCCAGATGCTTCGTTGACTGAACCTGTAATGATGCATTATTTATGACACAGAAATAATAAAAAGAAAAAAACAGGGAATTTGTTACCTTCATATATATTGACGAAAAGCACTCTGATCATTACAATATCTCCATTGGAACAACATCTGCTATCTCTCCCATCAAACCACCGCATAAAACATGGAACAAACACTCTCCACTACCACATCTCACTCCGACTTCACAACAAGCAGTGTCCACCACAACTTCTCGGCAAGAACTGCTTGCCGCTACTTCTCAATAATCACTGCCAGTAGAGGCGGCGGAACAAAACTCTCTGGCGCGATCTCTGGCGCTGTGGCTCAGTGTAGCCACCTTTCAAGGTCTGTCCAGGTAGGTGGACTGATTGTTTAATGGATAGTGAGAGACCGACCCGTCCTGCCGCAGTACGTTCGAAAACAATTGGGTCACATATTTCTTGATCCTACGCCTCGTGAAGTAATCACGATTAGAAAATCAGACAAGAAGAGCTCATACGAAGATTTCGACAGCCGTTCTGCCCAAGCACTATTCCCTAAGGGATAAGGGATGATGATGATGATAATGATGATGATGTTTGGTTTGTGGAGCGCTCAACTGTTCGGTCATCAGCGTCCGCAGAAAGTCCCAATTGTTACGCAGTCTAATTTTTTCACAGTCCAATCTAGCCACTGTCACAAACGATGATCATGAAGAGGAAATGATGAGGACAACACAAACACCCAGTCCTCGGGCAGAGAAAATTCCGAACCCAGCCGGGAATCGAACCCAGGACCCAGTGATCGAGCGGTAGCAACGCTAGCCACTAGACCACGAGCTGTGAACTAAGCGGTAAGGGAGAACTCGATACGTGGTGTCAGAGGTGCTCTCCGTTAGCAACGCAAGGTGGCTCTTGCGGAGTGCAAATGTACATCTGGATAATTTTGCCGCCTTATTAGCTAGTATAACTACATAATTATGTTAGAAGAAAGCAGTATTGGTTATAAACAATCTTGGTTGCAATTTTATTTTTTTTTATTTTTCAACGACGCGTTTCGCCTTATTTAGGCATCTTCAGGTTATCTTTTCTAGACGGACGCGAGAGGCACCAAGATCTGCATAACGCGTTCCCGTTCACAGGAGCGAGTAACAGAGTAAGATGGGGGCATGCTTACTACCTGAGCCCATCTTACTCTGTTACTCGCTACTGTTGGAACGTCCCCTTAGAAAAATTATACATGACTGTGCTTAAACTGACACACAATATTTTTTAGCGCAACGCAGTCTGACTTTCAATAATACCTACAAAAGAATGGCCCTGACTGACATTAACCTATACCTTTCACAAATCACTTACCTCACAAAAACCTTCGTTACTCAAACTACTGCAATACAGCGAGCGCCAATACTGCCAGCTAAATAAAAGATTCTAACTACTGGAGGCACTAACTACTGATAGGCATAGTTAGCAAATGAAAGATAGCAAACAATGTATTTACCTTAATAATGTTCAATATATATATATATATATATATATATATATATATATATATATATATATATATATATCAGTCCATGACATCCAGTCTTACAAATTTACTGTCTCTGTCTAGATCATCCGCTCTCAAAACTCCGCCATCTCCCTCCCCACATCCACCACAGTTGGCGGCTCACCTCCAACTGCGCAACGCTACGCGCTGTTAACAGCCAACTGCCCAACACTACAATAGCGATTATTGCAACAATGCCGACCAGCCTCAGACTGCGCACAGCACAATAAGTGATTTTCACATAGGGCGCTACGTGGCGTTACCAATAAAAAAAACCTAAACAGCCTACTTACACTGTGAACGGGAACGCATTATTCAGATCTTGGTGCCTCTCGCGTCCATCTAGAAAAGGTAACCTGAAGATGCCTAAATAAACCGAAACGCGTCGATGAAAAATAGAAAACTAAAATTGCCACCAAGACTGTTTTTAACCAATACTGTTAAGCACTGGTTTGCTGTATGCCACATATGGATTGGAAGAATTTCTTAGTAGAAAGCAGTACTGAGAAAAAGGCCCTGAGATGGACAGACCACTTGGCAGATCCTCTACAGGGATAAAATGAGTGCCGGACTCACCCTCGTCGGCCTGGACCAGTGCGACGAGCAGCAAGAACACCGCGCAGAAGGAGAGTGCGAACTTCATGGTGACTGGCGCTGCTGCTGCTTCTGGGCTGTCCTGCTGATGCTGACCTCTGTGCTGACCTCTGGAGGCGTCTGCCATGGCCGCCACCACTTCGTCCTATATACTGGTCCGACGCCCCTCCACTGCGTCCAGTTTATGGCAGTTCTCGCAAGTTCTGCTGTTCCCGCCAGAAGATACAGCATTGTGTAGCAAAGTAATCTCCGTCTAACTGTCTTTACCGCTGTCGGGCTCATCTTTACATCTTTGACCGCGTAATGGGAGACGTTTAATGTTAGGTGCCGCAGTTACGGTCGAAGATGACGTGACAGACGATGAAGAAGTCGCATGTGACGGCCAAGCCAGACAACGATTTTAAGAGCTACAAAAGTTCTTAGTGAGTGGACAGGTGGAATGTGGAAGTTGCAACAAGGACGGTACAAGGGCTGGCCGTTAACCATATGAGGCAAGGCGATTCCAGCTTGCATTAATAAGTGAATGATATAGTGGCCCTTGACAATAGAGGGATTGAAACGTCGATTGTGTTAGCAGAAACTGAAGAGGAATATGACGCAGCTTAACAACATAGAAAATTTTTGCCTTCTGTCTGTTTATTCCTTCCGATTAAGCTCTATACATTGAGAACGCAATTATGGTGTGGCATTAACTGTCTGAAGTAACCTATCTGGGGTTGGTTGGCTCCCTGGTGCCACTCTTTCTATTTGACGCCGCGTTGGCGAATGGCGTGTTTTCATTGAGGTGAAATGATTAGACTAACACAAACACCCAGTGCCCGAGAGAAGAAATCCTTCGACCCACTCGGGGTCGAACCCTGGACGCCGCGGTGTAGAGACTGCTGGGCTAACCACTAGATCACGAACTGCGAACGAATACACTTACTCGACTGCACTTATTGCTCCCAATTCTGTGTTTATTAACACAGTTCTTGCTGCTTGGACACAATAGAGGGTGTCCCAGAAGGACTGTTGAAAAAGCATGGATACAACAGAAACTCTCATTTCAAACAAAAAATTTCATACAAACTTATGCTCTATTCTGTATGGTTTACCACACAGAACACTTTTGATTCACATTTGTTTTCCGAGTAATGGCACGCACTTATCTACGTTACAAACTGGATCTCTCTGCCGTTTTATTATAGCCCAACCTACCTCGTTACTTTCATCGTTTTTTTGTTCTCGATGTCTCACTACCATAGGAATAGGAGTAGAGCCCTGTGGGACTCAATTTGTGATTTATTTTTTCTCCCAAGTCACTAAAATTTCTTACATTTCACTTTAAAAGGGAGGCTTGTCATATGCTGACTATGGCACCACCTCCCAAGAGTGACATGCACTGCGGAAAGAAAAGTAATGCCCCTGGAATTAAAGATCTCTAGATTTTGATCCGATTACGGCATACGCCACCTGGGATATGGTAGATGCACTGTTACTGGTTCCAACGTCATCCGACAACAGAGAGCATTGTGACACAGATACAAGAGCGCCATCTATGTGTACCGTTCAACAGGGAATGTTCACCGCCAGAAGGTTCAGTGTGGTGCAAACGTGTGAAACAAGCAGGTAAACATGCCACGGAAGAACAGAATTGAATTGCTCATATATTTAAACTTTTTAACAACCTTAATGAAAAAATTTCTTTCACTATTGAAATCGAAAACGAAAACCGCCATTTACATTATTTAAACTTGACGCTTACAATAGAAGACAATAACATCACTTACAATATTTTTCGAAAAGAAGCGTTACTGACCAAATCGTGCCTGCTTCCTCATTTCATCCACAGTCTCAAAAAATGGCCTTTTTTCACTCGGCCGTCCACCGAGCCACCTCTATACCACTTTCAACAGAAAAGTTTAATGAGGAGATTAATTTACTTAAAACCATAGCAGTCAATAATGAATATACGCCTAACATAGTGGACGATATCCTAAAAAAGAATACTGCAAGAACTACCACGCTCAACACCTCATGCACTGAAATTAACCCAAAAAAAGAACGTTTTTCTATTCCTTTCATAGGACCCATTTCCTATAAGATTCAGCACATGCTTCGCAACAAATACGACTGCAAAGTTGCCTTCTCTACTAATAGTAATCTGAAGAGAAACTTCATTCATAATTTGAAATCCATTCGCTCCCCTACAGAAAGTTCTGGAGTTTATAAGATCATCTGCGATACCTGCTCCTCCTATTATATAGGGCAAACTGGACGTGGTTTCACCATCAGATATAAAGAACATCTTTTGAGAAAGAACGGCACCAGTCCCCTAAATTCATCCTTTGCCGATCGTCTCTTAATTACTGGACACGTGCCTAAAGCCATAGGCGATAACAATATTCTGCATACCGTAAAGAAGGGGCGTAGGTTAGATATTTTAGAGGAACTGGAGATTTTCAAACATCTCTCTCGTCATGATGGCCTCATTCTCAACGAACAGCTGCAGCTGCGAAATAAAAACTTTTTCGACTGTATAAAGCCACTGCTTGATCTTTGATTCAGATTTCCTCATGCAATTTACCGAAATGTTGTTTTCCTGTTACATCTTTGCTGTTTTGTTGTATGTCAAAACTGACGGTTTTTTACGTTACAAAATGTATCTCTGTTTAAAGCAGGAAAATATGTAACTTCATCCTATTATTATTAGTGCTTATTTGTTGTATGTCATAACTGACGTTTTTCTGCGTTACAAAATGTATCTCTGTTTAAAGCAGATAAATATGTAACTTCATCCTATTATTATTAGTGCTTACGTTACGCCTGAATCAGGTGCATCACAATTTCATGTGTCTAATTTTGAATGTACAGTAGCCTAGATGTTTCTGCGGCTACTAGATGGCGCTCGTAGCAACACCATGTTTATTTGCCCACACTTTCTAACGTGGGCACCTCAGTCTTGTTGCAATCCTTGTTCATTCAAGTACGAGCAGCCCTTAGCAGCTCGCCATCTCATTTACAACTATTCATGATGTCGCCTTTCCGGCTTAGATCTTTTTTAAAATGTGACTTGTAAGTACTGCATCTCTTTCCAGTCAGTACAAACTTTAATTTTATTAATGTATTATATATCTAATATGTTTTAGAACAGTTAGTCTAATTCTGAAGACGACGCTCATAGTAGCGTCGAAACTTGGTCAATTTTGACTTAATATTTGCGACCGAGGGCTTATTCGTTCTAATATTACACATGTGCTTCCTACTGCCAACTGAACAAGTCTGAAACAGGTGAAACTGTGGCCTTCCGAGTAGCGGGATGGTCCTTTCGGATAACTGCCACACGAGTTGCACGTGCTGCGTGAGTTGTGCAATGATGCTGGAATCAGTCACCAGGTGGACACTGTCACATCCATAGACGAGGTTCTGGATGTCCACGCAGCATAGACGCCCGCTAGGATCGTCCTACTGTAAGGGCAGCAGTGGCAGATCGTACGGCTACCACAGCTCAGATAAGAAGGCCTGTGAGCCCGGAAGTGTCAACACGAACTGCTGCGAGTAGCGTATTAGCACTGGGACTATGAGCACGCACACCTCTTGCCCGTCTTCCCCGTGCACTGCTCGCTGCAATCTTTTTCATATCTAGTGTACCACATTCTAAGGATAACAAAACGATACTGCTAAAATTTCAAACCAATAACTTCAATACTTTCTGAGATATAAATTTTTACCTAAAACACATAATAACCGTGATGGCATTGTGGAACTTGAGTTAGGAACTGTAATGTCTTCATATATAGTGTCAATTGTAACTACAACCTAGAGAACAGGCGTGAACTGCTCGAATTGTGCCGTCACAGGATCACTTGGAAGATGGAATGACTCACCGCGATCTTCAGCGATGAAAGCACGCAAGTGATAGTCGCTTGCGTGTACACGTAGATCGGTTGCGCACTGTCTCGTAGACTGCATTCGTCCAAGGATATCTCGTCCCACTACAGGCTTTATGATCTGGGTTGAAATCAGCTACAACTTTCGTCCATCTTTGATGTTTCTGGAGGGGACGCTAACCAGCGATCCTAAGTGCAGGATGTTGTTAGACTCGTTCTTATGCCTTTGGTGCAGCATGAAAGAGATGTCAGTACAACGTAAAACCGGCGAAAGTTGAAAAATTCACTTTTTGTTTTATTTTCTTTGTTTACTCGATGCCAAGTTTCATGCCGGAACCCATTTTCAGGTCATCGTAAAATATAGTCCAAATGATATTTCCGGAAATGCAAAAGCATACCAAAAATGTGTATGTGCTATTAAGTGCAAACGAAGAGTTACGGCGCATGCAGATAACTCTATATGCGCTATAACTGTTCGTTGGCACTTCAGAATGTGTATAAGATTTCGACATGGATTCTGAATTTTCAGAAATACCGTTTTGACTATCTGTTAGCATGATTCGTAAGTGGGCCCCTTTCCGAAGCTAGTCATCGAGTAAATAAAAAAAGTTAAGTTTTGCAACTTTGGCTTGTTTCTCGTTTTATTGATTAACAGAAGTTGCTGACCTACAATGATTCCAGCAAGCTAGTAGTTTGTAAAAAAAGGAAGTGAATGTTTTGTTCCAACAGGATAATGCTGGCCCCCAAGGTACCCATAAAACTCAACGTGCCCTGCAACCCGTGCAGTAACTTCCCTGGCTGTAACGATCTCCAGTTAAGCACGTTTGGATATGATGAGACGAGAAGTGCGACTCGTCAACCAACAACTCTTACGGAACTACATGCACAGTGGCCCGCCCGGTTCGCCGTGCGGTCTAACGCACGGCTTTCCTGGCGGGAAGGAGCGCCAGTCCTCGGCACGAATCCGCCCGGCGGATTTGTGTCGAGAATCGGTGAGCCGGCCAGTCTGTGGATGGTTTTTAGGCGGTTTTCCATCTGCCTCGGCGGATGCGGGCTGGTTCCCTGCCTCGGCGGATGCGGGCTGGTTCCCCTTATTCCGCCTCAGCTACACTATGTCGGTGATTGCTGCGCAAACAATTTCTCCACGAACCCGTACACCACCATTACTCTACCATGCAAACGTAGGGGTTACACTCGTCTGGTGTGAGACGTTCCCTGGTGGGTCCACCTGGGGCCGAACCGCACAATAAACCTGGGTTCGGTATGGGGCGGCGGAGGGGTGAAGTGGACTGCGGTAGTCGTCGTGGGGTTGCGGACCACTGCGGTTGCGGTAGAGACAGAGCCTCTCCGTCGTTTCTAGGTCCCCGGTTAACACAACATGACATGTACAGTTCGTGCAGGAGTGGCATAACGTATCCCACGACAGTGTCCTCCATCTGTACGATCGACTGGATGCCGGAGTCAGCGCCTGCATTGCCACCCTGAAGGCTACACCACGTACTAATTTGGGTGTTTTGGCGTGGGTCGATACCTAGTACTACAGAACCGCTTGTGCTGTTGGCCTTTAAATGTAACCAGTTCAAGTACTCCATATGCACTGTTGGAACACTTAATCTTCAGATCTGAAAACCTTCCTTACGTTCACTTAGAGTTGATCAGGATAACAATCCGCAGGCGCCAAGGGCAATGTGACAGTTGTGTTGGGAAAGCTGGATTACTTTCAGAAGATGCAGTGTTTACTGTCTGATTCAATGTATAGCAAAATCGGTGCTGATTCCACAAAAAGAGAGGAAGACTAACAGCCCAATGAAGAAAAGGACCTTGTTGCAGAACATCAAGAACCTTAATTCTTAATGAGCTGTTATTGTTATATGGCCTTCAGAAGGACCACTAGAAAGTGATTGCTCTTACGCTGATTGTAACGTTGGTGCTCCGACGTATCTTGTAGCAAAACACCTTGCTACTTTGTTGAGCGTACTATTAAGTAGATGTGAGCATTACAGTAAGAGCTCGGCGGATTTCTTACGTCAATAAGAGGAAACGCAGTTGAATGACTGATATTGTAGTAAGTTTTGATACGGTCCCTATCTTCACTAGTGTTCCTCTATTTGATTCCTTATGGTTGATTAAGGATTGGATTGGATTGTTTGGGGGAAGAGACCGAACAGCGAGGTCATCGGTCTCATCGGATTAGAGAAGGACGGGGAAGGAAGTCGGCAGTGCCCTTTCAAAGGAACCACCCCGGAATTTTCCTGGAGCGATTTAGGGAAATCACGAAAACCTAAATCAGGATTGCCGGACGCGGGATCGAACCGTCGTCCACCCGACTGCGACTCCAGTGTGTTAACCACTGCGCCACCTCGCTACGATTGGTGTTGAATTAACCAACCTATTTCGGCATGCGTTGGCTTCCACTGACTTTTTATTCAATGACCAGCGCTATGAGCAGACAGATGGAGCTGTGATTTGAAGCCCGTTGTCACCCATTATTGCCAATTAGTTTGTGAAAGACTTCCAAGAACATGGAGTCGGCGGCTGCGAAACCTGTTTTTCAGATATGTAGACGATATGAACTATTGTTTGGCCTCATGCCTTTCAGGACGAATTCACCTCACCTGAATATTTATTTCACGATGGAGTTAGAAAAGGGTGGCTGCCTTCCCTTCCTTGATGTGTTGGTCAAGAGGAAGTCTGATGGTACAATGGGACATGCTGTTTATCGGAAACCTACTCACACTGACTTACCATCTACAAGCTGATAGTTGTCACCATCCGGCTCAGCGCGAAGGAGTTCTTCGTACCTTCGTTCATAGGACCCATGCCGTTTAAGATCTTGAGAGTGTGACAACTATGTTAGCCCATGGTCGTCTTCGGTCAGAACGATTATAGTGAAAGACAGATCAGATGTTGTCAGCGCTATGTACCAACTGTGCACCAGATGAGTGATGATAATATCGAGGCGTCACCAAAGTCTACTGGCCTTTCTACTTTACGCAGGTAGGTTAGGTTAGGTTAGTGTTGTTTAATGTCCCGTCGACAACGAGGTCATTAGAGACGGAGCGCTAGCTCGGGTTAGGGAAGGATGGGGAAGGAAATCGGCCGTGCCCTTTGAAAGGAACCATCCCGGCATTTGCCTGAAACGATTTAGGGAAATCACGGAAAACCTAAATCAGCATGGCTGGAGACGGGATTGAACCGTCGTCCTCCCGAATGCGAGTCCAGTGTGCTAACCACTGCGCCAACTCGCTCAGTTTACGCAGGTAGCATTCCCAACAGGACCATCTAAGGTTAAGGTCGTTTTAGGTTATGCAAACTACGGTCTTGGTTTGCGTATGGCAGGTGACTACCAGATCCTTTCCCATTGTGGCGTTTCGTAAATTGGTCAGATTATCTAGACCGTGGGGTACCAGTGTACTGAGCATAAGCGCCACACACGCCTAAAACAGCCGTGTAAATCTGCTATTGCAGATTGGCAGCGGTCATTCTACAGAATACGAGTATAACAACACCGAGGTTGTGGCAAGCACTTGGAGCTGTTGGGGTAGTGTTATTAAGGAAGAAGTTGAAATTAAATTAACAAGTAACTCGATAAATAGAGACGGAGGTTTTTGTTTAAATTCTGTGTGGAATCCTGCTCTGTTCCTTGTCAAAAAACAGAAGGACAGAGTTAAGGCTACATCACGCATTGCTTATTAATGTTCACTATCGAAAACTTCTGACGACGGTCTTCTTTGGTTGTGTGATGGCACTAGTGTTTAGTGTGTGTGTGTGTGTGTGTGTGTGTGTGTGTGTTATCTTTCCTGAATTGCTCTGCAAACCGAAGTTTTAAAGCCCTTACTAGCTGCAATTTTGCCTTGAAAATTACAGGGCGTGCAGCTGGAGAAATATCGCCGGTTGTCGACGACATCACCTGGCCGCATCCCCGTATTATCTGAACATTGTTTGAATTGTTCGGCAAACCATTTTGCTCTCTGTTTGTTAAGTATGATTGAAACCCAATGTGTGTAAGGCTAGGAGTTCCATAAATAGCATTGTACTCTAAATGTGTTCCATCTCGTAAACCATTCAGAATAGGGCGTATATCCATTGCATCGAATGAGCGTTCCTATCATATCTCTGACCATTTTTCCTTCGAATATTGCTTATGATTGTATCTAAACTGTAATCAGCAAATTTTTAAATTTTGTGGGATACTGCCTACCCTCGCTGCTCGGAATTCGAATTTATCCTATCACATTTATTAACTTCTCTCAACAAATCAAACTGCCAGCAGGCTGAAAGTCTGCTGAATCTTATTTATACACAGCAAAATTTTAGCATGACCGGTCGATACTGTCACCACATTCGAGTCTATAGTTTTGCGACGCTCCATGATATCACGCTACTACGACGCACCTGATCAATGCCCAGCATTAGCGAGATGGTGTTAGCTGACTGCTGCGACAACACGCCGCGAGCTGTATGTCTTCTGTACGCATCAGAATTACGTGGAATGTTATTACAGTTTCCTGAAAAGGATAACTGCTCAGTATTTTGGGCTGCTTACGAGTAAGTGCATTTCTAAAGAAGCAAGTATCGAAGTATAAAAGCGAGTACAGCGGCTGCTGAAAAGCAGAGAGGAGAACAGCTTTTCTCGCAACTGGAGACTATCACACAGCTCGTAATTTCTCCACACGTGGCCTGTCTCTCAGTCACATAATTTCAGCATAAGAGAGAATAATGATGCGGGTCGTTCTGAGGGGACCATAACGTTTTACGTGCAGTAAAAGCCGCCAAAACAGCGGCGGTGACTTGTAAATGTGAAACTCCTGACATTATGAAGCACGTATTACGAGTTATGCAGCCTGGCAAACCGACAGCGTTCCAGGTATTCTGTATGAGTTCTAGAACAGGTGAAGGTATCAACATGAGCACACTATTTGCTTCTAACAAGGGAATGGTCCAATTAGACGTTTCCAAACCTATCAAAAATGGCTCTGAGCACTATGGGACTCAACATCTTAGGTCATAAGTCCCCTACAACTTAGAACTACTTAAACCTAACTAACCTAAGGACATCACACACACCCATGCCCGAGGCAGGATTCGAACCTGCGACCGTAGTAGTCCCGCGGTTCCGGACTGCAGCGCCAGAACCGCTAGATTCCAAACTTATCCTGAAAGTTTTAGCACTGGAAGAATACATCGAAAGTTATGCAATGTCAACATGTTAGCTGCTAAGGCTAAGGAAATTACTCATACTGGCGCACGAAGAACTTACAACTGCTATTTCTACAGCCCTTCCTGCCTAGCGCGTGAGTTGGCGAATAAGCGGGCGCAGCCGTGTGACTAGTCCAAAGTGCTCACTCGCGAATTTTAAGCACCTAAACCACACCAAAAATGTCTCAAATCATTGCCTGACAATTTTCTGAAAGATGCTTTAGACTATTGAAAAATTTTTCCGGGTGGAATGCGAATTATAAAAATAGTCTTTCTTCGTCCTCATAAAAACGGAGTTGTCGTTGTGTCCAGACCAGGAGTTCAATAAAAGAAATGAATTATTTTCTGCAGATGGTAAGAAGACGTTTCGGATGTAACATTGAAAATTATTCTTTCCGATTTTTCCAATTTTTTTCTACGTCGATTGCAACATTAAGCAAACATGAGTTTTTTGTTTCATTTTTCGTCCCACTTTACCTCGATGTTCCTGAAGACAGATATAAAGCTGAGGAAACAGTAATCCACTGATACTTATGACTGGCATTGTTGTATACGAATGTATCACAGCATTCATCGACTGCACGAACGCCTGTCTTTTCTTCGCAAGAAATGATAGTTTGGTTTGCGCGGAACCTAACTGGCTGGCTTTATACGCAGCGTTTTATGGGATAACAAGAAGCTTCACTGCCACAAGAGATACGAATATCTGTATAGTGTTGCCTATTAATGAAATATGCTCTACACGTTCACTTGAGATAAACTTCGTAATTTTGCGACGTCTTTTTACGCATTTATTTTATTTATTTACACATCAAGTTCCGTTGGACCAAATGGAAGAGCAAATCTCCAAGGTCATGGAACGTGTCAGTACATGAAATTACAACATAAAAGTGATAACAGATAAAAGTAAAATGTTTATGAAACCGAAAACAGCCAAACCATAAGTTCAAGTAAACGTAACCAACGATACAACAAGAATCACCTTAATTTTTCAAGGAACTCCTCGACAGAATAGGAGTGACCCATGAGGAAACTCTTTAGTTTCGATTAGAAAGCTCTTGGAATAGAGCTAAGATTTTCGATTTCTACTGGTAGCTTATAGAAAATGGTTGTAGCAGTATAATGCACACCTTCTGCACAAGAGTTAAGGAAGTGCGATCCAAATGGAGGTTTGATTTCTGCCGAATATTAACTGAGTGAAATCTGCTTATTCATGGGAATAAGCTAATATTGTTAACAAGAAATGACGGTATGGAATATATATATTGAGAGGCCAAGGTGAAAATACCCAGGCTCGTAGCGGCGCGCGGTAGCCGTGTGGTCTTGGGCGCCTTGTCACGGTTCGCGTGGCTTCCCCCGTCGGAGGTTCGAGTCCTCCCTCGGGCATGGGTGTGTGTGTTGTCCTTAGCGGAAGTTAGTTTAACTTATATTAAATAGTGTGTAAGCCTAGGGACCGATGACCTCAGCAGTTTGGTCCCATAGTCCTTACCACAATCAGCTGATAGGCCGGAACTTTTTTATACTTAAATTTTTCGTCGATTAGTTAAAGTATTCCTTTTGAGAAGCCTAGATTTCTTAGCAGTTACAATACTCGTGCTCATGTCTGTCCGTCCAGCTTCTGTGTGTGGCCCTTTTAGAGATATGCATTTCTCTTCAACTGAACTGCATGTGTGGTATTCATTGCTCACATACGAGGTGCATTCAAGTTCTAAGGCCTCCAATTTTTTTTCTAATTAACCACTCACCCGAGATCGATGAAACTGGCGTTACTTCTCGACGTAATCGCCCTGCAGACGTACACATTTTTCACAACGCTGACGCCATGATTCCATTGCAGCGGCGAAGGCTTCTTTATGAGTCTGTTTTGACCACTGGAAAATCACTGAGGCAATAGCAGCACGGCTGGTGAATGTGCGGCCACGGAGAGTGTCTTTCGTTGTTGGAAAAAGCCAAAAGTCACTAGGAGCCATGTCAGGTGAGTAGGGAGCATGAGGAATCACTTCAATGTTGTTATCACGAAGAAACTGTTGCGTAACGTTAGCTCGATGTGCGGGTGCGTTGTCTTGGTGAAACAGCACAAGCGCAGCCCTTCCCGGACATTTTTTTTGCAGTGCAGGAAGGAATTTGTTCTTCAAAACATTTTCGTAGGATGCACCTGTTACCGTAGTGCCCTTTGGAACGCAATGGGTAAGGATTACGCCCTCGCTGGCCCAGAACATGGACACCATCATTTTTTCAGCACTGGCGGTTACCCGAAATTTTTTTGGTGGTGGTGAATCTGTGTGCTTCCATCGAGCTGACTGGCGCTTTGTTTCTGGATTGAAAAATGGCATCCACGTCTCATCCATTGTCACAACCGACGAAAAGAAAGTCCCATTCATGCTGTCGTTGTGCGTCAACATTGCTTGGCAACATGCCACTCGGGCAGCCATGTGGTCGTCCGTCAGCATTCGTGGCACCCACCTGGATGACACTTTTCGCATTTTCAGGCCGTCATGCAGGACTGTGTGCACAGAACCCACAGAAATGCCAACTCTGGAGGCGATCTGTTCAACAGTCATTCGGTGATCCCCCAAAACAATTCTCTCCATTTTCTCGATCGTGGCGTCAGACCGGTTTGTGCGAGCCAGAGGTTGTTTCGGTTTGTTGTCACACGATGTTCTGCCTTCATTAAACTGTCGCACCCACGAACGCACTTTCGACACATCCATAACTCCATCACCACATGTCTCCTTCAACTGTCGATGAATTTCAATTGGTTTTACACCACGCAAATTCAGAAAACGAATGATTGCACGCTGTTCAAGTAAGGAAAACGTCGCAATTTTAAGTATTTAAAACAGTTCTCATTCTCGCCGCTGGCGGTAAAATTCCATCTGCCGTACGGTGTTGCCATCTCTGGGACGTACTGACAATGAACGCGGCCTCATTTTAAAACAATGCGCATGTTTCTATCTTTTTCCAGTCCGGAGAAAAAAATCGGAGGCCTTAGAACTTGATGCACCTCGTACTTTCCTCAAGTTACGGTGTAGTCGAATACTTCTCGTTGCAGACCATACTCCAGTTATCATATCACGTAAAAGCTGTTGATGTACACTGACTAATGAAGATTTCTCACAATTGAAACGTCGATCGGTATATGATTTTATGTGCCCTATAAGCACAGTCATGCTACATCAAATATAACATAGCATCACGGTTTCGTATTCTCCATCATGCGCAGACTGAAATGGCCAGCTGCTGTAGTGACATCGAAAAACACTGTACGCTTTTGCAAAATTTCGAGTTTGTGGACAGCTTTGTGAGCCCATGCGTCTGACACACCGTTCTGAAGTGCTAAGTAGCGCAACGATTTTCTGGGACTTTTCTCAAGCCACTCCTACCTCGTCTAGCTTATACTCGGTTGTGGTCAATATGCCACTTGTTCAACCCGCAGTGTGGAGCGTCACGCAGTGGCACATCCTAGATAATATCTTCATTAATAGGTGCACTCGTGGGATGTATTGAAAAAAAAATTCCTCTTTCTGCCAGGTGAACATATGGCAATGTAAGCAATCAGTACGTTGTGTGGGTGTAGAAAATGGGGAATAACGATCGAACTCATGATAACGGTGGTTCTAGAATGTTTATTAAGAGATGGTCCCAAGTTACAACACGTAACGCATCACTATGGTCTCCCGACTTAGCAAAATGCTACATCCACACGTTATCATATGCAATTCTTCAGATCAGAAAGAGTCTGGATGCATCTGTGATAGTGATGATCTTTGGGATATCGCACAACCAGAAGTCACATGGAATTAGGTCGGGGGATTTGGACGATCACACGTCTTGAAATTGCCTAGAGATGGCGCAGTTAAGATTTCTCGAAGAAATCTTTCGCCTGACAAGCGACGTCTTCCAAAGCTGGAATCACAGACTGTACAAGAAGGCCGTTGCAATGTTCAGATGTCTATGACCATCAAAAAGATCCGGGAGGTGTCATATCGACGAAGAAAACCGGACTGAGAATGAAGAAGTTTATGAAACCATACCAAATAATCACATAAGCTGAGTGCAATGGAGGAGGCAGGGTTGTTGTTGTTGTGGTCATCAGTCCTGAGAATGGTTTGATGCAGCTCTTCATGCTACTCTATCCTGTGCAAACATCTTCATCTCCCAGTAAATACTGCAACCTACATCCTTCTGAATCTGCTTAGTGTACTCATCTCTTGGTCTCCCTCTACGATTTTTACCCTCCACGCTGCCCTCCAGAACTAAATTGGTGATCCCTTGATGCGTCAGAACATGTCCTACCAACCGATCCCTTCTTCTAGTCAAGTTGTGCCACAAACTCCTCTTTTCCCCAATCCTATTCAATACCCCCTCATTAGTTATGTGATCTACTCATCTAATCTTCAGCATTCTTCTGTAGCACCACCTTTCGAAAGCTTCTATTCTCTTCTTGTCCAAACTGTTTATCGTCCATGTTTCACTTCCATACATGGCTACACTCCATACAAATACTTTCAGAAACGACTTCCTGACATTTAAATCTATACTCGATGTTAATAAAATTCCTCTTCTTCAGAAATGCTTTCCTTGCCATTGCCAATCTACATTTTATATCTTCTCTACTTCCACCATCATCAGTTATTTTGCTCCCCAAATAGCAAAACACATTTACTACTTTAAGTGTCTCATTTCCTAATCTAATTCCCTCAGCATCACCTGATTTAATTCGACTACATTTGATTATCCTCGTTTTGCTTTTGTTGATGTTCAACTTTTACCCTCCTTTCAAGATACTGTCCATTCCGTTCAACTGCTCTTCCAAGTCCTTTGCTGTCTCTGACAGAATTACAATGTCATCGGCGAACCTCAAAGTTTTTATTTCTTCTCCATGGATTTTAATACCTACTCCGAATTTTTCTTTTGTTTCCTTTACGGCTTGCTCAATATACAGATTGAATAACATTGGGGAGAGGCTACAACCCTGTCTCACTCCCTTCCCAACCACTGCTTCCCTTTCATGCCCCTCAGTTCTTATAACTGCCATCTGGTTTCTGTACAAATTGTAAATAGCCTTTCGCTCCCTGTATTTTACCCATGCCACCTTCAGAATTTGAAAGAGAGTATTCCAGTCAACATTGTCAAACGCTTTCTCTAAGTCTACAAGTGCTGGAAACGTAGGTTTGACTTTTCTTAATCTAGCTTCTAAGATAAGTCGTAGGGTCAGTATTGCCTCACGTGTTCCTATATTTCTACGGAATCCAAACTGATCTTCCCCGAGGTCGGCTTCTAACAGTTTTTCCATTCGTCTGTAAAGAATTCGACTTAATATTTTGCAGCCGTGACTTATTAAACTGATAGTTCGGTAATTTTCACATCTGTCAACACCTGCTTTCTTTGGGATTGGAATTATTATATTCTTCTTGAAGTCTGAGGGCATTTCGCCTGTCTCATACATTTTGATCACCATATGGTAGAGTTTTCTTAGGACTGGCTCTCCCAAGGCTGTCAGTAGTTCTAATGGAATGTTGTCTACTCCTGGGGCCTTGTTTCGACTTAGGTCTTTCAGTGCTCTATCAAACTCTTCACGCAGTATCATATCTCCCCTTTCATCTTCATCTACATTCTCTTCCATTTCTATAACATTGAGCTCAAGTACATCGCCCTTGTATAGTCCCTCTATGTACTCCTTTCACCTTTCTGATTTCCCTTCTTTGCTTAGAACTGCGTTTCCATCTGAGCTCTTGATATTCATACAAGTGGTTCTCTTTTTTCCAAAGGTCTCTTTAATTTTCCTGTAGGCAGTATCTATCTTACATCTAGTAAGATAAGCCTCTACATCCTTACATTTGTCCTCTAGCCATGCCTGCCTAGCCATTTTGCACTTCCTGTCGATATCATTTTGAGACGTTTGTATTCCTCTTTTGCCTGCTTCATGTACTGCATTTCTATATTTTTCCTTTTATCAGCTAAATTCAATATTTCTTCTGTCACCGAAGGATTTCTACCAGCCCTCGTCTTTTTACTTACTTGATCCTCTGCTGCCTTCACTACTTCACCCCTCAAAGCTACCCATTCTTCTTCTACTGTATTTCTTTCCCCCATTCTTGTCAATTGTTCTCTATGTTCTCCCTGAAACTCTGTACAACGTCTGGTTTAGTCAGTTTATCCAGGTCCCATCTCCTTGAATTCCCACCTTTTTGCAGTTTCTTCAGTTTTAATCTACAGTTCATAACCAATAGATTGTGGTCAGGGTCCACATCAGCCCCTGGAAGTGTCTTACAATCTAATACCTGGTTCCTAAATCTCTGTCTTACCATTATACAATCTATCTGAAACCTGTCTGTATCTCCAGGCTTCTTCGACGTATACAACCTTCTTTTATGATTCTTGAATCAAGTTTTAGCTATGATGAAGTTGTGCTCTGTGCAAAATTCTACCAGGCGGCTTCCTCGTTCATTTCTTACCCCCAATCCATATTCACCTACTAGGTTTCCTCCTCTTCCTTTTCCTACTATCTAATTCCAGTCACCAATGACTATTAAATTTTCGTCTCCCTTTACTATCTGAATAATTTCTTTTATCTCACCATACATTTCTTCAATTTCTTTGTCATCTGCAGAGCTAGTTGACATATAGACTTGTACTACTGTCGTAGGCGTGGGCTTCGTGTCTATCTTGGCCACAATAATGCGTTCACTATGTGTTTTGTAGTAGCTTACCCGAACCCCTATTGTTTTATTCATTATTAAACCTACTCCTGCATTACCCCTCTTTGATTTTGTATTTATAACCCTGTACTCACCTGACCAAAAGTCTTGTTCCTCCTGCCACCGAACTTCACTAATTCCCACTATATCTAACTCAAACCTACCCGTTTCCCTTTTTAAATTTTCTAACCTACCTGCCTGATTAAGGGATCTGACATTCCACGCTCCGATCCGTAGAACGCCAGTTTTCTTTCTCCTGATAACGACGCCCTCTTGAGTAGTTCCCGCCCGGAGATCCGAATGGGGCACTATTTTACCTCCGGAATATTTTACCCAAGTGGACGGCATCATCATTTAACCATACAGTAAAGCTGCATGCCCTCGGGAAAAATTACGGCCGTAGTTTCCCCTTGCTTTCAGCCGTTCGCAGTACCAGCACAGCAAGGCCGTTTTGGTTAGTGTTACAAGGCCAGATCAGCCAATCATCCAGACTGTTGCCCCTGCAACTACTGAAAAGGTTGCTGCCTCTCTTCAGGAACTATACGTTTGTCTGACCTCTCAACAGATACCCCTCCATTGTGCTTGCACCGGACGGCCGTTGTGGCCGAGCGGTTCTAGGCGCTTCTGTCTGGAACCGCACGACCTTTACGGTCGCAGGTTCGAATCCTGCCTCGGGCATGGATGTGTGTGATGTTCTAGGGGACTTATGACCTCAGGTGTTAAGCCTCCCCACCAACGGCAAGGTCTACGGTTCATGGGGGGCGGGGGGGGGGGGGGGGGAGAGGCAGAGTACAGACCCATATGCGACGGTTCTGTGCGTTCAAGCACTGTGGAGAGTAAAATGTCCCTCGTCCGTCCAACCAATATCCTCCTGGCACACGGCATCTATTTCCATGTGTGCGGGAAAAAGAAGGGTTAAGTCACAGTCACGTCGTTGTAGTCTATCTAGTGGCTTCATTTGGTGCAAATTCTGAATCTTGGAGGGATACCGGTGTAAAGTAAGCTGCCAAATCTTTTGAACTGTTGACCAGAGGAGAGACAATTCCCATGACACAATGTGAGCAATGGATGGACAATCTGAGGCATGAGCTGCACTGTTGTCTATAGGTACAGCAGCTTCAACAACTGCCGTGGGAATGGGTCGCCTCCATCTCCGTGCTGCACCACCTAACAATTCACATGTTTCTTCAAATGTCTTCATCATATTCTGTAGCCCTTTTTGTTGATATGTGGCCTCTCCGCAGCTGTTCCTGTCCGCGATATTCCCCTGATGCAGCGCTGCCATTGCTGCCATTCTGCTAAACCAACTTTTCCAGCAGTGCGCGCTCTTTCTTCACAATACCTATCACTTTTCCTACGGAAAACTTTGGCCTTATAATCCTTTACAAAAACAGTCGCCTCGCGAAAGAGATCACCACATAAATTAATAAGTGATGGTACTGTTCCCCCAGCGTACACAAAACGGGTCAAATCGTTGTTGCAGAAGCAACGAAAAAAGCATGCAAATCTAAAAGAACGCAAAATCCCGAAGATTGGCAATGTTTTACTGAAGTTCGAAATATAGCGCGTACTTCAATGCGAGATGCTTTTAATAATTTCCACAACGAAATTCTGTCTCGAAATCTGGCAGAAAACGCAAAGAGATTCTGGTCATACATAACGCACCCCGGTGGCAAGACACAATCAATACCTTCACTGCGCGATAACAACGGTGAAGTCACTGATCACCGTGCCACTCAAACAGAGTTATTAAACACGGTTTTCCGAAACTCCTTCACCAAAGAAGACGAAGTAAATATTACTCATTTCCAATCAAGAACAACTGCAAAGATGAGAAACATAGAGGTAGATACCCTCGGTGTAACAAAGCAGCTTAAATCACTTAATAAAGGCAAGGCCTCCGGTCCAGATTGTATACCGGTCAGGTTCCTCTCAGAGTATGCTGATAAAATAGCTCCATATTTATCAATTATAAACAACCACTCGCTCGCAGAAAGATACGTACCAAAAACTGGGAAATTGCTCAAGTCACACCAATACCCAAAAAGGGAAGTAAGAGTAATACGCTGAATTACAACCCTATATCACTAACGACGGTTTGCAGTAGGGTTTTGGAACATATACTGTATTCGAACATGATGAAGTACCTCGAAGGAAACGATTTATTGACATATAGTCAGCACGGATTCAGAAAATATCGTTCTTGTGAGACACAAATAGCTCTTTATACTAATGAAGTAATAAGTGCTATCGACAGGGGATGTCAAATTGATTCCATATTTTTAGATTTCCAGAAGGCTTTCGACACCGTTCGTCACAAGCGTCTTCTAACCAAACTGCGTGCCTACGGAGTATCGCCTCAGTTGTGCGACTGGATTCGTGATTGCCTGTCCGAAAGTTCACAGTTCACAGTTCACACGGAAAGTCATCCAGTAAAACTTCCCCAAGGAAGTGTTATAGACCCTATATTGTTTCTTATCTACACTCCTGGAAATTGAAATAAGAACACCGTGAATTCATTGTCCCAGGAAGGGGAAACTTTATTGACACATTCCTGGGGTCAGATACATCACATGATCACACTGACAGAACCACAGGCACATAGACACAGGCAACAGAGCATGCACAATGTCGGCACTAGTACAGTGCATATCCACCTTTCGCAGCAATGCAGGCTGCTATTCTCCCATGGAGACGATCGTAGAGATGCTGGATGTAGTCCTGTGGAACGGCTTGCCATGCCATTTCCACCTGGCGCCTCAGTTGGACCAGCGTTCGTGCTGGACGTGCAGACCGCGTGAGACGACGCTTCATCCAGTCCCAAACATGCTCAATGGGGGACAGATCCGGAGATCTTGCTGGCCAGGGTAGTTGACTTACACCTTCTAGAGCACGTTGGGTGGCACGGGATACATGCGGACGTGCATTGTCCTGTTGGAACAGCAAGTTCCCTTGCCGGTCTAGGAATGGTAGAACGATGGGTTCGATGACGGTTTGGATGTACCGTGCACTATTCAGTGTCCCCTCGACGATCACCAGTGGTGTACGGCCAGTGTAGGAGATCGCTCCCCACACCATGATGCCGGGTGTTGGCCCTGTGTGCCTCGGTCGTATGCAGTCCTGATTGTGGCGCTCACCTGCACGGCGCCAAACACGCATACGACCATCATTGGCACCAAGGCAGAAGCGACTCTCATCGCTGAAGACGACACGTCTCCATTCGTCCCTCCATTCACGCCTGTCGCGACACCACTGGAGGCGGGCTGCACGATGTTGGGGCGTGAGCGGAAGACGGCCTAACGGTGTGCGGGACCGTAGCCCAGCTTCATGGAGACGGTTGCGAATGGTCCTCGCCGATACCCCAGGAGCAACAGTGTCCCTAATTTGCTGGGAAGTGGCGGTGCGGTCCCCTACGGCACTGCGTAGGATCCTACGGTCTTGGCGTGCATCCGTGCGTCGCTGCGGTCCGGTCCCAGGTCGACGGGCACGTGCACCTTCCTCCGACCACTGGCGACAACATCGATGTACTGTGGAGACCTCACGCCCCACGTGTTGAGCAATTCGGCGGTACGTCCACCCGGCCTCCCGCATGCCCACTATACGCCCTCGCTCAAAGTCCGTCACTGCAAATACGGTTCACGTCCACGCTGTCGCGGCATGCTACCAGTGTTAAAGACTGCGATGGAGCTCCGTATGCCACGGCAAACTGGCTGACACTGACGGCGGCGGTGCACAAATGCTGCGCAGCTAGCGCCATTCGACGGCCAACACCGCGGTTCCTGGTGTGTCCGCTGTGCCGTGCGTGTGATCATTGCTTGTACAGCCCTCTCGCAGTGTCCGGAGCAAGTATGGTGGGTCTGACACACCGGTGTCAATGTGTTATTTTTTCCATTTCCAGGAGTGTATATTAATGGCATAGGAGACAATCTGAGTAGCTGTCTTAGATTGTTAGCAGATGATGCTGTCATTTACCGTCTTGTAAAGCCATCAGATGATCAAAGCGACTTGCAAAATGATTTAGATAAGATATCTGTAAAGTGGCGATTGACCTTGAATAAAGAACAGTGCGAAGTTATTCACACGAGTACTGAAAGAAATCAGCTAAATTTCGATTACGCGGTAAGTCACACAAATCTGAGGGCTGTAAATTCAACTAAATACTTAGGGATTACAATTACAAACAACCTAAATTGGAACGATCACAAAGATGATGTTGGTAGAGCAAACAAAGACTGCGATTCATTGGCAAACACTTAGAAGGTGCAACAGGTCTACTAAAGAGAGTGCTTACACCACGCTTGTTCGCCCTATACTGGAATACTGCTGTTCGGTGTGGGTTCCGCATCAGGTGGGACTGACGGATGACATCGAAAAAGTACAAAGAAGGGCAGCTCGTTTTGTATTATCACGAAGTAGGGGAGATAGTGTCACAGACATGATACGTGAAATGGAGTGTCAGTCATTAAAACAAAGGCGTTTTTCGTTGCGACGGGATCTTCTCATGAAATTTCAATCACCAGTTTTCTTCTCCGATTGCGAAAACATTCTGTTGACACCCGCCTACGTAGGGAGAAATGATCATCATGATAAAATAAGAGAAATCAGGGCTCGCTCAGAAAAATTTAAGTGCTCGTTTTTCCCGCGCGCCGTTCGAGAGTGGAACGGTAGAGAGACAGCATGTAGGTGGTTCATTGAACCCTCTGCCAGTAACTTTATTGTGAACAGCACAGTAATCACCTAGATGTAGATGTAGATGTAGATGTAGACACATGTCGCCGAGCCACAAACAGAATACTAAAGACAAAACAGGAATCAGTTCACATCCTCATAAAGCTACCTTCGATAGGAATGTGGGTGCACTTAACGACTGTGATATGACTTTCAAATGATAGAGCGCAACAATCAGTCGTCCTCTCCTTTCAGGTTTTATTAGGCAAACCTAGATTCTGTCACAGATGTCCGAACAACAGGGGACTGACATACTAGGACATACATTTGTACTATGAAACAGTGCATTGATAACGACTAAGCACTAGCCCAAATCTAGATTTGCCTAATAAAACCTGACAGAAAAGGACGACTGATTGTTGTGCTCTATAATTTGAAAGATTTCTCATTCTGACTGCTTTAGCGCCATATTTTCAGCTGCTGGAAGGTGGTGGAAACCCGCGAGCGCACCTATTAATGAACAAACCTACGAGATTGCAGCTTCCTGCGATGTATAAAGCCTGTACTGTGGCACGCGGAACAACGTCAGTTTGATTACAACTGCACATTGCATTTGTAAATATATATATTATGACTTTTGAACACTATTAAGGTAAATACATTGTTTGTTCTCCATAAAAATCTTTCATTTGCTAACTATGCCTATCAGTAGTTAGTACCTTCAGTAGTTTGAATCTTTTATTTAGCTGGCAGTATTGGCGCACGCTGTATTGCTGTAGTTGAGTAACGAAGATTTTTGTGAGGTAAGTGATTCATGAAATGTATAGGTTATTGTTAGTCAGGGCCATTCTTTTGTAGGGATTATTGAGAGTAAGATTGCGTTGCGCTAAAAAAAAAAATATTGTGTGTCAGTTTACTGTTGATCAAAATAAGTAAAGAGAGGTATGTCTGAGTACGTTCAGTTTTGCTCAGCTGTTTGAAAATCAAATAACGTAGGAGGTTTACCAGTACTGTCATTCTTAATTTTTCTTAGGGGACGTTTCAGTATGTTCTCGAAACTTCAACAAAAGCCCGTACCGAGCTACTGAGCGTCTCTCTTGCAGAGTCTTCCACTGGTGTTTATCTATCATCTCCGTAGCGCTTTCGCGATTGCTAAATGATCCTGTAACGAATCGTGCTGCTCTCCATTGGATCTTCTCTATCTCTTCTATCAACCCTATCTGGTACGGATACCACACCGATGAGGAATATTCCAGCAGTGGGCGAACAAGTGTACTGGAAGCTACTTCATTTTTTTCGGACTGCATTTCCTTAGGATTCTTCCAATGAATCTCACGTTGGCATCTGCTATACCGACGATTACTTTTATATGGTCCTTCCATTTTAAATCACTCCTATTGCCTACTCCCAGATAATTTATGCAGTTAACTGTTTCCAGTTGCTGACCTGCTGTATTGTAGCCAAATGATAAAGGATCTTTCTTTCTATGTATTCGCAGCACATTACACTTGTCTACATTGAGATTCAATTGACATTCCCTGCATCATGCGTCAATTCGTTGCAGATCCTCCTGCATTTCAGTACAATTTTCCATTGTTGCAGCCTGTCGATATACTACAGCATCATCCGCAAAAAGCTTCAGTAAACTTCCGATGTTATCTACAAGGTCATTTATATATATTGTGAATAGCAACGGTCCTACGACACTCCCCTGCGGCACACCTGAAGTCACGCTTACTTCGGAAGACTTCTCTGCATTGAGAATGACATGCTGCGTTCTGTTCTCTAGGAACTCTTTAATCCATCACACAATTGGTCTGAAAGTCTATATGCTCTTACTTTGTTAATTAAACAATTGTGGGGAACTGTATCAAACGCCTTGCGGAAGTCAAGAAGCTACCTGGAAACCCGTGTCTGTGGCCCTCTAAGTCTCGTGGACGAATAGCTCGAGCTGGGTTTCACACGATCGTGTTTTTCGAAATCCATGCTGATTCCTACAGAGAAGATTTCTAGTCTCCAGAAAAGTCATTATACTCGAACATAATACGTGTTCCAAAATTCTACAACTGACGGACTTTAGAGATATACACTCCTGGAAATTGAAATAAGAACACTGTGAATTCATTGTCTCAGGAAGGGGAAACTTTATTGACACATTCCTGGGGTCAGATACATCACATGATCACACTGACAGAACCACAGGCACATAGACACAGGCAACAGAGCATGCACAATGTCGGCACTAGTACAGTGTATATCCACCTTTCGCAGCAATGCAGGCTGCTATTCTCCCATGGAGACGATCGTAGAGATGCTGGATGTAGTCCTGTGGAACGGCTTGCCATGCCATTTCCACCTGGCGCCTCAGTTGGACCAGCGTTCGTGCTGGACGTGCAGACCGCGTGAGACGACGCTTCATCCAGTCCCAAACATGCTCAATGGGGGACAGATCCGGAGATCTTGCTGGCCAGGGTAGTTGACTTACACCTTCTAGAGCACGTTGGGTGGCACGGGATACATGCGGACGTGCATTGTCCTGTTGGAACAGCAAGTTCCCTTGCCGGTCTAGGAATGGTAGAACGATGGGTTCAATGACGGTTTGGATGCACCGTGCACTATTCAGTGTCCCCTCGCCGATCACCAGTGGTGTACGGCCAGTGTAGGAGATCGCTCCCCACACCATGATGCCGGGTGTTGGCCCTGTGTGCCTCGGTCGTATGCAGTCCTGATTGTGGCGCTCACCTGCACGGCGCCAAACACGCATACGACCATCATTGGCACCAAGGCAGAAGCGACTCTCATCGCTGAAGACGACACGTCTCCATTCGTCCCTCCATTCACGCCTGTCGCGACACCACTGGAGGCGGGCTGCACGATGTTGGGGCGTGAGCGGAAGACGGCCTAACGGTGTGCAGGACCGTAGCCCAGCTTCATGGAGACGGTTGCGAATGGTCCTCGCCGATACCCCAGGAGCAACAGTGTCCCTAATTTGCTGGGAAGTGGCGGTGCGGTCCCCTACGGCACTGCGTAGGATCCTACGGTCTTGGCGTGCATCCGTGCGTCGCTGCGGTCCGGTCCCAGGTCGACGGGCACGTGCACCTTCCGCCGACCACTGGCGACAACATCGATGTACTGTAGAGACCTCACGCCCCACGTGTTGAGCAATTCGGCGGTACGTCCACCCGGCCTCCCGCATGCCCAATATACGCCCTCGCTCAAAGTCCGTCAACTGCACATACGGTTCACGTCCACGCTGTCGCGGCATGCTACCAGTGTTAAAGACTGCGATGGAGCTCCGTATGCCACGGCAAACTGGCTGACACTGACGGCGGCGGTGCACAAATGCTGCGCAGCTAGAACCATTCGACGGCCAACACCGCGGTTCCTGGTGTGTCCGCTGTGCCGTGCGTGTGATCATTGCTTGTACAGCCCTCTCGCAGTGTCCGGAGGAAGTATGGTGGGTCTGACACACCGGTGTCAATGTGTTCTTTTTTCCATTTCCAGGAGTGTAGGTCTATAGTTCTGCACATCTGTTCGATGTCCCTTCTTGAAAACAGGGATGACCTGTGCCCTTTTCCAATCTTTTGGAACGCTACGCTCTTCTCGAGACCTACTGTACACCGCTGCAAGAAGGGGGGCAAGTCCCTTCACGTACTCTGTGTAAAATCGAACTGGTATCCCATCAGGTCCAGCGGGCGACATGCATATCGCCGAAGATTAAAGGTACGGTATTTGATTTGGTTATGCTACATCACGAGGAAAGGAGGCAATTGAATAGTGGAGTGAGTTAGATTTAGGTAACTGAAATTTCTAACGAAGAACAATAACTGAAAGACTTGCATAAAGGCTTTTTAATAAGTTGAATTGTAAAATTTCTTATCAGTGCTGGCATCATTGTAGTACTTTTCAATACTGTTTTCTTTAAGGAAGTAATTTCATTTGAAGTGTTTACGCTGTATCGTATAACTGTACTGAGTATTTTTCTTGGGTTATCAGTGACCAGCGTGACTGGCTGCTGTTTCTTGTTCAGTGATGTTTACGAAAACAGCAACGGTGTTCTCAAGTCATCGTATACGAAATAAAAATAGAAAATATGATGTATCAGGAGAAATAAACAACTCTCTGACATAGGAAGCAAGATCACAGAAGTTGGTTATAATAAATAAGAGAAAAGAGCTCTGCTGTTCTTTGATATTGAATCGGCATCGACGAAAAAGTTACTGTGTGTGGAGCTTAACATTATATAGAAGTGTCGTGAGGAAATTGAGAAGAACAGAAAAGAAACTGGACCAACAGAGTGGCGCTGCGGGAGAATGCAAAAGAAAAAGTGATAAGGCAGGCACCGCGCAAGGTGAGACAGAATCTGCCGGAAGTATGCAGTTTCAGCCCAAACACTGAGTTTTTCAAATCCAAACCACGTGAAAGGGCTGTGCCAACAGAACTCGATTTCGTATGTAGCGCTCTGACTGGCTACCATTGTCGCGGAAGGTTTCACTGCGGGCGCTAAAACGGTTATGTCACAACTGTCTTTTCAGAGAACGGGAGACGTTATGATAAGAACATTCTTCTGTGTAAAAGAGTCGTAGGTATCTGTGGACGTAAAAAAGTTACAGTTATTAACCATCAACTAAGGTCTTTGTTCTTTTATGTACTATCACCTGCAAAACATTCTAACAAAAAGGAGATATAAACGGCGATGCAGAGACCTGGAGGGATTTTGTCTAGTGACACAACGATGTATTTTCAGGAAGAAATCTTAAGAATACAGGTGTGAGTTCAGTTTACTAGTTATGAACGACGTGTCGTGATGGAGCGCCGGTGCGGTGTGGACGCTATGGAGCGTGTCGTGGTGGCTCCGGCTTTTAATTCACTTTCCTAAGAACGGGGCGAGTTAAACTGACGAAAGGTCTACGTATTTAAAAATACTGGGCTACGAAATAATAATTTTCCGGAATAACGGTGTGTGGCTTGGCTTCGTATTTTCGCAACCGTGAAAATTTGAAACATTTCAAGTGTGATAATTTAATTCACACATGACAATCGCACTTTTTAATCAAATTAAGAACATGTTCTAAACAAATACTAAAATTCGTAGTTATCTCGGTGAGATAACCGCAGAGGTTGCTACGCAATTTAGCTCAAGGCGGTTTTTGCGGTTTGTACACCAACACTCTCCCACTTTTTCCACGTGGTGATCTGTTAACTCAGTCCCAGAAGTTGCGAAGAAAAACATAGGTACAAAGAAGATCACTGCGAAGAAACTGTAGTGTCACCGCCAGACACCACACTTGCTAGGTGGTAGCCTTTAAATCGGCCGCGGTCCGTTAGTATACGTCGGACCCGCGTGTCGCCACTATCAGTGAATGCAAACCGAGCGCCGCCACACGGCAGGTCTAGAGAGACTCCCTAGCACTCGCCCCAGTTGTACAGCCGACTTTGCTAGCGATGGTTCACTGCCTACATATGCTCTCATTTGCTACGACCTAGCAAGGTGCCATATTCAGTAGTTAGAATGCATTCTGAACAGATAATATTGTGAATAATGTACCGTCAAGAGCGACGCTTATCATTAATGGATTAAAGTTAAGTATCAAACTAATTAGGTCCGCTTTCTGAATTCTAATTCCTTGTCATGTTCCAGACCTCACGTCAGTATAGTTCTTCCCTCTTCACGCCAGCCTGCGTGAGCTAAAACGCGTGTATTTCGGCCTCCTATCGCAACATGGTGTTGGCTCTTCTGCCAGCCCAACAGAAACCATGGGTAACAGTAGCAGTACTTGAGCTGATCCGTGAAGGAAGGAAGTACAAAAGTGCTTAGGGAAGCTCAGGAATACAGAAATACAAGAGCACTTAGGAATGAAATAAACAGCAAGTGCAGGGAAGCTAGGGCGAAATGGCTGCATGAAAACTGAATAAATCAGCATGTAGAAAAGTCAAAACAAGCTTTGGTGAAATTAAAAAGCAAATATGGTAACATTAAGAGGGCAATGGGAATTTCATTGTCAGATGCAGAGGACAGAGCGGACACTTGGAAAGAGTACACTGAATGCCTCTACGAACGGGAAGGTTTGTTTAATAATGACATAGAGGGAGAAACAAGAGTCGATATATAAGAGAAAATCCAGTATCAGAATTTAAATGAGCTTTGGAGGATTTAAGATCGAATAACGCAGAAGGGGTAGATAGCATCCCATTAAAATTTCTAAAGTTGTTACGGGAAGTCACAATATAACGACTATTCACGTTGGCGTGTAGAATGTATGAGTCTGGTGATATACCATCTGACGTTCGGAAAAAGTCATCCACACAATTTAGAAGATTGCAGGATCCGGAAAGTGCGAGAACTATCGCACAATCAGCTTAACAGCTCACGCATCCAAGTTGAGGACAAGAATAATACACAGAAGGAAGGAAAAGAATATTGAGGGTGTGGTAGATGACGATCAGTTTTGCTTCATAAAAAGTAAAGGCACCAGAGAGGCAATTCTGACGTTGCGGTTTGTAATGGAAGCAAGACTAAAGAAAAATCAAGACACGTTCACTGCAATTATCGACCTGGAAAAAGCGTTCGACAATGTAAAATGGTGAAAGATGTCTGAAATTCTGAGAAAAAATAGGGTTAAGCTATAGAGAAAGACGGGTAATAGACAATATGTATAAGAGCCAAGACAGAACAGTAAGAGTGAAAGACCAAGAACGATGTGGTCACATTAGAAAGGGTGTTCGGCAGGGATGTAGTCTTTCGCCCCTACCGCTCCGTTTATACTTCGAAAAATCAATGATAGAAAAAAAAGAAAGATTAAAGAGTGGAATTAAAATTGAAGATGAAAGTATATCAGTGATAAGATTTGCTGGTGACATTGCTATCCTCAGAGAAAATGAAAAACAATTACATGAACTGATGAATGGAATGAATAGTCTATACAGACTATGGATTGAGAATGAATCGAAAAAAGACGAAAGTAATGAGAGGCAGAGAAAATGAGAATAGCGAGAAACGTTGAAAGGTGGCTACACTGAGCCACAGCGCCAGAGATCGCGCCAGAGAGTTTTGTTCCTTCGCCTCCACTGGCAGTGATTATTGAGAAGTAGCGGAGTGCAGTGCTTGCTGAGATGTCGTAGTGAAGAGTGCTTGTCGAGAGGTCGTAGTGCAGAGTGCTTGTTGAGATGTTGTAGTAGGAAGTGCTTGTTCCATGTTTTATGCAGTTGTTTGATGGGCTAGACAGCAGATGTTGTTCTAATGGAGGTATTGTAATGATTAGAGTGCTTTTCATCAATATATATGAAGGTAACAAACTCGCTTTTTTTTCATTATTTCAATGTCTTGAATAATGCGTCATTACAGTTTCAGTCAACAAAGCATCTGGCTCGTGTTCTCGTGTTAGAGTGTAATTCTGGTTTTCTTGTGTGATTATAGTGTTTCTATTTTTTTTAATTACTTCAATATAAATTGTACTTAAAATTTCTTATCTTATTGAAGAAGAACCGTGCCAGATGTGTACGTTGAGTCATACTTTACACACAGAACAGCTACACTTGTATTTGTTGTTTCGTAGGTTTTATAGTTACTGGGGACTTAATTAATTAATTGTGTTAACGGAAGTTTTGTTTCATTCTTTGTTGTTGTTCTGTGCAGTCAGATTGCGTACAAATACTAGTTAGGGCCAACCGTTTACGAGATAGCGTAACCGGACAGACAGTAAAATTATTTTCATAAAAATTTAATTAAGCCCCCATGCACGTGGCGACCGCTGCTTCGGATCGTCCCTTGGAATCTTCTGATTATAAAAATAGTAGACAGTAGTATTGTTGTAGTAATTTGTAGTTTAGTAATTATAGTCTATATTGCATGAGTAGATTTGGTAATTGTCATTCTTTTATTGGTACATTGGCAGAATTTAATTTTTGATGTCTTGTATACAGGTCTGACAATTTTGTGCAATTGCGAAGGTTCTAATTGTTCGTTAGGCGTGTCTGTCGGGAAGTATTTCGTGTGAATGGTATTGTTGGAGATAAAGTGTCATTGTGTGTAATTTTCATACAGTGACGAGTTTTGTATATTTTGTAAATGATTACACGATCAATTAAAAAGGCAAAAATGATGGATAGTGAGAATGACGAAATTTTTAACATGGCGAACTCGCCAACACATGAGAATAGTATGATGAATAATGAGGTTGAAGACAATTTAATAAGTCGGGAAAATAGTCCGGAAACAGTTCAAAATTTTTCACAATCAAAAAATTTACAGAATACGAAATTAACGCTAGAAGATTCTGAAATAGTATCGAACTCAGATAGCTTTACTGCTATGACGAAGGAAGTTAGTTTTACGGGAAATGTTAGGGGTGAAAAGAGTTGCGAACCAGTTACTATGGAGCAGTTGATGAGTGCAATATTAAATTTTCGATCTGAAGTTAAAACTGAATTTAGAGCAATGATAAGACGGTTAGACTCACAAATAGGAACAAGTAAAACCGAGATGGAAACAATGGAAACACAGTTAGGCTCACGAACAGGGACATGTTTCAAAAACTTGAATGATGAATCAAAGAAAGAAATTAGAAAAGAAGTACAACCAATTTTGAATTCTCACGATAATAGATTATTTGCAGTAGAGATTAGACAAAAGGAACAGGACAGAGATCGGGAAGAAAAAGATCGCGTGATAGTACAAAAATTTTCAGAATTAAATTTACAACGTGCACACGATAAGGAAGAAATACTTGAAAGAATAGAGGAATCCGTACCAAATGACAGAATAAATAACCTAACACAACAGTATGAACAGTTAACTACTAAATGTGTTAATACTGAAACCCGAGTCGCGACACTTACGGAAGACGTAAATAAACAGAAAGAACAAATTGGTGACTTATCGGAAAGAGTGGAGGAGATTTCAGATAAATTGACAAATCTTAGTTTAAATGGGGACAGAGATTCAGATGATACAGCTTCATTGCCATTTTCAGAAACCGAAGAGTACCAGAACATAAATAAACATGTTGAAAATCAGGGAAAATTTAATGAACGCGTTAAAAGGGAAGTGGAGGCATTACGAAAGCAAGTCAAACAAATTGAAGAGGAAAAGACAGCAGAAGAAATTTAGAATCACAAATAGCAGAAGGGTTTGAAGAAAGTAATTTATTTCATTTACGAGATGCAACAAGAGAGCGCCAGGCGCGCGAACTTGACAATAATCGACATTTGGACTGGGACAGACGCGGTAGGTCTTTGTCGCCACGAGGCGAAAACTTTGACTATAAACACTTTTTGACTGTTCGGAAATTTAAGATCTTCCGCAATTCTAAGAATGACATACATCCATGTTCATGGTTAGATCAATTTATGTACGCACTTCCACCAAATTGGCCACTAAGTCACAAACTGGAATTTATGTGTGGATATTTAGAAAACGAACCGGCGGCGAGGATGCGTGCACTCATTAGAGATTGTAATAATCTAAATGATTTTTATCATGCATTTCTATCGGCATATTGGTCCGAAAACACGCAAGACAGAGTCAAACACAGTCTTATTATACAGCGTAATTTTAAACAGTCTGAGTTCCGCACGCCGGCAGAATACTTTGAAGACATGATTCGAAAGAATCAGTTCCTTTCCAACCCTTACAGCCCGACTGAATTAATTCGCATTTGTTTAACTAAGCTGCCACAATCCATAAGACAAATTGCTTTAGCCGGAAGATGTAAAGACGACATTGAGACTTTTAAGACTTTGTTACAAGAACTTGAGTATGACAACGACGGCGGGACTTCTTGTAACTTTTTCAGTAAGAGTAATTTCAATAGATCTTCAAAGAAAAGGGATATTGATCGGAACGGGCGTTATATGGGTAATTTTGAGAATGACAGACGTAACAGACAGGACAATAGATACCAGCCTTATGACAATAACAGACGTTCTCACAGAAATTACACAGGCAATTATAATAACGGTAATTCGTACCGGAATGATCCATCATACGGAAACAGTAATCGGTATCATCAAGACAGAAATTATTCATACAGTAATAGAAATTCTTACCACAGAAATAACCAGGGTAGTAGATACAACAATAATTTCAGAAGTGACAGTCGAAATTACACAAGAAGTAGTTATGCAGACAGACAGGAAAACAGAAATTTTAATAACAGACACAACCAAGAATTTGTATCTAACAGACAGGAGGGACCTAATTGGCATCCTCCACGTGACATAACTTCAGAGAGACAAGTGAAAATCGTAGAAATGGATCCGCGAAATGACGCGAATAATCAAAGACGTGACGCAAACAATCGACAATGACTTGTAGCTTCGGCTTCTGGCAGCAATATAGACGGTTCAGAAAGTAATGACACTACGACTTTACACTACGTACGCCTGGAAGACATAAGAGACATTTTGCTAGACGAAAAGGAAAATAATGTAGACGCATTTTTACATCCTGTTATTGAAGTATGTGTGGGTAAGAATAAGTTCACTGCAGTTTTAGATTCTGGGAGCCCATTGAACGTCATTAGTGAATCAGTTTTTCGTATATGTGAAAGAACTATTGCCTGTCCTGTGTTACCTATTTCTAAAACTACAATTCGAGGAGCGATTTCTGAAAAAAGTGTGGAAGTTAAACAACAGACCAACGTAAATTTCATTTGTCAAGGATACGAATTTTCTGCTAATTTTATTATTGTTCCATTACTCAACACACAAATTATATTAGGTATAGAGTTTCTTAACGCACATAAAGCAATTTTGAACTTTAAAGAAGGAATTGTGAATTTGACTGTTGCCGGAATGCCGAAATGTTTGAAATTTTTCGAGTGTTTAGCAAGATCTGAATCAGATACAAAATGTTTAAGGTTTCTTACTTCTGATGTTTTCGTTGAGCATTATGACGACAGTGTGTTTATTAATGACAATGACATTAGATACAGAGACGCAATGGATGATATAATTAATAGCGAAGAATTAATTAATGAAAAGGTTAAGAAAGCTGAAATGCCAGATGACGTTGCAAGAGAAGAGCTGCACCACATTTTGACTTCACATGCTACAGTATTTAGTCATCACACAGGAACTATACAAGGCTTACAATATTTATTTAAAGTAAAAGAACACACACCATTTCGAGGGAAAACGTACGCTATTTCTTTGGCTTACAGAGACAAGGTTAAGAGTGAACTTCAATACATGTTAGAGCAGGGCATTATTGAGCCAGCAGTTAGTCATTATACCAGCCCATTACACGTCGTTCTTAAAAAGGATGGGTCAATTCGTTTGGTTCTGGATTCCAGACAGATAAATAATATCATCATTCCGGAAACTGACCGCCCACAAAATTTAGATGAACTTCTTCAACATTTCCATGGAATTAAAGTTTTATCCACGATTGATATGCGCGCAAGTTTTTGGCAAATAGAACTTCACCCTGATTGTAGAAAATACACTGCCCTTTTAGCCTTAGGTAACTGTTACCAGTTTCGGAAATTACCGTTTGGACTTACTGTATCTTTAGCAGCATTCATTCGTAGCTTAAACGAAATTTTACCTGTTTATCTTCGTGACAATATTACTTCATATGTTGACGATATTCTTATTGCTAAACGTTCTTGGAGTGAGCATAACAAAATTTTGGATTCATTATTACGTATTTTTGCAAGAGTTGGCATTACAATTAACTTGGAAAAATCTGAATTTGGTCGTTCCCAGGTGAAATTTCTTGGTCATATCATTTCTACAGAAGGTATTCTTCCTGATCCAGAAAAACTAGACGCTATTCGTAATTATGCTGTTCCTACCACAAAACGTGATGTTCGTAGTTTTCTTGGTGTCTGTAATTTTCTTAGACGCTTTGTTAGATTGGACGATTTGGCCACACCTCGTTTATGTGAACTGTCTGGTAAGAATTCTAATTGGTGTTGGGATGAGGAAGCTCAGTCAGAATTTGAACAACTTCGTGATGCTTTAGTTGCTGCTCCACTTCTTTCACACCCGGATTTATGTAAAGATTTTTGTCTGGCGACGGACTCATCATACAAAGGCCTAGGTGCACACTTATTTCAAGAGACAGAAGAAGACGGCGTTGTAGTACAGAAAACTATTGCATTTGGAAGTCGTGTTCTCTCTAAATCAGAAAAGAATTATTCGATTACGGAACTTGAAGCTTTGGCTGTTGTTTGGGCTTTTACAAAATTTCGGACATTTTTGTTTGGCAGACATATTAAGGTTTACACCGATCATCGAGCTCTGGAATTTCTTCTGTCAACAAAATTAACTCATGGAAGATTGTCACGATGGGCGCTGTACCTACAGGAATTTGACTTTAGTATTGTTTACATACAGGGTTCTTCAAATATTATTGCTGATGCTTTACCACGTGCACCGATGGGTTTGAAACAAAGTGCTGAAGAGGACTGCAAAGAAAACAATTATTGGTTGATGTATATTCAAGGTGTTGCGTTTGAGAATTTTATTTCTTCTTCGCTCCAGGACATCGCTAAGGAACAAAATAAGGATCCAATCTGGAAGACCATTAAAGAGAAGTGGAGGAGAAAGGAAAGCGTAGCGATTAGACAGCATTATTTACTTCGTAATGAGATTCTTTTTAAACGAAAATCGGTCGACAACTCTGTTTGGTTAGTTTGTATTCCTGATGAGTGGGTTAATAAGCTGATTTGGTATACGCATTTCAGTTATGCACACTTTGGTCCCAGAAAATGCTTTCATAAATTACGAGAAAATTGCTACTTCAGTAATATGGAAAAACGTATTCGATTTGTTCTTGCCAAATGCAAATTATGTCAAAAGGCTAAGCCGCTAACTATTTCTCACAGAGCACCGTTGTTTCCTATCATTCCAGCGAAATTAAAGGATATGGCTGCAGTCGATTTGTTCGATCCAGTGGTTCGTTCTACTAATGGTTTTGCGTACATTTTCGTAGCAGTGGAATTGACATCAAAATATGTGTGTTTTACACCTTTACGCAAAGCAACAGCTCGTTCAGTATCTAACGCTTTCATCAAACATTTTCTTAAAGAAGTGGGTCGTGTTGATGAGGTTATATCAGATAATGGATCACAGTTTCGTTCTAAAATTTGGCTTCGTACTCTACGGCATCGTAAAATTAAACCAATTTTCATTTCACTTTTTCACCCTCAATCTAATGCTTCAGAGAGATGGATGAAGGAAATCAATAAATTGTGTCGTCTTTATTGTCATCAGAATCACAGAACGTGGGATCAGTATCTTCATATTTTTCAAAACATTCTGAATGAACTTCCTAATGACTCAACTTCTTTACCGCCTATACTGATATTAAAAAACAAAGCTCCGACAAATCGCATTTCTGAAATCGTTCCTTATCCGCCTACACGGAAACTGCGGCATTCTGAAGTTGTCAACCTGGCTCTACGAAATATTGCATCTGCGGCTGCTAGAAGAGAGAAATCAGCTAAGCGTCCTGGTCATTCAAAAATCTTGTCAGTTGGTCAGAAGGTGTTAATTAAGTCTCATCGTTTGTCTCACAAAGGAAAAGGCTTGTGTCGCAAATTTTTTCTGCTTTATAACGGTCCATATAGAGTTCGCAAAATTATTCATGATAACACTGTCGAAGTAGAAACTCTTAAATCTCGACGCTCTAAGGGAATACATCATATATCAAACGTTAAAATTTTCGTGGAATGACATACTTCAGAGAAACTAACAGCTACATATAAACATGCAGAGAATACAAGGATACCGCGCTGTGTTTTGGCGGCGGCACATACTCAAAGCAACAGTCAAGTCTGCGCGCCGCACAAGGCAGTCGTTGACCGCAAACAATCACTTCCCACGTCACGCACCTACAGCTGATCGAGCGCTCAGTGCGAATGCACTGACAGCCGTAAACAAATACACAGTCTAATTTCTCCGAATAAATTCAGTATAAAGCTATAGTGATTTGATGAATTGTGTTATTAACGTTCAGTATTTTTCAGGATACGGTTATATAAAATATTTAAGACCTTCAGGTAAATTCTGTGTGTGTCCGACGTTAAGAGGACTTGCTATCGAGAAAATTTCAGGAAGAATGTAATTTCGAAAAAAAAAGTAATAAACCAAAAATGTAACTATTAATTGAGTTTATTTTTCAGGTAACATATTTCCACTTAGGTACGTACTTTAGACGTAATTTGCTGCTCGCGATTACGTGATTCATACTTTGTGCTAAATTTCATGTTCTATGAATTTACTTGTGAAGCGACGTGCTTGCGTACATTAACTGATTTGACAATGATTGATTAATGAACAGGGTTGTTACTTGTGTATATTATGCATCGCTTGGCTGCACTGCTTTTTCACTGATGTCATATTTTTCTATTATGTGCCTGCTGTGCTTATTTATTTAAATTATAATTGTCACTTGATTAATTGTGCTGATGTGGTTATGTATGTAGGTTACACTTTGTGATTTATCTGCTTGCGCCTTCATGTTTACTTATTAAGATTACATATGAACATTTATTTGCTTATGCTGATATGATGCTAATGACCTGTTTATTATGTAAGATACCTATTTGCTGCTTTTCGTATGGATTGCATATTAACACATTTCTGTTTTTTTTGTCATAACTACTCTTTAATTTGGTGTATAGAAATGCTGATATACTGTGTACGAACATAGAGTTTAGGTTACACTGTGGTTTGGCAGAGCCTCGTTGTAGGAATTGTGCTGCATCCACTTGTTGATATTCTGTTCTCTACTGGTTTATTTACTCGCTGTTGCATGTTTTGCTTACGCTCAGTGCCTTATATTTTTAAGATAAGAAAATGAACTGCTATAATTCGACGAACGACATTAGTACAAGAAACTTCATAGAAGTCTCATGAGCTGGAGGTTTTATGGAAGCTGTATAAATTTTTGCTAATAGGAAGGAAGTTAACGACATGACATACCGACACTAGGTTTAGACCATCGACAGTTATTACACTGTATTCTTCGTGAGCAATTGAAATAGCAAGTGACACTTGACACAAGAAATACTCCACATGTTTGCTTCTGCCATGATTCTTGAAGTGGTGTACACACTGTGAAATATTACGATCATTAACACTTCGTACTCGTACTTACTTACTGAAAGTTATTCAAACCAAAGGCTGTTAGAGGTCATGTATGCATTTCTTTTATTTAATGATGGACAAGGTAACCAAAATGTATTTTATGATTCATAATGAGTAGAAGATTTGGGTCAGATGGATTACACAGAGGTTGTGTGTGGACACTGTGTCTTCGGATTGTATGGGATGATGAATTGAAGTTTGCACTAGGATTTTATCTGTACTTGTTCGAGGAGACTGACTAGAAGAAAGAGTTTTTATGGAAGCGAAATGATATTGGTCTAAGGTTTTTATGTATCGACGTATTGAAGAGGTATTATTGAGGTATTGAGATTATGTGAAGTTGATGATTATTGGAGTTTTGGTGGACAAGAGGTAAGGTAAATGATATTGGTGCTGAGGTTTATATGTATCGACGTAAGAGGTATTATTGAAATATTACGTTTATGTGATGCTGATGATTATTGGAGTTTTGGTGGATAAGAGGTAAAGTAAGTGAGGCGCATATTTTTTTTGTTGGTTTATATGGAACAAGGAGGATGAAGATGTCAGACTAGATCACTTAAGTAGAAGGAAGATTGTCTACACACACACTTTGTTAAATCACTAAGCAGTATATACTTTTTTTGGAGAGAGAAAGCATTTGCATATCTTGGCACACTGACAGTTGTTCAGCAACTGTACGTTTTGATCTGGCTTGGCAAACATTGGTCTTGACATGATGACTATGATGTTGACAAACTATTATTGACTGTTATACATTGCTGCCACTACTACTTGATACACATGATGAACATAAAATTTTGGACAGAATTCCATTTACACAGTTAACACTATTCAATTACACAGTAGCACTAAATGTGAATGAAAGTTGAGTGAGTGTGTTTTGTGTGTTTTCCTTTTATAATCCCAGATAATTGGTACCGACCTATCTCCTAAATATTATTTTACTTGTTTGTTTTGGCTTGCACTGACACCCATAAATATTATAGGTTTACTGATATTTGTGTATTTGTAATAGTTAATATGACAATTATCTGATATCATTTGTATGTTTAGTGTAAGAGCACCGAGAATAATTTTGTAAAAGCAATTGTGTGTGCATTCAAACTATTGTTCATGCCTGAACTGTCTGATTAGTGATGGTGAATATTATGGACTGTTACCTGCACTTGTTCAACATAATGGGTGCCACTTAGAAATGTTTAATTTCTGCTGTTGAACTGTGTGATTAGTGATAGTGAATATTATGGACTGTTACCTGCACCTGTTCAACATAATGGGTGCCACTTAGAAATGTTTAATTTCTGCTGTTGAACTGTGTGATTAGTGATAGTGAATATTATGGACTGTTACCTGCACTTGTTCAACATAATGGGTGACTCTTAGAAATGTTTAATTTTTGCTGATGAACTGTGTGATTAGTGGTAGTGAATATTATGGACTGTTACCTGCACCAGTTCAACATTGCTGGGTGCCACTGATGGAACTACTTCTGTTGAAGAGATGTCACTTGTTCTGTCTGCACCTGTTCAACATTGCTGGGTGCCACTGATGGAACTGTTTCTACTGAGAAGATGTCACTTGTTGGTGTCTGCACCTGCTCAACATTGCTGGGTGCCACTAATGGAACTGCTTCGACTGAAAAGATGTTACTTGTTGGTGTCTGCATCTGTTTAACATTAATGGGTGCCACTGATGGAACTGCTTCTACTGACATAATGTCACTTGTTGGTGTCTGCACCTGTTCAACATTGCTGGGTGCCACTGATGGAACTGCTACTACTGACATAATGTCGCTTGTTGGTGTCTGCACCTGTTCAACATTGCTGGGTGCCACTGATGGAACTGCTTCTACTGAAATGGTGTCACTTGTTGCTGTAGCACCTGTTCAACATTGTTGGGTGCCACTGATGGACTGCTTCTACTGAGATGATGTCACTTGTTGGTGTCTGCACCTGTTCAACATTGCTGGGTGCCACTGATGGAACTGCTTCTACTGAAATGGTGTCACTTGTTGCTGTAGCACCTGTTCAACATTACTGGGTGCCACTGATGGACTGCATCTATTGAAATAATGTCACTTGTTGGTGTCTGCACCTGTTCAACATTGCTGGGTGCCACTGATGGAACTGCTTCTACTGAAATTGTGTCACTTGTTGCTGTAGCACCTGTTCAACATTGCTGGGTGCAACTGATGGAACTGATTCTACTGAAATGGTGTCACTTGTTGTTGTAGCACCTGTTCAACATTGCTGGGTGCCACTGATGGACTGCATCTATTGAAATAATGTCACTTGTTGGTGTCTGCACCTGTTCAACATTGCTGGGTGCCACTGATGGAACTGCTTCTACTGAAATGATGTTACTTCTTGCTGTTTGCACCTGTTGACCATTGCTGGGTGCTACTGCTGGAACTATCAACTACTTGTTTTTTTTTTTTTTTTTGAATAATTAAAAGCATTTTATCTGAACATTTGCATAAACTGATTTTTTTGTGTATTGTGTAAACTATTATGTAAAGTCACATGTATGAAAGAATTTGTATTGCTTACTGTATTTTATATATTAGGTTATTGAAAGGTCAGTGCAAAGCCAAAATGTTATCTAGTTATGTGACACTTACGTATTAATATTATCTTTTATTTTTGTTTGTATTTTTTTGGACGAACTTGGTGGTATTTTCACCACCAATGCTGGCAAAAATACCATAAAATTCTAGCCTGTGGAGGAAGGGCATATGAAAGGTGGCTACACTGAGCCACAGCGCCAGAGATCGCGCCAGAGAGTTTTGTTCCTTCGCCTCCACTGGCAGTGATTATTGAGAAGTAGCGGAGTGCAGTGCTTGCTGAGATGTCGTAGTGAAGAGTGCTTGTCGAGAGGTCGTAGTGAAGAGTGCTTGTCGAGATGTTGTAGTAGGAAGTGCTTGTTCCATGTTATATGCAGTTGTTTGATGGGCTAGACAGCAGATGTTGTTCTAATGGAGGTATTGTAATGATTAGAGTGCTTTTCATCAATATATATGAAGGTAACAAACTCGCTTTTTTTTCATTATTTCAATGTCTTGAATAATGCGTCATTACAGGTTCAGTCAACAAAGCATCTGGCTCGTGTTCTCGTGTTAGAGTGTAATTCTGGTTTTCTTGCGTGATTATAGTGTTTCTATTTTTTTTAATTACTTCAATATAAATTGTACTTAAAATTTCTTATCTTATTGAAGAAGAACCGTGCCAGATGTGTACGTTGAGTCATACTTTACACACAGAACAGCTACACTTGTATTTGTTGTTTCGTAGGTTTTATAGTTGCTGGGGACTTAATTAATTAATTGTGTTAACGGAAGTTTTGTTTCATTCTTTGTTGTTGTTCTATGCAATCAGATTGCGTACAAATACTAGTCAGGGCCAACCGTTTACGAGATAGCGTAACCGGACAGACAGTAAAATTATTTTCATAAAAATTTAATTAAGCCCCCATGCAAAGTAACATCAAAAAATGGTTCAAATGGCTCTGAGCACTATGGGACTTAACACCTGTGGTCATCAGTCTCCTAGAACTTAGAACTACTTAAACCTAACTAACCTATGGACATCATACACATCCATGCTCGAGGCAGGATTCGAACCTGCGACCGTAGCGGTCACGCGGTTCCAAACTGAAGCACCTAGAACCGCACGGCCACACCGGCCGGCTAAACGTAACATCACTTTTGGTGATCACAAAGTAGACGAAGTTAAGGAATTCTAGTACTTTGGAAGGAAAATTACCCATGATGGACGAAGCAAGGAGGACATAAAAACTAGACTAGCGCAGGCAAAAATTACTCCCTCTGGCCAATAGAAATCTGCTTGTTTCAAACATTGTCCTTAATTTGAGCAATAAATTTCTAAGAACGTACGTTTGGAGCACAGCATTCTATGGTAGTGAAACATGGGCTGTGAGAAAACCGGAACAGAAAAGAATCGAAGCATTTGAGATGTGGCGCTACAGAATAACGTTGAAAATAAGGTGAACTGATAAGATAAGGAATAAGGAGGATCCCCACAGAATTGGAAAATGACGGAAGATACGGAAAACAGTAACAAGAAGAAGAGCAGGATGTAGGACATCTGTCAGGACAGCATGGAGTAATTTCCATAGTGCTGTTAATAACACAAGAGAGAGATTAATGTTAAGAAATAATAAAACTAAATTGTTTACTGATACAAAATACATAATTATTCGCACCAATACACTTACAACGATGCATAATAAATCTTAACACACCAAGGCCAGGAGGGGAAAGGTAACGAAGAAAGTGAGAGAAGAATAAAGAAAAAAAAATTACAATCATCACTTCCTCCAGATAGTGAAACACTGTGGATTTAATGACTCAGCGCGTAGTTATATTTGGTAAAAGTAATTTTACTAGAACAAGAAAAACAAGAAAAATACTGATATTTCTTTATAGAGTCCCTTTTAACTGAGCCAAGGAAATGATATTCACGTAACGAATCAAACATAAAAACATTTCATTAATTCCAGATGTCTAGGAATAATAAATATATAGTACCTTAAGTAGGCCTAGATCAAAAGTTCATATAAGAGCATCCATAGGCAGAAATGAAGTTTTTTACTATTCGCGTTATCAAACCCACACTTTGCTCAGAAACACATAGCTAAAAGGTAAGGGTGTCTTTCATTGTGTTGGATCGTAATGTTCAACAGTTTTAAATCTTATAAAGTGACTACAGTTGAATGATTATTACAGAGAGCAATTCTTCAGTATATTTAGTTCTTCTGGTCATTAAACACATACCACTAAACCACAAATGATTCAATTTCGATTATAGTTATTTCTTTAAAAGTTTTAATTAAAAGGGTCTCAAGTGGAGAGTGCTGGTGACATTCGCCTGGAAGTGATGGAGCAGGTGTAAGGCTGCATACATTGTGGCGTGAAGGCCCAGAACCTGCTTTGTAGCTATTATCCTCCAGGAAGGCTAGTAGGGATTAGTGGAGAGGGTACCTCCCAGGACAGGTTTCCATGGAGATTATGACGACGTTATCATTCGGTAGATTACATGAAAAAGTAGACAGACACGTATTAGGATAGTTGCGCAAAAGCAATGCAGTAAAAACTTAGATTAGGGTACTTTTTCTTCATCTGGTAATAATCGTTGTTACTTGCATCAGGATTTACGTGTTAGAAATTCTCGTGAGTGTAGCTTGAGGCCACAAAACTACAGAGTACAGCACAATTAATTTACAGAATATTATAGAGCAAATTCGAAACAGAAAAGATCAGTTTCAGCTCTAAAAGCAAACTCTAATTTCTTGCTTTCATTTGTTACCTGAAACTGTCTTCCCACTGGCTACATGAGATGCCACGTTACCAACCGATGAGTCCTCGCTGGCACTTGGTTGCAGATTACAGACACAAAAAAGAATGGTAGGCAGAAAAATAAGAGCAAACAAAAAAGTTAGAATGATGATAAGAATGACTTGGCAAAGAAATTAGAAATTAAAAAATTACATTTAAACTACTTACCTGAATGAAAATGATAATCAAACTCTTTTGATTAGATTTAAAAATAAAAAGTTTCATGGCACTGTCCTGTCTTGCCTCACACATAGGGTGCGAAGGCTAGCAAGTGCCAGCAGCTTCTCAAAGAGATGCCGCGCGATGCCGCATTTGCGGAAAAATCGCGACATATCTGCACCTATAGCAGGGAAATGTTACAGTCGTAATCACACACAAAGCAAGCGATATGCTCCTTATACAGTACAGGCCACAGCGCATCATGACATCGGTGTCAGCATAACATTGGTGCTATGCCAGTGTAACACTGGTGTGCTTCCTGTGCAATGCCATCTGATCATTCAATTTTGTAATAATCAGTTACAGCAATAAAAAGCTGTTCAAAGGTTTCTCTCGCCGCAGAGCTCGAACGGTTCCTGTCCAGTAAGAAAAGGTTCGCAGAAGAGCTTCTGTGAAGTTTGGAAGGTAGGAGACGAGGTATTGGCAGAACTGAGGCTGTGAGGACGGGTCGTGAGTCGTTCTCGGGTAGCTTAGATGGCAGAGCACTTGCCCGCGAAGGGCAAAGGTCCTGCGTTCGAGTCTCGGTCCGCCACACACTTTTAATCTGCCAGGAACTTCCATATAATCGTACACTCCGCTGCAGAGTGAAAATCTCATTTTGGGAACAATATAGTGATTGGGAGAGAGAACCAATTCCCATTGGACGACTTCCCTCTCCCCTCCCCCTTCGTTCCCTTTCCTCTCCCTTCCATGGGTGACCTTGCTCTGTGTCACCAGTGACCTTCAATATGACGTGCACAGATGTAATGGACACCAGAATAAAAATGCTGACAGATGCTGAGTCATCGATGAAGGCCAGTAACTGCAGTGACACCTCTGCTCTCCTGACGATACAATTGTCTGTGATGTGTACTGATATCTATGCCTCGTACATAGATAGTTTCGTTTAACGACACCTGCAAGAATAGTTTTCAGTAACGCCTCATATCGCAATATGCGCCCAACTAGTTTGCCTGTTGTATTGAGTACTTCCTTATTAGATTATTTTTACCGTTGACTTGTTGCTGGACGTCTTTACTCCTTTCTCGATCACTCCCTCTGATGTTCAACAGTCCCTCATACCTTATAAAGTTCTCCTTTAATATTATACATTGTATGTTAGAAGTCCAAATTTAATGCAAATAAGTGAGCAACTCTATTAATGCAAGAGCGCTGTTAATGCAATATTTAAAGAAATGTTTTAAGAGCAGAACATTAAACTGACGTTGAATTTACTTAACTTGCTACGTTATCAGTTATTATAGGTTATCTGTCTTGAGCTGACTGCATTGTAATTAAAAGAATTACACCAGACGCGTTTCGATTTTATCTGCAAAGCATCTTCTGTGGCATTGGTGTTTCTTTCATAGTCTTGCTAGCAGTGGTTGATGTCGACAGACTTCATTTCATATCTGCAGTTTTTTGCATGTTGCGTTATTTCCTGGGCTGCACTATTTATAATTGACTTTCTTAACTGTTTTTCATTCATCACTGGTACAGTGTTCACGCCTGTTCGAAAAACAGACGAAAACAGACGGATAGGCATAAACACTGAAGCAGTGATGAATGAAAAACAGTTAAGAAAGTCAATTATAAATAGTGTAGCGCAGGACATAACGCAACATGGAAAAAACTGCAGATGTGAAATGAAGTCTGTAAGCATCAACCACTGCTAGCAAGAGAGGAAGGTGCAGACTATGTAAAGAAACACCAATGCCACTGAAGATGCTTTGCAAATACAGGGTGTTTCAAAAATGACCGGTATATTTGAAACGGCAATAACAACTAAACCAGCAGCGATAGAAATACACTGTTTGTTGCAATATGCTTGGGACAACAGTACATTTTCAGGCAGACAAACTTTCGAAATTACAGTAGTTACAATTTTCAACAACAGATAGCGCTGCAAGTGATGTCAAAGATATAGAAGACAACGCAGTCTGTGGGTGCGCCATTCTGTACGTCGTCTTTCTGCTGTAAGCGTGTGCTATTCACAACGCGCAAGTGTGCTGTAGACAACATGGTTTATTCCTTAGAACAGAGGATTTTTCTAGTGTTGGAATTCCACCGCCTAGAACACAGTGTTGTTGCAACAAGACGAAGTTTTCAACGGAGGTTGAATGTAACCAAAGGACCGAAAAGCGATACAATAAAGGTCTGTTTGAAAAATTTCAACGGACTGGGAACGTGACGGATGAACGTGCTGGAGAGGTAGGGCGACCGCGTACGGCAACCACAGAGGGCAACGCGCAGCTAGTGCAGCAGGTGATCCGACAGCGGCCTCGGGTTTCCGTTCGCCGTGTTGCAGCTGCGGTCCAAATGACGCCAACGTCCACGTACCGTCTCATGCGCCAGAGTTTACACCTCTATCCATACAAAATTCAAACGCGGCAACCCCTCAGCGCCACTACCATTGCTGCACGAGAGACATTCGCTAACGATATAGTGCACAGGATTGATGACGGCGATATGCATGTGGGCAGCATTTGGTTTACTGACGAAGCTTATTTTTACCTGGACGGCTTAATCAATAAACAGAACTGGCGCATGTGGGGAACCGAAAAGCCCCATGTTGCAGTCCCATCATCCCTGCATCCTCAAAAAGTACTGGTCTGGGCCGCCATTTCTTCCAAAGGAATCATTGGCCCATTTTTCAGATTCAAAACGATTACTGCATCACGCTATCTGGACATTCTTCGTGAATTTGTGGCGGTACAAACTGCCTTAGACGACACTGCGAACACCTCGTGGTTTATGCAAGATGGTGCCCGGCCACATCGCACGGCCGACGTCTTTAATTTCCTGAATGAATATTTCGATGATCGTGTGATTGCTTTGGGCTATCCGAAACATACAGGAGGCGGCGTGGATTGGCCTCCCTATTCGCCAGACATGAACCCCTGTGACTTCTTTCTGTGGGGACACTTGAAAGACCAGGTGTACCGCGAGAATCCAGAAACAATTGAACAGCTGAAGCAGTACATCTCATCTGCATGTGAAGCCATTCCGCCAGACACGTTGTCAAAGGTTTCGGGTAATTTCATTCAGAGACTACGCCATATTATTGCTACGCATGGTGGATATGTGGAAAATATCGTACTATAGAGTTTCCCAGACCGCAGCGCCATCTGCTGTTGAAAATTGTAACTACTGTAATTTCGAAAGTTTGTCTGCCTGAAAATGTACTGTTGTCCCAAGCATATTGCAACAAACGGTGTATTTCTATCGCTGCTCGTTTAGTTTTTATTGCCGTTTCAAATATACCGGTCATTTTTGAAACACCCTGTAAAAGCGAAACGCGTCTGGTGCAATTCTTTTAGTTACACTACGGCCATTAAAATTGATACACCAAGAAGAAATGCAGATGATAAACGGGTATTCATTGGCCAAATATATTATACTAGAACTGACATGTGATTACATTTTCACCCAATTTGGGTGCATAGATCCTGAGAAATCACTACCCAGAACAACCACCTCAGGCCGTAATAACGGCCTTCATACGCCTGGGCATTGAGTCAAACAGAGCTTGGATGGCGTGTACAGGTACAGCTGCCCTTGCAGCTACAACACGATACCTCAGTTCATCAAGAGTAGTGACTGGCGTATTGTGACGAGCCAGTTGCTCAGCACCCATTGACCAGACGTTTTCAATTGATTAGAGATCTGGAGAATGTGCTGGCCAGGGCAGCAGTCGAATATTTTCTGTATCCAGAAAGGCCCGTACAGGACCTGCAACATGCGGTCGTGCATTATCCTGCTGAAATGTAGGGTTTCGCAGGGATCGAATGAAGGGCAGAGCCACGAGTCGTAATACATCTGAAATGTAACATCCACTGTTCAAAGTCCCGTCAATGCGAACAAGAGGTGACCGAGACTTGTAACCAATGGCACCCCATACCATCACGCCGGGTGATACGCCAGTATGGCGATGACCAATACACGCTTCGAATGTGCGTTCACAGCGATGTCGCCAAACACTGATGCAACCATCATGATGCTGAAAACAGAACCTGGATTCATGCGAAAAAATTACGTTTTGCCATTCGTGCAGCCAGGTTCGTCGTTGTGTACACCATCGGAAGCGCTCCTGTCTGTGATGCAGCGTCAAGGGTAACCGCAGCCATTGTCTCCGAGCTGATAGTCCATGCTGCTGCAAACGTCGTCGAACTGTTCGTGCAGATGGTTGTTGTAAACGTCCCCATCTGTTGACTCAGTGATCGAGACGTGGCTGCACGATCCGTCACAGCCATGCGGATAAGATGCCTGTCATCTCGGCTGCTAGTGATACGAGGCCGTTGGGATCCAGCATGGCGTTCCGTATTACCCTCCTGAATCCACCGATTCCATATTCTGCTAACAGTCATTGAATCTCGACCAACACGAGCCGCAATGTCGCGATACGATAAACCGCAATCGCGATCGGCTACAATCCGACCTTTATCAATGTCAGAAACGTGATGGTACGCATTTCTCCTCCTTACACGAGGCATCACAACAACGTTTGACCAGGCGACGCTGGTCAACTGCTGTTTGTGTATGAGAAATCGGTTGGAAACTTTCCTCATGTCAGCACGTTGTAGGTGTCGCCACCGACGCCAACCTTGTGTGAATGCTCTGAAAAGCTAATCATTTGCATATCACAACAGAAGGGAAAGCAGAAAGGTGGAAGGAGTATATAGAGGGTTTATACAAGGGCGATGTACTTGAGGACAATATTATGGAAATGGAAGAGGATGTAGATGAAGATGAAATGGGAGATAAGATACTGCGTATAGAGTATGACAGAGCACTGAAAGACCTGAGTCAAAACAAGGCCCCGGGAGTAGACAACATTCCATTAGAACTACTGATGGCCTCGGGAGAGCCAGTCATGACAAAACTCTACCATCTGGTGAGCACGATGTATGAGACAGGCGAAATACCCTCAGACTTTAAGAAGAATATAATAATTCCAATCCCAAAGAAAGCAGGTGTTGACAGATGTGAAAGTTACCGAACTATCAGTTTAATAAGTCACAGCTGCAAAATACTAACGCGAATTCTTTACAGACGAATGGAAAAACTGGTAGAAGCCGACCTCGGGGAACATCAGTTTGGATTCCGTAGAAATGTTGGAACACGTGAGGCAATACTGACCTTACGACTTATCTTGGAAGAAAGATTAAGAAAAGACAAACCTACATTTCTAGCATTTGTAGACTTAGACAAAGCTTTTGACAATGTTGACTGGAATACTCTCTTTCAAATTCTGAAGGTGGCAGGGGTAAAATACAGGGAGCGAAAGGCTATTTACAATTTGTACAGAAACCAGATGGCAGTTATAAGAGTCGAGGGGCATGAAAGGGAAGCAGTGGTTGGGAAAGGAGTGAGACAGGGTTGTAGCCTCTCCCCGATGTTATTCAATCTGTATATTGAGCAAGCAGTAAAGGAAACAAAAGAAAAATTCGGAGTAGGTATTAAAATTCATGGAGAAGAAGTAAAAACTTTGAGGTTCGCCGATGACATTGTAATTCTGTCGGATATAGCAAAGGACTTGGAAGAGCAGTTGAACGGAATGGACAGTGTCTTGAAAGGAGGATATAAGATGAACATCAACAAAAACAAAACGAGGATAATGGAATGTAGTCAAATTAAGTCGGGTGATGCTGAGGGAATTAGATTAGGAAATGAGACACTTAAAGTAGTAAAGGAGTTTTGCTATTTAGGGAGTAAAATAACCGATGATGGTCGAAGTAGAGAGGATATAAAATGTAGACTGGCAATGGCAAGGAAAGCGTTTCTCAAGAAGAGAAATTTGTTAACATCGAATATAGATTTAGGTGTCAGGAAGTCGTTTCTGAAAGTATTTGTATGGAGTGTAGCCATGTATGGAAGTGAGACATGGACGATAACTAGTTTGGACAAGAAGAGAATAGAAGCTTTCGAAATGTGGTGCTACAGAAGAATGCTGAAGATAAGGTGGGTAGATCACGTAACTAATGAGGAGGTATTGAATAGGATTGGGGAGAAGAGAAGTTTGTGGCACAACTTGACTAGAAGAAGGGATCGGTTGGTAGGACATGTTCTGAGGCATCGAGGGATCACAAATTTAGCATTGGAGGGCAGCGTGGAGGGTAAAAATCGTAGAGGGAGACCAAGAGATCAATACACTAAGCAGATTCAGAAGGATGTAGGTTGCAGTAGGTACTGGGAGATGAAGAAGCTTGCACAGGATAGAGTAGCATGGAGAGCTGCATCAAACCAGTCTCAGGACTGAAGACCACAACAACAACATCACAACATCTTCTGCGTGTCGGTTGAATTTCGCGTGTTTAGCACGTCATCTTCGTGGCGTAGCAATTTTAATGGCCAGTAGTGTACATTGCAGTCAGCTCAAGACAAATAACCTATAATAACCGATACTTAACTTGCGCTTGACATTAGTGTCTACGGTTCTTGTCCAATTGAAAGCCTTAATGAAAATAAAAGTTGGTACAAGGTTGTCTTTCAGCGATGACTGATGTATAATTTAATAATTATTTTATCGACTTTTTATACGCACTTCTTTGAATTCGGTAGATATATCACAAAACATTTCCGCAGCACCTGAAGTCACAGTTTGCTTAGCAGAACTTTGTGTGTAGTGTGTTTTTCTCCACACCATTTGTAGCAAAGAGTCCCGCGAACTGCACAAGAACATAGTCAAAAAACTGGTGACAAACTAATTGTCTCTTTAGCGCTAATTTATGCGATACACCAGTCCTATAATGTTCTGGAAACTGATAACATTTCGTTGATTCAAATTGGTGCTGTATAAACTTCCGCTCTTAATATTCAACAGAAATCAAAATTAGCTGAGTATTTCACCTACAAAAATATTTTGAAAATATAATGGAAAAAAGCGATATCGGGAAAAAATGAAATACTAATTCGTTTTTCAGAAGTACGGATGTTAAATCACGTCATGAAATCGGCATAATGTAGGTGGGTAAATTAAACAAATATAAGTGCTATTTGACGTAAAAGATGTTTGTTTGATTTTATAAGATAGAACTGAGGACAAGGCTATTTTTTAAATTTTGTTGTTTACATTTATAGGAGGAGCAATTTTTGTACCATAACCCGAAAACGTGTATAAATATCGATATATACTAGACTAACTTAAAACATGGCAAAACTTCGCCAGACTAATACAACATTAAGTAAATATCAGAAAATAAGTATAAACATGATTGAAAATAGTGTGGTATCACATGTTTCCTTAAGATGAAAAAGTTACACAGGTCTTGCTCTATTATATTTTTACCCCTGACGAAGGTGACGGAGGTAGTCATCGAAAGCTTGGGATTTTATTCAAATTTTACGCGGCAAGTAAACCGAGAACTTTTTATGCAAGGACTCCGTCGCGAAAGACTTACTAATCATAGCCATCATGTTTCAAAGCTTTGGAATCGTTTGAGTCTTTCGAGCTGTCGCATCCCTAGAGAGCTGTACTCCACTTGTCTTTAAACATTTTCTGGTCTCAAGCTTTATATTTTTGAATGTTAGCAGCTGTTTTTTGCAGATATCCCTTTTTCCTAGTGCTCTACTTACTACGATGACTTTCGTTCGTATTCCATCATTATATGTTTTACTTTCGGGATAGCAATCTTCGTCCACATGTGAAAGGGAACGAACTACACTAAACCGGCACACTTTCGCCTCACATTTCACATATCCTCTGGTTGTTATCTTAAAGGCTCTGAGCACTATGCGACTTAACTTCTGAGGTCATCAGTCGCCTAGAACTTAGAACTAATTAAACCTAACTAACCTAAGGACATCACACACATCCACGCCCGAGGCAGGATTCGAACCTGCGACCGTAGCGGTCACGCGGTTCCAGACTGAAGCGCCTATAGGTTGTTATCAGTGCGCAGTGTTTCATTACAGTGACGTGTGACGTGGCTGTATTCAGTTTCAAAGAAGCATCGGAAATCATTAAAAAAGGAAACACCGTTGCCTAAAAACCTCGTCGGAAAAAGAATTCACGAATTTTAAGGAGCGAAGTAATATCCTCGACGCGTTGCTTCATATCGCCCGAACGAAGAACAGAAATAAAGACTCACAATGGATTGTATTTCCGAGAAGAAATGGCAGTGAGTGAGTACATTCGTGCGAAAAGCGATGCATAAAAGCGGCACAGTAGCGGGAACGGGGACGGTCGCTATAAAAGGCGCCGCTGCAGCGCCTGGGGCAGTCGACGACCGCGTCATCATAGCCGTCGCAGCAGACACCATGAAGCTGGCGCTCGCTCTTTGGGGGCTGCTTCTCTTCGTCGTGCTCGTCCAGGCCAGTCGGAGTGAGTACGCCGGTTGACACGTTCCTTGCGAAAGCTCTATTCCACTTTAACGCCGCTTTGTTCTGCTTGAAATACGACGCTACAGCTACGGAGGCATCTCTTTCGTAAGGCAGCTGTAAAGCAGAACCAGCCATTGTACGACATCCTGCTCGTGTATAAAACCTTCAGTTCTCGTCGGCAAAAATTTGCTTAGCCACAGTCCCTAGTTTCATTAAGTCGTAGCCATGCCTCCGTACATGAACTTCTACTATTCAGTGCGCAGTGCTTGGCGGTGTTTACTGTGTGCTGTTGATAGTCATCCCCATTCCTGTAGCTCTGTCAGACGGAAGCAAAGCTAAAATTATTGGCTGTATGCCCCCGCACGAGCGCTGTTGTTTGGTCACAAGATTGTTCTGGTGTAGATATAGACGATAGTCTGTTTTGGGAAATGGAGCTCATCCCTGCATAATTATTGCAATCACTAGCGGTTGGTTAGTGTAGTCAATTCTTGGTATTCCTGTACAATTTTTATCCTTTCCATTTCACTCTCACCCCTTCACCCTCCACCCCCCGTCAAACAGTTCTCTCCATTATCAAGCTAACTATTCCTTAATGCTCAAGATGCGTCCTGTCTACTTTTGGTGCGTTGCCTCATTTGTTGATACAAAGCCTTCAGCATTATATAATGTGATTCGACTACTTTCGTTTACTCTTGTACTTTCTTGACTTTCAGTTTTCAAGCCACACTATCCATACCACTCCTAGTTCATAGCCGTTCTCAACATAATCAGATTGCTACGGGCGTACCTTTTAGATTCCATTTCTAACCTTGAATATAGGAGACATGTCCGGAAAGTAAGTACCGTTTCCGAAAAGGAACTATAAATCTAATTTCTTAAAACCAAAAATTATATTTACAAGAAAGGACATTATTTAAACTATTTTTCCACAATTTTGTTCAGACATTTGCTTGGTGACAACTCGCGCCCCCATTCTGTTGGTGTCAATCAAAGCCTTATTCAGCAACTCGGTTGGGAGCATTTCGATCATCTACTGTACTGCCGCGGCCTTTCACCTTTTAACTGCCAATTGTTTCTGAACCTGAGCTATTTGACAGCGAGAACGACGCAAAAAACGGCGTTCAGCTGTGGCTGTCTTCACTGGCGGTACCCTTCTAAAGAAGAGGGCATGGAAAAACTGGTTTCCCGTTAGGATAAATATGCGATAAATGGTGACAACAACGAGGTCTGTTCAAAAAATTCCGCATCATCGTCCACAAAATTTTTCTACGTTTACCTATTCCTTATTGTGCATGCTCACCTTACAAATACCCCTCCACAGTCGATACACCGCTTCCAACGCCATTTCCATTTCCGGAAGCAGACTTGGTACGCCTCTTGATGGATCGCGCGAAGTGCCGTCTAGGAATTTTCCCTTTTCTCGCCTATCGTTGGAAATCTTCTTCCTTTCAACTGCGTTTTCATCTCTGGAAATAAAAAAAAGTCCAAGGGACCAGGTCTGGAGACTACAGAGGATGAGGTTGCATAGTGATTTCCCTTTTTTCGTGCAATAGTCACGCACCAACAGGGATGGATGTGCGGGTGCGTTGTCGTGATGCACGAGCTATGAATTGTCTCGCCACATTTCAGGCCGTTTCCTTCTCACATTTTCTCGCAGGTGTCGCCAACACGCCCCGACAGTACCATCGATTAGCAGTATGTCCCTGTGGAATGAATTTATGGTGAACTAATCCTTCAGTGTCAAAGACAACTATCAACATGTTTCTGACCTTTGACCTGACCTGCCGAGCTTTTTCTGGCCTCTGAGAACCTTTCCCGACACACTGTGAAGACTGAACCTTCTACATCTACACCTACATACATACTCCACAATCCACCATACGGTACGTGGTGGAGGGTACCTCGTACCACAACTAGCATCTTATCTCCCTTTTCCACTCCCAAACAGAACGAGGGAAAAATGACTGCCTATATGCCTCTGTACGGGCCGTAATTTCTCTAATCTTATCTTTGTGGTCTTTCCGCGAAATGTAAGTTGGCGGCAGTAAAATTGTACTGCAGTCAGTCTCATATGGTGATTCTCTAAATTTCCTCAGTAGCGATTCACGAAAAGAACGCCTCCTTTCCTCTAGAGACTCCCACCGAAATTCCTGAAGCATTTCCATAACACTCGCGTGATGATCAAACCTACCAGTAACAAATCTAGCAGCCCGCCGCTGAATTGCTTCCATGTCCTCCCTCAATACGACCTGATAGGGATCCCAAACGCTCGAGCAGTACTCAAGAATAGGTCGTATTGGTGTTTTGTAAGCGGTCTCCTTTACAGATGAACCACATCTTCCCAAAATTCTACCAATGGACCGAGGAAGACTATCCGCCTTCCCCACAACTCCCATTACATGCTTGTCCCACTTCATATCGCTCTGCAATGTTACGCCCAAATATTTAATCGACGTGACTGTGTCAAGCGCTACACTACTAATGGAGTATTCAAATATTACAGGATTCTTTTTCCTATTCATCCGCATTAATTAGCATTTATCTATATTTAGAGTTAGCTGCCATTCTTTACACCAATCACAATTCTTGTCCAAGTCATCTTGTACCCTCCTACAGTCACTCAACGACGACGCCTTCCCGTACACCACAGCATCATGGTCTCAATATCATAACCGTAGACCCACGTCTCATCACCAGTTATGATTCTCTTAAGGAACATCTTGTTCTCATTTGCGCGATCCAAAAACTCTTTACAGATTGCAAGGAAAAGGTCTTTCTGAGCCGTGGGACGAACTTCGCAGCAACACTTGCATTCCAAATTGCCTTGTCAGGATTTCACGACACGATCCAACTGAAATGTTACATTCTTTTCGAATCTCTCGGACATCACTCTTCGACTGGCACTCCCCATTTCGTTAACCTTCCTGACATGAGCGTCGTCGGTAGACGCCGAAGGGCGTTCTGAACGAGGGTCATCTTTGACGTCAGTCCGATCATTTTTAAACCGTGTGACCCATTCGTAATACCGAGTACGGCTTAATCACTCATACCTTTAGGATTCCACATCAATTGGTGTGTCTCTGTAAAGATTTTCTTCAGTTTGAAGCAACATTTAATGAAGACACATTGCTCTTCTAACTCTGCCATATCGAAACTCGCAAACTGTGTGACACAACGTTTTGCTCATTACAGCACTGAACAATAACTGACAGATATGCAATAATGAAACTTCCAACACTTGCACATTAACCACAGGCGTGTGCAGTGATGCCAACCGCATTTCGCTTCAACACACCGTTGGTGCGAAAATACGAATGTTCTGGAATTTTTTAAATAGACCTCGTACATAGGAAAATAGTTTAAGAAATGTTCTTTCTTGTAAAAACAAATGTTGGTTTAAAAAAAAACAACGTTTTTATGAGTAGTACTGATACTTACTTTCCGGATTTGCCTCGTGATTCTTTTTCCACAAATCTCCTTTACTGCATCCTCTACGTGTAACAGGAGCTTAGGCTACAACCCTGACTCACTCATTTCTCATTTATTTCCCCCATTTCACGCTCTTCGAATTAAAGATTGCAGTCTGGTTTCAGTACAAGTTTATAGATGACCACCCGAGTTTCAAAGAGTTTGGTCCAGTGATCATTCTCATTTGCTTTCTCTTAATGTGTAAATGCCAAAATGTAGGTCTGTCTTTTTTCAATGTATCCTCTAATGTCACATATTTAGACCTTAATGGTCGTTACACGGGGTGTACATCGGAGACTATAGTCGTGCACAGTGTTTCATAATGCTAGTTTTCTAAACTTCCTTAACAGTATGTAGCAAAAAGATTGACTTCTTCCCTCCTAAGATCGCCATCTAAGCTCAGGGAGACTTTCCGTCACTTTCTCGTACTATTCGACCCGACCAGAAACAGACCTCTCATCACGCCTCTTAATTATTTCGATATTGCCCTTTAAGCAAGTGCGGATCACGAACATTAGTGCTGTAGTCAAGAATGGGTCGCGTAAGTGTTCTGTATATGGTCTTCTTTCCAAACATTATCACAGTAAATTGAATTATTAACCATGCATTGTTTGTGGTTAATCCTGCAAATAATTTATATCATTGCATAATCTGTCTTCGTTACATCTGACCTTGTGTCCTCGTTCCATGTCTTCCCGTAACCTTACACCTGGATCTTTAACCTACGTCAGTCAGTTAAATAGCAGATCACTGGTAATGATTCGAAAATTACGGAATTTATATCCAATTCTTCCGCACTGACTTAGCTTCCTACACATTTAGAGCAATGTGCCATCCATCGCACCAAATGGAAACTCTTTACCTGTCAACTTGTAGCGTGCTATAATCACCCAACGACGAGACAGCATCATCAGCAATCAGTTCCAGGTTGCTGTCAACTGGTTTATGTACAAAGGGAACACGAGCACACATATCACACTCCCCTGTGGCATTCCTGACTTCAGCTTTGTCGACTGAAGTTGTGTATTCCTCAGAATACGCACCCCTCAGCACCTCTCCTCGAGCATCGGATTTTGTCACCTCACTTCAGCTGCAGTTACATCGGTCTGGCACGGAACTCCTTCAGTGCGAGGTCGCAAAAAGCGTTTACGGCATTCGACGGCTCAAATATTGACTACCATCCAACAGCCCCCCCCCCCCCCCATGAACCATGGACCTTGCAGTTGGTGGGGAGGCTTGCGTGCCTCAGCGATACAGATAGCCGTACCGTAGGTACAACCACAACGGAGGGGTATCTGTTGAGAGGCCAGACAAACATGTGGTTCCTGAAGAGGGGCAGCAGCCTTTTCAGTAGTTTCAAGGGCAACAGTCTGGATGATTGACTGATCTGGCCTTGCAACAATAACCAAAACGGCTTTGCTGTGCTGGTACTGCGAACGGCTGAAAGCAAGGGGAAACTACGGCCGTAATTTTTCCCGAGGGCATGCAGCTTTACTGTATGATTAAATGATGATGGCGTCCTCTTGGGTAAAATATTCCGGAGGTAAAATAGTCCCCCATTCGGATCTCCGGGCGGGGACTACTCAAGAGGATGTCGTTATCAGGAGAAAGAAAACTGGCGTTCTACGGATCGGAGCGTGCAATGTCAGATCCCTTGATCGGGCAGGTAGGTTAGAAAATTTAAAAAGGGAAATGGATAGGTTAAAGTTAGATATAGTGGGAATTAGTGAAGTTCGGTGGCAGGAGGAACAAGACTTCTGGTCAGGTGACTACAGGGTTATAAACACAAAGTCAAATAGGGGTAATGCAGGAGTAGGTTTAATAATGAATAGGAAAATAGGAATGCGGGTAAGCTACTACAAACAGCATAGTGAACGCATTATTGTGGCCAAGATAGATACGAAGCTCACACCTACTACAGTAGTACAAGTTTATATGCCAACTAGCTCTGCAGATGACGAAGAAATTGAAGAAATGTATGATGATATAAAAGAAATTATTCAGATAGTGAAGGGAGACGAAAATTTAATAGTCATGGGTGACTGGAATTCGAGTGTAGGAAAAGGGAGAGAAGGAAACGTAGTAGGTGAATATGGATTGGGGCTAAGAAATGAAAGAGGAAGCCGCCTGGTAGAATTTTGCACAGAGCACAACTTAATCATAGCTAAAACTTGGTTTAAGAATCATGATAGAAGGTTGTATACATGGAAGAACCCTGGAGATACTAAAATGTATCAGATAGATTATATAATGGTAAGACAGAGATTTAGGAACCAGGTTTTAAATTGTAAGACATTTCCAGGGGCAGATGTGGACTCTGACCACAATCTATTGGTGATGACCTTTAGATTAAAACTGAAGAAACTGCAAAAAGGTGGGAATTTCAGGAGATGGGACCTGGATAAACTGACTAAACCAGAGGTTGTACAGGGTTCCAGGGAGAGCATAAGGGAACAATTGACAGGAATGGGGGAAAGAAATACAGTAGAAGAAGAATGGGTAGCTTTGAGGGATGAAGTAGTGAAGGCAGCAGAGGATCAAGTAGGTAAAAAGACGAGGGCTAGTAGAAATCCTTGGGTAACAGAAGAAATATTGAATTTAATTGATGAAAGGAGAAAATATAAAAATGCAGTAAATGAAGCAGACAAAAAGGAATACAAACGTCTCAAAAATCAGATCGACAGGAAGTGCAGAATGGCTAAGCAGGGATGGCTAGAGGACAAATGTAAGAATGTAGAGGCTTATCTCACTAGGGGTAATATAGATACTGCCTACAGGAAAATTAAAGAGACCTTTGGAGATAAGAGAACCACTTGTATGAACATCAAGAGCTCAGATGGAAATCCAGTTCTAAGCAAAGAAGGGAAAGCAGAAAGGTGGAAGGAGTATATAGAGGGTCTATACAAGGGCGATGTACTTGAGGACAATATTATGGAAATGGAAGAGGATGTAGATGAAGATGAAATGGGAGATACGATACTGCGTGAAGAGTTTGACAGAGCACTGAAAGACCTGAGTCGAAACAAGGCCCCCGGAGTAGACAACATTCCATTAACTACTGACGGCCTTGGGAGAGCCAGTCCTGACAAAACTCTACCATCTGGTGAGCAAGATGTATGAAACAGGCGAAATACCCTCAGACTTCAAGAAGAATATAATCATTCCAATCCCAAAGAAAGCAGGTGTTGACAGATGTGAAAATTACCGAACAATCAGTTGAATAAGCCACAGCCGCAAAATACTAACACGAATTCTTTAGAGACGAATGGAAAAACTAGTAGAAGCTGACCTCGGGGAAGATCAGTTTGGATTCCGTAGAAATACTGGAACACGTGAGGCAATACTGACCTTACGACTTATCTTAGAAGAAAGATTAAGGAAAGGCAAACCTACGTTTCTAGCATTTGTAGACTTAGAGAAAGCTTTTGACAATGTTGACTGGAATACTCTCTTTCAAATTCTAAAGGTGGCAGGGGTAAAATACAGGGAGCGAAAGCCTATTTACAATTTGTACAGAAACCAGATGGCAGTTATAAGAGTCGAGGGGCATGAGAGGGAAGCAGCGGTTGGGAAGGGAGTGAGACAGGGTTGTAGCCTCTCCCCAATGTTATTCAATCTGTATATTGAGCAAGCAGTAAAGGAAACAAAAGAAAAATTTGGAGTAGGTATTAAAATCCATGGAGAAGAAATAAAAACTTTGAGGTTCGCCGATGACATTGTAATTCTGTCAGAGACAGCAAAGGACTTGGAAGAGCAGTTGAACGGAATGGATGGTGTCTTGAAGGGAGGATATAAGATGAACATCAACAAAAGGAAAACGAGGATAATGGAATGTAGTCGAATTAAGTCGGGTGATGCTGAGGGTATTAGATTAGAAAATGAGACACTTAAAGTAGTAAAGGAGTTTTGCAATTTGGGGAGCAAAATAACTGATGATGGTCGAAGTAGAGACGATATAAAACGTAGACTGGCAATGGCAAGGAAAGCGTTTCTGAAGAAGAGAAATTTGTTAACATCGAGTATAGAGTTAAGTGTCAGGAAGTCATTTCTGAAAGTATTTGTATGGAGTGTAGCCATGTATGGAAGTGAAACATGGACGGTAAATAGTTTGGACAAGAAGAGAATAGAAGCTTTTGAAATGTGGTGCTACAGAAGAATGCTGAAGATTAGATGGGTAGATCACATAACTAATGAGGAAGTATTGAATAGGATTGGGGAGAAGTTTGCGGCACAACTTGACCAGAAGAAGGAATCGGTTGGTAGGACATGTTCTGAGGCATCAGGGGATCACCAATTTAGTATTGGAAGGCAGCGTGGAGGGTAAAAATCGTATAGGGAGACCAAGAGAAGAATACACTAAGCAGATTCAGAAGGATGTAGGTTGCAGTAGGTACTGGGAGATGAAGAAGCTTGCACAGGATAGAGTAGCATGGAGAGCTGCATCAAACCAGTCTCAGGACTGAAGACAACAACAACAACAACATCCAACAGCAATATTGGCTGCTAATTGGAATTGGGGGCGGTATTGGAGGCATCCAGTGGTGAGCACAGCATGGCTCTATGGAGCGTATACGAACTGGGTAGTCGACGAGTAATTCACAACAGTGCTAGTGGTGCTAGTGGTGTTGGTACAAAGCAGAGCAATTGCGAATATAAACAAAGCAGACATTGGGTTATATCTATCGGTTGCCGAAGTTGAAATTTCGTCTGAAAGGAACCCCAGAAATTTCTCACAGTGAGAAAGGAGTGGTAGATAAAATATCAGCATTTCTGCAAGATGAGTTGGTGGAATGTTTGGTGTCGTATACGCTCGACTGTGTGGACAATGTGCCTCAGAAATACAATTATGACGATACGTATTTAACAGGCGAAAGTGATATTGAAACAGGTGTCGAGCCATATAGCCATCATCCTTATCGGGCAGGGAGACACAAATACCGTCTCCAGTAAAACGTACTAGGGAAAGGTGGGGTTAAGTGGCCATTCTAAGAGAAATTCAATTTTTATGAAACCATGGCTCTTAACGGAAGTTAGTGGCATATACACCTCGAATATACATACTGTAAGATATCACACCAAATATTTATAACAAAGGTAAGAGTATATTTTATAGGATATATAAACATTTTTCTGAATGTGGCCAATTTTCCCTACCACGCCTTTGCCACCATTCCCAAATAGATTGTTTAGTTTTAAGGAATGGGTAGGCTTAAAGTTTTTATTTCACCATTGATTATTATTAAGAGAACAGTAATATAAATGAGAAAGAAATGTGTTGCAAATACATTATTGGCACAAAAACATCAACAATCCCTAATGTAAATAGAGAAGTACCCGATTAATTATGGGTTACTTTTTCAATCTAATTCATTCACAATTTATTCACTCAGAAGCAATATTAAGTCATTTACAAAATTCGCTCTTGAAGTTGTCATCGTCCTCATCACATCCAGCTAATGGTTCATGAGCCCAGAGTTTACAGCTAGGACGTCTTATCCTCCTAGTCTTTGCCTGCCATTTCAGACGATGTGGCATTCTGTTGTGCTCTGCCAACCTGAATGCTAAACGTTGCAGGTCATTCACTGTAATTCCATGAAATTGCTTTTCTATTTCTAAAAAGTAATTAAGGATGTCTTGCTCTTGTTCTTCAGCGAACTCTGACCTTAAGTTGCCCATAACCTTTTTAATGCGAACTGCACTATTTTTTTCTAGAACTCTTCATTTTAGGGTATTACCTGGAATATTGATTTGTTTTGCTGCTGCTGAAAAAGACATGTTATCATTTCTTACTAGTTCAATTACCTTTTGCATCGCAACAGCATCCCACGTTTGTTGCCCTGTTTTCTGGATGTACACACATCAAAAAAGTTTTCCATCACCCCTGTTCCCAGAACTCCTGAATGTGGGTGTTGTATCACACAGTCCCTTTGAATGTTCATTGTCACTAAACCCCCACAAAGACGTAAACAACCATGCATGGGCAGCGCCTATTAGACGGATGGGGTCGGATAACCGATCAGTTCCACTCATTCCACCAAGTAGGAGGTACACGGCTGTAGTTCAACCAATCCTAGACGGTCAATACCGCGGTTGTTACTTTGTACCAGGAAGGACTCTCAACAAGGGAAGTGTCCAGGCGTCTCGGAGTGAACCAAAGAGATGTTGTTCGGACATGGAGGAGATATAGAGAGACAGGAACTGTCTATGACATACGTCGCTCAGGCCGCCCAAGGGCTACTATTGCAGTGGATGACCGCTACCTACGGATTATGGCTCGAAGGAACCCTGACAGCAACGCCACCATGTTGAATAATGCTTTTCGTGCAGACACAAGACGTCATGTTACTACTCAAACTGTGCACAGTAGGCTGCATGATGCGCAACTTCATTCCCGACGTCCATGGCGAGGTCCATCTTTGTAATCACGACACAACGCAGCACGGCACAGATGGGCCCAAAAACATGCCGAATGGACCGCTCAGGATGGCATAAAGTCTCTTCACCGATGAGTGTCGATTATGCCCTCAACCAGACAATCGTCGGAGACGTGTTTGGAGGCAACCCGGTCAGGCTGAACGCCTTACACACACTGTCCAGCGAGTGCAGCAAGGTGGAGATTCCCTGCTGTTTTGGGGTGGCATTATGTGTGGCCGACGTACGCCGCTGGTGGTCATGGAAGGCGCCGTAACGGCAGTACGAAGAGTGAATGCCATCCGCCGACCGATAGAGCAACCATATCGGCAGCATACTGGCGTGGCATTCGTGTTCATGGACGACAACTCGCGCCCCCATCGTGCCCCTCTTGTGAATGACTTCCTTCAGGATAACGACATCGCTCGACGAGAGTGGCCAGCACATTCTCCAGACATGAACCCTATCGAACATGCCTGGGATGGATTGAAAAGGGCAGTTTATGGACGACGTGACCCACCAACCACTCTGAGGGATGTACGCTAAATCGCCGTTGAGGAGTGGGACAATCTGGACCAATAGTACATTGATGAACTTGTGGATTGTGTGCCACCACGAATACAGGAATGCATCAATGCAAGAGGACGTGCTGCTGTGTCGTAGAGGCAATCTGGACCACCACCTCTGATGGTCTCGCTGTATGTTGGTACAACATGCAATGTGTGGTTTTTATGAACAATGAAAAGGGTGGAAATGATGTTTATGTTGGTGTCCAATTTTCTGTACAGGTTCCGGAACTCTCGGAACCGAGGTGATGCAAAAGGTTTTTTGGTATGTGTATTTTTATCGCATCTTGAAGGTCTTGCAAACCCTTGCAGAAGAGCAAGATAACAGATATTTGTTTTGTGGATTAAAGGATTTCTAATGTTTTAATTTCAATTGTTATGCATGGAATTAGTTAATTCTAATTGGGGCAAACAGACTGAAAAAAATTGTCGTGAATGGTGGCCATGTGTCGGGAAAAGTGGCCACCTTTTCCCGACATGTAGTGTGGGCAACCGAAGGTAACGACAGTGACTTACATTCGTAAGCCAGAAGGCATTTCGTGAACTGTAATAGCGCAAAAACCTACTGCTCTACATAAAAGTGAACAACTGAAGTTATATGATTGACTTCTCTTACATTAAACGATCGAGAAACCGAAATGTTTTGGCAGAAAAACAACGGAGGAAGCTCCCTTGTCAACCCCACTGACAACACTAATGTTGTCGATAACAACTAGTTTGGTCGCTCCTCGGTAGGAAACAGCACTGTTGAACACATCAAATAAATAATGACCACTTTTCCCTACCTGGTCACTTTACCCTTCTTTCCCCTAAAGGGCAATCTTTATCGAAGGAGCGGGTGTTAAACATAATTACGTATGTGGCAGATCACCCGTAGCACATTAAAAACATTTATGAACAGAATTAGGATAAGCCCGCAGCAATATAACCGTGTAGTGCATAAGAAAAAATACGGATATTCAAGGGAGGACAAGGCGCACTTGTTACACAAACTTGTGTTCGCGCATTTCAAGGACTCTGGATACTATAAACAGGATGCACATGATAGTGGCCTACGGCGTTATGCACATCAGATTTCACGCGACATAGATTACAGTGCTTTCGATGGAAGTATTGGATGGTTCCGTATCTTTAAACAGTGCCACAGAGTTGGAAGCCTCATTCTGCCAACGGCCTTGTCAAAGAGGGCGGAGAAGTGGATAGAGGTTCAGGGCACTCTCTTGTCCTAGGGGTGGGAAATTGCCCCTAAAGGCGGAAGAATCAGCTATGATCAACGACATGAGGATGCAGAAGGCAATGGAAACCACTGCATTAAAGACACGTAACATGTATCCACAGGACATGCGGCCTGTAATTGAAGAAGTGTCATGGTGATCTCTCTATTGGCAAAAGATTCCGGAATAGTCCCCCATTCGGAACAATAAACGAAAGGATAACGTTCTACGAGTCGGGGCGTGGAATGTCAGAAGCTTGAACGTGGTAGGGAAACTAGAAAATCTGAAAAGGGAAATGCAAAGGCTCAATCTAGATATAGTAGGGATCAGTGAAGTGAAGTGGAAGGAAGACAAGGATTTCTGGTCAGATGAGTATCGGGTAACATCAACAGCAGCAGAAAATGGTATAACAGGTGTAGGATTCGTTATGAATAGGAAGGTATGGCAGAGGATGTGTTACTGTGAACAGTTCAGTGACCGGGTTGTTCTAATCAGAATTGACAGCAGACCAACACCGACAACGATAGTTCAGGTATACATGCCGACGTCGCAAGCTGAAGATGAACAGATAGAGAAAGTGTATGGGGATATTGAAAGGGTAATGCAGTATGTAAAGGGGGACGAAAATCTAATAGTCATGGGCGACTGGAATGCAGTTGTAGGGGAAGGAGTAGAAGAAAAGGTTACAGGAGAATATGGGCATGGGACAAGGAATGAAAGAGGAGAAAGACTAATTGAGTTCTGTAACAAGTTTCAGCTAGTAATAGCGAATACCCTGTTCAAGAATGACAAGAGGAGGAGGTATACTTGGAAAAGGGAGATACGGGAAGATTTCAATTAGATTACATCGTGGTCAGACAGAGATTCCGAAATCAGATACTGGCTTGTAAGGCGTACCCAGGAGCAGATATAGACTCAGATCACAATATAGTAGTGATGAAGAGTAGGCTGAAGTTCATAACATTAGTCAGGAAGAATCAATACGCAAAGAAGTGGGATACGGAAGTACTAAGGAATGACGAGATACGTTTGAAGTTCTCTAACGCTATAGATACAGTAATAAGGAATAGCGCAGTACGCAGTACAGTTGAAGAGGAATGGACATCTCTAAAAAGGGCCATCACAGAAGTTGGGAAGGAAAACATAGGTACAAAGAAGGTAGCTGCGAAGAAACTATGGGTAACAGAAGAAATACTTCAGTTGATTGATGAAAGGAGGAAGTACAAACATGTTCTGGGAAAATCAGGAATACAGAAATACAAGTCGCTGAGGGATGAAATAAATTGGAAGTGCAGGGCAGCTAAGACGAAATGGCTGCAGGAAAAATGTGAAGACATCGAAAAAGATATGATTGTCGGAAGGACAGACTCAGCATACAGGAAAGTCAAAACAACCTTTGGTGACATTAAAAGCAACGGTGGTAACATTAAGAGTGCAACGGGAATTCCACTGTTAAATGCAGAGGAGAGAGCAGATAGGTGGAAAGAATACATTGAAAGCCTCTATGAGGGTAAAGATTTGTCTGATGTGATAGAAGAAGTAACAGGAGTCGATTTAGAAGAGATAGGGGATCCAGTATTAGAATCGGAATTTAAAAGAGCTTTGAAGGACTTACGGTCAAATAAGGCAGAAAGGATAGATAACATTCCATCAGAATTTCTAAAATCATTGGGGGAAGTGGCAACAAAACGACTATTCACGCTGGTGTGTAGAATATATGAGTCTGGCGATATACCATCTGACTTTCGGAATTCCGAAGACGGCAAGAGCTGACAAGTGCGAGAATTATCGCACAATCAGCTTAACAGCGCATGCATCGAAGCTGCTTACAAGAATAATATACACAAAGATGGAAAAGAAAATTGAGAATGCGCTGGGTGACGATCAGCTTGGCTTTAGGAAAAGTAAAGGGACGATAGAGGCAATTCTGACGTTACGGCTAATAACGGAAGCAAGGCTAAAGAAAAATCTAGACACTTTCATAGGATTTGTCGACCTTGAAAAAGCGTTCGACAATATAAAATGGGGCAAGCTGTTCGAGATTCTGAAGAAAGTAGGGATAAGCTATAGGGAGAGACGGGTCATATACAATATGTACAACAACCAAGAGGCAATAATAAGAGTGGACGATCAAGAACGAAGTGCTCGTATAAGAAGGGTGTAAGACAAGGATGTAGCCTTTCGCCCCTACTCTTCAATCTGTACATCGAGGAAGCAATGATGGAAATAAAAGAAAGGTTCAGGAGTGGAATTAAAATACAAGGTGAAAGGATATCAATGATACGATTCGCTGATGACATTGCTATCCTGAGTGAAAGTGAAGAAGAATTAAATGATCTGCTGAACGGAATGAACAGTCTAATGAGTACACAGTATAGTTTGAGAGTAAATCGGAGAAAGACGAAGGTAATGAGAACTAGTAGAAATGAGAACAGTGAGAAACTTAACATCAGGATTGATGGTCACTAAGTCAAAGAAGTTAAGGAATTCTGCTACCTAGGCAGTAAAATAACCAATGACGGACGGAGCAAGGAGGACATCAAAAGCAGACTCGCTATGGCAAAAAAGGCATTTCTGGCCAAGAGAAGTCTACTAATATCAAATACCGGCCTTAATTTGAGGAAGAAATTTCTGAGGATGTACGTCTGGAGTACAGCATTGTATGGTAGTGAAAGATGGACTGTGGGAAATCCGGAGCAGAAGAGAATCGAAGCATTTGACATGTGGTGATATAGACGAATGTTGAAAATTAGGTGGACTGATAAGGTAAGGATTGAGGAGGTTCTACGCAGAATCTGAGAGGAAAGGAATATGTGGAAAACACTGATAAGGAGAAGGATGATAGGACATCTGCTAAGACATGAGGGAATGACTTCCATGGTACTAGAGGGAGCCGTAGAGGGCAAAAACTGTAGAGGAAGACAGAGATTGGAATACGTCAAGCAAATAATTGAGGACGTAAGTTGCAAGTGCTACTCTGGGATGAAGAGGTTAGCACAGGAAAGGAATTCGTGGCGGGCCGCATCGAACCAGTCAGTAGACTGATGACAAAAAAAAAAAAAAGAAAAACAGAGTTGGAAGAAGTACGACAACGAAACTTGAAACAACACGCCTACTTGCCAATGCTTAGCAAACTGCGGAATCGGTGCGAAAATTTGCAGCTGAGATAAGCATACTTATCCCACCGTTCAGTAAGGAATTTGTTTTCAGCTCAGACCAATAGGGATTTGAGGAGGAAATGCGGAAATGCATTTGAAAGGAACCATGCAAATTAAAGGTAACGAGGGTGTTGTATCAAGATCAACTAGCATCAATACCTTAACGCATTCGTATACAACGATTTCGACTAATATTCTGGGTGAAAATTTGTCTAGAGAGTTATTTATTATGTTGCGAGAACTTAGAGGTGCTGTGCCCCCTTCCATTCTTTCTCGTGTGCGTGATCTTGCAAGGGCAGTAGGGAATATTTACGTCACTACAAGCATGAGTCGGCAAATAGGCATAAGAGAACTACATCTACGGTACGAGCACTGCATTTGGCCAATTGTTTGTCAAAATAACTTGCTTTTGCTTGATTACTGGACTGTGCAGGAAAATCGTACTCCTTTGGAACAAACTATTCCTCCTGAAAAGTGAGTGACATTGCAGTTCATACCATCTGGAAACACTGTACAAATTCACCGTCTGGATGACTATTTTTTCCGTACATATAAAACATATATCGCACTATCTTCAGATACGTCTTAAAGACCAGTTTCACAATAAGCTCCACTACAGGTTGTTTCGCATTCGGTTGCATGCCATCAAATCCATCAGTTCTCATCATCCAGTTACCCCAATATGATTCTACAGCATAAGCAGTCTTTAAGAGTGGATACGTAGCTGAACGTCCTGCAGGATTTGTGGCTCCCAATGAGTTCGTCTTCGATCTTGATGGTGAGGATCTTTGTGGTCACTGTGGAGCTCTGTTTTTCATTCTGTGCTCAGGGAGCAAGGTAATGGTTTGTTTTCAACATTTCTTGCATGTCGACGATATCCATTTTGTGAAGGGTAATACGTACGTCCCACAGAAGGTTCTCTCTGCACCAACTGTACCCTCATTTTCTGTCGCCTTTTTGAAGAACATGGTGAGCCATCAGCTGCTAAAATTTTTCCTGTCATAATTGTTAACACAACACTTCCGAAAGAGCCTTAGAAAAGACAGAACTTACGACTCGCACCCAAGGAGTTCCTCACGTAACACTGGGTACACTCATTCATAACGTGAGACGTAGCCTGAATCTTTCTCCATTGCCTGTCGAACCGACAATGGTATATTTTGCATATTATCTATCATCATAGTGGGTTTAAGAAAGATGTCGTTTGTTTTAGTAATAAAGAAACCTGACGTAAAGTAATCTCATTTTGTGAGAACATGCAGTAACTAGAATATAAATTTCAGTATTAACTCTGGCGCTGAAAAGAAGCTGCATCTCTGTTTAACTTTCGGTACAGAACATATGTCACCTGTTTTCTTAGTAGACGAAGTTGCAAACGTTTAGGGTGAATAATATAAGGCTGAAGAGTGAGCATTGTATTCAAAATATATGATAATCAACATTTTGGTCTTATTCAGGGTGCAGGCCCGGTGAGACAAAGATGGAGGACTGCAACGTATGTACATGTCTCTCTTCCCGTATCTGGGCATGTACCAACTTGAAATGCCACGACAAAAGAGGTTTGTTCATTTATGTACTATCTTATTAGCTGGCTTTGTCTGGTATAAAACCAGTGTTTTTTGTATCCACCTTTTTTCAAAGCACAGAATTCGAATTATAAACCTTGTGCAGTTTCACTACAATACTAATTTATCACAAATACTGATTTGTACACTCTTCATATTCTCCACAGGAACAAAAACAAACTCTTCGGACAATAGTAACAGATTTTATATTGAAACCTTTTTGTTTCCCTAAACTGAATTTTCACGTATTAGAAGTTGGTTATAGCGTAACATAATACAGGGCTATTACAAATGATTGAAGCGATTTCATAAATTCACTATAGCTCCGTTCATTGACATATGGTCACGACACACTACAGATACGTAGAAAAACTCATAAAGTTTTGTTCGGCTGAAGCCGCACTTCAGGTTTCTGCCGTCAGAGCGCTCGAGAGCGCAGTGAGACAAAATAGCGACAGGAGCCGAGAAAGCGTATGTCGTGCTTGAAATGCACTCACATCAGTCAGTCATAACAGTGCAACGACACTTCAGGACAAAGTTCAACAAAGATCCACCAACTGCTAACTCCATTCGGCGATGGTATGCGCAGTTTAAAGCTTCTGGATGCCTCTGTAAGGGGAAATCAACGGGTCGGCCTGCAGTGAGCGAAGAAACGGTTGAACGCGTGCGGGCAAGTTTCACGCGTAGCCCGCGGAAGTCGACGAATAAAGCAAGCAGGGAGCTAAACGTACCACAGCCGACGGTTTGGAAAATCTTACGGAAAAGGCTAAAGCAGAAGCCTTACCGTTTACAATTGCCACAATCCCTGACACCCGATGACAAAGTCAAACGCTTTGAATTTTCGGCGCGGTTGCAACAGCTCATGGAAGAGGATGCGTTCAGTGTGAAACTTGTTTTCAGTGATGAAGCAACATTTTTTCTTAATGGTGAAGTGAACAGACACAATGTGCGAATCTGGGCGGTAGAGAATCCTCACGCATTCGTGCAGCAAATTCGCAATTCACCAAAAGATACGTGTTTTGTGCAATCTCACGGTTTAAAGTTTACGGCCCCTTTTTCTTCTGCGAAAAAAACGTTACAGGACACGTGTATCTGGACATGCTGGAAAATTGGCTCATGCCACAACTGGAGACCGACAGCGCCGACTTCATCTTTCAACAGGATGGTGCTCCACCGCACTTCCATCATGATGTTCGGCATTTCTTAAACAGGAGATTGGAAAACCGATGGATCGGTCGTGGTGGAGATCATGATCAGCAATTCATGTCATGGCCTCCACGCTCTCCCGACTTAACCCCATGCGATTTCTTTCTGTGGGGTTATGTGAAAGATTCAGTGTTTAAACCTACTCTACCGAGAAACGTGCCAGAACTGCGAGCTCGCATCAACGATGCTTTCGAACTCTTTGATGGGGACATGCTGCGCCGAGTGTGGGAGGAACTTGATTATCGGCTTGATGTCTGCCGAATCACTAAAGGGGCACATATCGAACATTTGTGAATGCCTAAAAAAACTTTTTGAGTTTTTGTATGTGTGTGCAAAGCATTGTGAAAATATCTCAAATAATAAAGTTATTGTAGAGCTGTGAAATCGCTTCAATCATCTGTAATAACCCTGTATATACTTTCATCTGGAACTTTCCATTGTTTTAAGTTTCGTCTTTCTTTCCGTACCGGTCACTTAACACACAAGGTCGTTACAATTAAAGTCTCGCTACTTGAGAGGTCTCCCATGGAAAACGAGTGATCGTAGGACAATGACTCTTTCTGGACACACGTTTAAGGACATGCGGAAGAGAAGTAACGAGAAAACCATTGAAAGAGACACATTTTCCATTTCCACAGAAGAGTGTAGCACTTGTTAACTGCGTAACATGTTTACGTTACAGGTTACAAACGTTGCTCAATGTGACGACCGTCTGCATCTACGACAGTCTGGAGCGGTACCAGTGATTGATGTGCTGCTGCTACGAGTAGAAGCGTCTCATGTGCGATGTTGGTTACCTCCATTGTTATGTTCATCTTTAACCCCAAACTACGTCAGTCTCCCGTTGATAAACCCTTTTATTCATGTAGCCCGACAGCCAGAAACGACACGGGTTCAAATCTGGCCATCTCTCCCAAGGGCAGTTCCCATAGCACCAGTTAATTCGAACTTCCGAATCATGTTCTTCAACCCCTGTGCGGGAAAAGGACCTCACGGTATTCCTTTAATGCGTCGATACTCGTAAAGGACAGCAGCACTGTTTTAACAAAACAGCTTTACGAATAAAGCCCTGATCACCTTGTCCAGACCCGTGTTGACTGTCTGCAACTGTAATGCACACTGATGCCTATGTTTCAACCCTATGTCGCCGCACCAGTACCGGCGCCTAACATCAAGTCATGACACTAACAGCAATAACAACGCAAATCCTGCAGGGAACAGTGTGAACATCATTTCCTTGAAGTCAGGTACTTATAAATTATTCATAATGTTGGCAACATTTATTCCCAGTGAGATTGTCCGTTTTGTGGGGGACACCCTTCATGAGATAATTCAACGAAGTTTGATATGAGGACATTGTACCGCTTGGTTTCTGACAGTGTTTTGAAAGTGCAGCTCAGTGCAGCTTACCTTAGTTAGTATTCGCCGTGCAAGACGCACTTGTAACACCTCAACAACGCCCAGCGGGTCACTTGCAGGAGATCCTGCGCTTCATTTCCACGGCAGACGAACTCAGCAGTTTCTGACATCGCACTTGGTGTCCGTTGCCCGAAACTACACGTCAGCAGAAATCAATACGTGGAAATAAATAAACATTTAGAAAACCTTCCTGCTGAATAAATGGCCATCCAGGCGTACGGAATTTCGCTTGTCACCTCATCAGATACCAACAACGGCATGATGGACAAGCCAAAGGAAAAGCCAAGGAAAAGGCGGAGTTAATGACCAGCAGACGGGAAGCGGCTTTCACGCCGGATGTACATGCAACACATCCAGTACTTGTCTGCGAAGCCACACGCCTCTCACTCAACAAGTGCAAGGCCAGGTCGGAAGTATTACACACATGACATTACGTAAGTTATTAAGCGAGCCATGTAATACAGAAGTTCTGCTCCAGCTGGCATTCAAAATTGTCTTCTTAAGAACTTTTCGGCTGAAGTAACAGAACTCGTATCACGATTGCCATCACAAACACTTCCCTGTCTTTTGGCGGCTGCCAGAGTTGCAGCTGTCCTGGAAGCCAGAAGGTTACTACTGGTCCACGCAAAATATCCTGATGTTCTGGAGGCCAGGAAAAAGCTACTGTCCCCCACAAAGGCCCTGATTTTCTGCAGACCAGGGACAGATAATGTCCTCCACTAAAGCTCCTGCTTGTCGGAAAGCCAGAGAAAGACTATTGCCCCCATAGAAGTTCCTGATGTTCTGAAAGCCAGGAAAATGTCACTGTCCCCTACAAGGAATCCCGAACATGCAGGTGCTATTACGTATTATGTGTTTATCGTCCAGCACTCCAAATCATTTGGGCAAGTCCCATAGTGCGTAGAAATGATTATATTTTATCTTACGGAGCCGCTGTTCGTTTCTCTTACGTGAATTATGTCTTTCACTTTGTCTAAGTGTCTAGAATTGCTGTTCAGACGTCCTATAATTATTCTGAAAATGGTCAGAATACATGTTAAATGTGCTCTATTTTCCTCATTTGTGAACTAGAAAGGAAGCATATAACATGTTCTTTGCTGCTGAGCACCTACCAGTTGCAAAATATCAAATGCATTAGTACCTGGGCCTGGGCATATTTGCACGACCATCTCCCGACCTTCACAGCTGAATAGTCAGCGTGGGTGGTTGCCATGCAGAGGATCCGGGTTCGACGGGGTCCACTGACCCTCGTGATGCCAATTGAGGAGCTACTTCATTGAGAGGTAGCGGCTCTAAGGTCTGGAAAATCGTCACAATATCTGGGAGAGCAGTGTACCGACCACATGCCCCTCCATACCACATCCCCACCACACCGTATGACAGAGGATGACACTGTGGCCAGTCGATATCCCTTGAGCCTTCATTACCCGGACAAGGAGTTGAGTACGCCTATGAGATCAGGTAGCAGCTTCTTGATCAGCTTCACGTTGCTCAGGTGGCAGGCGTAGAAATTCACAGTCAACACCCATAAATGCAGAATTTCAGCTACCGAAAACCCTAGAACTGTCGTGGAACTCCTACTGCATGACGAGGAAGTCACGGCGTCGTGTGGAGTTTCCACATCAATCGTGATCGGACCCTTTTTCTTGGAGGAAACGTGCGGTGTTGGTTTTCAGACTGTCAGCATGGCGGTTGAGAGGTACGCCGGTATGTTACAGAATCGCATCATCCCTAGCGTGGATGATTCAACACCTGCAGGAAGGTATTGCATGGAGGCTGAATTATAAATATTAATGAATAAATGCAATAATTTTAGTAGCTGTGTGACCGGTTACGAAGGACTTTTGGGTCACCCTGCATTACATTTCGTGGCAATTTCATGGTTGTTCCATGTCCTTTTCCGTGGTGTTGCTCTTTCAATGGCCACCAGTGTAGTTACCAAGAGGTTCACCCAATGAATAGCTGTTCTTTTCCAGTCTTGCAGTATAATATCAGTTGTACGGAAAGTTTTGTTCCAATGGTGCACGGTGCTTGCTGATACAGGTGCCACGATAAACCAGCCACAACACGCTTCGGCAGAACCGTCTCATGAGACTTACTGACGTCGCACACACCCCAGCCTCGCAATACCCATCTCCAGCATATCTGCGTCTCTTGTAGTGCACAAATGACAAGGCCTTACGAATCATAATCAGTGCTCCGCGACACAGTTGCGCCGTAGTCGTGAGAAATGAATCCTGTCTTAAACCCCACACGGTGATGCCAAGAAACTCATCGCACAACTGTACCCCGAGTCTCCAAAACGTAAGATCAAAAACGTAGGAGGAACCATAACCGGCTAAAAGCGCTTTTCTTAGGCGAATCACAGCTCCTATGGCAAGTTCAGACAGTGTGCACCAGCAAATGCGACTACCTGTGTCAGCTAGGATTAGGCTCCCAAACATCTGGCTTCAACAGGGAAGATGATAAAGCTCACACGAAACACACGGATAAGGTCCAGTTTTTTTAGGACGATTTTTATAACAAAATTTCACGTGTCTCTGATCTATGATGACTTCGTCATGTTACAGGAACGCAGGTGGCGCAGAAGAAACTGCCTCAGTTGGTGCAGAAGAAACCACCGCCGACTGAAGACGGTAATCACTCATTTTCTAAATCTTGCACCTCTGCATGAACTGTCACAGCCAGCAAGCACAATGCTCCTGTTGTCCTAATTACTGTCTAGAGTACTGATTAGAGATTGTTTCGACCTTTGCCCTAGGCCCTGTCCTTAACAAACTCTTTACCTGCTATTTTCTGGCTGGATCCAATGTTGTAGTCGTACAGCCAGCCACATCTCTGTCTCGCCCACAGAACAGGCAATACAGTGAGAACGTGGCGCACAAATGGCTGGCGGCTGTCCCCTACGAATGAACTCCCTGCAATGTCAATTCCGAAACAATTTTGATCGAAGCAGAGATGGGATTACACACTGAAGAAATTCCATGGCACTGGAAAGTGAAACTACAGAATTACACATTTAATTTTAATCAATAAGATTACCAACTGAGTTGACAAAAGCCATAGGATAGCGATAAGCACATATACAGATGGCGGTAGTATAGCGCACTACAGGTAGAAAAGGGCAGTGCATAGGCGAACCTATGATTTGTACTCAGGTGATTCATGCGGAAAACTTTGCGAGTCGTTTGTGGCCCCACGACGGGAATTAACAGACACTAAACGTGGGCTGGTACAGTAGTTGGAGCTAGATGCATGCGTCAAGAGAGCACTGGAAATACCAAAATTCAGGAATTACCTCTCATCACGGGCCGACGATCTTCACTTACCGACCGAAAGCATCGGCGTTTGCGTCTAGTTGTCAGTGCTAGAAGACATGCAACACTGCATGAAATAGCAACAGGAATCAATAGGGGACGTACGACGAACTGATCCGTTAGGACCATGCGGTGAAATTTGGGTTGATGGGCTTTGGCAGCAGAAGACCGACGCGAGTGCCTTTGCCAGCATCACGACATCACCTGCAGCACCTCTCCTGGGCTAGTAAACATGTCAGTTGCACCCTGGGCGACTAGAAAACCGTGGCCTGGTCAGATGAGTCCTGATTTCAGTTGGCAAGAGCTGATGGTATTGTTCAAGTGTGGCGCAGACAGCCATGGGCATACCAGGTATGTTGTCAACAAGGGACTGTGCAAGCTAGTGGTGTCTCCATAATACGAGGGCAGTTCAATAAGTAATGCAACACATTTTTTTTCTCGGCCAATTTTGGTTGAAAAAACCGGAAATTTCTTGTGGAATATTTTCAAACATTCCCGCTTCGTCTCGTATAGTTTCATTGACTTCCGACAGGTGGCAGCGCTGTACGGAGCTGTTAAAATGGCGTCTGTAACGGATGTGCGTTGCAAACAACGGGCAGTGATCGAGTTTCTTTTGGCGGAAAACCAGGGCATCTCAGATATTCATAGGCGCTTGCAGAATGTCTACGGCGATCTGGCAGTGGACAAAAGCACGGTGAGTCGTTGGGCAAAGCGTGTGTCATCATCGCCGCAAGGTCAAGCAAGACTGTCTGATCTCCCGCGTGCGGGCCGGCCGTGCACAGCTGTGACTCCTGCAATGGCGGAGCGTGCGAACACACTCGTTCGAGATGATCGACGGATCACCATCATACAACTCAGTGCTCAACTTGACATCTCTGTTGGTAGTGCTGTCACAATTGTTCACCAGTTGGGATATTCAAAGGTTTGTTCCCGCTGGGTCCCTCGTTGTCTAACCGAACACCATAAAGAGCAAAGGAGAACCATCTGTGCGGAATTGCTTGCTCGTCATGTGGCTGAGGGTGACAATTTCTTGTCAGAGATCGTTACAGGCGATGAAACATGGGTTCATCACTTCGAACCTGAAACAAAACGGCAATCAATGGAGTGGCGCCACACCCACTCCCCTACCAAGAAAAAGTTTAAAGCCATACCCTCAGCCGGTAAAGTCATGCTTACAGTCTTCTAGGACGCTGAAGGGGTTATTCTGTTCGATGTCCTTCCCCATGGTCAAACGATCAACTGTGAAGTGTATTGTGCTGCTCTTCAGAAATTGAAGAAACGACTTCAGCGTGTTCGTAGGCACAAAAATCTGAACGAACTTCTCCTTCTTCATGACAACGCAAGACCTCACACAAGTCTTCGCACCCGAGAGGAGCTCACAAAACTTCAGTGGACTGTTCTTCCTCATGCACCCTACAGCCCCGATCTCGCACCGTCGGATTTCCATATGTTTGGCCCAATGAAGGACGCAATCCGTGGGAGGCACTATGCGGATGATGAAGAAGTTATTGATGCAGTACGACGTTGGCTCCGACATCGACCAGTGGAATGGTACCGTGCAGGCATACAGGCCCTCATTTCAAGGTGGCGTAAGGCCGTAGCATTGAATGGAGATTACGTTGAAAAATAGTGTTGTGTAGCTAAACGATTGGGGAATAACCTGGTGTATTTCAATGCTGAATAAAACAACCCCTGTTTCAGAAAAAAAATGTGTTGCGTTACTTATTGAACTGCCCTCGTACGTGGGTTGCGTTTGCATGGAACTGACAGGATCCTCGGTTATGTTCGACTACTTCGAGACGATTTGCAGGCATTCATGGACTTCATGCTCACAAACACCGATGGAATTTTTATGGATGTCGATGCGCCATGTCACCGGGCCACAATTGTACGCGATTAGTTTGAAGTACATTCTGGACAATTAGAGTGAATGATTTGGCTACCCAGATCGCCTGACGTGAATCACATCGAGCATTTATGGGACGTAATCGAGAGGTCAGTTCGTGCTCAGATTCCTGCACTGGCACCAGTTTCGCAATTGTGGACGGCTACAGATGACTATGGATGGTTGAATATTTCTGCAGGAGATTTCCAACGGCTTGTTGAGTACTGCCGCGTCGAGTTGCTGCAGTAAACCATGTGAAAGAGGGTCCGAAACGATATTAGGAGGTATCCCAGACTATTGTCACCTCAGTGTATAATGGTAACTCTGCCTGAAGATGATTAGTTTTTTTTTTCTCTCGGACAGTGAAGATGTTACAATGAGCTGCCTACGAACTACAGCCGGCCGCGGTGGCCGAGCGGTTCTAGGCGTTACAGTCTGGAACCGCGAGACCGCTACGATCGCAGGTTGATTCGAACCTGCATGGATGTGTATGAAGTCCTTAGGTTAGTTAGATTTAAGTAGTTCTAAGTTCTAGGGGACTGATGACCTTAGAAGTTAAGTCCCATATTGCTCAGAGCCATTTGAACCATTTTTTTACGAACTACACAAAATATGTCTGCTATATAATATTTCGAAATAAATACAAAAACAAAAGCCATGGCTTTCTGTGGAAAACACCCAGTGAGAACAAAAATAGTAATAGAAAACGAGATCATAGAGCAAGTAAATAGACTTAATTTTTTTTGACGACGCCAACTTACATAGGAACCTGGATAAAAAAGAAGAAATTAAGAAGTTTAGTTACGTAAACGGTATCATTCGAGGAGCTCTCCAAAATAAGGAACAGAAACTTATCCTAAAATTTCATAACATCGCTCTAAGGCAGCGAGAAATAAAAAAGATAAAATAAGACTATAGGGCAACAAAAGGAAATTCCTTAGGAGCATAGCAGGATACACTAAGTTTGGTTATAAAAGAAATGTGGTTGTTGGGATGGAGTTGAAAATAATTGACATAAACGAAAATATGGAAGAAAATAATTAAGAACAGATATCCCATCTCTTGCGGTCAGCCTCCATAGCTGAGCGATGCGGACGTTCGGCTGTTTTGCAGGGGGCCCTAGTTCGATTCCAGGCTTTGCAAAACATTTTCCCTTTGTGGAAGCAGTGATACGGGGTGCCCTAAATCTTGTGATGCCAACTGAAGAACTACTCGAATGAGAATTAGATCTTCCGATGTCAAGAAAGCCTACAGCTGACGGGAGGGCTGTGTGCTGATCCCATATCCCATGGCTCTCCATAACGCATCCAATTGACTCCATTGGCAGAGCGTGACACGGAGCTGAGTCGGCCCCAGTTCGCCCTTCTGCACCAGAGCTCTGCTTTGCTTTGCATCTGTTGTGAATGAAGGAGTCAAGATTACCATTACATTTTTTGAAATATATCTTGTAAAGTAAAAGACTCACTGGAAGACCAGAAAAAAGGCGGACCAATTGAAACCAACCCTTTCACTGAAGTGAATGGGGAACTAACATGCCCTCCATGTCAGGGTGCAGGTGTAGGTGTTCTTCATTCAAAACAATGAAATAAATAAATAATTCAAAAATCAAAATAAAATCAAGAGAACAAGCAAAAGGACCTGATCGAAATTCTGATAGATTTTCCACTGAAATAGGTTGCTTATACTTGTCGAAAATCATGTAGCGAATAAAATCCTGTGACCGGAGAAATGTGCAGATCATTCTTGTTTCGAAAAAGGGAGGAGAAACGAATGCACTGAATGACAGGATCTATTTCTGACTTCCGTCTGTTACAGTACCCTAGACATAACATTACACTCGAAGTTATTGAAGAAAATAGCATCCTATCAAGGATGGAAAATATTTTGGAAGAAAAACCATATGTGTGAAACACGACTTGCTTTATACGCAAGTGATATGTAGAATACTGTAGATACGGGTTGCACAAGTAGATTCTGTCTCCCTGAATTTAAGTGAGAACTGCGATGCTGTACGACATAGGTAACGAGTGAGTAAGATAAGGGCATACGGTGGATCCAACAATCGTAAGAAAAGGCAGGAAGCCTTGGACAATGTTTCCATTGCAAGTGCTGATTTTGAGTTCTCACTGAACATGTATAGATGCAACATGATGTGTTTAACACACATAAATCAAATAGTGACCTATTATAACAGGGCCGGCTACGGCGTGCAAAATTGCGGGCGAGCACGGTGTTCTTGACAGGTGTTGGCCGGGCTTCGACCTGTCTCGGTTTTTCTCGGTCCATCCTGGAATTACTTGGTACAGCGCGACATTCTATTTAGTACTGCGGTACGGCAGTTTTCGGTGGGCACTACATTCTTCAGCACGGGCGAAATAGTGGTGTCAGCGCTATTTACCCTTAGCTGTTTGTTCGTGGTATAAGGAAAGTTCAGAGGCCCAGTGGGTGTTTGCGCAAAAAGATGCTGTCTATTGATCGTCACAAGCCTTTAAAAATGAATGAGAACTGAGGGAGGATTCTCACTGTCTATTATGCAGTCGCCTGATCTACAGGTACCAGAAATTTGCTATTGACCGAAATACAATACTGTGCCGAAGGAATTTAAAGCTTTGGTGATGACTAAAGATAAAAATTTACAACAGCTGACAGGCAGGGTTAATTATTCTGTACATCAGGAAGCACTTTGCGCTAAATTTGCAGGCGTGGTGCGTGTGATGAAATTAGCGGTACAGAACTGAATGCATTATTGCTATGTCAGGTGCAACATTTTTTCGGCAGAACAGAACGAATAGTGTTGGGACTATTACTGCTAAGTACGTTGGTCGTCGAGGGTCATGCCTGGAGCAATTTTTCGATTTGAATCCCATTATTCTCGAATTTATGTTCAAATGTGTGTAAAATCTTATGGAACTTAACTGCGAAGGTCATCAGTCCCTAAGCTTACACACTACTTAACCTAAATTATCCTAAGGACAAACACACACCCATGCCCGAGGGAGCACGCGAACCTCCGCCGGGACCAGCCGCACAGTCCATGCTTGCAGCGCCTTAAACCGCTCGGCTAATCCCGCGCGACTTCGAATTTATGAACGAGGAAGTAACGAAAATTAGTACATGGAATGTAGAGCTTGCATTTTAAGTGGACTTGACTGCACACTGTCCACAGTAAGCCACTGAAAGACGAAAAACAATTTATTTCTGTTTCTATGGAGATGCGTTTAAAAAGAAAATCGCATTCTCGAAGGAACAAATTCTGTCATAAGATACCGCCATTTCCATAAGCTTACTAGCGTAAAGGAAATGCGGCTTTTGGAGAATTCCTTGTGGCCTTGAAAGAATTACAATGATAGTTTTTTAAGCATTTTGAGGACACTGCTCATCTTACATTTGTTTTCGAGTTGGTTTGGAGACCGTTTGCCATTTCAGTTGAAAGCGTTCCTGCGTAAGTGCAGATGGAACTTACTGTTATGCAGTGTAATTCCCATTTAAAAGACCAATTCTGTGACATTATGACTACCCAAGAGGTCTACGTCGTTTTCTTCAAGAAGAGTTTCCATGTCTCCAAAATGCGATAAAATGTTTGGATCGACATATGTGTGTGAAGGGCGTCTTCCTATTATGACAGTAAATAAGTCACGATTATGTGGCAACATGAGTGAAAAAGCTGTAAAATTGTCTGTGTCTGTCCGTATGCCGACAGTTCGTGCCAGATAAAAATTATATTACGTATTCAGCGCACCAAATATAATTGAATACTACTGAAAATTTGTTTAATTTGTGTTCTGTGCTGTTAAGAAGTATGAAATACGAAACCAAGTTGTACGTAGTGTGACTGCATTACATCTGAATATGGCGCGTTTACAGATTCACACTATTTTTCCCTCCTCACCCTCCGACAGGGGAGGAGGGGGGTGGGGGGAATGTGCAGCCAGGTGGAAGAAACAAGCACGTAACGAATTCTTAGCCGTCCTTCTATTAGAAGATTAACAGCAAGCTCCTTACGCCTATGCTACCGTCTTTTAGCAAACAAAATACGTGCTTACCGAGTGTCGATAAAGACTGGGTTCATGACTTCCTAATAGATGTAGGTCAACAGGCTGTTTGTAATTGGACGAAATCGGCTGACGTTCCCAATTGAGCTCCCACCGTTAGCAACTCTGGAAGCTAAAGGCGTCAGTGGGACGTACCACGTTCATCGGAGCATACACATCAGCGTCTCGAACTTTGCGCTCCAGTCATTTCGAAGCCTTTATGAACTTACGTAGCAAGATTTTCATAACAGGTGACTTAAGCACCAAGCATGTTGCACAAATGCCAGCTGACGAGGTGTCCTTTGCGCTGCAGAGGCCTTAGTGAGGACCGCACGACTCTGTCATATTGGCGAAGAATGGAGAACAACCTTCTGTCACCGATGTCGTCATCTTTAAAGGCACACCACAGAAAAAATTTTGCCTCAAACCGCGATGCGTTGTCATCAATCTCCAAATCGTTTCTGACGCCTAATTACTGCCTTCCACCTCGTCAATTCCTCATTGACTATCTTCAGCTTGCTCCATGCTACTCGCTTTTATTTTTGTTTCTGTCTGCTCATTCGACTTTTCCGGACATCTACATCTACATCTACATCCATACTCCGCAAGCCACCTGACGGTGTGTGGCGGAGGGTACCTTGAGTACCTCTATCGGTTCTCCCTTCTATTCCAGTCTCGTATTGTTCGTGGAAAGAAGGATTGTCGGTATGCCTCTGTGTGGGCTCTAATCTCTCTGATTTTATCCTCATGGTCTCTTCGCGAGATATACGTAGGAGGGAGCAATATACTGCTTGACTCTTCGGTGAAGGTATGTTCTCGAAACTTTGACAAAAGCCCGTACCGAGCTACTGAGCGTCTCTCCTGCAGAGTCTTCCACTGGAGTTTATCTATCATCTCCGTAACGCTTTCGCGATTACTAAATGATCCTGTAACGAAGCGCGCTGCTCTCCGTTGGATCTTCTCTATGTCTTCTATCAACCCTATCTGGTACGGATCCCACACTGCTGAGCAGTATTCAAGCAGTGGGCGAACAAGCGTACTGTAACCTACTTCCTTTGTTTTCGGATTGCATTTCCTTAGGATTCTTCCAATGAATCTCAGTCTGGCATCTGCTTTACCGACGATCAACATTATATGATCATTCCATTTTAAATCACTCCTAATGCGTACTCCCAGATAATTTATGGTATTAACTACTTCCAGTTGCTGACCTGCTATTTTGTAGCTAAATGATAAAGGATCTTTCTTTCTATGTATTCGCAGCACGTTACACTTGTCTACATTGAGATTCAATTGCCATTCCCTGCACCATGCGTCAATTCGCTGCAGATCCTCCTGCATTTCAGTACAATTTTCCATTGTTACAACCTCTCGATACACCACAGCATAATCTGCAAAAAGCCTCAGTGAACTTCCGATGTCATCCACCAGGTCATTTATGTATATTGTGAATAGCAACGGTCCTACAACACTCCCCTGCGGCACACCTGAAATCACTCTTACTTCGGAGAACTTCTCTCCATTGAGAATGACATGCTGCGTCCTGTTATCTAGGAACTCCTCAATCCAATCACACAATTGGTCTGATAGTCCATATGCTCTTACTTTATTTATTAAACGACTGTGGGGAACTGTATCGAACGCCTTGCGGAAGTCAAGAAACACGGCATCTACCTGTGAACCCGTGTCTATGGCACTGTTGGACCGTATTAAATTCGTCAGTTTGCGATACATTTGGGCGTGATGAGTTCGCTATTTGAACTTCTCTTGTTTTCTCTGTGTCATCCGTTTCTCCTACTCGCTCCACTTAATTCTCTTGACAGGACTGCGAAGCAATGACTTCATTTCACCTTGACAAAATGGTTGTGCACGTACTCATCTACTGACAGCTCGTGTCACTAGGAAATTGTACAGGCCTTCTGAGGCCACAATAATCCGTCAAGTGCTGCGTTGAGCTGTAGTTTCAACAAACTATGGAGATGATTTCCATATGGAATGTCACGAATATAGCAAGTATTGTGTCTTATTGCAGAGGAAAGAATAGCTTTAGAATACTGTTTGTTATTTTTTTCATTTGATTACCTCAATTTGTAACAACTGAACTTGTACCATTTGTAAACAAAGCATCACTGGCGTCCAAGACTGGTCATTAATGCGGATCAGTAAAAGAATGGGCCCTATGATAGAACTCCGAGGTACACCAAAACTTACAGTACTGTAAATGACAGTGTAAAGCATCTTTCTACTTGCTAGTGGTTGAAAGAGACTCAGATCAATTGGATCATTACCTGTAATTCAGCAACACTTATCACATTTATCACTGTACATTCGAGAACCTTTGCTCTGTTACGAAGTTTACCAAATGGACACAGGTTTTTATCAGCATCGCCTAGTTACGTTTGTAATTTTGCTTAAGTTATTTGTAATCTCTGTAAATAGAAGTCCCGTTAACCTAGAAAAAGCACTTAGTTCATTTGATAACGTACATTAGAGAAGTAACTTATCATCTATAGGGGGGCTTTCGAAGAAGCGAATCTGTGAAACAGAACGTCCAAACTTTCTGGATCCTAATCTGAATAGTGAAAACGAATTTGAGTTTCATAAATGTGCTCTTCAGGATATCAGCAGATCCTAGTCTGGACGATGAAAATCTGTAAAATTACTAATTGTGTTGCTCTACCGCATACTACGTGCAGGCAAGTCATACCCAAGTAATTAAAACGGTTTACCTGCTCTAGTTTTTTTTTATTTTTCGAAACAGCTTCAAAAACAAATGTCCTTGGTTTTACGTCACTCCACTGTACAGCAGAATTTATGTAAGTGTGCAGCCGTGTGTGTGTGCGTGTGTGTGTGCGCGCGTATTAGCCTATATTTCAGTTAATCATTTTAAACAGAAATGAAACATACGTGTAAACTGCTAAGTAAATTATCACTATGTAGCCATATATCAGCTGAGGAAATTTAACATTTTTAGTAAATCAGTTGACACTTTCCAGATCGTAAGTACCTATGAGGAGCATGACCCATGGAACATGAAAATAGCAAACAATAAAATCATACCGTAATATCTTCAAGGGCATAAACTTCTGTATTGTTATGTTCGCCGCTTTCAAGGTACTAGGCTGTTAGAAACTTAGCGTTCTCAAATTTCTCGCTCTGTCCTGAAAAGTAGCTGTGTTGGCTGGTTGTATTCTGTTGCAGGGAAATGCTGTGTCCCCAACACAACATACATGGAGGAATGTAACGTATGTTTATGTGACGAAGACGGGATAGGAGCAAGTTGTACACTCGCTGGCTGTATTGGAGATTGGTAACTACATTTTATTAACCATTTCGTAATATATTCACAATAATTCCGTAACGTTGCCACATTTGGCACGATGTTATACTTTTCCTGACCACTAAATTCATACTGTGACTTTAGGTGACAGTAATACTACGTACAACTAAGGGTTAAGAAGTGTCCAACAATAATAGTTTTTCAGTAAACAAAAATCTGTGTCCCACACGACCCTCAAAACAACACACTTTGATTACTACGAAAAATCACATTGGTATCACACCAGCCTCTCTTACCGAGCAAGTTGCCGCAGTGGTTGGCACACTCGGCTCTTATTCGTGAGGATGACGGTTCAAACCCCCGTCGGGCCATCCTGATTTACGTTTTTCGTGATTTCCCTAAATCGCTTCAGGTAAATGCCGGAATGGTTCCTTTGAAAGAGCACGGCCGATTTCTTTCCCCATCCTTCCCGAATCCGAGCTTGTGCTCCGTCTCTAATGACCCCGCTATAGACGGAACGTTAAACATTAATCTCCTCTTCCTCCACCCGCCTCTCATAAGAGAAATACGATGATGTGGCAAACAAAATCTGTGGGTGGAGAGTCATCGACAGAAGTGGAAGTAATTGCAGGCTTGTTCCCCAGAAAAGTTTTCTTGGATCCTTGCTCTTCTTGTTGTACATTAATGGCCTAGCAGAGAATATTAATGCAAAGCTGAGACTTTTTGCAGATGATTACATCATCTGTTATGAAGTACTCTCTGAAGGAAGTTGCACAATCCGGGAAAGAGTTGATAAGATTTCTAACACCGATGGGGCAGAATTGGACTCAGTTAACGTACGTAAATACCTGGGCGCTAAGATGTGTGTGGATTTGAAATGGAATGATCACGCAGGCTCAGTCGTAGGTAAAGCAGCTGAGAAGCTTCGTTTCATTGACAGCATATTGGAAAAATGTAGTTCTACATCTACATCCACATACTTTCTCCGCGAACCACCGTATGGTGCGTGGCGAACGGTACTCTGTACCACTACTAGTCTTCAGCTCTCCTGTTTCACTCGAAGATAGATCTAGGCAAAAACGACTATCAAAATGTCTCCGTATGAGCCCAGATTTCTCGTGTCTTACAATAGTAGCCCTTTTGTGAAATGTACATTGGTGGCAGATGAATCGTTCAGCAGTCACCCTCAAATGCTGCTTCTCTAAATGTTCTCAATAGTGCTCGCCGAAAAAAAAAATCGCCTTCCCTTCAGCGATTCCCATTTGAGTTACCGAAGCATCTCCGTAATACTTGCGTGTCGTTCGAACTAGTCGGTAACAAATCTAGTAGCCCGCCTCTGAAATGCTTCGATGTCTCCCTTTAATCTGACTTGGTGCGGGTCCCAAACACTCGAACAGTGTTTGCGAAAAATGGGTCGCAATAGTGTCTTGTATGCAGTCTCCTTTACAGACGAACCACAATTTCTGGAAACGTTGTCCAAGTCTATCCATTGCGTGTGGGTTGTCGAACTAGTTGCTCAAGACAGTTTCGGAACACATTTTCACAAGAACTTCGCAAAGCTGTCTGTTTGTGTCCCCTGCAATGAATCCATAGAGGTGCCAATTTATATTTGGTAGGTTAAAGTAGCCTCCAAAGACTGTTGCATGATCTGGGTATTTCTGCGCAACTGAGCGTAGACTTTATCTGAATGATTCTAAAACTGTCACAGCAGGATATGGTGGCGGTAAAAATAGCCTACAATTAATCTGATTTTACCTAGAACTGTTATACGAGACCAGATAACTCCCCCTTTCAGCTGCCCACATTAGTATTTCCTCTAGCGAATTCAATTATTTGATTAACACTTGTCATTGTAGAAGGAAAGTCTGCAGTAGACTCCTAACACAAATAAAAGAAAGAAATTTGAGACTTGCGAAACAAGGGAACTCAACAGTGAAACGGGAAAGATGACAACTAGTAAGAGACACAGAGAAACGTCCTCAATATAGAAGTGAACGAATCGACTTTTCGTGTAAAGATTGTATAATTTTTACATACACTCTTATTTTATATGAAGCCCCAGTAGTTCAGAAAAAGGTTAGTGGGACATCTGCTACACCATGAAATGGGGAAAAACAGTAGGGCAGCCCATAATTAAAATATGCAGAATACATTACAACAGATGTTGGGTGTAGTAGTTAAGTGGGGGATGAAAAGATTAGTCCAGCATGGGTAAAGATGGAGTACAGCATGAAACCAGTTGAAAAAAGTAGTAGAAATATTGAAGACATGAAAAATATTGCGTAACTTATGGACTTGGTTTCGTTGCAGGGGGTCTGTCCGAAAAGAGCCTACTGGTGAATAACGTCTGCACTTCTTAAAACTTTCCTTGAGTGCCACAATGCAGTCATGTAACTGTTTGCAGGTACATCCAGAGCATCAACACCTTACGCCGAAGGTTGTATCTCGTATTCATATTTCTTATGTTACAGTTTGTAAATAATAAACCAGTATTATCTCTCGTCTCTTTGTGTGCTTACTGAAAGACTTCCTGTAAACAAACAACGAAAATACGTATTTTATTTTTGATTTGAGATAAAAGTAAACTCATGTGTGTCGCTTGAATTTTATCTCTCCTTACAGACCGAATTTCACCCATTTACAATAATTTCGGGCATTTTAAATAGACCAGCAAGTATTCCTTAGAGAGTGTTTCTAGAAAGCAGTCGTCAGATTATTATGGCTACTATTTTAATTTCGCTCACAAGCGATAAAATGTAATGCAGTTCTGAATATGAATTAATCATAAGCTGAACTGTTTTGCGTATGCAATTCAGTCTGACCGAAGATTAACAACACAAAAATTCAATAAAGTTAAATTTTCTGATTTTGAACATAAAGGCGTTATTGGAATGTTACATAGCGTAAGTATTCTAAGATCAATGACACTACAAGCAAAGCACTGCGTACGAGATGTAACAGGTATAAGTGGAGATATTTCTATTGGTGACAGAGAACAGTGTAGTGAACAAGATTACATCAGTATTTTTGTTATTTACAGACTAGTAATTATAGCTGTTACAAGCCATATGTTTTTAGATTGGGTAATCTCGCCAAGCACAGGCTGACAATTATTGAACTATATGAAGAATAACGTATATTATTAATAAACTACGGCATGCACACCCTTTATTCAACATGTAAACGTCACTGCAGATATTCGGATTAAGGTTATGACATGTTCGATATGCCTGCCATGATTGATGATGATATGGCGCAGACGAATGGTGAAAATCTGCATGACCCGCTGAAGATTCGAAACATCGCTGCTGTCGATGACCTCCTGAATGGCTGTTTACAGATCGGCAATGGTTTTGATGTTATTGCTGTACATCTTGTCTTTAATACAGAAGTCGCAAGTGTCCAAATCCGGAGAATATGGCAGCCAATCGAGGCCCACGCCAGTGACCTTCGGGTACCCAAGAGCCAGAGTGCGGTCCCCAAAGTGCTCGTACATGACATCAAACACCCATCTACTTCGATGGAGTCGAGCTCCGTGTTGCATGAACCACATCTTGTCGAAAACATGGTCACTTTGGATAATGGAGACGGAATCATACTCCAAAAGAATCGCGTGCCGTTCGGTAGTCACTATGCCATCAAGGAATATTGCACGGACTATTCCGTGACTGTACATTGCACACCACAGCCACCCGTTGACGATTAATGACTTCTCGATCGCGAAATGTGAATTCTCAGTCCCCCGAATTCGCCAGTTTTGCTTACTCACGAACCTATCCAAATGAAAGTGTGCTTCGTCGCTAAACCAAACCAGCATGCATATACTACACTACTGGCCATTAAAATTGATACACCACGAAGATGACGTGCTACAGACGCGAAATTTAACCGACAGGAAGAAGATGCTGTGATGTGCAAATGATTAGCTTTTCAGAGCATTCACACAAGGTTGGCGCCGGTGACGATACCTACAATGTGCTGACATGAGGAAGGTTTCCAACCAATTTCTCATAAACAAACACCAGTTGACCGGCGTTGCCTGGTGGAACGTTGTTGTGATGCCTCGTGTAAGGAGGAGAAATGCGTACCATCACGTTTCCGACTTTGATAAAGGTCGGTCTGTAGCCTATCGCGATTGCGGTTTATCGTATCGCGACATTGCTGCTCGCGTTGATCGAGATCAAATGCCTGTCAGCAGAATATGGAATCGGTGGTTTCAGGAGGGTAATACGGAACGCCGTGCTGGGTCCCAACGGCCTTGTATCACTAGCAATGGAGATGAAGGCATCTTATCCGCATGGCTGTAACGGATCGTGCAGCCACGTCTCGATCCCTAAATCAACAGATGGGGACGTTTGCAAGACAACAACCATCTGCACGAACAGTTCGACGACGTTTGCAGCAGCATGGACTATCAGCTCGGAGACCATGGCTGCGGTTACCCTTGACGCTGCATCACAGACAGGAGCGCCTCCGATGGTGTACTCAACGACGAACCTGGGTGCATTAATGGCAAAACGTCGTTTTTTCGGATGCGTCCAGGTTCTGTTTATAGCATCATGATGGTCGCATCCGTGTTTGGCGACATCGCGGTGAACGCACATTGGAAGCGTGTAATTGTCATCGCCATACTGGCGTATCACCCGGCGTGATGGTGCGGGGTGCCATTGGTTAGACGTCTCGGTCACCTCTTGTTCGTATTGACAGCATTTTGAACAGTGGACGTTACATTTCAGATGTGTTACGACCCGTGGCTCTACCCTTCATTCGATCCCTGCGAAACCCTACATTTCAGCAGGATAAAGCACGACTGCATGTTGCAGGTCCTGTACGGGGCTTTCTGGATACAGAAAATGTTCGACTGCTGCCCTGCCCAGCACATTCTCCAGATCTCTCACCAATTGAAAACGTCTGGTCAATGGTGGTCGAGCAACTGGTTCGTCACAATACGCCAGTCACTACTCTTGATGAACTGTGGTATCGTGTTGAAGCTACAGGGGCAGCTGTACCTGTACACGCCATCCAAGCTGTGTTTGACTCAATGCCCAGGCGTATCAAGGACGTTATTACGGCCAGAGGTGGTTGTTCTGGGTACTGATTTCTCATGATCTATGCACCCAAATTGCGTGAAAATGTAATCACATGTCAGTTCTAGTGTAATATATTTTTCCAATGAATACCCGTTTATCATCTGCATTTCTTATTGATGTAGCAGTTTTAATGGCCAGTAGTGTAATTCCCATCACGTCCCGCTGCCAACCATGGAGTTTGATGGTCCTAACGGAAACCATTCAGGAGTTACACCTGTTTTATTTCACGTAATTCAATGATTCTCACCCTGTACAGTGGTAAGTGCAAGCCGTTAACGCTTGTTTTCCCCTGCGCAGCAGGTCAGCAGGTGTAGTTGTGGACACCTGGAACCAAAATGGTTAGTCTATACTGACAGGGATAATCGGCATGCAAGGAGACGTCCCCAGCGATGGGGTCCACATTTTGAAACAGTCTATACGGTGAAGTAGGTTAGAGTTCAAGGAAACACTATGCAGCCATTCACCCTGGTGGGTTCTCGTCTGCGAGTACTCGACAAATAAGTTTCGGAATTTCGCATTATGCTTTATAGCTTACAACATGATATTGATTTACACACTGGCTGCAAAAGAATGTGTGTTCGAATATCGTCAGTGCCAGTGAAACTTTTTTGGTGCTAAACCTTTATCGAAATAACTTTGATCAGTAGTTTTATTCCACTAATTGGTTTACATGCAATTTTTTATTTGTATTCCTCTGTCATGTCATTTTAATCAGCGTATTACCTTCCCCAAGTGCTCTAACTTTTTCTTCCTAAAATTCTTTTTCCACTTGAAGACTTTGTGCATGTAGATTTAGTTATTTTTAGTTATCTGTCACGATATTTAAATATTTGTCGGTTAAAAAAAGGCAAAATGATATATTTATATTGACTGTGCAACTGTCTCAAGATCATATTTTTCCTTCCAAAATGTACGTCTTTTTGGGTGGCAATCCTCACACAGACATTTAAAACAAATTCTTATTGCTTTGTGTACAAAATAAGGTGCACGACGATTTAAACGAGTCAGGGATTATAAGTAAAACGAAATTTAAGCAAAAGGAGAAATATAAATATGTCCAAACATCAGTAGCTCTAATCACTACTCCCAATTCAAAAAAATTTCTGTACTTCTTTTGGCAATCGCTGGAGCGGATTACAGATTTTCATGTGTTGCCTGCCATTGGAGGTTACGGAAGAAACAGTGACAGTGGTGTTTTTGAAACTTCAAACATGGTAAGATTTTAAAGTTTCAAAATTAATGTGCCTAAAGACATAAGCCTTTCTAGGCAATGTGATTTATGTCCTTGTGTTCTTATAGGTGTTAAAGATTTTGCAGTTGAAGAGAATCTAATGAGACCATTTCCCTATAGACAATCGAGACAAGATGCAAGGAAAGAATGTTATAATAAAAGATTATGAGAAGCGAGGAGAGTTGTAGAAATTGCCCTAGAGATTTAAGCTCAAAATTGGAGAATATTTGATGGACTAAACTGAACTTTCTGTCAACATTGCCCCATTAAATGAGCATGCAGCTTGCATTCTTCATAACTATTTAAGAAAAAAAGTTAGTGAAGATGAATATTTTGAATTATTGGAGCGAACAAAACAATCAAGAAATACATTTGAAGATTTGGAACATGATTCAACGTGAGTCACACGTTCGGCATTTGACATACGCGAAAGATTTGTATCTTATTTCAGCCATATCTTGGTGATTTTGATTAATGTAATTTCAAAATCAGCAGACTATACTGACAGGGAAAATCGGCATGCAAGGAGAAGTCCCCAGCGATGGGGTCCACATTTTGAAACAGTCTACACGGTGAAGTAGGTTAGAGTTCTTTGACGTTTTAAGCGCCTTCTTGCTTTCCACTATTGGCGAGTAGTCCGGGGACGGAGTTCAAGAAAACACTATGCAGCCATTCACCCCGGTGGGTTCTCGTCAGCAATGCATTGATACCAGTTGTCATCACTTCGAACACCTTCTGTTCATGCCACTCGGATTGCACAAATTTGGTTATGCCAACCATGGAGTTTGATGGTCCTAACGGAAACCATTCAGGAGTTACACCTATTTTATTTCACGTAATTCAATGATTCTCACCCTGTACATGAGGTAAGTGCAAGCCATTAACGCTTGATTTCCCCTGCGCAGCAGGTCAGCAGGTGTAGTGTGGACACCTGGAACCAAAATGATGTCTATCCTCCTGTGGCATGCATTGCAACAATCTATGCGTTGATGTAGGTTAATGTCCAAGGTATCACACCCTGCAGCCATTCACCCTGGCCGGCCCACATTTGCGATCAGTCGACAGAAAAAACATTTCAGAAGTTTGCGTAATCTTTACTCAGATTGCCTGAAGCATTATTTTTATTTAATTAATTGGTTTAAGTGTAAATTTTTGTATCCTTTGTCACGTCATATTAGTCATCATATGAAATACATTTGCTCTCATTTTTGTTCGTATTAGAATTTTCCACTTGGAATCATTGTTCATGTGATTTTAATTATTGTTATGTGTTAACTTCCGTTTTATCATCTTACATTTTTGTCGATGTTACTGCATTCATTATTTATATTGAAAGTTGTTTACAGTTTTCTTAACACAATGGCACGAAACAACAAAGAAATGAAATCAGAACATCAATTACACAAGTATATCGAAAAATCAGGAGAAAACATATTATTTATATTGTAACCTCCCCGTGAAAATTTGAAAGTCAATGATTATAAAAGAATGTGCCAGATGTTGTCTTTGCACAAAACTGAATAATAAAAATGAGCCAAGCGTAACCTCCTTGCAGAATTAAAGAATAATAATGGCCCAAAAGTAAACTCCCCACAAAATTAACGTTAAGAAATGAAGATTGGTGACAAACCCACACAATAATATTAATTAGATAATGAACCATGAACTGACTGTAACATCTCAACACTAATAATTAAACCAGCAGCGCTGACCTATGGCCCTGTGAAATAATCAAACCTGATAAGTTCTTACCTCAGTAAAACTGTATATCTATCTGCTCTTATTTTTGGCACAGCTTCGTGCAATGCTGGCGTATATTTAATTCTGTTTCTTGGACGAAATGCATAGGAAATATTCTTTGAATTGAAATGAATCTTTTGTTTAAAACAGTTACTTTATAAGAAAATTATTATTGGGGCAATTCTTGAACAAATTAATTACAATTAACATATGTTATTAGCTGAGCGCAATGCTGCTTCATTACCTTCGATAACAATATACCTCGTCCTGAATCGTGACCAGAGATGGAGGGAGAGCACGCCGCCGACCCATGTCGACGCCCGCTCAGTACAACCGTCCACTCGCTACAACTACTGCCGACAGAGTGCAACTCGCAACTGTTCCTGCCGACTCACAACGTCCTACTAGCACTGACTGAATGCAACTAGCAACTGAACTCTCGCGCGGTCAAGCGCAGACTAGCAACGATAAATAACTCTCTGGTCAGAGATTCTATCATGCCTCGCCATCGCTGGTAATGAATACATGTGAAACGTACGCGTTTCAATATGTACAATAGTACAGCGTCGTAGTTGTTACAACACCACCTTTGTGACCTTCGTTTACCTTACTGTTACTCATCATTGGATTCGTCTCGATAACCGCTATCAGAAAATAAGTACCGAAGTATGGCATCCCATTTAAAAAGTCCGGGGACGGTGAGTGCATCTTTAAACACGATGGTGCACTTGTTCATAATGTATGGCCTGTGGCGGAGTGGATACACGACAATATCATCCCTGTAATGGACTGGCCTGCACAGTCCTGACCTGAATCCTATAGAACACCTTTGGGATGCTTTGGAACGCCGACTTCGTGCCAGGCCTCACCGTCCGACATCTATACCTCTCCTCAGTGCAGCACTCCGTGAAGAATGGGCTGCCATTCCTCAAGAAACTTTCCAGCAAATGACTCAACGTATGCCCGCCAGGGTGCAAGCTGTCATCAAGACATATTGAATTCCAGCATTACCGTTGGAAGGCGCCACGAAGTTGTAAGCCATTTTCAGCCAGGTCTCCGGATACTTTTGGTCACATAGTGTATATACCCTAAATGCTTTTGCAAAAAGTAGGGATAAATACTAGTTAATTTAAACATCTGAAATAAGTGACTTAGTTTGTCGTCATCACATTAGAGTATTTCATCCACTGACTATCATTTCACAGATAAGAATATGCACATAAATTGGCTGAAATTTCTTATTATATCCTCATATAAAAAATAATGCATTTTGGTGACAAACCTAATCAGACATAATAATACAAAATATTAATACCCTAGTAGCTTACGACGATCTCAATGCCAACTGGAGTTGGATTAATCATCTACTGATCAGTACTTGAACGCAATGAAAGTAAAGGTAACATAGTGTTGTTATCAGCCAAGTAAAATATTCTGTTACATTTGACAATAAAACTTAAATGAAAAATTATAAAAAAAGACACAAAAAACTCTACAAAGTAAAAAGAAATGTTTATTGCCCCTTTAAGCTCAATGTAAGTAGTAATATTCTCAGCCAGGCTTCTTCGTGTCGGGGGACCACTAAGTAAAGTAAAAAAGGTTAGATGTTAACAGCAAAATGGTTCAAATGGCTCTGAGCACTTAACATCTGAGGTCATCAGTCCCCTAGAACTACTTAAACCTAACTAACCTAAGGACATCACACACATCCACGCCCGAGGCAGGATTCGAACCTGCGATCGTAGCAGTCGTGTGGTTCCGGACTGAAGCGCCTAGAACCACTCGGCCACCGCGGCCGGCAGTTAACAGCAGCTATCCTTTCTAGAACAGTATACTTTTATTCAAAAAAATGGCTCTGAGCACTATGGGACTCAACTGCTGTGGTCATAAGTCCCCTAGAACTTAGAACTACTTAAACCTAACTAACCTAAGGACAGCACACAACACCCAGCCATCACGAGGCAGAGAAAATCCCTGACCCCGCCGGGAATCGAACCCGGGAACCCGGGCGTGGGAAGCGAGAACGCTACCGCACGACCACGAGATGCGGGCTATACTTTTATTACTGCTGCGTATAAGCCTCTTCTGTTTGGCGTCATCTCTTCCAGTTCTGCGTGTCCCACATCCACACATCAAAATAGTGAAGCTATTGTTACTTATTAAATAAAATATGAAAACCAATCCGTCTTTTAGTAGGCTCGCAATATTAAATGATAGAGCCACCTATTTATTTTATATCATATTTACACATAGTTGCGTACGAACTTAGTTCCATTCATTAATCTATCTTACGAGGCGAATGCCTTGCTGCGGTCTGATGACAGCGCACTAACTGACACTCCATTAAACCGTGCTGTGCGGAGCGCGGGGCTGTGACCTAATGCGACGACATGAACGGGCAGCCGCGTGTGGCGAGGGCAGGCGTCGTTAATGGTTGTGTCCATACTGTGAGTATTTCCGGGGAAATTAATTAAAACAGAGACTCAGTAGTTTGATGTTGTTTTGATATTATCTGAGTTGTATATAAATTTCATGTTTTATCATTTTTGGATATACATGTATTCTGTTTTTATTTTATTTACTTAGCAGTGCGCCGACGCGACGACGCTTGTTGGATCAGAATATTACTACTTACATTAAACTGGAAATACACTACTGGCCATTAAAATTGCTACACCACGAAGATAACGTCCTATATACGCGAAATTTAACCGACAGGAAGAAGATGCTGTGATATGCAAATGATTAGCTTTTCAGAGCATTCACACAAGGTTGGCGCCGGTGGCGACACCTACAACGTGCTGACATGAGGAAGGTTTCCAACCGATTTCTCATACTCAAACAGCAGTTGACCGGCGTTGCCTGGTGAAACGTTTTTGCGATGCGTCGTGTAAGGAGGAGAAATGCGTACCATCACATTTACGACTTTGATAAAGGTCGGATTGTAGCCTATCGGGGTTGCGGTTTATCGTATCACGACATTGCTGCTCGCGTTGGTCGAGATCCAATGACTATTAGCAGAATATGGAATCGGTGGGTACAGGAGTGTAATACGGAACGCCGTGCTGGATTCCAACGGCCTCATATCACTAGCAGTCGAGATGACAGGCATCTTATTCGCATGGCTGTAACGGATCGTGCAGCCACGTCTCGATCCCTGAGTCAACAGATGGGGACGTTTGCAAGACAACAACCATCTGCACGAACAGTTCGACGACGTTTGCAGCAGCATGGACAATCAGCTCGGAGACCATGGCTGCGGTTACCCTTGACGGTGCATCACAGCCAGGAGCGCCTGCGAAGGTGTACTCAACGACCAATCTGGGTGCACGAATGGCAAAACGTCATTTTTTCGCATGAATGTAAGTTCTGTTTACAGCATCATGATGGTCGCATCCGTGTTTGGCGACATCGCGGTGAACGCATATTGCAAGCGTGTATTCGTCATCGCCATACTGGCGGATCACCCAGCTTGATGGTATGGGGTGCCATTGATTACACGTCTCGGTCACCTCTTGTTCGCATTGACGGCACTTTGAACAGTGGACGTTACATTTCAGATGTGTTATGATCCGTGGCTCTACCCTTCATTCGATCCCTGCGAAACCCTACATTTCAGCAGGATAATGCACGACCGCATGTTGCAGGTCCTGTACGGGCCTCTCCGGATACAGAAAATGTTCGACTGATGCCCTGGCCAGCACATTCTCCAGATCTCTCACCAATTGAAAACGTCTGGTCAATGGTGGCTGAGCAACTGGCTCGTCACAATACGCCAGTCACTACTCTTGATGAACTGTGGTATCGGTTGAAGCTGCATGGGCAGCTGTACCTGTACACACCATACAACCTCTTTTTGACTCAATGCCCAGGCGTATCAAGGCCGTTATTACGGCCAGAGGTGGTTGCTCTGGGTACTAATTTCTCAGGATCTATGCACCCAAATTGCGTGAAAATGTAGTCACATGTCAGTTCTAGTATAATATATTTGTCCAATGAATATCCGTTTATCATCTGCATTTCTTCTTGGTGTAGCAATTTTAATGGCCAGTAGTGTACATATTACCTTTTCTATTTCGTAGAGTTTTTTGTGTCCTTTTTAAGATTTTACTTTAACTTTCATTTCATGCTATTAAAACTTTATATTTTAGTAGCAGGCACGGTAAAATGCACACTCAGCGTGTCTACGTGGACAAGAAAAAAAATTCCGTGATTTTTCCCGGTTTTCCCGGTTAAAAACACAATTTCTTCCGGATGAAATTACGTATAAAGCGGGTGAAAATACATCCGTGTTAAGTAACAGTATGCTTTCCCTCGGAGCCGTAAAGCCTATCAGTCCTTTTAATCGTAAAGGTCTTATACCGGCGGAGGACGTACCAGCACTTTAGGAAACGAAATCCAGGAAAAAAAATGCGTTTGGAAAGTTGTTTGATGCGAGACAATATGCACAAAGTTTATTTCCGTATTGCGAAAGTATATACTCAAAATCCACAAATTACAGCACGGTAGTTTCCGAAACTCTAAAATAGAGATTGCGTTGAGCGGTGCACTTTTGTCAGCCAGTCATAGCTCATGTCACGTGATCTCGCTAGCGAATGACGGCAGTTATTCAGAGCACGAGGCCTACGAGAAAGACAGGCCGCGACGCGTACGTTACGAAGGTAGGCCGAGCTCGCTCAAACCGGCAAAATGCGTTTCTACACCGGTTAACTCGTAAGTAGATGTGTATGTACGAACGAGAATTACATCGTCTATTGGCATCCACTGTTATTAGTCCTACAATGATAGGAAGTCCGTACGCCTACTAACAAGCTCTAATTTGGCAATTAAAATCGTGCCAAACTGATTATCAGTTGCGTAGAAAAGTCGAGGTGTTCTGGCATGTTGAGGCTTGTGACATTGCTCAGTAACACATTATGCACATTTTTTTGAAGGTCAATTACACTTTTTGCCATCGATTGCATAATTTTTTATCTATGAAAGAACAACATTAAGTGTGAAAACTAACTTGAAGCTCGGTCTTTTTTTAGTGTGTGTTACACGTTAATTCATATCAAATACAAATGTGCCGGTAAAATTTTAAATAGTGGCATAAATGACTTATCTTCTGGACCCGACATTTTTTAAATGGCTGATCCTCAAAGTGTTACGTTTTGAATGAGAGTTATAACGCCCCGTAATTTAAGAAATTCACTGCACATTCTCACACGTAACGTAAATCATCTTGCGTGGAAATTTACTTTGTAAATAACGCATCTCAAGTCACTATTCGTAATATTTTCTGGTGATCTGTTAGAAAAGTAAAGAATTGTGACATGACGCACATCGAATGCACATTAGTTGTTACGGACGTACTGCATAATCTTCGACCTAAAGCCTTTGACATTTTTCGGTGTCGGCAAACTGGTCTGTGCATTGTGTGAATTACCCATTTCTATACAACTAAACTTTTATTTTGGTGTTATTCTCTGATTTATGTTTCATTGCTGCCGTATTATTCAGCAGTAGTGGACTAAAGTTCTTTGTCAGCGTATCAGATCTTACACGTCAAACCTACAAAACTTTAACTGAAATCCAAAACAATGAAAAATCCCGGAATTCTAAAAAATTCCCGGGTTTTTCCCGGATTTGTCCCGGATGAAAAAATTCCCGGGTTTTTCCCGGATGTCCCGGGCCGTATACACCCTGACACTCTATCACTACATTCACACAAATACTTTCCGGGGTAAAACACGAAATTACGACACGAGATCTTGTACACATTGCGGGTTTATTTTTTTAATTCACACACACTTTCACTGACTGTGTTTGAGTATATATTTAACTAGTCCAGGTAACATAAGCAGCAAGTAGTGGCGATAATTCTAAATCAAGTAGGCTGGCCTTGTGTTCCCTTGCAATAGGCTGCCTAAATTACTAGGGAAAAATCATTTGTTTTAGTACTGGAATATAGAACTGAAAAACAGCTATAAGATAGCATATGTTTATTTTTTACAGGTGACTCATAATCACCCTTGTCCTGCTTCGTAGGTGCTGAAACAGGCGAACTCAAAAGCCAAAAAACATTTCTTGGTCAACCATAATAGATAAACATATGTTCTCCCAGACTTTTATTGAGATCTTTTTGAACTCTAGAATCTGGCAGTGCATATCTTGAAGTAGTGTTTATGGATCACTTAGCGAATATCATTGTACGTAATTCAACTGATGAAATTTTAAAAGAAATGGTTCAAATGGCTCTGAGCACTATGGGACTTAGCTTCTGAGGTCATCAGTCCCCTAGAAGTTAGAACTACTTAAACTTAACTAACCTAAGGCCATCACACAAATCTATGTCCGAGGCAGGATTCGAACCTGCGACTGTAGCGCCTAAAACCGCTCGGCCACTCTGGCCGGCAACGAAATGTAATTGAGTGAATTGACTTTCACGGAACATGACTTAACTAACCTAAGGCCAACACACAAATCTATGTCAAATGCCGAACGTGTGACTCACGTCGAATCATGTTCCAAATCTTCAAATGTATTTCTTGATTGTTCTGTTCGCTCCAATAATTCAAAATATTCATCTTCACTAACTTTTTTTCTTAAATAGTTATGAAGAATGCAAGCTGCATGCTCATTTAATAGGGCAATGTTGACAAAAAGTTCAGTTTAGTCCATCAAATATTCTCCAATTTTGACCTTAAATCTCTAGGGCAATTTCTACAACTCTCCTCGCTTCTCATAATCTTTTATTATAACATTCATTCCTTGCATCTTGTCTCGATTGTCTATAGGGAAATGGTTTCATTAGATTCTCTTCAACTGCAAAATCTTTAACACCTGTAAGAACACAAGGACATAAATCACATTGCCTAGGAAGGCTTATGTCTTTAGGCACATTAATTTTGAAACTTTAAAATCTTACCATGTTTGAAGTTTCAAAAACACCACTGTCACTGTTTCTTCCGTAACCTCCAATGGCAGGCAACACATGAAAATCTGTAATCCGCTCCAGCGATTGCCAAAAGAATTACAGAAATTTTTTTGAATTGGGAGTAGTGTTTAGAGCTACTGATGTTTGGACATTTGACAGTTATACGGTTTCCGTCAATACTTACAATGATTCTTTCCGTTTTCTGTAGTTTCTTAGTTCCTCCAAATTTCATGGCGGTATATTTCGTCTTTGAAACTAAATGAAAAATTAAATGCAATTTATTTTTTACCATACATGTTCCGCTTCTTTTATGTATGAAACCTCTTCAGTGGCCTGTAATACATGTTTGTTTATGCATAATGGGGACCGAATAAACGCAACTCCAGGATCACACACAAGGACCAGCAGAAATGGAAATCATAAGTAACACCAAACGATAATTTAACTCGACAAAACGTTTTCCGTCAATACTTCCAATAAATTTTTTGCGTTTTCTTGGTTGCTTCAAATTTCAAGGAGGTATGTTCCGTCTTTGAAACTAACTGAAATGCAGTTGTTTTTTGCCGTACACGCTTCACTTCTTTCATTTATGAAGGCTCTTCAGTGCCATGTAATGCATGTATGTTTGTATACGTAATGCATTATGCAATAGTTACAAGTATGTTACTATGTTACAACTTCTTATGTTTCTCTTTTGTTTTTCACGTTAGAAACTTGTACAGCAAAAGTTGTTTCTAACAAGAGAAAAAGTGAGAAGATGTAACGTAGTAACATACTTGTAACTATTGCATAATGCTTTATATATATATATATATATATATATATATATATATATATATATATATATATATAAACGTTCATTACACGGCACTGAAAAGGTTTGATAAATAAAAGATGCGAAGTGTGTATGGAAAAAAAACTTCATTTCAGTTAGTTTCAAAGACGGAACATACCTCCATGAAATTTGAAGCAACTAAGAAACGACGTAAATGCAAAGAAAAAAAAGTATTGGAAATATTGGCGGAAAACGTTTTGTGAATTATTGTTTGGTGTTACTTATGATTTTCATCTCTGCTGGTCCTTGTGTGTAATCGTGGAATTGTGTTTATTCGGTCCCCATACTCCAGATGGTCAATATCCACGTTTGTGTGTTTACAGGTATGTATTGTTTCCAACTGTCGCCGTGTGTTTATCTTTCGCCTTTTGTCTGCGTTGTGTCTGTGGTTTGATATTCGTTCATTTGTTTTATGTGTGTATGCGTATTTGTGTCTGCGTGTGTGTTTTGTTACCTGTGAATGTGTCGTGTTTTGTGAGAATGCATTTTCTTCTGTGTGTGTCTTTTGTTACGTGTGACTGTGTTATTCTGTATGTGAGTTTGTGTTTGTGTGTGTGTGTGTGTGTGTGTGTGACAGAGAGAGAGAGAGAGAGAGAGCGAACCACAGGTCCCCATAAACAATACAGACACTACAACACACATAGAAACGCAAAACAGTAAGACGCATGAGATGAGTAATAGAAACAAATGGTACATGTTAACATAGAAACAAAATCAACACACAGAATAGCAAATTTACTAAAGAAACAAGGATTTCACATTGCATACAGAATAAGAAACACACTTCAGTCACATTTACAAACAACAATAGTCAAACCAGATTTATGACAGGCAGGAATTCCATAACTAGGTATAAAGAAAATATGACAAGCTGGAAGAATGAAAATAGTCATTCTACCTTTGCTGAACACTTGGTAAAACATGGGCATGAACCATCGGAAATGGAACATGACACGAAAATTATTAGAGTGAACAATTACAACAAAATACTTCTGACATTAGAGGAAAACTTTCATATACAATGAGCCGTTGCAAGAATAAAAAAGTAATTAACGACCAAACCAATATAAGCAATAAGTGACCATGTTATCCACCAAAACAATAACATACAGAAATTTGGAACAAAACCAGAATCAGTAATTAATGAATCCTACCCCTCCCACCTTTCAGTCTCTCTCTCTCTCTCTCACTCATACACACACACACACACACACACACACACACACACACACACACACATGAACTCCCACCCATACATACACACACATTCATATTCTGTGTGATATTCATTCCGTGCTTTTCACATGCATCCCTCATCGTTCCTAGACACGTTAGTTCGAGCAGCAATTTTGACTGTTAGTGTTCAAAATCTGTCAGATTCTCGATGTGGACTTTTTTTAAGTGCTAGTCATTTTGGTTTATGTTGTTTAACGTTATGTTTCATAAGCTGAAAGAGAAACAAAGCATAATGCGAAATGACTGTGCAACGTAACATTACATTCTTGTTAAAAGAATAAGAAAGCGATCAATGCTTAGCGTGACAAGAACGCTGCTACGAGCACCTTTCTGCTAAAAGATATAGGTTGTGTCTCCTGCACAGCTAACACAGCACATAGCTAGCGTGAACTTCATATCTGCCGTTTTACGTAGGTTACTGATAAGTTAGTAGCTGTAAATGGTTTACGACATCAACATCTACTTTTCAAGAGCCACGTCCGCTGAGTTTATTTCAGTTTATTTCCTTCGAAGTGGGAGTTACTCTGCTACCGTGGCAAAATGTACACGCGGAAAGTGCTTTCTACCACACTACGGTGACGGCTCACGAGAAATGAAATAACCAACTTCTGCGTGCAAGATCACACGACTTCTCGAAGCAGCCACCACCAAGGATATTCGGCCTCAAGTAATTTAGAACTTCTCCAGTTCATTTCTGCTTCTACGCTGTGAAAAAGCATGTAGTCTTTATAGACATGCAAAGAACTACATCCAACTGTGATACTAGTTTGCCCAGTAAATTCAGTTGCTCGAAAACAGAGCGTTAGGATACATGAACTACCACTATGTCCTGCTCGTATGCTGCAAATATGAACTTACAAGGAAACTTTCACGAAATCAAAATGGCTTTAAGCACTATGGGACATAACATCTGAGGTCATCAGTCCCCTAGACTTAGAACTACTAAGGACATCACTCACATCCATGCCCGAGGCAGGCTTCGAACCTGCGACCGTAGCAGCCGGGTGGTTCCGGACTGAAGCGCCGCCTATAACCGCTCGGCCACAGCGGCCGGCTACACGTAATCACTGACGAGAATGACCTCCTGAATCATCTCCATATTCGATTTACATAATTTATCTAAAGCTAAGATACAGATTCATTTGATACTAGTACTGCAAGAAGCAGTTACGCACGTAAGAACGTGCTTATTTCTTGAACAAACTACATCTTGTAGTATTGGGCCTGAAGATTTTCTGTATGTCAGATAAAGGCTTTCTTCGCCCAGCCAATAGTGATTACGGTTTGTTTATACAGCATGTCTTTAGCAATGATCAGTAACATGTTCAGTAGCCGCAAAACCTCAATTCCGTTTCTAACTAGAGAATCCGAAAATTCTTGGGCACTTGCTTGGATTTTATCTAAGACTGAGAAAGAAATTGTTTTACGAGTATTGCATTGTGAACTTCCCTTTATTTCAGGCACAAGCACTTTTTAAGACGCAATCGTCGCCGGTTTCAGTCTACATTTGACAATGTATGTAATGAACATTTGATTCACCACATGCGTCCCGTTACCAGTCACATCTAATGACGGCCAATGTAGGGCTAAAACCGTTTTTACTACGTCGTGGAATGTGATTGTGGCTGAAGTAAGGGGAGCTTAACGTCAGTCACATTCTTGTACCACGGAATGTCGATTCTTTTGTAGTAAAATACCTAGAAGTAACCGTCCTGAGTGACCTAAAACGAAATGGCAGCACAAATGAAACTGTGGGAATTGCAGACGTCGTGCTGAGATTCACTGGAAGAATTTTATGGAAATGTCATCCGATCGGGAAAGAAGTCGCTTATAAGACACGTGCTCCTCCGATTCATGAGTACTGTTCTTCAGTCTGGGACTCTTACCTAGTGGAAATAACAGAAGAGATAGCGAATGCCCAACGAAGAGCGCCACTTTGGTCACGGGCTCCTTTACAAAGCGCGAGAGCATTACGGAAATGCTCGAGCAACTCTTATGGCAGTAGTTACAGTTGTGTGTCACGCAGAAGGTTGCTGTTTAAAACTCCGAGAGCGTACGTCGGATGAAGAGTTTGGCATCATATTCTTCCTCGCGTAATGGCCATGATGGAGGAACCAGAGGAATTATGACTGATATGTAAATTTATCTGCAGTCGTTCTTATAAGCGTCATTCGTTAATCGATCAGATACAGGGAAAACTCTCGTGTTACCAGTGATAACCTCCGCCACACACTCTAAGATGGCTTACGGACTATAGACGCAAATGTGTGTAATTCTATAATTGGTTTGATGTAGTTTTCCGTTGCTAGCTCTTGGCAATTATCCTCTTGAGCGTAACTAATGCTTACCACCCCATCGACGAACTGCCTTACACAGTGCAATATCTGTGGCTATGACGGCCATTCCTTTCTTCGACAGCAACTTCAAGTACGGTTTTTAGTAACGACTCATGTCTCATTATGTTCCCATTATTCAAATGGCTCTGAGCACTATGGGACTTAGCATATGAGGTCATCAGTCCCCTAGACTTAGAACCACTTATACCTAACTAACCTAAGGACATCACACACATCCATGCCCGAGGCAGGATTCGAACCTGCGACCGCAGCGGTCGCGCGGCTCCAGACTGTAGCGCCTATAACCGCTCGGCCACTCCGGCCGGCTCCCATTATTTGGCTGGTGCATAAGTTCGTAGGGTTTTTCCATATATTCACAACAGATACACGTAACACAGATTTTAGTCATCAATAATATGTTCTCGTTCACTACTTACAACAGTGTGCCCTCGCTGGGGTGATTTTCCGATTCCGCGACTGTAGAAATCACGTGGTTTTGTGACGAAGAGGTCGTCGAACCGTGGTCTGAGCTCATTTTTATCCAGAAAGGAATTTCCTTGGAAGTTTTTCGACAGAGAGCGGAAAAAGTGTAAATCTGAGGGCGAAAAATCAGGTAAATAAGTCTGATGTGGAATGGCTTTCCAAACCAGCTGCAGTGTAGTATTTTTTGTAAATCTAGCAGATTGCGAGCGGGCGTTATAGCGGAGTAGCATCACTTCACGCAATCTTCATGGTCGTTGTTCTGGGACTGCGTCTACAAGAAGTCACAGCGGTTGATTGTAAACGTTAGCAGTGATGGTTATATCCTGGGGAAGCAATTCGTAGTACACCATACCGTCGTTGTTCCACGAGATACAGAACATTATGTTTTTGTACAAGGAGTTGCTGCTTTGTTTGGGCTCAACCATTAATTTCTTTTCCTCATGTTCGCCTTAAAGATACCATTTCTCGACAACCAGTAACGTTATAGGAAAGGAATGGTTCGTGTATGTCACGAGCCAGTTGATGACGACCAAGCAGAGATACACATATGACCACCCAGCGAGTTTTGTGATTTTGGTTTAGGGGATACGATCCCCTTACACCCGATTTTTGAACCTTCTCCACTTTATGCAAATGTCGCACGATTGTGGTATGATCACAGTTCATCACATCTGCCGGTTCTCGAATACAATAAAGTGGATCATTGTGAATTAATGCGTTTAAACGATCTCCGTCAAACATTAAACATCTTCCTGAACATGGAGAGTCAGTAGTGTCAAAACGATCCTCCTTAAATCGAGAAAACCATTTTACTGCCGTGATCTGTGCACTGGCATTATCCCCTACACGGCGCATATATTTCTGACTGTCACCCCTCTGCTGAACTCGTACAGAAGAATAAGCCGGAAATGTTCCAATTTCTCCACTTAGCACTCCATTTCCTAGCGTCGACAGCTCCTCTCATTATCTCCAAATGACAGAATGACAATATGTAAACTCAAATAGCAACAATGAACTATAAATGAAAAATCACAGTCGATAAATAAAGCCATAGCAACCGGAATACCAATATGCGAAACAAAAACCCCACGAACTTATCCACCAACCTAAAAATTTTACGTCTTCTTTTCAGTACTATTAGAATATTTTTGTCCTTGGCTCGTTGGAAGACGCCTTCAGTCCCTATTCGACCACTACATGTGGAAATAAAGTCTCCCTACCAAGACGCTGTGAAGATTTCGAATCGTTTCCTTTTCTCTACCTAATTGTCCAAGTTTGGCTCCTTTCTGAGCTCTTCATTTAATAATCGCGAAAGCGTTACGGAGATGACAGATAAACTCCAGCGGAAGACTCTGCAAAAGATACGCCCAGCAGCTCGGTACGGGATTTTGTTTAAGTTTCGAGAACATATCTTCACCGAGGAGTCAAGCAGCATATTGATCCCTCCCACGTAAATCTCGCGAAGAGGCTACGAGGATAAAATCAGAGAGATTAGAGCCCACACAGAGACATACCGACAATCTTTCTTTCCACACGAAACGTGTGAGGTGATCCACATGAGTTCCAAAAGAAATCCGTTGGAATTCGATTACTCGATAAATAGTACAATTCTCAAGGCTGTCAATTTAACTAAGTACCTGGGTGTAAAAATTACGAACAACTTCAGTTGGAAAGACCACATAGATAATATTGTGGGGAAGGCGAGCCAAAGGTTGCGTTTCATTGGCAGGACACTTAGAAGATGCAACAAGTCCACTAAAGAGACAGCTTACACTACACTCGTTCGTCCTCTGTTAGAATATTTCTGCGCGGTGTGGGATCCTTACCAGGTGGGATTGACAGAGGACATCGAAAGGGTGCAAAAAAGGGCAGCTCGTTTTGTACGAGGGTTGTTTTTTAAGTAAGGGCCGTTTTTATTTTTGAAAAAAGATACTAATAGTTTTGTAAAAAAACTTTTATTTTCTGATTCTACACACTTTTACCTATTTTTCTACATAGTTGCCTTGTTTATTTAAGCACTTGTCATACCGTACAACTAAGTTTTTAATTCCCTCTTCAAAGAATTCGGCCGCCTGCTCCGACAGCCAAGAGTTCACGGCCGCTTTCACTTCATCGTCGTCATTGAAGCGCTGCCTGACAAGATGGTGTTTCAGGTACCGGAAAAGGTGAGAATCGCTAGGAGCAAGGTCGGGGCTGTATGGTGCATGGTCCAAAACTTCCCAGCCAAAAGAATCAATCAAATCCCGAGTCTTTTGTGAGGTGTGAGGCCTAGCGTTATCGTGCAGGAGCAAAACTCCTTTTGTCAGCATGCCGCGCCTTTTGTTTTGAATTGCTCTGCGGAGATTCTTTAGAGTTGCACAGTAGGCATCTGAGTTGATTGTCGTTCCTCGTGCCATAAAGTCCACTAGCAAAACACTGCGCCGGTCCCAGAACACAGTTGCCATAATCTTGCGCTTTGACAGCGTCTGTTTGGCTTTGACCTTGACGGGTGAGGTTGTGTGTCGCCATTCCATCGGTTGTCGCTTGCTTTCGGGAGTGATGTGGGATACCCATGTTTCATCTCCAGTGACAATTTGACTCAACATGTCATCCCCTTCTTCCTCGTAACGAATCAAAAAGTCCAATGAAGTGGCAAACCTCTTCCCTTTGTGGTCCTCTGTGAGGAGTCTGGGTACCCACCGAGAACACAGTTTCTTAAAGTTTAGGTTTTCAGACACAATTTTGTACAAAACCAATCTTGAAACTTGTGGAAATTCCAAAGAAAGAGTGGAAATTGTGAATCTTCTGTCCTCACGAATCTTTGTTTCGACTGCAGCCACCAAATCATCAGTGAACACAGAGGGCCGGCCTGAGCGTTCTTCGTCATGGACGTTTTGACGGCCATTTTTAAGCTCTCTAACCCATTGACGCACTTTACCTTCACTCATTGCATTCAAGCCATAAACTTCTGTTAACTGATGATGAATTTCTGCAGCTGATAGGCTTCTCGCGATCAAAAACGTATCATTGACCGTATCTCACACCCGGCGGGCGATTCAACAATCGTAAACATTATAAAGTAGCACAGCGATGCGTACACGTCAGCTACAGAGCTGCAACTTGCATCAGTGTGAACGGGAAGGATGCCGCCAAGTGGTGCGGTGGCTTGTTGCGGCGTCCGCGCGAACTACGCGACTATACGCGCGAACGGCCCTTACTTAAAAAACAACCCTCGTATTATCACTTAATAGGGGAGAGAGTGTGGCAGATATGATACACGAGTTGGGATGGAAGTCATTAAAGCAAAGACGTTTTTCGTCGCGGCGAGATCTATTTACGAAATTTCAGTCACCAACTTTCTCTTCCGAATGCGAAAATATTTTGTTGAGCCCAACCTACGTAGGTAGGAATGATCATCAAAATGAAATCAGAGCTCGAACAGAAAGGTCTTGGTGTCCGTTTTTCCCGCGCGCTGTTCGGGAGTGGAATGGTAGGGAGATAGTATGATTGTGGTTCGATGAACCCTCTGCCAAGCACTTAAATGTGAATTGCAGAGTAATCATGTAGACATGTAGATGTAGATGTAGACTGGAATAGAAGGGAGAACCGATAGAGGTACTCAAGGTACCCTCCGCCACACACCGTCAGGTGGTTTGCGGAGTATGGATGTAGATGTAGACGTAGAACCTTTTTATGATCTCAAGCTTTACGTTTGTGAAAGTTAGCAGCTGTTCTTTTCTTCTTGCAGGAAGCTCTTTTGCAACGTGCAATCCTTGCTACATATTCCTTGACTTTTCCCTTCTACTACCGAGGCCGGAAAATTCTTACACTAGGCAAAGGAAGCGAAACTGTATCGTGCCAGCACACTTCCGCCCCAGACAACAGTGGCGGGTTGTCCTTCTGCATCACTACCTGCATCATCATTATCAGAGTCCTCACCATCATTTGGCAGAGCAAGTACAAATTTACACTCCTTACATGTATCAAATACGTCAGACAAAGTTTCATCTTCTTCTGTTGAGAACTCGAATCATTCAGTCCCACGCTGTTATAGCGACAGAGGCTTTGATTACAAATACTGGCGGGTGATAAAGGTAGATTAGATTAGATCAATACTAGTTCCATGAATCATGAACACGATATTTCGTAATGATGTGGAACGTGTCAAATTTTCCAATACATGACATAATTAAGTTAATTTAACAACATAATTAAGTTAATATAACAACTTTTTGATTTTTTTAAATTTTTTAAAATAATTTTTTTTTCTTTTTTTTCTTAATTTATACCTAAATATTCCTCTATGGAGTAGAAGGAGTTGTCATTCAGAAATTCTTTTAATTTATTCTTAAATACTTGTTGGTTATCTGTCAGACTTTTGATACTATTTGGTAAGTGACCAAAGCCTTTAGTGGCAGTATAATTCATCCCTTTCTGTGCCAAAGTTAGATTTATTCTTGAATAGTGAAGATCAATCTTTCTCCTAGTATTGTAGTTATGCACACTGCTATTACTTTTGAATTGGGTTTGGTTCTTAATACCAAATTTCATAAGAGAGTATATATACTGAGAAGCTACTGTGAATATCCCTAGATCCTTAAATAAATGTCTGCAGGATGATCTTGGGTGGACTCCAGCTATTATTCTGATTACACGCTTTTGTGCAATAAATACTTTATTCCTCAGTGATGAATTACCCCAAAATATGATGCCATATGCAAGCAATTAGTGAAAATAGGCGTAGTAAGCTAATTTACTAAGATGTTTATCACCAAAATTTGCAATGACCCTTATTGCATAAGTAGCTGAACTCAAACGTTTCAGCAGATCATCAATGTGTTTCTTCCAATTTAATCTCTCATCAATGGACACACCTAAAAATTTTGAATATTCTACCTTAGCTATATGCTTCTGATTAAGGTCAATATTTATTAATGGCGTCATACCATTTACTGTATGGAACTGTATGTACAGTGTCTTATCAAAATTCAGTGAGAGTCCGTTTACAAGGAACCACTTAGTATACTAACGTTCTCAAGAACTATCGAAAATCATTATGAAAATAAGTGATCCATTTCAAAAAAGAAAAGAACCTTGTTTAAACATCTCTTTACAAAAGTCAACCATATTAACGAGCGCTGTCTTTGTCTCATTATTTTGTATCAGTCAAACAAAGAATAAAGACATACAGTGGAGGGTTTTTCCGAGAAGAAATGGCAGTGTATCGATGTGAGTACATTTATGCGAAAAGCGACCACACCACTCCCTCTGCCGTTGCTGCCATAAACGCGGCAGCAGAGGGGTGGGGATGCCCGACCGCCCGGTATATAGGGCGCCACCGCGGCGCCTGGGACAGTCGACTGCCGCGTCACCACCGCCGACGCAGCCACCACCATGAAACTGGCGCTCGCACTTTGCGCAGTGATCCTCTTCGTCGTATTGGCCGAGGCAGACCGGGGTGAGTTCTGAGGTTGACGTGTTCCTTGCAAAAGCGCTGCCCAGCGGCTGGTCCAGGTTAGGGCTACCATCTTAACAGCTCTTTCATCTACTTGAGGTGCTTCGCTCCCGCGACGTCACTGATATCAGGCCATAAAGCCAAGCAGCCATTGTATGACACTTCTTCCTGCAGCACAAAACAGACGGTAAATGTTTCCTTAGCCACACTCCCCAGTTTTACCACGCCGGCGCCTCATATGCTGTCGTCACCATAACTTGTACATAACTGCAGGGTACTGTACAATGCCTGGCGGAGCTTACACTGTGCTGTTCCTGGTCATTCCCTATCTTGCAGCACTCTCAACTGGTGTAAGCAAGATTGTCACTGCATGATTCTTGCAACCACTAGAACCTGCTGACTGTAGTAAAGTCCCGGTATCCCTCCTGCCCCTCTTCCACACAATTCCCTCAGTTACCAAATTAACTGTCCTTTAATGCCTAAAAATGTGTCCTATCAATTTGTCTCCAACTTTCGGTTTCTTATTTGGTAATATAATTCTCTCAGCATCATCCGATTTAATTCGACTACATTCCATCACTCTTGCTGTACTTTTGTTGACGTGTATCTTATAACTTCTTTTCAAGACCCACTATTCATTCCATTCAATTGATATCCGTAGGTTTTTTCTGTCCTTTACAATTCCATCGGTGTACCTCAAATATTTCATTTATATCCCTGAATATGGCAATTCATTTTCCAAAATTCTTCTTTACTGCTTTCTCTAAGTACAGATTGAATCGCAGGAGGGATAGCCAATAACCCTGCCTTACTCATTTCTCATTGATTGCCTCCGTTTCATGACCATCTTTAATCTCTGCAGCCTGGTTTCTACATTACTTCATACACTTTAAGCGAAAGTATACGAACAATTTAGTGGACGTTAATATGGAGTGAGTTCACCTTTCTTCTTTATGACGGTTTTGGTGGGGACACATTAAATGAGGTGTCTGAATGTTTGTAGAGGAGTGACATCCCTTTCACCCTCAATAACGAAAACCATAGATAATGCGTTATAACAGCGCGCATTGTTATACTGATGCAAACAATTATCTTCTCCAAACTATTTCACGACTGTACGAAGTACACAGTATTGTAAAATGTGTACATATCCTTCCGTCCTTAGCATTTTTATAAGCACAATTAAGAATCATACCTTAACCAAGTAACACAGTCCATGCCGTAACACCACCTCCTCGCTGTTGGAACCACACAAGATCGCAGGTAACTTCCTGCAGGCATTCGCCAAACCGAAACCGATCCATCGGATTGCCACAGGGTACAGCTTGATTCACCATTCCAGTTCACTCGTATGCATCATAAACTACTGATTGGCGTCGCTCTATACACCAGCACTAATGTCGCCTAGGACTGACTGCAGAAATATGTGACTCATCTGTAACTGTTGGATCCCTGTGCTACAATCTTCTTAACATCATAGTCATCGCGTTAGCTGGACTTCTGGTAGCACTTTGGTAGTCACGGGTCATTCATAAGTTTGATTTCAAGTGATCACGTGATTTTTTACAACACCCCTCATTAATGCACCACTGTCCCTGCCCGTCAGAACCTTAGGTCATCTACATCTACATCTACATGGATACTCTGCAAATCACATTTAAGCGCCTGGCAGAGGGTTAATCGAACCATCTTCACAATTTTCTATTATTCCAATCTCGTATAGCACGCGGACAGAACGAACACCTACATCTTTCCGTGCGAGCTCTGATGTTCCTAATTTTATATAGGTGATCGTTTCTACTTATGTAGGTCGGTATCAGCAACATATTTTCGCATTCGGAGGAGTAAGTTGGAGATTGGAATTTCGTGAGAAGGTTCCGTCGCAACGAAAAACGCCTTTCTTTTATTGATGTCCATCCCAAATCCTGTATCATTTCAGTGACACTCTCTCCCATATTTCACGATAATACAAAACGTGCTGCTTCTTTGAACTTTTCCGATGTACTCCGTCAGTCCTATCTGGCAAGGATCGCACAACGCCCAACAGTATTCTAAAAGAGGACGGACAAGCGTAGTGTAGGCAGTCTCCTTTGTAGATCTGTTACATTTTCTAAGTGTCCTGCTAACAAAACGCAATCTTTGGTTAGCATTTTCTATGTGTTCCTTCCAATTTAAGTTGTTCGTAATTGTAATTCCTAGGTATTTAGTTCAATTTACGGCCTTTAGATTTGACTCGTTTATCGTGCAACCGAAGTTTAACGAATTCCTTTTAGCACTCATGTGAATAACCTCACACGTTTCGTTATTTACGGTCAACTGCCAATTTTCGCACCATTCAGATACCTTTTCTAAATCGTTCGGCGATTTGTTTTGATCTTCTGACGATTTTATTAGTGGATAAACAATAGCGTCATCTGCAAGCAACCTAAGACGGCTGCTCAGATTGTCTCTCAAATCGTTTATATAGATAAGGAACAGCAAAGGGTCTATAACACTACCTTGGGGAGCGCCGGGAATCACTTCTGTTCGACGACTTTCCGTCAATTACTACGAACTGTGACCTCTGACAGGAAATCACAAATCCAGTCACATAACTGAGACGATATCCCGTAAGCATGCAATTTCACTACGAGCCGCTTGTGTGGTACAGTGTCAAAAGCCTTCCAGAAATCCATAAATACGGAATCGATATGAACTGCCTTGTCAATAGCACTCAATACTCCATGCGAATAAAGAGCTAGTTGTGTTTCACAAGAACGATGTTTTGTAAACTCATGTTGACTGTGTATCAATAGACCGTTTTCTTTCAGGTAATTCATAATGTTCGAACACAATATATGTTCCAAAATCCTGCTGCATATCGACTTTAATGATATGGGCCTGTAATTAAGTGGATTACTCCTACTACCTTTCTTGAATATTGGTGTTACAGGTGCAACTTTCCAGTCTTTGGGTACGGATCCTTCGTCGAGCGAACGGTTGTATATGATTGTTAGGTATGGAGCTAATGCAACAGCATACTCTGAAATGAACCTAGTTGGTGTACAGTCTTAATTTTATTAATTGATTTAAGTTGATTCACTATTCTGAAGATATTTACTTCTACGTTACTCATGTTGGCAGCTGTTCTTGATTCGAATTCTGGAATATTTACTCCTTCTTCTTTTGTGAAGGCATTTCGGTAGGCTGTGTTTAGTAACTCTGCTTTGGCAGCACTGTCTTCGATAGTATCTCCATTGCTATCGCTCATAGAAACCATTGCTTGCTTCTTTCCGCTAACATACGTCAAATACGACCAGAATCTCTTTGGATTTTCTGCCTGGTTTCGAGACAAAGTTTCGTTGTTGAAACTGTTATAAGCATCTCGCATTGAAGTCTGCGCTAAATTTCGAGCTTCTGTAAAAGATCGCCCATCTTGGGAATTTTGTGTCTGTTTAAATTTGGCATGCTTGTTTCGTTGTTTCTGCAACAGTGTTGTAACCCGTTTTGTGTACCAAGGAGGATCAGCTCCATCGTTTGTTACTTTAGTTGTTATAAATCTCTCAGTTGCTGCTGATTCTATTTCTTTGCATTGAGCCACATCTGTTCTATACTTATTAATTTGGAAGGAGTGGAGATTGTCTCTCAGGAAGGCCTCAAGTGAATTTTCATCTGCTTGTCTGAATAGGTATACTTTTCTTTTCGGAGAATTTGGGGGTTGCAATATTCAGTCTCGCTACGACAACCATGTGTTCACTAATCCCTGTATCGGTTTTGATGCTAATTCTTAACTCGGCATTACTTGTTGCTGAGAGGTCAAGTGTGTTTTCACAACCGTTAACTATTTGCGTATGCTCGTGAACTAACTGCCTGAAATAATTTACAGAGAATGCGTTTAGCACAATTTCGGGTGATGTTTTATGCATACCTCCGGAATTAAACATGTATTTTCGCCATCATATCGAGGGAAATATAAAGTCAACACAAACTATAATTGTATGAGTCGGGTACATGTTTGAATTCAAACTCAAGTTTTCTTTGAATATTTCAGCAACGGCATCATCTGAATTGGGAGGTTGGTAAAAGAATCTTATTATTATTTTATTCCGGTTGCCAGCAATGACCTCTGCCATACTAACTCACACGAACTATCTACTTCAATTTCGTGACGAGATAAACTACTTCTAACAGCAACAAACACGCCACTTCAAGAACCGTTAGATTCTTCGCAAAAATTTCGGCTTAGCCTGCTTTCAGTGCCTATAACGATTTAGGCAATAGTCTTTCCATTAGCGCTTGGAACTCTGGTACTTTCCCAACCCAGCTGTTATACCGATGGTTCCGGTATCTACGTTCTTCCTGTGTTCGACCTGCAGCCGGCAGATGTGGCCGTGCGGTTCTAGGCGCTTCAGTCTGGAACCACGCAGCTGTTACGGTCGCAGGCTCGAATCCTGCCTCGGGACTGGATGTGTGTGATGTCCTTAGGTTAGTTAGGTTTAAGTAGTTCTAAGTTCTAGGGGACTGATGACCACAGATGTTAAGTCCCATAGTGCTCAGAGCTATTTGAACCACTTTTTTTTGTTCGAGCTGCACCCTTTGTGACTGAGGCCCTTCTTATGTTTTCCCGAGACCTTCTAACCTAAAAAAACTGCCCACCTAAAAAAACCGACTGGTCTTGGTTTAACTGTGGTTGATCCTTCATGATTACACTTCACAGTCGTCCCACCATCTCCATAAATCGGGCGCTGATAACCACGCAGTTGAGCGCCCCACAAACCACACATCATCATCATCATCTCCATAATTTTAAACGTAATGATCTGAGACACACTGCATGCTCAAACGTTGCCTTTTGAACAAATGATGCCATTTTTAGAAGTGCTGTTATCAAAATTATACAGGAATGTAGTTCCAGGGATTTTTCCTCTGAGCTTGACTGGTACTTTTCTCACGCCTGCTCATTTTCATTTCTGTTCCTTTCAACGTAGGTGATTTTCGTTTTAAAGAAGGATTGTCAAACAACCTCTGACGTTGGTATGTTGTACAAGTTAGAGCTACACTTTATGGCGCACTCAATGTCAGACCAAATGTGTTACTGGGTTGAATACTTCCAAGCTAACAGAAAATCCTCAGGAGCTAGAAGACTTCAATGGAAGTGTAACTTCGGGTGTGCTTGACAGCATTCTTATTGGACCATTACTTTTCACAATATGTAGATATAACTTCCTACATAATATCGGAAGTTCTATGAGACCTTTCACGGCTTATGGTGTTCTATACATAGAATTTCAACAAACCTTTACATGTTAACACGGTTGCGGAACAACAATTTGAAGCTGTCACATCCATAAAATATCTGCGAGTATGCATACGTAGCGATTAGAAGTGGAACGACCACATAAAATTGATCGCAGGTAAGGCTTATTCCAGACTTCCACAATGGAAGAGCTTACTAAATTCTTGTTCGACGAGTGCGTGAATATTGTTCTCCAGTCTGGGATCCGTACAAGATAGAATTGATTGAGGAAATTGAGAAAATACAAAGAACAGCAGCGCGTTTCGTTACAGGTTCATTTAGTAAGGGCGAAAACATCGCAGAGATGTTCAGTTAACTCCATTGGTAAGAGAGGCTTTCTGCATCATGTTGTGGTTTGGTGTTGAAGTTTCGAAAGCGTACGTTCCTAGAAGAATCAGCCAATATATTGCTTCGTTCTACGTATATATTGCGAAAACGCCATGAATCTGAAATCAGAGAAATTCAATTTCGCACGGTGGTTTAACAACACTTCTTCTCGGGAGTTATTGGCGACTGGAATAGGAAAGATGAGGAGTGATTGTGGTATCAAAGCACCTTCCAACACACATCATAAGGCGGCTTGCGGAGTGTAGCGGTAGACGTAGATGTATAGACTGTTACATGAACACACTTTTCTGTCACTTCAACTGGTTCAAGAGAAAGACCAGTAGTGTAAGAAACAAATAACGCATGATGACGGACGGCAGCTGAGATGCATAATGTAGTATTGAAGCACCCAGAGGGAGGTTTACTCGAATGTTCAAACGTGTGTGAATTCCTAAGGGACCAAACAGAAAGGGCATCCGTCCCGAGACTTACACACTACTTAAACTAACTTATGCTACGAACAACATACACACCCATGTCCGAGGGAGGACTCGACCTCCAGTGGGAGGGGCCGCACAATCCGTGACATGGTGACTCAAACCGAGGGACCACTCCTCGCGGCTAGTTTACGCAGTATTGTACGGAACAGGTGTCCCAAAGAGACCAATGTTTCTATAGTGAGGGTAAAAGTAGCGGCTTCTATAACTGTTTGTGAATATAATGTTGGCTCTCACAGAGTTATTTTAGAAAAAATTAACAAAATTAGGGTTCAAATATGCTTATCGAACAGGACAAGCACCAGCAAAAAAGGACGATGTAGCATTATAGCAGTCTGAAGTTAAATATTCGAAAGAATACAAAAAAGTTCGTCGAAAAATTGATGATGCCAAAAATCAGAGAGAAGAAGCTCTATTTGAACGTGATAGTAATGTAAACTAAGATGTCGGACTGTTTTGTAGAGTCTTGTACCGCAAGGAAACAAAGGATAGGTGATATAGGTGGTCGATATCCTCTTTGTACAACAAAAATGCACATGTGCATAAATACAGTTCTTTATTTACATGAAGATTTACGTATCTTGAATAGAGTCCATGTGTTGTGGTACAAGCTCATCTGTAGTAGTCCCTTTGCGGACAGTCTCGGTAATCTTGCTATTACAAACTTTAGTCTCACTACTAGTCCCGCTACGGTCACTAATCTGGTCGCTGTGTGCTGTCGTAACCTGCGATGTGAACTGAGCTCACTTTGCGTGTGGACTCTCAGACGCCAAAGCGGAAAAGTGAGTCACTGACTGATGCCCCCTTAAGTGTTGGCAGAAGAGCCAACACTGTGTTGCCAGAGGAGGCCGAAATGCACACGTTTAATTACACGCTGACTGGCGTGAGGTCTGGAACAGTTAAGGGAATTAATAGTAGCAAATAAAATACGTAGTTGATATAATACTTAACTTTAATCCACAATTGGTGTACATCGCTCTTGACGGTACGTGTTATAATCTCAATATCAAATGCTATGGCGCCTTGCTAGGTCGTAGCAAATGACATAGCTGAAGGCTATGCTAACTATCGTCTCGGCAAATGAGAGCGTAGTTGTCAGTGATCCATCTCTGGCTAAGTCGGCTGTACAACTGGGACGAGTGCTAGTACGTCTCACTAGACCTGCCGTGTGGCGGCGCTCGGTCTGCAATCACTGACAGTGGCGACACGCGGGTCCGTCGTATACTAACGGACCGCGGCCGATTTAAAGCTACCACCTAGTAAGTGGCGGCGGCTAAATACATGCTGTCGAGAGGGCGTTGGCGGCAGGTTGCTTGTCGGTGTGGCTCTGGCCTCTCTCGTTACACTTGCACTTCATGCTGCAGCTACTGTCGATTTTCGCGCTTCATCTTTGGCGACCGGTGTGCTGGCGACAGCTTATGTCAGCACAGTTTTGATGTAATTGCTTATTATTCACACATGTCAGTCATAACCAACAATTTCACACATGGGTCTAAAAAAAACAAATGTTTGAAAAAATTTTCGTTTAGCAACTTTGATATACTTACTTAATTCTGCGTGTCAAGATATGTTATAAACAACTTTTCAGCCACTTGCGCTTTTCTACGATTGGTATGAAATTTCACTGGTATCTCCCCTTAAAGACAACTGTATCATCTGCAAACAGCCATGTGGAGCTACCGACGTTATCTTTTAGATTATTGATATATATATATTGTAAACAGTAACGGTCGTATGATACTTCCTTCGGGTACTCCTGTAATTACATTTACATTTGCAGAATTTGTACCGTTAAGAGCGACGTGCTGAGTTCCGTTCGCAATGAGGCTTTGAATCCCATCACAAATCTGATCCCGGCTGGACCCGGCGGAGGTTCGAGTCCTCCCTCGGGCATGGGTGTGTGTGTGTTTGTCCTTAGGATAATTTAGGTTAAGTAGTGTGTAGGCTTAGGGACTGATGACCTTAGCAGTTAAGTTCCATAATATTTCACACATTTGAACATTTTTCGAATCAATCTGATCCGATGCTCGGTAAGGTCGTATTAAGTGAATGGCAGTGCGGGACTATGTTAAACGCCTTCCTGAAGCCGGCAGGTGTGGCAGAGCGGTTCTAGGCGCTTCAGTCTGGCACCGCGCGACCGCTACGGTCGCAGGTTCGAATCGTGCCTCAGGCATGGATGTGGGTAATGCCCTTAGGTTAGTTAGGTTTAAGTAGTTCTAAGTTCTAGGGGGCTGATGACCTCAGATGTAAAGTCCCATAGTGCTCAAATCCATTTGAACCATTTTGGCTTCCTGAAGTGGAACAACACTGCATCAATGTGAGCGCTGCTGTGGCTCTCATAAAGGAATAGAGCGAACTGAGTTTCACGAGATCTCTGTTTGTGGAATCCATGTTGATTTTTGGTGAAGAGATTTAGCGACTGTTATGACCCTGGACAAGAAATTTGGACCTTCTCGAAGCGTTGTTAGCAGTACAGTGCAGAGCAAACCCGATGGCGTCGCTGATCGGCGTTGAAAGGCGAGGAACGAATTTCACTGCATTTCGCCTCATGTTCATTTCATCAGTTAGGTTGCTAGGTTCATATGATGAAACTACAACGATTTCACAAGCTTCATGGAATGTCTGCCTTCCGTCCATGTGGATCACCTTATGTAATTTCGCTATCATTTCTGGCGCTGTGCATTTTCACATTCTGCCCGAATACTTGCTATTCACAATAGAATAACTGCCACCTCTAAACCGCTCAAACCACAAAAAGATTCTTGCTTTACTGAAAGAGCGATCGCCAAAAGCCTCCCTCAGCACGCAGTGGGTTTTATCTGCAGTTTTGTGGAGCTTAAAAGAAAACTCAATGCAGTTCGTTTGGTCCTTCAAGTGAGCCATTTCTAATTCAAAGACACAGCAGAAAACGGAAAGAAATCGGTAAGAATGTGCACACCGATGCACTCGCAATGACGCCACTACCAGCTGAAAGAAAGGAGGTTACAGTAAAAGATTATGGCGTTACCTAAGACGAGAAAAAGCACTGACTGAAGCCAGGGAATGGGGATGGTGGGGGGGGGGGGTGGGGGGGGATGGACGTTCCACTATCTTGTGGAGACCAGGACGAGAGTTACTCCATTAAAACCCTGTGTGAAACTTTGCCTTCTCATCAGGGTATGCACTTAGATACTACATACTTTCGTTGAGAAATATTCGTAATCAGACAGTTTACAACTTTATTTATTGATGCAAAATTTCATTTAGTAGGCACGAACTACATCGTGGTACTAAATCCCATCTCATTAATTTATCTGAAATATTATTTATATTAGTTTACTATACAAACGGCCAAATATCTGGCCATTTCACAATCAGAATGAACGATTTTCGGTATGTAAGCACTGAAATGATGCATTTTCAGCCGGCCGCTGTGGCCAAGCGGTTCTAGGCGCTTCATTCCGGAACCGCGCTGCTGCTACGGTCGCAGGTTGGAATCCTGTCTCGGGCATGGATGTGTGTGATGTCCTTAGGTTAGTTAAGTTTAAATAGTTCTAAGTCTAGGGGACTGATGACCTTAGATGTTAAGTCCCATAGTTCTTAGAGCCATATGAACCATTTCATGCTTTTTAGTCAAAGGAACATGTCATTATTATATGAAAGTTACTGGTTGAACTTAGGTACAATTAAGCACTACCGCTACAATGAAAAGCTTACACTTAATGTAGGTAAAGCGTGTCCCTGCCTCACACTTTTTCCTCTACTAAGAACTTTTAGATCATTGTACACAGGACCAATTTCGTTTGACCATTTTACACAATCAAGAATATACGTTCCAGTCCTCATTTTAACTTAAAATCACAGTAACTAATGTACGTATTTTCAATTATGATGTCTGTAAAAAGGAATGACAACAAGAAATGGGTTATACATTTAAACGATCATTTTATATGCAACGAAAAGTTTTCTTGTACTTCGTGAAATGAAACTTTTATTTCACTTTCACAAACAAAACAAACTCGCAGCTTATCAATCACTGTCTTTATGATAAATATAATTGACTGTTCTTCAAAGATTATTAGTTTATTTTATCTGCATTTACTTTTGTTTCTGTGAGAAAAGGATTTCAGCATTCTCACTGCATGAGTTATACTAGACTGTTATACCAAGTGTTATTGGTGTCTTTATGTAAAATAAAATTTAGTATTAATATTTACTCAGAATTTCACTAACCATTAAATCAACGGATTTCTATGGCCTGACGGAAAAAAATCGGAGCACCAGAATAAAATTAATTTAAGGTAATGAAATTTCGAGAATACTGTTGTCTTGGTAACAAATTTATGTGATTAACACTGCAAGCTCACAGTTTAATGTAAGGGTAAGATAAGCCATTACAAATGTGAAATGCTAGTACATTATGAGTAATAACCAGTGTAGCCTCCAGAATGTTGCATGCAAACGTGCATGTATTGTGTTCTACGGGTGCTAGATGACAGTTTGTGGAATGGAGTTGGATGCCATTGCACTTGGTCGGTCAATACAGGGACGATTAATTCTGTTTGCGGATGACGTTGGAGTTGTTGTCCGATAATGTCATATACGTGCTCGATTGGAGGCAAATCTGGTGATAGAACACGCCAAGACTACATGTTGACACTGTGGAGTATATTTGGTTACAAAAGCGTTATGTGGAGGAACGTTTTCCTGTCTGAAAACACCCCAATGGCGTCGTCCTAATCAACACATGGCCCTCACTGGCGACGAGGCAGAGCAAGCTTTCACCAGAAAGCATCACTCCACTCTGCTGTCCAATGAGCTCTCTCTTGACAACATTGAGGTAGGGGATGGCGTTTGTTTGGGGTCAGTGTAATGCACGCTATGGGGTGTCTGTCTCGCAGTTGTCCTTGAGGTAACGGACTTGTAACAGTTCGTTGTATCACTGGGGTGCTAATTGCTGTTAAAATCGCTGCTTGAAATAGAAGAACAATCAATTAGATTTTTCATAAAGACAGTGATTAATAAGCTGCGAGTTTCTTTGTTTGTGAAAGTGAAATAAAACCACACGCCGAATGCGATTGTCTTCCCTCTTGGTATTATGAAACCTGGTCTTCTTGCGACCGTGTATTTCCGTAACCACCGCTACCAGCAATCAGGTACAGTGGCTACAGTCCTGCCAAGTATTTCTGCAACATCGCATAAGGAACATCCAGCTTCCAGCTACCAATCTCAAAGGTAACTAACGCTCACGATCGTTATAGCCTGTATTTAAAGCGAACTTCATTTGCATCCTCATAGTGGTGCTACTAACGCGAAATTGGGATAGACGTCATTTTTCAGACGTTGAAACACGCCTACAAACGATCGTTTGTGTCGCGCAAATACTTCTTGGTGTTCCGATTTCTTTTCCTTCAGTGTATTTCATCACTTGTCAAACCATGTGCAGCAGCAGCACTTCGCTACTTTTCACTTATTATTTGAAGATATGGCATCAAGTATCAGATATAGCTCGTATGGTGTTGTAGAATAATGGTTGAATGTTGGTGCAAATGACCTCAAAGCTGAGCTACATTTTGTAAGAATGACCGAACCTGTTGTCTTGGCAAACTGACATGACAACTCTTCATTTACACAAGATACACTGTTAAGCGTTGAAAATCTCTTTCCATATACATAGCTCTTCTTCTGTAAGACAACAGTTTGGTCGCTGATGAAACTTTATTTTCTTCTTCTATTGCATATCTACGTCACACACAGTGTGCAACTGTCTCTTTGTATGAACAACAGTGCCAAGAGGTTGAGCGTCCAGATTGAGGGAATATCATCTGGCAACATCAAAGAGAAGCAAAAAGGAATAAAATAAGCAGTAAATATTGATACCTGCGGTGTCCAGAAGTTATTATTTCTTTCTGGATAAGAAGTTCCCAAAATAAATATAAAATCTTCCAATCTAACAACTAGCGAAGTGCAGAATAACCGTTCGCACACAAGAAAGAATTAATGTGCTGCAAATTTGAAATGAATAATTTGTTGCGTAGTCACAACATTCACTCGCTGGATTGTTTCAAATGGAAACATTGAAGTAAAATATGTAATGCATGCATGGCTTGTGAACATCAGCATAGAACAACTTGACATCAAAATCCGTCAAATAAATAGATGTTGCCCATTGAAACATTACAGTGAATTCCCCAAAATGTAGCGGAACGTACACCTTGCATGTATGAGAGAAACGATGAAAAAAAGCAAGGCTATGATGTGAGTGCATGACTTTGTAGTTCAATCGGACTTAACTTTGCGAAAACATCAGAACGTGTTGTGCCATATTTAACTGGTTTAGGGCTACTACATTTCCTTGAAATATCTTGATCCACAAGCTTTTCCTTGCACTGTCCATCGTGAGTCTACAAATTATAAACATAAAACTTGGAAACTAGTGAGTGAAAACAGGGAAATGAACAGTCAATATTTCAAGCAAAAGCAATAGTTTAGCTAAAGTATTTATCTGTGGCAAATGACAGCAGGCTTTCCACTTATGTTTGTGCATCCGTAGATGAAATTTTTATGCGAATCTGCGTTTGCATTTCGAAAGATAATCGTATTATACACACCTGCTGCTCAGTGTCTTGATTTCCGCAAATGGCACACGGCGTAAGTTGCTAGCTTCACGTTTTTAACCTCGTTGGTTGAAACAAAGAACTTGAGGCCTCGGGCAACGGACGTTTGTTTGGGCCCAATTCGCTATGCAAATTAGTCTACTCAATGAGTACCCGGATGAGAAGTGTATAGTGCATGGAGTATGCCAGAATTTTTGAATTCAGGGCTTGGTTCGTGATAGGAGGCGAATATACTATAGGTTTCCGCCTCTGGGAGGTGAGCTAACGGCGGGAGGGGGTGGAACGGTCTCACTTCTTAGTTTTACGCTTATATCTCGGGAACGCAGAACTGTAGAAAAAAAATGTTCCAATTAATACGAAAGCCAGTTAATTTTCTATAAAACTGTCTCGTTACGTATTTGCGATATTCCCACCCGTTTTCCAGATGAACTTTATTGAAAATCGATTATTTCCGAAAAAAATCATTCTTACCACACACTTTCTCTCAAACATTTGCTTCTGGTGTCACCCACGATCGTTTCACAGAAAAATTGTCAGAAACGAAGGGACAGAGCATTAAATTTCCTTCAATTTCATGTACACTTTTGCCACTTTATCTCCATCCAATCAAAAGCTAAAGAATGTCTAAGGTGTTCGTTGAATTTCGATGTTCCTCTAGAAATGACTGTTTTCAGAGTCTGTTGTGTTTTAACTGCTGTAACTTGCTATCATTATTAACAATGCTTTAACAATGGATATAAGGTAACTGCAATTGAAACACAACACTTCTTTATGATTTTAGCTTTTATTATATTATTACGATTCATATAATGAAGGTATGTGCATGCAATGATAGTAATTGAAAAATGGAAAACCTGTGCAGTCAAGGCAACAGATATATATATATATATATATATATATATATATATATATATATATATATATATATATATATATATATATATATTGGCGAAAGTGTCGAGGCTCATTCTTCTACGTCAGCAGTGGAGACGTCGTCCAGGTAGAATGATAAATTATCAATGTCGTCGTCATCACCTTCTTTCTGAATGGACATTGCGACTCCGTTGTTGTGATTGCCCTTGCAATGCGGGAATGTGACAGAGCTGTTTAACAATGTTTTTTGTACAGCCACACCTAGGACTGTAATACCCTTCAGTGCATTGGCAAAAAAATCATCTTCAAGATTTCGTCAGGGGCAGCGTCTAACTCTGATAGTTGGTCTTGGTCTGAACTATCAAAACAGAACTGTTGAAGAAGTTTGAAGATCGCATATTCGTGATCGCAGGATGCAACAGTTGCTAGGTACGAATAATTTGTTTTAGAGGCACCGGCTACAAATTGTTAGTTGCTATGATAACAAGAAATAATAACGAGAAAGAAGAGTGGCTCAGTATCGTCCGAAAAGCTACTGAGAAAAAGAGACAAGATATTCAGAGAGAAATGTGTTAAGTCGTTTAGCTGCTAAGAGGATATAGATTCTCTCGCCCGATATCTTCAAACCATTGAGGAGGCTATGTCAAAAAAAAAAAAAAAACCCGGTGAACCAAAGTTGAAATGTGTTGCTGTTGGACATGCCATCACATCCGTTGTCAGGTTTCGTACCTTCTTGCCACCGATAGTGAAAGGCATCTTCCTTCTTCTACACAGGAAATACGCCTCAAAAACCTTGATCCATCTTCCAGCAAGTATGTGTTTCGCCTCATCACACTACGAAGTACAAAAATTGGAAATACCTGTGATTTCTTACGCTCAGTTAACCTACAAACCAACTGCATTCAAACAACTTGTTCTTTATAGCGTGGATATTTGCACCATGGACGGGCTTAATACCTTCCATGCTATGGGTGGGATGAAACGTGTCACTCCATCCAAACATGTTGAGATTCAAGAGTACCAAGAGAAAAAACGATGCCTACGTCTGCTGAAACTGGAAAACTCGGAGCTTTTCCGCTAGAAACTTACACAGCGATGGAAGGAGGCGTTCAGAATGTGACTATGACACTCACTGATGTACCGGAAGAGCCACCACATCCTGCACGACGTGACATCCTGTGGTTTGTTGCCAAATAGCAAGGTATTTCTCTCCCGACTTGGAAGAGGTACATGCAGTATAAAACAAGAGGAAAACCAAGTGAAAAGACTTCCGTTATTACCCTTCCTTTTATAAATGCTCCTCCATCAGACTACGTCACAGTTCATACAGAGCTGCACTACGCACGCAAGTTGTATGACGAAATTCATGAAAACCATGTACTCATAACTTTTGATCAACTCCTGTACTGGAAAGCTAGGAATGTTTTTAGAGCTGTAACGAATACATCACACTCTGAGCTGTCGAGTTGTACGTCTCGGCAGATTTCTTCTGCTGTTGTCATTTTTGGAGTGTGTGGCGTACTTTTAGATGGGAGATGGTTGGAACGGAGTTTTGTCCACTATATGTTCTCTGTTATCAGTGGACAAAATGCTGGATGGGCACGCCTCTGCCAGAGCAGCGTGCGGTAAGTTTATTATTAAAAATACCTTGTCAAACAAGGACTTTCGGAGGGAGAGCAGACATGCATCAGCATCCTTACGTCAGATTTCATCTTCGAACCTCCCTCACTGAATTCTTTGAACCAAAACAAATTACTCAAATCATTGGCTATCAGTTATTACGGTATACTGACAATGTTTACTTATGGACCGTCTGACAGCAACTGAATAAAACAGAATTTTAGTGCCATACGCGTTTCGCCTTTATTTTCTGCAAGGCATCATCGGTGGCAGGTTGCGTGGACGATTTCCTACATATTACGCTCCTGTTGCACTTTTGGTGTTGTTCTTCTTCTTATAAATGCCAATTTCGGTTTCTTCCCGCATTTCACAGCACTATGAACTGAACACTTATGTCGGTGCAGTGTTTTGGTTTCAACAGGAAATTCGGATAAATACTCGCCAAGCGTCAAGTGATGCTGACGTTGATACTGTGAACACATGTATCAAGAAATCACTAAATTCCTCGGTTGCTTGTCTGTTTTCTTGTTTGACAAAATCTCAACTGATCGCCACATTCTGCTGATAAAACTTAGAAGAGGACAGGTCAAGAGGAGTGTATGTTTATTACAACCGCTGCAGTAGGAGTTGAAGCTGAACATGAAGCACAACACCCATTTGTTATTATTACATGCATTCACAGGCTGTGACACAACACCCGAAGCATATCGCGAGCCTGAAGAGGGTTTTGTCAAAATGTACCAAAAGTCCAAAATCGCACAATGTGCAGTTTAGATATCTGCAGTTCTTCTTTCCCTGACTCCATTGAGACAGCCGGGATGATGGTTACTCTCGCGGTATGGCGCTCCAGTCACAGAAAAATCACTCGACGAAATTCGCTACAAATCATTTATCGAAGCAGCTCGAAACATGAAGCCTGATCTCTCAACTCTCTTTCCAACTGAGGGAGCTATTAGGCCGCATGCATTCCGGTCGTACCACCAAGTACATCAGTAGTTAGGGGAGGTATCTAGTGGTGGGGCGCTGAATTGTTGTTGGGAGAGAAGGAACGAACGACATTTCCGGAACTTTCGGAGCTCGATTCTGCCCCTGACTTAATCTTGAAGATGATTTTTTGCCGATTCACGAAAGGATGTGACAGTGGCAAGTGTGGTTGTAGAAAAGTGTGGTTATACTGCTCTGTCACATGCTCTAATTGCAAGGGCAATTGCAACAGTGGAGACGCAACGTAAATTCAGGAAATGGTGACGACGATGATATCGATACTTTATCGATTTCGTTGAACGACGGCTCCACTGATGACGAAGATGAATGAGCCTGAACCCTCCCGAAAAAAAAAAAAAATGGATCACAGTTTCTTCATTTTTGAATTACTATTAGTCCATTATATGAATGGTAACAATATAATGAAAGCTATAGCTGTAAAGAAGGGTTGTCTTTCAATTGCATTTATCTTATTTCCATCATAAAGTGTTAATAATTGTTAATAATGATGCAAGTTACAGGAGTTAAAAGACAACAGGCTCTCAGTATAGTCATTTCTAGAGGAACATCGAAATTCGGTGAAGATCTTCGAAACTCTGTTGCTTTTGAAGATAAAGTAGCAAAATTATATATAAAGTTAAAAAACGAACCGATCGTTGGAGACGCTAGAAGCAAATGTTTGACAGAACTAAAATCATCGATTTTCAAGTACGTCTATCTCGAAAACCGTTGGGAATTTGACAAATATGTACGAGACAGTTTTACAGGAAATTTAATTTACTTTCATTATCATTCGGAATTTTTTTTCTACGGTGTGAAGTACCCGAGATATAAGCGTATAGTTTAATGAAGTTCCGGTAGGTCGCGACGCTATAGGCAGCCTTGAAAATAGCGTCTGTAACGTGCACTCCAAGAAACCCGTCAGGGTAGCTGAGAGCGCTAATGCTTTGCTTCTTGGATAGGTGAGTGGGTCTCGTAGCGAATCCGCAAGGCGGATTAACGACGAGGGCCAGTATGCTGGCCAGACTGGATGTGCTTTTTAGGCGGTTTTCCACATTCCACAAGGTAAATTCCGGGCTGGTCCTCACGTTCCGCCTCAGTTACAAGACTCACAGACATCGTTCGCACTCTTTCATTTCTTACACTAGACGCAGACAGCTGGGGTACACTTCTTACGCCCTGGGGGGTTCGGGGTGGCGGCAGGAAGGGCCGAGCGGTTCTAGACACTCAGTCTGGAACCGCTCGACTGCTACAGTCGCAGGTTCGAATCCTGCCTCGGGCATGGACTTCTGTGATGTCCTTAGGTTAGTTAGGTTTAAGTAGTTCTAAGTTCTAGGGGACTCATGACCACAGCTGTGCTCAGAGCCATGTGAACCATTTTTTTTTTTTTTTTTTTTTTGCAGCTAGCACTAACAAATCAGTAATAACACAGCCGACCCCTCTTTGAAGTGGGACAAGACCCAAAGAAAGAAAGAAAACGTGCGCTCCAAGCAGACAACTGCCGTAATGTTACTTTTCGGGGAAAACCAGAAATTCTCCAGATAGTCATAGGCTCTTGCAGAATACGGTGATCAAAAGGATAATGAGTCGTTGGGCGAGGCATCTGTCACCATCACCACAAGGTCTCACAAATCCGGCCGATCTCTCTTGTGTCAGTTGTTCGCCCGCAGCTGTGACTCCTGCAGTTCTGGAACGTGCGGTCACTCTCACTCGAGGTGATCGACGGATCAGTCAGACACTCCACTGCACAACTGGATGTCTTTATTGGTATTGCTGACACATTCCTCCACCATTTGGGGTACTCAAAGCTCTATGCCCGCAAGGTTCTTCACCGCCTAACAGAAGACCACAAAGAGCAACGGAGGGCCATGTGTGTGGAACTGCTTGCACGTTAACAGGCTGATCGTGACTGTCCTTTTTTTCCTTTTTTTATCGAATATTGTCACAGGAGATGGAAAATGAGTTCATCACTTCGAACAGGAAACAAACATGCAATCCATACAATAGTGCCACACCACCTCTCCTCCGAAGAAAAACTTCAATCCCACGCTCAGCTGGTGAAGTTATGGCGACGTTCTACTGGGACTCTGGAGAGCCTCCCTTACGATGCCGCAAAACATTGGCTCCAAGTCGACCGGTAGAGGGGTACCATGCGGACATGTAGGTTCTCCCAGTAAGGTGGCACAAGACCGTCGCATTCAATGGAGGCTATGTTGAAAAGTAGGGTTTTGTAGCCAAGGGAGTGGGGAATAATGAGGCATATTGGACTCCTGAATAACACCAGTCTCCCTTAAGAAAACGCATACTGAACGCAACTCGTTAACCAATCGAGTCTATGCAGAGCTTCTAATCTGCATTGTAAGCTATATAGGATCACTGAACCACGAAGATGCAGCCGTCGGCATCTGAAGTTCAATGCAGAACCCTCTTTCTCCATCTCCACCGGAATCGCCGTTCTCTGGCAAACAGCAATCACTCCACAGCGTTGTTTGTGGCCCCACAGCAGTTCCAGGCGCGACCGCCGTTAGCAGCGTCCTGCAGAAGCTCCTTGGCGTCCCAGCTGCAACAAGGCTCCCCAGTCTTGGGCATGCACCAACTGACGTGCACTTCGACCGTCGCTTCTCCCCCTCGACCCTAGCGGCGCGCCCTCTTGTTATACCAGCACAGCATTATACCAAACGTTAGTCTGTGGCCACGGGAGAGACACACATGCCATTCGACACGTCACAGTTATATGCAAAACTACATCTTATTTAATAGTTTCGTGGCTCTTTTCGGAATAGCACAGTCGAAGTAGCGTACTTTGTAAATTAATTGTCTCGTTCAGTGATGATGTACACACATCAAAAATTTTTTTGCATCACCCCGGTTCCCAGAATTCCTGAAGATAGACGTTGACTATGGATGTTGTATCACAGATACAGTCCTCTTGACTGTTCAGAGATGTAACTAAACGCGCCCACAGATGTAAACAACGATGCATGAGCAGCGCCTATTAGACGGAGGGAGTCCGGCAGCCGATCAGTTCGAGTCATTCCACCAGGAAGGAGGTACACGGCTACCATGCCTAGACAATCAGTACCGCGGACTGATCGCATCAGCATTGTTACTTTGTGCCAGGCGTCTCGGAGTGAACCAAAGCCGTGTTGTTCAGACATGGAGGAGATACAGGGAGACAGAAACTGTGGGTGACATGCCTCGCTCAGGCCGCCCAAGGGCTACCTACGGATTATGGCTCGGAGGAACCCTGAAGCCACCATGTTGAATAATACTTTTCGTGCAGCCACAGCACGTCGCGTTACGAATCAAAATGTGCGCAAGTAGGCTGCAAGACGCCCAACTTCACTCCTGACGTCCATGGCGATGTCCGTCATTGCAACCACGACACCATCAGCGTGGTACAGATGGGCCCAACAACATGCCGACTGGACCTCTCAGGATTGGCATCACGTACTCTTCACCGATGACTGTCGCATATGCCTTCAACCAGACAATCGTCGGAGACGTATTTGGAGGCAACCCGGTCAGGCTGAACGCCTTAGATACCCTGTGCAGCGAGTGAAGCAAGGTGGAGGTTCACTGCTGTTTTGGGGTGGCATTATGTGGGGCTGACGTACGCCGCTGGTGGTCATGGAAAGCGCCGTGACGGATGTACGATACGTCAGTGCCATCCTCAGATCGATAGTGCAACCATATCGGCACCATATTGGCGAGGCTTCGTCTTCACAGACGACAATTCGCATCTCCATCGTGCACATCTTGGGGATGGCTCCCTTCAGGATAACGACATCGCTCGACTAGAGTGGCCAGCATGTTCTCCAGAAGTGAATTCTGTCGAACATGCCTCGGATAGATTGAAAAGGGCTGTATATGGACGACTTGACCCACGAACCACTCTGAGAGATCTATGCCGAATCACCGTTGAGGAGGGGGACAATCTGGACCAACACTGCCTTGATGAACTTGTGGATAGTATGCCACGCCGAATGCTGGCAGGTATCAATGCAAGAGGACGTGCTACTGGGTATTAAGGTAGCGGTATGTACAGCAATCTCTGAAGGTCTCGCTGTATGGTGGTACAACACGTAACGTGTGGTTTTCATGAGCAATAAAAAGGGCGGAAATGATGTTTATGTTGATCTCTATTCCAGTTTTCTGTAGACGTTCCGGAACTCTCGGAACCGAGGTGATGCAAAACTTTTTTTTTTATTTGTATATATTCTCTTTTGTTATGGAAGAGCAGTGTAGTGCTTGTGTCAAAACGTGAAATAATTGTATCTACCCTAAAGCAATTTTTGTAGAAAGCTTACCAACTACAGACAGGGACCGATGTTACAATCAAATTCATGCATCTGTAATGACTTGGGCATGTTACAGGGGCGAGACCGCCGAAACCGGCCCAGAAGAAACCGCCGCCGACCGAAGACGGTAATTATGCATTTACTAAAATAATCTTGCACCTATGTGTGAACTGTCAGCTGGTAAGCACAGCCCACCTGCTGTCCTATAATAAACGACCGGAGTACCGAATAGCGATTTTTCCCCTTTCGTCCTGCCTCTGCCGTTCAAATCCTCTTTAACTCCAACTTCAAATAACTCGAGTAAAATAACTTTGTGACTGGAGGATTGCAGTGGTGAGAGTTCGGTGGGGGGGGGGGGGGGGGGGAGGGGGGAGTGGGGGAGAGGGTGAGAGGGTGAAAATTGTCAGATTGCAGCCAGCCATGCTTGACAAGTCTTGCATGCCCCTACAGAACAGGAAAAACAGTCACTGAGCAACGCCTGAGAAAAAACTACGATTGGCTGGCGGCTATTCCCCAGCACTGAACTCCCTGCAGCGTCAGTCACAAAGCTGTTTTAATCGAACTATTGAAAGGGCCATATTAACAAGTGTACGCATCCAGCAGACCTGCACCTTGCAAATCCTGGGTTAAACTGACCCTTTCATAGCTTGTATGGTGATGCTCACCATAGAAGCGCGCGTGTAGACTTTCCTTCGCGTTTCTTCGTTCTGACTTCCTATAGCTAGTTTGAATCTCAGACAGTATAAGGAGAAAAGCCTTCTCTGAGACATGGAAACTATTTTCACAGGAAAACAGCTCTGGTAAAACGTAACTTACTTCTTTTACAAGCGATAAGCGGCAAATGGTAGATGCAAGTGAACAGGTAGATTGCTTCTCCCCGAATTTCAGTGAGGAGGACACTGTGAGACGCAGTTGGATAAAAACTAAGATGTGGCCAGACAACGTGTTGACATGTATGTGTTTGGCTTGAAGGATTTTTATGTAACAACTGGCAGTACTTTATATGGAGCAGCTAATATTGAACTTTAACACGAGAAACTCCGGATGTGAGCCTAAGATTCGTGATAAGACCATAATGCATAAATGATTTATCAGAGAGGGAGATGAATACTGTCAGATTAACGATAAAATTTGTAGCTGTGTAACAGTTGCATAAAAATTTCAAGATTTTGAAGATTGCTGTTAATGTTATTGTTAAAAGAAATGTGCTTGCCTCTGCTTTGCGTCAGTGTCTTGACAGCCATGAGCAACAGCCTATCAGACTCCTCTGTGACGGATCGCAGTGGAAAAATCGCAGGCAAATGCAGGAATTCTTGCAGAGTATTTCCGTTTGAAGTGCTAATTTTCAGTTCTCGTTAAATACTTGTAGATGACAGACGCAGAGAAGTCGGAAGCTCGCGAGTCTACATTCAGTGACCTGTGGCGAAGCGTGTAGAGTGTTTCGAGACCTTCGCCTGCGCACACCCACACAATGAATCGCCTGTCGACAATTGGCCAGTTTCGACCGGTCGATTGTCGCGGACGCGTTTCGTGCGGACGATTGCCCCAGTTCAACGATTTAGCCTTCGACAGCGACACACGGTTCAGTTTCACAGGGTTCTTCTTAATTTCGTCTTTTGCATTCATAATGCGAGCAGGTAATGCCTCACGTGTATTTGCCATAAATAAACTCCATATCGTCGTATTTCTCTGTTGTAAATTATAAAGGCATCCCTATTTCATAAATAATCTACAAACTACAACAGTTACGATGTGATTTCACTTAAATACGCTGTTGTTATTATGTTCTTCGGGTTACGACTTGGGCACAGAATTCCTATTCGTAGTTGTTTGACGCGTGTAGCGGGCACTTTACGCATGAAACCTCTGAGGACGCCGAGATTAATTTTTATCCCCTGATCTGGCGGTAAGGAAAATTGGTTGTGGGTCGAGCTTTTGCCAACAGTGGGGCCTGATGACGGAGCAGTGAGAGCAGTGAGTCTTCCGAAACCGACCGCATTTGAAGAAAGAGATTTAAGCACACGGCTGAAAGTGTTGCCATTAATTCTCATATGAATAATAAATGTTTCAGGTGTCTTTTGTTCCATCCTTTCGCAAGTTGAAAATTATAATAAAAACTTCCTAATCCTTGGTTTTGCCAGTTTTAACGACCTGTCCCTTGCTCTTTACAGATCCGCCATATGCCTTGAATTTCGTGTTCTAATTCTCCGCCGAAGAGGATGCTGTCATTCAGCTTCCATATTCCTCTTGCACGTTTGAATTATTAAGGGTGTCGTGTGGTAGTAACGGTCAGGCGCGGAGAGAGGTTCTATTCCAGAATTAACTACTTTTGTTGTTAACGGCCCTGTTACGTATGTTCGATACAGCCTGATCGCTGACATATTCATTACGTAGGTACAGGTCGGCTCTGAGGCATTTGTTTGTTTCCACGTGTCTTGGAATCCAAGACTTTATACGAGCGTCTTTAGTTGTGCCGAAATGTTGAAGTTTGAATGTTTATCCTAAATGTCGATAGTAGTTCAAGTCACCGCCTACGATTATTTTCTGCGGATTCTTATGCAACAAATGTAAGCACACCGTACAGAAAATTAGTCATTCCAGAGCACACGCACAGACGAATCTTTAAGCCTTTACAGATGGCGCAGCGATTGAGTCACGTGTTCAACCATATCGTATTGTCTCTAGGTGAACAGAAGGCCGTGGCTATCAGTTATATATACGGTAGTAAACAGTGCTTCTAACAATTGCTCTAGGCGTGACTAATTTTTGTCCGGGTAGCGTACTACTTCTGTCTTAAAAATTTTTTCTTCATCTGTTTTTTACCTGATCCAAAAGGAGCACATATACAGGGTGATTCACGAAGATAAGCGAATATTTTAATATGTTATTCTACAAGTAAAACGAAAGAAAAAAGTTAATATAAACATACGGCCGCAAATGTTACGGCTAATAAAAGATTTTGCCTGAAATGTAGCAACTTCGCTAATACGAAGCCATCCCAAAATTGTACGAAATTAAAGCACGATTTCAATTTATTTTGTTGTTATTGGTCAGTTGAATCTAATAAAACATGTCCCAGACGTGTATCTGCAATAGTTTTCCAGAATATCCAGAGAAGCAAAGATTATTATAAGAGTAAACAAATTTACTTCTATAATAATTTACATTCCATTAAGAATGTAAAAGTGTTTATCTCATTGATGACAATCGTTAGTGATTTTTTTCAGTCGTTTGTAACCTTGAAACGAGTTAGATTTCTGTATTATTCAGTGAAAGGTCATAATAACAATAGCGTATTTAAGTGAAACCGCATAGTAACTGTTATAGTTTGTAAATTATTTATGAAATAGGGATGCCTTTCAAAAATACACATGAGGCATTACCTGCTCGCATTATGAATGCAAAAGACGAAATTAAGAACAGCCCTGTGAAACTGAATCGAGCAACAAAATCTGTTCATACACGTGCAGCTAAATGAAGTGAACTCGATGGAGACATTTTTGAAAATTTATTGTGAATGTATTGTGAAAATGTATGTACACTGTACAACTTCGCCGGCCGCTGTGACCGACCGGTTCTAAGTACTTCAGTTCGGAACCACGCGGCTGTTACGGTCGCAGGCTCGAATCCTGCCTCGGGCATGGATGTGTGTGATGTCCTTGGGTTAGTTCGGTTTAAGCAGTTCTAAGCCTAGGGGACTGATGACCTCAGATGTTAAGTCCCATAGTGCTTGGAGCCATTTGAACGATTTTTGTACAACTTCCTTAACCCTAAGATTTGTTTCTTCCGGTTTAACATGAATTCACCTGTGCTGTGGTAATGCTAAAAGCAGGTTAACTGACAAATACATACAGTTTCAGTTAACGTTATTACCATCATCTTTCCAAAATTAAGTTCTCTACAACTTCTGTTGTGCAATTGTCTGTAATTGTAAACAAAAATTGTACCAAGTAGTTAATAAATTTATAATTTTACGAAATTACTTGTTTGCTTCTCTGGATGGTCTGGGAAACTACTGCAGATACACGTCTGGGACATGTTTTATTAGATTCACCAGATCACTAACAACAAAATAAATGGAAATTGTGGCTTACTTTAATCTCCTACAGATTTTTAGTGGCTTCATATTAGCGACGTTGATAAATTTCAGGCAAAATTATTTAAAGCCGTAACTAAGTAACACAACATTTGCGGACCTATATTTATGTGAACTTTCTTCTTTAGTTTTACTTGTAGAATAACTTATTAAAATATTTGAATATCTTCATGAATCAACGTGTATTCACTATTCAAAAAGAAGTCCAGACATTCCACAGCCTCAACGCAAGTTTTCTATATCCGGAAACGTAACTCCGTCTCTTACTAGCATACCTGTCTCGCTAGAACCAGTCATGACGACATTCAAGAAAGATTAACAGCCTTTCTCCTGTTCTCCGTCCTTACAAATTCTGGTGATAGTGTTACGGCAACAGTATAGCAATAAGGAAAATCAGCAAGTAACGCTTTTTTTAATTTACTTGATAGTTTATTTACTTCATTTTGTCAATGGTGTAGGTCTGACAATTAAATCCTATCATGTTTAGGGATAGATTTAAAAATAAAAAGTACAAAACTCCCTGTGCTTCTGGAGGTTCATCTGCCCAGGATCCGTATTCCTAAATGCCACTTATTTGCACAATGCCACTCATTTGCCTCACGTCATCTTACTCTTATGCTTGCGCAACTGATAACGTCTACTCGATCTTTGTTTTCAACTTATTTCTCTTTCTGCTAACACTTGCACTGTAGTACCCTGTGTTGCCTTCTTTTCCTGATGACGCTATTTTTTGTCTGTTTCTGGGTCTTCCTGTGGCAGGAACCGGTGAAGCCGACCTTTTCAGTTGGATCGTGACGTCATTTCCTGCGACAGTAGCCACTGGGAGCCACTTCATTTCGTAGTCCGCAGAATGACTTACAGCCACATCTGCGTTTTCTCCAATTTCTTCGTAACTTATTCGTGTATTAATTAGTTGTTCGTCATTCATGTTATCCATAATTTCCTCCTCCTTATGCATACTTACAGACGACTCATTTATTTCTTGACCAAGCTACTTGTCATCTCCATTCCATGGTTCCCTCCACTGAGTTTCCTCAGTTTATTCAATGCTACTCGCTTACATTTTTGTTTACGTCCATTCATTCGAATTTTCTTGACGCTGTTACCCATATTAAGTTCAACAGTTCGTGGTACAACTGACCCTGGTGTGCTCGCTGTTTCCACTTCATTTGTTTTCGTTTCTCCTTCTCACTCCACTTGATTCTCTTGACTCGACTGCAAAACAGTGACTTGATTTCGCCTTTACGAGATATTTGCGTATGCACTTAGCAGCTGGTAGCCCGTATCACTAGGAAGCTGTACAGGCCTTCTGCGGTCGCAAGAATCCCTCAAATGCTCCGTTGAGTTGCAGAGTGAACATGCACGCTGCTGATTTCCGCATGCAGTAACTGTAGGAAAAGCCGTCGCTTGGCTGAGATTATTAAATTTTAAGAAAGTGTTATTCATCCACGGAATAAGGGACTTGCAAAGCCCATAAAACCGATTCTTGCGTACTGTTCGTCATTATGGAACAATTAACGGGTAGAATTAATAGAAAAGATAGAGACGATCCAAAGACGACCGTCGTGTTTCGTTATGCAATCGTCTTAGTAAGCGGGAGACGATCAACAAACGTAGCGGCAGTCGCTACAGAAGAGGAGTTGTGTACAACGGAGATGTTGACTTTTAGAAAAGCGCACGTTCCATGAAAAGTCGGGCAACGCATTATGTCCTCCCAATACGTCTCGTGAAACGGTCGCGGTGGGGAAAATCAGGAAAATTAGCCCGAATGCTGAGGTTACCCGACAAACCTTTTTCCCACACAACACTCGCGATTGTAACGGGGATAGTGCCAGAAGTACCCTTCGCCACACACTGTACGGTGCAATTTGCGGAGTATGGATCTATGTAGGTCCGGCGAAGAGTAGGCGATCTGTCAAAGAAATCGCATAGAAGACTCTGTTGAGTCCTTTGCAATCATGACAACAGACATCTGGTGCTGTGGTTGTTGAAGGCACCTACTGGATTAAAGAATGCCCTGCTAAGATCTTAACTGGTTGGTGTAGCCGATACGAAGGTTTTCAGTGATGGTCCGTGATCTTAAAATGCGAATATTATGAACGGAGGCGACGTTGTCTGATGATATCTTATTGGGTAAATTTAAATAACTGGTGCTCAAGGAAAAGGTTGCGTCTGTAGCACAAGGTACGTCTGAAAAGTTGGGTGAATGGTTTCAGAAAATAAAGGAAACAGAAGTTACGTACACAATATCTTTACTGCCCTTCAAAGTAATCACTATTAGCTACAACACACTTATGACAACCCGGATGTAAAGTTTCTGGAACCGTTCCAAGCACCGTGGCCATGCGCAACGTCTGCGAAGCAGGAAATAAAAGTAAATCTGCAGGCGCCAAATCTGGAGACTAAGGAGGCTCAACAGCCATCTGGCGTTGGAACAGAAAGTTGAGGACGCAGACATTGTGGAATCACAACAATGCATGACAACGGTGCTTCGAGTGATTCCGCAAGAACAGTTTGCTGACAAGTTCCAACAGTTTTACAACCGATTTCAGAATGGTGTTGTAGCTTATGGTGATTACTCTGACGGCCAGTAAAAGTATTTTGATTGTAACTCCTGTTTCCTTTATTTTCTGAGACCATTTACCCAAATATTTCAAACGCACGTAATGTATATTCGAAGAGATAATGACAATAAGAGATATTGCGTGAAGTTCTACTGTGTACCCCGATACACTTTTTATAGTGTTCCTCAGTTCATTTTGAGATCACCTCAGTGATGGAAGGAGCAGAATTATTTTCAATATTCAGACGAAGCACCTTCCATTTGGCACTCCTCAGTTGCTTACAGAATATATACAGGGCTATTACAAATGATTGAAGCGATTTCATAAATTCACTGTAGCTCCATTCATTGACATATGGTCACGACACACTACAGATACGTAGAAAAACTCATAAAGTTTTGTTCGCTGAAGCCGCACTTCAGGTTTCTGCCGTCAGAGCGCTCTAGAGCGCAGTGAGACAAAATAGCGACAGGAGCCGAGAAAGAGTATGTCATAACAGTGCAACGACACTTCAGGACGAAGTTCAACAAAGATCCACCAACTGCTAACTCCATTCGGCGATGTTATGCGCAGTTTAAAGCTTCTGGATGCCTCTGTAAGGGGAAATCAACGGGTCGGCCTGCAGTGAGCGAAGAAACGGTTGAACGCGTGCGGTCAAGTTTCACGCGTAGCCCGCGGAAGTCGACGAATAAAGCAAGCAGGGAGCTAAACGTACCACAGCCGACGGTTTGGAAAATCTTACGGAAAAGGCTAAAGCAGAAGCCTTACCATTTACAATTGCTACAAGCCCTGACACCCGATGACAAAGTCAAACGCTTTGAATTTTCGGCGCGGTTGCAGCAGCTCATGGAAGAGGATGCGTTCAGTGCGAAAGTTGTTTTCAGTGATGAAGCAACATTTTTGGTGAAGTGAACAGACATAATTTGCGAATCTGGGCGGTAGAGAATCCTCACGCATTCGTGCAGCAAATTCGCAATTCACCAAAAGTTAACGTGTTTTGTGCAATCTCACGGTTTAAAGTTTACAGCCCCTTTTTCTTCTGCGAAAAAAACGTTACAGGACACGTGTATATGGACATGCTGGAAAATTGGCTCATGCCACAACTGGAGACCGACAGCGCCGACTTCATCTTTCAACAGGATGGTGCTCCACCGCACTTCCATCATGATGTTCGGCATTTCTTAAACAGGAGATTGGAAAACCGATGGATCGGTCGTGGTGAAGATCATGATCAGCAATTCATGTCATGGCTCTACGCTCTCCCGACTTAACCCCAAGCGATTTCTTTCTGTGGGGTTATGTGAAAGATTCAGTGTTTAAACCTCCTCTACCAAGAAACGTGCCAGAACTGCGAGCTCGCATCAACGATGCTTTCGAACTCATTGATGGGGACATGCTGCGCCGAATGTGGGAGGAACTTGATTATCGGCTTAATGTCTGCCGAATCACTAAAGGGGCACATATCGAACATTTGTGAATGCCTAAAAAAACTTTTTGAGTTTTTGTATGTGTGTGCAAAGCATTGTGAAAATATCTCAAATAATAAAGTTATTGTAGAGCTGTGAAATCGCTTCAATCATTTGTAATAACCCTGTACACGAATTAGATGGATATTAGAAGAATTATATTTTATGCATTTGTAAAGAAAGCGCCTCTGGAGTTCGACGCTTGTCGTTAACGTGTGTCACTAGAAGACCTGACTCAACTGGCTCTGTGATAGAACACCGCAACTTATAGTACTGTTAAACGTCACTTTAAGGGTTCTTTCTTCTTGCTGCCGGTACTGATTAAATACGACACGAATCACTTAGATCATAACCTCTAATTCAGCAATATTCAAGACATTTATCAGTACAAAGACGAGAAACTTTGCTGTATTACTTTTATTCATCTTAACTGTACAGTTATAGTTGTGATTTTTACTAAAGTTACTTATATCCTTTGGAAATGAATTTATACTTTCGTTAGAAAAAGCACTCAGTTTATTTGTTAATCTACACGGAAGACGTAACCCCATCGTCAATAAGAGGGCTTGCTGGAAAGCCAACTATGAAAGCAAACGTACATGTTTTCTGGATTCTGATAATGAACAGTGAACAAAAAGTTAGGTATTGTAAATGTGCTCTGCCGACGATCTGTAGATCCTAGTCCAGGTAATGACAATCTCTAAAATCAGTATTGTTCTCCTTCAGACATTCAAAGGCAATTCACAACCAAATAATTAAAATAGGTTACCTGATGATTTTTTGTTTTAGAAAATCTTACAATGGCACTAAAAACAAATGTCCACAGTTCTATGTTATACTCCTGGAAATGGAAAAAAGAACACATTGACACCGGTGTGTCAGACCCACCATACTTGCTCCGGACACTGCGAGAGGGCTGTACAAGCAATGATCACACGCACGCCACAGCGGACACACCAGGAACCGCGGTGTTGGCCGTCGAATGGCGCTAGCTGCGCAGCATTTGTGCACCGCCGCCGTCAGTGTCAGCCAGTTTGCCGTGGCATACGGAGCTCCATCGCAGTCTTTAACACTGGTAGCATGCCGCGACAGCGTGGACGTGAACCGTATGTGCAGTTGACGGACTTTGAGCGAGGGCGTATAGTGGGCATGCGGGAGGCCGGGTGGACGTACCGCCGAATTGCTCAACACGTGGGGCGTGAGGTCTCCACAGTACATCGATGTTGTCGCCAGTGGTCAGCAGAAGGTGCACGTGCCCGTCGACCTGGGACCGGACCGCAGCGACGCACGGATGCACGCCAAGACCGTAGGATCCTACGCAGTGCCGTAGGGGACCGCACCGCCACTTCCCAGCAAATTAGGGACACTGTTGCTCCTGGGGTATCGGCGAGGACCATTCGCAACCGTCTCCATGAAGCTGGGCTACGGTCCCGCACACCGTTAGGCCGTCTTCCGCTCACGCCCCAACATCGTGCAGCCCGCCTCCAGTGGTGTCGCGACAGGCGTGAATGGAGGGACGAATGGAGACGTGTCGTCTTCAGCGATGAGAGTCGCTTCTGCCTTGGTGCCAATGATGGTCGTATGCGTGTTTGGCGCCGTGCAGGTGAGCGCCACAATCAGGACTGCATACGACCGAGGCACACAGGGCCAACACCCGGCATCATGGTGTGGGGAGAGATCTCCTACACTGGCGGTACACCACTGGTGATCGTCGAGGGGACACTGAATAGTGCACGGTACATCCAAACCGTCATCGAATCCATCGTTCTACCATTCCTAGACCGGCAAGGGAACTTGCTGTTCCAACAGAACAATGCACGTCCGCATGTATCCCGTGCCACCCAACGTGCTCTAGAAGGTGTAAGTCAACTACCCTGGCCAGCAAGATCTCCGGATCTGTCCCCCATTGAGCATGTTTGGGACTGGATGAAGCGTCGTCTCACGCGGTCTGCACGTCCAGCACGTACGCTGGTCCAACTGAGGCGCCAGGTGGAAATGGCATGGCAAGCCGTTCCACAGGACTACATCCAGCATCTCTACGATCGTCTCCATGGGAGAATAGCAACCTGCATTGCTGCGAAAGGTGGATATACACTGTACTAGTGCCGACATTGTGCATGCTCTGTTGCCTGTGTATATGTGCCTGTGGTTCTGTCAGTGTGATCATGTGATGTATCTGACCCCAGGAATGTGTCAATAAAGTTTCCCCTTCCTGGGACAATGAATTCACGGTGTTCTTATTTCAATTTCCAGGAGTGTAGTAACGTACAGCTGAGTTTATGAATTCATGTGTGTGTGTGTGTGTGTGTGTGTGAGTGTGTGTGTGTGTGTGTGTGTGTGCGTGCGTGCGCGTGTGTCTGCGTATGTTTATATTTCAGTTAATAATATTAAACATAAATGCAGCATAATTATAAACTACTAAGTAAATTATTACAATGTAGAAAATATAGCCTTTTTATTACATCACGTGACAGGTTCCAAATCATAAGAACGTACGAGAACATGTTGCAAGGAACATGAAAATAACCAACAATAGTCACATTCCATACCATCTCCACGGGCAGAAATCCCTGTATAGTTACGTGCGCCAAGTTAGTACATCGTAAGAAACATATTATTCTCGAATATATACATACATGGCTGATTGCATTCGGTTGCAGGGAAATGCTGCATACCCAACCAAACATACAAGGAGGACTGTAACGTGTGTTTATGTGCAGCGGATGGGATAGGAGCAACCTGTACTCTACGCGCCTGCGTTGGAGATGACTGGTAAATAGTTTTACTAACCCTTTCATAATAAATTCACAAAAATACAAAAACGAAGCCACACCTTATGCGATGTTATAGTTTTCTTATTATTAAGTTCACACTTTGGCTTTTAGCTGACAGCAACTCTATTTAGAGCTAAAACCTGATGTCTTCCCAGCAATGGTAGTTATCAATAAGCGGTACTAGTCTCTATCCTGCACGGACTTCAAAATAAGCAAGCTTGAATACTTTCGAAAAACATTTGATTTGGTACCACATTGATAGCACACCGACATTTACTAACAGAAATACGATCACATGGCTTATCAAACATAAATTTGTGACTGTATTCAGAATTTTTTGATAGGGAGGAGCACCACGAAGTCTTGGATGGAGAGACATCGACAGATGTAGAAATGATTTTAGGTATGGCCCAGGGACGTTTATTGGGACACTTGATCTTGATGTTATTTATTAATGACTTGACAGACAATACTGATACTACCCTGGCACTTTTTGCGGATTATAGAGTAAGATGTAATAAAGTCTGTACGTAAAAACGTCTTAACAGACCTGCACAAAAATCCACTAAAGTCTCGCTGGACTTTCGAGGTGGTGCAAAGATGGGCAACTTGCGTTTAATGTTCAGAAACGTAAAACTATACCCTCGACAACACAAAGGAAGGTAGTTTCTTACGAATAAAACGTCAGTGAGACAGAACTGGACTCAGTTAACTCATGTAAATATCTGGATGCTATATTTTGTGTGGATTTGGAATGGAATTATTACATAGGCTCAGTCGTAGGTGAAGAAGATTACAGACTTTGAGACTTTGGTTTATCAGCTGGATAACGTAAAAATACAGTTAATGTACAGAGTAGACTGTTTTCAGAGCACTCATGCAACCGATCCTAGCAAGTGTGTGGGAACCAGGATGAACGTGGGATGTTGACTACGTACAACAAAGGGCAGCACGACCTGTGAGAGAACGTCACTGAAATACGAAATGGCCTGAATTGGCAGACGTTTGAAGATAGATGAAAATGATCCTACGATACAATGCTTACTAAGTTTCTAGAATCAACACAAGGCACTGCCGTTTACAAGCCGCGTCACTTCAAAAAAGCTCTCTAGTTTTCGATAGCTCTCTCCGAAATCATCATAAGGAGTCAAAAACACTGACTACCCCGGGGCTGGCTATTTTTTTCTTTATTGTTATTTCATCCTCCCTCCCCCCCCCCCTTCCACATGGGAGGGAAGTGGGCTGTCAGCGGTACAGTGAACCTGCCCTTCAGCGAAGTGACAAGATAATCTGAAGGAGATGAGAGAATAATAATCAGGAAGGTGAGACGTGTAGAATGAATTTAAAACAGTTTAAACGTGAAAATAAAGTGGAAATTTTCATATATGACCTTCTTCCTGCCTGTTAAAAACAGTTGTAGTATAAGTTAAATCATTGGAAATAGTATAAGATGGCGTTAAAAAGCACGTAAAAAAATCTTTAAAAGCCTTGACGCAGAAAACTGACGTTAAAAAGAAGAACTTCACAAACAATAAAGCTGCGAAGATCTGCTGTGGGTTAGGTGATCTACTACTGAAGGGCAACGGTTGATAGAACGGAAATAGTATATGAATGGGTGAGTGGAGGGGATATATTGAGGGAGTGAGTGTTCGGATACAAGAAGGGTTGGAGTGAAGAGTTATTGTGAGGTTAAAATTTGATGAGGAGAAGGTGCTACGGAAAGAAGGGTGGAAGGAGAAAAAGGGGGTAGCGGAAATGTGGGGAAGGGAGGGTGAAGAAGCCCAGACGAGGTGGAACGGTTGGGGCGAGTTTAATGCCGGTGGAAGGAGTACAGAGTTCATGATACGGGAGGGCGAGGTGGTTGAAGTTCCTTTGGGAAAGTATGTGGAGGGTGTGGGGTTAATGGGACGTGATGGCAGAGGCAGCATACTACGGCTGGATAGAACAGCGGAAACAAGGGATTATTGCTGTCGAGTTTGCGGATGATGTAGGTTGTTCGGAGGTTTTCAATATGAGTTAGGAGAGGGAGAAATTTGATAAGTAGGTAAAAGATCTATCTGAAGAATAGTGACGCACGGGAAAGGCGTGGTGTTCAGGGATCTGGAGAGACTTGCAAAATTGGGCCCGCGCTGGTACAGTTTCCCACGTATAGAGGTGCGATAGCAGCCTTTGGAACCTTCCAGACGATTAGTCCAGTGAGACACGCTTGAAAACTGCTGACCAGTGCAATACATAGAAAAATAGAAAAAATATTGAGTGATTAATAGACGAATAAGACTTTAGTTCCGGGAAGGGGAAAGGTACCAGGGAGACAATTCAGAGACTGGGCTTGGTAACGGAATATAAATTGAAGGAGAATTAGGATGTGTCCCTAGAGAAAGCTTTCATTAATTTAAAGTGGAACAATATGTACACAATCCTTGGACTACAGGAGTCAAAGAGGGAGAGACGAATAATCTACAGCATCTACAAAACCCAGGTGGGAGACATAAAAGTGAAAGGCCAGCAAAGACGTGTTAGCATGGGTGTCAGAGAGGATTGCAGCTGTAAACATAGGCATTCATGCATCTGGCCATTCCTCCTATTCTCGAACCTTTAGAGGTTCATTTCCCCATTCTCCAGCTCTTATTAATTCACTGATTGACCCTGTGGCTCCTCCAATGCTCCAGCCCTTGTAAGTTCACTGACGGACCTTGCCATTCCTCCTACTCTCCAACTCCTAGAAGAGCGCTTCATAAATACAAAAAACACCACACACTATTTCACGTCTTTTTCCCACTCCGGTGAACGGACGGTCCCGTTATTGCAGTGGAGGGTCGTCGCAGGGAACCTGGGCCGTAAACTAAGGATTCAGCGTCAAAGCGCAAATATTCGAGACGCATCGAGGCGCGGGGCCCGAACTGCAACCGTTGCCTCCTTGTTGTGTCAGCTAGACCCCTCGTCACCTACAACTGGCCAGCGAGACGTACAATGGAGTCGGCCACATTGGATCTCAGTGCTTAAGTTCATACAGACTCGTTTTGTAATTCAAGCGCACAGTTGCACGTAAAATGAGTTACTTACACACAATTATCCAGTAAAGATTTTCTCCTGCTTTATCAGTTACCAAAATAACCATTTGTAATTAAGTGAGTTACACAATAGTGATCATTAAGGCTAAATTAGGTTGAATGATAGGTGGAATGGAGCGGCGATTTCAGCCCAGTACCACAAAATATTCATATGTGTGTGAATTCATAAGGGACCAAACTGCTGAGGACATCGGTCGCCATACTTACACATTACTTAATCTAACTTGAACTAACGTATGCTAAGAACAACACATACCCAAGCTCGAGGGAGGAATCGAACCTCCGGCGGGAGGGGCTGTGCAGTCCGTGACATAGCGCCTCTAACCGCACGCCCATTCCGCGTGGGCCAGGGCCACACTATAAGGGCCTTGCTATTGTAAGATGATAGGAGGGAAATTTAGCGGGGCAGACAACAACTAGAAATGCAGAACACATTGTGATGGAGGTTTTATGTAGTAGTTACGTGGGGATGAAAATATTAGCACAACACGGGTAAAGATGGAGGATAGGAGGAAATCAGTATAAAAATTATGAAATGAAAAAAACAGACGGACTTGTTTTCCTTGCAGGGAAAGTCGCCGGAAACAGCCCGATGGTGAATAACTCCTGCACATCGTGACACCTTCGTTGGCTGCTGCAACGCAGTCGTTCACCTGTTTACGCGGCTCTTCTAAAGGATTAACACCTAATCAATATTCCACTTCCTCGGAAACTTGTATCTTGAATATACAGTTCTTATGTTACGATTTTTAAATAATAAAGCATTCGTATCTGTGGTCGTGTACTTACTTAAAGACATCCTGTGAACAATTTCTCAAAAAACAAAACAAAAGGAAAAGAAACAAAAACAAAAGAAGACACGTAACATGAATAAGATGTAGTCTCCTAGAAGCAACCAGTCAGCACATGGGCTATGCAAACATCTGCAAAGTAATTAACTCAAGTCTGCCACTTAACCTTTATGCTTCATTGCGGATGAAATTTCTCCCATTTACGATGATTTGACATATTACAAATATACCAACAAGGATTACTTAAGAGCGTTTCTAGAAAGCACTCATCGATTTATTATGGTTATTATATTTTTATCTTGGAAACGATAAAATGTAATACATTTCTGAAAATAAAGTTAGCAATATCCAGATTTATGTATATATAAGGTGAACCATTTCAATCTGTAATGAGGAATACCTCAGGATAGAGATGAGGTACAGGAAAATGTTTCAGATAAAAGTTGTAAGTGATAAAGAGCGTTAAACATTGCTGCTAATGGCCGTGAACTTAAAGTGAGTTTCACGATGATTTGGAGTTTAAAGTGATTTTCTAAAATGGGAACGGTAGTATTTAAGATTTTAAATGATACACTATTCAAGGTCATGACAAGACATAAGGGTCAAATAAGCAAATATGTTTTTTGTTCTAGTAGGGATTATCTCGGAGTAAAGGACGGATACAGCAAAACACAATGTTAGAAACAAATTGCAGGGTGTGTAAGGAGTCACAGTTCATTACCAGTACAGACGATCTTAATTATCGAAGGTCATTCGAAGGTCGAGTCATGTTGCATGGAATCCCCTATTTGTGACGTAGTTTTTGGAAAAAACGAAGAGAGATTTGAGCTTCCAGTTCTATTTTACGTCTTTATTGGCAAAAAAAAAACATGATGATTTACAGATGTCATTTTGACAGTTGAGTCACACAAAAACACAAATAAAATGTAGCTCATTGATTTAAATTCAGTGGCTCCCTGGGCCTGTCACTCCTCGGGATGCCCCTTCCATCTCGTATCTAATATTGTATTTTGCTGTATCCCTTCTCTATTCCGAGTTAATGCCTACTAGAACTAAAATATATTTGCTTATTTGACCTACATTGATCCTTGCCTTGACCTTGAATAATGAATCGTTCTGTACCTCAAATTTGACTCTCTTTTTAAATCTTAAATCAAATGTTAGAGTTCCCATTTAAGAAAAAAAATCACTTTACTCTCCAGATCACCTCGAAAATCTGTTTCAGTGTCACGGCCTATAGTACCAATGCGCGATTCTCTTTGCCACCTATAACTTTTATCTAAACCTTTTTACTGTATCTTATCTCTATCCCGAATTATTCCCCATTACGGATAAAAATGGTCCACCTACTATACTGACAGGCTATGTCATGTTATTGCAGTAATTACATAACTGATCTAGTCAAATTTACGAAGATCAAGGCAGTATGAGTTCATTTATCACTATGACTTTGGACCCCTTCTGGGCTGATCTATGGATATTGCTGGCAATCGGAATAATTCAACATCGTGCAGTCAGTTCACAGAGACACAAAATTGTTAAGGCTTTCGTGGCCAGTTGTTGACAAACTGCCTATTGGTTTCTCTCTTGGGTTCTTCGGCCGACCTTAATCTGACGATTTTACTGACGTTTCACCAGCACGAGTGTCTGGCATTGTCAAAGCTTCAATCTTCATTGCCGGTGGCGAACTGGAGCCGACCTCACGGCCTCCAACATCCGAGGGCTTCTCAGCGGTCTTTTCCGGTGCTACCTGCGACGGTCGTTCGCTGCAGTACGGGAAGCCAGAATCCTTTTACCTTACCTCTTTCTTATTGAAGCTGTTCGCGTGTTTTTGAATTTCAACAGCTTCTCTGAACAGAGTGTGATAGTGCTTCTCCACAGCCAGAACTTCCGTGTCGGCGAATTTTATTACGTGGTCGGTCTCACTCAGTGGGTGCTCTACCACGGCCGATTTCTCGACCTGCCCCAACCTGCGATGTCACTTAGGCCCATGTTCTTTGATCCTGGTGTTGATTGATCGTCCACTCATTCGGACATAAACTTTTCCGCATGTGCATGGTATACGGTGTATTCCGGACATTGCAAGTGGGTCTCTTTTCTGCAGCAGACGATCGTCGTAGGTAGCAAGAGGAGAACCGCACAGGAAATGACCGCGGAAAAGCCCTCGGACGTTGGCGCGCCAAGTACATACAGTCTGCAGGCGCGAGGTCGGCTCCAGTTCACCACCGGCAATGGAGAGTGAAGCTTTGACAATGCCAGCCACTCGTGCTGGCGAAACATCAGTAAAATCATCAGATGAACATCGGCCGAAGAACCCGAGACAGAAACCAATAGTTTGTCAGTTCATAGAGACACCTGTCACGTATTGTGTTGAAAAATGAGACGGCGATACTGTCGTACACGAGGACACAGGATGTCTACTACGTTCAATTGTGTCGCCAGAGTACCCCAGTCACTACCAACGATGACTGAAGTCATAATAAATGTCGTCACACCATGTAGCCAGGAGTAGTACCGTTGCGCCATTCCAAAACGTTGGAAGAATGGGTCCTCACCGCAGGTCGCCGACGTATTCGTTAACGGTGGTCATCCTTGGCAGTGCAGAACAAAACATTGTGAAGTCTTTCATCAGCGGACCATGCTTCCCGGTCATGATGAAACGTCCCCTTTGAATAATTATATACAACTGTGCTTAAACTGACACACAATATTTTTTTAGCGCAACGCAATCTGACTTTCAAAAATCCCTACAAAAGAATGGCCCTGACTAACATTAACCTATACCTTTCACAAATCATTTACCTCACAAAAATCTTCGTTACTCAAGCTACAGCAATACAGCGAGCGCCACTACTGCCAGCTAAATAACAGATTCAAACTACGGAAGGCACTAACTACTGATAGGCATAGTTAGCAAATGAAAGATTTTAATAGAGAACAAACAATTTATTTACCTTAATAGTCATAATATATATAGCAGTTCATGACATCCAGTCTTACAAATTTCAAAACTCCACCATCTCTCTCCCCACATCCACCACTGCTGGCTGCTCACCTCCAACTGCGCAACGCTACGCGCTGTTAACATCCAGCTGCACAACACTACAATGGCAGACAACAATGCAAACTAGCCACAGACTGCACAGAGCACAGCCAGTGATTTTCATACAGAGCCCTACGTGGCGTAACCAATATAAACACCTAAACAGCCTACTTACATAGCCCCCATGATCCAAACAAAAAATTTTACAAATTGTTTTGGTCAGTGGCCAATAATGATTTGATAAAATTTTTCATAATTACAGTAAGAAAAATATCCAATGCACACACTTATTAATACAATATTGGTCAAAAGCTAAAATTTTCTCACAGTCCATAAAGACAGTCCTGATCATTCATCACAGTGAAACTGCCGTTTCTTTTCTCAAAGTCTGAGCAGTAAAAGACAATGTACACAGAAGTAGTGGATTTCCATGCAGTCTTGAAGAAGTAGTGTTGTCCTTCCAACGGAAAGACAGTGCTGACTATCGACATGCAGACAGGTAATAGGTCACAACAGAGCAAACCCACAACAGAGTCAGTCAAAGTTTTGAAGAATATTGGTAGGTAGGTCATCACAGAGCAGACCACTGTAGTCCTGGTAGAGATTACGGTATTGGTGGGCCACCAGAGGTGCAGACCCACTGTAGTCCTGGTAGAAATAATGGTAGTGGTGGGCCATCAAACCTGGAGATCCACTATAGTCCTTGTAGAGACGGCCAGCAGCCATCTGTTGCGACTGTGCAGGTGCACAATCACCATCGAAGAGTCTTGCGGACAATATAGCACGTCCATAAAGCACCACTTGTGCACTCACAAAAAAATTTTTTTTTGATATGTCCTTTGAACCAGCAATGCTGTTATCCAGTCCCTTGCTGAATTATTAACACACGTGCAAACACTATCAGTCCTTACTTCTCACATATTGTACATATACTATGACCAACAGAAATGTGTGCAATGAAATTTAACTTACAAGTTACTTAATTTGATGAACTGGTGTCAATTACAATTTTATAACATAAGAATACAATAACAAAGGTACAAAATACATCATTAAAAACATAACAGTACAGATAACATTTGTAGTACAGGCTTTACAAAAGAATCGAAATAACATATACATCAGTGTTACAGGAATTATGACATAAGTAAATACATAAAAGATCAGAATAACTTTGGAAACATCAACTTCACACATGAGCATTAAAACAGAACAGAATAAAAAATGTCTAAACATCTTTACAAAGTAAATAACATATTATCAATGCCAGTTGTATTTGAGAATAACAGTATTCCTCATCATAGTGAATGTAGCTTAGTGTTAGAAGAGAAAAAAATTCTATGAAACAGTACACAGAGACAGGAAGAAAACAAATACGCAAGGGTACACAAACACAAAGTGGGATAACACAAAAGGAAAGGACAGGGTTCGTTTTCAGTGTAACATTTGGTACTGCAGTCCAACCCAAAACTTCATTCCATAGATCTTTTTTTTCTTATTTCAACATTTGTTTCCACCAAAAAAATCCTATCCAAGCATGCTTTCTGTATTCTGTTCATATCCTCTTTTAAAAATAGTTTTTCTTCACTGTAAACTACTTTTTTTTTGGCCAAACCATTTTCTTATAGCTTCTCAATGCATTTCTTCCAATCCATCATAGTTAGTTTCGTATATAGTCTACCCCCTCTTAAGCTAACTTAAATCTACTCAGCTCAGATACTAAACTAAGGAACGAGGCAATGCAGCAGCACAAAACAATTAACACAATGACAAAAAATTGAAATTGGCAAAGCTATCAGCAGTAAATCTAAATTTGCAGAGCAAATGCAACATTATCACTAATATGAGCCAATGTGCAGCAAAAGAAAAATAAATCTGTAGTAAAACTGGCTTCACAGAGTAATACAAAGTGAAATTTAGTAGCACTATGCCTGGCAAACAGCAGCAGCAAAGGCAATAACTTATACCTAAACATGACAAAGATCAAGCAGAAAAAAATATTACTCTAAAGATAACAATGCAGGCAAGGGAAATGTATATCCACATCTTAATGTCTATGTAATTAAAGTGGTGCACCACAAGAAGTTATTCTACCAAAAAAATTACCAAGTAGTTGAAAAGAAAATTCCGTATGCAATTCCTGTGAAGGGAAATGTCTTTTATGCTCCTTCGTTTTTTTGAATAGATCATAAAATTATTTACTGGATCTGTAGGCATAAAATATTTATATTAGTACATCTATTAAATTTTATTTTAACCAATGCTGCTGCAGCTAGAAACTAGATATTAAACAAAATAGGCAAAGCAAGGCGTGAAACGTCATTCACTAGCCATGTGGCATTTCATAATGCTGTAAACAATCTTTCAACTAGCAAGGCAATAGTCATGAAATGTTTCTCATCATTTCATTTCAGTAAATATCATAAATTAAGAACTCTACAGTGTAATCATGTTTTCAAGTTTGAGGGTGTCGTATTTACGATGATTTATACAAAGGAATGTCAATAGCGAGGATAATGGCCTCTTTTTTTTTTCTCCACCTGTGCCTCTGAAAGGCACACACTAATGGCTTTTTTTCTGGGCGTCTGTCGCACAGCTGGGTGCCCACAACACATTATGTGAAGGTGGTCACTTAACTCTCTTACTGAAATATTTAGAACACCAGTTTGCATTACAGTGACAGTCTCATATAAAAAATTTCACAGGTCGAGAATTTGCGTTGCAAATGTGTAGAAACAAAATCCTATGAATATAACAGTGTTCAAAAAGTTTTCATCGGCAATGTGATACATTCGCACATTTACACACATTTCATAACTTTTAAAGTACGATTCTTGGTTTCCAAGATCCTTTTCCACTAATCAGAGTCCCTAACCACTACTCATTATTCATATACAGTATGTATTCGTCAACACTTCTTCAATATTTCATCAAAATAAATATGTAGCATACTCAAATTCCTCATTTATGGTAGCATCATCTTATTGATCATAAACATACCTCAACAGCATAATACACATCGTCGTCATGAAAATAACATCATAACACCTCAGTCAAATCTCTAAATCGTTGTAGCTTCCTCCAATAATTTCAAAGCCTAAAAAAAATTCTCTGCTCATGTCAAAAGTGTCATCTGTCTCAAACGTACTTTAAAATCATGCTCCCTTACCAAATACATCATTCAAAGCTCTCACAGTATCACAATGGTTCCGAAAAAATATGAATGATTCACAAAGTACAGACAAAATACAATTTCATAAGTAGTTACATAAACATCTGTCACTGATGTAGTAAAAAATGTTTGTTTCTCTGATAAATAATCAAATAGCTGTGTAATTCTGTGTTAGAGAAATATGATACCGATGTGTAAAGTTGTATAAGCAAATACCATATTAGCTAGGGCTCCTTATGCTTGCCAAACATATGGTACACAAAGTAGGCGTGTACCCCCTGAGGATTAATGTAATTATACCCTCAGGTGTTACAGATTACAGCAATGGAATGAAATATATCACAGAAAACCTTTGTACCATTGTACTTCAAATATCTTTAAAAATAAATGTTTTAAGCACAAAATTAATCACTCAAATACGTGTACTGTAGCGCTAAACTGTGTGTCATGTTGTAAGATAATCTCTGTGGAAGTGTCATAGTTATCGTCCTCCGAAAGCTAAGTTCTGCAGCAGTCAATGTACTTACCTCATGAAACACAAAAGTGAAATGCTTTGCGTATAGATATCTTAGTTATTACGCTTATTGCCGTGATGAGGAAAGTACTGTGCTGTAACGTATTGTTGTCCTATGGAAAAGGCTGTCTCATTGTAGCTATAGCACAAAAGTTACTACTAAAACATGTTTTACTTTACAGAAGAATTCAGAAAAACTGTGCAGATATAAAACAGATACACCGCAAAAGCAACATTGTAAATTGTCACTCATTAGTAGTGTCGTGATAAAATCGTGTAGCTGTCACATAAACTAACCACTGTGTCATCTGGTATTTCACAGAAAGTACTTTAAATCCAGAATGTATTTTCAAGTAAACCAAAATGTTGCATGAAAATCTCATTAGCAGTACTGGTAAATGCTCTAAGTATGTAAGCCTTATAGTCGTTACGTGATAGTGCAACTAACAAGCAAGAATGTACACACACAATAACACTGAGTTGTCTGTTCACAATAACAATACATTCGTAATTTCTGTTTAAATAAGTTCTCTTGGTTCTTGACTGGATATTTAACTTCAAACATTGTTGCATATTAGCAGATTCTAAGTCTGACAAAGCCTACTAGCAATGTAAAGTGAAAAGTTATATGGCAAAGACAAAGTTAAAAAGCAGATTATCTTTCAATAAACGGTTTTACATGTGAAATGTGGTGCAATCCTCTACCCTTTCTAGTGCGCAGAGTTTCAACTTCAACGCAATTATCATGTGGTATACGTCGGTAAAGAATACTGGAATTTTTCTCAAGGTTAGCATCTATGTTATTTTTCCCTGAGCCAGCGGGCGCACGTGGCTGCCTTGCGGTGCGAGTCATTGTTTGTTTCTTTGTTGGCGCACGTCGTTACTGGGATTAGGAGACCTAACTTCTACAAATTCGCCTTGCCGAGAGGGCCCAGCCTTGTTAGAATCCCGCCAGTTCTGATGGAATTCAGGTCTGTCGTTTTGTCGGTAGTTTACATAGTTTCTTGTTTGTCGGTCATGTGGTGGAGAATTTCTCCCGGAATCGTAACTGCGGGCTGAACTGTTGCGTCTGAAGTTATTCTGTCTCCCTTGATAATAATTGTTTTTGTTCCCATATTGTCTGTTTCTATGTTAATCTCTGTCATATTCATTACTACGGAAATGCGATCTTTCTCTGTAACTATTATTACTCTGCCAGTGGTTGTCATATGGGTGGTGTCTGTTTTGGTCACGATTTGCGTTGTAAGAATAGACTTGTTGTGTCCAGTTATTGTTTCTGCCGTCACGGAATTGTGACGGATGTGACCTGTAGTGATTGTTTTCCCGTTTTCGCATCCCATGACTGTCTGTGTCAATTTCTAATTCTTGTAAGAGTCCCTGAAAACCTTCAATGTCGTCTTTGCAACGCCCTGCCAAAGTAATATTTCTTAAATGTTCAGGCAATTTCATTAAGCAAATGCGGATGAGTTCTGAGGGGCTGTATGGGTTTGACAGGTACTCATTCTTGTGCAACATGTCTTCAAAATATTTCACAAGACTGGAAAATTCAGATTGTTCGAATTGTTTCATCATTATGATGCTATGTTTTACTTGGTCTTGTGTAGTTTGAGACCAATATGCTGAGAGGAAGGCATGGTAAAATTCTCCTTCACTGTGACAATCGTGAATGACCGATCGCATTCTTACAGCTGGTTCATTCTCCAAGTAGCCACACATAAATTCTAACCTGTGCTCGAACGACCAGTTGGGAGGAAAACAATGAGAGAATTGATGGAGCCACGATTGTGGATGAATGTTGTTGACAGAATTCTTAAACGTTTTGAATTTACGTGTAGTAATGAACAGCTTATAGTCAAAATCATCGTGTCGGCGAGTAGCATATCGGTCATTGTTGCGTCGTGTCGGCGGTTCCATCTCAAAATTCGGTGCACCTTGCCAATTTCTTTCATAATTTCCGAAATGCCCTGTGTTATTATTTTGTGGCTTTTCCGTATTTCTAAGTTCCTCTTCCCGTGTTGGAGCGCGAGTGTCCTCTGAAATATGAAATTTTTGTATTGCTTGTGCCAACTGATCTTGTACTTCTCGGATTTCTCTTTTGCGTTGCGTATTAATTTGATTCTGATTTTGTTTGAATTTCTTAATTTGTTCATACTCTTCTGTGTCAGTGATGGCTACAGGTCTTGTGTCATTCAGATCATCATCTACCTTTGCAGATAAGTTAGTGAACTGATCCGAAAGTTCGGCTACTTTCTCCGATAGTGTACTTATTTCCTCAGTGTGTTTTTCTGAACCAAGTTTCAGAGTGTCCATTTGTGTTGAAATCGTATCTACTGTGTCCTTTAGGTTTTCTTGAGTTTTTGCAAGTTGCGTAACCGAATCGGTAGATGCAACTGAGTCAATTAGAGCTTGCAAGGTGTCGTGATTTTCATGAACAATAGTTTGCAGTTCTTTTATGGCTGCTTCGTGATTCTGTAATGCATTTTCATGACGCGAGAAAATAGGTTGGAAATGCTCACAAATTTGTGTTTTTACGTCATTACAGACTTTTTGACATTTCGATTCGATGTTATGTAACTCAGTAGTTAAATCTTCACGTGTTTGTCAAGCGTGGTGTCTAACTTTTGAAGATTTTGTTCCATTGTGTCTAACTTTTTAATATTTTGTTCCACTGTGTCTAACTTTTGAAGATTTTGTTCCATTGTGTCTAACTGTTGCTGTGTTTGTCTCTGGTGTTGTTCCATTGTGTCTAACTTTTGAAGATTTTGTTCCATTGTGTCTAACTTTTGAAGATTTTGTTCCAATGTGTCCAACTTTTGAAGCCTTTGTACCATTTGTTGCATTAACTGTAATAACAGTGCACTGGTGTCTGAAACATGTTCCTCAGTGCTTTTCGGTAGTGAACTTGCACCGGCAACATTCACATTTTGACAAGCAGAAAATGTGTCTTGACTTATTTGAGAAAACGGTGAGGACCCAAAACCTGAATCTACAGTATTTGCGAAATTGTGTCCTGTCATTTCGGATTCCTGAGGCGAGCTGTTGCCGACCGATCGATCGACAATGCTTCCCTGTTCACTACCTGTTTCACTGTCTACACCATTATTTGCCGCCCAATCCATTTCCCTATGCACAATTACCAAATTAGTACTTCGAATGTCTGTTAATTAATTACACAGTGGTGCTGATAAACTACGCTCGTCGTCACTATTATTTCCCAGTTTACTTTGGAGCCTAGTGTTATGTTTTTCACACGCCATTGTTGTCACAATATTTCACACGATAACACAGAAAAGCACAATTTGATGAGCAAAAATAAGAGAACACATTAACATAGCACTGAAAATAATATCTAGTCAATTGCAAGCGCAGCTGCGAAATACTTGGTGCAAATCTACATGCATGCCACAACTGTTTTACTGTACAACAATGAAAGACTGCAACTACAAAGGAGATTCTCTCTACAATTACGCGCTAGCAATAAACAATATCTACCCTAATTACACAAACTACAAGAAAAAAATCAGAAGATTCCAGTGAGGTATCCTCGGCTAAGGGTCGACATATGAAACGTCCCCTTAGAAAAATTATATACGACTGTGCTTAAACTGACACACAATATTTTTTTAGCGCAACGCAATCTGACTTTCAAAAATCCCTACAAAAGAATGGCCCTGACTAACATTAACCTATACCTTTCACAAATCACTTACCTCACAAAAATCTTCGTTACTCATGCTACAGCAATACAGCGAGCGCCACTACTGCCAGCTAAATAACAGATTCAAGCTACAGAAGGCACTAACCACTGATAGGCATAGTTAGCAAATGAAAGATTTTAAAGGAGAACAAACAATGTATTTACCTTAATAGTCATAATATATATAGCAGTTCATGACATCCAGTCTTACAAATTTCAAAACTCCGCCATCTCTCTCCCCACATCCACCACTGCTGGCTGCTCACCTCCAACTGCGCAACGCTACGCGCTGTTAACATCCAGCTGCCGCTGCCCAACACTACAATGGCAGACAACAATGCAAACTAGCCACAGACTGCACACAGCACAGCCAGTGATTTTCATACAGAGCCCTACGTGGCGTTACCAATATAAAAACCTAAACAGCCTACTTACAATGACACCTTGTCAAACGCAGTAGTTTGTGTTGCGCTGTTAACGACAGCGTATCCAAGGGGCGGTAATCCCTAGTCTGGCTGCTGCCAGTCTTCCCATTGGTGTGGTGCGACACGGAATGTTGTAGGGAGTCTATTACTTGTGCCCGGAGGTAGGCACAGATGTAAAGGTTCAAATGGCCCTAAGCACTATGGGACTTAACATATGAGGTCATCAGTCCCTTAGACTTAGAACTACTTAAACCTAACTAACCTAAGGACATCACACACATCCATGCCCGAGGCAGGATTCGAACCTGCGACCGTAGCAGCCGCGTGGTTCCGGACTGAAGCGCCTAGAACCGCTCGACCACCGAGATGTGAAGGGGTTACGATGTAGCTGGTGCACAATACGGCGCTCGCCCCACCCCTTTTGTGGTCAGACGTGGTCGACTGTAATTTTGACAACGCCTATGCCTGTTCTCACGTTCCCATGCTGTCCAGCATTGGCCCACTGTCTCCTTCAAATGCCCTACAAATCTAGATACTGGATGTTTCGACCAGCGAGCCAAATGGGGAGCACATGAGGCCCATTTCAAACTCTGCAGCCGCTGATAACGCTCCCTTACACGAGTATGCTACATCTCCGTGTCCTTTACAGTGGGAATTCAACCAAATGACGTTGCTCACGTCCCTTTTATACCCTGCCACACCTAGTAGCAACAGCATAAATAAACATCACTGATGCACATTGTTGGCAGCCGAGTGGTTCTAGGCGCTTCAGTCCGGAACCGCGCTGCTGCTGCGGTCGCAGATTAGAATCCTGCCTGGTGCATGGGTGTGTGTCATGTCTTTAGGTTAGTTAGGTTTAAGTAGTTCTAAGTCTAGGGGACTGATGACCTCAGGTGCTTAGCGTCATTTGAACCATTTGAACCACTGTTGGCTGTTTCACCCTTCACAGAGAATTTCAGGTCTAGTCATTTACATACCCACCGATCGTGCGTACATGTACGAAGTTACTCTGAAGTCCACCGACCATGTATTCTTGGTGCTTCACTTTTCTTGTCAGGCATGGGGCCATAAGGCATTTGTCTATATTGCGTCTGGTGTAATAATACGAAGTAAATAATTGAAAACACAAATTTATTATGAATACAGAAATAAATGTTCATTTCATTTTATTTATCTGTCGTATGCTTTAACAAGTACACAAAAGTATCGACTATAAAACGGAACTGTGCAAGTGTGAAAACCAGTAAAGAGTACTTACAGTCAGTTGATGCAAAGTCCTCAGATCACCGTCAAATTCTCGAAGTGGACACTTCTTAACAATATGATCATTTGTTTGGTCCTCCAATCCGCAGTCGCAGTCAACCGATATACCGGAACTCCACTTCGTCATGGCGTATACGTACGAGGTGTGGCTAGAAAAAAACCAGACTAGTACTGGTAAAACAATAAAACGAATGCAATAAGGCTGAAAGTCGCGTGGCCTGTCACGTGACTCTCGCTCCGCGTACTCCTCGAGTTTCATCTGCCTCCTGCACTCAGTCTGCCCGTGGCGTCTGTTTTAAGTAATTGACGTTTTGTCTGTGCGTCGGAAAATGTTGAGTGTACAGAAAGAACAGCGTGTTAACATCAAATTTTGTTTCAAACTAGGAAAATCTGCCAGTGAAACGTTTGTAATGTTACAACAAGTGTACAGCGATGATTGTTTATCGCGAACACAAGTGTTTGAGTGGTTTAAACGATTTAAAGATGGCCGCGATGACACCAGTGATGACACTCGCACTGGCAGACCATTGTCAGCAAAAACTGATGCAAATATTGAAAAAATCGGTAAACTTGTTCGACAAGATCGCCATTTAACAATCAGAGCAGAGCAGCGATCTTGTCGAACAAGTTTACCGATTTTTTCAATGTTTGCATCAGTTTTTGCTGACAATGGTCTGCCAGTGCGAGTGTCATCACTGGTGTCTTCGCGGCCATCTTTAAATCGTTTAAACCACTCAAACACTTGTGTTCGCGATAAACAATCATCACCGTACACTTGTTGTAACATTACAAACGTTTCACTTGCAGATTTTCCTAGTTTGAAACAAAATTTGATGTTAACACGCTGTTCTTCCTATACACTCAACATTTTCCGACGCACAGACAAAACGTCAACTACTTAAAACAGACGCCATGGGCAGACTGAGTGCAGGAGGCAGATGAAACTCGAGCAGTAGGCGGAGCGAGTCACGTGAAAGGCCACGCGACTTTCAGCCTTATTGCATTCGTTTTATTGTTTCACCAGAACTAGTCCGGTTTTTTTCTAGCCACGCCTCGTACCTTCCTTGTCCAGTTCTAATGTGGTTCAGACTAGATCAGATTTGGCGTGGTACTTCAAATCGCTCAGCCTCGTGTGTTGGATCTTGAACCGGGTGAGTGTTGTCGCGTGGATGCTCCTTCCAGCGTTGTAGCCATGTGGATGTCACGTCAAAAGAACCGATACTTTCTAAATCAGTCCCAAGATTGGTTGCGCGATTTCAGACCAGTTGTTGGTGGTTCTTGTAGAGCGTCTTACAAGGGAGAGTTCTTGTGAGAGGTAATCTCTCTGAGCAAGTTCATCTCAGCTGCTTTCCTCCTTAGATCTTGCGGGTCAGTATTAGCTAAGACAGACAGCCGCTGACTGGGAGTAGATCTGACAGTACCACTGACAAATATCACTGATTCATCAAGCTGTACATCAATCTATGTTATGTGCGCACTGTTTTCCCACACAGGAGTCCAGTATACTCCGGCAGAGTACACAAGAACGAGTGCAGCAGAGGGTAGAGCATTGCCGCCAGCACCCCATCTGCTTCCGGCAATCTTGCGAGGTAGATTTACTCTTGAATCAAGTTTCTTAGTTACCTTGATGCATTTATGTTTGAGTGTCAACGACCAATCCAGAGTGATTCCTAAATATACTGGATTGTAAGTATGTAGTACTTCAATCCCGTCGAAAGCAACATATATTTTCTTTTGGGTTTCTTTATTACACTACTGGTCATTAAAATTGCTGCACCACGAAGATGACGTGCTACAGACGCGAAATTTAACCGACAGGAAGACGATGCTGTGACTTGCAAATGATTAGCTTCTCAGAGCATTCACACAAGGTTGGCGCCGGTGGCGGCACCTACAACGTGCTGGCATGAGGAAAGTTTCCAACCGATTTTTCATACACAGACAGCAGTTAACCGGCGTTGCCTGATGAAACGTTGTCGTGATGCCTCATGTAAGGAGGAGAAATACGTACCATCACGTTTCCGACTTTGATAAAGGTCGGATTGTAGCCTATCGCGATTGCGCTTTATCGTATTGCGACATTGCTGCTCGCGTTGGTCGAGATCCGATGACTGTTAGCACTATATGGAATCGATGGTTTCAGGAGGGTAATACGGAACGCCGTCCTGGATCCCAACGGTCTCGTATCACTAGCAGTCGAGATGACGGGCGTCTTATCCGAATAGCTGCAACGACTCGTGCAGCCACGTCTCGACCCGTGAGTCAACAGATGGGGACGTTTGCAAGACAACAACCATCTGCACAAACAATTCGACGACATTTGCAGCAGCATGGACTATCAGCTCGGCGACCGTGGCTGAGGTTACCCTTGACGCTGGATCACAGACAGGAATGCCTGCGATGGTGTACCCAACGACGAATCTGGATGCAATAACGGCAAAACGTGATTTTTTGGCATGAATCCAGGTTCTGTTTACAGCATCATGATGGTCGCATCCGTGTTTGCCGACATCGCGGTGAATACACATTGGAAGCGTGTATTCGTCATCGCCATACTGGCGTATCAACCGGCGTGATGTTATGGGGTGCCATTGGTTACACGTGTCGGTCAGCTCTTGTTCGCATTGACGGCACTTTAAACAGTGGACAGTGGACATTTCAGATGTGTTAAGACCCGTGGCTTTACCTTCATTCGATCCCTACGAAACCCTACATTTCAGCAGGATAATACACGAACGCATGTTGCAGGTCAGGTACGGGCCTTTCTGGATACAGAAAATGTTCGACTGCTGCCCTGGCCAGCACATTCTCCAGATCTCTCACCAATTGAAAACGTCTGGTCAATGGGGGCCGAGCAACTGGCTCTTCACAATACGCCAGTCACTACTCTTGATGAACTGTGGTATCGTGTTGAAGCTGCATGGGCATCTTTACCTGTACACGCCATTCAAGCTCTGTTTGACTCAATGCCCAGGCGTATCAAGGCCGTTATTACGGCCAGAGGTGGTTGTTCTGTGTACTGATTTCTCAGGATCTATGCACCCAAATTGCGTGAAAATGTAATCACATGTCAGTTCTAGTATAATATATTTGTCTAATGAATACCCGTTTATCATCTACATTTCTTCTTGGTGTAGCAATATTAATGGCCAGTAATGTACTTAGGTGGAATGCAGTAACCTCCGTTTCATTTGGGTTAGGCTGAAGTCTCCAATTATGGAAGTAATTATGCAATTTCATCAGATCGCTAGCACACTCTTGCAGTGCATCAGGTTTTTATTCTGGAAGACAAATGTTAAATCATCTGCATACTGGATTGTCATAGAGTCCGTGTCTGGCGTGTCGTGGGTACACTGGTTAAACAGGATGGCGGCGAGAACTGTTTCCTGAACGAGGCCATTATTTATAGATCTGCCTCCAAGCGCCTGTCAGAAAGCGTGTTGTTAACTAGGAACACCATATAATACCACAATTCTGTGGACGATCATACATTTTCTACGTGTTTTGCAAAGTTTGTTTTATTAGTTGTTCTTAATATTATTCTTGCAAATATTTTGTCAAGTTACAAATGCTATTTGTTGTTGTGGACTGGCAAGACAGCCAATCCACTAGGAGGAAGCCGAAAGGCACGCGTTTAAGCTCACGCAGGCTGGCGTGAGGTCTGGAACAGGTCTAGGAAGGTAGACTTTAGGAAAAAAGGTCGTAGCTGTTGAAATACTTAACTTTAATCCATAATTCGTGAACATAGCTCTTGATGGTACATGTTTTACAGCATCAATAGTAACTGGTAATGGCGCCTTGCTAGGTCGTAGCAAATGACGTAGCTATAGGCTAGGCTAACTATCGTCTCGGCAAATGAGAGCGTATTTTGTCAGTGAACCATCGTTAGCAAAGTCGGCTGTACAACTGGGGCGACTGCTAGGAAGACTCTCCAGACCTGACGTGTGGCGGCGCTCGGTCTGCAATCACTGATAGTGGCGACACGCGGGTCCGACGTTTACTAACGGACCGCGGCCGATTTAAAGGCTACCACCTAGCAAGTGTGGTGTCTGGCGGTGACACCACATTTGTCATTTAAGAAAGAGGATACGCATGGAATGTTAACATTTTGTAAGTAGACACAATGGCCTAGTCAGGGAAAAGCAACTGGCAAAGTGTATAAGAAATTGTATATGCATTATCGCTGGGCATGCGAGCGCGCCAAAAGTGTAGCAGTTTGGAGTCGTGAGGAGACGGTTGTTGTTGACTGTGGGTATCCGCCGGTGTGACAATGCAAAAGTGCTGATATAAAAAGTCTGTTTCCGCAGTGCGGAGCAGTGAAAACTGAAATGGTTGTTTTGCCGGATGTTTAATATGGGCAAGCTATATGTATGGCATTTCTTGGGCACAGTACAAATACAGCAAGAGTAATTCAAATAACATCAAGAGTACTGTGGGCCCTTGGCAAGAAGGTAACCTGTTCCCTGTTTTACCGCTAAATGAAGCCACTCGACAAACCACGAAATCATAAAATGAAGTAAGATCTAGACGTTTTATAACTACAAGTCCAACAGGCTGACCAGCGTAGTTAGAGTTTTATTGCTTAAATAACATTGTTTTTGCGCATATTGTCACGTAAATAATTTTCGCACGTCGTTATCCATATAGTACCCATCCTATCCCTTTGTACGAACCAAGGTAATCAGAAAATGAACTGAAAATCAAGTGAACATTAATTTATTAGATTATCAAAACATAATTTTGCGAACATTTGGACAATTACGTAATAATGAAAGCTTTGGCTGTAGTATGAATAATGTGAGAAATAGAATGATGCAAAAGCCAGTATTAATTCGTTTGCTAAATGTAGAGTAACTTTCATAATAAAAAATTGATAGTGACACTTTACGTAACTTGGACTCTGAATTTCACTGTGGAAGCACAGTTTCTAATTTATAGCTTGTGGCATAATTTATAAATATCAGAGTAACTGCTAGGTAAATGACAGTCCTTACCAACGAGCAAATTCAAACAATCTTTCTGCTTGCTACAATTACTACAGTCAGTATTACGGTCAGTAACGTAACAAAAAGTTTCTGTACACAGCCAGTAAACAATCTTACTCTAATTGAGCTTTGAAAATTAATGTAATGTGTCGTATGTGTTTGCTATTTGCTTATTATCTGACTACTGCGACATGTGTGGTGTTAAGTATTTGAAAGGGTGCGTTAGATATTGTTCCTACGGCATGACGCCAATAACAATTCTTATGCAAGATTGCTTACGAGTCAAAAGTTCAGTTTCAATTTAATTATTCTTGTTCCGGTGAGGAACTGGTGACCGTTGGTTATTTTCATTAATGAAATACTTTGAAAACCTTTTTTCCAAATTTTCCACTAACTACTGTTAATTGAAACTTAGTTTACGTAATAAAAATATTTAAAGTTAACCGAACTTTGTTTCTAACCGTCATTGCTAAAGTACTGAGCAGTGGCGATTCGGTTATAACTTCATCTACGTTTCTCGGTTTTGCATTATTCTTCGGAATAAATACCATTTTTCCACAGATTTGGGACTTTAGGTACGTGGTCTATAGAAAAGCCCAATTAACCGGAGAGGTAGGAGGGTTATAACCAGCTTTTGGCATGGGATGATTTCAGTGAACTTCAACATCAATTCCTCCCTCCGCACAATGGCAATATTCAATGAACCTACAAAATATGCTGAAGCTGGTTCCCTTCCTGTTCAAAGCAAAATTACACCTTTTCAACGCTGAATTACAAATTTTGTCGCTCATCTTCAGGGACTGCAGGTTTTCAAATACTGTTTGGATTCGTTCCTTCAAATACCCAACATCACCAACATTTCTGATCTTCAAGGAATAAACCAATTTTTTTAGTGTCCCCAGGCTGAAAATGCCATGAATGAGATAACTGGGGATCGTGGAGGCCATTCAAAAATACACCACCTGCCAAAAAATTCATCAAGGTTTTCATTTATAAAGTCTCCCACAGTACATCCACCATGCGGGGGTGTTTCAACTGGTTGCCAGCTTCCCCTTATCCAGCTGAAGATTTTCAAGAAGTGGACATTTTTTGTTTTAATAAGATTTTTTGAAGCATATCCACTAATTTACTAAACTGACAGTCTCGTTAAAAAAATAATGGCCTATTAATTCAGTACAGTGAAGTCCTGCCCGTACTCACGCCAGGAGTGTTTAACTCTTTCTCCATCGTCACATGGGGTTGCTTTTGTAGAACTTGCGCGCTGCTTTTTGTCGGATTGTGTGCAACTAGCCTGTGGGGATCTTCTCCATTTACGCCATGAAGTATAACTAGGCCCATATGGTCTCACTGTCGGCTATTTCTGGGACCTTGGTAGGTTTGGTGCTATTTCACACACCTTGAACACTTTTCCCTAACATTTAGTCGGCGACTACACAAAAAGCTGCGAGACAACTTTAAGCTTCTCTTCTGTAGCAAAGGACCTCTTCTACTGACCCATCATCTTCAAATCTTAAATTAAGTTTTTCGGATACCTTGTCGAAATGGAGGTTGGATGTTTGGAAAAGTCCCATAAACAATCCACAAACATCACCGTAATATTATGGTCATCTGTCAACCATGTTTGCAGAACAGATCCACGCTATTCTGTAGTTAATTTTCTGTTCGTTGTTTCTCTTACAACAAAACATCAAACTGCTAGTGTCAATTGACTCATGTGTACAATGGACTAGTCAAGTTCGCAACTGACTATCAACACGCTAGGCAAAACGAAGTCTAAGGATAGCTAGTTACAAATGACTTATGGCCCAACTCACATATCAGAAGTCAAGAGGAGAGTGATCCTTCGTAAACAGACAAGTGACTGAGAGCAACAAGGCAGACTGACGCAGTGCGAAGTGTGTTCCCGCGTGCAGACGTCGATTATTCTTCGGCGTTTTCCGTTGTTCTCTGCGGTTGCTAAGGAGCTATGGTTGTGGATGTGCCGTTAAGATAAGAACAGTCAGAAAACGTGAAGGTATTTGCTAGCTGGAAGCTGTGGTACGATAAAAAATGACTAGCTTGGCTAGGGCTGTTTGATACCAGTAAACTTCCCCTGTGTCTTTGCAAATCTGAGAGTGATGTTTTTTGAATGAGCTAATCACTTTTGACTTTTAATTGCGTTCATGTTTGTTGTTAGGGTCACAATCAGCGGCAATTGAAAACCGCTAGCTGCAGATGATGTACTGAACCGTTAGCGGTGAATGCTTCTGGGCCAATGGTTGCATTTCGGAATTTTACCTGATAGTACTTTGGTGGCAACAGGCCCTTTAATCACTGATGTTGAAGTATTTACTATCAGAAACAGTTTTGATCACAATTTATTTATTACGGTGACCGGTCATCTTCAGACCTACAAGTCGTATAAAAAGCATTAATTAAAGGGCTACACACATTAAAGAAAATACGTAAAGTAATAAAGCTATAAAACGATGAATTACCAATGGTTAAGAACCTCCTTCTGCTGGAGAATCACTACTGGAAAAACCAGCTCACGTCTTACTGTATATAATGGATGCTCCGCCCACTTCTGACGGTATGGTGTCATTACTAACCAATGAGTTATAAGTCGAATAACAATGTAAAATTTCTTAGTTAAAAGAACATTTCCAAGAAATAAAAATAAACACACACTTCGCTTATTTAACAGCTAATGTCAATTAGGAAGCGTTTATTTGTTTATAAGACTGGACTACAACATAAGTAATAGCAATGCCATTTAAAAATTCGCATGTATTTAAAAAAAATTTAAAAAAATGAATCTACATACGAACTTCATAGACAATATTTCAGAAATATGCACAACTACTTCGTTAAGTATCTGTGTAGCACAGGGCCGGCCAGAAATTCTGCACGCGTGCGGTGCTCTTGCACATGTGCAACTTCCGGGTCACAGCGTGCACGCCGCAGCCGTCAGCGTTCAGGTAGTGCATGTTTCTACGCACAGATGTCGCTCCTCTCTTACACAAAGTGCGTCATCGACACCTCGTGTGTATATAACAACCTGGGCTGTATCTGTAAGATTTTTAAACAGTTTTATCTCCATTTTACAGTCACCCCGTTTTTTTGTCTATTGCCTTCCATGACGTTCCCCCTTTTTTTAATCTATGTTCACCATACTCTCTCCTTCGCTATTTTTAAATGTCTTCTATTGTTTGTTCTATGTATTTCGGCTGAAGAGCGCAGCGCATATGCTGCTGCCAGCCCGCCCCGATGGGGAATTGAAATACAATAAAGAAAAAAAGAAAAAAATCTGTAAGATCTGTCGCTTCATCGAGCGCAACAGAGAAAGCAACAAAGTATTTAGCCTTATTTATTAGCTGCCTGTGCAGATCGCTGGCCATAGCAGTGATACGTCTTGCCACTGTTTGTTTGAATAGAGCGATTTCTTTAAACCTGCTAACGTTCGTGGGACACACAAGTTCTGCAGCATCAATCAGACACCCTTTCACAAACTCCCCTTCGAAAAAGGGTTTCCCAGATTGTGCAATTCTTAATGCGATTTTAAAACTTGCTCGCAGTGAAGATTTAGTGTGGTTGTCACTCTGGAAAATTGAAAACAGTACATTGTACAGCGTACAGTAAAACAGACATAAATGTAACACAAGAAACTAAGAGTTCAAGAAGTATCAGTTACTTTGACGTACAGTAAAATCGAGTTGATGTGTCTCATCCATTTTCTGAAGTACATTTAATTTTGCTTGCCGTTCTTCACTGTTGAGTACACTACACTCGTCTTTGTGATACGTATTGTAAAGTCTTTCAATTGAAAACCTACACTGGACGCCTATTATTCGGCGGCACAGCAAACACTGAGTTTTCACCAACGGCAACAAAAAAGAATTGCAGTTCCCAGTCATTTTTAAACGACTGAAAACATAGATCTCCACCCGTCCTTTGCTTTCTCACAGTACTTGCCATTTCTCAGTACTTCGCTGTTAAGGTTACGGTCACCAGGGGTAAACGAGGCTGGATATGATGCGCTCTTGCTTGTACCACAGGGAAGTGGAGCCGCCGCCGTGCATTTAGGACACATGTCTAATAACAGATGTCGCTGTCGCACACATGCGCACATGTGCAGCACTTCCGCACGTCTGCACACTGTGCAGCGTTTGGCCGGCCCTGGTGTAGCATATACTATACATGTCAGCTAAAGATTATTGCAGCCTACTCATTGAAAATCGTTTCAATAAAGACATGTTGCTGCTCAATTGTACGTCGTCTGACTTGACAGTCTTTGCCATTCCACTTTGGCAGCAACTTCGTTAGAAAGAAGCTTGCTGCCACATCTTTGCACTGGCATTTATCCTCACCATGGCAACCACTACTTTGCCTATCGACTTTACAACAACTTCAGTGGAATGAAGCCTGCTGCCTCATCTTTGGAACGGCGTCCAACTTCACCATGGCAACCAGTGGCTCCAAATGGTTCACTAACAGGCCTTGGGAGGGCAACCCATGTACTGTCAAAACGAAGTTCATTTATCTTACATGTTTAAATATTTTAACGCTTCTTAATTGACAATAGCTGTTAAATAAGCTAAGTTTAGTGTGTGTTTATTTTTATTTCTTGGCAATCTTCTTTTAATTAAGAAATTTTACATTGTTATTCGACTTATAACTCATTGGTTAGTAAGGACACCATGCCGTCAGAAGTGGGCGGAGCCTCCATTATATATAGTAGGACGTGCACTGGTTTCTCCAGTAGTGATTCTCCAGCAGAAGGAGGTTCTTAACCATAGTAATTCATCGTTTTATAGCTTTATTACTTTATGTATTTTCTTTAATGTGTGTAGCCCTCTAATTAATGCTTTGTACACGACTTGTAGGTCTGAAGATGATCGCAGTAGTGGTCGAAACCGGTCACCGTAATAAATAAATTGGGGTGAAGACTGTTTTTGATTGTAAATATTTGTAACATATTGATCACTGTCACTCCCATAACGTATTGAAAAGTAACTGATGTTCAAGGTTTGAAGATTAACCTGTTTCGCGGATCAAAGCGGGGCTGGCGACCCTTGTCGCAGACTGATTTTACATGTTTTGCAGGGTAACAAATCGATCAGGCTCCACCAGGAGAAGTTTCCTGTGGAGCAGCATGTGGCGTGATTAGTTTTCGCGAGCGGCACGCCACCCTGAGTGTGTGAGTCCTGTCTGGGACCGCGAGTGTGGTTTCGCGTGACGTCACGCAAGCTCCGAAGACGGACGAAGGAACGCCTCTGAAGGTTTCGACAGCTAACGTCCGCCAACAGTATCTGAGTTGATCAATCGTTTCACCATCGTTATGCCCAAGGTTTCACTTGGTGTACAACACCGTGAGCAGATGCTACACTCTAGTCTCAAGTGCTACATGTCGAAACAGTTTGTTCTCGGCTAAAACCAACACGCCGCTTGCCAGAGTTCGAAGAACGGGCCTCACTGAATGAGCCGGTTGGAACCTGAGCACTCTCCCCACCCCTCTCTCCTCGCCGCCTTTCACCCCTCTCCTGCAGATTCAGCGCTTGCACTTTGTTTCTAAGCAACTGTAGATCTCACTAAGCGCATAGTGAAGTCGTATTCGCTGTATTTTGTTGAGGTAGGTACAAGATTTTAGTCTTCCCTAAATCTTGATTTGAAATATCAAGGTAAATTAATGAAATATTCTTAACATCTAACTTGAAGAAGTGTATGGGAGTAGCAGTATTATAACTTGAAAAACAGTGTTAGTTTCATTTGTGTTTCGATAAACCTAAGTACCAAGTCCGTTTCACTAGCACAAATGAACAACTACTACATCATTACATGTATTCAGAACTACTCTGCTACATACTACAATTATCAATGTCAAATATGGTCATCGACCTGCGGCAGCACCTGGTATATCACTTCTCGTGGCTCATGATTGGATATCAGCATCTTTTTCAAGATCAAAAACTTTTTCAAGTCTCACTTTGCATGTCGTACGATCTAATGCGATGTAATGTATGGTGTAAAACGTAGTGAACATTAAATTACACACAATCATTCTGTACGTTTTCAATACAACGTTCGTGGATCAAGTACGCAAGCTTAACTAACGGTGAGATTCACCAAGAACATGAGAAACAACGGTAAGCGAAGAGCGAAGAAATATGCAATGTGGTTTCACAAGCTGCGACATTGTCGCTAATAAAACAGTGACCTGAATACGGAATAAATTTCTTTTGCTTTACGTCTATGGTCAAAAACTTTTTGTCATCAGATTACCGGTTTCGGTCTTTAATGACCATCTTCAGATCTGTTTTATAAAAACACTATGCCTCTATGGCTGCAGTACATTAGGTCATGTTTTTATAAAACAGATCTGAATATGGGGATTATAGACCGAAACCGGTAGTCTGACGACAAAAAGTTTGTGACCATTGACGTAAAGTAAAGGAAATTTATATGCAACGTGGTTCACAGAAGATGGTTCAGAACAAATCAGAAAATTATATTTAATGGGTAAACAATATTTTGTAACAGTCTTCTGACGATAACTGCCTGATATAGACAACTACAGTTGATGAGAATGGATAAAATGCTAGAAATTCTAACTCACACGTATTCTACAATGTATGGACTTCAATAACTCTGATGAGCATTCAGTGTATATATTCTCCAAGAATTACACAATAAATGAGGACAGAAATATTTACATGAAGAACCAAAATTGTACACTGAAGCTCCAAATATACTGGTATAGTCATGGGTATTCAAATACAAAGATATCTAAACAGACAGAATACGGCGTTGCGGTCGGCAATGTCTACATAAGACAACAAGTGTCTCGTGTAGTTGTTAGATCGGTTACTGCTACTACAATGACGGGTTACCAAGATTTAAGTGAATATGAACGTGGTATTATAATCGGCGCACGAGCGATGGGACGTAGCATCTCCGAGGTAGCTATGAAGTGGGGATTTTTCCGTACGACCATTTCACAAGTGTACCATGAATATCAGGAACCCGGTAAAACATCAAATCTTCGACATGGTGCGGCCGGAAAAAGATCCTGCAAGAACGGGACCAGCGAATCGTTGAACGTCATAGAACTGCAACCGTTCAGCAAATTTCTGCAGCTTTCAATGCTGGGGCATCAACAACTGTCAGTGTGCAAACCATTCAACGGAATATCATCGAAATGGGCTTTCGGAGCCGAAGGCTCACTCGTGTACCCTTGGTGACTGCACGAAGTAAAGCTTTACCCCTCGCCTTAGCCCGTCAGCATCGACATTGGACTGTTGATGACTGGAATCATGTTGCCTGGTCTGACGGGTTTTGTTTCAAATTGTATCGAGAGGATAGACGTGTACGGTTATGGAGACAACCTCATGAATCCATGGACCCTTCATGTCAGCAGGGGAATGTTCATGCTGGTAGAGTCTCTGTAATGGTGTGGGGCGTGTGCAGTTGGAGTGATATGGGACGTCTGATACGTCTAGGTACCACTCTGACAGGTGACACGTACGTAAGCAATCTGTCTGATCACCTGCATCCATTCATGTGTCACTGTGCATTCCGACGGACTTGGGCAATTCCAGCAGGACAATGCGACACCCCCACAGGTCCAGAATTGCTATAGAGTCGATCAAGGGATAATTTTATGAGCTTAAATACTTCCATTGGCTATCGGACTCCCCAGACATGAACATTATTGAGCATATCTGAGATGCCTTGCAAGGAGATTTTCAGAAGAGATCTTTACCTCCTCGTACGCTTACGGGCTTATGGACAGCCCTGCAGGACTCGTGGTGTCAATTCCCTCCTGACTACTTCAGAAATTAGTCGAGTCCATGCCACGTCGTATTGCGGCACTTCTGCGTGCTCGCGGAGGCCCCACACGGTTTTAATCAAGTGTAACAGTTTCCTTGGCGCTTCAGTGTACTTTAAATATGACCGGAACAAGAAAGTGTCGTCACTTAGAAAATAAGAACGTATGAAGGTGAAAAATCCTTTCAACGGCTGAAGCTTGTGGCTCAGATGCATCGTCTCAAAATCTTATGTTATGAAGTAATAAAATGTAGTAATCAAGTAAGGGCATCGCTCCCTTAAATTACACTAGTGAAAGTACCACGTAGTTGTACTGATATTTTAAAATGACAATAACAGGGTGGCGTTAGCACACCCATACATCGACCTTCTCGCTGTCATAAACCACAAACTGGTACAGTAATGACAACAGTTAACTACAAACAATACTGTTGGAGGAACGTCCGCAACTGAGCATTATACCAGAGGTTGAAAATACCGCTTCAGATGTATAAGAGCCCGAAACCGGTCGTGTGGTAATAAAAGGTCCTTACAACTGAAGCGGTATTTTCAACCTCTGGGACAACAGTTAAGTTTTAAATGCTGAACTACACTCATAATCATCAAAGTGCTTCTCCAACTTCGTCGCAGTAGAGATGCTATTTCATTACACTTACGAAATTACAGTATATCATCTACCTTTACCAGTAGTAGTGTAAAAATCACAGCTTACCTTTACCGAAGCTCGTCGTGGTATTCCAGACAAAATAATACACGACAAATAGGAATGCAGTTGTTAAACTTTACCAAGGCAGTGAGAACGTGCAGGTTTCGTTAATCTGTGCCCCAAGCACAAACCATAAATTTATATTGACAAAATATCTCTCTGAAATGTACTAATTTTGATGAATAAAATGTCGCTAAATATATACACTATTTACTTATGAAAAATCCTGCTACACTGTACTGCAGATGGTCAGTTTTCTGTTTGCAGAGCATTTTCCATTCGCAGTACGTTTCCTCATGTGCAAAAGTATTAGATAGCTAATCTGACGAATAATTATTACCAGATGTGACACAACTACGATTACAATATTTGCAGACACCACATATGAATTCATATTCAAAAGACCAAGCACAACTAAGGGTCCCTTCATTATGATACGCACCCGTGAAGTAAATATACGTAACATAAATTATACAGCTGCAGCGATTGCGGATCAAAAACAGAGCATTTCAGTAAGGTTACGTATCAGGATGTGTCAGTAGAAGCGTAATCCTAGGCGTGGGTCCATGCGTGTTAAGTTTTATGTTTATGCTTCTAAATGTGTAACGTTTATGTGTAATATTCTAATTATGAGAGTAACGCAATCTTTGGACTGCATCTTCTCTAAAGTGATCAATATGCGCCAACGAAATTTTCCTGTCCAGATATTTGAAGTGTAATAGTACGGCATTTCCCGTATTCAATGTTCTATGTATAATATGGAATCTATGTATAATATGGAATCTACCATCTACCATCTACGAGTGATAAGTTGATAGATATTGTCTGGTAGGGCGAAAACTTATTAATTATTGCAACTATTCTGCTGTAATACGTGAAATTCATATACATACACTAACATCGCAAAACTTAGTACCTGTTTGCCGGTAGACTGGAAACGGTAATTTGCGGTCTGTTCTCTGGCTTTAGTAATTAGTGACTGGAACATGAGAAGTAATAATCTGCTAAACACACTACTCAGCAACTTGTCCTCCAGTGTTCAAGACTACGTTAGGTTAACTGTCGTGTGTCAAGTCCACAAGAACTTACTGATGCAACTTCGTAATTATATAGAAACTGATATATGATAACTTTTCCCAAAAAACATCTGAGAATTGTTAATCATGGGCATAAATTTGTGTTGTGGACGTCGAAGACTCAGAATTTAGGTGTGTGCATTTTGAAGGAGAAAGGAAGATTTGTTAAGTAGAGAACATGTAAATTCATGATATGGGACACAAAAGGACGAGCCTAAGGTGGGTGGGCATGCTGCCAGTGGCTCGGAGAAACCAGCCTAAATGAGTTGTGGTGGAGCAGGAACAGGATGTGTGTTGTCGGTGATGAAGAGAGAGAGAGAGCCAGTTCTATAATTGATGCTAGCATCTCTACCTCCGAAGGCTCATGCGACGCTTCCTATTGGTGCCTTGTTATACTGTAGGCGACGCATACTAGCATGACTTGCTAGCGGTGTCCAGCCGTGGGAAGGGTACTTGGTCCAACTGTTTTGGTCATGCACTGATGAGAGCCGCAGGAGCACGCTTCCAACAAGTAACTAACAGCAACAAAAAGAAAATAATTCAATTCAGAAAATTTTCAGGAAATTTTTCCACATTTCTCCCTGGCGGCTGGGCACAAGGCACAAAATGTGTCAGATACTCTATGGAAAGGCTGGTATCAGGTAGGAGTCTTATAGAATATACGAGGGCACATCATATACACTGAGGCGAGATCGGTCATGGTACAGCGATGAGCACAGACACAGATGGCGGAAATATCGAGTACACGAAGTGTAAAACGGCAGTGCATTGGTGGCGCTATCATTTGTACTCAGGTAATCCTATGCGATGAAGTTCCCGACAACGCTGGCCGGTGTGGCCGAGCGGTTCTTGGCGCTTCAGTCTGGAACCGCGCGATCGCAACGGTCGCAGGTTCGAATCCTACCTCGGGCATGGATGTGTGTGATGTCCTTAGGTTAGTTAGGTTTAAGTGATTCTAACGCTAGGGGACTGATGAGCTCATATGTTAAGTCCCATAGTGCTCAGAGCCATTTGAACCATTCTTTCTTTCCGACGACGAGAATTAACAGGCTCTGAGCGCGAATGGTTGTTACAACTAGACGCATGGAACATTCTATTTCGGAAATCATTAGGGAACTCAATATTCCGAAATCCACAGTGTCAAGAGTGTGCCGAGAATAGCAGATTGCAGGCATCACCTCTCGCCACGGACAACACAGTGGCCGACGGCATTCACTTAACGACCGAGAGAAACCGTGTTTCCATAGAGTTGTCACTGCTAACAGACAAGCAACTGCGTGGAATAACAGTAGAAATCAATGCGGGAAGTACGACGAACGTATCCCGTAGGATAGTGCGGCGAATTTCGGCGTTAATGGGCTCTGGGAGCAAAAGTCTGACGCGAGTGATTCTGCGAAAAAAACGACTTCGTCTGAAGTGCCTCTCCTGGACTTGGCCATGCCTTACAAGTGCATCCATATTTTTATGTTTCTAACATCGTACTTCCATAACTAAAAGACGAATGAAGTACAAGCTGAAATAGCCGTGCAACGCAACACTGCATTCTTGTTAAAAGGCTTGTGAAAGTAACGACTACTTAGTGGGACGAGAACAATGGTTCAGCGTAACTTTTGCTATGAAGTAGACTGAGTCACCTGTACAGATAACACAGAACTTGACAAACGGAGCACTTCATAACAGCCGTTTACGTACATTGCGGTATAGGCCGTAGATATAAGTGGTTTACGACATACATGCATTAACTCTCAAGAGTCACGTCCGCTGTGTTTGTTTTCCTTTGTTTCTTCCTAAGTGGAAGTCATTCTCTTACGGTAACAGACTTCATCTGCTACAATGTCTAAATGTACAGATGTAAAGTTTCCTCCGCCACGTCACGGTGGCGGTTCAGTGCAAGTAAAACAGTAAATATCTCCCTACAAATATCCACGGCCTGTCGATGAAGTCACTGCCGAAGATATTCGGCTTCAAGTGATTTAAATATTCTCTAGTCAGTCTCTGCTTCTAAGAGCTAATAAATGTTACGAGGAGGAAACAAATACTCTTTTTTAGACATGCAATGAACTACATCAATTTGTGCTAGTAGTAACTTGTCCAGTGAATTCAGTTGTTCGATAACATGGTGTTAGCAGATACACACCATCGCTATATCCTGCTCTTGTGCTCATATGACAAAGGATGTAATGAAACTATAGTTCCCCTATTACCTGTTGCATATAAAGATTGCCAAAGTAGGGCTGAATCCCTTCTGAGTGTGTCATAGAATATGAAAGTAGCTGAAGTAATGGGAAACGTACGATAAGTCAACCACAGACCTCGTATGACGAAATGTCTTTTACTTTATTTTATTTATTTATTTGTTTATTTTTTGCAACCCATATGGAATGGATGACTGGCGTATTGCGAACTGTGAGTTAAACCACCTAATTGGAAAAGATTTGGCCTTTTTATCTGCGTTGTGCAAGAATTGTGTCTGTGTAGCTGATGAGTGTGGATGACTATAGCGGGAGCGAGTGCGCGAGCGCGCACACGTGTATGTGTGTGTGTGTGTGTGGTCTGGCGTTAAGGAACTTGCTTATTAATAACAGTGTTGCTGTCACTGTTAAGTGGTGATATTTACTGGCAAAATGCAACCTAACACCAGATAGCGTACTTACGGCTACCCTGTGTGGCCGTTTTTTAGGACGACTTTAAAAGAGAGAGAGATTATTAATTGATCACCGATGCGTCGGTTCTCGATTGTGTTCAGGATACGTACGGATTAATTACGCGAATAATTGACCTTTTGAACCGGATTGCCTTCACGCAATCAGAATCTTCGATGAAAATACCTAAGGGACCTATTTGAATATAAAAATGGAAATGAAAGCAAATTAGTGCAATTTCGTAAAAGAAAGATTAACAGATTGGAAGTTGAACACATTAGTGGACTCCCAATTACAATCGAGACACCGCGATAAAGAGCGAACCTGTAACAAAGCTCATATACAATTTGAACATCATTTTTGGTTAGTGAAAGAAAAGAAAAGTAAATTACTGCATCGTAAAATATTAATCTATTTTGAACAAATTGGCTTTAAACTGCTACATATTGACAAATACACAATAAATGCATGACTTACATCTGATATTTCTTTTGTAAATGGCGCTGTCCAATAATCGCTGCTTTGTCAGTCCGTTCCTTCTTAAAATTAAATGTCCTTGCGTGTGACTAAGTACATTGTATCCACACCCGCGTTACCGAAATGTTTGCTCGTCGTTTCACATAGTTTTTACAGAAAATAAAAATACAACTTGTAGCAATGCTATGTAGTACGTCGTAACATGTCCGTGACCAAAAGTACAAGGGATAATGAAGTCTCTAGAATATTTCTTAACAAAAGATAGGTTGTTCTTTCTTCTGTTTCGCAGCTTCTGCGGCAATGATTTTAAATATCTGCGCCCAGCGGGTCATAGTGTTTATTTAGAGTATTTAAACGCTGGACGCGCGTTTTGGTATAGGCGCACATTAAAAAAATATTTCATCTCTTTACTCTCGCGCTGTGATGCTTAGCATCTTTACGAGCTACAGCTCGTTGGCGGTCCTTTTCTTTAATGACAAATATCTCACATGCCAAGTAAAGGAAATCCAATAATATTGCAGCGGTGATGACTGTCCTCCTCGTTTTACGACGGCTCAGATCAGCCTCCGAACGTCCAGATTTAGGTTTTCCATGATGTCCCTAAATAGCTCTAGGCAAATGCCGGGATGTGTAAGGTTTTTAGTTTATTTTTTGGTATCCAAGGAAATCAATGTAAGCTCTGTTTTCATCGGATGTGTTATCTTTCATACGCGTATCTACATTTACATGGATACTCTGCAAATCACATTTAAGTGCCTGGCAGAGGGTGTATACTCGATATTTTTCAAACAGAGGTTTTCGATAGTCGATATGTTACGAAACAGAGGTTCTAAGTACAAGTACTGTGATCTTTGGTTGTCAGTAACATCATATTTGCGGCAGTGAGTCCTACTGCTACTGAGCATAGAGTAAAGAAACAGGGAAGCACGAAATGTGAATTTTGATTTGGTAAAGATTAATTTCAGAAGTGAAGATAGCTAAGTAAAGTTGTCGCTGCATTCCTTGCTTGTACATAATTTTGATGTGTTTGAATAACGAAATGTATTGTTGTAGTACGATTTGCTGTATTGGTTCAGGTTATTTTGATTCTTTGTTGAGAAGTGATTGAGTAAAGCTTTTTATTTACATGGCTTGCACGTGCAGGCTATAGATTTAGCACTCCTTTACCGTTTTTAGTAATTAATCACTTGATAGAGTTATAAAAAGTAGGTTTTGTAAATGTGATTGTAATAGTCAATGAATTTGTTTCTTAAAAGTTAATTTTTCCTTAATCATTTAGCACGTTCAAATTCCACACGAAAGAATTTCCTATTTTCTGTTCATGTGTGTCGCCTCATGGGGTTTCGAGGGACACAGTAGGACTGAAGCATGAGGTGCTCGGAGCAGTTTCATGTCCTTACGTTGCCCTGTGCAAGTCTTTCCTTAGCCATTTAGCTTGTTTGCTGCTGGGCTCAACATTTAACTTTATCAGATCGAGCACATGTAGCACCCTTCTTATCTATCATCTGTCATAGATAATTAGAACAGTGGAAAGTTCCACGGGACTGGTAGAAGGCCTAGGTCATAACAATCTATAAAGAGGGGAGAAAATCGGATGTACATAATTACCGGCCAATTTCATTGACATCGATTTGTTGCAGAATCATTGAACATATTTTGTGTTCAGACATAATGACCTTTCTAGACTCTGAGAAGCTTATCTGCAGAAACCAGCACGGTTTTAGGAAACAGCGGTCATGCGAGACACAGCTGGTCCTCTTTGTGCATGATATACAACAGGCTCCAGATACCGGCTCCCAGGTTGATGCCATATTTCTCGACTTTCGTAAGGCGTTCGACTCACTCCCGTACTGTCGGTTGCTCCAAAAAGTGAGTGCCTACGGCCTTTCCGATGACATATTCGGTTGGAGAGATAGTTTTCTAACAGACGGGGAGCAGTATGTCGTCCTGAAGGGGTGACTTCAACAAAAACAAGCGTAACTTCAGGTGTGCCCCAGGACAGTGTAATAGGTCCGCTGCTTTTTACGATTTACATAAACGGTCTGGTTGATGATATTGACAGCGGCATTAGACTGTTTGCCGATGATGCTGTAGTCTACAGGAAAGTAGTATCAAACGAAAGTTGTGAACAAATCAATGAGGATTTGCAGAAAATAAATACGTGGTGTAATGACTGGCAGTTACCTCTCAATATTAGTAAGTGTAACCCACTGCGTATAAAAAAGCGAAAGTCCCCATTAATGTAAGAGTACAAAATGAATGCCCAGTCTTTGGAAGCGGTAACATCCGTGAAGTATCTGGGTGTGACTATTCGAAATGATCTCAAATGGAATGATCAGATTACGCAAGTAACGGGCAAGGCAAACTCTACATTGCTGTTTATTGGTAGAATCCTGAAGCAATGCAGTCCTTCAATAAAAGAAATTGCTTACAAAACGTTAATTCGTCAATTCTTCAAAGATAAGGGAAATCAGAGCTCGTACTGAGACGTTCAGACGTTCGTTTTTCCTTCCCGCGACCCGCGAGTGGAACAGACGGGGGGAAATATGATTTTGGCGCGAATTGTGCCCTCCGCCACACACCGCTTGGTGGATAGCGGAGTATATAAGTAGATGTAGATGTAGAGCTTCTGTTGCCACAGATATGCCACGAAAATGTGTTAGGGCCAGTTACAGTACAGTCAGGACATAATACGATCATGGGAGGTCAGTTTGATCAAAGTTCATTTCACATGTAATTTCTTACGTAGAGAGTTTTATTTGGAGCCGAAATTTTTTCAAAGGGCCTAAGCGTGTTCAGAATGGATAGATTAAATGCAGTTGGTGGTAAAAATATTATTGTTGCCGGAAACAGTTTACCTTGCAGTAAAACTGAAGTAGATAGTACCTCTAAGTGTATACCTCTCCTCCTCTGACTCAGATGATACAGTTTCTGGACTATTCAAAGATAATTCGAGTCCCATTGCAAATACCTGCTTCACTCGCACTTTTATAATTGGTGGTGACTTCAGTTACCCTCGATATTTCGGTGAAATGCCGTACTAAATGCTTTCTCGAAAATTCTTTTGAACAGGTGGTTCAGGAGCCCATTTGAAGTGTAAATGGTTAGCATAATATGTTTGACTCTTAGCAACAAATAATCCCTGGCAAATAAAAAGCCTCATGACAGATAATGTAGATTAGTGACTATAGGGGTCATTATAGTAAGGCTGAATACCGTGACATCCAAATTCACCAAAAAGAAACGTAAAGTATAAGTATTTAAAAAAGCAGATAAAAATTCGCTCGACGCCTTACTAAGAGACTGTCGCCACTCCTTCCAGTGTGGCCATGTAAGCGCAGACCAGACGTGGTTTACATTCAAAAAGTGGTATCGATGGGAATTGAGAGAATACACCAAATAAATTAATAAGAGATATTACTGATCCCTTATGGTACGTTATACAGATCAGAACACTGTTGCGGAAGCAACCAAAAAAGGACGCTAAATTTAAAAGAATGCAAAATCTCCAATATTGGTGATCTTTTACTGAAGCTCGAAATTTAGCGTGGGCTTTAATACATGGTGCTTTTAATGGCGCCCACTACCAAAAAAAGTCTCGAAACTTGGCAGAAAATCCGAAGAGATTCTGGCTGTATGTAAAATACCCCAGGGTAAAGACGCAATTAATACTTTCACTGCGCGATAACAATGGTGATGTCGCTGATGACAGTGCCATTAAAAGAGAGTTGCTAAATACGGTTTTGCGAAATTCCTTCACCAAAGAAGACGCAGTAAATATTTCAGAATTCGAACCAAGAGCAACAACCAAGATATCCTCGGTGTAGCAAAGCAGCTTAAATCACTTAATAAAGCCAAGGCTTCCGGTCCTGATTGTATACAAGACAGGTTCCTCTCAGCGCCTGCGGATACAATAGCTGGGTATTAGCAATAACATACAACCGATTTCTCGTTGAAAGATCCGTGCCTAAAGCGTGGAAAGTTGCACAAGTCACACCAATACCCAAGAAAGGAAATAGGATACTCCTATAAATTATAGACCCGTATCGCTAACGTCGGTTTGCAGTAAGATTTTGGAACATACACTGTGTTCGAACATTGCGAGTTATCTTGAATTGACAAACAGCCAACACGGATTCAGAAAATATTGTTCTTGTGAACCACAACTAGCTCCTTATTCTCACGAAGTGATGAGCTCTTTTGACAGAAGATGTCAAATTTAACTCCATATTTTTAAATTTTCAGAAGGGTTTAGACACTGTACCTCACAACCGACTTCTAATCAAGTTGCGTGGCTATGGACTATCGTCTGGATTCGTGATTTCCTGTCAGAAAGGTCACAGTTCGTAGTTATGTAAAATCGTCGAGTAAAATGGGTGTTGTATCTGGCGTTCCCCAAAGAAGTTTTACCGGCCATCTACAGTTCCTGATGTACATAAACGATTTTGGACACAATCTGAGTAGCACTCTTTCAGATCATGCTGTCATTTACCCTCTTATAAAGTCATCAGATGATCAAAACAAGTTGTAAAATGTTTATACAAGAGACCTCTGTGGTGAGGTCATCCACATGGGTACCAAAAGGAATCCGCTAAATTTCGGTTTACGATAAATCACACAAATCAAAAGGCTGTAAATTCAACCAAATAATTAGGGATTAAAATTAGGAATAATTTAAGTTGAAACAATCACATAGATCATATTGTGGGTGAAGCAAACCAAAAACTACGATTTATTGGCATAACATATGAGAAAATGCAGCAGGTCTACTAAAGAGATTGCCTACACCATGCTTGTAGACCCTATTCTGGAGTATTGCTGTGAGGTCTGGAATTTGCGTCAGATAGGATCGACGAAGGACATACAAAAAGTTCAAAGATGGGGAAGCTCGTTTTACACTATAACGAAACAGGGAAGAGAGCGCCACAAATATGATGGGGAATTCGGATCGCAATCATTAAAACAAAGGCGTTTTTCGTAGTGGCAGAATCTTTTTATGAAATTTCAATCAGCAGCTTTCTCTCAGAGTGTGAAAATATTTTGTGGACGCCCACTTACGTATGGAGGAATCATAATAAAATAAGAGAAATCAGCTCACACAGAAAGATTTAAGCGATAGTTTTTCTCGTGCGCTGTTCGGGAGTAGAACGGTAGAGATTGGAGGTGGTGGGTGTGATGAACCCTCTGCCATGCACTTAATTGAGAATTGCAGAGTAATCTTATAGTGTAGATATAGATGTTTATTTTGTGAGCTTCGTGTGTCGGTATTGCAAGTCACGTATTGTGACGTCACGCATTATAGCACTGCTCATTCCTACACTCTACGTGGTTTCAAATAATAGTTTATTTAATTTACAGTTTTGGTTTTCTATATACTTTGGCAAAGTCAAAAATTGCAATTGTAGGGTTTAAGTTTGGGCGATTCACTGAAGCAGCGTTTTCGGCATTACACCACTTGTATTGTTCAGGATAACAGATACACTAGTTGTAAAGAACAACATTTCAGCTTGCTCCAGAATCAGTTCACAAGATGAAACATAGAAAAGCTACAAAAGGGCACTGCCTATTTCCTTCCCCATCCTTAAGACAAACAATCCGAGGGTGTGGTATCTCTAATAACCATGCTGTGGACGGGACGCTAAACCTTACTCTTCCTTCCTTCCCCTCACCATGGCAGCCAATCACAGACTGCGTAAATGACTGCTAGCACCTCATAGGCGTCACCTAAAAGTAATATTGCTATGTTAGATAGCGTCTATAAAAATTTTATGGTTTTTATTCGTTGTGGAGCCTCATAGTGTAAACGTCAAAATATCTTATTTGATAATTTTACAGAAACTCGATGTGTATTTCAGATGACTCACTACAATACATGATATTACAATCCGATTGAATAATTCTTTTGGATAACTATAGAGATATAAAGCGATCGTTGTGACACGTTAACGTGGAAATAAAAATGGATGAACTCTGACATCAGAATAAAATTAAAATAACAACAATTATTCAGCTTTAATGGTGCACTGTTTCTAAACTACAAAAATTGTGTTTATCTTGATTTCTGAGTGTTTAAACGGTTGTTGCTTTGGTCGTTAACGAAGGTGGGTCACGTTTCTTCTTTTGTAGTAATTCCCGTGTTGAAGAGATCATTGAGAGTGCAAATAAGCATATCTAAGGTTAGTGTAAATTTGAGTTTGTTCTAATTCTTTTATGAGTAGTTTCAAAATAAAAATATATACTTCCCGAACGGTTTCAACGTAAAACATATCATAAGTAGTGGTCTATTTTTGCTTGATATTTAGGACTATAAGTTGTGTTAGGCATTATGTGTTCACGGAAAAGTGAGGTGGGTCTGTGTCTATGAAAACTGCGATTTTGCTTTCAGATCCATCCCATGAAATGATATGTGGTTGAAAAGTGTATCTGCCGTTGTTTTCAAAGTGAAATCACCTCCTTAAAACAATTGATAGTTTACTTTTTGCCAGTTTCTTCTTACATTCGATAAAAGTTAATTTTATGAAAAAGTGTAAAATTATTTTCCGAAGTGAAACCGCCTGTTAAAACAATTTGAGTGTTTACTTTTGCCAATTTCTTCCTATATTCTTTGTTTGTCCGCAGCTCGTGGTCTCGCGGTAGTTTTCTAGCTTCCCGAGCACGGGGTCCCGCGTTCGACTCCCTGCGGGGTTATGGATTTTCACCTGCCCCGAGATGACTGTGTGTTGTTATCTTCATCATCATCATTCCTCCCCATTACTGTCGGAGGAAGGCAACGGCAAACCACCTCCATTAGGACCTTGCCTACGAATACTACGGCGGTGCGGGTCTCCCGCATCGTTCCCCTATATTCTGTCAAGAGGCATGGGACTTCATTCCCCTATTTTGTTTATTGTGATCATGAAGGTTAGTCATGTGAAAATCTTAAAACTGAACATTTTTTTTCATATTAATGGGGCTCAAAGAGTTAACAGAGATGTTGCGAAAGACAGTTCGCTCTCTTCCTCCGTGAAATAAAGAGCATTGTAGAGAATGTCACCCAGGTTGATACTGTGATCCGCCAGTCTTGTCTCGCACCAGGCATGTAACTGGATTCAAGCTTTTCTAAGAAACAGACCTCAATATGTTATTCTTAGGATGATACCTAGAGATTTTGAGGTAATTTTTGAAGTACCTCACGGAATGTTCGCGTCCACTGCACTGGAAACAGTAACAAAGGTAAAATACCTACTAACGACCTTACGTGCACGTTCCATTTCATGTTGCTGTGCTGTGTAACGTCTATATTTTCAATCGACGCGACTCTGTTAAACTGCACGCCACTAACCGTGTATTCGAGCATTACAGGATTGTTTTTTCTATTCATCTGTAATAGCTTACATTTTTATACGTTTAAAAGAAGCTGCCATTCATCACATGAAAGAGAAATTCTAAGTCATCCTGCAGCCTCTTACAGTAAGTTAGGGACGATACTTCCCCGTACACCACAGCTTCACCGGCAAACAGTCGCATGTTGCTCACCCTATATAGCAGGCCATTTATGGATACACAACGGTGGTTCTGTAGCACTGCCCAGGGACATTCTTTATGTGTACTCTTATCTGTGCCTCCACAGCGATTCTTTCCTTCGATGGCACATTTAAGTGCAGTTTCCAGTAACGACTCATGACATGATGTGTGCCCCACAGCTTTATCTTTTTCGTTCATTGAAATTTTTTTTTTTACTATTTAGCTCGCTGACTTGTTGCTGGACGTATTCATTCCTTACTAGATCACTCCATCCGATCTTTAGCAGTCTTCCGTACTACAACGTTGCAGAAGCTTCGAATCGTTTCATTTTTTGTCTTCCTCGTTGTCTAAGTTTCTACCACCGTTACAGAGGCGCATTCCAAAGGTCGCTTTTCATTAATCTTTTCCTGGTCTCAAGCTTCATGTTTCTGAATGTTGGCAGCTCTTTCTCTTTCGTTTCGTAGAAAGTACTTTTGCCTCGTGCACTTCTTATATTACGATATCTTTCTTGCATATTCCGATGTTATCGTTTGTGTTTCCGAGACAGTAAAGTCTGACCACTAGACAAACAAAGGGAATCTGCGTTGTGTCGAGCACACATCCTCCCCACATTTCACATATCTCCTGGCTACTATTGATGCAGAGCGTTTCATTACAAACATCAACTTGTGGTATAGCTGTATTCAAGTTTTCAAGAACTAGTCGAAAACCATTATAAAAGTAAATACCTTCATTTAAAAAAAGGAAACAATACTGCTTAAATATCTCTTTAGGTTAAGAACCACTCATAATAACGACTGCTGTAATATGCATGTATCTTTACTTCATATCACCCAAACAAAGAACGGAAATAAAGATGTAGGACGTACGATACTCGGGATAATAGTTACGTGTAATAACCACTAACAGGTCGTACGATTCCATAGAAATATATTTTATTGTCCTACAGGGTACAAAGCATGTTGTCGCAAATCTCAATCAGAGCGAACTAACCGGAGGCACAGAGAGGTTAGCTGAGCTATGTCAGGGCAACGATATTGTTCCGGGCAACTTCGCGGAGTTACGTCCCCACAAAGACATACAGTGGAATGTATTTCGGAGAAGAAATGTCAGTGTATCGATGTGAGTACATTTATGCGAAATGCAACCCCACCCCTCGACCGCTGAAGCCATAAACGCTGCACAGTAGCAGGTATATAGGGCGAGGCAGCGGCGCCTGGGGCAGTCTACGCCAGAATCACCAACGCTGACGCAGCATCCACCATGAAGTTGGCCCTCGCACTTTGCGGAGTGGTGCTCTTCGCCGTATCAGTACAGGCCGCTTGGGGTGAGTTCGGCGTTTGACGTGTTCCTTGCGAAAGCGTTGTTTAGCGACTGTTCCAGGTTGCGGCTTTCAACTTAACGCTTCTTCCTTCTACTATCGCTACGATGTTGACATTAAGCTGTAAGGCAGCAGCCATTGTATGACACTTCCTTTTTTTAATTTGAAATATTTGAAATTTGTGTTATGGTTCTATGAGACCAAACTGCTGAAGTCGGTCATCGGTCCCTAGGCTTACAGACTAATTAATCTAACTTAAACTAACTTACGCTAAGAAAACCACACACACCCATGCCCGAGGGAGGACTCGAACCTCCGACGGGGGGAGCCGCGCGAAGAAGATGCCCTAGACCGTGCGGCCTTTTTTTTTTTTTAATTTATTGGCTTTCGGATCGTGCCCGTATAACATATCAACATTGGAAACCGTATATATCAATTTGTTGTGACAATTTATTCAGAATTCAAATGGTTCAAATGGCTCTGAGCACTATGGGACTCAACATCTTAGGTCATAAGTCACCTAGAACTTAGAACTACTTAAACCTAACTAACCTAAGCACATCACACACACCCATGCCCGAGGCAGGATTCGAACCTGCGACCGTAGCAGTCCCGCAGTTCCGGACTGCAGCGCCAGAACCGCTAGACCACCGCGGCCGGCTATTCAGAATTACATAGGCTTAACAAGAGAATGATTCCGACATTAAACAAGTCTTACAACCGAAGCACACCGAAATGTGGTTCGACGCTTCCTCCAACTGTACAAAACCGTCGTTCGTCGTCGGTAAATATTTACTCAACAACAGTCCTCAATTTTACCTTGTCGGCACCTCACATGCTTTCGTACAACGAGATCCTTCGTGTATATCTACCGGGTGATCAAAATTTCAGTATAAATTTGAAAACTTAATAAACCACGGAATAATGTAGATAGAGAGGTAAAAATTGACACACATGCTTGGAATAACATGGAGTTCTATATATATATATATATATATATATATATATATATATATATATATAAGTTCACAAAATATCCGACAGGTGCGCGTCGTTTGGTGATGATCGTGTGCTCAGCCTCCACTTTCGTCGTGCTTGGCCTCCCAGGTCCCCAGACCTCAGTCCGTACGATTATTGGCTTTGGGGTTACCTGAAGTCGCAAGTGTATCGCGATCGACCGATATCTCTAGGGATGCTGAAAGGAAACATCCGACGCCAATAACTCACCATAACTCCGGACATGCTTTACAGTGCTGTTCACAACATTATTCCTCGACTACAGCTATTATTGAGGAATGATGGTGGACATATTGAGCATTTCCTGTAAAGAACATCATCTTTGCTTTGTCTTACTTTGTTATGCTAATTACTGCTATTCTGATCAGATGAAGCGCCATCTGTCGAACATTTTGTGTACTTTTGTATTTTTTTGGTTCTAATAAAACCCCAGTCATTCCAAGCATGTGTGTCAATTTGTACCTCTCTATCTGCATTATTCCGTGATTTATTCAGTTTTCAAATTTATACTGACTTTTTGATCACCTGGTACATAACCCGCAAGTCACTGTGCCGTGTATGGCGAAGCTTACCAAGAGACCATTCACATCTCGTGTACAGTCTTGTTTACACTCTTACGCAGAATTTACTGACAATTCAGTCAAGGGAATTCTGTGAGCATACATTTCTCATCACTTGTGAAACCAGGTGCCAGAGCTACACTTTGCTACTGATCGCTTATTTTTCTAGGATGTGGAAAGCAAGTGTCAAGTGTAGCCTTGACATAGTCATATACTGTCACAGAATAAACGTTAATTTTTAATGCAGACGGCCTCAAAGTTGCGCCACGTTTTGTGAGAACGACACAAATTTTGTCTTGGCAAAATGACGTGGCAGCTCTTCATTTACACCAGATACACTACTAACCAGTCAGAGACACTCTTCTTCTCATGCAACGACTTCATCATAGGACTGAAACGACTATTTCATCGCTTCAGATGACAGTTCGGCTGCTGGAGAGACTTGAGGTTCTTCCTGTATTATTTGCTTGCTTCTAAGCCACTGTAAAACGTACTCTTGATATCAACAGCAGTATCATGGGCTATTGCATCGGTACTGACGAGAACATCTTTTGATAACACTGAAAAACTCATACATAAAAAAATTGCAGTTCCTAAAACAAACAAAATCTTCCATCATAAGAATTTGCACACAATAGAATAACCAGACATAAAAAGGCTTAATATGCTAAAAATTGAAAAAGAAGAATTTGTCTGCTAGTCACAACATTTTCTCACTGTAGTATCTTAATCGTTAACAGTGAAGTAAAATATGTAAAGCATGCATAGCTGCTGTGAAACCACCTGCTAACAGCAAGGGAAAACAAGTTTAACATCACATTCTGTCAAATAAATATCACACACTAAAACATTGCAGTCAATTATGAAAAATTACTTACTCTGCGTGGATGAGGAAAACGACGAAAATATGCTAGGAACTGGTCCGAACGCATGACACTGAAGTTCGACCAAACCGAACTCTGAGAATATACAGAACTTACTGTACCGTATATGGTTGGAGAGCTATATTTCGTCATAATATCTTCATCCAATAGCTTTTCCGTGCGCTGTCCTTCGTGAATGTACGTACACTGCCGGAAAAAAAATTAGTACACCCTTTTAGAGTTTCCAGTTAACTCAAGATTTATTGTTGCAGCATATCAATAGCAACTGTGCGGCTGGTCCCGCGGAGGTTCGAGTCCTTCCTTGGCATGGGGGTGTGTGTGCGTTTGTCCTTAGGATAATTTAGGTTAAGTAGTGTGTAAGCTTAGGGACTGATGATCTTAGTAGTTAAGTCCCATAAGATTTCATACACATATCAATAGCAACAGCGGTTCTGAGGTATCAGGTATCGACCCATGCTGAAACACCCACACTAATACGTGGTGTAACATCCACCAGCGGCAACACAGGCGCTGACTCGGGTCTTCATTCTATCGTGCAGACGGCGAATGCTGTCCTGGCATACGTTGTTCCACGGCTGCACAACCTGTTCACGTAACTGTGTAAGAGTTTCTGGTTGAAGCACGAGTCAATTCTCGTCCTATCACATTCAATTGGAGACAAGTGTGAAGATCGTGCTGGCCAGGGAAGTTGCTGCACGTCTTTCTGGGCACGTTGAGTTTCACGGGGAGCCTGTGGGCGAGCATTATTCGGTTGGGACAACACATCACGTTACTGTTGCAAGAACAGCAAAAGAACGGCTCTAGCAACATTCTGCACATAGTGCTGGTGAGCTTGCCCTCCAGAAACACCAAATATGAACGACAGTTGTAGCTTATCGCATCCCCCACCATGAAGCCTGGGGTGGGGCCATTGTGTCTCGGACGAATGCTTTCTGCAAGACGGCGCTCACCGGGTCTGTGTCATGCGTGTAAACGCCCATCATTTGCGTGCAGACAGAAAGTGCTGTCATAGCTGAAGGCCATGGCACGCCATTCCACATTCCACGATCCTCTGACGGCACCAGTCGATCCGTGCACGTCGATGCTGGCGTGAGTGGAAGACGGGCTGGAGTTGGGTGTGTCCGTATTCCTCTGCTAATAACCGGCTCACAAGGCCTGTGCTGTGTTATCTGTATGATCTGTCGTTGCTGCAATTACAATACCACTATCCCGGCGGGCGTTTGTAGTGCGTGGACGTCCAGAACCTCGTTAAGAGGTGTGAGAAGGTTCACGTGACCACTCACACAAGGCATCGTTGCACAACATACGCAGCATGTCAGACCTCTGTGGCAATTCTCCGGAATTACAATCCCGTCAAGTGGAAGGCCACAAAAAGGCTCCTTTGAAACTCAGTTGGCTGTGGTAAACACGAGTGCGCCGGCCGAAGTAGCCGTGCGGTTAAAGGCGCTGCAGTCTGGAACCGCAAGACCGCTACGGTCGCAGGTTCGAATCCTGCCTCGGGCATGGATGTTTGTGATGTCCTTAGGTTAGTTAGGTTTAACTAGTTCTAAGTTCTACGGGACTAATGACCTCAGAAGTTGAGTCCCATAGTGCTCAGAGCCATTTTTTTTAAACACGAGTGCGCCTCCGTGACATATTTACCAGCTAGCTTCACACGTTTGCACCACACCGAGCCTTCTGGATGTGAGCATTCCCTAATAAGGGCAGACAAAGGTGGCGCCCTGACTCTGGCAAGTACGCCGCAGCGCTCTCTGTTGGCAGACGACGTTGAAACGATTATCAGTACATCTGATATCCCCCACATGGCGTATGCCATCATCGGAACAAAATCGACGTCTTTCCAGGTGTGCTAATTATTATTATTATTATTATTGTTGTTGTTGTTGTTGTTGTCTTCAGTCCTGAGACTGGTTTGATGCAGCTCTCCATTCTACTCTATCCTGTGCAAGCTTCTTCATCTCCCAGTACTCACTGCAACCTACATCCTTCTGAATCTGCTTAGTGTATTCATCTCTTGGTCTCCCTCTACGATTTTTACCCTCCACGCTGCCCTCCAATACTAAATTGGTGATCCCTTGATGCCTCAGAACATGCCCTACCAACCGGTCCCTTCTTCTTGTCAAGTTATGCCACAAACTCCTCTTGTCCCCTATTCTGTTCAATACCTCCTCATTAGTTATGTGATCTACCCATCTAATCTTCAGCATTCTTCTGTAACACCACATTTCGAAAGCTTTTATTCTCTTCTTGTGACTTCCTGGGACTATTTATCGTCCATGTTTCACTTCCATACATGTCTACACTCCATACAAATACTTTCAGAAACGACTTCCTGACACTTAAATCTATACTCGATGTTAACAAATTCCTCTTCTTCAGAAACGCTTTCCTTGCCATTGCCAGTCTGCATTTTGTATCCTCTCTACTTCGACCATCATCAGTTACTTTGATCCCCAAATAGCAAAACTCCTTTACTACTTTAAGTGTCTCATTTCCTAATCTAATTCCCTCAGCATCACCTGATTTAATTGGAGTACATTCCATTATCATCGTTTTACTCTTGTTGATGTTCATCTTATATCCTCCTTTCAAGACACTGTCCATTCCGTTCAACTGCTTTTCCAAGTACTTTGCTGTCTCTGACAGAATTACAATGTCATCGGCGAACCTCAAAGTTTTTATTTCTTCTCCATGAATTTTAACACCTACTCCGAATTTTTCTTTTGTTTCCTTTACTGCTTGCTCAATATACATATTGGATAACATCGGGGAGAGGCTACAACCCTGTCTCACTCCATTCCCAACCACTGCTTCCCTTTCATGCCCCTCGACTCTTATAACTGCCATGTGGTTTCTATACAAATTGTAAATAGCCTTTCCCTCCCTGTATTTTACCCCTGCCACCTTTAGGATTTGAAAGAGTATTCCAGTCAACATTGTCAAAAGCTTTCTCTAAGTCTACAAATCCTAGAAACGTAGGTTTGCCTTTCCTTAATCTTCCTTCTATGATAAGGCGTAAGGTCAGTACTATTATTTTGTCAGTGTAACATACTATAAACATGATAGTTTGAAGCTACTGAGAGTAAACATCGAAAGGAATTTTCCACATATAAACCAAAATTATTATTTTAGCTGAAACATTTACCTATAGAATGTAATAGAATTTTCACTTCTGTTTGTGTATCCGTAGGTAAGACGAATGACCATGTTTTCACAAATTTGAGCTTGAATTTCGATGAATAACGCAAGGATACACATACGCTGTTCACAATGTTTTGACTTTCACAATAAGGCGGAGAGCATAATTCGCTGACTGCAAGTTTACAGCGTTACAGCATCTCTATAGATAACAAACTCCTTGGTCGATAAACGACTAGAGGCTCCTGCCGGCGAAAGTTTGTACTACTGATTGTTTGCACCCCAACGCCCAAATGCGAACGTGGTTTCCGGTGGCGACATTCTTGACTACATGGTTCATGGAGCTCTTGCTGCAGCAAAAATTTCCTGAAGAAGTTATTCACAAAAAACAGAAATTCTTGTAAATTTTCCAATTAGCACCCTGTTAAGACGGATGTGAACTAGATCCTTCGACCTACTCCTCAATAGACTCAGAAAGCACTTTTCAACACCAGCATCGCATTACTATTCTGAAGCGATGTCTGCTACATCCTTTCAAACTAAGGTGTTAATCCGTCTCGAAGTCGATCTCAGCTCCAACCACATCCTTCATTCCTTGCCTTGTCGCTCCTTGTAAGTGCTAGCCACCCTAGTGAACTCTCTACGAACAGGAATATCGTCTCAGAAAATGACTGACATCTTATTTTTAATTTTTTAGGGAAAGCTAAAATAGTATTAAATAAGCCTTTTATACTGTGAGGAGTGTTTAAATGAAAAGGTATGAAACATTGTAACAACAAAACTGACTGAAATTTGCATATGCCGCTTTGATATAAGGTAGTGAGACATCTAGCGACGTGAACGCAGCTTCGCCAGCTGACCATAAGAAACAAAGGTTTGACCTCAGATGGCAAACTGATGCTCACCGTCGTTTTCGGCGTCCGATATCCGATGCTCATCGAATTCTTCGACCACTGAAAAACCATTAACTGTGACGTTTACCGTGAGACACCCATGTGACGTCGTGGACTGCTCACGGAAGGAGTGATTCTGCTCCGCGAAAACGCACATCCTCACGTCTCCAAGGTCACACAAAGTGTGATGGCCCACTTCAGGTGGGAGCATCCGTCCTAAAGCCCGGATATGTCGCTCTGCGATTTCCATGTGTTTGGTCCGCTAAAAGACATCGCAAATGGAAATACTTCAACTCGGTCGACGAGCTGAAGGACGTAATGGAGAACTGGCTCCTGTTAAAGCCACACGAATTCTGTAAACTTTCGGCTCGTGAAACAGTGAGATAATTGTGCTCAGAACCTTTGGTGACTACTTATGAATGAAGACCTCAGTTCCACCCACAGTCTTGTCTCGTACCTTTTCTTTCGAACACCTCTCATGGCTTACGTACGTTTAATTATTTAGCGATAGTACACAGACTGAACTGAACAGGCGTATTCAACATGTAGATACCAGTATCATTGTGTATTATTTGCCATGTAACAAGAAGAGTCGATATGGTATTAAAAATTTATAATAATCAACAGTTTATTTTTATTCAGGTTGCATACCCGGTCAGACGAAGATGGAAGACTGCAACGTATGTACGTGTCTTCCGGCACGTGTCTGGGCATGTACCCGTATGGGTTGCCGCAACAAAAGAGGTTTGTTAAATTTCGTACTATCACAGTGCTCGGATTTGTCCGATGAAAAATCAGAGTTATTTTATATGTACGTTTCTTCAGACTGTAAGTACAGAACTCCAATCATAAAATAAAAATTGTACATATTCAGTAAAACATTTATTTAGCACAAAAATCAGTTATAACGTATTTTATTTTCACTACAGAAACGAGCATAAATAAATTCTTCCGTGAATAGTAATGTACATATTGCTGACTGAAAGCTCTTTGTTTAACATGGAGTTCCACATATTAAAAGTTCGTTCTAGTGTAACATAATATACACTTTTATCTATTGTCTGAGATTTCATCTTTCCTTCCATGACAATCACTTTACGTAAATCTATATGATCGCTTTTTAGTAAGCGATTAAAATATTCTGTTTTGATTACCCTTTTTTATAACTTACGTCTAATTTTGGCAAAATTTATTCCCAGCAACAAAAAGTGATATAAAAACATTCTAACTCGGTTAGAGACAGTTTCTAGAACGGGCCTGTAGAAGTGATTGAACTATAGAGATCGAATATTTCGATTCACACACCTGTTTTATCACATGATACCACATTTCACTTAATATTGAATAATTAAAGCACCTCAGAAATAAACATGACTTTTCATGAAAGATTGCTTAACAAAATCTTTATTCACGATGTCTTTTTTATGATGTCTACATACTCATTTTTCAACATTCACCCTGGTGACCAGCACATTTCACCCAAAGAAAGACATCATACATTGACGGTATCAACAATGTTGCGCTTTGTTGACGGAGCCACAACCTCACCTCTGCTTGAAAGGTTTCATCTCTTTTAAAGTGAAGTCCTCAAAGGTATTCTTCAGGTTTTGCAAACAGGTGAAAATAGGTTGTAGCCAAGTCTAGACAGTACGGAGGATAATCGATAACAGTGAACTCAAGGCGTTGACTTATCGCAGATGTCAGAGCTCTCGAAAGTGTTCTTTCTTTGTCATGCTGAAGGAGCGCACGCTCCGTGTGTGGAAGAAACTTTCAGCTATTAGAAACCCGATTACAGCACGCTGTTTCTAACGCATCGGCATAGTTCCGCTACAGATTGCCATGTTACATGTTACAGTTGCAAGCCCTCTATCGGTATAGGGTTGCAACTTGCGCCAGCGAAACGGAAAAGTCACGGGGTGTATGTAGTACTGCAGCTGATACTCAGAACAGAATGAAAAATTACTTTTCAGCACGCCCTTGAATTAGAAATCACTTAACCACAGAGATCAAACAGAGTATCAAACAGTGAAAACTCCATGTAGGAATATCAACAATATAGGAAAAGACAGATTGCTACTTACCGTAAAGAAGAAACGTCAAGTATTAGACACACACACACACACACACACACACACACACGCGCGCAAGCAAGCAAGCAAGCAACTGCTCGGCCCGAAATGGGGGAGTTGGCGGTCGTGTGTGTGTGTGTGTGTGTGTGTGTATGTGTGTGTGTGTGTGTGTTCACTGACGAAGTCTGTGGCCGAAAGCTATATCTTAGCATCTTTTAATCGTGCCTGTCTGCAAGTTGACGTGTCTTCTTTACGCTAAGTAGCGATCTATCTTTTCCTACATTGTTGTTATCCAAACATTAAATTGTATTTAAGCCTAAATGCTATGTATAAAACATCAGTTGAATTAAAAGTCGTTGCTTTCTAATGTTCTTGGAGCCTTTGATGAGAAGGGTTTGCTGCAGCTGAGTAAGGGGACAGGCAGTGAGCAGCACATACATGCTTGGAATAGGAATATCTACGCCATACGGAGTTAGTCGTCGGTACTTCCGGCGGAACGCTTGACAGTGAACAGAGGACATCTCCAGTTTCGATTCGTAACACGTCGTATTGCAGTTACACCAGGGAGAGGGCGTATCACAACTTGTAGACAATCTCTCTTCTCCGTATTTTTGCATCCAATTACGACCGGCCGTGCAAAAAGTTGGAACAGTTATCATCACACACAAAGACATGTGCCACACGAACAGCGAGAGGCTAGAGGCCACGGTCATCAGGGTCAAGTTCAATGGCGTTTATACAGTGCCGATATCGCCATGCAGCTCCCAGAGAGACATTAACAGGAGATATCAGCACTTTACTCAATATACGAGGTGCGACAATAAAGTAATGATACTGATGTGAAAAAAAATGTTGCTTACCGTTTTAGTCAAGTTTAGTGTTGTGTCCTTCAAAGTAGTTCCCTTCTGATTGCACGCACTTTTTCCATTGCTTCTGCCATCGATGGTAACATTTCTGGAACTCATCTTCTGTAACATCCTCCAAGACCCTCGTCACAGCTTTTTGGACACCCTGTGTTGTCTGAAAATGGTGTCCCTTGACCGCCGTTTTGACTCTTGGAAATAAAAAAAAGTCGCACGGAGCAATATCCTAAGGTGGCTTTGGTAGTACTGAAATTTGTTTTGAGGTTAAAAATTGTTGTACTGACAGAGCAGTATGGGATGGCCAATTATCGTGATACAGAATCTAATTATCAGCAATGTTGGCACGGATACGAAGAACTCTTTTACGAAGTCTTTCTAAAATTTCTTTGTAGTAATATTGGTTAACTGTTTGTCCAGCAGGCACCCACTCTTTATGAACAATTCCCTTGGGATCAAAGAAGCACACAAGCACGAATTTCACTTTTGACTTTGACATGCGAGCTTGTTTAGGTCTGGGTGACCCCTTTGAGCATCATTGAGAACTTTGGCGTTTTGTCTCTGGATCGTACTGAAAAAACCAACTTTCATCACCAGTGATAACACGGCTCAACAATTCTGGATTGATTTCCGTTTGCTCTAACAGATCGGCTGCCACATTTTTCCGTGTTTCTCGCTGTTGTGGTGTGAGATTTTTGGGGACCATTTTTGCAAAAATCTTTCTCTTACCAAGATCTTCAGTTATTATTAGACGAACCATTTCTCGACTGATGTTCAGTTCTTCTGCAATCATTTTCACGGGTAATCTTCGATCAGATCGTACAGGTTCACGCGTCCTGCCCAAGTCGACATCCGTCCGTGAAGTTGACGGTCGTCCACTGTGGTCTTCATCTTCAACAGTCGTTCTGCCTTCACTGAATATTTTATGCCAACGAAAAACTTGAACTCTTGACATAACCTCCTCTCCAAAATTCTTCTGAAGCTTACCGTAAGTTGTCGTCGCGTTTTCACCCAATTTAACGCAAAAAGAAATGGCATACCGTTGCTTAATATTATGTGGTTCCGTTTCCGTGACGAGAGACACAAACACGTGTTAACTTATTACAACTTAATTCACGAGTGAGCAGTTGCATCAATGTGCTTCTTCGACTAGAAACAGCTTATACACCAAGATCAAAGATATTGTGCCTACGCAAGCCTGCAGGGTTGCCACATCTTGCAAAGAAAACTTCGACCATAAATATAATAGACTGGCCCTGACGTCATTTTCGTGGCTCCAACATCTCTGGGCTGAAGTCACGTGAATGTTGGCAAAACATGGTTGTTTCGTGTTGCGCTTATGGCTGTACTCAGCGTTTTGTCGGGGAAATGGCATTACATTTCACGTGTAAGTGTGTCTAAGATAGTGCAGATGCGTTTATTGAAATCTGCTGAAGTGACTTTTATATGTTTTTTACACTTTAAATAGAGTATCACGTAAATTAAAGTGTTGAAAGTGATGCCTGTAAAGTCAGACTCATATTACATTCTGGAAAGTATCTGTGATAATTCGGTTACAGAAGTAAGTATAATCGTTTCTCGTTCCTACTCATAGGTTCTGTAAGGATGAAAACCGAAGGCAGCTTTGGATACAGGCCTTGAAACAGAAAAACTTTAAGCCGTTTGCACATACTCGCCTTTGCTCGAAGCACTTCGAGGAGAAGTGTTTTGATAGGTTAGTTATTATTTACAATGTATATCTATAATTTGTATTTACAGTGTCTGTCATTTTTAAACCTAGGCTCCAAAATTATTTTCTGAAACTGCAAAGTCTCACCTTTCATCTAAAATATCATTTTTCTTAAACTGATAGTTTAAACTTTTGTAAAAATAGTGGGAACTGAACCTTTGAAGTGCACCTAAAATTGTTACTCTAAAATGGACCTGCTCCTAAAGTAAACAGTTTTGACACCTATAGTTGACATAATTCCAATAGCCCATTTTCTTTTATAAGTGACTAAAGCTCGAAACGTGGCGAGTACAATGTTTAAAGTTTTGACACGAGCCCACTCTTACTGTTTAAAAGAATTTAACGACATTTTACTATAGTTGATAGTTTATAGTAATTTCGTACCGCTGCCCACCAGAGTGGCGTTCGATGTATTTGTTAGATTTTATAAATGGTACTTTGAAGAAGTCCAGGTCAAATGTAGTTCTGGCATAATTTTTCACAATAAGAAAGTAGTTTTTGTTGGAAGCGTTTGGCAGTCAATTGAGAAATGTGGGGAAAATCCGAAACAAACATAGGATGGCAGACCGCTGATTTGAAATCCCGCCACGTTTTGCCAACAGCCACGTGGTTTATGTTGGAGCCACACTACCCCCATAGCTTCTGCACAGCAAGGCCAGTCTACTAGTATCTATGGTCGAAGAAAGAAAACCAGTCTCATTACTTTATTGTCGCACCTCGTAGCACCGCGAGTCAGCGTCGTTGCAGTGCTCAACGTTACACATCTCGCTGCAACATAGCTCTAACGGCAAAAAACTCCATGAACGTATCCTAGGCCGAATGTGCGTCGTACAGGGGGCGGATGTACACGAGCGCGAGTCCCATGCTGGGACGCACACGTCACACGTACCTTGATAATAGTCATAGCAAGAGCACTCGGCGTAGCTGTTGTTAACGATCTGGCCTCTGCTCGCTTACGAGTTACGCGGTACTCGGCAGCTACACTGCTGAGTGCAGAACCGCGCCGGATGCTGAACCGCGAGTGTACGGACTGGACCTTGTACAAGGAACTGACTGCTAATAGACCACAGCAGTTAAGCTGTTACCACAGTGACTACCGCAGTGCCACGCAGCGATTGCACTTGTCACACCACAACAACATTTGGCAAGCCAGTCACAGGAGACCCTGGGCATCATTAAACCGACTCAGGAGGTACTGACATCGCACTTGGCACCCACTTTCTGAATAGCACGTCAACAGTTGTGGGCAGCACTTACGATACACCACAAAATCCTTCGCCATTAATTGTAAAACACACACACACACACACACACACACATATATATAGCGAGCGCGCAGAAAACATGTGAACACTTAGAAACACATATAAACGTAGGCTTCCGCGGCCATTGTCACAGTCAATACAATTTTTCCGAGCTTGTGACCGCATTGTCAATGTGTAAAACTTCCAACGTTTCGGATCCTGCCTTGGGCATGGATGTGTGTGATGTCCTTAGGTTAGTTAGGTTTAATTAGTTCTAAGTTCTAGGCGACTGATGACCTCAGAAGTTAAGTCGCATAGTGCTCAGAGCCATTTGAACCAAGCCAACGTTTCGGTCACTGCTGCAAGTGACATTCTAAAATGTGTTTTTGTTTCAGTAACCAAAATCACCATGAAGGAGGACACTTGCAAGAGTGATCGAAACGAAAGGTAGTTTTACGTATTGACAATGCGATCACAAACCCGGAAAATTTTTATTGATTATTTAGAAACACCTTGAGCTGTGTACCTGGCGCTCCAGCATGTGGAATCGCGCTTCATCAGGTAGGCACTGGTGCAGCTATTCCCAACCTCTCTTAGTCCATTACCCCTGAGTGCAATCAGACATTACCTAGTACCGCGCCCTTCCTCCCTCCCTCCCGTACCGTCCGTTGCCCACCCCCCTCCCCCTCATACCAACTTCAGCACCTAACTAAAATGTAGAATGAAAGACTTTTCTTGGAACTCATTTATTTCTAAAATTATGAAAGATAAATGAAATTTAGTTTGTCTGCGCGCTCGCTTGTGTGTGTTTTTTACAATTAATGGCGAAGGATTTTGTGGTGCATCGTAAGTGCTACCCACAACTTCTTCTCAGAAAAGAAAGCCAACTATCCATAGTGATGGTGGACATGCTTCATCTGTATTACTCCTCTCCATTGCGCCACTTGGTTGATGTGCACACTGCAACTCACTTAAAAAGGTTCAAATGGCTCTGAGCACTATGCGACTTAACTTCTAAGGCCATCAGTCCCCTGGAACTTAGAACTACTTAAACCTAACTAACCTAAGGACATCACATACATCCATGCCCGAGGCAGGATTCGAACCTGCGACCGTAGCGGTCGCGCGGTTCCAGACTGTAGCGCCTAGAACCACTCGTCCACCTCGGCCGGCCAACTGAGTTCGAAATCAAGTTGAGATGGGTGCACTACACTTACTGTTCGTAAATTACTTCATTGCTGCACTCTCTACTTCTGAACTGGCAGAAATTTCACTACTTCAGGAAATTAGTGATTTGTGTTTAATCATTTTAATAATAATAGTAATAGTAATAAAAAACTTGTATACCACTGTAGTAACCCTTATGTAGTTACTGCTGTGTAATGATGTCAATTTATTCATTTATCTGTTTCGAAGCGAGTAATGGAGCAATCTATGGACTGCTGTAGGAACCATTTACAACGTGGAGGAAACATTTTCTTGAGATATTATCATTTGTTACGTATACGTTAATGGCAGATGCCAGTTATAAGGAGCATGAAAGGGAAGCAGTGGTTGAGAAGGGAGTGAGATAGGTTTGTAGTCTTTCCTTGATGTTATTCGATCTCTATATCGAGCAAGTAGTAAAGGAAACAAAAGAAGAATTCGGAGTAGGAATTAAAATCCGTGGAGAAAAGGTAAAAACTTTGAGGTTTGCCGATGACATTGTGATTCTGTCAGACACAGCAAAGGACTTCGAAGAGTAGTTCAACGGAATGGACACTGTCTTGAAAGGACGATATAAGATGAGCATCAACAAGAGTAAAAAGAGGATAATGGAATGTACTCCAATTCAACCAGGTGATGCTGAGGGAATTGGATTATGAAATGAGACACTTAAAGTAGTTAATGAGTTTTGCTATTTGTGGAGTAAAATAACTGATGATGGTTGAAGTGGTTATAAAACGTATACTGGCTATGGCCAAGTATGTGTTTCTGAGCAAGAGAAATGTTTTAACATCGAGTATAGATTTCAGTGTCAGGAAGCCTTTTATGGAAGTATTTATATGGAGTGTAGCCATGTATAGCAGTGAAACATGGACGATAAATAGTTTAGATAAGAAGATAAAAGAAGCTTTCGAAATGTGGAGCTACAGAAGAACGGCTGAAGATTAGATGGGTAGATCGCGTGACTAATGAGCAGGTACCGAATGAAATTGGGGAGAAGAGGAATTTGTGGCACAACTTGACTAGAAGAAGGGATCAGTTGGTAGGACACATTCTGCAGCATCGTGGGATCGATCACCAATTTAGAACTGGAGGGAAGCGTGGAGAGTAAAAATCCTAGAGGGAGGCCTATACATTAATACGGTAAACAGGTTCAGAAGGATGTAGGTTGCAGTAGTTACTCGGAGATGAAGAAGCTTGCACAGTATAGAGTAGCACGGAGAGCTGCATCCAACCAGACTGAAGACCACAACAACAGCAGCATATGTCTCACTTTTATCATCAGTAATGTACGAAACCAACTACAACATATATATTTAGTGGGTGGACTATGTGAGGAACCTCTAACTTCCAACTCATTAATGCTACTAATTGAGAAATGTAGTTATCGATAACTTTTATAATTAACATTAGTCTTACAAAATTGTGATAATAGTAATGATCTTTTGAAAATAATTTAGTTTCGAGACTGAAGCAGAAACTTAATTTTTATCCGTCAGAAAATTTCATTCTATCCCTTAGGGGGTAATTTCGCCCAGGTTGGGGACCACTGGAATAGTGCCAGACGGCGTGTCCGCTACGCAGTGGAGAAGGGGAAGCCGACTGTCAGAAAACGAGAAGCGACGTTCATGCCCGACGTCGGTCCATCAGATCAAGCGTTCACTTCTGAAACAGTCTATGAAGTCAGACGACTTGCAGTTCAACAATACTCATGCATGGAAAATCACGTCGGCTTTGAAGCACACCACACCTAGGAAAACTGCTGTCCAACCGCCACTAAAATCAATTCTCGGCCGAAGTAACAGATTACCTGAGTCATATCACGTATGTTATCCTCCACAACGAACACTTAACTGTGCTTTGGAGGGTGGCCAAGGTAGTGATCTCTTGGGAACCACAGCGAGACTACTGTCTCGTAGAAAATTACCGACCGTTCAGCCTGATGGGCCCCCTCAGACATTTTGTTGAGATCATTGCCTCAACAACACTCTAAAGCTGGGGAATACATTAGTTACCCTCAGCCTTTCACAAGCAGAAGTTTTAAAACCAACATGCAGGGCCAACATTAAACACTACACAGCATTAAAGATGAGGGCTCCGAACTGAGATTGTCTAGCCCCTACGGTTTCACCTCTACAGTGAAGGTACACCTAAGAAATGAAATGAGCGTATGGCGTGCAGTGCGACGTCACATTGGGCGACCGGCGCGTCGACAAGAGGGATGAAATGATGGTGTGGACAGCACAACACCCAGTCCCTGGGGGGAGAAAATCTCATTCCCCAGCCGGGAATCGAACCCGGGCCCCCGTGCGTGGCAATCCAACGCACTGACCATTCAGCTAATGGAGCGGACACTCATAAGATACATAGCACGATACTAATTTATTTCAATTGCACAGTTATCCTGGCACAGGACTGAAAGCCATCAAACATTAAGACATCACACATATTAAATAATGTTGGTAGCCAAATGCACCCTTGTGTGTCACCCTGATTCACGGTACTATATCTGAAATTCTTGCATCTGTTTAAAAATTATTTTAATGTCTGTGCACGTATCTTTCACAATCTTTCATCCCCCCTGCGGGTCCAGGGATTAGAATAGGCCCGAGGTATTCCTGCCTGTCGTAAGAGGCGACTAAAAGGAGTCCATCCCCCTCACGGGGGTAGTTAGCGCCTGCGTCCGGAGACGGACGGTTCCACGACCTATAATTGTGGTCTTTTTGGTTTTTCACTTCTCGTTTCTTCCTTCCTTTGGTTGGTTCCTTTCTTTGCTCTTCTCCACCTCACTGTCTTCCTTACTCTTTCCCTTGACATCTTCTCCTTCCCTCCTCATTGCCTTCTTCTCCTTGCCTTCTCATTACCTTCTTCTCCTTGCCTTCTCATTGCCTTCTTCTCCTTGCCTTCTCATTGCCTTCTTCTCCTTGCCTTCTCATTGCCTTCTTCTCCTTGCCTTCTCTGGTCTCCGCCTCGGCGTTTGAGACAGTCTGTCCTCTTCCTCCCTCTCTCTCTTCTTTTTCCTCTTCTTCCTTCGTCCCTGTGCGTGCCTGAAGGCCGACCCACGCGTTCGCACGCGTAGCTGGTGACGGGGTAACGCGTAATTCCCCGCCCTGGGTAGACATGTAAGGCACGCACGTACCCCCTGGTAAAGGCCAGGCCCAGGGAGGGGTGATTGCCTGAGCTGATACCTTCTGACCATGCCGATTGGTCCCTCCGTCTGTTTCTCAGGAGGTGTGACCTGAGGTGTAAACATTCACCTAAGGCGGGAGTGCCCTCTGAGAGGGTCCCCACAAGGAAGGAGCGCGCCATCGGAGACGCTGGCAATCATGGGAGATTCCTCCGCAATGGATTTCACTCCATCTCTCTCGACTTCTGCCCAAAAACGGAAACATGACCAGCCAACAGTGACAAAAGTCCTACCGCCTGCCCCACAGTTCCTCGTCGTTTCTCGATCTGAGGACGGAAAGGATTTTTCTTCTGTCAACCCTTTCGTTATTCAGAAGAGCGTAGATGCCATAGCCGGATCTGTCAAATCTTGTACCAGGTTGCGTAACGGTACCTTATTACTAGAAACTGAGAGCGCCTTTCAGGCACAAAAACTGCTTCAGGCCACACTCCTGTACACGTTCCCTGTCCGGGTGGAGGCTCACCAAACTTTGAATTCGTCTCGTGGTGTGGTCTATACTAGATCCCTCGACGGATTGACTGACGAGGAGATTCAAACTTTCCTCGCTGAGCAGGGCGTGACGGCTGTCCATAGGGTCATGAAAAAGGTCAACAATGATCTTGTACCGACCCGGACACTTTTCTTGACCTTTGATAGTGTTAAGCTGCCATCGCGCATCAAGGCGGGATACGGGGTTATTTCTGTTCGCCCCTATGTCCCGACACCTACGCGCTGCTACCAGTGTCAGCGTTTCAATCACACTCGACAGTCTTGTTCCAATGCTGCTAAATGTTTCACTTGTGGCAGGGATGCCCATAAGGGTGACTGTCCACCTCCGTCTCCTCGTTGTGTGAACTGTCAGGGTGACCATGCCGCATCCTCCCGCGACTGTCCTGTCTATAAGGAAGAACGCTGTATCCAAGAAAGGGTCAAAGAGAAAGTGTCCACCTCGGCTGCTCGCAAGCTATTGGCTAGTAGGAAACCCACGCTGCTCCCAGCGGGGAAATACAGTACTGTCCTCGCCTCTCCTCGGACTACCAGGGAGGTGGCAACCCAGACATGCGATCTGACCTTCAGCACCACGGTCGTCCGTTCGGCCAGTGCTAAGATCGCGCGGTCGACGTCTCCTCTTCCTCCCATCACCCCACAGACACCAGCCCCTTCATCAGCTTCTGCTAAGACGAAGACCCCGAAGTCAGATGCACGGGCCTTCAAGAAGGAACCGTCCCGTGCAGACTTCCTACGTACCTCGACCTCCCAGCCTTCGACCGGTACTTCCACCAAACGACCTTCCAAGAAGGCTCATAGGAAGCACAGTTCTCCTTCTCCGCCACGGCGCATTTCTTCTCCTGCGCCACCCAGCGGTTGCCGCCCCAGGCCGTCATCCGTTTCGCCTGGCCGCACCGCTGGTAGCCGAACATCTGGCCGTTCACCGGCGGCGGAAGCTTCCCCTCCCGGCCATCTTCCCGAGATGGCCGATGAACCTATAGACCCAATGGACGATGACTGTCCGCCTACTGATAGCGGCGGCAGTGCTCGCTCGAAGTCAGGCCCTCAGCGGCCATCGAGGTGACCCCTTCTTTCATCTTCCTTTTCTTCTTACGATGGCACTTATTCACTGGAATATTCGCAGCATTCGCTCCAACCGAGAGGACTTGAAGTTGCTGCTCCGCTTGCACCGTCCGCTCGTCGTAGCCCTCCAGGAAAAGAAGCTACGCCCATGCGATCAAATTGCCTTGGCACACTACACCTCTGTGCGTTTTGACCTACCCCCTGTGGTAGGTATCCCGGCTCATGGAGGGGTTATGTTGCTGGTCCGGGATGATATTTACTACGATCCCATCCCGTTGCACACCAGCCTGCAGGCAGTTGCCATCCGCATTACTCTCCCCACTTTTACATTTTCCATTTGTTCCGTTTACACTCCATCGTCGTCTGCCGTTACCAGGGCAGACATGATGCAACTTATTGCTCAGCTACCTGCACCATTTTTGTTAACTGGAGACTTCAATGCCCACCATCCCCTTTGGGGCTCTCCAGCATCCTGCCCGAGGGGCTCCCTGTTAGCAGACCTTTTCAACCAGCTCAATCTTGTCTGCCTCAATACTGGCGCCCCTACTTTTCTTTCGGACACATCTCACACCTATTCCCATTTAGACCTCTCTATATGTACTCCCCAACTTGCACGCCGGTTTGAGTGATATGCACTTTCTGATACATATTCGAGCGACCACTTCCCGTGTGTTATCCATCTCCTGCAGCATACCCCCTCTCCGTGCTCATCTAGTTGGACCATCTCCAAAGCAGACTGGGGGCTCTTCTCTTCCAGGGCGTCCTTTCAGGATGAAACCTTCACAAGCTGCGATCGTCAGGTCGCACACCTCACGGAAGTCATTCTCACTGCTGCTGAATATTCCATCCCTCACCCTACTTCTTCTCCACGTCGCGTACCGGTCCCCTGGTGGACCGAAGCATGTAGAGACGCTTTACGTGCTCGTCGACGTGCTTTACGCACCTTTAAACGCCACCCTACAGTGGCGAATTGTATCAATTCTAAACGATTACGTGCACAGTGTCGTCGTATTATTAAAGAAAGCAAGAAAGCCAGCTGGGCTGCTTTCACAAGCACCTTCAACAGTTTTACTCCTTCTTCTGTTGTCTGGGGTAGCCTGCGCCGGCTATCTGGCACTAAGGTCCACTCACCAGTTTCTGGCTTGAAGGTCGCGAATGACGTCCTTGTGGCCCCTGAGGCTGTCTCCAATGCCTTCGGCCGCTTTTTCGCAAAGGTTTCGAGCTCCGCTCATTACCACTCTGCCTTCCTCCCCCGCAAACAGGCAGAGGAGGCTAGGCCACCTAACTTCCGCTCCTCGAATCGTGAAAGTTATAATGCCCCATTCACCATGCGGGAACTCGAAAACGCACTTGGCCGATCACGGTCCTCCACTCCAGGGTCTGATTCTATTCATATTCAGATGCTGAAGAACCTTTCTCCTGCGGGTAAAGGTTTTCTTCTTCGTACTTACAATCGCATCTGGATTGAGGGACATGTTCCCGCATGCTGGCGCGAGTTTATTGTTGTCCCGATTCCTAAGCCGGGGAAGGACAAGCACTTGCCTTCCAGTTATCGACCCATCTCGCTTACCAGCTGTGTCTGTAAAGTGATGGAGCGAATGGTTAACTCTCGATTGGTTTGGCTGCTCGCGTCTCGACGACTACTTACCAATGTACAATGTGGATTTCGTAGGCGCCGCTCTGCTGTTGACCATCTGGTTACTTTGTCGACCTTCATTATGAATAACTTCTTGCGGAAGCACCCGACCGTGGCTGTGTTCTTTGATTTAGAGAAGGCTTACGACACCTGTTGGAGGGCGGGCATTCTCCGCACCATGCATACATGGGGCCTTCGCGGTCGCCTCCCTCTTTTTATTCGTTCCTTTTTAATGGATCGACAGTTCAGGGTACGTGTGGGTTCTGTCCTGTCGGACACCTTTCGCCAGGAGAATGGGGTGCCACAGGGCTCAGTTTTGAGCGTCGCTCTCTTCGCCATAGCGATCAATCCAATAATGGATTGCCTCCCAGCTGATGTATCAGGCTCCCTTTTCGTGGACGATTTTACCATCTATTGCAGCGCGCAGCGTACGTGTTTCCTGGAGCGCTGTCTTCAGCGTTCTCTTGACCGTCTTTACTCCTGGAGTGTCGCCAATGCTTCCGTTTTTCTACCGAGAAGACGGTCTGTATTAACTTCTGGCGCCACAAAGAGTTTCTCCCACCGTCCTTACGACTCGGTCCCGTTGCTCTCCAATTCGTGGAGACAACAAAATTTTTAGGTCTTACATTTGACAGGAAACTTAGTTGGTCTCCACATGTGTCATATTTGTCTGCCCGTTGTACCCGTTCTCTAAATGTCCTCCGTGTTCTCAGTGGTATGTCGTGGGGAGCGGATCGAACCGTCCTACTTCGCCTATATCGGTCGATCGTCCGCTCCAAGCTGGATTATGGGAGCTTCGTATACTCCTCTGCACGGCCATCCATCTTACGCCGCCTCAACTCCATACAACATCGGGGTTTACGACTTGCGATCGGCGCGTTTTATACTAGTCCCGTCGAGAGTCTTCATGCTGACGCTGGTGAGTTGCCACTCACCTGCCGGCGCGATATACTGCTTTGTCGGTATGCCTGTCGGCTACTGGCAATGCCTGACCACCCGTCTTATCGTTCCTTTTTTGATGACTCTCTCGACCGTCAATACGGGTTGTATGTCTCTGCCCTGCTACCCCCTGGAGTACGCTTTCGTCGCCTCCTTCAACACCTTAATTTTTCACTCCCTGAAACCTTTCGAGTGGGCGAGAGCCACACGCCACCTTGGCTCCAGGCTCAGGTTCGCGTCCACCTTGACCTCTGCTCGCTCCCGAAGGAGGTTACCCCCGGTTCAGTCTACCACTCCCGTTTTGTCGAACTTCGTTCGAAGTTCATTAATATGACCTTCATTTATGCAGATGGCTCTAAGACCAATGATGGGGTCGGGTGTTCTTTTATTGTCGGGGCACAAAGTTTCAAATACCGGCTCCATGGCCATTGTTCGGTCTTCGCAGCTGAGCTCTTTGCCCTCTACCACGCTGTTCTTTACATCTGCCGCCACCGACATTCTGCATATGTCATCTGCTCCGATTCCCTGAGCGCTATCCAGAGCCTCAGTGATCCGTACCCGGTTCACCCTTTCGTGCACCGGATCCAACGCTCTCTTCAGCAGCTGGTGGACGTCGGTTCTCCGGTTAGCTTTATGTGGGTTCCTGGCCATGTCGGTATCTCTGGGAACGAAGCTGCAGATGCCGCGGCCAAGGCTGCGGTCCTCCAGCCTCGGACAGCTTCCTGTTGTGTCCCTTCGTCAGATTTTAGCAGGGTAATTTGTCGGCGCATTTTATCGCTGTGGCATGCCGATTGGGCTGCACTTACAGACAACAAGCTTCGGGCCTTGAAACCTCTTCCCGTGGCTTGGACGTCCTCCTCACGTCCTTCTCGGCGGGAGGAGGTAGTTTTGGCCCGGTTACGAATTGGACACTGCCGGTTCAGCCATCGCCATCTGCTGACGGCTGCGCCGGCACCGTTCTGTCCATGTGGGCAATTGCTGACGGTCCGCCACATTTTAACGTCCTGTCCGGATTTTAACACACTGCGTCTTGATCTTGGCCTGCCATGTACTCTAGAAGCCCTTTTAGCGGATGACCCACGAGCAGCTGCTCGCGTTCTTCATTTTATCAATTTGACAACCCTCTCTAAGGACATTTGATTATGCTGTTTTCTTTTTCTAATCCTATACCTCAGTCTGTCTTTTATCGTGTTTTCCGTTTCGTTGCTGTTTTAAACTTGTGACTCGCGGTGCATTCCTAACATAGTCTGGGCGCTAATGACCGTTGAAGTTGTGCGCCCTAAAACCACAAAAAAAAAAACAATCTTTCATGATGTGTAGAGAATAACTTGTTTTCTCTGACAAGCTCCCTAGTATTTTTCTATCTACCCAATCAAATGCATTCATATAATCTATGGAGGATATAAGCGTTTATGGATCAAATTTACGTCTTTTTTCTGTTAACTACTTTATAATGAATACACTAACTGTGCATGACGTTCCCTTCACAATCCATTATATTTTTCTCCCTGTAACTGCGGCATGAATCTTACAGGTTGTATCTATTAAACAGCCCTCTAGAAGTGCCAAAGTCATTAGGTTTTTCTATTCTTTTTAAAGGAATGCCAACGAAACTTCTCTATGTTTTTGGAATATGTCCATTTCAATAACACATATTAAACAAGCGGAACATTCTAAATTTTAGTAACGTACCACCCTATTTTATAGGCCCAGCGTTTATTACCTCCTTTCTTGGAGCCTTTCTATTTCTTGGCAAACAAACATAAAGTTCTTTATACATCAGGATATCAGCCCAGTAAGGTTCATCTGTGACATCCTCTACCGATAGTCTCTTTCTTTGACCATCACATAAGCTCTTGCAATGTATTTTTCTTTCTTCTTTTGATATTGGATTTTTAATTTTTATAAGGCTACGCCTTTCTCCGTTTTATCAAGACGTTCCCTGCCTTTGTAAACTATTATTAACCTATATTACAAATAAATTTGTCCAATACTCTGTAGCATTTACCTCATATTAAAATAAGGGAGGTTTTAGGACATGGAATAAAGAAACAGAAACGGCCATAGAGCAGGAAAAGAATGCTTTCAATGTATATTTACAGACAAAAAGTGAAGCGTTATATACTACTGGCCTTTAAAATTGCTACACCACGAAGATAACGTGCTACAGACGCGAAATTTAACTGACAGGAAGAAGATTCTGCGATATGCAAATGATTAGCTTTTCAGAGTATTCACACAAGGTTGGCGCCGGTGGTGACACCTACAACGTACTTACATGAGGAAAGTTTCCAACCGATTTCTCATACACAAACAGCAGTTGACCGGCGTTGCCACGTGAAACGCTGTTGTGATGACTCGTGTAAGGAGGAGAAATGCCTACCATCACGTTTCCGACTTCGATAAAGGTCGGATATTAGCCTATCGCGATTGCGGTTTATCGTATCGCGACATTTCTGCTCGCGTTGATCGAGATGCAATGATTGTTAGCAGAATATGGAATCGGTGGGTTCAGGAGGGTAATACGGAATGCCGTGCTGGATCCCAACGGCCTCGTATCACTAGCGGTCGAGATGACAGGCATTTTATTCGCATGGCTGTAACAGATCGTGCAGCCACGTCTCGATCCCTGAGTCAACAGATGGGGACGTTTGCAAGACAACAACCATCTGCACAAACAGTTCGACTACGTTTGCAGCAGCATGGACTATCAGCTCGGAGACCATGGTTGCGGTTACCCTTGACGTTGCATCACAGACAGGAGCGCCTGAGATGGTGTACTCAACGACGAACCTGGGTGCACGAATTGCAAAACGTCATTTTTTCGGATGAATCCAGGTCCTGTTTACAGCATCATGATGGTCGCATCCGTGTTTGGCGACATCGCAGTGAATGCACATTTGAAGCGTGTATTCGTCATCGCCATACTGGAGTATCACCCAGCGTGATGGTATGGGGTGCCGTTGGTTACACGTCTCGGTCATCTCTTCTTCGCATTGACGGCACTTTGAACAGTGGTCGTGTAACCTCCCCCTCACTTATCGACCTTAATGACAGTGAAAAATTAAACCGCGTGTACCTAATGGAAATTTGGGAAAAGCAATCGTCACCGAGGTTAATTTGTCGGTAAAGAGGGAGGAAAGGGTTACATCTACATGAAAGGAAAAATGCTAATGAAACTGATGGAAATTAATTTTGAAAAAGGGGTAAAGTTAATAAAGAAAGTAAATGTGCTGCCGTTACGTTAACAATCAACTAGCGGTAATTAGATATTTGAGATTTGGGGAAATTACGGTCGCCAGTCCTAAGGACAATTACTATAGTAACTGAAAAAGAAAGATTATTACACATATAATTAGCACTAGAAGCGTGGCAACTGAAGGTTGACAAGTGTAGTGTGAAAACTGAAAGTTTGTCAGAAGTAATAAATTTCCCTACACTCTGACTTAATTTAGCAAAAGAATTAATAAAACCGGAAAATCGAAAGTTAATTTAGTGACTGAAGTTAATAGTGAGCTTTCTTTCTGAAGCACATCGAAATTCAGTAAAATACGGTTAGTCTTGGACTACCTCAACAATCATTTCAAAAGCTACTTGAATCTATGCAATTTAGAAATAAGGGATTTAACTTTGAACTTGAATTAAATGATTCTGAACAATTAACAATAGTAAAATTTAGTATGTACCAAGCTGAGCTGCAGTCACAGGTAACTAAAATACGGTAACAAAACTCACACTCTTAATTTGTGCTTGTGCAATCTAAATATTGCAGCCAGCTATGAGTACCTTAACTGAGCTTTGAAATTAAAGCAGTGAAATAAAATGATGCTGGCGTTTGAATTTCAACGACATTCGGGCTCATTTCGGAAAAGGAAGGGACCCTGCTTGGTAATGCAATTGGGACAATGAGCAACAAAGGTTCATGCTAAGTAGCTGTAATTTTGTGATGCAACAATTTTAAAAGTTTGAAAAGCTGAGGTCTGCCATACAGTTCCAAAACTTTACGTGCTTCCAGTCATCCTTGTTGGTTGATTGAAGGTTTGAAGCCGTCGATCGAGGAGGTGGCGACAGTCACTCATTGTCGGCCGTCGCTGTTGCAGAAGCTGGATGTTGGCGCGCCTTCTTCTCGACCCGGTTACCAGACGTAACGGGCTCTTGATGTGCGCCAGCTAATGCTTCCCGTCCGCGACACCATGTCAGAAACTATCATCGCAAGTCGAGCGCAATTACATGCTGCCAAACCCCGAAAGCGCGGCAACTCGCGGGAGCGTCACACAACACACCTGCTCCACTCGCTACTCCAGCCAGACTCCCTCTCTGCCCGCGCTCCACGCGACAGAGTTAACACTACCAAAGATCCTACACACTTTGATTCTTCACACGACCTATCGATGTAATCGCTCGATAGCAGTTTCCTCTAGAACCAGACCCAGCGTATAAATACAAATAATATTTACAAAACAACCAATTATACATCGACATATATATATATATATATATATATATATATATATATATATGTACAAAAAGAAAAACAATTACAATATATAAAGAGACAGAAATGTCATATCTTCAGGTGACAAAATAAGGAAAAAAATTATAGTACAATAGCTGGAAATAGGAGGATATGCATTTCCGGCGTTACAGTCGTTACATTTCAGATGTATTAAGGCCCGTGGCTTTACCCTTCATTCGATCCCTGCGAAACTCTACATTTCAGCAGGATAATGCACGACCGCATGTTGCAGGTCCTGTACGGGCCTTTCTGGGTACAGATGATGTTCGACTGCTGCCCTGGTCAACACATTCTCCAGATCTCTCACCAATTGAAAACGTCTGGTCAATGGTGGCCAAGCAACTGGCTCGTCACAGTACGCCAGTCACTACTTTTGATGGACTGTGGTATCGTGTTGAAGCTGCATGGGCAGCTGTACCTGTACACGCTATCCAAGCTCTGTTTGACTCAATGCCCAGGCGTATCAAGGCCGTTATTACGGCCAGAGGTGGTTCTGGGTACTGATTTCTCAGGATCTATGCAACCAAATTGCGTGAAAATGTAATCACGTGTCAGTTCTAGTATAATATATTTGTCCAATGAATACCCGTTTATCATCTGCATTTCTTCTTGGTGTAGCAATTTTAATGGCCAGTAGTATACGTAAATATCATGAAAAGAGTATCAAGGTAAGCACAGTTGTAAGAGAGGCCGATTTTACAACCAGACTGACGTGTCTCTGATGGCTTGTTACAGGAGAGAAGACGCCGCAGTTGGCCCAGAAGAAACCGCCGGCGGCCCCAGAAGGTAATTTTGCAATTAGTAAAAGGTCTTGCACCTGTGCATGAACTGTCTCAGGTAGCAAACATAATCCACCTGCTGTCCTAATAACTATAAAGAGTACCGAATAGCGATTTTTTCCCATTTACGCTAGCCTCTGCCGTTGAAAAATTCTTACCTTTTATTTCCTGCAGCTACAGTGAAATAACTCTGACTGGTAGACTGCAGTGGAGGGTAAGGGGCGCGGTCCAATGCTGTCGGCTTGCTGTACGCCAGACAGAGCTTTTCAGTTTTCGTGGTTTGTATCTATGACAGCAATACTCCACCAACTAGCTGTTGCAGATACTTCAGCATTAATGACTAGTTAGTTTCTTAAATTAGGCGTAACAGAAACTTTACTGACTGGCCAGGGTGCAAACGTCTTACCTAATTGTATGAAACATGTTTGCTGTGCACTTCATGTTCTCACATTATAGAAAAGTCCCTTCATCCACAAATAAACAGACAAACGAAACACATTCATGCAATAGCCTCGAGGATAATTAATTATTATGTTAACAGTCAGCACACAGATTTGGACACACATCACCAATTTGTGATTGGCACGTTTAATTCCGTGGTCAGTACTAGTAACGGTTTAATTCCGTGGCCAATACTGGTACTGGTCTCTCACCATACGAGAGGGCAAGTGTCATCTCTCTTACATACATTACAACCTAAGTTAAGTGACGATGTCAACAACGAAGCAAATTGCAAATAAACTAATGAAACTTGTGATAGAGTAAGACGAGGAAACACGAAAGATCTGGAAAGACATGAACCCATAAGACAGTATGTAAGTCACTTTCGACATTTCAGAGTTGACGAATGAGTGTTGGTTACCAATCGTTACACACAAAAAGGCGAAAGCGGAAAACCTTCGATGAAATACAATATATCGTATCAAGCAATAGAAATGACCTCCCCAGCCAATGTTAACATCCATTTGCCCACTAAAACTTCTGTTGTACATATCAGTAGGCTAAAGTCGTTCAGTGATGCAGTTGATGCGTAATCACAAATTCGAATACCAATGCCACAACAACGCAGAAAAACAACGAAGGTTAAAAGGAATGCGCTACCCGATACTCGTGCTGAGCACAAGACGCCAATATACTAAGATCATGAAACTAGTACTTCATAAGTACGTATATTACGGTGTATTTTTCTTATTTTTTCCTTTGTTCTGTACTACACAGAGGTGACAAAAGTACTGTTTTTTGAGTCATCAGCCTTCTCACTGGTTTGGTTCGGCTCGCCACGAATTCCTCTCCTGTGACAACCTCTTCGTCTCAGAGTAGCACTTGCAACCTACGTCCTCAATTATTTGATGGATGTATTCCAACCTCTGTCTTCCTCTACAGTTTTTGCCCTCTATAGTTCCCTCTAGTAACATGCAAGTCTTTCCTTGATGTCTTCACGGGTGTCCTATATCCTGTTCCCTCTCCTTCTCAGTATTTTTCACATATTACTTGCCTCTCCGATTCTGTGCAGAGCCGGTCGCTGTGGCCCAGCGGTTCTAGGCGCTTCAGTCCGGAACCGCGCTGCTGCTACGGTCACAGGTTCGAATCCTGCCTCGGGCATGGATGTGTGTGATGTCCTTCGGTGATTTAGGTTTAAGTAGTTCTAAGTCTAGGGGACTGATGACGTCAGATGTTAAAGTCCTAACAGTGCTTAGAGCCATTTGAACCACTTTACTGCTCAAAACCTCCTTATTCCTTACGTTATCAGCCCACCTAATTTTCAACTTTCGACTGTAACACATCATCTCAAATACTTCGATTCTGTTCTGTTTCGGTCTTCCTACAGTCCACGTTGCACTACCTGTGCTGTGCTCCAACCGCATATTCTCAGAAATTTCCTTCTCAAATTAAGGCCTATGTTTGATACTGGTAGACTTCTCTTGGACGAGACTGCCCTTTTAGCCAGTGCTACTCTCCTTGCTCCATACGTCATTGTTCATTTTGCTGTCGAGGTAGTAGAATTCCTTAACCTCATCTACTTCGTGACCATCAATCCTGATGTCAAGTTTCTCGCTCGTCTCATTTTTGTTACTTTCGTCTTTCTTACATTCACACTCTGTCCATATTCTGTACTAACTAGACTGTTTATTCCATTCAGCATATCATCTAATTCTTCTGCTTTTACACTCAGGATAGGAAAAGTACTAATACAGCCAAATGCACTTATCCAGATAGCGGTAGTACCACGTACACAATGTATAGTAGAGTACTACATCAGCTTCATTACCCTACCCCATTCACGATGCGTTGTGGATGTTCACTTAAAAGCGCACATCCATCTTCGAGAGCGCTGATGTAGGCTGCACTAGCTTCTAATGAGACCCTTGGTAGGCTTGCGCCTACAGGCTCCTATTACGGCTATATGCACGACATCGCTTTGGGGTTATGACCTACACCATGCCCGCAGCCGGCAAAGTATTGCATCCACAATCTTCGTAACACTCGAGTATGCGGTTCAGCATGTTTTCTGCTGCACTGGAGAAAACAACACTATAAATCCGCAACCAGTAAATATGTATCGACACAACGCTGTTTAATTGGCGCCTTAGGGCATCTCAAAGCCACCCACACCAGTTCCTCAGCTCGGGATCCTGCAGCTGTGGCATCACCACCTCACCTGCTCGGCATTCACGCTCAATAACAATCCTGATACGAAGGGCGACCGCTTCACTACCTATCACAGAAAACTGACAGAGTGATTTTCAACATGAAAATCGTAAGAATGTGTAACTCGATATACGAGGTTCATTCAAGTTCTAAGGCCTCCGACTTTTTTTCTCCGGACTGGAAAGAGATAGAAACATGCGCATTGTTTTAAAATGAGGCCGCGTTCATTGTCAATACGTCCCAGAGATGGCAGCACCGTATGGCAGATGGAATTTTACCGCCAGCGGCGAGAATGAGAACTGTTTTAAATACTTAAAATGGCGACGTTTTCCTTACTTGAACAGCATGCAATCATTCGTTTTCTGAATTTGCGTGGTGTGAAACCAATTGAAATTCATTGACAGTTGGAGACTTGTGGTGATGGAGTTATGGATGCGTCGAAAGTGCGTTCGTGGGTGCGACAGTTTAATGAAGGCAGAACAGCGTGTGACAACAAACTGAAACAACCTCAGGCTCTCACAAGCCGGTTTGACGACATGATCGAGAAAGTGGAGAGAATTGTTTTGGGGGATCGCCGAATGACTGTTGAACAGATCGCCTCCAGAGTTGGCATTTCTGTGGGTTCTGTGCACACAATCCTGCATGACGACCTGAAAATGCGAAAAGTGTCATCCAGGTGGGTGCCACGAATGCTGACGGACGACCACACGGCTGCCCGTGTGGCATGTTGCTAAGCAATGTTGACGTGCAACGACAGCACGAATGGGACTTTCTTTTCGTCGGTTGTGACAATGGATGAGACGTGGATGCCATTTTTCAATCCAGAAACAAAGCGCCAGTCAGCTCAATGGAAGCACACAGATTCACCGCCACCAAAAAAATTTCGGGTAACCGCCAGTGCTGAAAAGATGATGGTGTCCATGTTCTGGGACCGCGAGGGCGTAATCCTTACCCATTGCGTTCCAAAGGGCACTACGGTAACGGGTGCATCCTACGAAAATGTTTTGAAGAACAAATTCCTTCCTGCACTGCAACAAAAACGTCCGGGAAGGGCTGCGCGTGTGCTGTTTCACCAAGACAACGCACCCGCACATCGAGCTAACGTTACGCTACAGTTTCTTCGTGATAACAACTTTGAAGTGATTCCTCATAATCCCTACTCACCTGACCTGGCGCCTAGTGACTTTTGGCTTTTACCAACACTGAAAGACACTCTCCGCGGCCGCACATTCACCAGCCGTGCTGCTATTGCCTCAGCGATTTTCCAGTGGTCAAAACAGACTCCTAAAGAGGCCTTCGCCGCTGCCATGGAATCATGGCGTCAGCGTTGTGAAAAATGTGTACGTCTGCAGGGCGATTACGTCGAGAAGTAACGCCAGTTTCATCGATTTCGGGTGAGTAGTTAATTAGAAAAAAAATTCGGAGGCCTTAGAACTTGAATGCACCTCGTAGAGAAAGATATTTCAGAAACGAATGAGAAACTTCAGTTATGCCCAGCCTATCGCCTATAACGTGGAACAGATGACTAAATGATAGATAATTCATATTACATATAAAATGCTTACACCTTTCATTTGTGTAACCAGCTTTAAACGACGCATATCTTGGCTGGGAAGAGTCAGCTAACATACTGTCTCTTATAAAAGTTGTTTCTTATGACGTGATCTGTAGGATCATAGGAATAAGAGATACGAGTATCACATAAAGCTCTAACAATATAACTCTCATTGTAATGCCTCTCAATTTACCGGGTGATCAAAAAGTCAGTATAAATTTGAAAACTGAATAAATCACGGAATAATGTAGATAGAGAGGTACAAATTGACACACATGCTTGGAATGACATGGGGTTTTATTAGAACCAAAAAAATACAAACGACAAAAAGGTCCGACAGATGGCGCTTCATCTGACCAGAATAGCAATAATTAGCATAACAAAGTAAAACAAAGCAAAGATGATGTTCTTTACAGGAAATGCTCAATATGTCCACCATCATTCCTCAACAATAGCTGTAGTCGAGGAATAATGTTGTGAACAGCACTGTAAAGCATGTCCGTAGTTATGGTGAGGCATTGGCGTCGGATGTTGTCTTTCAGCATCCCTAGAGATGTCGGTCGATCACGATACACTTGCGACTTCAGGTAACCCCAAAGTCAATAATCGCGCGGGCTGAGGTCTGGGGACCTGGGAGGCCAAGCATGATAAAAGTGGCGGCTGAGCACACGATCATCACCAAACGACGCGCGCCAGAGATCTTTCACGCGTCTAGAAATATGGGTTTTTCTGGTTCTAATGAAACCCCACGTCATTTCAAGCATGTGTGTCAGTTTTTACCTCTGTATCTACATTATTCCGTGGTTTATTAAGTTTTTAAATTTATACTAACTTTTTGATCACCCGGTACTTTGAGATCGCTCGCTTCATATATGGAGGAGGACAAAACATTTCCTATATTTGAATGCAGTACTTTTCCTTATGCACTCTACCGTGAATATTACAATTATTGAGAGTTAGTCTATTAACTCCGAATGTTATTTGCTGTAGAATGTTATTTGTTATTTTCTTCAGTTCCTGATCTAAATTTTTAACAGCTGCACTCGTACCATGTGTGAAGATAGCATCTTGAGAGTGTGACGGCAGTCATTAACGGGTATCACTATGACAACAAACCCTGTGATGGAACACTGTGTAAAACCACAAGTTGCAGTACGACAAAGCAATGATGTAAAACATTTTCCGTCTTGCTATTGGTTAAATAGGACTCAGATTAATCAGTACCTCTAATTCAAATGTACTCAAATAGGTTATTTATATCCTCTATGAATTAATTTCAAATTAACCTAAAACGCACTCAGTTCATTCGAAAAAGTATATGACGCATGTAAACATATTATCAGTACGATGTCCTACGGGAAAGGCGATGTATGATACAGAACATCCACCCTTACTTGATTCTGTTCACCAGCGCTTCCTAGTGCAGGAAATGAAAATCTAAAAAAAATTACTGTTGTTCTCCGTCAGACCTTGTGCAGGCAAGTACCAACAAAGTAATTACAATGGTTTACCTGATTTTTCTTTCTGTCTTTGGAAACATTTCAGTAGCCTTAAAAACAAATACCCGCAGTTTTTTGTTATTCTAATGCACAGCGGGTTTTATGAATATATATATATATATATATATATATATATATATATATATATATATATATATATATATGTGTGTGTGTGTGTGTGTGTGTGTGTGTGTGTGTACGTGCTTATGCTATATTTCAGTTAACCGTTTCAAACATAAACGAAACTCAATTATAAACTAAGCAAAGTGTTACACTGTATACAGGCTGAGAAGTTTCAGATCATAAGTGCATAATTATCAGTAGCATGATATATGGGATATGAAAATAACGAAGAATAAACTCATGGGCAGAAGTCCCTCATAGTTATGTCCGCTATTTTCAATATTATCTTGAGAAGTTCTGGTGATTTCTGTTTATATTCTATTACAGGGAAATGCTGTATCCCCAACACAACGTACATGGAGGAATGTAACGTGTGTTTGTGTGCAGAAGATGGCATAGGTGCATTCTGCACCCTCGTCTACTGTGGCAGAGGTTGGTACGTACGTTTCACTAACACTTTCGTAATACAGACATAATAATTCTGTAACGAAGGCGCGCCTTGCAAGGTGTTAAAATTGGATATCCACTGAGTTCAATCTGTGGCTTTTAGCTGAAAATGATACTGCCTATGGCTAAGGGGTTGAGGATTTTCCAAAATATAATAGTTTCCAATGAGCAATACTTGTCTCTGTCCTGCACGGACTTCAAAATAAACAAGTTTCATTACTTGGTACCAGACCGGTATGAGACCGATACCACACCATCCTCTATCGACAAGAAGACAGTGACACGGCGTAGCAAACACCACCTGCGACAGGATTCAGAAATATTAATTCTACCGTGAGAGTTGCGCAAAAATCCAGGAGAATCTCGATGAGATTTAGAAATGATGCAGAGCCGGACAACTTGTGTTAATTATACAGAAAGGTAAAACTGGGCACCTCACAAAACCCAGAAATGTAATTTTCTATCACCAAAACATCAATGTCAGTGAGCCAGCTGATACAAATTCGTGGGCGGCACAATTTGTATCAATATGAAATGGAATGATCGAATAGACTCAGTCGTAGGTGAAACAGGAGAGGGCTTCGGTTCATCGATAGGATAGCGGAAACATGTAATTAGTCTAGCAAGTCGATTTCTTACTAAACACTCACACGAGAGATAGTGCAATACTGCTCAAATATGTGGGAACCAGGATTAACAGGGGGTAACTAAACAAAGGAGGCCAGCAAGACCCACGAGTGAGTGTCACTCAAATACTGAAATCTTAAAGATAAATAGCAAGGGAAAATGTTGCAACACATTTCGGCCTTTGTATTGCTCCCACAAGTAATTAAAGCGAGCACATACGCGTTTCAGCAGTCGTTCTTCCCACGTTCCGCACCTGATGGAAACTTGAAAAAGCCCTGCCATGAGGTACAATGCTAAATCACTTCACGCCTGTTTGAAGAACGGGTATGTAGATGTAGATGTGGAGATTATGAGTCCTACTCTATACGTTTCATATACCAGTCAGGCACTTAGAACACCATGAAGTGAACTAATTATTGATATGAACGTACATCATATCGTCAAATAAAAATAAGTCATGATATTCGAAGTGCCTTACGCTATTTCCTATAGTATGTACGAACTTCTTCGTTGGAGTTACACATCTGAAGACGGTAACTATTTGCTGAAACCGATAATGTGAAAGTTTAATATAGGGTACATCAAAAAGGAGTTCGCAGCTTTGAAAATTCTTACAAACTTATTCATACGACTTAAACTTGGTGTCGTCTTGAAGGGTAATACAGTTTTAAATGTTTGGTAAGACGTCCGAAATTTCCTGAGTGTCCGTTTTCCACCTAAGTGAATGGTCTGACGCGTGCCAATTGCACGAGCCCCACGTTTGCTGAACCTGATACGGCCTTACTTTCTCTTTTGGGAAGTCATCAAAGGTCCATTGTTTATTCCATCTTCACCAGCTTCTCTTTCAGAGATTGAATCTACTTCGCTATTAAAAAACGCCTCATATTCTACAAAAAGTTTGACAAGGAATAGACTTCTGACGGGATGTATACCACTCAGCTAACGAAAGTCACTTTTAACCTGTTCAGGTCAAATGACACCAAAACCATGTCTGTAGGTTAAATTAATAATATTTTTGAAAGTTGTGAAGTCGTTTTTGATAGACCATCTATACACTAAAAATTGCTACAAAGACTTTGTGACGAACTTCGGGGGATAGATCACATCATTGGCAACTGTTTGGTGACCTTTCCCGGCGACGTTGGGTGTCGTCTGAGAGTGGTTGTGCCCTTGAAAGAGGGATAGATGGAAAGAGAACATTGAGAGCCACTATGAGGGGATACATTTGTCTGACGTGATACAAGAAGGAACAGGAGTAGATGTAGAAGAGGTAGGGGATCCAGTGTTAGAAGCAAAATTTTAGAGGAGTTTTGGAAGACTTAAAATCAAATAAGAAAGAAGGGTAAGATAACATACCATGGGAACTTTTAAAACGATTAGGGAAGTGGCAGCAAAACGATTACTCAAGTTGGTGTGTAGAATGTATGAGACTGGCGATATACCATCAGACTTTCGGAAAAAACATCATCCTCACAATTCCGAAGACAACAAGAGCCGACAAGTGCGAGAATTATCGCACAAACAACTGACCAGCTAATGCATTCAAGTTGCTGACAAGAGTACTATGCAGAAGAATGGGAAAGAAAATTATGTGTCAGACGACGGTCAGTTTGGCTTTGGGACAGGTAAATGAACCAAAGAGGTAGTTCTGACATTGTAGTTGATAATGGAAGGAAGACTGAAGGAAAGTCAAGACACGTTCGTTGGATTTGTCGACCTGTAGAAAGCGTTCTACACTGTAAAATGGTCCAAGATGTTCGAAATACTGAGAAAAATAGGGGTAAGCTGCAGGGAAAGAACAACTTACACTGGAAGAAACACAGAGAATACGTTGTGGGGAAGGCCAACGAAAAAGAGACTGCTTACACTACGCTTGTCCGTCCTCGTTTAGAGCACTGCTGCGCAGTGTGGGATCCTTATCAGGATTACCATGGTTCATCCAGAATGTTCAGACAAAAGCAGCACGTTTTGTACCATCGAGAAAGAGGGGAGAGGACTTCACGGACGTGGCACAGGATTTGATGCGGAATTCGTTAAAACAAAGGCGTTGTTTTTTGGTGTGGCGGGATTTTCTCACGAATTTTGAATCAGCATCTTTCTCCTACGAATGCGAAAATGTTTTATTGACGCCGACCTACATAGGGAGAAACGATCATCGTAATAAAATGAAAGAAATGAGAGGTCGTGCGGGAAGATATAGGTGTTCTTTTTTCAGCGTTCTCTTAGAGAATGGAATAATAGAGAATTAGTGCGAAGGTAGTTCGGTGAACGCTCTGCCAAGCACTGAAGTGTGATTCGCACAGGAGTCATGTAGATGTAGATGAAGATTTTAAAAAGGTCGCATACATCCAGTTGGCAATATATCGGTTTTTTTAAAAAAACACAAACACATTCTAAACAAACAAACAAGAAAAGATGACAGTTGGAGAGTGCATCGTAGCAAGCTTCTATCTGTAACGTAGGTTGAGTGAGGACCTTTCAGCTGGAGCCCAGACAGTGTGCAAATGAAAGCCCCCAATAAACGCACTTGCCACACTATCGTACATGCGACGGCTGACTTGAGGGCTAGAGCTCTGCAGAACCTACCTCTTGCGTGATAGATGCAAAAACGATCACATCGCACGCTCTCTCCTTTAAACGTTTGGATAAGGAAAATCGAAGTCATTAACGAAAGCACCGCTGAAATGACGCACTCGGCGAACGAGTACAGTGTCAGAATAACAATGACCGGTGAGGGTACCACTTTCAAAGATTTGGAGGTCAGTTCGTGCACGCAGGTTTATTCTTCGCCACACGACAACACCAGGACCACCAAAACGATCATGCTCAACAACGCTGGACTCACCTTCGTATGGCGAGAGATGAGAACGAATAATGCACCCAGGAACATTGTCGAACATGATCGTTTTGGTGGTCTAGGTGTTACGAAATGGGGAGGCATAATACTGCGTGGGCGTGCCGATCTCCAAATGTGTGAACACTCTACGCTCATTGCTCAAAGTTACTGAACCCTTTCCTCAAGTGCGTCTTTTCAGCGGTGCATTCGGCCTGTCGACGTTTTCGTGCATGACAGTGCGCGGTCGTATGGAATATATGGTTCAAATGGCTCTGAGCACAATGGGATTTAACTTCTGAGGTCATCAGTCCCCTAAATCTTATAACTAATTCAACCTAACTAACCTAAGGACATCACACACATCCATACCCGAGAGAGGATTCGAACCTGCGACCATAGCGGTCGCACGGTTCCAGAATGTAGCGCCTAGAACCACTCGGCCGTATGGAACAGCGCTAGTGGAGTAGCTCTTGGAACAAGAGCAAATTCCGCAAACGGACTGGCTCGCTCACTCCTCCGACTTAAATCCCATTTACCAGGTGTTGCATGCATTGGGAAAACGTACTGCAGCACGTCCACATGAACGAAGGAGCATCCAGCAGTTGTGCAGGCACGGGTGCCCTACCCCAAGAACTCATTCATAATCTCGGAGCCCGTATGGGAGCACATTGCAGTCCCTGCTTTGCCATCCGTGTGGTCAGGCATCGTATTAAGAATCATTTCCAGAATTTTGCAATGTCTAGAGACCACCTCGGATCGTTGCGACTAAACAGTGATGATTGTCGTTGTATAAAATGTCAGTTCTATTCGTCTTACTGCGTATTTATTTTAGTTGCCTAATGCACTATTTTGTAGCAGTTCCCGCGATCTGCGATACTTGGCAGAGCCACATCATATGAAAGTTACTTTCTTTTCGAGTTTTGCAAACCAGCGTATAAGACCCTGAATTCTATTTCTTTCTTCTTTTTAATTATCAATCTTCTGACTGCTCTCTCCTGTGTCAACCTATTCATCTCAGAGTAGCATTTGCAACCTACATCCTCTTTTATCTGCTCGATCTATTCCACTCTCTATCTTCCTCTACAGTTTTTACCCTTTACAGATCCCTCTAGTTATTCCCAGATGTCTTTAGTGACGTCCTATCATCCTGTCTCTTCTTCCTGTCAGTGTTTTCCATATAATCCTTTCCTCACCGATTCTGCGGAGAACCCCCTCATTTCTTATCTTATTAGTCCATCTAATTTTCAACATTCTTCTGTAACACCATCTCTCAGATGCTTCGATTCTCTTCCCTTCTGGCCGGCGGCTGTGGCCGAGCGGTTCTAGGCGCTTCAGTCCGGAACCACGCGACTGCTACGGTTGCAGGTTCTAATCCTGCCTCGGGCTTGGATGTGTCTGATCTCCTTTGGTTAGTTGTGTTTAAGTAGTTCTAAGTTCTAGAGGACTGCTGACCTCAGATGTTAAGTCCCATAGTGCTCAGAGCTATTTCAACCATTTGAATCTTCCTTTCCGGATTTCCCACGGTCTATGTTTCACTATCATAAAGTAGTGCTGTGCTTGAAGCGTACAATCTCTAAATTTCTTCCTAAAATTGTCAATCTTTGATACTAGTAGACTTCTGTTGGCCAGGAACGCCCTTTTTTTCCTACACTAGTTTGCTTTATATATCCTCCTTGCTCCGTCCATCATGGGTTATTTTGCTGGTTAGGTAGGAACTTCATCAAATTTGTTATCACCAACCTAGATGTTACGTTTCACGTTGGTTCTCATTTCTTCAACGCCTCATTACTTACGTCTTTCTTCGATTCACTCTCAATCCACATTCTGTACTCATTAGATCATTCCATTCAGTACATCCTCTAATAGCAATATCAACATCGAATCTTATTGATATCCTTTCACCTTGAATTTTACTCCCAGTCTTGAAACATCCTTTTATTTCCATCATCGCTTTTCTGATATGTTGATTGAACAGTAAGGACGAAAGACTATTCCATGTCTTACACTGTTTAATCCGAGCGCTTCGTTCTTGGTCTTGCACTCATATTTTTCCCCCTTTACTATACATTACCCGCCTTTCCCTATAGCTCACACCGATCTTTTCAGAATTTGCGAAATCTTACACCAATTTACATTGTCGTGTGCTTTCTCCACGTCGACAAATCCTATAAACGTGTCTTGAATTTTCTTCAGTCTTGCCTCCGTCATCAACCGAAACGTTAGAATTGCCTCTCTAGTGGCTTTACCTTACCGAAAGCGAAACTGATTGACGTCTAACACATCCTCAGTTTTATTCCCATTTCCTGTGCATTGTTCTTGTCAGAAACTTGGATCCGTGAGCTGTTAAGCTGATTGTGCGATAATTCTCGCACTTGTCGGCTCTTCCAATCTTCGGAACTCTGTTGATGATGTTTTTCCGAAACCCTGATGGTTAGTAGCCAGACTCGTACATTATACACGCCAACATGAGCAGTCATTTTGCTTCCACTACCCTCAATGATTTTAGAAGTTGTGATGGAGTCTTATCTTTCCCTTCTGCCTTATTTCATCTTAAGTCTTCCAAAGCTATTTCAACTGTCCCTTCTGCCTTATTTCATCTTAAGTCTTCCAAAGCTATTTCAACTGTCCCTTCTGCGTTATTTGATCTTAAGTCTTCCAAAGCTACTTTAGTTTCTGCTTCTCATACTGGATCCCCTGTCGACTCTCGTCCCTTCTTCTATCACGCCATCACACATGTCCTCCCCGTACAGACACTTCCGATGTACTTCTTCCAACTAATCACTCTCCGTTGCATTTAAGAGTGGAATTCTGATTGCAGTGATTTTAATTTCACAGAAGATTGTTTTGACTTCTCGTATGCTGTCAGTCCTTCCGACAATCATTTCCTTTTCGATTTCGTCACATCTCTCCTCTAGCCATTTCGCCTTAGCTTTCTTGCACTTCCTATTTATTTCATTCCAAAGTAACTTATATTTCTGTATTCCTGAATTCCCCTTTCTTTCGTAGATCAGCTGAAGTATTTCTTCTGTTATTCATGGTTTCTTCGCCGTTACTTTCCTAGTATCTACGTTTTCTTTTCCAACGGAAGTTGGAAACCCCAGGATATAAAGTACTATTTGTGGGAACTTCGTTTATCTGTCGAGCACTCCAACGTGTAGATTACCATGGAACACTCCATCGCATTGTCATCCTCTTCAAAAATCAAACGGTGCCCCAACACACTGCTTCTGCTGAGTGATCACCAGCCATAAATATTTGTCTACAGACACCTCGGCATCTTCGTAATGTTCATCCATGCACCTTATCATTCCTTCTACACTCAAGTTCTCAGTAGAGAGGTAGTTAAATGCAAAAACGCTGCCCTCTATTTCGCATCTTCTCCCCACTCCCGTGAACGGGCAATCCAGTTTTTTCAGTGTCAGGGTATCATCACAGGAAAACTGCGCCGTAAGCTAAGGATTCAGTGGACGTATCAATGCGTGAAAGCTCTAAGAGCTTCGGGGCTAGGGACACGAACTGTAGCCGGCGTCTCCCTGTGATGTGCACTCAAGTCGAACATATCGGCTCTGCATACTTTAATTCATATGCATCGGTTTGCAATTTAAGCTCACAATAGCACATAAAATCACTTACTTTCACACAGTTTTTCAATAAATATTTTATGCTGTTTCATCCACTAGCTAATTAAGTCTTTGAAATCAGCTTAATTACACAAGAACTATCATAAGGCTAAACGAGGTGGAATGAAGTATGATGAGAAACGTCGATTTCAAACCAGTGCCACATTACAAGATCATTTCGAGGAGAGTGAAGAGGTTAGGGATACACCTCATGCAGCATTAACTTGCCACTGCTAGATGAAAGAAGAGAAACATAGTAGGACAGACAAGAACTAGAATATTCGGAACACATAATGGATGTTGGGTGTAGCAGTTGCGTGGGGATGAAAGGATTAGCACAACATGGCTGAAAATGGAAGATATCACGAAACCAGTTAAATAGTGGTGACTTGAAAAAGCAATTGTGAAACTGATGCACTTGTTTTCCTTGCAGGGATAAATAGCTTGCCGGTGAACAGCATCTGCTCTTCGGAATACCTTCCTTGGGTGCCACAGCACAGTCTCGCAACTGTTTACGCTGGACATCAGCAGCATCAACACCTTCCGAGTATTCCACTTGCTTTAAAACTTGTATCTTGAATTTACATTTCTTATGTTACGATTTGTAGACAAATAAATATGTACTATCTGCTGCCTTTTCGTGTACTTATTGAGTTACGGCTACGATAAGACATTCACTACGCTGTTCACAGTATCTTATCTGCAGTCCTATTTCCTTAGCAGTAATTAAACCCACACTTGTATTACCCCTATCTGACTTCGTATCTATAACCTCGTATTCAACTGACCAGAAGTCCTACTCCTTCTGCCACAAAACATCTCTAATTCCCACTACACGTAACTTCAACCAACCTGCCTGATTAAGGGCACGCTACATATTCCAATTCATAAAACGTCAGTTTTCATTCTTCTGACTGCGCCTGGAGATCCGCATGGGGGACCAGCGGAATATTTTACTCAAGAAGCGTAGTAAACGCCTTATCGTAGCCAAAATAGACACGAAGCCCATACCCACTACAGCAGCACAAGTTTATGTACCAACTATCTCCGCAGATGTTGAAGAGATTGAAGAAATGTATGATGAGATAAAAGAAATCATTCACACAGTTAAGGGAGACGAAAATTTAATTGTGATGGGGGACTAGGAATGAAAGAGAAAGCCGAAGGGTAATATTTTGCTTTAGAGCATAATGCAACCGTCACTAACACTTTGTTTAAGACTCGTGAAAGAATATAGTAGAAATGGAAGAGACCTGGAGGCAACGGAAAGTTTCAGATTAATTATGTAATGATTAAACAGGAATTTAGAAATTAGATTTTAAATAGTGATAAATTTCCGTGGCAGATGGTTATGACTGTAGATTAAAACTGAAGAAATTGCAAAAATGTAGAAAATTAAGGAGATGAGATATGGATAACTTGAAAGAAATAGAGGCTGTTGAGAGTTTCATAGGGAGCACTAGGCAACAGTTGACAGCAGAATGCAGTGGAAGACAAATGGGTAGCTTTAGAAGATGAAATAGTGGAGGACCAAACAGGTAAAAAACAAACCTAGTAGAAATCCTCAGGCAAAACAGAAGAATTGAATTTAACTGATGAAAGCTGAAAATATGAAAAAGCAGGAAATGAAGCAAGAGAAAGGGAATACAAATATCTAAAAAAGGGGACTGTCAGGAAATGCAAAATGGCTTATCAGGAATGACTGGAGGACTAAGCTAACAAGGAGAAGCTAAAAGGTTAAAGGACCATATAGAGGGACTGTACAAGGGAGATGAACTTGAAGACAATATGAGAGAACGGAAGAGCACGTAGATGTAGATTAGATAGATGTGACACTGCGAAAAGAATTTCACAGAACAGTGAAAACAAGGCACCGAGAGTAAAAGATATTTCATCAGAGCTACTGATCGCCTTGGGAGAGCCAGCCAAGACAAAATTCATCTATCTGGTGTGCAAGATGCATGAGATAGGCGAAAAACCCTCAGATTTCAAGAGCGATGTAATAATTCCAATTCCAAAGAAAGCAGGTGCTGACAGGTGTGAAAATTACAGAACTATCAATTTAATAAATCATCGCTGTAAAATACTAATACGAATACTTTAGAGAAGAATTCAAAAACTGGTAGAAGCCGACCTTTTGGACCATCTGTTTGGATGCCGGACAAATTTAGGAACACGCGAGACAATACTGACCCTACGACTTACCTTATAACATACTTAAAAGAAAGGCAAACCAACGTTTAAAGCATTAGAATACTCTCTTCATGTTCTGAAGGTAGCAGGAGTAAACCACAGGCAGCGAAAGGCTATTTACAACTTGTGTAGAAACCAGAAGACAGTTATAAGAGTCGAAGGGAATGAAACTCGAACAGTGATTGAGAAGGGAGCGAGACAGGGTTGTAGCCTATTCCCCACGTTATTCAGTCAATACATTGAGCAAGGAGTAAAGAAAACCAAAGAAAAATTTGGAGGAGGAATAAAAGTTCAGGGAAAAGAAATAAAAACCTCGAGGTTGGCCGACGACATTATAATTCTGTCAGGGACAGCAAGACTTGGAAGATTAGTTGAACAGAATGGACAGTGTTTTCGAAGGAGGGCGTAAGATGAATACCAACAAAAGCAAGAAAAAGGTAATGGAATGTAGCTGAATTAAATGACCTGATGCTGAGAGAGTTAGATTAGGAAACGAGACACGAAAGTAGTAGATAGGTGTTGCTGTTTGGACAGCAAAATAAATGATGGTGGACGAAGTAGAGAGAATATAAAATGTGGACTGTTAATGGCAAGAAAAGCGTTTCTGAAGAAGAGAATGTAGACTTAAGTGTTAGGAAGACTTCTATGAAGGTATCTGAAGTGTAGCCATGTATGGAAGTGAAACACGGACGATAAACAGTGTACACAAGAACAGAATAGAAGCTTTCGAATGCTGCAGAATGCTGAAGAATAGATGGGTGGATCTTGTAACTAATGAGGACCTACTGAATAGAATTGGGGAGATAAGAAATTTGTGGCACAAGTTGACTAGAAAAAGGGATCACTTGGTGAGACACATTCTGAGACATCAAGGGATCACGAATAATTTAGTATTGGAGTGACGTGTGAGGTTAAAAATTGTAGAAGGAGACCAAGAGATGAATACAGTGGCAAACGAAGTGACACAATTTCAGTAATTTTACTGGTCTCACACAAATAGGATTTTATGTGTATAGATATAGGCGGCGAGTGAAAATTGGTACCAAGGCAGGGGATCGAATCTGGGTCTCTTGCTTACTAGACAGGTGCGCTGGCGACGAGGCCACCTTGGGACAGCGGCTCACAGAACTGCACCGATTACCCTGTTACGCCACCTTCCTCAATCCAAATTCTCACTGCCATCCCGGTTTACATCAAATTCCCTATTATAACACCCCAATTACAGAAACCCTAATAAACAACCCTTTGTTATAAAAGAAGTAGGAAAATTAGTCATCCTGACAGTGATGGCAGCTACTGACGACAAAAAAGAGGATATGTCTGATGTCAACAACTACCGCCCAATCTCTCTTCTGATTGCCTTATCCAAAATTCTTGAAAAAGTAATGTATTGTAGAGTAGCTTCACAACATTGTAAAAATAAAGTTTTATCAAAATGTCAGTTTGGTTTCCAGAAGTGTTTTCAGCGGAAAATGAAATAATAAATGCTCTGAGTAACCGGAAGTCACCCATTGGGATTTTTTGTGATCTCTCTGTGTACATCATGGAATACTTCTAGATAAGCTCAAGTACTGTGGTATGAATGGGACAGTGCTCAAATGGTTTAAATCACACCTAACTGGAAGAGTGCATAAAGTTGAAATAAGCAGTTCACATAATATGCAAAAAACTGGTGATTTCTCAAACGGGGAAACAATCAAGAATGAGGTGCCACAAGGTTCGGTCTTGGGTCCTCTGCTGTTCTTAATATATATTAATGACTTGCCATTCTATATTCACGAAGATGCAAAGCTGGTACTTTTTGCCGATGATACAAGTATAGCTGTCACACCCAACAGTCAAGAATTAACTGGTGAAATAGTAAACGATGTTTTTCAGAAAATCATTAAGTGGTTCTCTGCAAATGGGCTCTTATTAAACTTTGACAAAACACAGTATATGCAGTTCCACACAGTAAATGGAATGACACCATTAGTAAATACAGACTTAGATCAGAAATCAGTAGCTAAGGTAGAATATTCAAAATTTCTAGGTGTATGCACTGATGAGGGTTTGAACTGGAAAAAAAACACACTGAGGATCTGCTGAAACGTTTGAGTTCAGCTACTTATGCTATTAGGGTCATTGCAAATTTTGGCGATGTACATCTCAGTAAAATAGCTTACCACGCCTATTTTCATTCTCTGCTTTCGTATGGCATCGTATTCTGAGGTAACTCATCAATGAGATAGAGAGTAATAGCAGTGTACATGGCTACAGCACTAGGAGAAAGGATGATCTTCACTACTCAAGGTTAAATCTAACTTTGGCTCAGTAGGGGGTAAATTATGATATGCTGCCACAAAAGTCTTTGGTCACTTACCTAACTGCATCAAAAGTCTAACAGATAGCCATATAGCATTTAAAAGGAAATTAAAAGAATTTCTTAATGGTAACTCCTTCTACTCATTAGATGAATTTTTGGATGTAGTAAGTAGGTAATTTCCCCAACCCCCACAAAAAAATTAAAAATATTAAGCGTCATGTAATATTTTGTGTTATGTAATATCTTGTATAGACACCTTTCATTAACCTGACATGTTCCACATCATTAAGAAATGTCGTATTCATGATCTATGGAACAAGTACTAATCTAATCTTTACACTCGTGGTAATCTGATCAACAGGAATGTCATGTGAATAATAATATTTATCATGAAATAGAGACTGAATGAAAGAATACGATAGGAAAGGCAACCAAAAAATCAAAGAAAGAATTGCAAAATAATTAATAACGAAGGTTAAAGTCCTGATGGTAAATTGGCCAAACATAACATTTACCATAGAAGAGAGTTGTAGCCGTATCGAAAAGGAAGTTCGATGCGACTGCAATGTAACTCGGACATGAAAATGTTAGCTTCAGTTGCTATATAGTCGCTCTCCAGTATTATTGCGATTGTAGCATGCATGTAAGCGCTACTAGATTGTTTTAAGATAATCGGAAATATGAAAGTTTTACGATATAGACTGAAGCTTTATTCAGAAGTCATACTAAAGCAAAGTCATCTTTACCGTTAGCAAGATAACGGGATACGGAGATTCGCGACGAAATGAAATCGTGTGAGATTTGTGATGGGACTTAGCCTACGTGCTACTGAATAATCACGAACATTCAAGGACATTGAAAAGGAAAGATCGCCGACAGAAAAACAATTATTAGTCTCGAGTAGGTAACATACAAACGCAAACACGCAGAACATACAATTTCGCCGAGTTGTCGGAAGTTGTCTCAACGACAGGATTACTGATGCAAACGGAATCAGTTCCCCGAGTGAGAAATCGGTGTGCGTGCCCAGTGTAGGGACAATTAATTACAAGAAACAATAAAACTGGATTCAAAATTTAATTCTTCGTGTCGCCTACATAATTGAATGGACAGTGTTGTGTATTAGTGATAATTAATTGACTATTAGAATATTCCATAATGTGGCCACGACTTGGTTGATGTATTGAGATTCAGGGCTGTATATTATTAATATTCAAAATCCATTATCTAACCGGGCATAATAAAAAGAAGAACTACAGTTAGCTAGTTCGCACAAGCTGAAAAGTCTGTCGCGGATTCACAACAAAACAAAACTGGTGGTCATCACTTTAAAATTATTGACCGTGTGGATAAAATCAATGAAAGTATCAATACTTTTTTAGAACAGTTCGGGGCTGTGTCTGAAAAGGTTGATGCCTTAGCTGAGAATGAAACTTGTATCAAGTAAAGAATAGAGGCATTAACTGGTCGTTTGAATGATTTAGACAAAAATTCGTTAACTAAAATGGATACATATATGCTAGATAAAACTAGAAAACTAGGAGAAGATCTATCTGAATGGATAGAAAACAGAACAGTAGAAGTAGACGGATAGGTGCCTTCAGCTGTTGAGGGCGCCCGAAAGCAAGTACGGGGACAGGTAAAGACCGATAATTCTTTGATAGAGACCGTTGTAAAAGAATTTTGGCAATTAAACCCAACATTGTCGTTGAATGTGCTAATGGCTGTGAATCAGCAGTTGGTATCGCTCGTTCTTCCGAGCAATCGTCAGGAAGCAATTCGGAGGGGGGAAATGAACAAATACGTAACAATGTGAAATATAAATGCGAGAGAAAACACCCGCGAGAGCAACATAGCACGTATGTAGGTGAACCGTGGGAAACGAACAGCCAATCAGACGAGGAGGACGATCCTTACGTTCAGAGAGGATAAATTACGTCATTAAAAGTATAACATAGTATTTAAAAGCAGGCAGTTCCCGACAATTTCGAATGAAAAGAATAACCTCAACGCCAGAGTATTTATCAATTCTTTTAAAAGAATATTTCCCCGTAGTTGGACGGAGTATGATAAATTACAGTTTATAGTACCGAAAATTGTGGGAGAAGCAGCGTTATTGGCCGCTGAAGTCAGCGAGACCTGCAACACGTGTTCTGGGTTTGAAAGATTATTTCTAGCTAAATATTGGTCCATAAGTAAACAAAAGAAACTGTGGAAGGAAGTATACCAACCTCAATTTTACAACCCAAAAAAGGAAACATTTAGACAGTATTTCTAACGCTATTTGAATAAGACGTGTTATTGGACCTAAGCGATTTTCGTTGAAATCAGTCCAGTGGTTCAGTGGTTTAAGGTGGAGATGTGGAACACGCACACACACACACATACACACACAAACGTGCATCAATTTTTATAATATGTACAGATGCTTTAGAATGTGTGCAGTTACGTCTACGTTGACTACAGCAATGAAATACCAAAATTTTTGATAGCATCAAACTAAACTCAATGAAGCCTAGACGTAAAATAATGTATTATATCTAGAAGTAGAATCATTTTTGTGAGAGTTACTGTTGGTGTTCCAATTTGCACAAAACTGTAAAAATTAAATTTATGGTTTTATGAGTAAAATTTAGGAATACTGTATTATGTTTTACATCAAAGTTCTCAGCGTAACAACGTGTATCTTATGATACTTTGTAGTTAGAGAAAAGCAGCCTGCTTTTTAGACACTTGTGAATTTTGTGTAATTTATAGTGACTGGCATTCGAAATAATAGTAGCAGCTAGAGGGGAACAGTTAAGTCACATGAACTGCAATAGATGATAAGTCAATACGAATCACTTTACGACTGACTTGTTCAAAATAATGATATTTTGTTTTATCTTTTGCTTGTGAAAGATATACCATATCCCAAAATTTTCTGTTTCTTAATTATTTATAACGACTTAGTTATTTGCATTAAGTTTAATTATATACAAGCGAAGATAATAAAAAGCAAATATCTTCTTATTTGATTTGAGATTTTGATTAGTTTAAGTGCAATACTCGACGAATCACATAAAAACTTTACCTGGGCTAGTTGGTTGTAGTAGCTACCGAAGAACATGTGTTTGTTGCTTCACTCAGTTTCGCCACTGTTAATCACAACTTTTACATGCATCTTCATAGATTGAAACTATAATCTTCTGTTGTTGCTTCACTTAGTTTCACCACTGTTAATCACAACTTTTATATGCATCTTCATAAAAAAGCTTTTTTTTACGAATAAAAGACGAAAATTTGTTTCCCAGTTGGTACTTCTAAAGTACTACAGAGTAAAAGAATATAGTTTCGTGAAGTAAATTTCTAGGGAAACTTCAAGTATTATGTCAAAGAAGCTGGAATATATTTAGTGAAAACTGTTTTATACTTACCATTTAAAAAGTTACTAATGCGATGTACTAGAGAGCAGCTGCCTTAGTCTTTTGTTTATGACGAAAATTCTAATGTACGGTGTGAGACGGGTTTTCAGAAGTACGAATTTCTGGTATAGCTCTTGAAATAACGTTATAAAAGTAGCAGTAAAATTTCAAAAGTCGTAATAACATTATAACAGTAGAAATAACATGTTATTTCCACGGTAATACGAATGTCATGTGGTCAGTGCATTCATTCATACCGTCACATAGCGCATCACCAAGTACGTATTTCAGCCAGCAGATGGAACTTTCCTTTATACCTTAATGTTACTTTAGCAGTTATGCTTCCAAGGTTATAACTTCACATCGAATTTTTAGGTCGTGAAAAGTGCGTTTCCGGTGCCTAAAATAGGCTGTTACAGCACGTCATTTAGGCTATAGAAGACCTGAATCAAGGCCTAAAAACTGTTAAGCAGAGAAATCAACCATAATATAAAATACACAGTGCTGTCATATGAACATATAATTATTAATTAAAAATAAGGAAAATGAAAATATGAGCAGTTGTTTCAACACAGCAAAAACTTTACTAGTTTAATGTTCAAACTGATACCAAACCTTTTCAGTTTTTCCAAAACAAAAATACGGTATAAAACATACACACACACACACACACACACTCAGATATATATTTATATATACACCAGTGGTTTCAAACGTTGAAACCACAGTTAGCTTCACGGAAAATAAATAAAACCTTTTCTTAGCTATTCCAGTGAAAAACTGGCACTTATCGATCAGTATTAATTCATATGCAGAAAAAGAACACTCTACATCAACGGATGTGACAAGGATATACTTGACTTTCGGTATAGGTTCGACAGGAGCGCTGCAATCAAGGACATTTTTCGCTAAGTGTGTTTGTTGTTACGCGCAAGGCAGTCAGGCCGATGTTCCTCTGCGAAACCGTTTGCTATTTTTGCCCGTACTTTTCCTCCCACCTCACCTGGCACTTCATTCATTTTATTTTAATCTTCTATCAGTAAAGGAGTGTTCTAGTTGATGGGTCTCCCTGAGCGTTCCAATTCAGAAGTAATTGTTGCCATAAATATGTACTTGGCTCTAATGTAAGTCGAGTCCTGATGCATTTAGGGATCTCTGAGTAATTGTTTTGCTTAAGTTACAGAGGTAGTAGATTTTCTGTTACCTTTTTGGTTGCTGGTATATGCTTACTGTAGTATTACGCTGCTGCTAACCATGTTCTCCAGCCAGTAACAACAGACTCATGTGGTCAGGGAACATCTGGAAATTGTTCCTTGAAAGCCTGTGTCCTTCATGGTGCTTTAACAAAACATTTCTTTACTGTGGAGGAATTCCAACCTTACTTGCTCTGCTATATAGTTGAAAAATCTGCTACACATGTTTTATGCAGCATCAAATACTTGAAATAATTCCAATGCTGCAACCATACATGCAACGGCATCTGTGAAATTCAGATTTTGACAAAGTCTGCAGTTGTCTGCTGTTAGGAGTCAAGTTAAGTCCTGGATGGCGCATCTGGGTCCAGCTTGCGAAGAATCAGATTTGCAGTGTACCGACCAATTCAGTTAGCAGTTTCATCAAGAGAAATCCTTATGGAAGGCTCACCAATATCTTCTCGGATTCTGTGCACTATCTTCAATCCAAATAAGTTTTACGCAACGTTGACTGAGTAGGAACAAAATGAGAGCAGTACTTCTCAAGAGGATCTCTGAAAATAGGATTTTATAGTTTTAGAAGATATATGTTTGACGTCGCAATAGCATGGTATAAGTTGCTGCAGAAGTGGTTCAGTTTCGTGGATTTATCAGATGCGTTTGTTAAAAATGTTTGCATTAACACAACATTTGCCTCATGAAAGGCTCCATCTACATGTTGAGTTGAGTGGGATTTTTTATCACTCAGAACCTAAGAAAAAACTAGGTGGTATATAGAACTACATATAAGAAGTATTTAGTATTGTTAAGGGACACCAGTAGTTAATTTTAGCAAAATAAGAAATTTATAATAAAGTTTATCAGTTTTTCAGTTTCAGTTTTCCAACAATCCTGTCACTGAATAGATTTTTGTTACAACTCAGCTCCTTTTTTATTTTTTTTTAAAAAAAGAAACCAACTTGGTGTACCATTTTAAAAACATCTGTGCTTTTTCTTATAAATATGAAAATTTTCACATTTATATAGAAATTGAACTGAGTTACTTAAAAATTATAACAAAAATGAACAGTTAGGTTTTGGGGTTTCTTAATACAATTTTAAACAGTATTTACAAAATAATCTGCTTCACAAATTCTCTGGTGTCGGGAGAAGTGAGAAGAAATTCACAATTCTGAAATGGCAGCAAAAACTAAGAAGCACAAAAGCGTGACAACTATCATCTTTCTAGCGCGCTTGACAGAATATAATTTTTCCATCCGTCATATAATGTGGAAACTGTCAGAAAAGACTACACTTTTAACTAGCTATTTCCGTCATTTTCGTCTGTTGAGCCACACGTGCACTGAAACTAGAATGTATTTTGAACAATAAACATGTTACACTTTATAAGTCCATCCGTAAGCTATGTGCTAGTTTATTTCGTTAGGTCGATAAGAAAAATTTGAGAATAGCCTCGCTTTCCTACAGTGCAAGTTCCTTTATAACAAAGGAGAAAGGTGCAATGGCTAGGGGGCTTTCATTCTCTCATTGTGCACGTTTTATTTCCTTATGAGATAAGTTCAAGGTCTACGAATGTTCTTTGTGGAAACAGGCCGCTGGCGAGGAGTTTGTGAGCTCCAGGTATGTTTTCTTCAAGTACCGCCTACAGTCCTTCATTCTTTTAAAAATACAAGAAGTTTGTGTTACATTAAAGGAATACGTACCTCTTAGGATTTTAAAGCTAAAGTATACAAAAAATAGGTGTTTTTAGATGCTGTAAAATTAAGAATGGCAAGTTTAATTAGTCACGAAATTGGTAACAACAAGTTTATTTGCAACTAGGAACTCGTGAAAAGAACAGGTTTTAACCTACAGATCTTTGGTCTAGTAATAACAGTCGAAAGAAAATTACAACAGTTGAAATGATAAGAATTTCCATGGTATGTAGTGGGAATGCAGTATGGTGAATGCATTAATATACAGGCGGTCCTTGTATGAAACTTACAAAATAATAAATTAAAGGAATATTTATTTATCTGGATAGTCAAACGTAGGAAATGTTACTCTTTCTGCTGAGTTGTGAAATTAGTTTATTTTGTTATTTTACAGAGTTACAGTAGCAAATGTATTTAAACCAACTGTGCATAAATTAATTTAAATCAAGTATCTATTAATTTCAGCTAGGCAGCCAGAAGCTTTCAGCTTTAGAGGTGGATGTAACGTGAAGTACATTATTGACGGTATTGAGATGGCTATTGTGGTTGTTGTTGTTGTGCTCTGTAGTCTAAATATTGGTCTGAAGCTGCTCTCCATGCTGCTTTAGCCTGTGCAAACCTCTTCATCTCTGAATAACTACTGCAACCTACATCCTTCTGAATCTGCTTACCGTATTCAGCTCTTGGTCTTCCTCTACGATTTTATGACCCACCCTTCCGTCCAGTACTAAATTGTTGAGCCCTTGATGTCTCACATTGTGTCCTATTAACCGATCCCTTCTTCTAGTCAGGTTATGCCACAAATTTCTTTTCTCCTTAATTCTCTTTGGTAGCTCATCATTAGTTACGTTATCTACCATCTATCTTCAGCATGCTTCCTTAGCACCACATTTCAAAATCTTCTATGCTGTTCTTGTCTAAACTGATCATCATCCACGCTTCACTTTCATACATGGCTACACTCCATACAAGTACTTTCAGAAAAGACTTCATAACACTTAAATCTATACTCGATGTTATCAAATTTCTCTTCTTCAGGAACGCTTTTCTTGCCATTGCCAGTCTCTCTACTTCGGCCATACTTAGTTATGTTTTTGTTCCCATATAGCAAAACACGTGTACTACTTTACGTGTCTCGTTTCATACTCTCATAACCTAATTCCTTCAGCAGCATCTGATTTATTTCGATTACATTCCATCGCCCTCGTTTAGATTTTGTTGATGTTCCTCTTATATCTTGTTTTCAAGACACTGTCAATTAAATCCAATTGCTCTTACAAGTCCTTTGCTGTCTCTGACAAAACTGAAATGTCTTCGGCAAACTTCAACGTTTTTATTTATTCTCCTTGAACTCTAATATCTACTCAAAATATTTATTTTGTTTCCTTTACTGCTTGCTCAGTATACAGATTGACTAACATCGTGGACAGGCTACAACTCTGTCTCTCTCCCTTTTCAACTACTGCTTCCCTTTCACTTCCCTTGTCTCTTATAGCTGCTGTCTGGTTTCTAAACTGGTTGTCATACTGTAGCCTTTCGCTGTCTGTAGTCATAGGGTCTGTGCTGCCTTGCGAGTTCCTACTGGTCTCTGGATTTCAAACTGATCTTCCCTGAGGTCAACTTCTATCAGTTTTTTCATCCTTCTGTAAGTAATTCATGTTAATATTTTGCAGCCATGACTTATTAAACTGGTAGTTAGGTAATCTTCACACCTGTGGGCCCCAACATTCTTTGGAATTGCAGTTATTATATTCTTCTTGAAGTCTCAGGGTATTTCTCCTGTACCATACATCTTGCTCACCAGATGGAAGAATTTTTTTCAAGGCTAGCTCTCCCAGGACTATCAGCAGTTCTAATGGAGTCTCGTCTGCTCCTGGGATCTTATTTCGATTTACGTCTTTCAATGCTCTGTCCAATTCTTACCATAGTATCATATCTCCTATCTCATCTTCTTCTACATCCTCTTGTGTTTCTATAGTATTGCCCTCAAGTACTTGCCTTTGTATAGACCCTCTCTATACTGTCTCCAACTCTGATCTCTATCTTCTTTGGTTTGGACTGGTTTTCCATCAGAGCTCTTGATATTAATACCTGTGGTTCACTTTTGTCCAACAGCCCCTTTCATTTTCCTCTAGGCGATCTCTCATAGTAATAGGCCAAAGAAAGCATCAACCCACTTGGTTAGTGTGGGTTGCATACATTCAGGGGAAACCCCCGCCTCCCAACCTCATGATGACGTCATGCATTTTCATCAGCTGGCATGTTGGTAATTTCCCCTCCTCAGCCTTCCCCTGTAATAATTTCTTTTGTCCACAGTGCAGTAAATTTTTTATTTAAACAATTTGAGTTTCCATTGATCGAGCACTAGACAGTAGATCCATCCAGTTTCGCCACTAACTGCTGGATATGGAGTGGATGTTCTCACTGTTAATCCAGCACTGCAGAGCTGCTCCAGCCAGTCTAGTTAATAGCCATATATGAATATGATGGGTGGTAGTAATAATAATAGGACAGCTAGCGATCACTGAAGTTATCTTCAAGCGAATAGCTGCTGCTAGGAGGAAAATAAGAATAATATGGATAATAATAATGTAAGAATAGCGACAACTGTCCCTATATACAGGAGTCCTTTAGCAACATCATTTGAAAATGAAACACACTTATACTTAATTACATGGCGCAAGTCACGTTATAACCAACAGAAACATCGGAAATATACTATACAGTATTTTTTATGAGTGTAGTACTCATTAACTTACCTGAATATGGTGTCTCAAGCCGAAAAAGAAAACTGGCCAGTCATCAGAAGTCACCTCCAGCCTAGACCAGCGACATCTACCGACTATATTGTGTAACTAAGAGCCAGCCAGCCAGAAAACTGCAGCTCGCCAAAGGCTTCTTAAGCCTTTACTTCTGGCCAACCCTGCCACTGACCATGGCACAATGCACTGAGACTAAGACTCACTACAGCTCCACCCCTGACATATAATCCTCAATTTAAAAATTCCGAAATGGAGATATTCTTTCCTCAATATACCTTGAATTTCTGACGCAAAATGTAGATTCCTTCCTTTTACACTAGTTATTTTTGAAGAAATATTTCCTCTAAGTATTTTCTCATCTGATAGAAAAATATCTTTTTTTATCTGCCACATCCTGCATCAAAGGACTAGAACATCAAACTCATTGTTGGCTCATGACGGAGTACTAAGAGCATGCTCTACCTCGGTCACATGATGCCTCCTCATTTTCGAACTCTCTTAAAGTAAACAAATGTCTCATCACATATGAAGTCTCTCAAGGTAACAGTTCAGAGAAGTCGTAAATATCAGATTTATACTATGTATAACTTTATAAATTCGATTACACAGCTGATTTTATTACAACAATCAAGTCTTTCTGTGATGGTGGGAGGTTGAAATTCTGTTAAAAGATCTCACTGCTACTATAAAACGCCTTATTAATGCTTCAACACTTAAATCATATACATGGTACTCTCAGCCTCACTTCCATCTGCCCCGTGGCACGTCATTGATCTCGAATTGATAGGCTAAGTAATTACACTGATCTTGAGAAGCCCTTCACATGGTGAGGAGTTTTCTTTTTCCTGCACTTAGGCAACACTTCCCAGCTAAACGTTACAGACACTTTGGTGACGTCTTTGTAGGCATTCCACAGGTTAGGTAACCACTTGCTCTCACACCAAGATGAGTGGGCATCAAATAGCTGAAGAAATCCAACGCTAATTGCGTTCTGTCTCTCAGCTGTCTTGTCATGCTGGTGTAAGTAAGTCACTTAGAATTCTGATATACTGCTCCCAAACTAATCCCACTGAGACCTGTTCGTTGATTGGGGATTGTAGAATGTTTCACTCTCTTCTCCAACCCCACAATTCCCTCTTCACTGGATTGCATGTGAACAACTGCCACTGTGTCCTGAACCTTTTCCAGCGTGTCAGGGCTGTACCACTCTTGGCCAACAACCCACAGCTCACGTTGCTGGACAAATGTTAATGATTCCAGACTCGCAAAAGTCCTATCTTTCTCAGAAGGACTGGGCACTTAAATGCTTTTGGGTAAATACTAGGATGTTGAACCATTTGCTTCCCCTCATCTCTCCTGCAAACTAAAGCGTTCTGAGATGTGTTTTTGAAATATGCCAGAAAGGCTGACACATGGACAATAATGAAATAACTCTCTACTGGTCGCCACATCCGCCGGCTGGTGTGGCCGAGCGGATCTAGGCACTTCAGTCTGGAACCACTCGACCACTACAGTCGCAGGTTCTAATCCTGCCTAGGACATGGATGTGTGTGATGTCCTTAGGTTAGTTAGGTTTAAGTAGTTCTAGGGGACTGATGGCCTCAGATGTTAAGTCCCATAGTGTTCACAGCCATTTGAACCATTTCGCCACATCCCAAACATGTACGAGTCTGCAGATCTAGGTTTCACTCAGAATACAAGTATATAGAAGCGTTTCTATTGGCTCCCACCAAATTAGTGGCCCTATGATTCAAGAACTCAAATGAGAATCCGTTGAGGGAAGGTAATTTTTCTTTTTGAGGAATACTACAGAGAACTGACATTTGAAGCCAACTGCAGAAGAATTCTACCACCACCAATGTACATTTCGTATAAGGACCACAAAGATAACATATGAGAAATTAAAGCTCGTAGGGAGGCATTTAGGTAGTTGTTTTCCCTCACTGTATTTGCGAGTTGAAGGGGAAAGGGAATCACCAGTAGTGGTACAGGGTACCCTCCAGCACACTCTGTATGATGGCTTGCCGAGTAAGCGTATAGACTTAAATGTAAGTTTAGTCTACCTATTAAGATGTCAGTCCACACGTTTATAGGTGCAGAAAACTCACAGAACAATGTTGTCCCTTATTTATCGAGAAAACAAAAGATGGAACTTCTGCTGCTGATTGTCTCTCTGTAGAAACCTTCGTATTAACCTCTAATTTTCTCACAGCATCACTTTGAAAGACATATGTGGGAGACTGTAATACACTCCTGGAAATTGAAATAAGAACACCGTGAATTCATTGTGCCAGGAAGGGGAAACTTTATTGACACATTCCTGGGGTCAGATACATCACATGATCACACTGACAGAACCAAAGGCACATAGACACAGGCAACAGAGCATGCACAATGTCGGCACTAGTACAGTGTATATCCACCTTTCGCAGCAATGCAGGCTGCTATTCTCCCATAGAGACGATCGTAGAGATGCTGGATGTAGTCCTGTGGAACGGCTTGCCATGCCATTTCCACCTGGCGCCTCAGTTGGACCAGCGTTCGTGCTGGACGTGCAGACCGCGTGAGACGACGCTTCATCCAGTCCCAAACATGCTCAATGGGGGACAGATCCGGAGATCTTGCTGGCCAGGGTAGTTGACTTACACCTTCAAGAGCACGTTAGGTGGCACGGGATACATGCGGACGTGCATTGTCCTGTTGGAACAGCAAGTTCCCTTGCCGGTCTAGGAATGGTAGAACGATGGGTTCGATGACGGTTTGGATGTACCGTGCACTATTCAGTGTCCCCTCGACGATCACCAGTGGTGTACGGCCAGTGTAGGAGATCGCTCCCCACACCATGATGCCGGGTGTTGGCTTTGTGTGCCTCGGTCTTATGCAGTCCTGATTGTGGCGCTCACCTGCACGGCGCCAAACACGCATACGACCATCATTGGCACCAAGGCAGAAGCGACTCTCATCGCTGAAGACGACACGTCTCCATTCGTCCCTCCATTCACGCCTGTCGCGACACCACTGGAGGCGGGCTGCACGATGTTGGGGCGTGAGCGGAAGACGGCGTAACGGTGTGCGGGACCGTAGCCCAGCTTCATGGAGACGGTTGCGAATGGTCCTCGCCGATACCCCAGGAGCAACAGTGTCCCTAATTTGCTGGGAAGTGGCGGCGCGGTCCCCTACGGCACTGCGTAGGATCCTACGGTCTTGGCGTGCATCTGTGCGTCGCTGCGGTCCGGTCCCAGGTCGACGGGCACGTGCACCTTCCGCCGACCACTGGCGACAACATCGATGTACTGTGGAGACCTCACGCCCCACGTGTTGAGCAATTCGCCGGTACGTCCACCCGGCCTCCCGCATGCCCACTATACGCCCTCGCTCAAAGTCAACTGCACATACGGTTCACGTCCACGCTGTCGCGGCATGCTACCAGTGTTAAAGACTGCGATGGAGCTCCGTATGTCACGGCAAACTGGCTGACACTGACGGCGGCGGTGCACAAATGCTGTGCAGCTAGCGCCATTCGACGGCCAACACCGCGGTTCCTGGTGTGTCCGCTGTGCCGTGCGTGTGATCATTGCTTGTACAGCCCTCTCGCAGTGTTCGGAGCAAGTATGGTGGGTCTGACACACCGGTGTCAATGTGTTCTTTTTTCCATTTCCAGGAGTGTATGTTCCCCACAATATTAGAAGAAATGGCATAGAGCTGACTTCTCAACTACCCTTTCATCAGAGAATCGCTTCCTTGTTGAATTATCACGAATCTCCCAGTCTTATATACACAGCATTTGATTTCGAGAAGATGTGTCCTCCATCAAGTTACAGACCCCTGATAATCTTCTTGAAGTCCTGTCACATTCTGACAGCACTGTTCCACTAGTTAAAAGACTGGGAGATGGTGGTGCAAGAATGGGGAGGGGCAGGTGTGGAAGGGTGGAAAGTGGGTGAGTGCCAAAGGCGCCCTCTGATGGTGGTGTTGTGAACTATGTCAGTTGGTCTCTGAACCTCAAGGTGAACACACAAAACTTGATATTCTCGCCAATAAATTTGAATATCCTGCCACATTTTGAATTTTCCACTAATATTTCGTTCTTTAACCATTTCCAGGGATACTGTTGGAGGTTGGGAGAGGTGGGTAGGTGAGGTGGGGGAGGCGAGGTGGGGGAGGCAAGGCGAGGCAAGGTGATAGGAGGGGAGGTGGAAGGGACCTGTGTGCAGGCTAGAGAAGTCACATGATGTAACCAGGGATGGGGGAGGTCGCTACTGAATGCATGCAAACCTGCACAAGCAAAGTGGGATGATGCTCTCTTTGCCCTACTACTTCTGTCTTTAACCTAGTGATACGTGATTCTAAATGCTAACATTTATCCTCTAACCATTCTGTTTATCCATTTTGTACTTCTTGTCAATCTCATTTTTTAGACTTTGTATTTCATTTCACCTGCCTCATTTACTATATTTTCTCTTTTCATCGATCAAAATAACAGTTCTTGTATCAGCCAAGGACTTCTGTTAGGCCTCGTGATTTTACGTATTTGATCATCTACTGCTTTCACTATTTCATCTCTCAAAACTACCCATTCCTCTTCTACTGTATTCCTCTATCCTGTTCTTGGTAATAGTTCCCTAATACTTCCTCTAAAACTCTAAATAACTCCTCGTTCTTTCAGTCTATCCACGTCTCATCTCCTTAATTTCCTACCAATTTGCAATTCTTTCAGTTTTAATCTGTTGTTCATAAGCAGTGAATTGTGGTCAGAGTCCATGTCTGCCCCTGGAAATGTCTTACAGTTTAAAATCTTGTTTCAAAATCTCTGTGTTATCATTACATAATCAATCTGAAACCTTCCAGTGTCTCCAGGTCTCTTGCACGAATTCGGTCTTCTTACCAGGTGGTTTCTTCTTTCATTCCTTTCCCTAGTCCATATTCACCTACTATTTTTCGTTCTCTTCCTTTTCCTATTATTGAATATCAGTTCACCATTACTAATCAATTTTCGTCTTCTTTAACTATTTGAGTAATTTCTTTCACCTCACCATACATTTCTTCAACCTCTTCAACCCCTCCATCAAGCTGTTTAGAAAATAAGCTTGAATTATGTCGTGGGTGTGGGCTTCATGTCTATCTCAGCCATAATAAAGCATTCACTTTGTTGTTTGTAATAGCTTATCCGCATTCCTATTTCCCTATTAGTTATATAACTTAATCCTGCATAGACCCTACTTGATTTTTTATTTATAACCCTGTATTCCTCTGACCAGACATCCTGTTCCTCCTGCCAATGAACTTCACTAATTCCTACTACTAACCTATCCATTCTCTTTTTAAATTTTGTAACCTACCTGCCCAATTAAGGGCTCTCACATTCCACATTCCAGTACGTAGTAAGCTAGTTTTGTTTTCCCTGATAACGAGAACCTCTTGATTGCTGCCCCCACTCCCCTGACCATGAGGTCTGAATGCAGGACTACTTTACCTCCAGAATATTTTACCCAAGAGTATGCCACATTATTTAACTATACAGTAGAGCTGCATGCCTTCAGGGAAAATTATGGTTGTAGTTTCCTCTTGCTTTCAGCCGGTCACCGTACCACCACAACAAGGCAGTTTGATTGATGTTAAAAGGCCAGATCAGTCAATCTTCCTGGCTGTTGCTCCTAAAACTACTGAAAAGGCTGGTGGCCGCTTCAGGAACCACACTTCCTCTGGCCTCTCAATACATGCCTCACCATTGCAGTTGCAACTACCATACGGATATCTGTATTGCTGAGGCAGGTGAGCCTTCCAAGACTACCCACTGCGAAAAGGTCTGTGGTTCATCGGATGGGGGATGGGGGTGGTGCCGAAATGTTCATTCAAGTGAGACGTTCAAACGAGTGCCCATTTTCCTGAGTAAACAGCTCTGTCTGCTTTTTAAATGACCTGCAGGCGAGACGTAAATCTGCTGGTGTCACAGGGCGCTGTTCGCAGACCTCTTGGAGTCGCTGACAAACACTAGGAGGATTTGCATCTAGATCGTGGTACAGTGAAAGCATATTGGACTTAGTTTTCACGACGGCATACAGCAGCGTATTCACACTGTTGCGTTACTTACAAGTTCAGCGAATAAGGGCTATGTAGTAAAATTTTGCTGCCATTATAATAGACTGTGAAGCAGTTTAGAAATGAAGTTTAATTACAATTTGTTGTACGACAGTATTCGATACGTCACTTGCTGGTTGCAACAATCGATTATTGAAGCAATTTATTTATTTACCACGAAATATGTGTTTGATTCACAAACAATTTTAGTTTAAATTTAATCTCTGGTTGTCGTGTTAATAGTCATTCAAAATCACTCCGACCATAATTTAATAATTTTATTCAGTATCTTAAAATGATGTACGATCTACTCGTACTTTGCATCCGTGTGTGCTGTTTCTAGACCGATAGGTAGATGGGCCACACACTTATGAAAATCAGTCGTGTGTTCATTTCCACATACTCAGGATACTAAGCAAGCAATAGTTTCAAAAGGTATACAGAGACACACCCTGTCGTGATGAACTGGTAACTAACCACATGCTAATGCTACACAGTTTCTCGAGATAGTTCTTGGCCCATAATCGTAAGGCTCAAAATCACTACCCTAAAACGGAGGCACCTGATACACAGCATGTCGAAAAGTTACAGTTATTTTTTATGATGGCATATTCATCACTCTCTGACAACCACATATAGGGAATTTCTTAACGCTTCGAACGGAAAGCCTTGTAAATGTAAGTTTATAAAGGCACATTTGCATGCCGAGCGTGAGTTTCCTCGGAAACGCGAAATATTAATTAAATAAATAATCAGTGACAAATAAATAAAGCCTATGGCACACAACTGCAGCGCTGTGTCGCTGATAAAACAAAAGCACAATTACGTTACTCTTATGTTTGATTAAGAAAGGAGAGAGCTCTGGTAGAAGTGGTGCGAGAAGCACGTATTTTATTCTATTGTCTGGCACACCGCCATATTTCATGTTATAGAAGAATACTGCGAGTTGCAACCAGACTAGGCACTCGATTCTGTAAAGAATTTATATTTATAAAAGTAAGTAGGATTATGAACTGTAGGCTTATTCATTGAATATATCTGATTTAACTAACTGTGTAACTTTTTATGTTTAGTAGACAATCACCTCTGTACGACGTATTGGCATGGCTGGCAAATTATTGAAATATTGAGATTTAGATTATGAGTCCGCACCTACCGCAGCAGTCTTTGGAAACGATTTATTTACGAAGTCCGATTATTTCAGTTTTATTTCACGGTCAACTACGAGTAACATTGCCTTTACGAGAAAGCCATTGTCAAGCGTCTGATACCGAATAATTAAACGTCCACGTTCCAGATAAGCAAATATTAATTACAATTACAATCACAATCACCATCGTACAGATAGAAAAATTAATATTTAAATAATATTTTTTATTTTATTTATTTTATATTGGCGACTGCGTGTCGGACTTGTTATTTTGTCATTTGTTACATTGTTCTCTTTGTTTCATGTGAAAAATCAACTTTCTGGACCTGGACGTGAATGTATGAGAGATAAAAAAAAATCTGAAGATATTTTCCAATTCTAAAATTTTGCGGGAAGACGCAATGAAACTTCCAGCAAAATAAGGTAAGACGCAGCATCTTTGCATTAGCAGGCTTGACCAGACGTATAATTCAGTGTATTAGCTTTTCAGTAGATTCTGTAGTGTTTCTTTCGTGCATAACAGTTTTCAGTGATAAATTTCATTCTCAATACTTTTCCTTAAACAATAACGTATGCAACAATACCAATACACGAGTGTACAATATGGCCGACTTCTGTACGATACGTAGTAACATGGACAGCAGCCATTACCAATAATCTCAAATTCAGTTCATATTTTTAAATTAACAGACAGCCATTGTTGCTACGAGCGATTCATGCTCAACTGCATTTTATTTTAAAATCAGTGTCAAACATTTTCTTGAAACATATATCACGTGTGGCATGGTAATAACTAGAAATCAATACGCAAAAATGGAACAGCAAAGACGTACTATTCAGACGCAATCCGACTCGGACGAGAGACAAATGTTAGAAAATGACTTTACGACAGCAACCGGTAGTGACGATTTATCAAACATTGACGCAAGTGTTGACGGAAATTTTGGCAATAGGCCGTCCACTACAAAAATTTCAAAGTCTCAGTCAGAGCCCATGTTGATGCATGACGTCACGTCTAATGACGCGACGGGGGCACAGACCTTGCAAACAGTAAACATTGCCGACATGTTACAAATGCTAATGAAACAAAACGCCGAAAACATGGCAACCTTACAGACACAAAATGACGCAATTAAATCTGACCTCATAGCACTCAAGACAGGTAATGACACTTTATGTAAACGTGTGGAACTTATAGAGGCCACACTGACCAAACAGATGACTGAACTCAGTACTAAATTTTCCCAGCTTAATACGAGACAAGAAAAGACTACAACTGACGTAGCACTTTTACAGACACAAGTAAAAAACCTTAATGTCACGTGTGAAGTTCTTACTGAACAAATTCAAACATATCCTTCAGTACATGACAACCTTGAAAAACGAATTACTGACGTACAGAATAAATTTGACAATGTTGAACAACACCTGACTGACATCTTACAATCTGATGCCACAGCTCATTTTCAAAATATTAATAAAGAATTTCATGATTGGGTAGTGAACAAAGACAAACATTTTAATAGATGCTTACGTGAAAATTTACCAACAATTGTACACGACTCCGTAGCGCAATACATTACTAATAACAAACAGCTGATCAGTGACGCAGTACAATCCGTCACTGCACCCATGAGACAATTCACCGATCGACCACAGTCTGAATGTAACGAAAATATCAGTCAAAATGCACAGTTCAGGAACCAATATACATTCGAGTATGACACACACATACCGCACACGACAAACACACAAGAACAAAACACACCACGACTACAACACATACCACGATGTACAAACACAAACACAAGCTATTATCATGGTAAACCACAGCAACATTATCGTAATTACTCGCCAGCTGAACATACCAGTAATTACAGTGGAATAAATCCATATCACAATGCGAAGGAAGAAGAAAGCTTAATGAAACACAGGCAATTTCAGATTTTTATCCCAGAAAAACGAACCATTCATCCGGTGATTTTTCTTAAATCTTTTAGTAACGCATTTCCACGCACTTGGAGTGACCGGAAAAAGATTTCATATATTGTCGGTTACATCCAAGGCGATGCAGCTGTCTGGGCATACAGTCAAGCTGACGTATGTACCACGTACAGTGAGTTTGAGCGTGCTTTTCTGAACAAATTCTGGTCGCAATCCGTCCAGGAGCGACTCAGAAGACAAATTTTAGAACCTGAAACTTTTAACAGTAAAAATGGCAACTTACGCAGATATTTTGAAAAATACTTGAACATGGGACACTTTTTAGACGAACCAGTCGCAACGCGTGATATACTCCGTGCGTTGAAGGCCAAATTGCCTTTCAACATTAAAGAAAAACTCCTACATATCCCGGATGACGATTCAGATTATTTTTTAACAGCCTTAGATTCGGTTGACATGTTACTTGAAGATCAGCGCTTCGCGCGGCAAAACAGCAGCCACAATGTTTACACTAGTGGTATGCAAAACATGCAGGCTTGCCAACTCAATTCTGGCGCGCCCACAGTTGGATACGCGGTACAGCAAAAACAGCAAACTCACATGCCGTTTCAATACGAAAATCACAATCAACACGCGTATTCCAATACAAACAATAGTTTCAACAGTAATAACACTTCATGCGGCAATCCATACAAAAGGCACCGCGGTAATAACTACAACGGTAAGAACGGATACAAAGGCAACAACAAAAACACAAACAGAAATAGAAATAATAATAACTACGAGCCAAGACAGCATCAAGGTTGGACTCGTAACGATCAGTACTTCCATTCAGACTCTGCTTTACCACAGCAGCCACCAGGACAAAATTGGAGCATACCTTACGACCGACAGGTAAGTTATAATGCGCAACAGCAACAACAACTGCAAAAGTTTGGAGATCATAACAGGCAATATCCGAATGTGAATATAATAGAAATGACACCTGATGCACAACCTCAATCTGTGTCAGTACCTAGTACAAATGCTAATCCAACAAACTAGAAACAGTCACTTCTATGCCCCAGGTCGTGGCTGAAGAATTCTTGCGGGGCGACTGCAATGTTTATCAGTTATTTGACACCACACTTGAACAACAGAATAATGATATGCCGAATAATTCTAAACAAAAATTACCTGTTTTATTTATAAGATACAACCACAATGAGAATATATCAGATGAACTTTTACAAGACAGTACACAATGTCGTTCAAACACAAATGAAATTGTTTTAGCATCTACTACTGGTGTAGTAGGTGGGATTCCAACTACTATTATCCTAGATACAGGTGCAGCTGTGAGCGTTTTGTCTTTTAATTTCTATAAAAAGATGTGTGAATTGGAACCTGTGCCTGAGTTTCCTGCCCAAAACTGTAAAATAACTACTGCACTAGGTAATAAGTCATGTAGGGTTACGAAGCAAGTTTTTGTAAACATTAAAATAGGTAATGGAACCGTACAATGGCCATTCCTGGTTGTACAAAACCTTGTGACAAATTGCATATTAGGAATAGATATTATGAGCGAGAAGGACTCTATTATAGACTTCTCCAAAGGTAAATGTATTTTAAATGATAAAGGCAGTGTAATTATTATTGATTTGGACAGGAGAACTCTAAAGCATGACAAACACTGTACAGGGTACAAGGTTCAGTTAGTACTTGACAATGACATTCAAGATATGCAAACACACTCATCTGACACAGAGCTATTGGACTTGAAAACATTGCTTGATCATAAGATAAGTGAAGCTACAGCTCTCAGTGTACATGAACGTATAAAACTACAGGAAGTGTTATCCAAATATTTACAAGTTTTTACCAAACGATTAGGTGTTATCAACACGTATGTGTACAAGATTGAAGTTAAGCCTCACAAAATCTTCTACCACAAGACATATAACGTACCGTTATCTCAACGACCTGCTGTGTGGCAAGAATTAAAGCAAATGTTAGACTGGAAGGTCATTGAACCATCCACCTCACCTTATTGTAGTCCTCTACTTGTTGTCAAAAAATCAAATGGAAGCATTAGGTTAGTGTTAGACGCACGAGCAATTAATGAAATAATTTCACCGGTTCACACAAAACCCGAAAATTTAGAAGAGCAATTACAGAAATTTCTAGATGCAAAATATTTTTCCACAATAGATCTCGCTAATTCGTTTTGGCAGGTGGGTATCACTCCTGATTCACGGAAATATACTGCATTTATGTTCGGGGGGCGAACCTATCAGTTTTGTGTTCTACCTTTCGGACTGAATGTCAGCTCTGGGGTATTCATTACAGCCCTGGATACCATGCTTGGCGACGATTTAGTTGAGACAGTCACACACTATGTAGATGATATACTGATAGCTACACAGTCTTGGAAGGAACACGTTGGCACACTTCAAAGAATTTTAGAAAAATACGCACACCGAGATCTTAGAGCATTTCATGCTGAATAATGTCAAAGTCATACCCATCAAAATATTGCTAAGCAACTCGAAAAACTCTGTTGTTACAACACAGATAATAAGTAGTGTAGAAATTTTCATTTCAGCGGTTCCAGAGTCGCAGTTGAAGGCAGAAGAACTCTTCTTTCAGCGCGCGCCACCACCTGGAAGACGGAATATCAAAATAAAATTTATGATTACGTAGCAGTGAATGATATATTAATTTTTCACGGAACATTTGTTATTGTAGGTACCACTGACTTGGTATGACACCTGACGAACCGACAGACGTCATCTGTGAAGCGATCTTTTACTTTGAGAAATAGATTAGACGCACATCTCTCAACACGAAAAGCATCTATCAGTAGTCAAGGCCACACAGACACTCTACACACACGCACAAAACGCGAGGAATCGAACATTTTTTCTCTCTTACTATTTTGAATATTTATTGAGTAGTGAAAACGCCTGGTCTTGCCTACTGATGTAATGAATGTTGTGTCTAACCTATCTTAATTTCAGATGACATCACGTGACACAATGTAATAACCTATAGCTATGTAATGATGATGCAAACATGTTTATGTGCAACTGTATTATGTTTATGCTAAGAAAACATGTGACGTGTGTATGTATAATTACTTATTTTTTTAACTGATGTATCATGTAACTGTTACTATGTAAAAAAATTTGAACAAAACGAGTGCCAAAAAGACATTGCATAGTGAACCTCTGTTCACGGACATTAACGAACATTTCTGCAACTACGCAGAAACCTATGTGAAAGAAACGGTTAATGCCATTCATTATGCAGCGTATCTATGTAAACGCGATGAATGATTTCTTTGATTAATAACTACGAACATTTAGGTGAGCTATATTCAGCAAAAAAAAAAAAAAACTGAAAATGTGAAGTGCATAATTCCTGCATCGTCTAGTGACATTACTACAGTACCTAACTTCAAGATGTTAACTGGATTAAATGGACACAAAGTGCCTGTCCAGAAAACAACACGACGGGTGGAAGAATTTTGGTTGGAACTTCAGGGAATGAAATGTTCTCGAAATGTGACGGACACTCTTACCTGGACTGTCCAAGGATCGACGCCAGCTATGTGCCGTCCGAGGTTCTGCAACCAAGCTTCCACGGAATGTAAAAAAAAAAACGAACTGCACGTGGACCAATTACTCGACGGGTCACGTCTGATCTGTAATGAGCAATGCCTTTAGTCACAACGAACTGCATCACAACGACTATAATGGAAATGGGAAATGGACACGCTTATGTATTAATCACGTTGTTATACAACGATGTTACTGTGATCAAAAAAAAACTTTACCACGACGATACTAACCTATAAAAAAAAAATATTGTGCAGCAGATGAATATGAACTGTAATAACGACACGATGTGTATAGGTCAACGCACCTGAAACATACGGACATTTTTCTTTGAAGTATTTCAAAACAATACTATGTAACTAAGAACATTCAACAATCTAAGTTGTATTGTGTTATAACAAATATTGTAAATTTAAAACTAAGTTACCTGTCATAGAATGTAGTCTTCATATGTAATCTTGGTTGAATATTTTCTTTGTGCAACGACTGAGAAACGCGCGCACACGAACAATATGAACTGCAATACTGTGCCGCGTGATCTAACTGTACGATAGAACGGCAGTGCCGGAGTCACACAGACGCTTCTGCGCATGCGCGCACTCTATCTGCCAACATAAGAACTTTTACGGCGCACCCGCGTCATTCAAATTTTGTATATAATGTGTATAATGTAAGTCATGTAAATAGTTGTAGATAACTTAGATTTTCTTGTGCCTTTAGGTGAATTGCTCGCCTGCAGGTGTGTCCTTTCGCCTCGCAATTCAGGGGGCAATATAAAGGCACATTTGCATGCCGAGCGTGAGTTTCCTCGGAAACGCGAAATATTAATTAAATAAATAATCAGTGACAAATAAATAAAGCCTATGGCACACAACTGCAGCGCTGTGTCGCTGATAAAACAAAAGCACAATTACGTTACTCTTATGTTTGATTAAGAAAGGAGAGAGCTCTGGTAGAAGTGGTGCGAGAAGCACGTATTTTATTCTATTGTCTGGCACACCGCCATATTTCATGTTATAGAAGAATACTGCGAGTTGCAACCAGACTAGGCACTCGATTCTGTAAAGAATTTATATTTATAAAAGTAAGTAGGATTATGAACTGTAGGCTTATTCATTGAATATATCTGATTTAACTAACTGTGTAACTTTTTATGTTTAGTAGACAATCACCTCTGTACGACGTATTGGCATGGCTGGCAAATTATTGAAATATTGAGATTTAGATTATGAGTCCGCACCTACCGCAGCAGTCTTTGGAAACGATTTATTTACGAAGTCCGATTATTTCAGTTTTATTTCACGGTCAACTACGAGTAACATTGCCTTTACGAGAAAGCCATTGTCAAGCGTCTGATACCGAATAATTAAACGTCCACGTTCCAGATAAGCAAATATTAATTACAATTACAATCACAATCACCATCGTACAGATAGAAAAATTAATATTTAAATAATATTTTTTATTTTATTTATTTTATAAGTTGAAACAGCACCGTGCGAGATGGGTCATTGGCATATCGCTGAAGTGCTACTCGGGCTTTGCTTGATTACCGAAGTAGTTTAAGGATTGTGCTGCGATCGTTCCTTTGGAGGAGTACGGTCTAATTCCTTCCCAAACTTCCGTATCCGATCTTGTGCTCTGTCACTAATCACTTCATCGCGAATGGGACCTTAAACCATAATCATTCTATCTTTGAAATTTGACTTCAGCAGGTTATAAATTACTAATAAAGGGTAGAATTGATAAGAGTCAATTTGTTCTTTGTTTTTTTTGTTTTTTTTGTTTTTTTTTGCATACAGTCGAAAAATTTGTTTATCGTTGTAAAAGCAGTCGTGGCATTAAGCTTAATGGCAGTCCATGTTTCGGGATGGGTAAGCAATTTCAAAATCCTTTGTAACGCCGGAAATGCATATCCTCCTATTTCCATCTATTGTACTATAAATTCTTTTCCTTATTTTGTTACCTGAAGATATGACATTTCTGTGTCTTTATATATTGCAATTGTTTTACTGTTTGTATAATATATATATATGCATTTATGTAGATGTATAACTGGTTTGTTTCGTAAATATTATTTGTGTTTTTACGCTGGGTCTGGCCTAGGTAAAACTATGCTATCGAAAGATTACATCGGTAGGTCGTGTGGTGAACCAAAGTGTTTAGGATCTTTGGTAGTGTTAACTCCGCCACATGGAGCGCGGGCAGAGCGGGGTCTGGGTGGAGTAGGGCGGTGGAGCAGGTGTGTTGTGTGACGCTCCCGCGAGTTGCCGCGCTTTCGGGGTTTGGCAGCATGAAATTGCGCTCGACTTGCTATGATAGTTTCTGACACGGTGTCGCGGACGGGAAGCATTAGCTGGTGCACATCAAGAGCCCGTTTCGCCTGGTGACAGTGTCCAGAAGAAGGCGCGCCAACATCCAGCTTCTGCAACAGCGACGGCCGACAATGAGTGACTGTCGCCACCTCCTCGATCGACGACTTCAAACCTCCAATCAACCAACAAGGAAGACTGGAAGCACGTTAAGTTTTAGAACTGTATGGCAGACCTCAGCTTTTCAAACTGTTCAATTTGCCTCACAAAATTACAGCAACGTAGCATGAACCTTTGTTGCTCATTGTCACAATTGCATTACCAAGCAGGATCCCTCCCTTTTCCGGAATGAACCCGAGTGTCGTTGAAATTCAGACGCCAGCATTAAAGTAATATCATTCCATTTCACTGCTTTAATTTAAAAGTTCAGTTAAAGTATTCATAGCTAGCTACAATATTTAGATTACACAAGCACACATTAAGAGTGCGAGTTTTGTTACCATATTTTAGCTTACCTGTGACTGCAGCTCAGCTCGGTACGTACTAAATTTTACTATTGTTAATGGTTCAGAATCATTTAATTCAAGTTCAAAGTTAAATCTCTTATTTCTAAATTGCGTAGATTCAAGTAGGTTTTGAAATGATTGTTGAGGTAGCCCAAGACTAACCTTATTTTATTGAATTTCGTAGTGCTTCAGAAACAAAGTTCACTATTAATTTCAGTCACTAAATTAACTTTCAGTTTCCCAGATGTATTAATTCTTTTGCTAAATTAAGTCAGAGTGTAGCGAAATTTATTACCTCTGACAAACATTCAGTTTTCACACAACACGTGTCAAGCTTCAGTTGCCACGCTTTTAGTGCTAATTATATGTGCATTAATCTTTCATTTTCAGTTATTATAGTAGTTGTCCATAGGACTGGCGACTGTAATTTTCCCCAAATCAAATATCTAATTAACGCCAATTAATTGTTAACGTAACTACCGCACATTTACTTTCTTTATTAATTTTACCCTTTTCTCAAAATTAATTTCCACCAATTTCATTTGCATTTTTCCTTTCATTTAGATGTAACCCTTTCCTCCCTCTTTACCGACAAATTAACTTCGGTGACGATTGCTTTTCCCAAATTTCCATTAGGTGTACGAGGTTTAATTTTTCACTGTCATTAAGGTCGATAAGTGAGGGGGAGGTTACACCTTCTCCTTTAACTTTACTTTTTCTTCTTGTCAATCTTTTAAGTTTCTTCCTTCTTCAGTGAGTCAGATTATACGCATGCTACTTTTCCGTAGGCATATGTTCTCAACTTCCCTTTGTATTTGGCTAGCAGTACAAATTTCATAAATTCACTGCAGCTAGATTAATTGACATATTATCACAAAACTTAAGACTCATATAGAAAAACAAAAAAAGTTTTCTAATGTTGCAGCCGCATCTCAGATTCTGCCACGAGAGCGCAGCAGTGAGCAATGAGGCAAGATGGCGACAGAGCCGAGAGAGAGTACGTCGTGCTTGAAATGAATTTGCGTTAGTCTGGTGTAGCAGCACAACGTCACTTCAGAACGAAATTCAACAAAGATCCACCAACTGACAACTGCATTAAGCGAAGAAGCGCACAACTTAAATCTTCAGGACGCCTCTGCAAGGGAAATCTGCAGTGAGTGAAGAAACGTTTGACAGCGACAGGTCGAGCTTCGCACGTAGCCCACAGAAGTCGACGAACAGAGCAAGCAGAGAGCTGAATGTACCACGACCGAAGGTTTGGAAGATCTCGGGGAAACGATTGGTGCTGAAGCGTTACTCTTATAATTGCTGCAAGTCCTGACTCTCGATGACAAAGTAAGACACTTCCAACTATCGACATAGTTGCAACAGCTTACGGAAGAGGATGGGTTTTGTGAAAAACTCATCTTCAGTGATGAAGCAACATGTTTTGTGAATGTCAGAATGAACGTGCGAATCTGGAGACAGAGAAACCTCACGTATCATGCAGCACTTTCGAGATCCACCAAAAATTAATATGCTCTTGCAGTATCACGATTTAAAATTTTATGGTCCCTTTTTCTTTTGCGAAAAGACCGTTACAGGCCACATGTATCTGGACATACTGGACAACTGTGAACTACATTTATCAACAGGATGTTGCTCCACCCCACTTCCTCCATGATGTTTTTGTTCTTAAATAGCAAATTGAGAAACCGTTGGATGGATCGTGGTTGGGCGATGATTAGTACACTACTGGTCATTAAAATTGCTACACCACGAAGGTGACGTGCTACAGAAGCGAAATTTAACCGACGGGAAGAAGATGCTGTGATATACAAATGATTAGCTTTTCAGAGCATTAACACAATGTTGGCGCCGCTGGCGACACCTTCAACGTGTTGACATGAGGAAAGTTTCCAACCGATTTCTCATACACAAACAGCAGTTGACCGGCGTTGCTTGGTGATACGCTGTTCTGATGCCTCGTGTAAGGAAGAGAAATGCGTACCATCACGTTTCCGACTTCGATAAATTTCGGATTGTAACCTATCGCAGCTGCGGTTTATCGTATCGCGACATTGCTGCTTGCGTTGGTTGAGATCCAATGAATGTCAGCAAACTATCGAATCGGTAGGTTCAGGAGGGTAATACGGAACGCCATGCTGGATCCCAACTGCCTCGTATCACTAGCAGTCGAGATGACAGGCATCTTATCCGCATGGCTGTAACGGATCGTGCAGCCACGTCTCGATCCCTGAGTCAACAGTTGGGGATGTTTTTAAGACAACAACCATCTGCACGAACAGTTCGACGACGTTTGCAGTATCATGGACTATCAGCTCGGAGACCATGGCTGCGGTTACCCTTGACGCTGCATCACAGACAGGAGCGCCTGCGATGGTGTGCTCAACGACGAACATGGGTGCACGAATGGCAAAACGTCATTTTTTCGGATGAATCCAGGTTCTGTTTACAGCATCATGATGGTCGCATCCGTGTTTGGCGACATCGCGGTGAACACACATTGGAAGCGTGTATTCGTCATCGCCATACTAGCGTATCACCCGGCGTGATGGTATGGGGTGCCATTGGTTACACGTCTCTGTCACCTCTTGTTCGTATTGACGGCACTTTGAACAGTGGACGTTTCATTTCAGATGTGTTACGACCCGTGGCTCTACCCTTCATTCGATCCCTGCGAAACTCTACATTTCAGCAGGATAATGCACGACCGCATGGGCAGGTCCTGTACAGGCCTTTCTGGATACAGAAAATGTCCGACTGTTGCCCTGGCCATCACATTCTCCAGATCTCTCACCAATTGAAAACGTCTGGTCAGTGGTGACCGAGCAACTGTCTCGTCACAATACGCCATTCACTACTCTTGATGAACTGTGGTATCGAGTTGAAGCTGCATGGGCAGCTGTACATGTACACCCCCATCCAAGCTCTGTTTGACTCAATGTCCAGGCGTATCAAGGCCGTTATTACGGCCAGAGGTTCTGGGTACTGATTTCTCAGCATCTATGCACCCAAATTGAGTGAAAATGTAATCACATGTCAGTTCCAGTATAATATATGTGTCCAACGAATACCCGTATGTCATCTGTATTTCTTCTTGTTGTAGCAATTTTAATGGCCAATAGTGTAGTTCATGTCATGGCCTCCACTATGAGTTTTGTTAGTATGGTATTATGTGAAAGATTCAGTGTTTACGTGTCCTCTATCAACAAACCCACCTCGCATTAACAGTGCCTCTGAACAGACCGCTAGGAACATGCTGCACTGAACGTGTGAGGAACCTGATTACCGATTTATCTGAAGGAACAGCAGGGTGGAGGGGGGGGGGGGGGCACATATGGAGCACTGTTAGTCAAATAATATAGCTAGAGAAACTCTGTGAAATCGTTTCAATCATTCATAATAACCTTGTATTTGTTAGCGCTATTTGACATCTTACGTATTGCTAATGTGAAATTTTTAAGTTAAAATCATTTGCCAGTTTAGGTAAAAATTTAGAAATTTGAATTAGCTAACGAAGAGCTCTCAGTGTAGCAAGCCGTATTATTTTAGTTAAATCCTGAGTGAAACTCATTATTACGTCAGAAGGTATGAGTACTCGCTCAATACACTTGTTAATACCAATAGACTTGTGCTGCTCATAGACAACTAAATTCACTCTGATTCCGTAGTTTGCTGCATATTGCGGCAAAAGCGCTTTGGTTCTGCGATCTTCATACGTGCATTAAGCAGACAATTATTTGAAAAGCAAATAAAGTAGCAGTTCTAAATTTCTTTTAGCGTAGGGAATCTCCTTTGTGAGCTGTAGCGTGTCCTACACCTCTTTATTCAGTATAGTTTATGTACGGCCTGCTACGCGGAACGGTTTTACTTTCCATTGCCGAGGCGTAGTATTCAGGCCAACGATTCAAACCAACAGAGCGTATCAAGCAGAACCGACGCTTTAATGTCTTCCCCGGTAGTAGTAAAACCGCTCCTAACCCGCCTTCACGTTTCATAAAACATATGCTGTAATGTGGCTACGATGGGGCTTCTGTTTCAGTTGCTATCTGCCGCAGCGACCCGTAATGTCAGCCACACCATTTTTTCGTTTAGCTGAAGGCTGCTTCTTCATAAACCACTGAACCATATTGCGATTTCGTTATAAAGTTGACAAAGGCGATAAAGTATAGAAAAGTTATTAAATACGTCAGGTGCAAGTACATCTACATCTGCGTGATTACTCTGCTATTCACAATAAAATGCCTGGCAGAGCGTTCAATGAACCACCTTCAATCTGTCTACCGTTCCACTCTCGAACGGTCTGCTGGAAAAACGAGCACTTACATTTTTCTCTGCGAGCCCTAGTTTCTCTTATTTTATCGTGTTGATGATTTCTCTCTATGTACGTGGGCGCCAACAGAAATTTTTCGCAATCGGAGGAGAAAACTGGTGATTGAAATTCTGTAAGAAGATCCCGTCGGAAGGAAAAACGCCACTTCAATTCACGTATCACGTCTGTGGCACTATCTTCCTTAATTCGCGATAATACAAAACGCGCCGCCCTTCTTTGAACATTTTCGACGTCATCAATCACTCCCACCTGATGCGGATCCCACACCGTACAGCAGTACTTCAGAATAAGGGGGAAAAGTGTCGTGTAAGCAGTCTTTTTAGTAGACCTGATGCACCTTTTAAGTGTTCTGCCAATGAATCGCAGTCTTTGGTTTGCTCTACCCACAACACTATCTATGTGATCTTTCCAATTTAGGTTTTTTGTAATTGTTCTATATTGGCGCAAAGTGCGACAAGGGCACAGCAGCGAAAGGACACTGGATGCAGGTAAGAATTTTTTCTGGTCGGCCGTCCATACAAAGGCACGGTCGGAACCGGCCGGAACAACGGAAGACAGAGCCGTGACGACCAAGCAACGTGCACCCATCTGTAACTGTGTCTCGCAGTGTAATCTCTAAATACAGTCCACTTTTGCGAATCGTGTACTTTCATTTCAACCTCCTTTCTTTTGCAACTAGTGTATGCATTCGTTTGGACTGTGGAAAGAGCGAGGCAGGACAGAATTCACCGCGCGTTTTGTGGCTGCTTACAGTAATTGTAATCCCTAAGTATTTATTCGAATTTACACCCTTCAGGTTTGAGTGACACATAATCGAAATTTAGCGGACTTCTTTTAGTACTCATGTGAATAGCTTCACTTTTTTCATTATTCAAGGTCATCTGTTATTTTTCGCACCATACTGATATCGTATCTAAATCATTTTACAATTAGTTTTGGACATGACTTTACAAAACGGTAAATGACAGCATTATGGCAAACAATCTAAGAGAGCAACTCAGATTGTCTCCTATGTCGTTAATATAGATCAGGAACAATAGAGGGCCTATAACACTTGGGGAAAGCCGGATATTACTTCTGTTTTACTCCATGACTTTCCGTCTATTACTACGAATTGTGACCTGTCTGACAGGAAATCACGAATTCAGTCGCACAACTGACTCGATAATCCATAGGCACGCAGTTTGGTTAGAAGACGCTTTTGAGGAAGTGTGTCGAAAGCCTTCTGGAAATATAAAATGTGGAATCAATTTGACATCCCCTGTCGAGAGTACTCATTACTTCATGAGTATAAAGAGCTAGTTGTGTTTCAAAAGAACGATATTTTCTGAATCCGTGTCGACTGTGTGTCAATAAATCGTTTCCTTCGAGGTAATTCATAATGTTGGAAGACAGTATATGTTGCAGAACACTACTGCAAATCGATGTTTGTGATACGGGGCTGTATTACTCTTATTTCCCTTTTTGGGTATTGGTGTGACTTGACCGATTTTCTAGATTTTAGGTGCGGATCTTCCTGTGAGCGACTGGCTTTATATACTTGCTAATATGGAGCTATTGTATCAGCGTACTCTGAAAGGAACCTGACTGGTATACAGTCTGGACCGGATGCCTTGCCTTTAAGCGATTTAAGCTGCTTTGCTACACTGAGAATACAACTCTGCTTTTGTGGCGCTATCATCAGTGACTTCACTGTTGTTATCGCGCAGTGAAGGTACTGATTGCGTCTGGCCACTGGTATTCTTTATGTATGACCAGAATGTCTTTGCGTTTTCTGACAGATTCTGAGACAGCTGTGGAAATTATTATAAGCATCTCACATTGAAGTACGCGCTATCTTTCGAAATTCTGTAAAACTTTGCCAATCTTGAGGATACTGCGTTCTTTTAAATTTGGCGCGCTTTTTTCGTTGCTTCTGCAACAGCGATCTCACCCGTTTTGTGTACCATGGGGGATCAGTACCATCACTTATTAATTTATGTGGTATATAGCTCTCAATTGTCGTCGATACTATCTCTATGAAATCATTCCACATCTTTTCATTTTCGAGTGGGCTCATGTTCTAACTGTTCTAAAAAATTTTCTGAGAAAGCATTCAGTACAATTTTGGATGATGTTTTATGCCTGCCGCCGGTTTCAAACGTATAATTTTTCCAGCATATTGAGGGTAGGCTAAAGTTACCACAGACTATAATACTGGGGTACCTATTTTGGTTACATATTTGAACTGAGCCTCAAGTTTTCTTTGAACTGTTCAACAACTATATCTTCTGAGACGGGTGGGAGGGGGGGGGGGGGGTCGGAAAAACGATCGAATTAATAGTTTAGTCCGATTGTCAAGTATAACCCCTACGCATACTATTTCGCAGGAACTACCTACTTCAGTTTCACTTCGAGATAAACTACTTCTGACAGCAACAAATACTCCTCCACCAACTATATTTAATCTATCCTTTCTGAACACTGTTAGGTCGTTCGAAAAAATTGCGGCTGGACTTATTTCTGGCTTTAGCCAGCGTTCCCAACCTATAACTACTTGTGCCTCAGTGCTTTCTGTTGGGGCTTGCAGCTCTCGTTCTTTCCCAACACAGTTACGACAATTTAATACTATAATACCGAGCGCTTCTACAACTACCTTACTGTGTTTTACCTGCCCCCTTTTAGATGGATTCCTTTTCTGTGCTTTCCTGAGACTCTCTAACCAAAAAAACCACCCAGTCCCTTCCACACAGCCCTCGCTACCCGTGTAGCCACCTCCTGTGTGTAGTGGTCTCCTGACCTATTAAGCGGAACCCAGAAACCCACCAACCGATGGCGCATGTCAAGGAATCTGCATCCTCCACGGTTACAGAACCGCCTGAGCCTCTGATTCAGATCCTCCACTCCGCTCTGCACCGAAGGATCACAGTCGGCTCTGTCGACGATGCCGCAGATCGTGAACTTCGCCTTAATCTCGCAAGCAAGACTGGCAGTCTTTACCATTTCTGCTAGCCGCCCAAAACCAGAAATAATCTCTTCCGATGCAAAGCGACACACGTCATTGGTACAGACATGAGCCACCACCTGCTTTTGGCTGCACCCTGTACTCTTCATGGCATACGGAAGCACCCTTTCCACATTTGGAATGACTCCCCCCCCCCCCCCAATATGCACTCGGGGAGGGGAGTGGTCATCTTCCCACCACCTGTTGAGGACTATATTCATTTCATCAACTTTGTTTGTTAATGACTGTACATTTTGATACAACATCTTTAGTGTGTATTTCCAGATTAGTTCTGCATCACATTTTTTTCGTGATACATTCTACTTCCATAAAAAAAATGTCGTTCGCTCTCTTTATAGACATCGCATCTTTCTTTATGGCCGTTTTGTCTAAAGTACTTTGAACTGCTTCTATACTATGCGTCTTATGACTCAAGTTTACTAATAGGCAGATTTCTTCAACCAAAATCTATTTCCCGCTGTGATCTAAGAAAAAGCCATGGCTGATATACGTGGATCTGTCTAACTTGCTTACATTTCTTTACTTCACATACATACATTTTTACATACCTCATCTGTCTCCTTGTTTACTCTTCCTATTAGTTTATTTACACATGACCAAGGAGGTAGAACATACCTGTGTCGTTGATTTACAAAAGCTACATTTGCGTTAACTAATTGGAGTAGTACACTTTCAAGAACTGTGACGAGTTCACTACCTGGCAACATTATCTGTACCTGCAAAAATTACAACACAGTCTTTAAGCCCAGATTTTCACACGATTTCCCCATTTTTTTCTGTCACTTCTTTGACGCCTGCTCCTAGTTTGAGAAAGTACTGGCCACTTACGTTAGTTTGCGTATCTGCCACCTATGCAACTCTCTGATGTCCATGATTTTCGAAAAAATTAAAACTTTTCGTTCTTTTTGTACACTTCAGACCGTCGACTGATTTTTTAATAACATTTCATTTTTTACTAGTTAAGAAGCGCGATAAATTTACAGTGCTGTTTCGAATTATTTTCTGGACTCATATGCTTCTGAGTGATATTGTTTGTAGAAGTACTTTTGTCGGTATAGCTATTTGATGCACGTACTTTTATGTTTCGAAGTTTTGTGCAGGTTTCCACTGTCGTTCTTGCTTTGCTTATACCACTGGTAGCGAATATTTCCTTGAGGTTGAGTCGATAATCTGTTTGTTGAGTTTTACAACCATTATTTTGCAGCTGTTTCTCCTATAAGGCTACTGTCCTTTTAAGTTCATCGATTTCACTGTTTATCGTAATTAAAACGAGACGAAACTCATCGTAACGTTTACGTGTGGCTGTCACTGAACTTGCACTTGCTACATTTTTTTATTTGATTTTGATCTTTCGGTGATTGGGCGTCAGCGTTTTTTAGGTTAACTTTGTAGCAATAACATCTTCCAGGTCGTACCATGATACTTCTTTCCTCTGAATATATAAAGACTCATCGTTTTTTTACGTTTTTCAAGGAACTCTATTTTCGCATACCTTTTTTTACCGCCATCTTGCCAGTATAATTTGCTGTGTCCGGTTTGTTGGTGAAAAATATGAAGAAATAATTGAAGATATTCTTTTTTAAGGATATAAATGCAAGTACGAGAGGCAAAGGTTTGTTCGAAATAGTGGATACCTTCATCACAGACAATCAAAAGAATGGGTTCACCGTGTTACTGCGTGTACTGATGGTGTCGGTTCGTTAGAGTGGTTCAGAAGCAAGTACGTATTCGCAGCGAAGCTCTTCATATTTCTTGCACCCATTGCATTAGCCGTAGAGAAGCACTTGATTCGCAACATATGTCATTCTCAGTCAAGTAGAGGATACTGTCATAGATATGGGGAAAGTTATTATTTGTGCCACATAAGCGGAAGCTGGCAGGCGTGTTTCTACATCTGAAAGATGAAGTTAACCAAAATTCCACGACAGTCACGTTAAGAGTGGCACTAGTAACTCCACTATCACGATGAAAATTCGATTTGCTTTAAATACACTTTGTAACGGTCGTAATTGTTACATACCTTTCAGAGTGGACGTGGTGAGTTGATGTTAGACAAGAATGCCATTAAGCCGACGAAGACGTCACTGCCGATATCCCAACTGAGTTTGAACGAGGTCATCTAACAGTGCTACGAGGAGCTGGATGTTCCTTCTGCATTATTTTAGAAAGACTTGGCAGGAACGTAGCCATCGTACATGATTGCTGTCAGCGGTGGTCACGAGGATATAAGGTACGACCGCAGGAAGATCGCGCTCCAGACGACCACGAGGCACTACCTAGGGGAAAGGTCATCGTATTCGGCCTGTGACACTGGCGCATCGTACTGCATCTTCAGCAGCAATTTGAGCTGCAGTTGGCACCACAGTGACACAAAGAACTGTTCCGAATCGGTTATTTCAATCACGACTACGAAGCAGACGCCATGTTGCGGGCATTCCACCCAAAACCACCGCCATTAGCGATTTCAGCGAGAGCTCGTTGGAGGGCAGACTGGAAGTCTGTTGTGTTTTCTGATGAAAGCTGGTTTTGCCTCGGTGTCACTGTTGGCCGTGTGTTGGTTAGTTGGAGACCAGTTGAGGGCCTGAAATCAACCTGTCTGCGTGCTAAACACATTGGGCCCACACATGGAGTTGTGGTCTGGCGTGCGATTTCCTATGGCAGCTAGAGCACTCTCGTGGCCAGCCCACGCATCCTTACTGCTAATTTGTACGTAAATCTGGTGATTCGACCTATTGTGTTTCCACTCATGAACTTCATTGGTTCAAATGGCTCTGAGCACTATGGGACTCAACATCTTAGGTCATAAGTCCCCTAGAACTTAGAACTACTTAAACCTAACCAACCTAAGGACATCACACACACACCCATGCCCGAGGCAGGATTCGAACCTGCGACCGTAGCAGTCCCGCGGTTCCGGACTGCAGCGCCAGAACCGCTAGACCACCGCGGCCGGCCATGAACTTCATTCCCGAGGGTGTTTTCCAACAGGACAACGCTTCCACACATACCGCTGTTGTAACCCAACATGCTCCTCAGAGTGTCCACATGTTGCCTTGGCCTTTGCTGTCAGCAGATCTGTCTCCAATGGAGGACATGTGGGACACCATTGGACCACAGCTCCAGCGTCATCCACAACCAGCATCATCCGTCGCTATAGTGACCGACCAAGTAAAACAGGTATGGAACTCCATCCCGCGAACTTACGTCCGGCACCTGCACAACACAATGCATGCACGTTTGAATGTTTGCTTTCAGCAATCTAGTGGTCACATCGGTTATTAATATGCCAGCATTTCACATTGCAATAGCTTACCTTGCACTTACATTAACCTGTGATGTTGCAGTGTCAGTCACTTACGTATGTTACATAGACAAGTGTATTCCCGAAATGTTCTTTTTTGGCATTGTGATTTTTTTGCGCAAATGTATTTCAAGGACGACTGTATGTATAGCTTCACTGCCAGGTGTCGATGGGTATACATTGTTTCGGAACTGGTGGTTCCTCAGTCCGTCCAAGTAGTTACAATAATGGAAGAATATAATTATTCATGCGTTTTTCAATCGAATGTGAAAAAGGTAGCGTATCAGTACATGATTACCTGAACGTGCATCCTACCACTCTGCTCCTAACCTTCTCATAAAACTCGTAAGTTGGTTTCTTCTTCGCAATTACTTTTCCTCCAGTAATTATCATCATTACGGGGCTAAAATACAGGGTGTTTCAAAAAGAATATGCGTATTTCGAACGCATGTATTTATTAAACTTCAAGACATACGAATATGAACTTAACACACGTATTTATGAACCTCCCAAGTTCAGATTACAAATGTTCAATATGTCCTCCATCAGCGACACGAACAATATCACGTCGATACTCTAATTCCTCCCATACTCGGGCAAGCATGTCCTTCGTCACTGATGTTATGGCGGTACGGATCCGGTTCTTCACTTCTTCCAGGTTCTGTGGAAGTGGTGGTACATAAACATTGTCTTCAACGGAACCCCACAGGAAGACGTCAGAGGGAGTCAGATCTGGCTACTGTGGAGCCCAGCTGAGACATGCTAAGTCGCCAGCTCCTTGACGACCAATCCAACGGTCAGTAGGGTTTCATTCAGATATTTACGCACTTGGCGACTCCAGTGATGGGTTTCCCCATCTTTTTGAAATATGAGGTTGTCTTCGTGCAGCCTCGGAAACAATCAGTTTTGTAGCATAGCGAGATACTGCTGACATTTAACCGTGTTTCAATCAAAGAAGAATGGGCCGTAAACAGATGATCAGGATAACGCACAAAACACATTGACTTTGGGCGAATCTCGTACATGTTCAGTGGCTGCATGTGGGTTCTATAGGCCCCAAATTCGAACACTGTGTTTGTTTACCTGACCACTAACATGGAAAGTCGCTTCATCACTGACCACGATGCGTTGTGCGAAAGTGTAATCATTGTCGATAGCATCAAGAATCTCGTTACAAAATGCCATACGTTTGCTTTTGTCATCAGGACTCAGAGCTTGTAACAGCTGTAACTTGTATGGCTTCATAGCCAAACGACGTCTCAAAACACGCCAAATTGTTGTTGTAGGCAGTTGTAACTCCCGACTAGCACGCCGAGTTGATTTGAAAGACTACGTTGGAATGCAGTTTGAAGTCGTGCGACATTTTCTTCAGGAACACGGGGGCGGACAGTACTCTTTCCTTTACATACACATTCTGTATCTAGACACTGTCGATACTATCTGCGAATGTTCCACCCATTTGGTACCTTAACCTGAAACGTCTTTGCACTGTAATCACGGAATTGTACTTCACAAACTCGAGAACCCAAAATGATATCTGCTGCGGAGTAGCCATTTTAAACATATGACGGTTACCAAGCAAAACAGAAGACAACTAACATCTAGCGGCTATTAATACAAACTAGACTATGTATTCGTTTCTCCAATAGCCGAGCCGAGGCGATACTTTGGACAAAATATTATTTTATAATACGTATATTCTTTTTGAAACGCGCTGTATTTTTACGTGGTCTTTGCTATCTTATCTAAACAAGGTGGGTTGTCGTGCCCAAAATAAATATTATGAATTCATAAAATCCATTTCTGAAGGTTAATTCTAACTCAAATCAGTTCCTTTCCTCCTTCGAACAACAGCTCCTCATGAAGAGAGTAATGGAAAAGGCAGTGAAATGCAATTTATATAGTTGTAAGATGGTGTTACGTTCAGATAAACCACTTCACATATAGTCAGGTTAGATCAAAGAGAGTTTCCGCTGAGGCATAATTTAAATGAGGGTTCCTTGTTAATTCCAAATCCCGGTCGACTGCACTGATGTTAAGAAAAATAGCTGTCCCTGTTTTTCAAAATAACTGTACACTTACACCAGCTCCTTTCACTTTTCCAGTGTTCTACCGACGAACCGTACCCTGACATCTGATTTACCTTCTACTGAACCTCTGTGATCGTTTCATTTCATATTCCTACAAAATGTTACAGTTATTTGCATGCGGTGACAGGATCCAATTGTGAGTCGCTGACATTTTGTTTTTTTCGTTTCGTTAAATGCAAAAATTTTACATTTCTCTAATATTCGAAAGAAATTAATCACAGGTAGTGAGAAGAAGGTAGTGTACATGTTGGTCAGAAATAACAAGATAACACAGTAGGTACTTCTGAATTTTTTTATTATTTAAAAAATGATACAGGAAAATTTCAAATTAAAAGAAGTGTATTCGGTGCAGGTGCACTTCACGGAAGCTGCATGACATGCTGAAATGGTCTCGAGAACAGCAGAAGGCGTACGTCGCTGCAGACACTACATGTGTTATTAACTGTTGACATTCTTCAGCAACAGCCTGGATTCGGAAGGAATGCCTGCGAGGGGGAAAAAATACCATTAGCTGAGCTCTCTGGGATATTTCTCTCCTATATTACATCCTCTTGACGTCCCAATCTTTGGGGAATGCTGTCAAACGCTTCCATAATGTTAGACGTTATTGCTGTTGCAAGAGCCATGTTCAAGAGGTGCCCCAGTGCTGCAACTGTAAATACAAGTGTGTTGCTCGGGTTATTGGGTAGATACCTCCGCGACCGATATCGAAACAGTAAACTAGAAAGCTGAATTAATGAAGTGGGGCTGAATCTGTGGATTTATGAAGGTTTAGAAAGAGATTATGAGCATCCTGTCTACAGTACATAATCCTGCGTATGTGACACGTAACGTCTCTTTGTGTGTGTGAGTGTGTGTGTGTGTGTACGCTTTTACTCAACAGAATCAGGCTGTTTTATTCTTGTCACGTAACTAACTAAGAATACTTTGACAGTCATATCTCAGTACGTCGTCGGAACGATGGCGTTTATGGAGGAAGATTTTCCGACCTCTGTCGTCACATTGCTAACTTGTCTAGTCAACCTACTCTCAGTCCTTGCAACGTTGTAAAGACAAATCCTTCTGCTTGAAAACACAAGAGCTATTTCGGTGAGATTCATACTGGCCGAATGAGATAGAACGGAGGTAGGGTTTCCGCGACCTCTGTGTTGTGTATTGACTAGAACGTATTGTTGATTAGATTGCACATTTTTATCTGGGAAATGTTTCAGGACACTTTCTGAGACATTAAAAGTACGTGCTGACGAGGATTAAACCCGGAACCTCGACTTTCGTGGGATTCCTTGTTCCCTGTGGGTCTTTGCGCTCCCCTTCAAGCCTATCCTTCCCTCTCCAAAACTGTTTTCCTGTGCACCAGCTCTTTGTTCTATGAAAACAATTTCAAACGACGTATCTGTGTACGTGGTTTAAAGCTTGTGGCTATTAATCCACATAATTTACTCAAAAATAAAAGTAATTTCAATTAACTGAAAGATCTCGTCCCTTGAAAGCTGATTCTTCCTTCCTCTAACGGAGCGAGGTCATTTACCTTTCGATGTTTAAAATTTACTACCCAAAACATCATAACAGAAAACTAAATCCTAGATCTGACTGTGTACTGAACTCCAAACCTTAAACCCTCTATTTTCTTACAAGGAAAAAATCAGAAAAGAAGGCCTTTTTCCTCTAAGCCCTGTTCATTTTCAAAATAAAATTCGTACTCTGTTTTATACTAACAAATTTGACAATCTTCAACTGAAAACGCTTGAAGCACAAAGTTGGGAAAATGATGTTTGTGTCTGCAGAAGGCCAACTTCCATCCAGAACGATAAACGAAAAATTACGATAGTCTCAGAGTGAGGACCCCGGCGCAGTGTTTGGTATCCGGCTCGGCACTGATTGACGTGATATCCTCCTGTGGGAAGTCATACGGAATTCCGTCCAGTTGGCGCGTTAGATCGTCAAAACCAGGAGCAGTTTGGAGGACCCTAAGCATAACTCTCCAACGCAGCTCTATCCTCAGAGGTCCGGCGACCCTGCTAACCAAAGTATTGTTTGGATAGGACGAAGACAAGCAGCACACACTCGACGTGTACGGGCCAGCATTATCTTGTTGAAATGTAAGCCCAAAATGGCTTCTCATGAACGGTACAAGACGGGGCGTAGAATATCGAAGTATCGCTGTGCTGTAAGACTGCAGCGAATGACAACTAAAGGGGTCCTTCTATGAAAAAAATGGCACCCCTGACCGTCACCCCAGGATGTCGAGCGACAGTCAGGAGACTGTATTCGAGCACCGCCGGGGCGTCTCCACACACGTCTTCGGCCTGAAATCTTCAGCGATGAGTCTCCCTTCAAATTGAGCTCCGCCGACCAGCGAAGATGTGACTCGAGATGCCTTGAACAGCAGTGGGATAGCAACCTGACTGCAGGTGTCACCACCGGCGCCAACCTTGTGTGAATGCTCTGAAAAGCTAATCATTTGCATATCACAGTATCTTCTTCCTGTCGGTTAAATTTCGCGTCTGTAGCACGTCATCTTCGTGGTGTAACAATTTTAATGGCCAGCAGTGTAGTTAAAGACTGCAGAAAGAATGGAAAAGTATTCTGTTTCTTTTGCAAGAAAAGCCATCAACAGTCAGTCAGCAGCAATTCGAAACATTTTGCTTCTTCCGTTAGTCCAGTTGACCTCAGTTCACCAGAAAGTGTGAATACAGATGTTTAGTTTTGACTTACCTCCAAATAGCCCGTGTGTATGTAACGGCACTCATAGGCGTAAGTATACTCAATGCGTTTCAGATAGTGGTAGCCAATCTAACTTAATCAACAGATCTCTGATCAAGAATTTAAAACTGGAAGTTGTTGCGAATTTCCCACTGGCAGTCCTCACGGGGCCCGTGAGAAACCTTCAACGAACTTGTGACGACACACCAGTCGGCTTGTCGGGCACGCTCCACGAACGCTCAGCTCCGTGCACGGCCCACAGAAAATCAGTATGTAAATGAGACGCTACCCACTAAAGGCCTTAACTTTGTCGTGTGCTATCGACAGCTTGCATGCATGTAAGTGAGCGTTCAACAATTATTGCTCCCCGCTGGAAGTGGTTGCTGGCACTCGTAAGACCTGCAGTGTCACGTGCTGTGACGTACAAGCCACGGCCATTCTTCCAGTCTCCATTACGTCACACTTTTGTCGCCCGAGGCCCACGAGAAAGACAGGCTGCGGCACGTACGTCACGAAGGTAGGCCTGAGCTCACTCGCTCCCTTAACTCAAAGGGCAAAATGCCTTTCTGAACATGTTACTTCGCAGCTGGGTGTGTACGTACTAACGAGAATTAAATCTATTACTGGAATCTGCTCTTATGAAGTCATTCTGATTACTAGTCGTACAACAAGATTTAAATCAATTCTCAACATGAATGGTAAACGGTTTGTTTATAGCATTTAGTATCTTCTGCGTAACAGTCCTCATTTCATAGATGATGTGGCGTCTTATGCAATTGATAATCATTTTGGTAAGATCTTAACTGTATTGTACCCCACTACAGCCGTAACAAATTATTAGTAGGCTTATAGACTCCCTATCATTGTAGGATTAATAACTACAAGATACCATAATAGTGGATTCCAGTAGAAGATGCAATTCTCGATTGTACATAGACACTAGCTACGAGTAAACAGGTGTAGAAACGCAGTTTGTCTGCTGCGTTCAACGAGCTAGGCCTACCTTCGTGACGTACGTGCCGTGGCCTGTCTTTCTCGTAGGCCTCGCTTGTTGCCTGGTCCGCCGGCCGCTGTGGGCGAGCGGTTCTAGGCGCTTGTGTCCGGAACCGCGTTGCTGCTACTGTCGCAGGTTCGAATCCTGCCTCGGGCATGGATGTGTGTAATGTCCTTAGGTTAGTTAGGTTCAAGTAGTTCTAAGTCTAGGGGACTGACGCTTCGACATACGGAAGTGACTGTCTGGGGTGCCATTTCATTTCACAGCAGGAGTCATTTGGTTGTCATCCGCAACACCCCTATCACAGCGGCATGTCGCGATATCTTACGCACTGTTAGCTTGGCCTTCCTGGCAAGTCATCCTGGGATTACATTTCAGCAACATAATGCCCGCCCACACGTGGAAAGAGTTTCTACTGCTTCTTTGCGTGTTTCCAAACCATACCTTGGCAGGCAATGTCGCCAGATCTCTCCTCTATTGGGCTGTTTGGGGGGAAGAGGCCAAACAGCGAGGTCATCGGTCTCATCGGATTAGGGAAGGACGTGGAAGGAAGTCGGCCGTGCCCTTGCGAAGGAACCATCCTGGCATTTGCCTGGAGCGATTTAGGGAAATCACGGAAAACCTAAATCGCGATGGTCGGACACGGGATTGAACCGTCGTTCTCCCTGATGCGAGTCCAGTTGGCTAACCACTGCGCCACCTCGTTCGGTCTCCACTATTCAGAACGTTTGGAAAGCTGTGGGCGGGGTCCACCAACCAGCTCGGTATTTTGACGATCTAACCGCCAAATGGGCAGAATTCGATACGATGTCCCGCAGTAGGACATCCAACAACTATTTCGATCTGTACCAAGCCGGACAACTGCTTGCGTAAAGCCGTTGGCACACGGACCGTGCATCCGAACGTTGAGCGTGCCGAGTTTCTGACGTCATAGCGTGGAACAGCACGTTCGGGAGTCTTCCCGAACGTGCAGGGCAATATCTAGCAGGCCAGATATTCTGAGTGTGCGTCCGAGCGTTGACCAATCAGATGGCACAACGCCACCTACGTCACATGCACGCTATCTCCCTGCAGCACAGAGTTGTGAGGCGCCATATTGGCATTCATTTCAAACATGTACGTATATGGTTCAAATGGCTCTGAGCACTATGGGACTCAACTTCTGAGGTCATCAGTCCCTTAGAAATTAGAACTACTTAAACCTAACTAACCTAAGGACATCACACACATCCATGCCTGAGGCAGGATTCGAACCTGCGACCGTAGCGGGTTCCCGGTTACAGACTGTAGCGCCTAGAACCGGTCGGCCACTCCGGCCGGCCCCTGTACGTATATATGCCGTTTCTGAGCACCAGCAAATTGAGAATCACTCGAAAACACGTGAAAACGCTGTGTGATTCGTTGCAAAAAAATAATGAGAAACATCTTATTCGTGGCGAAAGTATTACTGTACTTTGCGTGTTATGGGAGTATGCCATTTGAAGGCAACGACACGCTGAGGATCCACCAAAAACGCATTTTTCTTGGTACAATTTGTTATAATTAAATTTCAGTTAGTAACATAACTACGATTAAAGTTTTTAGCAACTGGCAATACACTAGGTATGGCTATACGAAATTTGTTGTCGGTTTCGCACAGTGAGTAGCGTTACCGACCACTACTGGCTTGCATGAAATGCCGATGATTCGCGTCTCGCCACATCTGCTTGTTTTTTCCCCTAACATTCGTGTAATAGGTTCTGACGCATTATTAGTTTCACGTAAATATATACTGTAGTAATTGATTTTATGTTAATATAAGTTTACCTTTTTATGAGGAGTGAGTTTGTTCGATTGGCTTAATCTACAGGACAGCTTGCGCTACTTGTATAAAGATATTTTGCTCCTTTTTCTTTGACGTTTCGTAATTCACATGTTGCAAAAATTCTGCTACTGGGTAGGAACAGTGATCAAATAAGAATGATCTTAGTATTTTACTAAAATGTGGGAATGGTGAAATAATGCTTATCTTATGTGGAGAACTATTGCAAATTTGTATCGCACTGTTTTGTAATAGAACTTTTATATGCGTGTGTCCTTACTTATTGGACGTGGTACTTTCCTTTTCGTCTTAAAACATGTAAATGGATATTGAAGTTTTTGTTTGTGTATATTACATATACACTCCTGGAAATTGAAATAAGAACACCGTGAATTCATTGTCCCAGGAAGGGGAAATTTTATTGACACATTCCTGGGGTCAGATACATCACATGATCACACTGACAGAACCACAGGCACATAGACACAGGCAACAGAGCATGCACAATGTCGGCACTAGTACAGTGTATATCCACCTTTCGCAGCAATGCAGGCTGCTATTCTCCCATGGAGACGATCGTAGAGATGCTGGATGTAGTCCTGTGGAACGGCTTGCCATGCCATTTCCACCTGGCGCCTCAGTTGGACCAGCGTTCGTGCTGGACGTGCACACCGCGTGAGACGACGCTTCATCCAGTCCCAAACATCCTCAATGGGGGACAGATCCGGAGATCTTGCTGGCCAGGGTAGTTGACTTACACCTTCTAGAGCACGTTGGGTGGCACGGGATACATGCGGACGTGCATTGTCCTGTTGGAACAGCAAGTTCCCTTGCCGGTCTAGGAATGATAGAACGATGGGTTCGATGACGGTTTGGATGTACCGTGCACTATTCAGTGTCCCCTCGACGATCACCAGTGGTGTACGGCCAGTGTAGGAGATCGCTCCCCACACCATGATGCCGGGTGTTGGCCCTGTGTGCCTCGGTCGTATGCAGTCCTGATTGTGGCGCTCACCTGCACGGCGCCAAACACGCATACAACCATCATTGGCACCAAGGAAGAAGCGACTCTCATCGCTGAAGACGACACGTCTCCATTCGTCCCTCCATTCACGCCTGTCGCGACACCACTGGAGGCGGGCTGCACGATGTTGGGGCGTGAGCGGAAGACGGCCTAACGGTGTGCGAGACCGTAGCCCAGCTTCATGGAGACGGTTGCGAATGCTCCTCGCCGATACCCCAGGAGCAACAGTGTCCCTAATTTGCTGGGAAGTGGCGGTGCGGTCCCCTACGGCACTGCGTAGGATCCTACGGTCTTGGCGTGCATCCGTGCGTCGCTGCGGTCCGGTCCCAGGTCGACGGGCACGTGCACCTTCCGCCGACCACTGGCGACAACATCGATGTACTGTGGAGACCTCACGCCCCACGTGTTGAGCAATTCGGCGGTACGTCCACCCGGCCTCCTGCATGCCCACTATACGCCCTCGCTCAAAGTCCGTCAACTGCACATGCGGTTCACGTCCACGCTGTCGCGGCATGCTACCAGTGTTAAAGACTGCGATGGAGCTCCGTATGCCACGGCAAACTGGCTGACACTGACGGCGGCGGTGCACAAATGCTGCGCAGCTAGCGCCATTCGACGGCCAACACCGCGGTTCCTGATGTGTCCGCTGTGCCGTGCGTGTGATCATTGCTTGTACAGCCCTCTCGCAGTGTCCGGAGCAAGTATGGTGGGTCTGACACACCGGTGTCAATGTGTTCTTTTTTCCATTTCCAGGAGTTTATAACAACATGACTAGCCTATGGAAAATGGAGGATATGTCCGTTTTGATAGAGTTAATGTGGGAATTTTACGCCCACCCGTTCACTAAACAGTGTGGTTTACGAGCTAGAAACAGCCCGCAACTTCCGCTGGAGTGCATTGTGATCGCTTATACCACGCTGGTGCCCACGTACCGTATGCACAAGTCGCATCATTCCTGAACGTTCAGCAGCACGTTGAATTCAGCACGCTCAGCGTTGACGTTCGACAGCACAGTCCGTGTGCCGACGGCTTAAGGGTGAGAAGCGGACCAACGTGTTCCTGATTTGCTAAATTTGTGAAAATCTTTCTCTGGAATAAATCATCCAGTTTTTCTGAAACTCTATTCATTTGTTTGTCTGTACATTACATCACATGACCGATTTCGATCCCATTCGGGAAATTCTTTCCTGGTGCGTCGTTTTCTACGTCTCAGAAAGTATACCTGGCGATTCTGTATCAGATCATTCAAACAACAGAATAACAAATATAAATTCTTAAAGAAGCAAGAGTAAGTGTGAGGCTCCAATTACAATAAAAAGAAAGAAACTACATTTGTAGCAACAACCTGAGACCGAAAATGGTAAAAAAATGAGTACCAGAAAATCGAGAGAGTCTCTCAGTTCAAATATTTAGGCGAAACGGACCTGTAAAAGAGTGATTACAATATCAATTGCCACAAAACAGTTTACAAACTTAAAAACATCTCTACGGCATAAATGCTGCTCAAAATACACAAAAATGTCACACTACAAAACAGGCATGATACCAGAGTGTCTGTATGAGGTTATAACACTAATTTTAATCGGAAACTGAAACACTGAAGAAATTCAAAAGAGGGAAGCAAAATTAATAAGGAAAATATTTGGTCCATATAGTGTTGACGTAGGAACAAGCAGATTAAGAGCAGATATCCAAATGGAGACCAACTATGGCGCCACTTTCCACCTCAGTAAGGTGCTCCAAACTTCATAGAAGGAAGCTCCTCTGAGTACTTCACAGGTCTAGCAGCCCTGGAAGGAAGGACCTGCCTCATCTCAAGGATGGGATAGCCGAACCAAGGATTCTTGCGTTTCGTTGACAGTAATAGTCAATGTGAGAAGTATGACTGCGTCCAACTGATCATCATCATCATCATTATCATCATCATTTAAGACTGATTATGCCTTTCAGCGTTCAGTCTGGAGCATAGCCCCCCTTATACAGTTCCTCCATGATCCGCTATTCAGTGCTAACATTGGTGCCTCTTCTGATGTTAAACCTATTACTTCAAAATCATTCTTAACCGAATCCAGGTACCTTCTCCTCGGTCTGCCCCGACTCCTCCTACCCTCTAATGCTAAACACATGAGTCTCTTGGGTAACCTTGCTTCTCCCATGCGTGTAACATGACCCCACCATCTAAGCCTGTTCGCCCTGATTGCTACATCTATAGAGTTCATTCCCAGTTTTTCTTTGATTTCCAAATTGTGGACACCCTCCTGCCATTGTTTCCATCTACTAGTACCTGCAATCATCCTAGCTACTTTCATATCTGTAACCTCAACCTTATTGATAGGGTAACCTGAATCCACCCTCCTTTCGCTCCCATACAACAAAGTTGGTCGAAAGATCGAACGGTGCACAGATAACTTAGTCTTGGTACTGACTTCCTTCTTGCAGAAGATAGTAGATCGTAGCTGAGCGCTCACTGCATTAGCTTTGCTACACCTCGCTTCCAGTTCTTTCACTATGTTGCCATCCTGTGAGAATATGCATCCTAAGTACTTGAAACCGTCCACCTGTTCTAACTTTGTTCCTCCTATTTGGCACTCATTCCGTTTATATTTCTTTCCCACTGACATTACTTTCGTTTTGGAGATGCTAATCTTCATACCATAGTCCTTACATTTCTGATCTAGCTCTGAAATATTACTTTGCAAACTTTCAATCGAATCTGCCATCACAACTAAGTCATCCGCATATGCAAGACTGCTTATTTTGTGTTCACATATCTTAATCTCACCCAGCCAGTCTGTTGTTTTCAACATATGATCCATAAATAATATGAACAACAGTGGAGACAGGTTGCAGCCTTGTCTTACCCCTGAAACTACTCTGAACCATGAACTCAATTTACCGTCAACTCTAACTGCTGCCTGACTATCCATGTAAAGACCTTTAATTGCTTGCAAAAGTTTGCCTCCTGTTCCATAATCTTGTAGAACAGACAATAACTTCCTCCTAGGAACCCGGTCATATGCCTTTTCTAGATCTATAAAGCACAGATACAATTCCCTGTTCCACTCATAACACTTCTCCATTATTTGCCGTAAGCTAAAGATCTGGTCCTGACAACCTCTAAGAGGCCTAAACCCACCCTGATTTTCATCCAATTTGTCGTCAACTAATACTCGCACTTTCCTTTCAACAATACCTGAGAAGATTTTACCCACAACGCTGATTAAAGAGATACCTCTGTAGTTGTTACAATCTTTTCTGTTTCCATGTTTAAAGATTGGTGTGATTACTGCTTTTGTCCAGTCTGATGGAACCTGTACCGACTCCCAGGCCATTTCAATTATGCTGTGTAGCCATTTAAGACCTGACATTCCACTGTATTTGATGAGTTCCGACTTAATTTCGTCCACCCCAGCCGCTTTATTGCACTGCAATCTATTGACCATTTTTTCCACTTCCTCAAATGTGATCCTATTTCCATCATCATTCCTATCCCATTCTACCTCGAAATCTGAAACATTACTGATCGTATTTTCACCTACATTGAGCAACTCTTCAAAATATTCCCTCCATCTGCCCAAGGCATCCACAGGATTCACCAGCAGTTTTCCTGACCCGTCCAAAATGCTTGTCATTTCCTTCTTACCTCCCTTTCAAAGACTGCTAATTACACTCTAAAATTGTTTTCCAGCAGCTTGACCCATAGTCTCCAACCTGTTTCCAAAGTCTTCCCATGATTTCTTCTTGGATGCTGCAATTATCTGTTTGGCTTTGTTTCTTTCTTCAACATAACTTTCTCTGTCTACCTGGGTTCTGGTATGTAGCCATTTTTGATACGCCTTCTTTTTCCTTTTACAGGCTGCCTTGACTGTATCATTCCACCAAGCTGTTTGCTTCATCCTACTTTTACAGACTACTGTTACAAGACATTCTTTAGCCACTTCTACTACTGTGTCCCTGTACCTTGTCCATTCCTTTTCCAATGACTGTAATTGACTACATTCAACTAACTGGTACCTTTCTGAGATCGCTGTTACGTACTTGTGCCTGATTTCCTTATCCTGAAGTTTCTCCACTCTTATCCTCCTACATATGGACCTGACCTCCTGCACTTTCGGCCTCACAATCCCAATTTCACTGCAGATTAAATAATGATCAGTGACATCAAAGAATCCCCTGAATACACGTGTGTCCCTCACAGCCTTCCTGAATTCCTGATCTGTTATTATATAGTCAATGAAAGATCTGGTTCCCCTGCCTTCCCAAGTATACCGGTGAATGTTCTTATGTTTAAAAAAGGAGTTTGTGATTACTAAGCCCATACTGGCACATAAATCCAAGAGTTGTTTCCTGTTCCTGTTGGCGTCCATATCCTCTCCAAATTTACCCATAACCTTTTCATACCCTTCTGTTAGATTTCCAATCCTGGCGTTTAAATCACCCATGAGCAGAACACTGTCCTTGTCCTTTACTCTAACAACTACATCACTGAGTGCGTCATAAAAACTATCCATCTTATCTTGATCTGTCCCTTCACAATGCGTATATACTGACACAATCCTAATTTTCTTGCTAGACACTGTCAAATCTATCCACATCAGTCGTTCGTTTACATACCTTATTGCAACTACGCTGGATTCCATTTCTTTCCTGAGGTAAAGCCTTACACCCCATTGTGCTATTCCTGCTTTGACTCCTGACAGGTAGACCTTGTATTCTCCCACTTCCTCTTCTTTCTCACCCCTTACCCGAATGTCACTAACAGCTAAAACGTCCAGCCCCATCTTACTTGCAGCCTCTGCCAGCTCTATCTTCTTCCCAGAGTAGCCCCCATTGATATTAATAGCTCCCCATCTCATTACCATTTGTTTGCAAAGTCGTATCTTAGGAGTCCCTGGTTTGTCAGTTAGAGGTGGGACTCCGTCACCTTCAAAGGTCCGAGGCATTTTGCTCTGATTGTTGCCAGCATCATATTTAAGTACCAGGAAAGCAGGTTGCTAGCCTTACTTGCCCAACTTGTCCAACTGATCGACAGGGAATATTTACTTGCTACATTCACTCATTCCCACGGATATCCTTCAGTGCACTAGAAAGATAAATAAACAGTTTTGCGGTGAACACGTAGTGCGTAGTGGAGCGATCACTCTGTTTTAGAAATGGTTCAAAAGAAAAGATCGCTTAATACTGTTTGCTGGATAACCGGTTTCAACTCACTAAAGGTGCCATCATCTGATCTGAATGTAGATTAACATTTATAAATCATTTGGATATAACGATACTTGAGGCAGATCAGTTGATTTAAATTTTTGTGACGATGATTTTATATCAGCTAGTCTGCCTCATGTATTGTTATACCCAAAAAGTTTGTAAATGCTAATCTACAACAGATCCGATGATGGCACCTTTAGTGTGTTGTAACCGGTTATCCAGTAAACAGTATTTAAGCTATCTTGGCTTTTGAATCATTTCTAAAATTAACAGTTGTCCTGCGGCTCTCAGCGTGTGAGAGACTTTATTTTTGATGCCATTTCTAAGGCTTGCGTGTCTGTTTCGCTCCTGATCAAGTAGTTTCTCATTTGATCTCACGAGGCTTAAGGAACCCCACTTTGCCACTCCTTATGCCACAGAAAAAAAAATGAAGTCAGAATGAACTGAAGACATCATCTTTCCGACAGCAAGCAAGGATCAGTTTTCTGAGCTCTTCCACTTAATTGAAGAACGAAACAAACGAACTGCCTGTTTTGATCTGCTTAAATTGTCGACCATGTCTTAGGCCAAAGATAGTTATTTGATTGCAAAAATGGTGCACCTCCTTAGAGACATAGTTCCAGAGTGCTGTTCTAAATCGTTGAACTGCAAGCACGATATTGGATGGCAAGGTTTGTTATCTTTATGATTACTCGACGAAACTTTGCGATATCATTCTTTGGGGACTATCGAGGTCTCTGCTGCCAGCCCAGTTAAAAGGCTTGTAAACCGTTGTGTACTGAGATACCATACAAGAAGAGTTTGTGACAGTAGGTACCAGAAGCACAGTCGACATCCGATCGCACTAGGAACATCGCTGCGCGCAAACCAATCATGCTGCCCGCGAGAATCACGCCCCCTGTCGATGCGAGTCAGATAGAAACAGTGCCCGATAGGCAGACAGTGATTACTCTTCAGTAGAAACAAAAAAGTGAATAGAATTATCGTGTATGGACAAAGACAGCCTTTCTAGAGATTTACTAAGTACGGTTAGTTTGGAACTTTTTTCTAATAGTACATCAAGACAGAAGATTAGTTTTCTTCCGACTTAGTTCAGAGAACATTGTTTAGTTTCTGCATTGAACTGTAGTTAATAATTTAAACTTGAATTCTACAACTGCTGTAGCCACCGTTCCCACACTAAATTAAACTCCATCCGAATAGGCCGTGAAGGCTCAACGGTACTGACTGGCCGCCATGTCATCCTCAGCGTACAGGCGTCACCGGATGCGGATATAGAGAGGCATAAAGTCAGCAGACCGCTCTCCTAGGCGTATGTCAGTTTACGACACCGAGCGTTCCCAAAGTTTTTCTGTGTTTCTTTCATTGAAACCACTCATCCGTCCTACCATGCCTTCACAGTCTTTCTCAGCGGCAGCGAGATTTTCATCAAAGCACAACAAAAACAGGACTGAAGCAACAGTAATATTCAATTCTAGACGTTCTGATCGAGTTGTGGAACGTCCGAGCAAAGTGCTGAAGGCTGATAAAGGGTATAGGAAAATCTCACCAGTCTACTCGATATCCGTCGTCTGACACATTGGCGCCTTAGAGTACCTATTGCCAATGTTTATCAAAAGTAACAAATATTTCACGGGCTGTTTCGGAAATTATATGAGAATAAACGATAAGGTTCTGTGGTGGTTCCATGTAACTCTATTACAGTAGTAAACATTTGAAGCAGAATGCTATAAAATTTCGTCTGAAACGTTTTCGAACCAGTCTACATCATATGAAACCGATACCTACTACCGGTTAGTGTCATTAAATAATTTCTGTTATTCCAATCCTTATCTCATGACAAGTGTAAAAGAAGGAGTCATATATTGAATGTGATCCCAAGGGTAAAAATCAGACAAAAACTGACAAATTCCAGAACTTTTCATAGAAATTTTGATATGTAAGGGATGTAACTGAGCATAAACAGACATAATGTCTGCAGGGATACCGCAATGGCTTGTTATATAATGTTACTTACAATCCGTCTTGATTGCAAAAATGTTTCTTCACATGATCGGTTTCGGTTCCTCTAGAACCATCTTCAGATCTACAATTTCGGTTACAGGAGTAACCGAAATTATAGATCTGAAGATGGCTCTAGAAGAACCGAAACCGATCATGTGAATCAACATTTTTGTAATCAAGATGGATTATAAGTAACAGGGTGTAACTGAGTTAAATATGGCTAACAGCCTATGTAAATTTACCTTTTCTATTTAGTCGTAAGGACAGGCCTAGAAAGATAAGGCTGACTATTTCCCGTCCTTCCGTCAGGGACACGTATCGCATCTGACACTGCACGACGTGCCCGGCTCGCAGGAAATCTCTGGAAGAATAAATCACCACACATTTCTATGTGAAATTTTATTCACTGTCCCTTGACAACAGTGTCGGGGCTCTTAAAGTAGCGAACATATTTAATTTATGCAGCGACTTGAACACCCGGAGGCACTTATGAGGCTAAAATTCTACTGTGATCGAATTATAAATAATACAAGGGATAGTAGATAAGATGTAAAGAAGAGGTACAAGAGCACAGTACACGTAACACTCGGGGATCAGCTTCCTATTTGACTGCTGAAGCTCTGCAGAAATATGCGTGTACTATATAAAGGCATGAAATGTCATAGCACTAAGTGCATTGCATTTCGAAGCGAAGCGTCAAACAGAAAGAGGACACAAACTCTCGTCTCTTAACGGGCTGGCAGTCTTGCGTGTACAGGCCCAGACTCCAGTGGGGGTGCAAGTGCAGGTGTTGTAGTCTTGTTTCTTTGTCTGGCCAGGTGTACATTATGGAAAAAAATCAAAATATGATTGTTCTTAGGTTGTGAATCACAGCTGGACTATCATTCCATATGACAACTAATTTATAAGTAAATATCTATACTCCGTCTCACATCAATGCAGATCCAATTGGGGAGAGGGTGGGGGAGGGCCGGGAGCCCCTCCCCCTCCTTTCAGAGAAAATACTTTTGTAGAAGCGTTTATCAATTTCCAAATAACACAGATAACTTTCAGAGAATAAAGTAGCATTGAAATGAAAAGTCTATAAAGTGGAAGAGACTTGTTGCAATTAGAAACTCGATGAACACAGAACTCACTTCAGTGGACAGGACTGCGACCTCATGAGTAACATTCCACCCAGGTGAAAGCAATTATTCACAGGCTGTGCCTACCGGCTGTCAGCAACAACTCCAACATGGTTTGTGAGCCCCTAAGGCAAACTCCCCTCACGTACATGCTCGTGTAACCATTACCCGCAGACCTGTGCTCTCAGAATGGATCCCACCATCCTTTAACCCTTTCATGGGAAGTGGTTCCGTTTGAAACCACGTACAATTTTCTCATTTTGTGGCAAAAGGGCAGTTGCTACGTTTGGGACACCATTCAGCAGCCTAGTTGGTGCTGCCCTCTAGCGGCTGTCACTGGAACCGCTTCAAAATCTGTAAATATTAGCAAGTAGTGAGGCGATTTGGATAGCCATTTTTGTACGCTGTGTGCGAACGTCTTTGTTCTCAAATTGTGACTGTATACTTCTATATTAGGTAACTTTTACGCATGTATTAAATGCAGAATACTGTTCTGTTTACATTAATACTATATGTACTGCAATAATAACCAAAATAATGCATTTATTTCCGTGAATGTTGTGGTGGTTCCATTTGAAACCACTGCTCCTGTAGCGGCAGCATTAGTAGGTGTGACGATTTTTTTTCGAGTTTCACGTGATGTATTCTCACAGATTAAAGGATGAGGAAATTCTGGAGTGCCTTTTCGCAGATATTCCTTCAGATTCCGACTCACAGATTGACACAAGCAGAGACAGTGAAAGTGATGTGCTAACTGAAGACAGTGATCTGGATTTGCGAATGAAAACACCTGTTTTCTCAAATTATTTTGGGAAGTGAAAGTGAGGACCATTTTGACAATGACAGTGATGATAGTTTCAGCACTAATGACGATTTGCCACTGTCGTCCATTGCGAATTTTTCATGGAGAAAGGACGTCAGTGCAATAAACTTTGCCGCTAATTTTTCAGAGGAAGCTGGTGTACGAAGAAAACTTAAAAATGACAGTGAAGGTATGCAACCAGTAGATTTTTTTGTGTCTGTTTTGTGACGCTATGTTTGAACACACAGTTTTCCAGTCTAACCTGCACACCACACAGAAAGGTGGTAATTTCAGGCCTCTTTAGAAAGCAGAACTAAAAGTGGTTTTGGCTATAAACATTCTACTGGGAATCAAGAAACCTTGTTATTATCGTGATTGCTGGTCATCCCATAAGGAACTTCGAGATGAGTACATTTCCTCACTAATGTCGGTAAAAAGGTTCAGCTAGATTTTGACACATATTCACATCAATAACGCTGTTATGCCTTCAAGGGAGAGCAGAAATTATGACAAATTATATAAAATCCGTCCACTAATCAATCAGATACTGATAAACTTCAAAGAATTCTATGCATCTACTAAGGAGCAATCTATAGATGAATGCATGGTGAAGTTTAAAGGACGAATCGCATTCAAATAATATATGCCCCAAAAGCCAATCAAGAGGGGATACAAAATCTGGGTCAGAGCTGATAAGCTTCGACATCTTTGTGATTTTCACATATATTCTGCAAAAGTTGAAGGCCTAGTGGAAAAATCCTTAGGAGAGAGAGTTATGAGAGATATGTGTAAATGCTTGGAAGGAAAGGGATACCACATATACTTTGACAATTTTTTTACCAGTGTCTCACTTTTACAGAAGCTAAACGATTACAGACTTTTTGCCTGTGGAACAATTAGATCACACAGAAAAGGACTTCCTACGCTAAAAACAGACAAAGAGTTGCAAAGAGGAGAGTTCGACTGGTCAGTTCGTTCTGATGGCATTGCCTGCATCAAGTGGAAAGACAAACGTGTAGTCATATTGCTGTCTACAGTTGATTCGCCTGTATGTGTTGAAGAAGTCAGCCGTAAAGAAAAGGATGAAAAAATCACAAAGGTACCTTGCCCAAAAATAGTGAAATCATATAATGCAAATATGGGATGTGTCGATAAGGCAGATATGATGAACAGTTTTTATGCAATAGACAGGAAATCACGAAGGTGGTGGCTAATATTATTTTGGTATATAGTTGATTTTTCTATTGGAAATGCATTTGTTCTGTTTCGATTATGTAATCCAACAGCGAAGCAAGTGTTAACGGATTTTCGAAGACGTGTTGCCACAGGCCTGGTAGGCAGTAATGTCTTTAAAGATAGTCCTGGCCATCCCAGTACACTGTCAGAACCATCTGCAAAAAAATTCAAAACTGTTGTTCCCCATGAGAAACGTATATCAGAAGCAAAACATCTGCCAAAACATGGAACCTCAAGGTGCTGTGTGCACTGCAGCAGAAAGAAAAAACCCCACAGAAGCAGATGGATATGTAGTCACTGCCAGGTAGCCTTATGCTTATCTGCAGAAAGGAAGTGCTTTTTACTGTATCATCAAAAGTGATAACATTTAGCGGGCAGGGCAGTGGCTCCATTTGAAACCACCCTGTATATGTTCAGTTTATGTATATTTCATTTAATTTTTACATTCTCCTGTCTCACTGTATGAAAATTAATAGAATAAAAACAAGGAAAAAAATTATTATTTTTTATTTTGCCCCTGAAAGGGTTAAGGTACATGGATAGTTGAAGCGCATGACGCTCACTGACCAAAACACGAATGGATGTTGAAAAATGCAATGTACGCTGTACAACTAGGGCCTTTTGCGAACGTCTTGAAACATATCGTACCACCTCTCTTGTTACCCTGAACAGTAATCCAGTGGAGACGTATCTGCGTGCCCCGTCGAATGGATGTAACCTCACAGTTTCTTAATTTATACTTTATTTCGCGTGTATTGTATAATGAAGAGGAGGACATGGGCAAAAAGAAAGGGGAGGGGGGGCTTGTAGGAGGTGGGCAAAGAGAGGGATGGAGATAATGAACAGAGATTGGGGAAAAGAGGGGATGGAAATGGAGATAGGAACGGCAAGTTAAAAAGTGAAACTCTGGAAATTCAAATAAAAATTGAAATCTTCTTTTCTCAACGAAGAGCCGAAACTTTTTTTTGTACCACAAAAAGTCACCCTTGGCGACGAAACCACCGGACTGAGTTGCGATAAGCCTTTTCGAAATAGTTGACCTAGGTGTCGAGGAAAGGAGGTAGGTGCTGAATTCATGAAAGGTGAAAGAAAGTTCGTGAACTACATAACGTAGCGTCTTCTACATGTATAAAGCATTTTTTCTGAGTTGTGGGCTTAATCTATACAAATTTTGATTTAATTAAAGTGCCTCGTCATTTTTAAGTTTTTAACTCTTAAAGGAAAATTGTATAATAAATGCTATAACTTGTCCAGAACAACGTTTTGAGATTCAGGCACTGAATCCAGCATTCATCGCCTAACAGTGGCACCGCTTTTACGGGTTTATTTTAGCGAGATAGGTAGACGACGGGATAATAAATACAATGGGCTTGTTTCATAGAGCAATTGTATCATTTCCTACAAATATTACGCCGTTACCACAGTATGTAGGCAACGATATTCAACATACAGCGACCTCAGAAAGAACTAGATGTTAATACTAAGAAGAGTAACATGAAAAGAAAAGAAAGAAGGGAAAAATAATAAGTAGAATGATGTCGTTCAAGGGAGAAAATTTTAAACTTTATGTCTATACCGGCCTCATCGCTATTTATAATTCTTTCTTATTTTCTCGTGTCCATACTTTAGTTCCATCCTCCCTCTCGCTTAACTTTCCTTTCTCCTATTTGTTTCTTTCTGTTACCCCCCCCCCCCCCTTTCACTCTCTCTTTCCACACAAAAACACACTCACAAGCGAGTGCGCATGACGCACAGCGCACACGTATGGACGTTTACGTAGCGTGACCGGCCACGATTATCTGTTTCATTAGCTGCATCCCGCTGCAATATATTTTATCTCTGAGGTTCAGTTGCGTTATCACGGACGGCGTTGTTGCGTGATAGCTGTTCCTGGCAGTAATTTTCTTTGCAAATATGTCTCTCAGTGACACACACAACGCTTGACAGATATGACCAGAAACTCGTATTCATGAGCTTTTTCACGTGTGAACTACACAGATCTCCAGTGCAACAACGAAACATTGTCACTGTGTGTCTCTCTGGGAAATTGTAAGGTTTCAATCAACATTGTTTGCGTTCTCTGACAATACGATTGGTACAATTCAAGTGCGTTAGGCAGGGTTGCTTCAGTCAACACTGATTACGACTGATGTGATTTAGTATATGCAGCCAGCAAGTTGCCAGACACTGTCTTTTATTGAAAAGTCTCTCACTGTATTGGGCTGCAAGTAGCTCGATATTCCTGCATACGCTGGTTTATATATATATATATATATATATATATATATATATATATATATATATATATATATATGCCTAGTGATGACTGGGTGTTGTGTGATGTCCTTAGGTTAGTTAGGTTTAAGTAGTTCTAAGTTCTAGGGGACTGATGACCATAGATGTTACATCCCATAGTGCTCAGAGCCATTTTTTTGGTAACAATGAGTATGGTTTTAAATAACCCGTTAGTAGGTGTGTCCGTTTACTTGCAGGAACAGAACGTATGTGACGTGATTCTATACGAATTGTTAAAGAAAATAAACTGACTGCAGCAATTAACAGCAGGGTCGCTTCGGTAATATTTATACACACAAGCGACTTAATCTTTGACACCCCCCATCTGCCGCCCCTGTCAGTTTGACACTCCAAGAAACGATTTCTGTTGACGGGGCCTGAAACCGACCCTGATTATCGGTAATGTTTTATGTGTGCTTTCAGAATATTGAGGCTGACTTCCAAAAGTTTAACGGACTTACAGTGAGCGGAAGAAAAAGAATCTAAGGATCATGTGGCCTACAGACTATCGCTACGTGCAGTTGCTCTCTTCAAGGTTCGGGCTCGGTCACGAAACAATGTGAGGGGATATTCACTGCTGTTGATCAGCCCTTACGGCACCAGCCTTCGCAGATACGCTTAGTGGTGTAAGGAAGAATTAAGAAAAACATGGGTTGTGGACGAAGAGGATGACTTCGATAGTGTTAAGGGGCATAAAAATGTAAATTCGGAGAAAAATTGTGACACTAGTGGACAACTACCTCATAATGTCTTCGAATAGGAAATATGTGTTCAGTATATTTAGACGATATGTAAAGAGCATATTACGAGATGATCGTAGCGTACAAATCGTTCTCATCAGACTTCACACGTTTTTAAACAACATCGCACACCCATAGTAACGAAAGTCGACGTGAAAGTAATCAGCAAGAACCGCTGTGATGAAAGCGTAGTGATATTTACAGACAACTACAACGCCCACACTCACGTTCTCACTCATGAATCATTTCCAGTCCCCGTATAGCACGGCGGAACACAAATAGCATTTTGCAAATACGTTGCACTGAAATTTAAGGTGTGTAAACCCTGGTAACCATATGACTATCGCATTATAAGGCAATCTGAAAATTTCGACTGTGTTGCACCAGAATAGAAACTTGAAGATGCCATGCCCTGGGTAGCGGCTAGCTCTTATAAAATTGTCCGAAGTGGTTCCAGAAAAAGGATAAGATGTTTATAACGTCATTTCAGGTTACCTGTGGTACTTTTGGGAGGAAGAAGGAAACGTCAGGTGCAAATCTAAAGCATGTTCACAGTTGAACAAGTGAAGGGGCTGAAAACTAACCTATGAAACGCAGTGTTATGGAGTAAGTAATAAATTAAGACACAAAGGAATTACAGACATTGACTGCGAGTGAGAAACTGATTTAAATACGGGGAAGTTTGAAAATTTGCGCTGGACCGGGATTCGAAACCGGGTCTCCTGCTTACTAGGCAGATACGAAAGACCAGACAACACATATCTGTAAGTAATAAATATAGCGTAGAATCAGGGACGAAACAGTTAGTGGCACAAGTAAAAAAAGACAAGTTTGATAGAACACGTCGTGAAGACATCAAGGAATGTTTGAACTGGTAACGGCGGAGGGCGTGGGAGGCAAAATTACAGAGGAAGACCAATGCACAAATATAGTAGGTAGGTGGATATGGGTAGGAGCAGTTATTCTGAAATGTAGGGACTTTCCCAGGATAGAGTTGCGGAGAGAGCTGTATCGAATCAGTCTCCGGGCTGAAGACCACAACAACTGCAACAACAACATGTGCAGTTTAAGTCCTGTTCCTATTGGTGAAACCCTTTACATTAGGCTGAAGAATGCGGCCCTGAGGGAGGCCTCTGATTTGCACCAGACTTGGGCTCTGCCCTTATGTGTGAGAACAGATTGGGCGTATGATTAGTGAAAATGAATAGTTCAAATTTCTAGGTGTTCATATGGTAAACTGTCATGGAAAAACCACTTTTGGGGTCTTGTCTTAATGCTGCCATTTTTACTATTCGAACGGCATCTGAAGTAAGTGATAGTTCGACACGAAAAATAGTCTACCTTGCTGATTTTCATTCACTTATGACGCGTGGTATTAGGTATTTTGAGGTAATTCTTCCCTTCTCAAAGGATATTTTTGACTCAGAAATGGGCAAAAACCCACTCTGCATTTGAATCGCACTTCCTTGACTCTTGCAAAAAAAGGTGTGCAGTATACTGGTACATCCATTTTCAATCAGCTACCACAAGAATTCAAAAATCTTAGAGTGATCCACGCACTTTCGAATGGAAACTGAAGAGTTTCGTCATGTGTCACTCACTGTATTCCGTCGAGAAGTTCGTTGAAAAATTAAGCTAATTGCTGTGTTACATTGTTGATTGCATTTACATAAACTTGTACTTGTCTTTTTTGTGTTCATCAACATTTTATTTTATCTGTTGAAACGTCCCCTTAGAAAAATTATACATGACTGTGCTTAAACTGATACACACTATTTTTAGCGCAACACAATCTGACTTTCAATAATCCCTACAAGAGAATGGCCCTGACTAACATTAACCTATACGTTTCACAAATCACTTACCTCACAAAAATCTTCGTTACTCAAACTACTGCAATACAGCGAGCGCCACTACTGCCAGCTAAATAAAAGATTCAAACTACTGAAGGCACTAACTACTGATAGGCATAGTTAGCAAATGAAAGATTTTGATAGAGAACAAACAATGTACACTCCTGGAAATTGAAATAAGAACATCGTGAATTCATTGTCCCAGGAAGGGGAAACTTTATTGACACATTCCTGGGGTCAGATACATCACATGATCACACTGACAGAACCACAGGCACATAGACACAGGCAACAGAGCATGCACAGTGTCGGCACTAGTACAGTGTATATCCACCTTTCGCAGCAATGCAGGCTGCTATTCTCCCATGGAGACGATCGTAGAGATGCTGGATGTAGTCCTATGGAACGGCTTGCCATGCCATTTCCACCTGGCGCCTCAGCTGGACCAGCGTTCGTGCTGGACGTGCAGACCGCGTGAGACGACGCTTCATCCGGTCCCAAACATGCTCAATGGGGGACAGATCCGGAGATCTTGCTGGCCAGGGTAGTTGACTTACACCTTCTAGAGCACGTTGGGTGGCACGGGATACATGCGGACGTGCATTGTCCTGTTGGAACAGCAAGTTCCCTTGCCGGCCTAGGAATGGTAGAACGATGGGTTCGATGACGGTTTGGATGTACCGTGCACTATTCAGTGTCCCCTCGACGATCACCAGTGGTGTACGGCCAGTGTAGGAGATCGCTCCCCACACCATGATGCCGGGTGTTGGCCCTGTGTGCCTCGGTCGTATGCAGTCCTGATTGTGGCGCTCACCTGCACGGCGCCGAACACGCCATCATTGGCACCAAGGCAGAAGCGACTCTCATCGCTGAAGACGACACGTCTCCATTCGTCCCTCCATTCACGCCTGTCGCGACACCACTGGAGGCGGGCTGCACGATGTTGGGGCGTGAGCGGAAGACGGCCTAACGGTGTGCGGGACCGTAGCCCAGCTTCATGGAGACGGTTGCGAATGGTCCTCGCCGATACCCCAGGAGCAACAGTGTCCCTAATTTGCTGGGAAGTAGCGGTGCGGTCCCCTACGGCACTGCGTAGGATCCTACGGTCTTGGCGTGCATCCGTGCGTCGCTGCGGTCCGGTCCCAGGTCGACGGGCACGTGCACCTTCCGCCGACCACTGGCGACAACATCGATGTACTGTGGAGACCTCACGCCCCACGTGTTGAGCAATTCGGCGGTACGTCCACCCGGCCTCCCGCATGCCCACTATACGCCCTCGCTCAAAGTCCGTCAACTGCACATACGGTTCACGTCCACGCTGTCGCGGCATGCTACCAGTGTTAAAGACTGCGATGGAGCTCCGTATGCCACGGCAAACTGGCTGACACTGACGGCGGCGGTGCACAAATGCTGCGCAACTAGCGCCATTCGACGGCCAACACCGCGGTTCCTGGTGTGTCCGCTGTGCCGTGGGTGTGATCATTGCTTGTACAGCCCTCTCGCAGTGTCCGGAGCAAGTATGGTGGGTCTGACACACCGGTGTCAATGTGTTCTTTTTTCCATTTCCAGGAGTGTATTTACCTTAATAGTGTTCAAGTCATAATATATATATATAGTAGTTCATGACATCCCTTCTTACAAATGTACTGTTTCTGATGGACACACGTCCAGATCACCCGCTCTCAAAAATCCGGCATCTCACCAGCCTACTTACACTGTCACTAAATTATAATTTCATATAGTGACACATTCCATGACCTGGGAGATTTGCTCCTACATCTAGATCTACACCTACATTTATACTCCGCAAGCCACCCAATGGTGTGTGGCGGAGGGCACTTTACGTGCCACTGTCATTACCTCCCTTTCCTGTTCCAGTCGCGTATGGCTCGAGGGAAGAACGACTGCCGGAAAGCCTCCGTGAGCGCTCTAATCCCTCTAATTTTACATTCGTGATCTCCTCGGGAGGTATAAGTAGGGGGAAGCAATATATTCGATAACTCATCCAGAAACGCACCCTCTCTAAACCTGGACAGCAAGCTACATCGCGATGCAGAGCGCCTCTCTTGCAGCGTCTACCACTTCAGTTTGCTAAACATCTCCATAACGCTATCACGCTTACCAAATAACCCTGTGACGAAACGCGCCGCTATTCTTTGGATCTTCTCTATCCCCTCTGTCAACCCGACCTGGTACGGATCCCACACTGATGAGCAATACTCAAGTATAGGTCGAACGAGTGTTTTGTAAGCCACCTCCTTTGTTGATGGACTGCATTTTATAAGGACTCTCCCAATGAATCTCAACCTGGCACCCGCCTTACTAACAATTACTTTTATATGATCATTCCACTTCAAATCGTCCCGCACGCATACTCCCAGATATTTTACAGTTGTAACTGCTACCAGTGTTTGTCCCGCTATCATATAATAATACAATAAAGGATGTGGTCCTACGGAATCCGACGGATAAAACAAAATAAAACGACAAGTGTAGGACTCACCCTGTTCGGCCTGGACCAGGACGAGGAGGAACGCGGCACAGAGAGCGAGAGCGAGCTTCATGGTGAGCGGTGAGAGGTGCTGGCGATGACGTGGTGCGTGGACTGCCGCAGCCGGCGTCGGGACGCCCTAAATACCGCCGCGATGCCATTCCAGGAAGCCGTGGCTCAGGCGAGGGGGGGTGGGTGGTGAGGTGGTGGTGGGCGTAGGGGGTGGGGGCGTTCGCGGAGCCAACTCTTCCTGGAAACATACCGCTGGGTTGACAGATGCGATTCAACCAGATCTTTAAGGGCATCGGGCTTTGTTATTTGCTCAGGTATTACCACGCACGTCTACAAGACTTTTCGCCAGAACTATGTCGTACAGTTGTAGTGCATCTCTTTTTAGTATTTATTTGATTCCTTTTGTGAAATGAGCGGTGAGGGTAGGGGTAGGGGGCGAGGTGGGAAGGGGAGGTATGAACACGCTACACTTGAATAAACGACATACATACACTGATGTGACCAACGTCGTGGGTTACCTCCTAATGTCGTGTCGCACCTCCTCTTGCCTGGCATAGTGCGACAGGTCGAAATGACACGGATTCTTCAAGTCGTTGGAAGTCCTCTGCAGAAATACTGACCCACGCTGCTGCTATAGCCGTCCATAACTGTCAGTGCAAGATTTTGCGCGCGAACTGACCTCTCGATCATTTCCCATAACTGTTGGTGGGATGTATGTCAGGCGATCTGGGTGACTAAATCATTCGCCGTACTGTCCGAAATGTTTTCAGTCCAGTCGCGAACAATTGTGGCCAGGTGTCATTCACCACTTCCCTCGTTCTTTGAGACCATGAAGCCCATGAATGTCTGGAAATGGTCTCCAAGTACCCAAACTTAACCACTTCCTGCCAATGATCGGCTAAGTTGGACCACAGGACTAATTCCATTCCATGTAAACGCAGCCCACAGCATTGTGGAGCCACCGCATGCATGCACATGCCTCATTGACAACATGGGTCCTTGGCTTCGTGGTGTCTACGCCACACTCGAATATTACTGTCAGCTACCAAAATCTCATCTCACTACACCACGATTTTTCGGTCCTCTGTAGTCCAGTGTTGAAAATTATATGGACTGATAAGGTAAGAATTGAGAAGGTTCTGCGCAGAATCAGGAAGGAATTATGTGGAAAACACTGAGAAGAAGAAGGTACAGAATGATAGGGCGTCTCTTAAAGTATCAAACAATGACTTCCAGCGTATTAGTGGGAGCTGTAGAGGAAGACAGAGGTTGGAATATATCCAGAAAATAATTGAGGACGTAGTGTAACACTATCGACCTTTTGAGAGTCGAGAGACTTTGCACTAATGAAACAAAGAATGAGATTTGATCACTATGTAGTGTATAAGAGTGTCTGCAGACGACAATATTCCAGAATGAGATTTTCACTCTGCAGCGGAGTGTGCGCTGATATGAAACTTCCTGACAAATTGAAACTGTCTGCCGGACCGAGACTCGAACTCGGGACCTTTGCCTTTCGCGGGCAAGTGCTCTACCAACTGAGCTACTCAAGCACGACTCAGGCCCCGTCCTCACAGCTTTACTTCCGCCAGTACGTCGTCTCCTACCTTCCAAACTTTACAGAAGCTCTCCTGCGAACCATGCAGGACTAGCATTCCTGAAAGAAAGGATATTGCGGAGACATGGCTTAGCCACAGCCTAGGGGATGTTTCCAGAATGAGATTTTCACTCTGCAGCGTAGTGTGCGCTGATATGAAACTTCCTGGCAGATTGGGTAGCTCAGTTGGTAGAGCACTTGCCCGCGAAAGGCAAAGGTCCCGAGTTCGAGTCTCGGTCCGGCACACAGTTTTAATCTGCCAGGAAGTTTCAGACGACAATATTGTTTGACTATGTGAAGTTTAATGTTTATATGCAATTAACAAATGTTTATAATGTTCTGTAAGTAACAATAACTATCTTTTATTTAACTATGTATAATTGTTTGTAAAGTGAAGTCAACACCGGCTCAGGTCTAAAGTTAAATATATGTGAAAACCAGTAGGGACCTACCGACGTTCTGGAAGGTCGGAAAAGGTGGATACTTTTTGCTGCTAACGGAAGTAGGTAGGAGAGGGGAGAAGCAGAGCGGGTGAGACAGGCGCAAGACGCTGTGGAGGCAGGTGACACAAGCTGATGCGCGCTGTACTCCGCAGTATTGTTTAAGCAAAGGCAAATTGTTAACTACTCAACAGACGTGAAGGGGAAGTGCTAAGGTACATGTGTGCAACGCTTTAGAGGAGATATAAAATTATGTCTGCAACGAGTGCTGGTTCCTGGATGGGAAAGGTCTAGGGCATCCATTAGTAAGACCGACGCAGATCCCCAGGAAAGCCAAACTCATAATTGCGCTGGTATAAGTGGCATAATTCGACGCCACAAAGACAAGTAATAATCTCCGTCGTTGCAAAACGGCACGTACCTTCTAAGCACCTAAATCTCCAGCAACTGTGCTCACGACAACAATACTGAAATTAACCGTCCATAGTTCTGTATATGAGCTGCGTTGGCAAGTTTTTGTGTGTTTTATTCAATAACCATTTAATTGGGTTTTAAACGCAAAACGACTCATTTAAGGGGGGTAGGACGTCAAACGAGGGCCGACTTGGAGCAGGAGAGGCACCACAGGACATTTTAATTTCCACTGTCTATACTTTTACAAGTAAATTTATAAAACGTTGTCATCGTGACCAGGAAGCATTGAGGACTCACACTCATAGCAGTGGAAGTTCAAAAACGTAGCAAAATAACTTTTTTTACATGTGAAATTTCATCATTTTTTCACTTAATACTGGCCCATTTGTTGCTATAGGTAAACTGTAGGCACACTTTTCTTCCTAAGTAAGAGAGATTCTTCGATGAATTTTGCACAGCATCAAGCAGTGCTTACAGGTGTATGAAACTCTAGAATTTTCCAAATCTACTAAAAACTGTGGTAAAAATTGAGATAATTAACTATAAAATTTGAGTTTTTTTCTAAACATGAAGTTTAAAATGTAACATTTCATTCATTTTTTCATAAATTAATAAACTGTAGAGTTTCATACAAATGTAACTATAGTTTGTATGCTGTGCAAAATTCCTCGAAGAATCTCTCTTACTTAGGAAGGAAAGTTTACCTATAGCAACAAATGGGCCAGTAGCAAGTGAAAAAATGATGAAATTTCACATGTAAAAAATATATTTTGTTACATTTTTGAGCTTCCACTGCTATGAGTATGAATCCTGAATCCTTCCTGATCATGCTTTCAAAGTTTTATGAATTTATTTGTAAAAGTATAGACAATGGAAATTAAAATGTCCTGTGGTGCCTCTCCTGCTCCAAGTCGGCCCGTTTGACGTCCTACCCCCCTTCGATAACTTCACATTTGACCGAGCTTTATCCATTACGCGGTACCTGAGGTCACTAGCGGTTGTTAAGGAGGTAGTTGTGTTTAAGTGCTTCAATTACCGAAGCTAGAATAACATCTGAATTACTAAACGTAATTGCAAGAGTAGAAACCGTGAGTGTTGTAAGCGGCCTTTAGACAGGACTAGAACAATTACTACTGCTACATACTACCGTTGTATATGCCTTAAGGTGGCAGAACAGCAGTTACATCGCCATACTGCCGTTGTAGTAGGTTGCAAGTGCTACTGTGAGATGAAGAGGTTTGAGAGAAATTCGTGGTCGGCGGCATCGAACCAGTCAGCTGCCATAGCCCAGTAGCGACAAATTCCGCCACGCTGACCTAACGGATACATTCGTCGTTTGCCCCTCATTGATTTCTGCGGTTATTTCACTCAGTGTTGCTTGTATGTTAGCACTGACGACTCTGTGCAAACGCAGCTGCTCTCGTTCGTCAAGTGGAGGTCGTCGGACTCTGCGTTGCCCGTGGTGAAAGTTAATGCATGAAATTTGGTATGCTCCGCACACTCTAGAACCTGTGATATCGGAATATTGAATAACCTAACTATTTCCGAAATGGAATATCCCACGTGTCTAACTCCAACTATCATTTAGCCTTCAGAGTCTGTTAAATCCCATCATGAGGCCATAATCACATCGAAAACATTTTCAGATGAATCAAATGGTTCAAATGGCTCTGAGCACTATGGGACTTCACTTCTGAGGTCACCAGTCCCCTAGAACTTAGAACTACTTAAACCTAACTAACCTAAAGACATCACACACATCCATGCCCGAGGCAGGATTCGAACCTGCGACAGCAGCAATCGCGCGGTTCCAGACTGTAGCGCCTAGAACCGCTCGGCCACTCCGGCAGGCTCAGATGAATCACCAGAGTACAAATGACACTTTCGTCAATACACCGCCCTTTTACACCTTGTGTGAGCGGTACTACCGCCATCTCTTTCTGTCCATATCGTTATCCCATAAAGTTTGTCACCTCACTGTAAGTGAATGCTTGTAAACGACGAGTGACTGAAGCGAACATGTACGAGGGTCGAAAAAAAATGGAAACACAAAGAACACAACACGTTATCATGCCTAATATGTTATGGGAAATCCATTGGCGATCGAAGTAGCTACAGACTGGAACCGCGCGACCGCTACGGTCGCCAGTTCGAATCCTGCCTCGGGCATGAATGTGTGTGGTGTCTTTAGGTTAGTTAGGTTTAAGTAGTTCTAAGATCTAGGGGACTGATGACTTCAGAAGTTAAGTCCCATAGTGCTCAGAGCCATTTGAACCATTTTCGATGTACCTTCCAGTCGTCTCGGAACTGATAAATACGGATCCTGGGTGATTTTAGAGAGGGAATCGTACACCACTCTCCCTACAAAATAATGACACGTTCAGGTAACAATGATGCGGGAAGGTAGTGATCACGCACGCAAGCAGACCACAAACGCCCAGTAATGTTGAGATCTGGTGGCTGTGAAACCGCGAGGAGTGACCGTGCAGTTTGACACGCCATGTCACGGGTTGCGTGACCCCTCCCGCCGGAGGTTCGAGTCCTCCCTCGGGCATAGATGTGTGTGATGGTCTTAACATAAGTTAGTTTAAGCAATGTGTAAGGCTAGGGACCAATGACCTCAGTAGTTTGGTCCCTTAAGAATTCCCACAGATTTGAACATATTTTAGGTAATCGTGGTGACCAGGTACGCGGCAACGCATTCTCGCAAGTCACAAAGCAGTGGTCCTATCTTCTTGGAACACAACATTACCGTTCCGCAAGAAGTATAGTACCATGGGGTGGACCTGATCGGTCAATATTGTCACAGGGTTCTAGGCAGTAAAGTGACTTCGCAGAGTAACCTTCGGGCCCATGAAATACGACGACATGGCTATCCAAATCATCACCGAAGATCCTCCATATTTAAATTTTGGGACGTAATCTGTACCGGAAGTTGAAATAGTTTAAAACAAGACCCATCTGACCAAATGACTCTCTTCCATTGCTCGGTAGTCCTGGTTTTATGACTTGGGCACCACGTTTTCCCGTTACGGGAATTTGCATCGTTGATATGTGACTTTCGAATTGCAGGTCGGCCTGCAATTCCCACCTTATAGAGCTCCTTCCGTGGTTTCTGACGCTGGCAGTGTTCCGAGTGCGACATCCCGTTTTGCTGTGACTTTTACAGCAGTGGTCCTCTTCTTTTTCGTCGCAATCCTCTTCAATGACTGTGTGTCGCGATCAAAGAATTTCGTCCACGTTGTGACTTCGAGGATAATGTTTTCCCGCTGTTCCTGTCTGTGGTACAAATCTTCGGTACAGTGCCTCTTGGAGCATCAAACAATGAATTACGGAAGCAGCTACCAAATGAGCACGAACAGTTCGGCCACGTTCGAATTCACTTAGCTCTGGCATACTGCACTCACAACGAAGTAGAACCCTTGCAACGTGTCGCAAGCGCAAGCTGCAGGCTGGCCTATCATCTTGTAAGGTGTCAGGCAAATCCAACACCTTCCATGAAAACCCTGACATGATAGCAAATCCGGCAGTATGTCATACCAAAGTAATACGATCAACGAGTGAGCAAATGGAATACCACAGACTAACACAAGAACGCCTAAGTGCATGTCTTACCTTCCCACCGTGAAACAGGTGCAGTTTAGAGGAGAGAAACGAGAACAGAAGCTGAGAGCAGAGTCGTGTAGGCTAGGAGGCACTACGATAAGGGACGGACACCCACATCGCCGGCCGATCGCCAAGAACAGCCCCCAGTCCATGTTAAAAGATAGAGCCCTCCAGAAGAACAGTATAGATCTTACGATAACACTAAAAGGGCCACACCAGCTGCGAGTTTTAGCGTGAGACTATACGCGTCTCTGTTACGTGGCAAACATTAAAGACATTGCCCCACCACGAAAAGTATAACGTTTCTCATTGGATAGACAGAATTTCTGTAGGCGGAGCTTAAGGTTAACATTGAGACCCTGATTGGTCAGTTGAAAACACAGCCAGATACCTTTTTCTTAAACCAACTTCGGTAAATCGTAGTAAGGAGAAATTCGTGAGAGTTGATACCGAGACGGCGAGTTGTGTTGAGCTGCGCCGCCCGCCGCCGCTGACGCTGCCTAACCACTGACAAGGTAATGAACGCACGCACGCATAAGAACACATAAGGCTTCACTCAGAACTCCAGAAGTCTCATCTGTTACATCCCCTTCTCACGTAATACTAGTCTCGGTGGTCAATTAAACTTCGTGGTATTCACATTTGCTACTAGAAGTTAAAATCTGAAACACGATGATTTTTCCGTTATATAGTTATTGAGAAGCCACATCAGCCACTGTAATTTACGACAAGTTAAATAAGTAATTAAAGATAATTGAGGGTCACTGTAGACCATTTTGATAGTTTTCTCTTTTATGAAACTTAACTTAAACCTCGATTATAGATGTGATATGGCATAGGTCATCCTTCGATCCATTGTAGAACTCGGAAACCCATTCAGGGAACATTCGTTCAAATTTTTGTTGAACGCAGTTGGTTTTTATCATCCTGTATTGAAATATTTCCTTTTATCAATAGTGCAATTTATAAACAATGTTTTGTGAGTAGAATAAAAATTCCAATGGTAAACTTAACTGCTTTTTCGACGTTATTTTACCAGCTAACTAAAAATAGTAAAGCCTTGAACCCCTTCCACTAAATTTAGTTAGTAGTAAGATTCTTTTACAGGGAGTGCAATGGAGCTGACGCTGAAATCATTAAGTATTTGATCATATCATCGCTAGTCTCACTGAACTCTTCTGAACTCTACATGTCATGTGTGGTCTGGCGTCTCCTTACCAGCAACAGGTCCCAGGTTCAAACTACTCAATTCCCTAAAAAAACACGCTCAGAGCGTCTTTGCGTGAAAGTGGTAGGGAGACACGACTTAGAACAAACAGACACCACGCAGAGTGTTAGAATCTGCATTATTCTTCAACATTCCATTTCTCGCGGTATTTTCGTACTTTTTGCAACCTTCGTATCTGTTATGCGGTAGCTGATTCCATCATAGCGATACCGACATGGAGATACATGTGAGCAAGTTGTAGTTCGCCATGTCGTCATTTGCTTCATACACGACTTTGATGTTGCCACTGTGGACAGTCTGTGTGATGTTCACGGTAGATGGGTCGCTTTTTCCAGTTTTATGTGGGGCGAGGGACTACATGTGGTTATCGAGATGTGAGTACATGATACGTTTATACACGATGAATGTGAGCTCTACCGGGAAAATTCCAGATTGTGTTCAGATATGTTTTAATATAAAAGATAAGTGGTCTCCGACGGCTCTTTAATTTGTAATCACCACTTACCTTCGTATCTGTATTCCACTGAAACTATCTGCATGACAGTGCAAGTGTCGACGTAATCACACTATCACGATTCATAGGAGCCCACGGGTTCCTTACACCAACATAATCAAAAAATAACCCGAATAACCTGTAAACAATTGTCGGTGCAGTTTGTGTTCATCCTGTGCATGTGTGTGTGTTTGTGTGTGTGTGTGTGTGTGTGTGTGTGTGTGTGTGTGTGTGTGTGTGTGAGAGAGAGAGAGAGAGAGAGAGAGGAGAGAGAGAAAGAAAATGTTTCAAATGTCTCTAAGCACTATGGGACTCAACATTTGAGGTCATCAGTCCCCTAGGTTTAAACTACTTAAACCTAACTAACCTAAGGGCAGCATACACATACATGCCCGAGGCATGGTATCGCCTGAGTGGTTACGTCTTTCAGCCAAAGAAACCGATTTAATTAAGGGAAGGAAATCGTGACGAGCTGAAGGTTTGACTCAGTGCTTGTTCGGATGACGTAGTTGGTAGCTCATTGCCTGAGTTTTAATCCCATTAGGGCACATACTTCTAACAATTCCGCTTTATGTTCTCTGAGAGTTTCCGTTGCACTGTCCTCCAAATCTCAATTCAAGCACTCTTAAGGTGTTTGTTACACATTTTATCTTGGTTATAACGAAACTGCGGATCTGGTGGAGCGTTACTGTATTTCTTCGATGTATTTCGTCAGGTGTTCTTCGTAACAGCCCTAAGAATGGGGTACTTATCTAGAAATCGTCAAACTAGAATTTCGTATGGGGATTATTCAGTGGATCCCCTTTCCTCGATCACACTTTCTCTTTATAAGGACTCCAAATACCGAAGCACTACTCTAGAACGGGTCTCAGTATACCCTGTAATGCTTTTTGTGATTAGTTCTACCATCGACAGTGTTTTCGATTTTATTTCCGAACCACATTTCATGTGTTCATTTTATTTTAATGTCACTTCTTACGTTTACTGATGGGTATTTCAGCAGTGTGATTAAGTTCAGTATTTTTCCACTGACTCTGGAACCTGAGAGTATTATTTCTATTGTTTTTATACATCATCTTTAATTTTTTCGCGTTTGACAAAATTCTCTTGTTGAATACAAATGGATGTAAAACTAATCGCGTGTTTCTGGTTACATTCCCCTTCTAGCGAGACTTAATTGATTATATTTGCTTATCAAATTTCGTGGGACCATGCGAGCTAAAGGTCTTTGGTGATGAAACTAGTTAGTATGTCGTTTTATTCGAAAATTTATAAACAATTAATTACAGGACAAGAAAATGCAGGAAAACAGAGTGTGCTACTGCTACAACACATTACAGAGAAGAGTTCTGAAGTAGTGCGGAGAACACCTGTGCAGAATCGAAGGAGTGTGCCACCAAGGCAATCTTTATACTTGGCTTTTATTACTTGGAGTTTATCACTCAATTTTTTCAGTTCTGTTTAAAGTCTATTGTAAATGTAAGCTACTTAATAGTGGATACCTTTCTGTATAATGCATAAGGAAGTGTTACACAAGTGTACAACGTATTTCAATCCACACTGAAGCGCCAAAGAAACTGGTATAGGCACGCGTAATCGAACACAGAGATACGTAAACAGGCAGAAGACAGCGCTGCGGTCTGCAACGCCTAAATAAGACAAGTGTCTGGCGCTGTTGTTAGCTGGGTTACTGCTGCTAAAATGCAAGGTTATCAAGATTCAAGTGAATCTGAACGTAGTGTTATAGTCGGCGCACGAGCGACGGGACTCAGAATCTCCGAGGTAACGATGAAGTGGGGATTTTCCTGTACGATTATGTCACAAGTGTACCATGAATATCAGGAATCCGGTAAAACATCGAATTTTTGACTTCGCTGAGGCCAGAGAAAGTTCCTACAGGAACGGGACCAACGACGACTGAAGAGAATCGTTCAACGTGGCAGAATTACAACCCTTCCGCAAATTCCTGCAGATTCAACGAAACATCATCTAAAGAGGCTTTCGGAGTCGAAGGCGCTCTCGTGTAGCCTTCATGACTGCACGACACAGAGCTATACGCCTTGCCTGGGCCCGTCAACACCGACATCGGACTGTTGATAACTGGAAACATGTTGTCTGGTCGGACGAGTCTCGTTTCAAATTGTATCGAGCGGATGGACGTGTACGCATATGGAGACAACCTCATGAATCCATGGACCTTGCCTGTCAGCAGGGGCTGTTAAAGCTGGTGGAGGTTCTGTAATGGTGCGGGGCGTGCGCAGTTGGAGTTATATGGGACCGCTGATACTTCTAGATACGTGTAGATACGACTCTGACAGGCGTCACGTACGTAAGCATCCATTCATGTCCATTGTGCATTCCAACTGACTTGGACAATTCCAGCAGGACAATGCGATACCCCACACGTCCAAAATTGCTACAGAATGACTCCAAGAACGCTCTTCTGAGTTTAAACACTTCCGCTCGCCACCAAACTCCCCAGGCATGAACATTATTGAGCGTATCTAGGATGCCTTGCAACGTGCTGTTCAGATAGTATCTCCACCCCTTCGTACTCTTACGGATTTATGGACAGCCTTGCAGGGTTCATGGTGTTAGTTCCGTCCAACACTACTTCAAACATTATTAGAGTCCATGCTACGTCGTGTTGCGGCACTTCTGGGTGCTCGCGAGGGCCCTACACGACATCAGGCAGGTGTATCAGTTTCTTTGGCTCTACAGTGTAGTATTCACTGAATGAATGTTGCACTTTCTTCTAAATGAGTCAGTACTGATAACAACAAATCTCATGATGGAATACGTGTACAGGGACAGCAGAATTCGGATTTCGAGACACCTGAACAACAACCCACGCGAAGGTTGCGAACTAACATCGCAGAGCAGTCTGACTGCACTGTCCTGGGCTAACAGTATCCTTGGTGACTGCAAAGAGTAATCCCAAAAATAACACAGTACGAGATAGTATTGTAAAAGTAAGAATAATACACAAACCTTCGTGTTCTAGAGTGAGAGACAACGGAGATGATTTTTATCGTCAGGACTGCTGCATCCAGTGTCTGCAGTACTTGAAGGTGATACATCCCAGACAGCATTTCATCTATCATCAGTCTTAAGAATTTCAAATTATCACCTTCACTGACCCTTCGAACACGCTCGGACAGCAAATAAGCGCTTTTACAAGTTCGGTCTCATAAACTGTACCATTTCCTTTTGCTACTGTTGGGCGGCAATGTGTTCTCTGAAAACCAAGTGCTGTTGTTACTGACTATCCTATTACCTAGAGTACAAATACCTGTACATCATTTATACTGTATTACATTCCATGTATTTAACAATAAGACTTAAATCGTCTGCTAAGAAAACATTTGTTGTGTCATCTATGATCTTTAGAGGAAATTCATTAGTAAATACAAAGAAAAGCAACGGATCCAGAACGAAACCCTGTGGCACTGCCCACTTTTACGTAGCCCTCAGGTTCAAACTTTTTCCCTGTTTATTGACAATGCTACTCTGAGATTTTCCACAATCCCATACTGTCCCAAATTACTTAACTTCTGACTTTCTGTAGGTTCTTTTAATTTACCAGAGAGATGAACTGACATTACAGTACAGGTGCGAATGAAACTAATGTTTGTCTGCCAAATGTGTCTAGCTACAAAATATCGGTGTCGGCAGCCCGTATTATTGATGGGACACGTTAGCGCTTTTTCTGCTGTTATTTCAGATATTGATAGCCTTTCGTCAAGGCCTTCCTTTTTCGTGTCACGTCCTAGTGACCTTTATTGCGACTGTCGACTAGACAGATAAGCTGTCCGTCGGAGGATTTTGTAGGAGTCTCTTAAATGGAATACAGCTGACAGCGGAATTTGCAACACGTGTATTTTGTCAATCGTTTATGATTTTACCATTCAATAAATGACATTAGAATGTTATTTCCAGCTTTCTAGGAAACGGAAAGTCTGATACATTCGTAGATTCAGTACCTGCCTTCCGAGGGCAGAAAACGTGGTCTATTATATCATCAGTAGATATTCTAATATGAAACATCAAATCCCGAACCATCCACAGTGCCTCGACAGAGAAAAATACAACATAACGCACACAGTAAACTGTGACAGTCTACTCACAACAACGATTTCTTACTGAGGATAGGTTAATCAATCAAGACCACGTATATGTTAACATGTAAGAAAAGGTATAGTGAAGGAGAAAAAAGCATGACTGTGAATGGGAAAGAATTGGAACGCTGTGAGAATTTTAAATATCTTGGGTCACCGGTAACTGGGAATGTTGATATAATAGAGGAAATACATGCAAGAATTACCTCTCATAACAGGAGCTACTCCGCACTGATTAAAGTGTTTAAAGCAAGAATCTTAGGAGGAATCTGAAGCTGACAGTGCATCGTACAGTAGTGATACCTGTGATGATGTAAGCTTCGGAGACGTGGACAGCGACCCAAAATGATGAGGATTTGTTGCAAAGATGAGAAAGAAAGATACTTAGGCAAATCTTCGGGCCAGTGAATGATAGGTGACTTTGGTGAATCAGAAATAATAAGGAAATCAGAGAGTTGTACAACAAACGAGATATCGCTGCAGAAATAAAGAGCAACAGACTACGTTGGTTGGGACATGTAGAAAGAATGGTGAAGTGCAGCACAATCAAGAAAGTTTTCAAAGGCAAACCAGTTGGACGCCACATAAGGAGCACACCAATGACGAGATAGCTAGAAAACGTGGACGAGGACTTGAGAAGAATGGGAGGTAGAAGATGGAGAGCCAAGGCAGCCAGCAGAGAAGATTGGGTGGAAGTTGTCCAACAGGCGAAGGCATACGTGGGCTGCGAAGGCGCTGTGTATTGAATTGCTTTTATTTTAAAAAAAAATCTTATGGGACTTAACTGCTAAGGCCATCAGTCCCTAAGCTTACACACTACTTAACCTAAATTAGCCTAAGGACAAACACTCACAACCATGCCCGAAGGAGGACTCGAACCTCCGCCAGGACCAGCCGCACAGTCCATGACTGCAGCGCCCTTAGACCGCTCGGCTAATCCCGCGTGGCATTTAATTATTACTGTGAAGACTTGTAGACACACGTTCAACGGAGAATTCGGTAAGTTGCTAGATACTCACAACCTCCTCATTAGAAATACCACCAAAGAGACAAACTGATTCCCCAACAATGCTAAACCCATTCAAGAACTATTCGTAACTTTTACCCTTCCGTCGAAAACGAGGTCATTAAAGATGGAGCGCAAACTCGAATTTCGGAAGAATGAGGAAGGAAAGAGGCAGAGACCTATCAAAAGAACCATCCTGGAATCTACCCTTGTCGTTTCAGGAAAATGATGGAAAACCGTAATCTGGATGACCGGACGTAGATTTGAGCCGTAATCCCTAGAAGCGAGCACAGTGAGCGAACCACTGTTCTACCTGATTTGGTGTAAGCCACCGGAATAGGTGTGAAATAGCTAAGAGTAAAAGTTATGTTACATCACAATAAAGAAAAATGTGGTGATTCACTGAATCCTCTGCCAGGCATTTTATTTGAATAGCAGAGTAATCACATAGATGTAGATGCAGACGTAGAATATGTGAGAAAGTTCATACCTATCACTGATTGTAAAAGAATTAGTGGTCAGGAAAGTACAGTTGATCAATACCTTTGCTTCTTAATTCGTTGGGTTGATTTTGCGTCATGCGATAATATATCTGCTAGACGACGAAAAATTAATCATTATAGATACTTGGTTTAACAATCGTAAAAGAAGGTTGTATTGGCGGAAGGGACCTGGAGACATCAGATGGATGAAAAACAATTCCAAGGGTGTATGTTGACCATGACCATTATTAATTGGTTATAGACTGTATAAAAAACTGAAGATGTCATTGAAAAGAAAATGTAACGAACATGCCCATTTACAGATTATGTTGTTTTACGGTGTTTGAATACGTGTGCTCGCACTGTGTAACAACGACACGATCGTATTTAACATGATTGACAACGACATACAAATGTGTCAGCTTACATTACGTTGACATGGCTTAAAGCCGTAATATCAGCACTTGATAATGGTCTAAGGCCGAAATTGCAATAGTATGTAATAAAAACTTATAAAAGTCACTGGTGTAAAGATGATGTCCTTCAAAAAGTTCCTTTGAGAAATGCTGATATAACAACTCCACGCTTAGCAAGCGTGTACAACGGCTCGCTCGTCGAAAGATCCGAACTCCCAAAGACAGGAAAGTTGCACAGGTCATACCAATACTCAATGAAAGGAAATAGAAGGAATCCACTGAGTTACAGACCCAAATTACTAATGTCGATTTGCAGTATGGTTGTGGAACATGCACTGTGTTCAAACATCATGAATTACCTCGAACGAAACGATCTATCGATAAATAGCGAGCTCCGATTTTGAATACATCGTTCTTGTGAACGCAGCTACCTCTTTATTCACTCCAAGTAATGAGTGTTATCGGCATCGGATTTCAAATTGATTCCATTTACAACTATATAGATCTGCAGAAGGCTATCAATTACCCAAGCGACTTGTAAACAAATTGCGTGCTTTCTGGTATCGTTCATTTGTGCGACTGGATTAATTATTTCCTTCAGAAAGTTCACAGTACCTATTTATCCACGGAAAATCATCGGGTAGAAGTGATATCTGGCGTTGTCGAGAAGTGATATACGCCTTCTGATATTCCTAATCTACACAAAGGATCTACGAGACAATCTGAGCAGCTCTCTTAGATTGTTTGCATATAAACGGTCAAGTAAAATCATTAGATGATCAAAACAACCGGAGAATTATTTAGACATGATATCTGTATGCTGTATGGTTAGAAAAGCGGAAATTGGCTCTAAGCAATAAGGTGTGGCTGTTGATCCACATCAGTACTAAAACGAATCCGTTCCATTTAGGTTACATTATATATCGTGCAAATTCAAAGACTATCAGTATAACTAAATACATTAAGGATTACAATTACGAAAAAGTTCTATTGGAACGACCACATGGGTCATGTTGCGGGGAAGCGAACCAAACGCCGCGTTTTTCTGCCGAGATTACACAGAAGCTGCAACAGGCCTACTAAAGAGAGTGCGTACACTAGGCCTGTCCATCCTCTTGTCGGGCGTCGCTGCGCCATATGGAACCTTTACCAGACAGGACTGACGGAGGAAATCGGTAAAGTTCAAAGAAGGCCAGTCCGTTTTGTATGTTCATGAAATAGGGAAAAAAGTATCACGTGTATGATGCGCGAGTTGGAGGGGCATCCATTAAAGCAAAGACGTTTTTCGTTGCGGCGAGATATTTTCACTAAATTTCAGTCACCAATTTTCACCTCCGAATACGAAAACATTTTTTTGACGCCCGTCTACAAAGGAACGAAATATCGTTGCAATGCAATAAGAGAAATCTGGTCTCGCACCGAAAGTTTTGAGTGACAGAAATGGGGTGAAGGAGGCATTATGCGTGAATTTAAAAGTAGTCATGTAGACATAGAAAATTTTCCTTCCTTCCTTCCTTTACACCAGGTTGTGACAACCATCCTTCTCTACTGCAGTACGTTTATCGCATTGAGGACACAAGTTAGTTTATACCATGGAAGTATTAACGAAATCGCAGCTTCCTTCGAATTTCTACGTCACACACCTTTCCTACAAACCGAAAATTGACTTTGAAAGCAGGAAGATATACAGAAATTTTGCCACAACGTTAAGTGAAATTTGCTTGGCCCAGTGATATTTCTGATTCGTAGAATTACTTGTTGTGTTGTGGCCTACTAACTGTTTGTTTATAAACGCTTGTTTACTGTCGTAGTACCTGTCTGTGGGTTTTTCCGCGTGTCCTTCCACACATTGTTGACCGTCGGGGTTTCGCGAAAACTATCGACAGACATCGTCAAATTCGTTGCGATCAGAAATTCCCGGCAGCAGAACCAGTGAGACCTGCGGGGCAGACGGCATTGCGGCACCCCGTTGATTCCCCGTCGAGGTTAAGGTGTTTGCGTCGTGGTGCCAGAGTTCGTGGGACAACTACAGTGAACGTTATTGGGGGCGGGACATTGCAGACACCCGAAAGGGTTGACATAACGAATACAAACACACACACATCGCTTACCATATCACAGTGTCTCCCTGTATGAGCACTCTTTTGTTTTGCTCATCTGTGTTCCAACTGGTTTGATCAGGCCTGCCATGAATTCCTCTCATCTGCCAACTTTTCCATCTCAGAGTAGTACTTGCAACCTACGTGATCAGTTATTTGCTGAATGTTTTCCAATCTGTGTCTTCCTCTACAGTGTTTACCCTCTACCGCTCCTTCCAGCACTATCGAGTTATTCCCTGACTTTTCGTATGTCCATCCTTTTGACTGCAGGTCTGGGGGACCACAGCCGTTCACCATTGTAAGAAAATGAAATGCCTACAGCCGACCTTATTATCTTATTTATTTTGTAGCTACCTATTTTGCAAAGAGTGTCAAAAGGGGCGGATAATTATTCAGGTCATATATTAGTAGTAGCTGAGGTTCTAGTTAAATTGAATATAACCTGGAAAGGGCAGAAGAGAGAGCATCAACTTTGAGAAACTCAAAGAAAAGGCAATTGTGAAAAATTAGAGAATGCATATTGTGAAATCATGACGCAAGGACAGGAAATGGAATGCACAGAAGGAACATGGGATCGTTTTAAGAATGGGATCAAAAAGGAAAGGTGTTTCTCAATATTAATGTGCGTGAAGTATTGTGAAATATAGCTCTAATAATGCACTAAGGAAACGCTTTGAGTCAAAGAGAGAAAAAAAGTAAAGAAACAATGGGTAACACCAGATATGACAATCAAGGTGGATTACCGCAGGAAATGGAAAACTGTGAACATAGATGAAGGGAAGTGCAACTGCAGGAGGTTAAATAATGAACTAAGAAGGGAGACAGAAAAAGCAAAGGAGAAATATCTGACAGAAAAGTGTGACAAGATAGAGAAATTACATACAGAAAGAAGGAAAGTTTGATTTGATGTACAAAGAAGCAATGGATTTGACTTTGAGGGAAAAGAGAAACAACAATACACTAAAGGAAGTAGAGGTAGCAGACGGTAAAATGGTGAATGAACCCCAAGAAATAATGAGAAGATGGGAAGAATATATAGAACAAATATACGCTGCAGACAGCCAACCAAGTGATCTACAGCTTGGGATAGAAGAAGAAGATAAAGTTGCAGATGATGACAAAGGAAATGCAATACTAACTAGTGAACTGAAACATCTATGAAGGAGACCAAAAAGGGAAAGGCAATGGGAAGTGATGAGATTCCTGCAGAACTGTTAAACTCATTGGGGAAAGAAGGGAAAAGGGAGTGGAATGAATTGTGTAATCAAGTGTACATGACAGGAAAATGGCCAAAGGACTTTACAGAAAGTGTCTTAATACCTATTGAAAAGAAAAAGAAAAGCAAAAAGTGTGAGGAACAAAGAACAATGAGCCTGGTATCGCATGCAGGCAAAGTCTTGTTGTAGACGCTCAACAGAAGGCTATATGGAAAGCTTAACTGCGTAATAGGAGATGAACAATTTGGTTTCAGGTGAGGAGTTGGAACTAGAGATGCTACTGGGCTACTGAGAGTGATAGGGTAGAGGTACACGGAGAAGAAAAGGAAAGCGTATGTTGTGTTCACTGACCTTGAGAAGACTTTTGACTTTGTCAGATGGGACAAACTGATGGAAATCCTAAGGATACATGGAGCTGACTGGAGGGATAGACAGCTAATTAGAAATTTATATTTGAACCAGAGGGCAAGAGTAAGAATGTGAGGTGTGATGGGTGAAGAAAATGAACTGGGAAGAGGTTAAGACATGGTTGTTGTTTATCACCAGCACTGTTCAATATCTATCTGGAGGAAAATATTAATGAAAGTTTTGATGAAAGGAGAATAGTTTCTATTGGGGTTTTTGAGAGGGGAGCGTATAAGATTTGCAGATGGCATGATTTTGATGGCGGAGCGTGCAAGAGAGATGGAACAGATGTTAGATGATCTAAAGACAAAATTAGAACAACAGGGAATAAAGATTAACAAGAAGAAAACGAAAAGAATGGTAACTGGAGGAAATGGGAGAAAATGTTATATGAAAATAGGGGGAGAGGAAATAGAGCAAATGAATAACTTCAATTACTTGGGAAGAGTAAGAATGGATGATATGTGTTTCTCAACAGAAATTAGGAAAATAATTGCAATGGAAAAAGAAGGGTTCAAGAGAAAACAGAAATTACCACTAAACAAAGATCTGAGGAAAAGACTTATCAAATGTTACATCTGGGCGTTGCAGTGTATGGTGGGGAGACCTGGCCATTGAGGAAGGAAGATGAAAGATGTTTGGAGGCACTAGAGATGTGGATATGGAGAAGAATGGAAAAAGTGAAATGGGAAGACCGAGTAAGGAATGAAGAAGTATTAAGAAGAATTGGAGAAGAAAGAAACATGCTGAAAGTCATCAGAAAGAGAAAATGGAACTAGATTGGACATTGTTTGATTAGGGACTGTTTATTGAAGGAAGGAATAGAAGGAATGGTGGAGGGAAAAAGGAGAAGAGGAAAAAGAAGACATCAAATACTGGGCAATATCAAAGGAGACAAATATTCAGAAATGAAAAGACTGGCTATGGACAGACAAAAGTGGAAGAGGCTAACCCATGACAAGACGTGCCGTTAGACAGAATACCATACTGCTATTAATACCAAATTTGGCGCTTCGGCGCTTCAAAGCGCCATCTTCAGGTCTTAGTTATCATGAGCCATATATACGATGCATCAGTGGCCAACATAACTGCTTGCGCAGCCTATCTGTAACTGTGATGTCATCTCAGCAACCATCAATTGTCAACTCCATATGAACCATTTATCAGACATTCTGGGCAGCTCCTTTAGACTGTTTGTAGATTTACCATCAAGTAAAATCATCAGATGGTGAAAACATTCCCAAAATCATTTAGACTTGAAATCATGTACGGTGCAAATAGGGGAAATTAACTCTAAACAACAAGGTATGGGAGTTCATCCACATGAGTATTAAAACGACTCTGTTCCACTTATTCCGTGATGTCGTGAGAGATGTCCTATCACCCCGTCCCTTCATCTCAGCGTTTTCCAGGTGTTCCTTCCCTCGCCAATTGGCTTTTTGGCGGCTGAGAAGGAAGGCCAGAAGCCGCATTGGGTAAGGGGAAGGAGGTGGTGCTGGTTAGGTGGTGATGAACACAGCAGGAGAGGAAGGACTCGAAGATCTTACTGAATGCATTGCGCCTGTTTCTCTTTTTTCTTTATCGTGATTTCGTTCCCTTACTCCATATGGGCAGGGGTAGGGCTGCCAGCGGCACAATCCACAGCTCGTAACCTGAGTGACATTACAGTTAAAGGGAGAGGGGAAACTATACATAAAAAGGGAGAGAAAAGGGGCATTAAAACACAATAAGCGGAAAAAATGGGGGTTAAAATATACACAGCCATGGGGACGTTCATTGTGGGACAGTTAAAACAGTTGACATAAAGTTAAAAGAACACAGGTGGCTAGTTCTGGAACACGTAGTACACTGGAGTCATACACTCAAGTTAAAAGTTGGCCACAGTATAAAAACACACCAGAATGTGGGAGAATAAAAAAAAACACTGTAAGCAATGGAAGACACGTGTAGAATAGAAACAGCCGGTAGTAACCTGTCCTGGGAGAGGAGGCCTGAGAGGATGGAGAAAAGAGGGAGACATAGGTACTGTGGGGGGGGGGGGGGGCTGGAGGGGGCGGGAGGAAAGGAAAAGAAGAGGAGGAAGCCTAGAGACACAGAAGTGGTGCACTGAAAAGGGAGAGGGGCAGAGGAGGCAGGAAAAAACCGCTGAGGGGAAGGAAAGAGGAGGGAAGAGGTAGCCCTGAGTAGGAGGAGGAGGGTGGTCAGAGTTGGTAGGAGGGGTAGACATCAGGAAGTAGCTAATCGTCCAGGAGGGGTAGGTACTGGAAGTTGAGATGGGAAGGGAGGTGGAGGGTGTGGAGATGGTGGGAGGTCGGTACACAACGGTAAAGGCCCGGCAATGGGCTGGGGATAGAGGATAGAAGACACCAGGAGGTGGGGGGAGGGGGATTGAGTCGGGGAATGATGTACAGGCTGTGAATGTGCTCGAGGAAAAGCAGAAGATATGGGAAGGTGAAGAGGACATAGAGGATCCGTGTGGGGAATGGAAGGTGGATATGAAAGGTGAAGCAAAGTGTGTGGCGTTCAAGGACTTGGAGGCCTTATATAATCTGGGAGCACCAGAAATCCAGGTGACACCAGCATAAAAAAGGATGGGTCGGATCAAGGCTTCGTAGGTGTGAAGGATGGTGGAACGATGCAATTCCCATGTCTGGCCAGACAGTAGTTTCAGGATGTGGAGTCTACTGTGGGCTTTGTGTTGGGTCGTAAGGAGATGGGGAGTTCAGTTGAAGTGACGGTCGAGGGTGAACCAAAGGTACTTCAGGGTAGCAGTGAGGTGGATGGGACGACCATAAATGGCGAAGTAAAAATCGTGGAGCAGGAAGACAGGTGGTACGACCTGTGATGATGATCTGGGTCTTGAAAGGGTTGACAGGGAGCCACTGGTTGCATCAGACGGTGAATTGGTCGACATTGGGGCCATTGAAGGGTAGGATAAAGGGCCAGGAAGGCGGTGCCATCAGTAAATTGGAGGAGGTGAACAGGTAGGGGTTGTTTTGGCATATGTGCAACATGTAGGAGACAGAGGTCAGAGCCTTGGGGCAGGCTGGCAGTGGGATGGAAAGTATGGGAGTTGGTATAGTGGAGTGTGACATAGGAGAGACCATGGGAAAGGAAAGAAGCAACGAAATGGACGAAATTGATGGGTAGAGCGTACATTTGAAGTTTAAACAGGAGCCTGGGACCCCAGACATGGTCGTAGTCGTTCTGGAGGCTGAGGGAAAGAAAGATAGCAGAACGACAGGAGTTGAGTTGGAGGGAAAGAAGATTGGTAAGATTAAATAGCTAATCATTGGCTGAGAAGAAGGTGGCGCTGGTTAAAGTGGTGATGAATACCATGGGAGAAGATGGACTTGAAGACCTACTGCACCTGTAACATACTGCCCCTACATACATGACTCCTGTAGCAACATGATTTGGCAATGAAACACACATTTATCTCTGTATGAGTCCCAAGTCACATCCTAACCAACAGAAACAAGGGAAATATATTGTGCAACATTTTTTCGACTTTAACGCTCATTAACCTACCTGAACTTGGCGTCTCAAGACGAAAAAGTAAAATGATCAGTCACACCAGTCACCTCCAGTCTAGTCCAGGGCTATCTATGAGCGTATTGTCTACCTGAAGAACCGGCCAGCTGTGGAACCACGGCTCCCGACAGAATTCCTAAGCTCCACTTCCGGCTGTATCTGCTGCTGGCGATGGCGCGACGTGCTGTGACTAAGACAAACTACACCTCCACTTCTGACACAGACTCCTCAATTCAAAAAATCCGAAACAGCGATGTTCTTTCGCAAATATATGTCGAAATTCCCATGCAAAATGTAGAATTCTTCCTTTTATACGAGGTATTTTCGAATATCGAGAAATCCTATGGGATGGAGCCCCACAATTTAAAAATCAGAAGATTCAGACGCTTGGGCTACTCTCAGGCTCCGGTTGACCTTTTTGGAAGGGCCCCCTGCCGTCTGCAACTGTTGTCGCCGTCTGCCGCTGTTGTCGTCCGTCCGTCCGTCTGTCAGCCGCCGCCGTCCGTCATCCACTGTCCGCCGTCTGCTGCTGTTGTTGCCCATCCGTCTGCCTTCTGTCTGTCAGCCTCTGGCCATCACCACCTGGTGCTCGTTGCCGCCGCCGCCGTCCGGTGCTCCCCACTGCCGACGCCCAGTGCTCGCCTTCGCCACCCAGTGCTCGCTGCCGCCACCTCTGCCACTGTTGTTTCATCGCTGCCCGCTGTCCGTCCGTTGCTGCCCACTGTCCGTCCGTTACTGTTTGCTGTCTGTCTGTCGCTGCCTGCTGTCTGTCTGTCGCTGTCCATACATCCGTCCGTCCATGCGCCGCCGTCTATCCATCTCCATATGTTTTTCCATCCTTTGCCATCCGTCTGTCTGTCCATTGCTGTCCATCATGAGCCTTCCCACCTCCACTGTCATCTACACCTCCCCCTCCGCCATTTCCACTATCACTTCCTGGAGCGCCACCCCTGACCACTCTCACTAACACCTCACCTCACCTGCTCCCACTCACCAATGACCCCATCTCGTCCCCTGATGTTTACACCTAAATCTACACACTTTCCCCATTCTCCACACCCCCAACAGCTCCCACTTCTGCTCCCACCCTCACATATATCTCTGCTGCCACCTCTGCTGCAACCCCTCAGGTCATTGGCTTACCCCCTCCCAACCCCTAATCACTACATCATCTAATTTAGTTTAAGTAGTGTGTAAGCTTAGGGGCTGATGACCTTACCAGTTAAGTCCCATAAGATTTCACACACATTTGAACATTTTGAACTTCATCATCTGCCTCCCCCCACTCGCATCAAGTCACACCGGGGCCCAATTGCCACTATAGAGCCGACTGCACCTTCCAGCACCTCCACCATGCCTACAGGATCTGCTGCCTGCCACCTTTCTCTCCTCCCCATCCCTCTCCCCTCCTCCCAGCCTACCCTCTACAAAACACCCCAGAAGCATGTCAGTGCCAACTCTGTTCCTGCCACTTCCAACAAAAAGTCACCACTCTTCCCCTTCCTACAATTGTCTCCATGGATACCATCCCTCCTCCAGCCACACATACCCTGGCTTCCACCCTCCACACATCCTGTCAACCGACCCCATGACACCTGTACCCTCACCATGGAGATACAAAAGTACCTCCCAGGTGCTCCCACTCCCAACTGATTCCCCACACACAGTCCTCATCAAAGTCCCCTCATCCTCATTTCATAAGGGGCTCCTCCATAGTCTCAAACGCATCATGTTTGGCCCCCACGCATCCCTGATACCCTTTGTCTCTTCTTCCTCTCCTTGCCAGACGCCGCCTCTCTGTTGCCACAGACCTACACAACTGTGATCACCAAGCTCACCCAATGATCAAGGAGGATGAGGTGCTTACTGAACTAAACTCTCACCATGAAATTGCAATCAACTCTGCCACCTGTATCCACAATGCCTCCCATCCCACTTATGTGAGTATTTTCGATTCCTGCCCCCTCCATCGAACACCCTTACCTAGGGCACCCATGAATCCTCCAAATCCCCCCCCCCCCCCCCCCCGAAATCCCACCACTTCCAGCACTGCCTCATGTACACTCCTGGAAATGGAAAAAAGAACACATTGACACCGGTGTGTCAGACCCACCATATTTGCTCCAGACACTGCGAGAGTCTGGATAAGTTCTGCATATTCATTTGACTTCCACACTATCGAACAGGGGTGTGCAACAGGAATTTGACATGTGTACAGAGTTGATTTCTGTTGCTGCTCAGATTTTTGTTCCAAAAGTATATGCTTCTAAGGCTTACCAGATGTGCTTCGTTATTTCTGTTTATACGTTCCAACTACTTCTCACATGGTACTGGAATCATGGACACTTTTGAGGAAAAGTTTTCCCTTTCGTAGCACACTTTTTTTGACATCCATAACTACTTCCTGTACATAAATGCAGTAAAGATGTAAGATGTTTAGATTTTTAAAAAGAGGTTTGCATGGTTGTGTGCTGCATGCTTGTTTCATTATTCCTATAACTGCCGTTTGTTTCCTGGAAAATGTTTTGCCCGGTGTATATTTCCCCAGAAAATGATACTAGCTTCAGTACTGAATGTACATAAGCAAAACAGCCCTAACTCTTACTACCTAGCTCACATTAGACAGTTTTGAATTTAGGGATGTGATATGATAGCTCCATTTAAGATTTTCCTGAATATGAATCCCAAGAAATTTAGTTTCAGTGACAGCAATAATGTTTTAATTATCTGTACATAATACTGGTTGTGCTGCAATTTATTTTGATGTGTGTGGAGATTCATGAGTCCTGTTTATGGGGGTTAACTATTAGTCTGTTTATGGAAAAGCATTCACATACTTCTTTCATAATATCTTTTTCACATGCAGTAAGATTTTCTTCTATATCCTTCAATAAGTAGACTGAAGTCACCTGTAAACAATACCAGTACTGAAAACCTAACGTTTTGTGGGAAACTATTAATGTGTACCAAAGAAAGAAATTGACCTAAAATAGTTCCCTGTGGAACACCCTGATTTAGTCTACATGGTTCTGCAATATGTACCTTGAGTTCATTTCCTTCATTATACTTAATTTCAGTTACCTGAAAGCAATATTCCAAATATGATTTAATCCACTCATTTGGCACACCTCTTACACCATGCCATTCAAGCTTTCTTATGCTCACAGAATGATCAATCACATAGAAAGCTTTTGTCAGACCCAAGAATAAGCAAGAGATTCTTCTTTTGTTGTCCATTGCAGTTAACACATTGTTCATCAGGTTGAAAGTGGCTGCTTCAGTTGACTGCTGTTGTCTGAAGCCAGGTTGGCATCCAAAAATAATATTATTCTTGTTCAAGTATGTAGTTAGTTGTGAAAAAAAACATAACTGATCACCTTTTTCATATGGGGAAATTGCTTTTGCCATTTACAGTTGCTGTTGGAAGACATCACTTGATAAAGATGAATTGCTTATGTCTGATAAAGGAGGGAGAATGTGTTTTGCTGTTAGTTTCGAGATACAATGTGGAATATCATTAATACCAGCTGAACAATTACTCTTCTGTTAATTAAAGCTATTTAGGAGTTCCGTTGGGCCAAATGGACTGAGAAACATAGACAAATTATCTATTTCAAAAGATCAAAGTTTTTTCAATGTTGTATTGGGTGAGTTACCAAATTTTTCCTGCACTAATTTTCCACATACAGTTGCATAATATGAATTGAAGTTGTTTGCAACTGTCCTAAATTCAGTGACATTTTTTCCATCGTGCAGTATCTATTTTTGTGAGTTGTCTTCTTCCCCGTAAGATCCGGCTCAGCTTTCCACATGGACTTAATTTTATTGGATGACCTCATATATTTGTCGTTTTCCCTAATTTTTACTGTGACAAGTAATAATTAATTCTGACAAGAAACCATTTAAAAAATTCTGGACTGCTATCAGTTTTTGAGAACAGAGAAAGTTCCCACTTCTTTTTACAAGATACTCTAATGCGTCATGTAATCCCGTTATCGAATCTATCTTTGCTTCTGGAAACCATTTTTGTTTTTGGAAAATCTATATCAAAGCTATGGTTCAAGTGTTCAAAAAATTTTCCATCTTTTCATTGGCAATAGAGGTATCACACACAATCTAAGACTGTTCACTGATTAGATACCGGAAGTGTTCAATATTTTTCTTACTATAACTCCTTTTAACTAACACGAATTGTTTACAGACGAATGGAAAAGCTGGTAGAAGCCAAGCTCTGGGAGGATCAGTTGGGATTCCATATAAATGTTGGAACACGTGAGGCAATATTGATCCTCCATCTACATCTACGTGTTTACTCTGCTATTCAAAATAAAGTGCCTGGCAGAGGGTTCAATGAACCACCTTCACGCTGTCTCTCTACCGTTCCACTCTCGAATGGCGCGCGGGAAAAAAGGAGCACTTAAAGTTTTCGGTGCGAGACTTGACTTCTCTTATTTTATCGTGATGATCATTTCCTCCTACGTAGATGTATGCCAACAGAATGTTCTTGCAGTCACAGGAGAAGAATTGTGACTGAAATTTCATGAGAAGGTCCCGTCGCAACGAAAAACGCCTTTGTTTTAATGATTGCCACTCCAATTCACGTATGATGTCTGTGGCACTATCTCCCCTATTTCGTGACAGAACTAAACGAGCCGCCGTACGATTTATATTAGAAGAGAGATTAAGGAAAGGCAAACCTACGTTTCTAGCATTTGTAGACTTAAAGAAAGTTTTTGACAATTTTGACTGGAATACTCTCTTTCAAATTCTTAAGGTGGCAGGAGTCAAATACAGGGGCGAAAGGCTATTTACAATTTGTACAGAAACCAGACGGCAGTTATAAGAGCCGAGGGGCATGAAAGGGAAGCAATGGTTGGGAAGGGAATGAAACAGAGTTGTAGCCTATCCCCAATGTTATTCAGTCTGTATATTGAGCAAGCAGTGAAGGACACAGAAGAAAAAATTGGATTACGAATTAAAATCCATGGAGAAGAAAAGAAAAAGTTATTTGCCGATGATATTGTAATTCTGTCAGAGACAGCAAAGGACCTGGAAGAGAAGTTGAATGGACTGGACATTGTCTTGAAAGGAGGATATGAAATGAATGCCAATGAAAGCAAAATGTGGATAATGAAATATAGTCGAATTAAATCGGGTGATGCTGAGGGAATTAGGTTAGGAGATGAGACACTTAAAGTAGTAGATGAGTTTTGTTATTTGGAGAGCAAAATAACTGATGATGGCCGAAGTAGACAGGGTATAAAATGTAGACTTATAACACTACAGTCCGCTACTGCTATACCATAACCTCGAAGCTGGAGGCAGTTTGCAAAACAGAATTATTTTGTTAGAGTAATTATGGTATAAGGCAACAGAGCAGTGTTGCCCTCTGAGAGGAATTTTATTATGTTGACCGTATTGTACCTAATGGAAGTGGCTTATCGGAAGTGAAAGTCAGAATTACGTAAACATTTAAACAGTAACAAATAATATTTTACTTAGCTATACTGCTTAGAGAGTAAAGAAAACGGCTGCCAGCCTAATTAGGCAAGAGAATAATTAACATTCTTGTTTAAGAAATTAGGTATGGGTAACTTTAACGGATAACACAACCTATAATTTACCACACGCGAGTCCAATGAACTCTGACACCTGCCTATGTTAACGTTAAGGTTGGAACTAACAACTAGAGCAGCACAAACTATTTGCGAAAATATAACAGATACCGAAACACACTATTACTTTCAAGGCTTATTCAAACTGAGTGGTTTTTATAACATTACTATTAATATTCACTGCGGAATCATTAATTGGACACAGGTTAAGTACTAATTTTCAAACACTTTTCTAGCTGACATAGAATTATAAATGTTGTTCACTGCAAAATTATGAGCTGGTAGTAGGTTGAGTCTCTCTCAGTTAAATACTTTACTATTTAAAATGAAATTTAATTGGAATTCACTAACAGGTTACTTCTCACTGTCTTTTGAATAAAGATATTATTGTTTTCATAAATAGTAGTAAAGGATAACCTGTGGATCTTATTACACTATTAATATTCAGTTTCAATACCCGAAGGAAACAAGTGCTTAGCAAGCCAATATAACTTTCCACAAATGCAATTCACGACTTTCGCTGCAGTGACAAATTTACAGTTGACAAATTTACAAGAAACTGAATCACCTTCTGCGATTTACAACAGGCAGCAATGTGATCATTTACTAAGCAAAACTTTATGAGCCTCAGTCTTAAGAACTTTTAATTTTGAAGTTGGCAACAACACTTTAATAAGCAGTTTTAATAGGAAAATTATTTTCAGTAAGCATAATTTACTTTAACTAACTCTCTTGTCACATTAACTTTAACTTTCTTTTTACTAAGTTCAAGAGGCATTAATTAGCAAAACACTGGTCTTTAATGTTCTTTCAGTAGGGACACTCGGTAATCACTTTAGTTCAAACGGAGAGGAACCTGAGAGGTGTTATGATAAGGAAAAAATTAAGGTAGGTACATAAATTCAGTTACAAGTTACCTTATATTTGTGCACACTAAAACATCCAGTAAGCTGATCCTTCACTGTACATCATTATGGTATTACGTTACAGTGATTGCGCAACGTGGTGGCAACTGCATGTTGGTAGGTGGATTCGCAGGCAGAATTGCTGGACTCTGGCCCTTCTTGGTGGCGTTGATGAATACCAAATCCAGAATCGTTCCAGCTATTTATCCATTCATCCGAGGCATTGGAAAGTAGCAGAAAAAGCCTCTCTCGGAACCAGCACAATATGCAATTTTTACATGGCAGTGCACAGTTTGGTAGCTCGTCACCGACTGACTCTTGTTCCACCTTTTCTACTAGGCCAACCACAATTTACGCGCGCTTCACAGTTCCGTTCCCGAGGGGAACCACTACACCTTTTATATACTAAAGAACTAAGAACCCTAAGTGAAGGTCAGCAGTTTACATAACAGCAAACAAACACATTATATAAAACAGAACATTTGCACATATTGACATTTCTACAAAAAATTATTCACACAGAAATTACAATTATATACAGTAAGTTTTGTTCCCTCCAAATGGGACAAAGAATTTAAATGACAGATATACTACATTGCATAGAATCAAACCATAACATCCAAAGTTTTTACAAAGAAAGGAGTATACAATTTTGTGTTATCGATTCAATGAAACAATATTTACAGAAGCTCAACGACGTAACAAAAGCAAAATAAATCCGTACCACATAAGAGCTATGGTGTTACAGACTGTCAATGGCAAGGAAAGCGTTTCTGAAGGAGAGAAATTTGTTAACATCGAGTATAGATTTAAGTGTCAGGAAGTAATTTCTGAAAGTATTTCTGTGGAGTGTGGCCATGTCTGGAAGTGAAACATGGACGATAAATAGTTTAGACAAGAAGAGAATAGAAGCTTTCGAAATGTGGTGCTACGGAAGAATGCTGAAGATTAGATGGATGGATCACGTAACTAATGAGGAGGTATTGAATAGAATTATGGAGAAGTGGAATTTATGTATAACTTGACTAGAAGACGGTATCGGTTGGAAGGACCTGTTCTGAGGCATCAAGGGATCGCCAATATAGTAGTGGAGGGGAGCGTGGAGCGTAAAAACCATAGAAGGAGGCCAAGACATGAATGCACTAAGCAGATTGAGAAGGACGTAGCGTGCAACAGTTACTTGGAGATGAAGAATCCTGCGCAGTATAGAGTACCATGGAGAGCTGCATCAAACCAGTCTCCGGACTGAAGACCGCAAATAAAGCAACTCATTTTATGGATAGTATTTCGCACACTGCTTGAAATGTGTTTTGAAGATATGGGTAGAAATTGCGAAAGGTGGTCATTATTGCAGTTATCAAAGTTTTCTGATATACACTTGTCTGTGTTTACACATACCTAGTCAAGGAGAGCCACACTGGTTTTTGTTATACGTGTTGGAGAGGTAGCGGTCAGACTCAGATTGTAGGCCCTTATGATATTTAAGAACTTTTCTCTGTGAGGGCTATGGCACAGAAAATCAGTATTAAAATCTTTACATAGTATCACAGTTTTCCCTGTCGTCTTGAGTTTTCCTGAGACAAGGTCTAGTTGATGGAAAAAAAGAAAAAGGAAAGAAAACACTTACATTGCTAACAGGAGATCCGCACACATATAAAATAACAGCTTTTTCGAACACTAACTCAAAAGGTGAGGGTTTAAAGTCTCCTTCACAATCTAATTTGCTTACATAGGCTACATTCTTATCGTTTAAATTTTCTTTCACTTATATACAAGTTCACCCATGTTTTGATTACTTTCTACAGATGCTCATTGCAAGGTTAAAATCCAATATTTTTAAGTGGTGGAAACATTCATTTTGTAACCAAAGTTCACAAAAGCATAAAACTGAAACATCTTTCGATTCACTGTTGAGGAGTGTATTCATTTCATCAGCTTTGTTTGTGAATGACTGTACATTTTCTTGTACCAGTCTTAGTGTGTACTTCCTAATTAGTTCTGCATCACATTTTTTGTGATACAGTCTATTTCCATAAAAAATGTCGTTTGCTCATTTTATAGATATCGCATCTTTCTTTACGACCCATTTGTCCAAAGTAGTTTGAACTGCTTCTATACTACACCTCTTATGACTCAAGTTTACTAAATGACACATTTCTTAAACCAAAAACTGTTTCCCACTGTGATCTAAATAAAGGCCATGGCTGGTAGGGATGGATCTGTCTAATGTGCTTAAATTTCTTAAGTTCACATACAGACATTCCTGGCATACCCCATCTATCAGTTTCTTTGTTCCTCCTATTAATTTATTAGAGATAGATTTTATCTGTGTGGTTGATTTACAATAGCTGCATATATGTCAACTAATTTGAGTAGTACACTTTCAAGAACTGTGACGGGTTCAGTACCTTTATCTCTGGCAACATTATTTGCACCTGCTTAAATTACGACACTGTCTTTTGAACCAAGATTTTCTCACGGTTTCACCACTGTTATCGTCAATTATTCCACACTTGCTCCTAGCTTGACAAAGTACTGGCCACTTACGTTAGTTTGCTTATCTGCCACCTTTTATACTAGCTGACGTCCATGATTATCGGCAAAAATTAAAACTTTTCGTACTTTTTTGCACACTTCAGACCGTCGACTGATCTTTTAATCACGTTTCTTTGTTTACTATGTGAAACGTGCGAAAGGCTTACAGTGCACGGCTTCTGCTGTTTGGAACGATTTTCTGGACTCCTATGTTTCCTGGTGACATTGTTTGTAGAATTACTTTTGTCATTACAGCTATTTGATGATTTACATTTATATTTTCAAATTTTGTGCTGGTTTACATTGAAATGAAATGTCGTGTGGCGAGGGCCTCCTGGCAGGTAGACCTGATAGCCTGGTGCAAGTGTTTTAAGGTGACGCTACTTGGGCGACTTGCGCGTCGATGATGATGAACTGATGATGACGCTGACGACAGAAACACCCAGTCCCTGAGCGGAGAAAATTTCTAACTCAACCGGGAGTCGAAGCCGGGCTCTCCGGCATGACAAGCCGGCGCGTCGTCAACCCAGCTGCGGTGGTGGACCTGGCTTACATTGTCGTTCTAGTTTTGCCTGCATCACTGATAGCCGATGTTTCTTTGAGACTGAGTCGATGATCTCTCGAGTTTAAGAGCCAAGATTTTGCAGCTGTTTTTCCAATACGGCTACTGTCCTTTTAAGTTCATCAGTCTCACTTTTTTTGTAGTTGAAGCTAGACGAAAGTCGTCGCAATGTTTACATATGGCTGTGACTGAACTTGCACTTGCCAAATTTTTTTCCTTGGTTTTGATCTTGTGCTGATTTCGTTAGCGTTTTTTACTTTAAGGGGCTCCGGAACGCCCTATACTTGCAATGTTAAAATAACGCTTATAAATTACATCTTTTCTCACAAAGTATTTGAGGTAGGAAGTTGAACTTTTTACAGATTATTTATTGGAATATGGGCTACCACTTAACACGGGGATTTTACAAAATTTTAGTTCAGTTATTAAAGATGATTTTTTTTCAATTGTAATGAAAATTCACAACATTTTTTTGCAATTTTTTATTTATATATTCAAAAATATACAGTTTTTTGGAAAAAGGCTATGTTAAATTATGCAGAAGGTACTGTGTAACATTTACTGAAAGTTTGAAACAAATATGTTTGGAAGATCCTTAGAAAACATGTAATTAGTATGAGAAAATAAAAGTTTTGGGAAACGAGCGACAAAGATTGGATTAACTTTTTAGTGCATTCCAGGTCCATAGGATGGATTATCTTCATCCTCTGCAAACTCCTCCTCCAGCTTCCTCTTGTTACTCCTCCTGTTTACTCTTGCTTGTATTTCTAGACTCTTTACAGCCCTGTCTGCAGCCTGAAGGCGTTCCTTGTCTAAAGCAAGCATCGCTCGTACCATGTTAGAATGTTATTATTTACAGTAATAACACATACCTTTGGCTTTACAACATTTCCCCTTTTCTTAAAAGCCTTCAGAGGATTTCTAATAACTTTACTTTTACTCATTATTATACTTCAACAAAACAGAGACTCAAGAAACAGAATTAATTACGAATATTTTCGGGATAACGACAGAGTAAATAAACGTGAAACAATCGACAATCACACCAGCGATATATATTGAACCATCACAGGTTAGCCACAACACATACTTTATCTCACATCACTAAAATGTACCTGATGAACACGGACGTTAATAATAACACCATTTGACAGCAGTTTAACAGCGCCACAGTGGGTCACGCCCATGTAGAACACATTTCAAAACAAAAATTAAAAATAGTTGTAGTCTTCGGAATTGAATAAATTATATATCTATTAAAAGGTAGTCTGCAGATTCAGAAAACGCAAAAAAGTAAAAATTGAACTTTTCATGATTTTGAGCCTTTCCGGAGCCCCTTAACTTCGCACCAATAACATTTTCTAGGGCGAACCACGATACTTTTTGACACTGAATACTGAATACTGAAGACTCATTCTTCAGCCGCGGTCGGCTCGCTTTAATGCCGTTTTTCATTTTGGGCATTTTCTCACCATCGAGTGGCGTTTTATTACTCCCTCAGATACTATCTGAACGAGTTGCTCACTTGCCTCCATCAGTGGCAGCAGCAGCGTTTATCGATACTAGTACTGCTGTAACTTCATTGGTGTGGCAGTTATATTTCCGTGTCATGGTGTGTGTGGAGTTGGTCGGTTGCGGCGGAGCAGCGAGGAAGTCTCTGTGGCGTGTAATCAGGCCGGGGCTGCTGGCGGTGTGCACGCGCGATAGGAGTTGTGTGGCACTAGCTGCGAGAACTGCTAAGTTTGTCGCCCACCGCACCTGCGTACTGGAGTTGAGCAATCAGTGAACCTGTCTTGAAAGCTCACCCCATGTAACACATCTTCGTTGATTGCTCGTTGTTGCATCCTGAGCTGTCCCTGCAAGCAGCATCTCGTTGGTGTGTTGGAGTCAGCAAGATTTTGCAGCTGTCTCCCTGTAAGGTGTTTAACCTTTGAAATGCTTATAATTTATTAGTGAAGTACACCAGCAGTATCTTCTGCCTTGTGGCCGTAAACGTTCCGGTTACCTGCCCTGGTCATTAACGTAGTTTTGTGGCAGTGTGTTTTCCCCGCCGTGTTGATGCTGTCTGGCACGGCGTGTAATTCGATAGCTTGGTGTTTTTCTCCTTTTCTCTTTGAGGGTTAATTGTGCCTTGACTGTGCCTATACGCCAATTATTAAGACATGATCCTGCGCCAGCCGCTGTGGCCTAGCGGTTCTAGGCGCTTGTAGCGGTCGTGTGGATGTGTCATGTCTTTAGATTAGTTAGGTTTTAGTAGTTCTATGTTCTAGGGGACTGATGACCTCAGATGTTAAGTCCCATAGTGCTCAGAGCCATTTGGACCATAATCCTGCTGCAATCCTGGCCTTCGCTGGTACTTTTTGTTGTCGTGCTGTTGGTTGTGTGGAAGGGAATTGATTAGGTGGTTGGCTGGTTCATCAGCCGTCCGTAGGTCGTGCTGCAACGCGATTATTTAGTGTTACGCTTGGCTGTCTGTTTCACCTAAACTGTGGTTAGAGTTTCCTCCCCAGGCTGACCCTTGGAACACTTCTGAGCACTACTGTTTGTTGTTTGTCATTGTCATTTTATTTGATTGCAGGTACTGTGCCAGGCTTTCAGCCGTGTATTAATATTGTCTGATTTATGTTTAGTATATGGGTTTCAGCCGGACTTCATACCAAATTTAAGATTAGGCCTTCAGCCGTGTTTCATTTAAAATTCTTGTTGCTCTGCATTTAGGCCTTCGGCCACGTTTGTTTCCGAATCTGTGGCTTTAATATGTAAATCCTTGTCTGTAAGGTTTCTCTTTAATTACCTGATCTTAAGGTTGTCTTTAATTATTCCTAAGTATTTGTTTGGGCCTTCAGCCGACAAGATACTTCAAGTTTTCTTAAGATGTTTTTCTGTTGTACTGCGTAAAGGCTTCTCTTTGAAGTCTCTCTTCTATTATGTAAAGAATTTTTTTTTTAAATTGGGATTTCAACCGAAGAATTATCTTGAATTTTCCTTAATATAACCTTTAGCCGGAATTTGTAAATGCTTAGCTTTTAAAGAATTTCCTTAGTTGATCTGAAATATTATTTCAGCCCTTTCCGAAAAGATATCGCAATTTTGCTTAAGTAAGGCCTTCAGCCGTCACTCTAAATCCTGGTGTTTTAAAAGCGATCATTTAAACTTATTCTGGAGAAGTTACTGGGGCCCTCAGCCGTGAATTGATCTTTGTTGTTTTAAAGAGGAAACTCTGCACTGGTCAGAGGAATAAAGTTGTATGTGTCTTGTATAACTAACGGTAATTGACCTTGGCCCATTTCCACAACCTAATCCGCTCTGTCCTGCGAAACCAGATTTCAATTCTTTTTTATGTTGTTCATGGAAGTCGATTTTTACCGCCATCTTGTGAATTTAATTTGATATGTGCAATTTTTCGGTGAAAAAAAGTGAAGACATTATAGAAGATATTCTTTTTTTAAGGATATAAATGTAGGTACAACTGGCAAAGATTTGTTTAAAATAGTGGACACCTTGATGACAGAAAATTAAAGGCTGGGATCATTGTGTTGCTAAGCGTACTGATGGTGTGTGATAGATATTGGGTCGTTACAATGGTTCACAAGCACTTATCAGCGTAAAACCTCTTGATATAATGTGCACCCATTGCATTAGACATAGAGAAGAACTTGTTTAGCATCATATGAACGTTGTCCCGAATCGAGTACAGCAAATTTCGTTAATATAGGGAACTTTAATATTTGTGCGACTTAAGCGAAAGTGTTTCCACATCTAAAAGATGATGTCTGTCACGATTCCACGGCAGTCGAGTAAGAGTGGCGCAAGTAACGCCTCTATCAAGATGCAAATCAGGTTTGCTTTAAATGCACGTTGTAACCTAATGGTCGTGAGCGTTAGTTAACTTCAAGACTCGTCGTTGTGATCTGATGTTAGTCATGTATGCCTTTAAGGCGACGAAGATGGCATTGCCACCACCTCAATGAGTTTGAACGAGGTCATGTCCTACGGCTACGAGAAGTTGGATGGTCCTTCTGCGATACTGTAGAAAGACTTGGTAGGAATGTGGTCACTATACATGATTGCTGGTATTGATGATGATGATTGGTTTGTGGGACGCTCAACTGCGTGGTTATCAGCGTCCGCACAAATTCCGAACATTTGCTCGGCCCAGTCTCGCCACTTTCATGATGATGAGTAAATGACGAGGACAACAGAAACACCCAGTCATCTCGAGGCAGGTGAAAATCCCTGACCCCGCCGGGAATCGAACCCAGGGCCCCGTGCTCGGGAAGCGAGAACGCGATCGCGAGACCACGAGCTGGTATTGGTGGTCACGAGAATGTACGATACGGTCGCGTGAAGATCGGGCTCCGGATGTCTACGAGGCACTACCTAGAGGAAAAGTCATCGTGTTCAGCGTATGACACTGGCGCATCGTACTGCATCTGCAGCCGCAATATGAGATGCGGTTGGTGAAACAACGAAGTGTTACGGATCGGTTACTTCAAGTACAGCTCCGAACCAGTCGCCTAGATGTGAGCATTCCACTGACCCAAAACCACCGCCATTTGCGACTTGAGCGAGAGCGCATTGGAGGACAGAGTGGAGTTCTGTTGTGCTTTCTGATGAAAGCTGGTTCTGGCTCGGTGCCGGTGATCGCCGTGTGTTGGTTAGGAGGAGACCAGTTGAGGGCGTGGAATCAATCACTCTGCTGCTAGACATTTTGGAGCTACACCTGGAGTTTGGTCTGGGGCGCAATTTCGTATGACAGCAGAATCACTCTCGTGGCTATCCCACACATCCTGACTGCTAATTTGTACGCCATTCTGATGATTCGATCTGTTGTGCTGCCATCCATGAACAGCATTCTAGGGAGTGTTCTCCGAGGGGATGATGCTCCCACACACACCGCTGTTGTAACCCGACGTACTCTACACAGTGTCCACATGTTGGCTTGGCCTACGCTATCAGCAGATCTGTCTCCTATGGAGCACATGAGGGATATCATCGGAGGACAGCTCCAGCGTCATCCACAACGAGCATCTTCCCTCCTTGTACTGGCCCACCAAGTACGAGTGTGGAAATGCATCCACGTTTTCAAGAAGGTACGTCGAACAGATGTGCAAAACTATAGACCTATATCTCTAACGTCTATCAGTTGTGCCCGCATCTCGTGGTCGTGCGGTAGCGTTCACGCTTCCCACGCCCGGGTTCCCGGGTTCGATTCCCGCCGGGGCCAGCGATTTTCTCTGCCTCGTGATGGCTGGGTGTTGTGTGCTGTCCTTAGGTTAGTTAGGTTTAAGTAGTTCTAAGTTCTAGGGGACTTATGACCACAGCAGTTGAGTCCCATAGTGCTCAGAGCCATTTGAACCATCTATCAGTTGTAGAATTTTGGAACACGTATTATGTTCGAGTATAACGACTTTTCTGGAGACTAGAAATCTACTCTGGGGGAATCAGCTTGTGTTTCGAAAAAGACGATCGTGTGAAACCCAGCTCGCGCTATTCGTCCACGAGACTCAGAGGCCTGTAGACACGGGTTTCCAGATAGATGCCGTCTTTCTTGACTTCCGCAAGGCGTTCGATTCAGTTTCCCACAGTCGTTTAATGAACAAAGTAAGAGCATATGGACTGTCAGACCAATTGTGTGATTGGATTGAAGAGTTCCTAGACAACAGAACGCAGCATGTCATTTTCAATGGAGAGAAGTCTTCCGAAGTAAGAGTGATTTCAGGTGTGCCGCAGGGGAGTGTCGTAGGACCGTTGCTATTCACAATATACATAAATGACCTTGTGGATGACATCGGTAGTTCACTGAGGCTTTTTGCGGATGATGCTGTGGTATATCGAGTGGTTGTAACAATGGAAAATTGTAATGAAATGCAGGAGGATCTGCAGCGAATTGACGCATGGTGCAGGGAATGGCAATTGAATCTTAATGTAGACAAGTGTAATGTTCTGCGAATACATAGAAAGAAATATCCCTTATCATTTAGCTACAATATAGCAGATCAGCAACTGGAAACAGTTAATTCCATAAATTATCTGGGAGTACGCATTAGGAGTGATTTAAAATGGAATGACCATATAAAGTTGATCGTCGGTAAAGCAGATGCCAGAGTGAGATTCATTGGAAGAATCCTAAGGAAATGCAATCCGAAAACAAAGGAAGTAGGTTACAGTACGCTTGTTCGCCCACTGCTTGAATACTGCTCAGCAGTGTGCGATCCGTACCAGATAGGGTTGATAGAAGAGATAGAGAAGATCCAACGGACAGCAGCGCGCTTGGATACAGGATCACTCAGTAATCGCGAAAGCGTTACGGAGATGATAGATAAACTCCAGTGGAAGACTGTGCAGGAGAGACGCTCAGTAGCTCGGTACGGGCTTTTGTTGAAGTTTCGAGAACATACCTCCACCGAGGAGTCAAGCAGTATATTGCTCCCTCCTACGTATATCTCGCGAAGAGACCATGAGGATAAAATCAGAGAGATTAGAGCCCACACAGAGGCATACCGACAATCCTTCTTTCCACGAACAATACGAGACTGGAATACAAGGGAGAACCGATAGAGGTACTCAGGGTACCCTTCGCCACACACCGTCAGGTGGCTTGCGGAGTATGGATGTAGATGTAGATGTAGATGTAGACATCCCACAGGTGTACAACACAATGCATGTACGTTTGAATTTTTGCTTTCAGCATTCTACTTCTCACACCGTTCAAAATGTATCAGCGTTTTAAACTTGCAAGGCCCTGTGGTGTAGCCGCAAGATCTCAGGCACCTCGCAACGGTTCGCGCAGCTCCCCCCCGTCGGAGGTTCAATTCCTCCCTCGGGCGGGGGTGTGTGTGTCGTCCTCAGCGTATGTTAGTTTAAGTTAGATTAAGTAGTGTGTAAGCCTAGGGACCGATGACCTCACTAGTATGGTCCCATAGGAACTTACCACAAATTTCCAGGTTCCCACATTTGCAATGGCGTCTCTCGCACTTACAATAGCCTGTGGTGTTGCAGTGTTGATTACTTATGTATGCTCCCTAGACAAGTGTATTCCAGAAATCTTACTCCTCAGCATCAATTATTTTTTGACGCTGCGATTTTTTTGCATCAGTGTTTTTCCAAGGACTACGGCATGTGTCGCTTCACTGCCAGGCGTGGATGGGAAGACTTTGTTCTGGAACTGATGATCTCCACAATACGACCAAGTGGTTAGAATGATGAAAGAATATAGTTTCTCATGCCCATTTGGAGTCGAGTGTGAAAAAGGTAGAGTATCAACCCATGGTTGCCTGACCGTGTACCTGACCACTCTCCTCCTAACCTTCTCATAAGCTGGTCTCTCCTTTGCAATACTTTTTCTCCAGTATTTATCACAATTAGGAGACTTTGATATTTTACGTGTTCTATTTTACATTTCCCAAACAAAGTGGGCTGTCTAGCCCAATAATAAATATTATGAATTTATAAAATCCATTTGTGAAGACTAATCTTGCCTGGAGTCACTTCCTCTCCTCCTTCGATCAGCAGCTCCTCATGATCAAGAGTAATGGAAAAGGTTGTGAAAGTCAATAATACAGTTGTAAGATGTTGCTACGTTCAGGCAATCAAAACTACTCCATATGTAGTTAGGTTCGATCAAAGGGAGCGTTTCCGTTAAGCGTAATCCAAATCAGAGTTCCCTGCTAATTTCAAATCCTGGTCGACTGCACTGATATTCAGAAACCTAGCTATCCTCCTTTCGCAAAAATCAGCTCCTTTGCATTTCCCCACTGTTCTGATTAACCGTGACCTGACATCTGATTTACCTACGACTGAACCTATGTGATCGTTCCATTTCGTATCCCTACAGGTTGTTACATCCGGTTACTTGCATGCGCTGACCGGTCCCAATTGAAACTCGTTGACATGTTTTTCTCGTTTCCTTAAATCATCTATTTTACACTTCTTTAATATTCGAAACAAATGAATCATAGGTTTTGAGAAGAGGGTATATGTTGTTCAGAAACTACAAGATAACACAGAAGATATTTTTGAATTTTTTTATTATTTACAAAAATATGCAGAAAAATTTCAAATCGAAAAAATATTTTTGGTGCAGATGGACTTCACGGAAGCTGCGTGGCAGCCTGAAATGGTCTCGAGAAGTAGAGGGCGTACGTCGCTGCAGCCAGTACAGGTGTTGTTAACAGCTGACATTCTTCAGCATTAGTCTAGACTCGGAAGGAACCCCTGCGAGGAAAAAAAATGCCATTAGCCGAGCTTTATAGATCAAATTATTTCTTTTAATTCAGCCTAACCTCATACTATGGGATATTTCTCTCCTATGTTACATCCTCTTGGCGTGTCAAGCTTAGGGGAATACTATCAAACACTTCTATATTTTCAGGCGCTACTGCGTTGCAAGAGCCATGTTCAAGAACTGCTCCAGTGCTGCAACTGTAAATTCAAGTGTGTTGCACGGGTTATTGGGTGGGTACCTACATGACCTATATCGAAACAGTAAACCAGAAAGCTGATTTAATGACCGTGTGGCTGTCTCTGTGGATTGAGGGAGGCCTAGAAACAATTTGTTAGCTCCATATTCAGAGTACACAACCCGTGCATATGTGACATGTAACGTGTGTGTGTGTGTGTGTGTGGTGTGTGTGTGTGTGAGAGAGAGAGAGAGAGAGAGGGGGGGGGGGGGAGCGTACTCGGACGCTTTTACTGAACAGAATCAAGCTGTCTTCTTCTGGTCACGTAACTGACTAAGAATGTTTTGACAATTATATCTCGTAAACTATCGGAACGGATGGCGTTTCTGGAGGAAAACTTTCCAACGTCTGTTCGCGACACAGGTAGTTTTGACTTGCTTAGTCAACTGATTCTCATTTCTTGCAACGTTGTAAAGACAAATTCTTCTAGGTGACCACTCAATAGGTATTTCGGTTAGATTAATTACAGCCGAATGTCTAGCACGGAGGTATGATATGTGTAGACTTTGTGTTCTGTATTGACTAGAAAGTATTATTGATTACAGTGTACATTTTTTTCCGAGAAATCTTTCAGAAAACTTTCTGAGACATTAAAACTGTGTGCTGACAAGAACACGAACCCGGTACCTCGCCTTTCGTGGAATTTCTTGTTCTCTTTGTGCCTTTGCGCTCCCCTTCAAGACTATACTTCCCTCTCCAAGACTGCTTTCTACAGCGTCTGCTCCCTTTCCTATGGAAACAATTTCAAACGACGTATCTTCGTACCTTAAACCTTGTGGCATTTAATCCATATAATTTACTGAAAAAAGGTAATTTGAATTAACTGAAAGATCTCTTCCATTGAAAGCTGAGTCTTCCTTCCTGCCATGCGGGGTAGCCGCGCCGTCAAGAAGGCGTCTTTTCAGGGTTCGCGCGGCTCCCCCCGTCGGAGGTTCGTCCTCCCTCAAGCATGGGTGTGTGTGTGTTGTCCTTAGCGCAAGTTACGTTAAGTTAGAGTAATTAGTGTGTAAGCCTAGGGATTGATGACCTCAGTAGTTTGGTCCCATAGTCCTTACCACAAATTTCCAAAATTTTTATCCTTTCTTCAACGGAACGAGACTGTTTATCTTTGGATGTTTAAAATTTACTACCCAAAACATCACCATCAAAAACTATATCCTTGATCTGACTGTGGACTGAATTAAAAACTTTAACCCCTTTATTTCCTTCCAAGGAAAAATTCGGAAAAGGTTTTTTTTTTCTAAGCCCTCTTAATTTTTAAAGTAATATTCATACTGTCTATTTTATCAAAAATTTAACATTCTTCAACAGAAATCTTTTGAAGTATAAAGTCGTTAAACTGAAGCTTGTGCCAGTAGAAGCCCAACTTCCATCCAGAACCATAAACGGAATGTTCTGATAGTCTTAGACCGAGGACGCCGGTGAAGTGTGAGGTATCCCACTCGGCACTGACTGACATGATGCCCTCCTGAGGAATATGACACCGAATTCTGCCCAATTGGCGAGTTAGATCCTCAAAATCCAGATCTGTTTGGAGGGCCCTGACCATTATGCTCCAAACGTACTCCACTGGGTAGAGATGCAGTGAACTTGCTAACCAAAGTATGGTTTGGTAAGCACGAACACAAGCAGCAGACCCTCTCCGTGCACGGGAGGGCATTACCTTGGTGAAATGTATGCCCAGAATGGCATTTCACGAACGGCACAAAACTGGGCGGAGAATATCGACGAGTTACTGCTGTGCTGTAAAATCGCAACGGATGGCAAACACAGAGACGAAATGGCACCCCTGATCATGGCTCCTGGTTGTCGGCTCATATGGCGAGCCACACTCAGGACTGTATTCGATCAATGTCTGGGGCGTGTCCAGACACGTCTTCGGCCTGCAATCTCATTGACTGTGGTAATATTGTCTTCAGCGATGAGTCCTGCTTCGGAATAAGCTCCGATGGCCAGCGAAGATGTGTCTGGAGATGTCCAGAACAGTGGTGGGATACCAACCCTCCGTATGGTTCGACATCCAGAAGCGCTGATCTGAGGTGCCATTTCATTTAACTGCAAGACTCCTTTGGTAGTCATCAGTAGGACCCTTAAAGCACAGCGGTGCATCAACGATATTTGACGCGCCTTTATGTTGCCCTTCATGGGCCTACATTCCAGCAAGATAATGGCCGCCCAAACACTGCGAGAGAGTCTACTGCTTGTATGCTTGTTTCCAAACCATACATTGGCCGGCAATGTCGGTAGATCACTCCCTTATGAGAATGTTTGCAAAATTATGGGCGGGGTCCTCCAACCATCTCGGAATTTTGACGATCTTACGCGCGCAATTGGACAGAATTGGGTACGATATTGTCAGGAGGACATTCAACAACTCTGTCAATCAGTACCAAGCCAGATAAATGCTTGCATAAGGGCCAGAAGTGGACCAACGTGTTACTGACTTGCTCAGTCTGTGAAGTTGTTTCTCTTGAATAAATCATCCAGTTTTTCTGAAACTCTATTCATTTGTTTGTAAATTACATCACATGTATCGATTCCCGTCCCATTCCGATAATTCCTTCGTGGTGCGTCGTCTTCTACACCTCAGAGTATATAAATAGCGATTCTGTATCAGATCATTCAAACAACACAAAAACAGATAGAGATTGTTAAAGAAACAAGAGAAAGAGTGAGACTCCGATTATGATAAAAAGGAAGAGACGAACTGCATTTCTAGCAACAACGTGGTACTGAAAATTCTAAAAAAATGAGTACCAGAAAATCGAGAGAGTCTCTCAGTTCAAATATTTAGGCCAAACTTGCCTGAAAAAGACTGGTTAATAAAATTCATTGTTACAAAATAGTTTACAAGCTTACAAAAGGTCTTTACAGTAAAAATGCTGCTCAAAATTCACAAAAGTGTCACACTACAAAATAGCCATGAAACCAGAGTGTCTTTATGGGGTTATAACACTAATTTTAATGGGAAACAGAAACATTGAAGAAACTCAAAAGAGTGATATAAAAGTAATAAGGAAAATATTTGGTCCAAATAGTACTGAAGAAGGAGAATGCAGGCTAAGAGCAAATCTCCAAATCGAGACCCACCATGAGGTCCCGTTGCAACTGTGTCAGGTGCTGCAAACTTGGAAGCTCCCCTGAGTGACTCACAGGTCTAGCGCTCCTGGAAGAAAGGGTCTCGCTCATCCCAAGGATGGGATAGCTGAACCCAGGATTCCTGCGTTTCGTTGACAGTAATAGTCAATGCGAGAAGTATGACTGCGTGCATCTGATAGACTGGAAATATTAACTTGCTAAACACACTCATCCCGGTGAATATCCTTAAATGCACTGGAAAAATAAATAAACAGTTGTCCTGTAGCTCTCAGCGTGTGAGAGACTTTTATTTTCGATGCCATTTCGAAGGCTTGCGTGTCAGTTTCGCTCCTAATCAAGTAGTTTCTCATTTGACCTCATGAGGCTTATTGAACCCCATTTGCCACACCTTAAGCCCCAGAAAAAAATGAAGGCAGAAGGAATCGAAGTCATCATCTTTCCGACAGTAAGTAACGAGCTGAGCTCTTCCATTTCAATGAAGAACGAAACAAATGAAGAGCTTGTTTTGATCTTCTTAAATTATGGACTGTTTCTTAGTCCAAAGACAGTTATTTGACTACAAAAATGGTGCACGTCCTTAGAGGCATAGTTACAGAGTGGTGTTCTCAATCACTGAATGGCAAACACGATATCGGATGGCAAGTTTTGTGATCTTTATGATTGCCCGACGAAACTTTGCGATATCATTCTTTGGGGCCTATTAGAGTCTCTGTTGCCAGCCCAGTTAAAAGTTTTGGTAACTGTGGTGTACTGAGATACCACACAAGAAGAGTTTGCGATAATGGGTACCAGAAGTACCGTGGACGCAGCAGGAACATGACTGTGCGCAAACCAGTCACGCTGTCGGCAAGGACCACTCCACCTGGAGCGGCAGCGCCACCAAGATGGGAGACGCGCGCTTAAGTAACCATGCAAGGGCAGACGTTGTGTTGGAAGCTGTAAGTCAGCCGGAGTCTTGCTCCGGACTTCCTGCAGAGCGTTCGTCGTGGCCTCAAGTCTTCAAGTTGTCGAGTCAGATAGAAACAGTGGCCGATGGATAGACTGTGGTTAGTCTCCGGTAGAAGCAGAACAGGGAACGCCTGCCTAGAGATTAACTGAGTAGTGTTAATTTGGAATTGTTCTTCGAATAGTACGTCAAGGCAGAAGATCAGTTTTCTTCCGTCTTTAGTTCAGAGAACATTATTTATGTTGTGTTCATGGATCTGTAATCGACGCAGGACAAATACGCTAAATCTGCATTCTGCATTTCCAGTGACCAGCATTAACAAAGTTGAGTTGCGCCGTCTGACACACTGACGCCTTGGAGTATCGACTGCTAGACAATTGTTTTGTCAAAGTTCATCAAAATAAATATTCCACGGGATGTTTCGTAAATGATAGAATAAACGATAAAGTGTTGTGGTGGTTCCATGTGACTCTATTACAGTAGCTGATATTTGAAGTAGAATGCTATGAAGCAGAAGCGTTTCCGAACCGGTCTACGCCATCTGAAACTGATACGTACCACCGATTTGTGTCATTGTGTAATTTGTGTTATTCCAATCTTTATCTCAAGATAAGTGTGAAGACAATATAAAAAACGTGTCATATTGTAAATGTGATGTCTATGGCATAAATCAGATAAAAACTGGCAAATTTCAGAACTCTTCGTGAAACTTTCTTGGATGGGTGGAACGTAACTGAGTTAAAGATTGCTAACAGCTCCTGTACATTTACCTTTTTCTCTGTTCATTGGTGAGGGCACGCCTTGAGGGTGCAGGATGCCGACTTTCCGTCACTTCCACAGCGACACGTGTTGCATTTGTCCTTGAACGTTGTGCCCGGCTCGCAGCTGACCTCTGCAACAGTGTGATACTGGCATCAAACACATTACCATGTGAAATTTTGTTCCGTATACCTTCACAACAGTGTCGGGACTCTTAAAAGTAGCGAAAATACTTATGCAGCGGCTTGAACACTCGGAGACACTTATGAGTCTAAAATTCGACTCTGATCGAATTGTAAATAATACAATACATAATAAATAAGATATAAAGAAGAGGGACAAGAGCGTAGTACAATTAACACTCGGTGTTCAGCTTCCTATTTGACTGTTGAAGCTCTGCTGATACATGTGTATACTATATAAAGACATGAAATGTCGTAGTACTAAACGCATTGCAAAGTGACATTTCAAACAGGAAAAGGACACAAACTCACCTCTCTTTTGGGGCGGGCAGCCCTTGCGAGTACAGGCCCAAACTCCAGTAGGGGTACAATTGCATGTGTTGCAGTCTTGTTTCTTCGTCTGGCCTGGTGTACATTCTGGAAAATATCAAAACATGATTATTCAAAGTGGTTCAAATGGCTCTGAGCACTATGGGACTCAACTGCTGTGGTCATAAGTCCCCTAGAACTTAGAACTACTTAAACCTAACTAACCTAAGGACAGCACACAACACCCAGCCATCACGAGGCAGAGAAAATCCCTGACCCCGCCGGGAATCGAACCCGGGAACCCGGGCGTGGGATGCGAGAACGCTACCGCACGACCACGAGATGCGGGCACATGATTATTCTTAGGTTACAACTCTCAGCTGGACTTTCCATTCCATACGACAATTAATTTGTAATTAAACACCTGTCCTCTGTCTCACATTAGGTGCGGGTGCCCCTTCTCCCTCCTTCCAAAGAAAATATTTTTGTAGAAGCGTTTATATTTTTACATGTATCAATTTCAAAAGCAGCATTGAAATGAAAAGTCTAGAAAATAGAAGAGACTTGTTGAAATTACAAGTCCGATGGACACGAAAGTCACTTCAGTGGATGGGACTACGACCTCACGAAAAACATTCAGCCAGCTGAAGGCAGTTATTCACGGGCTGTAGTTGTACCTACCGGCTGTCAACAGCTCCAACATGGTTTGTGAGCCCATAAGGCAAACTCCCTCATTTACGTGCTTGTGTAACCATTACCTGCAGACCTACGTTCTCAGAATGGATTACCACCGTCCTTAAAGGTACACAGACATTTGAAGCACGTGATGCTCACTGACCAAAGTACGAATGGATGTTGCGAGAGGCAACAAAACCTGTACGACTACGGTCTTTAGTGAACGCCGTGAAACATGTATCTCCTCTCTTGTCACCCTGAACAGCAGTCCAGTAAAGACCTCATATTTGCGTGCCCATGTCAAATGGACATAACCTCACAATTTCTTAATTTCGACATCGTTTCGAGTGTATTGTATAATGGACAGGAGGGGATGGACAGAAAGAAAGAGGAGGAGGAGATCGACAGAAAGTGTTGTTGTAGGAGATGGGAAAATGGAGCGGATGGAGATGATGAACAGTGATTAGGGAAAAGAGGAGATGGTAATGGGGACAGGAACAGCAAATCAAAAATTGAAACTCTGGAAATTCCATTAAAAATAGAAATCTTTTCCCAACGAAAATCCGAAACTTTATCTTGCTACATAAAAGGTCGTCTTTTTCGACGCAACCACCGGACTGAGATGCGATAAGCCTTCTTAAAATAGTTAATCCGGGTGTCCATGAAAGGAGCTACATGCTGAATTAATGGAGGACGAAAGGAAGCTCATGAACTACATAATGTAGCGTCTTCTACGGGTATAAAGCAGTTTTCCTTGTGTTCCTGAGTTGTCGGATTAATCTATACGTATTTTGATTCAATTAAAGGAAAGAAAGAAAAGGGAGCCATTCGCAAATGGTGTGAACATCTCGTCACTCCATCATTCTCTCCATGACTCGTCATGTATAAGTTTTGCACCCTTAATGGAAAATTGTAGAATAATTGCTATAATGTGACCAGAACAACGTTATGAGATTCAGGCACTGTATCCAGCACTCATTGCTCTGCAGTGGCACCTCTTTTATTGATTTATTTTTGCGAGAAAGACAGACAACGGGCTAGTAAATACTATGAACCTCTTTCATAGACCAATTGTATCCTTCCCTATAAATATTACGCTCTTACTACAGTATGTAGGTAACGATATATTACATACAGCGACCTCAGAAACATCTACATGTTAATATCAACGAGAGTAATCAGAAAAGATACGAAAGATAGGGAAAAACAATGTATAAACTGATGTTGTTTAAGAGATTATTTTGGAGAACATTTTAAACTTTATATCTCTACCGACCTCATCGATATTTATAATTCTTTCTTATTTTCTAGTGTCCGTACTTTAGTTCCTTCCTCCCTCTCGCTAATTTCAGAACTTCCCTTCCTCCTGTTTGTTTCTTTCCCTACGCTCAGACGTTTACATAACTTGACTGGCCACGCTTATCTCTTTCATGAGCTCAGCTCTCGGCTATATATTTTAATTCTGAAGTTCAGTTGGGTTATCACGGACGTTATTGGGTGGTTGCTGTTGCTGGTAGTAATTTTCTCTGTAAATATGTCTGTCAGAGACACACACAGCGCTTGATATATATGACCAGAAGCGCGTGCCCTTGACTTTTTTCAAGTGTACACTATACAGATCTCCAGTTCAACAACGAAATATTGGCTCTGAGCACTATGGGACTTAACTTCTAAGGTCATCAGTCCTCTAGAACTTAGAACTACTTAATCCTAACTAACCTAAGGACATCACACACATATCCATGCCCGATGCACGATTCGAACCTGCGACCGTAGCAGCAGCGCAGTTCCGGACTGAAGCGCCTAGAACCGCTCGGCCACAGCAGCCGGCAAGAAATACAAGTCTTGTGGACAAAGGGGAAGACTTCGATAGCGAAAGGGCGCACAAAAATCTACAAAATTCGAGAAAAATTGTGACATAGTGACTAGTTTATATTGTCTCCGAACAGAAAAAACGTGTCGAGTAACTTAAACCGATATATAAACACCGTATTACGAGCTAGAAGTAGTGCACAATTCGTTCACGACAGGCTGAACACGTTCCGAAGCACACCTACAGTAACGGAAGTCGACATGAAAATAATCAGAAAGAATCGCTACAGTAAAAGCGTACTGATACTCAAGACAACCACAAAGCATGAACTATCTCCAGTCCATGTGCAGCACCACGGAACACAAATAACGTTTTGCAAATAATTTACACTGAAATTTAAGGTGGGTAAACGCTAGTAACCATTCGACTTTCGCACTGTAAGGCAATCTGAAAATTTCGTACTGTGTTGCACACAAAAAGTGCACCAGAATAGAAACTTAAAGATGGCACGCCCTGGGTAGTGACTAGCTCTTATAGTAGTGCCAGAGATAATGCCAGAAAAATTTATAAGCTGTATATGACGTCATTTCAGGGAATTTGTGATACTTTTGGGCGGAAGAATGAAATGTCAGGCGCAAATCTAAAGCGCTGTTCCCACTTGAACAAGTGAATGAGCTAAAAACTAACTCAATAAATTCAGTGTTATGGAGTCTTTCTTTTCAGATACGTGCAAAGCGGGTGTCTTCATTTGTAGATGAGCTTAAGAAACGATAACAATTACTTATTTCTCTGTTTATATTGCCTGGTAAGTTTACAGCTATGATGCATTTCTAATATGTTTTCTGGCGTCCTTCCATGGTTTCTCTAGTTTCATTAAGACGAATGTAAGGAAGTTCCATTTTAAAAATGACACGAGCTTCCCGGTTGTTGCCCTGTCGGAGCTCGTGCTTCGCCGCTAATGACGTCATCATCGACGTAACATCAAAATCCTAATCTTCCTCCCTTGAGTTAAGCTAGTACTTGATATTACGATGGCCTTAGACAAGGAGAAGGTAGAAGAAACAAATATGGGATGAAAGAAGAAATTAAAGATGTAGAATGAGATTAATGAAATTTCAAAGAGTTAGTTAGAAAGAAAAAAAATCAGGATGTAGCGATGAAATTAGAATTATTTCCGTCTTAAGCAGCCAGAAAAAAATTGCTGTTCGCTATTATGATGTGATAGCGTAATGTCTTCATTACTACGATTACTAAGAGATTCATCTTGTTCATAAATACACTCTGGCCGTGTATCATAAGCTGTCGGGAAACTCCCATGATGAATAGTTGCAGTGGAAAAAGTTGTGTCTTAGGATGCAAACAGTATCTGAACTGATCCTGTATTGCAGCTGTAACGAGGTGATGATTGATGTACGAAGAAGGGGAGGGGGGCATCAGAGTGCCGTGGCTGAGAATCTGCTGAAGTGGTCGACAGCATGTGGTAACCATGGTGCTTCTTCCGTCTCATGGAATGTAGATGAGAGTACTGAAACAGACACCTGATCGAACAGACCAAATTTGACTGAAAGACTCTTTACGTAGGAGGAACGAAACGGCTGTATTTGATTCTATCGGTATTTCATAATCCCAGAGATGCCAGAAGTGACTCGCAACTTCTCCGTTGCCTAATGTATGAATAGCCTAAGCCCGACCTGAGGAAAGATGAATCTGAGTTTCGGAGAAATGGCGGAACACAGCGCCGCAACGACTTATCTTAGAAAATAACAATGAAAATTATAATAGCCACATCGTTTTTATACAGCTGATGTCCGTCGGATCCCGTAATATCTTCTACGGATTGTTACCTGGCTTGGCTCATTCAGCAATCATGCTTTGTGTGCTTTTGACAAATGTTTTCCGGGCATACTCAATTTCATTGTGACAACTCACTAATGTGGTTTGCCTCTTAACGTGGGACTCCGTAAGTATTAATCTATGTTATATGCATATAACCGTTATAACCCTTAAGGTACGTCTACACTGGAATGAAATCGGTGGTTGCAAATAAAGCACCTTCATACAGCCATGTGACTTTTGGAAACATCTCAACATTCTCAACATTTTTAATTGTCACAACTTTTCTAATACTTTGAATAGTTGGTGAGTGCTGAATGTTTTCTGTTGTTAATCGTCTCTGAGCTGTGATTGCCCTCCCCAAAAAATGCTCGTTAACTTAGAGAACTGAGTGAAGAAGGACAAACTCAATCGCATAGCATTTGTAGATATAGAAAACGCTCCTGACAGTGTTGATTGGAATCCACTCTTTGGATTTCTGAAGTTACCAGAAATAAAATACAAACAGCAAGCGATCATCTGCAACGTTTAGAGAAACTGGACGTGACAGAAGAAGGATATGAAACGTAAGCAGACGCTGACTAGAAAGTGTGACAGGATTTTAACCTGTAGCAGCAGTTATGCAGTCACTGCAAGTAAAGGAACCCAGGAACGAGGTGGATAGGAGCTTTTAAAATTAAGTGTTACTGAAGAATACTAAAGATTAGGTGGACAGAGCAAGTAAGCAATAAATTAAGGAATTACAGACATTAGCTGCGAGTGAGCAACTGATTCAAGTCAATGGGGAAGTTTGATAATTTGCGCTGGACCGTGACTCGAAACCGGGTCTCCTGCTTACGAGGAAAGAATTGGTGACACATCGAAAAGGAAGGACAGTTTGAAAGAACACATCGTGAAGACTTCAAGGAATGTTTAAATTGGTAACGGTGGGGAGTGCGGGAGGTAAAATTATAGAGGAAGAGCAAAGCACAAGTATAGTAGGTAGGTGGATATAGGTAGGAGTAGTTATCCTGAAATGTAGGGACTTTCACAGGATAGAGTTGTGGGGAGAGCAGTATCGAATCAGTCTCTGGGCTGAAGACCAGAACAACTGCAACAACAACATGTGCAGTTTAAGTGCTGTTTCTACTGGTGAAACCCCTTACACTAAGCTGAAGAATGCGGCCCTGAGGGAGAGCCACTGACTTGCACCAGTGTTGGGCTCTGCCCTTGTGTGTGAGAACCGAATAGGAATAAGATTAGTGAAACGGAATAGTTCAAATTTCTAGGTGTTCAGATAGTAAACTGTCGTGAAACGCCCCCTTCCAGGATCTTGTTCAAAGACTTAATGCTGCCATTTTTACTATTCGAACGGTAAGTGATAGTTTGCACGAAAAATAGTCTGCTTTGCTCATTTTCATTCGCTTATGACTCATGGTATTAGGTGTGCGTACGGAACGATTTGAAGTGGAATGATCATATAAAATTAATTGTTGGTAAGGCGGGTGCCAGGTTGAGATTCATTGGGAGAGTCGTTAGAAAATGTAGTCCATCAACAAAGGAGGTGGCTTACAAAACACTCGTCCGACCTATACTTGAGTATTGCTCATCAGTGTGGGATCCGTACCAGGTCAGGTTGACAGAGGATATAGAGAACATCCAAAGAATAGCGGCGCATTTCGTCACAGGGTTATTTGGTAAGCGTGATAGCGTTACGGAGATGTTTAGCAAACTCAAGTGGCAGACTCTGCAAGAGAGGCGCTCTGCATCGCGGTGTAGCTTGCTGTCCAGGTGTCGAGAGGGTGCGTTTATGGATGAGGTATCGAATATATTGCTTCCCCCTACTTATACCTCCCGATGAGATCACGAATGTAAAATTAGAGAGATTCGAGCACTCACGGCGGCTTTCCGGCGGTCGTTCTTCCCACCAACCATACGCGACTAGAACAGGAAGGGAGGTAATGACAGTGGCACGTAAAGTGCCCTCCGCCACACACCGTTGGGTGGCTTGCGGAGTATAAATGTAGATGTAGATGTATTTTGGGGTAATTCTTCCCTTCTCAAAGGATAGTTTTGGCTCAGAAATGGGCGGTTCGGGCAACAACTGGTGTAAGTTCGCGGACATCCTGTCGACCCCTGCTCACAAATTTGGGTACTATGACATTAGGCTCTCAATACATATATTCTTTATTGTCGCTTCTTGTTAACAGTATCAGCTTATTCCCAAGAATAAGCAGCTGTCACCCAGTTAATAATAGGCAGAAATCCAGTCTGCATTTGGATTACACTTCCTTGACTCTTGTGCAGAAAGTTATGCAGTATACTACTGCATCTATTTTTAACCGGTTACCATAAGAATTCAAAAATCATGGCAGTAATCCATGCGCTTTAGAATCTAAATTGAAGAGTTTCCTAATGAGTCACTCCTTCTAGTCTGTCGAGGAGTTCCTTGAAAAACTGATTGCTGTTTTGTATTGTTGATTGCGTTTACATAAACTTACAGCTTGTCGTTTTTGTGTTCATAAACATTGTATTTTCTCTGTTACTACTTTTATTTTGTAATTTCATGTACTGACACGTTCCGCTCCTCAATGCGGTCCTACGGAATTCGATATATAAAATAAAATGAAGTAAAACGACAAGTGTAGGACTCACCCTGTTCGGCCTGGACCAGGACGACGAGGAGGAACGCGGCACAGAGAGCGAGAGCGAGCTTCATGGTGAGCGGCGAGCGGTGCTGGTGATGATGTGGTGCGTCGACTGCCGCAGCCGGCGTCGGGACGCCCTTTATACCGCCGCGACGCCCCTCCACGACGCCAGGGCTCAGGCGAGACGGGCAAGTGGGGGCAGGGGGTCGCTCTCACACACTGGCGCGAAGCCAACTCTTCCTGGAAACGTACCGCCGGGTTGACAGATACGATTCGTCCAGATCTGTAAGTGCATCGGGCTTTGTCATTTCCTCGGGTATTCCCACGCACGTTTGCAAGACTTTTCGCCAGAACTATGACGTACAGTGTAGTGCACCTTTGTTTACTATTTGATTCCTTCTGTGAAACGAACGGATAGCTAGGGGAGGGGGAGGGGGTGAGGTGGGAAAGCGAGTGACGAACTGCACGGCTACTCTACACTAGACTAAACGGCATACATACACTGACGCGGCAAACGCTATGGGATACAAGAACCTTCAACATCGCAGCGCATCAGCAATCGTTGGTTAATATATTAAACAACAAAAAACCCGCCTCGATTGCGAAAAAAGCTCCTAGTGTTAACCCCGGTTTCGGCGTTGATAACTACACCTTCTTCAGAACAACAATGAAACCCACAAGTGCCTAAGAAGATCTTTGTCAATGATTAAAAGAACACCATAGCTATACATTTATAAACAAAAAGAAAAGGAAAACACAAACAGGACATATGTACAAAGTCAAAACCACTACTTAACTTAATAGTGTACGCTCCACCTCACACCGGCCTATGTTCGATGGGCCATGACCCGCCATAAACTGCAGCTACAAATGGTCGCTCACTTACAAGCCCGACCCGCTACCTATGCAGATGCGCAAGATAATGGAGGTTACTTGAATGCTCATGCGCATTCGAATAAGATAAAGTTAATACATGGGTCGGGGCTAAATAGACCATATATTCCCAACCGTGGATCCACGAATATCAAAAAATAGAATGGATAGAATAAGTGACAAGCTAAATAGAAGATGAAACTTAAAAATAACCGCACACGGTTGCTTATGCAAGCAAAGAAACATAAATGAAGCTACCTATAACAACAGGAGGAACTCTTAAAAACTATACCTAAAGCCAGTAGATAGCCTGGGGGGTGGGGGGGGGCTGAGGGGACGTAATCGAAAGACGTCGTGGTAATAAAGATATAGGGATAAAACGTGAGGTGTTCAACGGGCTAAAATCATCTTCATCGTAAAAGGAAAATGAGGATAGAAGAAAGAAGATGAACAGCTTGACCAACCGCGCTCGCCGATCAGCGCACGCATGTGAAAATCCCCAGATCATCAGATTTACAAGTATGAAAAACAAATTAAAGGTGCGAAACCTCCAAAAAAATTTCTGTTTCTTAGTAGGAGTTGGTCGTTAAGGATATTGTCTTTAGCATGTTGCAGATGCTGCATTTCTTCCAAAACATCCAGTCTTAAGCCCTTAACCTCGGCATGAAGTAACTCGATATTAACTGGAGGGCTTGGCGTATGAGCTGTTTGTACAAGGCGTTCCGCATAAGTAGAGCCCTTAGTACCGTCACCGCCTCTAGTAGGAATATGCTCTTTATACCTGAGACCCAGAGCTCGTCCCGTTTGCCTGATGTAAAATTTTGGACAATCTCCGTATGTAATATTATACACTCCTGATTGGGAAAGTTTATCGTCCTTGCTATGCAAGTAGTGAATTAAATTCCTATGTAAACTATTATTAGTGGAATAGGCGACTCTGAAATTATTGGCTCTGAGTAAACGCCCCAATTTGTAACTTATATTGCCTATGTAAGGGATAGATATCGTAGCCACTTGTCAGTCATCTAACGCATCCTCTAGGGTGTAAGGCATAATATTTTTATTTATTTTCTTGTTATACATCTGTCTTACCAACTGAGGCATATAGCCATTATTTAAAGCAATATTCTCAAGTGTGACAAGTTCAGTTTCTACCGCATCTGGTGCCAGAGGGATAGCTGTAACTCGATGAATATATGAATATTAGAATGAATGGCGTACGGATGGGCCGAGTCTGCAGGTATAATATTGTCGGAAAACCTATTTTTCCGAAAAATATTAAATTCAGTGCGGTTGTCAATCACAGTTAAAGTGAGGTCCAAAAAATTTAATGACCTAGTATCGGATTCTCGCTCTATTGTAAAACTGATATTATGGCGAAGCTCATTAAAAATCGAAAACATATGGTCTACATAATTTTGAGAACCATCAATGATTAATAGAATGTCGTCACATATCTTTTGTGAAATTTTATTCTCCTAAGAATCTCTCTGTCACTGGCGAAAAAATTTGACTCTAAGTAGTTCATAAAAATTTCTGATAAAATCCCATCTACGGGGTTCCCCATAGCCAAACCTGCTGGTTGTAAGTAAAATCTCCCATTAAATGTAAAGTGGTTGTGTTTGAACACGATCCGTAGCAGCATCATCAACTCATTGACCTCTTTATCCAAAAGTTTTTTTATGGGGACGTAAATTGCACTCTAGTCATACAATGTAGGCTTTCACGGCCGGTGTTGTCTTCAGTTAAAACTTCCGGATGACCTCAGAAGATGTCTTCCGCAGCTGGAGACGAAACGTCAGGTAGAAATTTTATACATCGACCACGGCCTCTCAGCCCGGAAGTTTTAACTGAATATTGCACTCTAGTATTGCAGTGTGTGGTCGACCGGTACATTAGCGTATAAACTTGTTACGTCAAACGATACTAGTTTAGAATCTTCAGAACAAGATACCTCTCGTAAACTGGTAGCTAAATGAATGGAATTTTTAACGGAATAGTTTTTACTAAAAACGAAATTTTCTTTAACCTTAGTATGCAAGTATTCTCCAGCTTATGGTAGGCACTTTCCGTACTGTCAACGATAGGGCGAATTGGGTGATTTAACTTATGAACTTTAAACTGACTTCTCAATTTACCTCCTAATATCGTGTCGGATCTCCTTTTGCCTCTGGTAGTGCAGCAGCTCGAAGTGACATGGACTCTACTGTTGGCTGGAAGTCCCCTCAGAAATATTAAGCCATGCTGCCTGTATAGTTATCCATAATTGCGAAAGTGTTGCGCGGGCAGAATTTTGTGCACGAACTGACCTCTCTAATATGTCCCATAACTGATCGATGGGATCTGCGTCGGGCGATTTCGGTGACCAAATCGTTCGCTCAAACTGTCCACAATGTTCTACAAACCAATCGCGAAATTTTTGGCCCGGTGACGCGGCCCATTGTCATCCGTTAATTTCCCCGTTGTTTGCGGACGCGAAGTCCACGAAAGGCAGCAAAGGGTCTCCAACTAGCCGAGCATAATCATTTCCAGCCAATGATCGGTTCAATTGGAACATAGGACACATCCCACTATCAGCTTGCACAGTACCTTTTTGACAACTTATGTCTTTGGCATCTTCGGGTCCGCACTACAGATCTGGACTCGCAACACTTTCACAATTATTGATAACTATAGAGGATGGTCCATAGATAGTGACCGGGCCAAATACCTCACGAAATAAGCGTCAAACGAAAAAACTGCAACGAACGAAATTTGTCTAGCTTGTTGAGGTAAACCACATGGCGCTATGGTTGGCCCGCTACATGGCGCTGCCATAGATCAAACGGATATCAACTGCGTTTTTTAAGTAGGAACCCCCATTTTTATTACATGTTAGTGTAGTACGTACAGAAATATTAATGTTTTAATTGGGCCACTTTTTTCGCTTTGTGATAGATGGCGCTGTAATTGTCACAAACATATGGCTCACAATTTTAGACGAACAGTTTGTAACAGGTAGGTTTTTTAAATTAAAATACAGAATACGTTTGATCATTTTATTTCGGTTGTTCCAATGTGATACATGTACCTATGTGAACTTATCATTTCTGAGGACGCATGTTGTTACAGCGTGATTTCCTGTGAATACCACATTAATGCAATAAAAGCTCAAAATGATGTCCGTCAATTTGGCAATACGTGTAACGACATTCCTCTCAACAGCGAGTAGTTCGCCTTCCGTAATGTTCGCACATGCACTGACAATGCGCTGACGCACGTTGTCAGGCATTGTCGGTGGATCACGATGGCAAATATCCTTCAACTTTCCCCACAGAAAGAAATCCGGAGACGTCAGATCAGGTGAACGTGCCTGCCAAGGTACGGTGCTTCGACGACCAATACACCTGTCATGAAATATGCTATTCAATACCGCTTCAACAGCACGCGAGCTATGTGTCGGACATCCATCATGTTGGAACTACATCGACATTCTGTCATGAAGTGAAAGTTCCTGTAGTAACTTCGGTAGAACATTACGTAGGAAATCAGCATACATTGCACCATTTAGATTGCCATCGATAAAATGGGAGCGAAGTATCCTTTCTGCCTTAATGCCGAACCATGCATTAACCCGCCAAGGTCACTGATGTTCCACTTGTCGCAGCCATCGTGGATTTTCCATTGCCCAATTGTGCATATTATGCCGGTTTACGTTACCACTGTTGGTGAATGACGCTTCGGCCCTAAATAGAACGCGTGCAAAAAATCTGTCATCGTCCCGTAATTTATCTTGTGCCCAGTGGCAGAACTGTATACGACGTTCAAAGTCGTCGCCATGCAATTCCTGGTGCATAGAAATATGGTACAGGTCCAGTCGATGTTGATGTAGCTTTCTCAACACCGACGTTTTCGAGATTCTCGATTCTCGCGCAATTTGTCTGCTACTGATGTGCGGATTAGCCGCGACAGCAGCTAAAACACCTACTTGGGCATCGTCATTTGTTGCAGGTCGTGATGACGTTTGACATGTTGCTGAACACTTCCTGTTTCCTTAAATAACGTAACTATCCGGTGAACGGCCCGGACACTGGGATGATGTCGTCCAGGATACCGAGCAGCATACATAGTACACGCCCGTTGGGAATTTTGATCACAATAGCCATACATCAACACGATATCGACCTTTTCCGCAATTGGTAAACGGTTCATTTTAACACGGGTAATGTATCACGAAGCAAATACCGTCCTCACTGGCGGAATGTTACGTGATACCACGTACTTATTACGTTTGTGACTATCACAAAGCGAAAAAAGTGGTCCAACTAAAACATTCATATTTCTCTACGTACTACAAGAATATGTCATTAAAAATGGGGTTTCCTATTTTAAAAAACGCAGTTGATATCCGTTTGACCAATGGCAGCGCCATTTAGCGGGCCAGCCATAGCGCCATTTGGTTTCCCCCTTCAAGCTAGACGAGTTTCGTTCTTTGTAGTTTTTTCGTTTGATGGTTATTTCGTGAGATATTTGGCGGGGTCACTATCAATGGACCACCCTGTATAGGCAGGATGGCTTAATATTTCTGCAGGGGACTTCCTGCGACACTATCGGCTCTTCCCAATTGAAATCGGATCTCACCTCACTACGCCACGTTTTTCCAGTGGTCTAGAATGCAACCGGTATGTTCACAGGCCCCAGAGAAGCGCTGCAGGCGATGTCATGCTGTTAGCACACTCACTCGCGTCGATCGTCTGGTGCCATAGCCTATTAACGACAAATTTCGCCGCACTGACGTAATGAGTATGTTCATCGTACGTCCCGCATTGATTCCTGCGCTTATTTCACGAAGTGCTGTTTGCCTGTTAGCACTGACAACTCAGCGCAAAAGCCGCTGCACTCGGGGTTAAGTGAAGGCCGCCGGCCACCGTGTTGCCCGTGGTGAAAGGTAACGCCTGTAATTTGGTATGCTCGGCCCACTCTTGACACTGAAGATACCGGAGATTTCCGAAATGGAATGGCCGATTCAGCGTTAAAAGTCGGTTAACCCCTGCCGTGAGGCCGTAATCACATGAATCATCTGACAAGGGAACATCCCCATCGCACCCCCCTCAGATTTAGTTATAAGTTGGCACAGTGGATAGGCCTTGAAAAACTGAACACAGATCGATCGAGAAAACAGGAAGAAGTTATGTGGAACTATGAAAAAATAAGCAAAATATACTTACTGGGTCGTCCATGTGTAACATATGCAATATTAAGGGCAATGTGAGGTGAGGAGCGCCGTGGTCCCGTGGTTAGCATGAACAGCTGTGGAATGAGAGGTCGTTGGTTCAAATCTTCCCTCAACCGAAAATTTTAACTTTTTATTTTCAGTTCATGTGAAAAACTCTTATGTTTTCATCACTTTTTTGGAGTGATTATTACATCCACAAGAAAACCTAAATCGGGCAAGGTAGAAGAAACTTTTCACCCATTCACCAAGTGTACTAGTTAGGTGGGTCGACAACATATTCCTGTCATGTGACGCACATGCTGTCACCAGTGTCGTATACAAAATATCAGACGTGTTTTCCTGGGAAGGAATCGGTTGACCTATGACCTTGCGATCAAATGTTTTTGGTTCCCATTGGCGAGGCACATCCTTTCGTCAACTAATCACACGGTTTTGCGGTGCGGTCGCAAAACACAGACACTAAACTTATTACAGTGAACAGAGACGTCAATGAACGAACGGACAGATCATAACTTTGCGAAAATAAAGAAAGCAAAATTTTCAGTGGAGGGCAAATTTGAACCAAGGACCTATCGTTCCGCAGCTGTCCACGCTAACCACGGGACCACGGCGCTCCTCGCCTCACATTCCCCTTAATATTGCCTATCTTACGCATGGACGACCCAGTTTGTATATTTTGCTTATTTTTTGAAAGTTCCAAACAACTTCTTCCTGTTTTCTCGATTGATCTGTGTTCAGTTTTTCAAGGCCTATCCATTGTGCCAACTTATAACTAAATCTGAGGGGGGTGCGATGGGGAGGTTCCCTTGTGAGTAGAAATGATAGCTCCGCCAAAACCTTGCACTTTTATCCATTGTGTGAGAGGGTCTACGTCCATCTCTTTATGTCCACTACATTTGTTACCTCAGTGTGAGAGAATGCTTCTAAACGACAAGTGACTGAAGCGAACATGTACGAGGATCGACAAAAATATGGAAACACTAAGAACACAACACGTTACCACGCCTAATACGTTGCGGGATATCCGATGGCAATCGAAATCCCTTCCAATCGTCACGGAATTGATAAATACAGATCCTGCGTCATTTTCAGGGGAAACTTACACCATTATCGCTACAAAATAGTGACAAGTTCAGGTAACTATCATGCAGCATGATAGCGATTACGCACGCAAGCAGACCAATAATGTTGAGATCTGGTGACTATGGTGACTAAGTGAGATGAGATGCGGCAATGCATTCTCGGGCCACAAAACGAGTAGTGGACGATGCTAGCTGTGTAAGCAATAGCCCTGTCTTCTTGGAACTCAACGTTACCGTTCCGCGAGAAAGGTTGTACCATTGGGTGGATTTGATCGGTCCATATGGTCACAGAGTCCTAGGCAGCAATGTGCCTCTCATGTGCATTAGTGTTTAAGAATACATTTCCAGCGGTATTCTCGAATTTTTGTGCAACCCCTGTATCTATTATGCGGTAGCTGATATCATCATTGCGATACCGACATGGAGAGCCACGTCAGCAAGGTGTAGTTCGCGATGTCGTCATTTGATTCATACACGACTTTGATGTTGCCACTGTGGATAGTTTGTGTGATGTTCACCGTAGATGGGTGGCTTTTGCCAGTTTTATGTGGGGCAAGGGACTACATGTGGCTACCGAGAAGTGAGTACATGATACGTTTATATAGGAGAATGTGAACCCTACCGGGAAAATTCGAGATTGTGTTCAGAGATGTTTTAATATAAAAGATCAGTGGTCTCCGACGGTTCTTTAATTTTTAATCACCACTTACCTTCGTATCTGTATTACACTGAAACTATCTGCATGACAGTGCAAGTGTCGACGTTATCACTCTGTAACGATTCATAGGAGACCACGGGTCCCTTACACCGACATACTCAATCATTAATAACCCAAACAGCCTGTAAATATTTGTCGGTGCAGTTCGTGTTCATCCAGTGTATATTTGTATGTATGTATGTGTGTGTGTGTGAGAGAGAGAGAGAGAGAGAGAGAGAGAGAGAGGTTATGTGTGCATAGGGATGTGTCGTATTTGTTTGTGAGCTAAGAATCGTACTTAGGAAGGAATATCAAGGATATAGAATTGCACAGATTGCCCCGAATGCTGCTTCCCACACTTAGCCAACATGGTATTTCTTGAGTGGGTGGTTACGTCTTTCTTCCAAAAAAACGGGCAAGGATTCTAATTCCACTTTATGTTCTCGAGAGTCCCGTTGCACTTTTCTTCAGACTTCAATTCAAGCTCTCTTAAAGTCTCTGTTACTCATTTTACCTTTGCTGTAACGAAGCTTTGGACCTGGTGGAGCGTTACTGGATTTCTTCAACGTATTTCATTAGATGTTCTTCGTAAGAGCCCCAAAGAATAGAGCACTTCTGGAAATCGTCAAACTAGAATTTCGTATGGGGATTGTTCGATGCATTCACTGCACTTTTCTCGCTCACACTCTCTCTTTATATGGACTCCAAATTCCTAAGCACTACTCTTGAGCCGGCCGGTGTGGCCGAGCGGTTCTAGGCGCTGCAGTCTGGAACCGCGCGATCGTTACGGTCGCATATTCGAACCCTGCCTCGGGCGTGGATGTGTGTGATGTCCTTAGGTTAGTTAGGTTTAAGTAGTTCTAAGTTCCACGGGACTGATGACAGATGTTAAATCTCATAGTGCTCAGAGCCATTTGATTTTGAACTACTCTAGAATGGGTCGGACTATACCCTGTAATACTGTTTCGGATTTCTTCTACCGGCGACAGTATTTTCCATTTTACTTTCCAACCACATATTTCATGTGCTCATTTTAATTAATGTCACTCCTTACGCTTACTGATGGGTATTTCAGCAGCGTGACACTGGAAGCTGAGAATATCATTCCTGTTTTTATGCACATCATCTTCAATTTTCTCGCGTTTGAGAGAATTCTGATGTTGAACACAAAGGAATGTAAAACTAAACGCGTGTTTTTGGTTCCATTTCCCTTCTAGCGAGACTTAACTAATTATATTTATTCACAAACTTCGTGGGACCATGCGAGCTAAAGGTCTTTGGTGATGAAACTATTTAGTATGTCGTTTGATTCGAAAATATATAAACAGTTAATTACAGGATAATAAAACAGGGAAAACAGAGTGTACCACTGCTACAACACATTACAGAGAAAAGTTCTCTAGCACTGCGGAAAACACCTGTGCAGAATGGAAGGAGTATGTCAACAAGGCAATCTTTATAGTTTAATTTTGTTACCTGCAGTTCATCACAGAATTTTTTCAGTTCTGCTTGAAGGCTGTTGAAAATGAAACCTACTTAATAGTGCATACGTTTCTGTATAATGCATAAGGGAGTGTTACCGAAGTGTATAACGTTTTTCCATCCACACTGAAGGACCAAAGATACAGGTATAGGCACGCGTATTCAAACACAGAGATATGTAACAGGCAGAATACGGCGATGAGGTCGGCAATGCCTATATAAGACACTAAGTGTCTGGTGCAGCTGTCAGATTAGTTACTGCTGCAACAATGGCAGATTATCAAGATTTAGGTAAGTTTCAACTTGGTGCTATAGTCGGCGCACGAGCGATGAGACACAGCATCTCGGAGGTAGCGATTAAGTTGGGATTTTCCCGTACGACCATTTCACGAGTATACCGTGAATGTGAATATCAGGAATTCGGTAAAACATGTAATCTCTGAATTCACTGCGGCCCGAAAAAGATCCTGCAAGAACGGAACCAACGACGACTGAAGAGAATCGTTCAACGTGACAGAAGTCCAACCTTGCCGCAAACTGCTGCAGAATGCCCACTCGTGTACTCTTGATGACTGCACGAAACAAAGCTTTACGCCTTGCCTGGACCCGTCAAAACACCGAAATTGGTCTGTTGATAACTGGAAACGTGTTGCCTGGTCGGCCGAGTTTCGTTTCAAATTATATCGAGCGGATGGACGTGTACGGGTATGGAGACAACCTCACGAATCCATGGACCCTGCATGGCAGCAGGAGACCGTTAAAGCTGGTGGAGGTTCTGCAATGGTGTGGGGCGTATACGTCAAGATACGTCTAGGTGCGATTGTGTCAAAACACCGAAATTGGTCTGTTGATAACTGGAAACGTGTTGCCTGGTCGGCCGAGTTTCGTTTCAAATTATATCGAGCGGATGGACGTGTACGGGTATGGAGACAACCTCACGAATCCATGGACCCTGCATGGCAGCAGGAGACCGTTAAAGCTGGTGGAGGTTCTGCAATGGTGTGGGGCGTATACGTCAAGATACGTCTAGGTGCGATTGTGTCAAAACACCGAAATTGGTCTGTTGATAACTGGAAACGTGTTGCCTGGTCGGCCGAGTTTCGTTTCAAATTATATCGAGCGGATGGACGTGTACGGGTATGGAGACAACCTCACGAATCCATGGACCCTGCATGGCAGCAGGAGACCGTTAAAGCTGGTGAAGGTTCTGCAATGGTGTGGGGCGTATACGTCAAGATACGTCTAGGTGCGATTGTGACAGGTGACACGTACGTAAGCATCCTGTCTGATAACCTGCATTCATTCATGTTCATTGCGGAATCCGACGGACTTCTCCAATTCCAGCAGGACACTGCGTCACCCCATACGTCCAGAATTGTTACAGTATGGCTCCAGGAACACTCTTCTGAGTTTAAATAGTACCACTGGCCACCAAACTCCCCAGGCATGGACATTATTGAGCATATCTGGGATGCCTGCAGCGTGCTGATCAGAAGAGATCTCCACCCTCTCGTACTCTTGCGGGTTTATGGGGAGCCCTGCAGGATTCATGGTGTCAGTTCTCTCCAGTCCATGACACGTGGTGTTGCGGAACTTCAACGTGCTCGCGAGGGCGGTACACGACTTTAGGCAGGTGTATCAGTTTATTTGACTCTTCAGAGTAGTATTCACTGAATGAATGCTGCAATTTCTTCTGTCAGCAAAAAATCTTATGATGGAATACGTGTTCAGGGAGAACAACCTATGCGAATGTTGGGAACTAACACCGCAGAGCAGTCTGACCGCACTATTCTGGGATAACAGTATTTTAGGTGACTGCACAGAGTACCCCCTAAATATAACACCGTACGAGATAATACAGTAAAAGTAAAAATAATGCACAAACCTTCGTGTTACAGAGTCAAGATAGCTGCATCCAGTGTCTGCAGATCTTGAAAGTGATACATCCCAGAAATCATTTTATCTACCAACAGTCTTGAGAATTTCAAATTGTCCCCGTCACTGACTGTTTGACCGCCATCGGACAGCAAAACAACGCTTCTACAAGTTCATAAACTGTACCATTTCGTTTTACTACAGTTGGGCGGTAATGTGTTCCTTGAAACCCACGTTACTGACTATCCTGTTAGCTTTTAGTACATCATTTACACTATATTATGTTTCACGCCTTTCAGTATATGACCAAAGTCATTTGCTAAGAAAACATTTTTTGTGTCATCTATGATGTTTAGAGGCAAATCGTCCGTCTCCGTAGCGCAGCGGTAGCGTTACCACCTACCACGCAAGTGGCCCCAGATTCGATTCCCGGCAGAGGACTGGGTGCTGTGTGTCCTTCATCATGCTTTCATCATCATTGACACACAAGTCGCCGAAGTGTCGTCAACTAGAAAGACTTGCAATACGGCGGCCGGTCACCGAAGGGGATGTCCCGGCCAATAAAAGCCATATGATCATTTCATTTCAGAGGCAAATCATTAGTAAATACATAAAAAAGCAATGGATCCAGAACAGAACCCTGTGGCACCGCCCACTGTACATAGCTCTCAGGTTCAAACCTCTTCCCTGTTTATTGACAATGCTGCTCTGAACTTTTCCATAGTCCCATACTCCCACAAATATGCAACTTCTGACTTTCTGTCCAACCTTTTGATCTACCAGAAAGAGACAAATTGACAGCACAGCAGACGTGCGAATCAAACAAACTTTTGTCTGCCAGATGCGTCTAGCAACAAACGATCGGTGCCAGCAGCTCGTATTATCGACGCGACAGTTCACGCTACTTCTTCTGTTGCTACAGATATTGATAGCCTTTTGTCAAGGGTTTCTTTTTTCGTGTCACGTCCGAGTGACCTTTATTCCGCCTGCCGACTAGACAGATAAGATGTCTGTGTGAGGACTCTGTAGGAGACTCTTAAAAGGAATAAAAGCTGGCAGCAGAATTCGCAACATTTGCATCTTGTGAATCGTTTATTTCTATTTTAACATTCGACAAGTACTAATGACATTAAAATATTCTTTTAGGATTTCTATAAATCGGAAAGTATGCTACATTTGTAAATTAAATAACTGCCTTCCGAGGGCAGAAAACGTGGTCCATTAGTCATCAATCTGTATTCTAATATGCAACATCAAATCCAAAACCATCCATGGTGCCTTATAGAGGCAACACAATGCAGGTAGTATTCTGTGACTGTCTACTCACAAAAACAGTTTCTTACTGGGGAAAATTTCGTAGCAGTCAGACTCCTTTCAGGTTCAGAGTTCTATTTTGTTACAATTTTAAACTTTGCTGACAGAGGAAACTGTACATCTACTTTCAATAAACAATGTATACAGTCTTTTTTTTATCCTTGAAACATTTTCAACATTTTCACACGCAATTACGGAAGGTGCACATTTCATTTCACACTTCATAAATCAATGACATAATATTTTACATTTATTTATTTATTTTTGAGCGGTTATTTTTATCGGCTATTGCAATGTAGAGTAAATCTTAAGATGCACTTTCTGTAGATGGGTGTTAAAGCACACGAAATCGGTAAAAGAAAATAATACACTGAAACATTGCAGTAAACACTTGCAGTATATTCACCCTCACTACTGAACGTGAAAAGTCTCCGAATTTCTTAATTAACAGTGAGGAGTCCAAAATAAACTGTGCTCTTTTCCACTATTCTTTTTTTGTATTGAAATTCCGGGAGGCATGAACTGAGAAAGAAACTGAAGGAATGGAATTTCTCATATATGTTGTCTATCAATAAATGCACAACTTGTCAGGCAAAATCTGAACAATACAGTTTCGTCTATGCTGAATACTTTAGAAGCCTGTAAAATTAATTCGAGCAAGCACCACAAAAACAAAAACAAAAAAAATGGTTCAAATGGCTCTGAGCACTATGGGACTCAACTTCTGAGGTCATTAGTGCCCTAGAACTTAGAACTAGTTAAACCTAACTAACCTAAGGACATCAAACTCACCCATGCCCGAGGCAGGATTCGAACCAGCGACCGTAGTGGTCTCGCGGTTCCAGACTGCAGCGCCTAGAACCGCACGGCCACTTCGGCCGGCACCACAAAAACATACCACAGGTTTTAAGACCTCGTGGTATTACAGTGAAAATCATTTAGAGGCTAACACAGGAGAAATACAGATGTGTGTGAACCATCTAAAAAACATACTGAGCATTTGTTGTTAACTGGCAGCTGAACAGTTTGCTTTCTAGTGTTCAGCGCCCCAGTCTGTAAAAACGGAGTCCGCATAGGATCGGTTTGTTGTCCATGTGTCTGTCCGATTGTTAAGAGCCCTTTTTGTCGGGAAAGGGTAGACGTACTGAACTTAAATTTATGTCACATATTAAGGCCCTTGGCGATGTAAGAATTTTAGGCATCTACCTCAATGCAATTGTAAGATATGGCTATTTGTCACATGCACTGGTGTCCAGAATTAACGCAACAAAACGCTATTTCCCTCTCCTGTGTCTCATTCATGATGTAATCATACGGACTGTCAACCAGATATCTGTACGATCGTGCTCAGCATGGCAGATGGCATTCCGGTCAACGAGCAGCCATTCCGACGACATCGCATCCACTGGAGGTGTTGTATAGAGGCAAACGATGTGCAGAATCCTTCGGCAGAGGATTTATTGTCGGAAACACTCTGCTTGTGTATCTCTGACGCGTCTTTTAGAAGGGAACGTCTAGAGCGGAGTCACTAACATGCCACCTCGACGGTCGAATAGTGGGCGTCAATGTTGTTTTCACAGATGAGTCATGATTTAGTCTGGAGAGTAGTCCTCGATGGATTCGTATCTGGAGGGTATGTGGATCACGCTTTCGGGACCCATACGTTGTGGAAATAAACCGATATCGAGGAGGATCCCTAATAATCTGGGCAGGGATTATGTTTACCTCTCGAACCTCTCTTCATGAAATTGTACAGGTGTGTCGGCAAGGTTTAATTGCTGTCAGGTATCGTGACGAGGTCTTGGGATCGTCAGTTGCGGCTGTTGCGGGGTGCCGCGGGCCCAGACGTTGTGTTGATGACCGATAATGCTCTACCCCATAGAGCGCGGGTGGTTGATGTTTTCTAGGAAACCCAAGATACTGCACGCATGGCGTGGCTTGCTCGCTCTCTCGTTTTGAATCCCATACAGTATGTCTGGAATGCACTAGGGAGACGGCTTGCATGACGTCAGCATCCACCAACCATTCACCAAGACTGCGAGCAGCTCTGCAAGAAGAATGGGCGTTACTGCCTCTACATGAGAGTGAAGACATCATTCACGGCAAGCCACGTCGTTGTCAGGCCTGTATTGCTGCCAGAGCTGGTCACACCCCATACTTAAGACATTAACCAGTTGGTGGAATCTGTGTGCAAATCCGTTATGTTTGGAAAAACGGAGAACATGTTTGTCTCCCGTTATGATTGTTGCTGTTGTTTGCGTTCTGCATAAATTACGTTGTTTATACTTAACTGTCACTTATTTATACATTTTTGTGGGCAAAATAAACGCAACCTTGCAATATTTCCTTTTGTTGCTTTAATTTTGGACAACAATGTATCTTTATGCTCAACAACTCTCTCATCGAAAGTTATAGGGTGCTTCCCGTTGATATAGAATTATGAAATTTGGCAAGAAGTAAGGTTTCACACTACAAGTATATGAAAAAAATCCGAAAGTTGTTAATTTGTTATTATATCTCACGAAAGTTTTTTTTTTGTTCGTGTGTTAAGTCCCCTGTTTCTCTGGAACGAGTTGGCCTATCAAGTTCAGATTTTTGTCACATATTACGGTATGTGGTTCCTTGATGGTGTGAAAACTCTAAGCTTCTTTGTCAATGCGATGAAAACATTCGGCCGTTTATGGTAAATATTTTGAAACTCGCAAATCCATTCATCAAAAACTATTGACCTAGACTCAAGAAATCCTGCAAGAAGCAAGGTTATATAGTACAGTTAAAGTAAAAAAAACTGAAACTTGCTGAATTGTAATTCTATCATATACAAATATCTTTTTTTCCCGTTTAAACATACATCGCATTCATCTTCCGCAGAAAGCTTAATAGACGATCGTTATTGTATGCAACCATAAAATGTAGATTATTGTCAGGTTTTAATAAGTCAAAAAAAGTGCTTAAGTAAATCTTCTCTCTCGCTTTATAGAAACTGAAGTCCACAGCTCACTTCTTTTTATGCCCAGGCTAGTCTGAGGACCTACTGTGGAGATTTTGATACGATCTTGCAATTCCCAGGACCAATATCTTGCCAGTATCTGTATAGATAACAGGCAGATTCTCTATTCTCACGTTGGATCAACTACATACAAACATAGTGACGATTGCACTGAACACTCGTGTAAGTTTTATATGAAAACGCATCGGTGTTACTTAAGGTGTTGTATATATTGTCTCTGTAGCAAACGGAGTCAAGGCTAAAGATGGCAGGTCGCGTGGCTTAGCATTTGCTCTATACCTAAGCTGAGACCTTTCTTGTGGTGAAATCAGTATTGTAAGTTAACATTTGTAAAATTTATTACTTTGTTCAAACTTTGTTTGCAAATTGAGTTGTTGCTGCGAAGGCGTTGCGTGTTGAGTTGTTGCTGTGGTGACTGGTGATACAGCTTTAATGGAGAATTCGATAAGGTGCTGGATACTCACAACCGCCTAGTTACAGACACCACCGAAACAGACAATCAGATTCTCCAGCAATGCTAAACCGGCCAGAAGAATGATTGTTAGCTTAGATTTTACCAACCCGTCGACAACGGGGTGATTAGAAATGAGGCGCAAACTTCCATCTCGGAACAATGGAGAAGAAAAGCGGCATGGACTTTCAAAGGTACTGTCTGGGAATCTGTCGTTGACGTTCCAGGAAAATGATGGAAAACTTAAATTTGGGTGACTGGACGAGAATTTGAACCATAATCCCCAGAATGTGGGCCCAGTGTGCAAACCACTGTGCTACCTCACTTGATATAAACCACCAGAATAAGTGTAAAACAGCTAACAGTAAAAGTTACGTTACATCACAACACAGATAGATGCGTGACGAAGTCTATACCTATCGCTGATTGTAAAAGAACTGGTGTTCAGGAAAATAGATTAATTCTTTTGCTTCTTTATTCATTGCTTGATCTTGCATCATGCGGTAGCAGATATGCTAAAGGACGAGAAATTTAATCATTACAGATACTTGGTTTAACAATCGTAGAAGAAAGCTGTGTAGGTGGAAGACAGCTGGAGGCACCGGATAACTGCTGAACAATTGTAGGCCTATGTGTAGACACTGACCATTATCAATTGGTTATGGACAGCAAATTACAAATGGAGATGTCACAGAAAGTTTTAAAAAAAAGGAGATGATGCTTGGATAAATGGAAACAAACAGTGAGTGGTGAAAGTTTCATAAGTTGGATTAGGAAATGATTAGTTGAAAGATGGCAAGGAAATTCAATGGAAGACGAAGCGGTAGTTTTCAGAAATGAAATAATGAAGGTGGGAGAGTATCAAATAGAAGAGAAGTCGAGGTCTAACAGTTACAGAATTTAATTTACGAAAAGAGAAAGAATTCGTACATATTATAAAAGTGGATGTACATATATATTTATGTGTTCCACATCTCCTCCTAAAGCGTAGAATCGATTTCAACCAAACTTGGTACACTTATGACTTATTGTCTAAAAAGAATCGCTGTGGGGGTAACAACCACCTATCTATTGCAGGGTGGGGGTGGGGGTGGAAAAATAGTATAGCCCACAACGCGCGAATATCGATTCTTTATTCATCCAGTATTTGGGAATGAGAACACTTAGTGCCTTGCAACAAACTTAACACATAATGTCAAACCTTTATGAAACTTTCTCGCTCACAGCACCGCACAAAATAATGAAAGGAAAAAAGTTTGTCGCTTACTACATTTTCGCTGTTCATGCAGTAAAGCTGCCGCAAGAAGCATGACGTTTTAATTTGTTACTTCTTTACTAGTAACTCTGTTCACATTACTCAGTGTACCACTTGATGTACCTGCCAAATTATATCATTGTACGCCGTACACTTCAGGAGATATGACGTCGTAAAAATTGAACTGCGTGAAAATGAAACTGCACGGTGAAATTCGCTAGAAATACGAACAAATGCATGTGATATATGTTAAATATATGTGAAATATGTTTCCTATGTGCACACTCTCGTAAAGCCACGAGTAAAAAGTTCATCATAGTTCATCATAAACTGCTGCAACGATTTAAACCAAATATAGTACATGTTAGCTACGATATGGAAAGAAATAGTGTGGGGATAACCTGCCTACTGGAGTATGGGTGATAATGTGGAGAAGAGGAGAAGGGCTGACAGTAATGGGGAAGGAGGAGATGAAAAGTGAAGGAAAAGAGGAGGACATGGACAGAGACATGGAGAAAAAGGAGATGGGCAAAAAGAGGGAGAGGAGGAAATGGACAGAGAAAAGAGGAGAAGATAGAAGGAAGAGGAGAAGAAATAGACAAGGGAAAGAAAGAGGAAGCTACAGACAAAGACGTCAGAGGGGGTGAACAACGAGGCGGGGAGGAGGAGATCGACAAAAAAAGGGGGAGGTAGAGAGAGAGAGAGAGAGAGAGAGAGAGAGAGAGAGAGGGAGAGAGAATTAACTGGAAGGAAGAGGAGGAGATAGACGGAGGGGGAAAGTGCAGAGAGGGAGGGGCAGATGGACAGACAGAGGTGGGAAGAGCAGATAAACAGTGAGACTAGAAGGACAAAGAGAGGGGCAGATTGGCATAAATACATACCTGGGAAACGTCGGGTACTCACGTAGTAATACGTAAAATGAAGCAGACGAAACGGTGTACAGAGGTCTAAGAAAGAGGACTGACAGAAAGAGCAAAATATTCAACCAGGAATTATTAGAGAATAAATGCAAGGCTAAAGAAGCATGCATGACTATGCAAAAATAAATGCCGCCTACAGAAAATTAAAGGGACCTTCGAAGAAAAAGAAACAGTTGTGTGAATATCAACAGATCAGGCTATAAGCCAGTACATAGCCAAGAAGAGAAAACTGAAAGGTGGAAGGAATATACAAAGGGGTATACGAGGTAAATGAACTTGAAGACAACGTTCTAAAAAGCGAAGAGCAAGTAGATCAAAACAAGCTGAGAGTTATGAAACTCCCAAAAAAGTTTTCCAGAGCACTGAAAGACATAAGTGGATATAAGGCCCCAGGAGTAAACTACATTACCTCCGAATTATTGAAATCCTTCGGAAAACCAGACGTGTAAAATTATTCGATGGTGCATGCAAGATATATAAGACAGCCGAAATTGTCTCAGACCTCAAGAATAATGTGATTATTCTAAATCCAAAGAAGGCAGCCGCCAGTAGGTGTAAATATTACCAAACTATTAGTTTAATAAGTCATGGTTGCAAAGTACTGGCACCAATTATTTACAGAAGTTTAGGAAAACAGGTAGAAGCCGACATCGTGGAAGATCAATTTGGAGCCTGGAGAAATGTTGGAACACTAGAGGCCAAACTTATCTTAGAAAATAGGTTGAAAAGGCTACGTTTATATCATTTTATATCATAACACCTGACAACGTTTACTGTAATACAGGGTATGAAATTTCGAAGGGGGCAAGGGGAAGATTAAGACAGCGAAAAGTTACCTACAACTTTTACAGAAAACCAGTCTACAGTTATATGAGGCGAAGGATATGAAAGGGAACCAGTACGTCAGAAAGTAGGACAGTGTTGTACGCTCTCCGTGATGATTTTTAAGCAGTATAAATATGAAGCAGTAAAGGAAACCAACGAGAAATTTGGAAAGGGAATTGAAGTTCAGGGAGAAGTAATAACCCTGAGGCTTACCGATAACACTACAGCTCTATCAGAAACGGTAATGGACTTTCAAAAGAGATAATGTCTTGAAAAAGGATTATACGAGGAACATCAACACTTGTAAAAGAACGGTAACGGACTGTAGTCGAACTACGAACAAAGTCAGATGATGCAGAAGAAATTAGAATAGGAAGCTAAAAACCAAAAGAAGTCGATAAATTTTGCTGCCGTGCAGCAAAATAAGCTATGGTGGCAAAAGAGGATATAAAATCCAGAATGGGAATAGCAAGGAAGCATTCCTGAAAATGGTAAATTTGTTGACAGGTCTTTCCTGAAACATTTTTATCGATTGTAGCCTGTATGATAAGCAGATGAGACAAGATGAGAACAGGAACTTTTGAAATGCGGTGCTACAGAAGGAAGTTGAAGGTTAGATGGAGAGAATGATTAACTAGTGAAGTGGTACTGGATCGTACTGTGAAAAAAGGAAGAAGGGAGCTATTAACAGTAAATTCTGGGGCATACACGAATTGTCAATTTGGAAGGGAGAGTGGGCGGTATAAACTATAGAGGGAGACACTCAGCAGATACAACTGTTTGTAGCTTGCAGTAGTTATGCAGAAATGAAGAAGCTTCCACAGAATCAAACCAGTCTTCGGAATAAAGACCACAACAACAAGAACAAGAATACTATTTAATGTACTCAAATAATCTGATGGTAGCTTGACACAAAGCTGAAAACAGTTATGATATCCAATGTCTTACGTGAGGCTGGAACATGTAATAAAACTATTTCATCAAAAAAAAAAAAATGAAAAAGTTCTTCTGACGAAAACTGAAAAGATCCTGCGGTTACCAAAAACGCTCTTGTTTTAATGATTGCCACCCGAATTCGAGTATCGTATTTGTGGCACTGTCTCCTCTATTTCGTGATAATACAAAACGAGATGCCCTTCTTTGAACTTTGTCGATGTATCCCGTAAGTCTTATCTGGAGGGTATTCCACACCACACAACAGTACTCCAGAAGAGGACGTACAGGCGCAGTGGTTGCAGTCTCGTTGGCAGACCTGTTGCATTTCTTAAGTGTTCTGCCAATAAATCACAGTCTTTAGTTTTCTTTCCCCACAACATCACCTGTGTCATATTTCCAATTGAAGTTATTCGTAACTATAACCCATAAGTATTAATTGAATTTACAGTCTTAGATTTCTACATTTTATCTTGTAACAGAAATATAGCAGATTCCTTTAAGCACTCATGTGGATGACCATACGTTTAACTATTTAGTGTCAATCGCCACTTTAGGAGACAATCTCAGCAGCCCTCTTAGAGAGTGTTTGCGGATGATACTGTCACTTACCGTCTTGCAAAGTAATCATATGATCAAAATAAATTACAAAGTAATATATTTTACTTTGTAATTTATTTTAATCATATGATGACTTTGTAAGACAGTAAATGACAGTATCATCCGCAAACACTCACTAAAATATATATATCGTGTTGTAATTTATTTTGATCATAGATGGCTTTGTAAGACGGTAAAAGACAGTATCATTAGCAAACACTCTCTAAGAGGGCTGCTGAAATTGTCTCCTAAATCATTTATGTAGATCTGTAGATCTAGAACAACAGGGGGTCTATAATACTTCCTTGGGGAACGCCAGATATTCTTTGTTTTACTCGATGACTTTCCGTCAGTTACTACGAACTGTGATCTTTCTGACAGGAAATCACGAATGCAGCCGCACAACTCCATAGTCAGGCAATTCGATTAGAAGTCGCTTGTGAGAAACATTGCAAAAGCCTTCTGGAAATCTAAAAATATTGAATTAATTTGACATCCCCTGTCGATAACATTCATAACTTTGCGAGTATAAAGAGCTGGTTGTTTTTCACAAGAACAATATTTTCTGAACCCGCGTTGGCTGTTTGTCAATAATAGGTACTTATGATGTGAGACGTTTTGGATTCGAATAGATATGACAGCGTTTCCAGCAGGTATAAACACAGGAAATCTTGCTTGGAAGATGAAGGCAAGGCTCGCCAACTATAACGTCGTTGACAGGAGCGTCTGTGGACCTTTTGAACAGAGCCGAGTGGAGGATCTGAATCAAAAGTTCTGACGATTCAGCGGCCATATAGGGTGCAGATTCCTTTACTTACGACACAGACCTGTGTGGTATGGGACTCTGCTTAATAGACCAAGTATCATCTACACACAGGAGATGGCTACACGGGTAGCGGAGTCCGTGTCGAGAGGAATGGGCTGTTCTTAAGTGAGAGGGTTGCAGAAGTGTAAAAACAGCTGTTCCGTCTCAAGGGTTGTTATTGAAACATGACGAGAGTAGACCTCGGTAGCACTGGTGCAACAGTCTTAAATTATCGTATCTCTGTTGGGAAAGACCCAGAGCTACAAGTGCGTTGTAACAAAACGATTATAGGCGCTGAAAGCTGGCTAAAGGACCCGATGGTGTTCAGAAAGGGTAGCTAAAATTCAGTAAGTTTCTTTAGTTCACGTCTATAGTCACAATCTTTTTTGTTTAACAGATTACCGGTTTCGGTCTTTAATGACCATAATCAGATCTGCAGCAAAAATGGGAGAAATATAAATATACTCGCAAACTGTATACAGCTTAAGAACAATACATAAAGCATATTGAAAAGTAGTACTGACAAAATTTACATTTGTGCGCTTTAAATATGAAGAGGCATACCTGTTTCATAAAAACAAAGACCTAATGTACTGCAGCCATGGTGGCATCGTCAAATGTTAAATGCGGAATCAGCACCAGCATCGTCAAATTCATATAAATCAAATCACATGCACGAATGATGTTGTCAGTAAAACTACTGTTTAAAACAAGCTGCCGTACAGTAGCCACACGATGTTTGTGTTGTAAGTTGACCAGATGTCGCTAATATCGGCTTACACTAGTTTTCAATAATTAATTGAAACAGCTAAAATAAAAGGGGGATTCAATAGTTAAAGTCTGTAATAAGCTTATAAAGTATAAAAGGTGTTACAGTAATAAAAAGCAGTAACAAGAAGAACACGACAAAAGTAATACTGTTAAAAAGACGAAGAGTTAAAAAACAATGGTTGACATATGCTCTAGTGCCAATATTCTAGACAGTGACATAAATATTAAACATCATTGATATTGCACAACATAAAACAAATCGCTAAAGGAGCCACAAATGAAAGAAAATACAGTTCTGCACATAATCAGCGCCCTCTGTTAGCGCTAACTCCAGAATTCCGCACGGGCGGGAAGTGGCTGGAGGAGGAGATAGACATCACCAAAGACAGCAGGCTAAAGGACCCATTGCGTGCCCAAGCCTAACTGAATGCGTAATAAATAAAGTGTTTTCCTTTTATCCTTACATCCCATCCTAGAAGAATAAGTCATCAAGGATGATCTCTTCAGTCCACACTACACAATTTAAAAAAAAAAAAAAAAAAAATGGCTGGAGGAACGTGACCGGCAGAGGGCCCCTCCTACCCTGCGGTACTTCGTTGCAAGAAAACAATGATATAATTCCGTAACAGTGGATGATCTACGTTATCTGATTCCTTAATTATTCATTTCATAGACTGCATTAATCATCGAGTCAAACAGAAGTTTTCGAGAAGTTTTATACGCCTTCTGATATTCCTAATCTACGTGAATGATTTAGGAGACAATGTAAGTAACTCACTTACCTTTTTTGTACATTTACCGTCTAGTAAAATCATCAGATGATCAAAACCAATCGCAGAATCATTTAGACATGATATCTGTATGGTTGGAAAAGTGGCAGTTAGCTCTAAACAATAAGGTGTTGAAGCTGAGCAACATCAGTACTAAAACGAATCCGTTCCACTTCGTTCACACGATATATCGAGCAAACTCAAAGGCTGTCAATACAACTAAATACATTAAAGATTACAATTACGACAAATTAAATTGGAACGGCCATATAGGTAATGTCTTGGGGAAGGCGAGCCAACGGCTGCGTGTTAACTGGCAGAATACATAGAAGATGCAACAGGTCTGCTAAAGAGACAGCGTACACCACGCTCTTCTGCGGTGTTGCTGCGCGATACGGAATACTTACCGAACAGGACTGACAGAGGACATCGAAAAAGTTCAAAGAAGGCCAGCCCGCTTTGTATTTTCATGAAAAAATGAAAAAAAAGTATCACTCATATGATATGCTGTTTGGAATGGTAAAGATTAAAACAAAGACGTATTTCGTTATGGCGAGATATCTTCACTAAATTTCAGTAGCCCGTTTTTACCTACGCATGCGAAAATATTTGCCCTCAGTATCAAGAGATCGATTTTCCCTCGTGCTATTCGACAGAAATAGTCTGAAGGTGGTTAAATGTTGTTAATTGAAAAGTAGTCATGTAGGTATAGAATAACTCTCATTCCTTTACACCAGATTGTGACAACCATCGTTCTGTTGCTACAGTACATACGGTCTGTTGAGGATACAAGTCAGTTAATTCCCGAAGACTACTGAAATATTGACGAAACAGCAGTGTTTTTCGAATTGCTACGTCATACACCTTTCCTACAAACAGATAATTGACTTTGAAAGCCCCAAGATACGCAGAAATTCTGCCACAAGGACAAGTGAAATGTGCTGAGCCCAGTGATATTTCTGATTCGTAGAACTACTTGTTGTGTTGTGGCCTACTAACTGTTTGTTTATAAAAGCTTGTTTACTGTCGTTGTGCTCGTCTGTGTTTTTTCTGCGTGTCCTTGCAAACTGGTTTCGCGGAAGCTATCGACAGACATTGTCAAATTCGTTGCGATCAGAAATTCCCGGCAGTAGAACCAGCGAGACCTGTGGGGCAGACGGCACTACGTCGCCGCGTTGACTCCCCGTCGAGGTTATCATGTTTGCGTCGCGATGCCAGAGTTCGCGAGATACCCTGCTCGGACGACTACCGCGACCGTAATTGGGGGCGGGACAGTGCAGATACAGAGTTTCCAGGAGGCTATCGACAGCGTTACTGCGAAGCAAATACCTCGCTCGTTAATCTCGAAAGTGTTGACATAACGGATAAACACAACCAGACATCGCTTACCACATCAAAGTGTCTCCCTGAATGTGCACTCTTTTGTTTTGCTTTTCAGTGTTGCAACTTGTTTGATCCGGCCTGCCACAAATTCCTGTCTTCTACCAACTTTATCATCTCAGAGTAGTACTTTCAACCTTCGTCGTCAGTTATTTGCTGAATGTTTTCCAATCTCTGTCTTCCTCTACGGTTTTTCCCCTATACCGCTCCTTCCAGTATCGTGGGAACTATTCCCTGATTTTTTGTATCTCCATGCTGGCTGGACATGCTGGAGGTCTGACGGACCACGGCCGTTCACTATTGTAAGAAAATGAAACACCTACAGCCATTCTTATGATCTTACTTATTGTATACTTACCAGTTTCTGCGCTTCAAAGTGCCATCTTGAGGCCTTAGTTGATGCTGAAGGGGTTATCACGAGCCATATTGAAACGTCCCCTTGCAAAAATTAATGAATTACTGTGCTGATAAACCCCCTACGTTATTTGACTTTCAAACAGCTAAGCAAAACTGAACGTACTCATACATTTCTCTCTTTACTTATTCTGATCATCACTAAACTGACACACAATATTTTTAGCGCAACGCAATCTGACTTTCAATAATCCCTACAAAAGAGTGGCCCTGACTAACAATAACCTATACCTTTCATGAATCACTTACCTCACAAAAATCTTCATTACTCGAGCTACTGCAATACAACGAGCGCCAGTACTGCCAGCTAAATAAAATATTCTAACTACTGAAGGCAGTAACTACTGATAGGCATAGTTAGCAAATGAAAGATTTTGATAAAGAACAAACAATGTATTTACCTTAATAGTGTTCAAAAGTCATAATATATATCAGTTCATGACATCCAGTCTTACAAATTTACTGTCTCTGATGGACACACGTCCAGATCATCCGCTCTCAAAACTCAGCCATCTCTCTCCCCACATCCACCTCTGCTGGCGGCTCATCTCCAACTGCGCAACGCTACGCGCTGTTCACATTCAACTTCCCAACACTACAATGGCGAATATTCCAACAAAGCCACCCAGCCACAGACTGCACACAGCACAGCCAGTGATTTTCATACAGAGCGCTACGTGGCGTTACCAATATAAAAACCTAAACAGCCTACTTACAATATACAGGGTGAGTCACCTAACATTACCGCTGGATATATTTCGTAAACCACATCAAATCCTGACGAATCGATTCCACATACCGAACGTGAGGAGAGGGGCTAGTGTAATTGGTTAATACAAACCATTAAAAAACGCACGGAAGTACCTACTTTTTTTAAATGGAACCCCGTTAGTTTTGTTAGCACATCTGAACATATAAACAAATACGTAATCAGTTCCGTTTGTTGCATTGTAAAATGTTAATTACATCCGGAGATATTGTAACCTAAAGTTGACGCTTGTGTACCACTCCTCCGCTGTTCGATCGTGTGTATCGGAGAGCACCGAATTACGTAGGGATCCAAAGGGAACGGTGATGGACCTTAGGTACAGAAGAGACTGGAACAGCACATTACGTCCACATGCTAACACCTTTTTATTGGTCTTTTTCATTGACGCACATGTACATTACCATGAGGGGTGAGGTACACGTACACACGTGGTTTCCGTTTTCAATTACGGAGTGTGTCCCGACATGTCAGGCCAATAGATGGTCAATGTGGTGGCCATCATTTGCTGCACACAATTGCAATCTCTGGCGTAATGAATGTCGTACACGCCGCAGTACATCTGGTGTAATGTCGCCGCAGGCAGCCACAATGCGTTGTTTCATATCCTCTGGGGTTGTAGGAACACCTCGGTACACATTTTCCTTTAACGTACCCCACAGAAAGAAGTCCAGAGGTGTAAGATCAGGAGAACGGGCTGGCCAATTTATGCGTCCTACACGTCCTATGAAACGCCCTTCGAACATCCTGTCAAGGGTCAGCCTAGTGTTAATCGCGGAATGTGCAGGTGCACCATCATGCTGATACCACATGCGTCGACGCGTTTCCAGTGGGACATTTTCGATCAACGTTGGCAGATCGTTCTGTAGAAACGCGATGTATGTTCCAGCTGTTTGGGCCCCTGCAATGAAGTGGGAACCAATGAGGTGGTCACCAATGATTCCGCACCATACATTTATAGTCCACGGTCGCTGTCGCTCTACCTGTCTGAGCCAGCGAGGATTGTCCACGGACCAGTAATGCATGTTCCGTAGATTCACTGCCCCGTGGTTTGTGAAACCCGCTTCATCGGTAAACAGGTAGAACTGCAACGCATTCTCTGTTAATGCCCATTGACAGAACTGCACTCGATGATTAAAGTCATCACCATTTAATTGCTGATGTAGCGACACATGAAACGGGTGTAAGCGGTGACGATGCAGTAGGCGCATGACACTACTTTGACTCAGTCCACCGGCTCTCGCAATGTCCCGTGTACTCATGTGTGGGTTGATGGCAACAGCAGCTAACACACCAACTGCACCCGCTTCTCCTGTGACGGGCCTGTTACGGACCCGTTTGCGTGCTACGGACCATACCTGTTGCATACAGTTGGCGGTAGATGTTTTGCAATGTGCGGCACGTTGGATGGTCCCTGTCCGGGTACCGTTCTGCATGCACCCTGCAGGCTTCAGCAACATTTCGTCGACACTCGCCATAAATGAGTATCATCTCCGCCTTTTCAGAGTTCGAATACACCATGGTCACAGTTCCTACAACACTACACTATCACAGACGTCTGGTAACACGGTGTACTACAGTTGGTCCGCGTGCGGAGACGAATGCAGAATAACAATAGCAGCAAGCGCTACATGCGGACACTGCGACAGCTAGACCAAACCACAACAGTGCAGTACAGCCACACTCGTAAACACGGTCGTCATCGTAAACATGTCCCTGCAGATGCTACTCACTGACCATGGCTCGTGTTTGTTACACCACGAACTGAACGTCGGAGGTTTCAAGCGTCAACTTTAGGTTACAATATCTCCGGATGTAATTAACATTTTACAATGCAACAAACGGCACTGACTACGTATTTGTTTATATGTTCAGATGTGCTAACAAAACTAAGGTGGTTCCATTTTAAAAAAACGTAGGTTTGTGTTAAAAAACATACTTCCGTGCATTTTTGTATGGTTTGTATTAACCAATTACACTAGCCCCTCTCCTCACGTTCGGTCTGTGGAATCGGTTCGTCAGTATTTGATGTGGTTTACGAAATATATCCAGCGGTAACGTTGGGTGACTCACCCTGTATACGATGGATCAGTGGCCAACATAACTGGTTACGCAGACTATCTGTAACTGTGAAGTCGTCTCTGCAGCCATCAACTATCAACTTTACATAATACACTCCTGGAAATTGAAATAAGAACACCGTGAATTCATTGTCCCAGGAAGGGGAAACTTTATTGACACATTCCTGGGGTCAGATACATCACATGATCACACTGACAGAACCACAGGCACATAGACACAGGCAACAGAGCATGCACAATGTCGGCACTAGTACAGTGTATATCCACCTTTCGCAGCAATGCAGGCTGCTATTCTCCCATGGAGACGATCGTAGAGATGCTGGATGTAGTCCTGTGGAACGGCTTGCCATGCTATTTCCACCTGGCGCCTCAGTTGGACCAGCGTTCGTGCTGGACGTGCAGACCGCGTGAGACGACGCTTCATCCAGTCCCAAACATGCTCAATGGGGGACAGATCCGGAGATCTTGCTGGCCAGGGTAGTTGACTTACACCTTCTAGAGCACGTTGGGTGGCACGGGATACATGCGGACGTGCATTGTCCTGTTGGAACAGCAAGTTCTCTTGTCGGTCTAGGAATGGTAGAACGATGGGTTCGATGACGGTTTGGATGTACCGTGCATTATTCAGTGTCCCCTCAACGATTACCAGTGGTGTACGGCCAGTGTAGGAGATCGCTCCCCACACCATGATGCCGGGTGTTGGCCCTGTGTGCCTCGGTCGTATGCAGTCCTGATTGTGGCGCTCACCTGCACGGCGCCAAACACGCATACGACCATCATTGGCACCAAGGCAGAAGCGACTCTCATCGCTGAAGACGACACGTCTCCATTCGTCCCTCCATTCACGCCTGTCGCGACACCACTGGAGGCGGGCTGCACGATGTTGGGGCGTGAGCGGAAGACGGCCTAACGGTGTGCGGGACCGTAGCCCAGCTTCATGGAGACGGTTGCGAATGGTCCTCGCCGATACCCCAGGAGCAACAGTGTCCCTAATTTGCTGGGAAGTGGCGGTGCGGTCCCCTACGGCACTGCGTAGGATCCTACGGTCTTGGCGTGCATCCGTGCGTCGCTGCGGTCCGGTCCCAGGTCGACGGGCACGTGCACCTTCCGCCGACCACTGGCGACAACATCGATGTACTGTGGAGACCTCACGCCCCACGTGTTGAGCAATTCGGCGGTACGTCCACCCGGCCTCCCGCATGCCCACTATACGCCCTCGCTCAAAGTCCGTCAACTGCACATACGGTTCACGTCCACGCTGTCGCGGCATGCTACCAGTGTTAAAGACTGCGATGGAGCTCCGTATGCCACGGCAAACTGGCTGACACTGACGGCGGCGGTGCACAAATGCTGCGCAGCTAGCGCCATTCGACGGCCAACACCGCGGTTCCTGGTGTGTCCGCTGTGCCGTGCGTGTGATCATTGCTTGTACAGCCCTCTCGCAGTGTCCGGAGCAAGTATGGTGGGTCTGACACACCGGTGTCAATGTGTTCTTTTTTCCATTTCCAGGAGTGTATTTTTAGGAGACAATCTGAGCAGTTCCCTTAGGTTGATTGTATATTTACCAAGTAAAATCATCATATGATAGAAACCAATCGCAAAATCGTTTAGACATGAAATCTATATGGTACGAAAAGTGGCAATTGACTCTAAACAATAAAATGTGGAAGGTCTCTAAACAATAAAGTGTGGAAGTTCATTCACGTCAGTACTAATACGACCCATCCCATTTATTCCCTCATGTAAGGGATATCCTATCACCCAGTCCCTTCTTCTCAGTGTTTTTAAGGAATTCCTGCCATCGACGATTTCCATCAGTCCACCTAATTTTCAAGATTCTTTTGTAGTACCACATATCACATGCTTCGAGCCCCTTCTGTTCCAGTTTTCCCACAGTCCATGTTTCACTGTCATACCAAGCTGTGTTCGAACCGTGCTGTGTTCGAAACATACATTCTGAGAAATTTCTTCCTCAAATTAAGGTCAATGTTTGCCACTAGCAGACTTCTCTTGGCCTGGAATGCACCCTTTGCCGGTGCTAGTCTGCTTTTTATGTCCTCCTTGCTGCGTTTACCATGGGTTAGATTGCTCCCTAAGCAGCAGAATCCCTTAACTCTGTCTGCTTAATGACCCCCAAAATTCTAGTGTTAAGTTTACCGCTGTTCTCATTCCTGCTACTTCTCATTTTTTTCGTCTTTCTTGAACTTATTCTCAATCGATATTCTGTACTCATTAGACCATTCCATTCAACCGCTGTCGTCAGTGAACCTCATCATTGATATCCTTTCACCTTGAGTTGTAATTCTTCTCTTGAACCTTACTTTTATTTTCGTCATTGCTTCTTCGATGTATAGATTGAACAGGCGATACACTACATGCCTATCTTACACCCTCTTTAATCGGAGCTCCTCGTTCTTACTCTTTCACTCCTATTGTTCCCTTTTGGTTCTTGTTCATATTGTATATTACTCGTCATTCCTATAGATTACTCCTATTTTTCTTTGAATTTCGAACATATTACGCCATTCACACTGTCGGACGCTCGTTCCAGGACGAAAAATCCTATGAACGTGTCTTGATTTTTTCTTCAGTGTTGCTTCCATTTTGAACCGCAACTTGAAATCTACCTCTCCGTTGCCTTTACCTTTCCTAAAGCCAAACTTGCCGTCATGTACCAGATCCACAATTTTATTTTTCATTGTTCTGTATATTATTGTTGTCAGCAGCTTGGGTACATGATCTGTTTGATTGGCGATACGACAGTTCTCGCACTTGTCGGCTCTTGCCATCTTCGGAACAATGTGGAAGATGTTTCTTCGACTTGTTACATTTTGCGAAGACAAGTACTTTCGAAGCAGTAAACTAATTGCAATTAGTAGTATGTTCGGTAATATATGGCTGGTTTTTCGCCAGTCACACACATACTACACAAGGACGTGAATAGTCATTCTGTTGTCATTTCCTCCAATTATTCTTTAATATTACGGTGGAATTTTATCAATCCCTTCTGCCTTATTTGATATTATGCCGTCCAAAACTCTTTTAAATTCTGACTCTTAATACTGTATACCTGCTTCTTGCCTGTCGACTTCCATTTCTATCCTGTCATGAGACAATTTCTCTCCTTCATAGAAGACTTCAATGTATTATTTTCACCTATACGGTCTTTGCTGTACATTAACAGTGGAATTCCCATCGCACTCTTAAAATTATCATCTTTTCTTCCAATTTCAAAAAAATTTGTTTTGACTTTCTGTATACAGAGTCAATCCTTATGACAATCATTTCCTTGTAGATTTGTTCACACTTTTCATATAGCCATTTGACCTTCACTTCCTTGCACTTCCAACTTACGTAATTCCAGAATGACTTGTTTTTCTGTATTCCTGAATTTCCCTGAACATTTTGCTACTTCTCTCTTGCGTCGATCAGCTTAAGTATTACTGCTGTTACTAATGGTTTATTCGCAGTTACCTTCTTTATACCCATGTTTTTTTTTCTTTCCAGCATCGGTAATTACCATTTTTAGAGATGTCCGTGAACATTTATTACTCGACAAAACGAAACATAGTTCAGCGCTAATGGAAACTAAGTTCTTCACATCTGAGATCAAATTCTTCGCCATGGATATAAGATGTTGATATTTGGAATTTAAACAACGGTGGTTGAACATTTATTCTAAAACTTTTGGGGCGTTGTAACGTATATGTTCAAGGCAAATTATCAACGTTTGATGTTGACAAAAGAGGCAGTCTAATTCTTACCACTCTAAATAATTTTTTTAAACTAATCTTTTCTAAACACGTTTCATAACAACACTGGTGCAACACTTGTCGCATTTTCCGAAGAAAAGTCCTGCCGAAGCAGGAAACAAATGGCAATTAGTAGTAATATGGCTTGCAACTAATAGACATTTATTGGAATGACTCTAAAGAGTAACATCCTAACTCGTATCTGAGAGCATTTGAAACGTGTTAATATATTATCCACTTCAACGTTACTCGACCATAAATTTCAGAACATACGCTTCCAAGATACTGTACCATCAAGGATTTTCTGTCAGCTGTTCAAACAATTACCAGCAAGGATGGACAACAAGGTGATACAGAATAGGAAAACAAATTTGATTTATGAAGTGAACATTATAAAATAGCCCAAGAAATAATAATATGTAGACCGCAATAGAAAGGATCCATCATCATAGGCAGTTATAATCATAAAGGTCGACTTCTGCATCTTAAACGAGATCCATTACTACCTGTACAAAATCGCAAAAATTCACTTAAATATTTGTGCTGTATAGCCATATCTTCACCTTCTGAAAAACAGTGCTGTCTGTCAGGAACGTAGCAGACTGAAGAGGAAGCTTTCCCTACAGACAAAATATTGTGAGATATGAAATTTTAATTTTTGCTGTCTTTATCAGTTAGTAATATATGATATTAGAAGTATCTGTATGTTGTATTCTTTACACCAGTCTATAAATTCATCATTTAATATCGATGTCAATAAATTCAAGCCGAGCGGTCTAAGGCGCTGCAGTCACGGACTGTGCAGCTGATCCTGGCGGAGGTTCGAGTCCTCCCTCAGGCATGGGTCTGTGTGTATGTCCTTAGGATAATTTACGTTAAGTAGTATGTACGCTTAGGGACTGATGACCTTAGCAGGTCTCATAAGATTTCACACACATTTGAACAATAAATTCAATGCTTTGAGGTACATTATTATGGGCAATCGATGATTAGACATCGATAATGGAGTAGAAACTAGTATCAACTACTTGGCAATATCGCACATCGCTAGTTCAAAGGAGTTCGCGTTGTTACCGGAAAATGGCATTGCTGGTAGCCGCGATGTCTGCCTCTCAACGTCATTAGATATAGTGACGATAGCAAGAAGAAACGAATAACAATTATGGCCAGAAAGGTGATGGGACATGCAGGCAAAATACACTACTGGTCATTAAAATTGCTACACCATGAAGATGACGTACTACAGACGCGAAATTTAACCGACAGGAAGAAAATGCTGTGATATGAAAATGATTAGCTTTTCAGAGCATTCACACAAGATTGGCACCGGTGGCGACACCTACAACTTGCTGACATGAGGACAGTTTCCAACCGATTTCTCATACACAAACAGCAGTTGACCGGCGTTGCTTGGTGAAACGTTGTTGTGATGCCTCGTGTAAGGAGGAGAAATGCGTACCATCACGTTTCCGACTTTGATAAAGGTCGGATTGTAGCCTATCGCGATTGCGCTTTATCGTATCGCGTCATTGCTGCTCGCGTTGGTCGAGATCCAATGACTGTTAGCAGAATATGGAATCGGTAGGTTAAGGAGGGTAATACGGAACGCCGTGCTGGATCCCAACGGCCTCGTATCACTAGCAGCCGAGATGACAGGCATCTTATCCGCATGGCTGTAACGGATCGTGCACACACGTCTCGATCCCTGAGTCAACAGTTGGGGACGTTTGCAAGACAACAACCATCTGCACGAACAGTTCGACGACGTTTGCAGGAGCGTGGACTATCGGCTCGGAGACCATGGCTGCGGTTACCCTTGACGCTGCATCACAGACAGGAGCGCCTGCGATGGTGTACTCAACGACGAACCTGGTTACACGAATGGCAAAACGTCATTTTTTCGGATGAATCCAGGTTCTGTTTACAGAATCATGATGTTCGTATTCGTGTTAGGCAATTCGTGTTTGGCGATATCGCGGTGAACGCACATTGGAAGCATGTATTCGTCATCGCAATACTGGCGTATCACCCGGCGTGACAGTATCCGGTGCCATTGGTTACACGTCTCGGTCACCTCTTGTTCGCATTGACGGCACTTTGAACAGTGGACGTTACATTTCAGATGTGTTTAGACCTGGGGCTCTACCCTTCATTCGATCCCTGCGAAACCCTACATTTCAGCAGGATAATGCACGACCGCATGTTGCAGGTCCTGTACGGTCCTTTCTGGATACAGAAAATGTTCGACTGCTGCCCTGGCCAACAAATTCTCCAGATCTCTCACCAACTGAAAACGTCTGGTCAATGGTGGCCTAGCAACTGGTTCGTCACAATACGGCAGTCACTTCTCTTGATGAACTGTAGTATCGTGTTGAAGCTGCATGGGCAGCTGTACCTGTACACGCCATCCAAGCTCTGTTTGACTCAATGCCCAGGCTGCTCATAAGCCACACATCACGCCGATAAATGCCAAACGAAGCCTCGTTTTGTGTAAGGAGCGTAGAGATTGGCCGGTTGAACAGTGAAGAAACGTTGTGTGGAGTGACGAATCACGGTACACAATGTGTCGATCCGACAGCAGCGTGTGGATATGGCGAATGCCCGGTGTACGTCATCTTCCAGCGTGTGTAATGCCAACAGTAAAATTCGGAGGCGGTGGTGTCATGGTGTGGTCGTGTTACTCATGGAGGAGGCTTGAACTACTGTTGTTTTGCGTGGCACTATAACAGCACAGGCCTACATTGATATTTTAAGTACCTTCTTGCTTCCCACTGTTGAAGAGCAATTCGGGGACGGCAACTGCATCTTTCAACACGATCGAACACCTTTTCATAATGCACGGCCGATGGAGGATTGTTTACACGACAATAACATTCCTGTAAGAGACTGGCCTGCACAGAGTCCTGACGTGAATCCTATAGAACACCTTCGGGATGTTTTGGAACTCCGACTTCGTACCAGGCCTCACCGGCCGACATCGATACCTCTCATCAGTACAGCACTCCGTGAATAATTGGCTGCCATTCCCCAAGAAACCTTCGAGCACCTGATTGAAAGTATGCGTGCGAAAGTGGAAGCTGTCATCAAGGCTAAGGGTGGGCCAATACCATATTGAATCCTACCATTAGCGACGGAGGTCGCCACGAACTTTAAAGTCATTTTCAGCCAGGTGTCCGACTACTTTGATCACTTTTTGCGGCAAATGAAATATTTCATCCTCAAAATGCAGAACTGCAGTACAACAGTGATATTGTTTTTTTTTTTTTTTTTTGTTGGCAAAAATGATACGTTATGCGACGCTTGCCGCAAACTTATTGCCATAGCGTGAAGTCTTCAGCAATATTAACGAAGTTTATTTTCCGAGTGCGATTAATACGATGAAATTTGTCTGTAGCAAACCTGCTGTTGCCTAGTGCTCAATGTGTTCGGGATTTCTATATTATATAATAAATATGTCACACTTCTTGTGAACCCTCGTTGCAATTTTACAATTAATCTAACCCCTCTGTACCCATCTAATTCGTGTAGTTAACTTCTACGGATAAAAGATAAAAGAAAAGAATTAAAAGAAAGTAAAAACAATAACTGATTATCGAACACGAGGCGCAAAAGTGTGAAGCCACGACGCCATCTACCTTACCACCACTTCTCCCACGCTAAGAGGTAACTAAATGACGTCGAAAACTTTTATTGTCGTTTTCTCAGAAACGGTGGAGTATCTGTTGATAAGCGGAGACACGTGTTCGATTATTTTGACCCCTTTTGCACTCAGCGAAGTTTCTGGAACAACTGGATTACGGTACTTGCCGTGGTTTCCGGGTGACAACCGTATTTCAGCGCCGTGTAATCAGTGCAGCTCAGTAGACTCCGGATCGTCTCAGGCATTATGAAGATCAGAAGCCACACACTGCCATCAGAAGGTACCGAGGACGGCGTGTAGGTAGTTGTCCTCAGTCAGCTCCGTACGCTAGTGTAACCTGTATAAGGCTCTTCACATTTGCTTAACAGCTAGTTCTTACTTTAGTCGAGCCTTGGTCCCCGTGTACAGTTTGTCCTTCACACACTTTCCACTTATACCAGATTAAATGTTCCTTGAAGAACGTGTGCTATGAAATTATTCCTTCTTGTAGATAAGTTGTGTCTTAAGACTATATTCATCCAGATCCATTTCAGTACGTTTTCATTATTTGTTCCATCAGATATTCATCAATCTTCTGTAGCACAACAGAACAAAATGTTCTGTTCTTCTTATGTCTGCAGTATTTATACCTCACATTTCATTATCGTATAAAAAATTACGTTTAGAAAAAAACTGTCTAACACTAAAATGCGCATTCAACTTTAACGTACTTTTCGTTTTTAAAAAAGCTTAGTTTTGCTATTGATTATGCCATTACGCTTTGAATAAATGTAGCTGAAGTGTACAAGGAGTTATTTTTTTACCCTGATAGCAAACCCTTCTATCACTTCTCGTATCGATATCGTGACCTGATTCCGCCATCGCCGTTTGACGTATTTCGACTATACTACACCACAGCTCTTTTATCTCAGATACGGATGTTCATTTCGTAAACTCTCTTCTAGACAGTTTAGATTCTTTTCAGCCGAGCTTACAAACACTTTGACGCCACTAGCAAACATTATAGCCTTTATTTATTCTCCTTGACCTTTAGTACCACTTCCAAATGTATTCTTGGGTTCCGTACTGCTTGTTCTATGGATATTTTGAGTAACACGGAGTATAGGCTACAGCCCCACATCACCACTTTCCCACCTCCCTTACTGTCCATGGACTTGGACGATGATAAAGGTGTGGAGGTCATCGAACATAGTTATCAAATGGTTCAAATGGGTCTGAGCACTACGGGACTTAGCTTCTGAGGTAATCAGCCCCCTAGAAATTAGAAATACTTAAACCTAACTAACCTAAGGACATCACACACACCCATGCCCGAAGCAGGATTCGAACCTGCGACCGTAGTGGTCGCGCGGGTGCAGGCTGCAGCGCCTAGAACCGCTCGGCCACAGTTACCAGAGAATTTGGAAGATTCCTCATTTTATTCTCCATTTGGTACCACGCTTTCTGACTTGCTCTTCCTCGCGAGAGACAAGAAAATTCTGAGACCCCCCAGGGTAGTGGAGCTCGTTAACCTACCGCTTCCGGGATTCGGGGAGAAGAGCCTGCTCCGGGTCGAATACGTCTAGTGGATTAACATCGAGCTCTGGGAAGATGGTCAGGATGGATGTGACTTTTAGGCGGTTTTCTTCACCTAACTTCGTAAGTACCAGGCTGGTACACTCACGTCCTGCTTCGGACAGACGTATTTTTAGCATCCCTCCTGGCAGGCGGCGCGTGGGTCTGCTCCTGTAAACTGAAGGGTAGGCCGAATGTAGGAAGCTACGAGAAGCAGGTGAGGTAGAACACTTGGTGCTGTAATTAAAAGTGGTTTTACTATGTAACTTTGGCTGAGATGAGCATGTAGGTGCGAAGCCGTACATCATGTTACAAAGTTACAAGTAATGGCTCGCCCACTACGAAATAGAAACAATGTTGCTTGGTCGTCTGCTCGGAGTCAACTGGGCTGAATCCGGAGTGGCGCTCGTAGAGCTGAACAGCGCCGGCTAGAGGGCGTTGTCGTCGGTGTCGGTCCGGTGGTGCCAACCTAGCAGAGCGCACCTACGTTGTGGCATCGTAGCTATCGATACCACAGTATTAAAACGTTCTCACACTTTAAGGGGCTCCGGAACGCCCTATACTTGCAATGTTAAAATTACGCTTATAAATTACATCTTTCCTCACAAAGTATTTGAGATAGGAAGTTGAACTTTTTACAGATTATTTATTGAAATATGGGCTGCAACTTAAGACAGGGATTTTACAAAATTTTAGTTCAGTTATTAAAGATGATTTTTTTTCAATTGTAATGAAAATTCACTACATTTTTTTGCAATTTTTTATTTATATATTCAAAAATATACAGTTTTTTGGAAAAAGGCTGTGTTAAATTATGTAGAAGGTACTGTGTAACATTTACTGAAAGTTTGAAACAAATATGTTTGGAACATCCTTAGAAAACATGTAATTAGTATGAGAAAATAAAAGTTTTGGGAGTCGAGCGAGAAAGATTGGATTAACTTTTTAGTGCATTCCAGGTCCATAGGATGGATTATCTTCATCCTCTGCAAACTCCTCCTCCAGCTTCCTCTTGTTACTCCTCCTGTTTACTCTTGCTTGTATTTCTAGACTCTTTACAGCCCTGTCTGCAGCCCGAAGGCGTTCCTTGTCTAAAGCAAGCATCGCTCGTACCATGTTAGAACCTATCTTCATTCCCATATTTCTAAATACCTTGCACCTTACAATGTTGCCATCATTGAAAGTCGCAACAGCATCATACACACCAAAGTGAAGTGTTTCTATTCCAACAAATACAGTCTTGGGGATTCTCGACTATATAACACTATTTACACTTTCATTGGGGTTTTGAGTTTTTCCGTGAATACACTTTTTCAACAGTTCAGGTGCTGCTAAGTCTCTGAAAATAGGTTTTATCACCTCCATTATTGCATGAGGCACACTATGCTTATGAGTATACACTTCACCAGTTAGCAATCCTTTGTTATATTTACACCAACTGTCTCCTTCTTTGGGACACAAGCTATGTTGGGGATTTTCATCGGTTGAAGAAGTATGAAAAAAAAGAGCCCAAACAGCCTTCTTCATTTCGTCGACACTTTGGATTTCTAATTTCTAATAACTTTAGTTTTACTCATTATTATATTTCAACAAAACAGAGACTCAAGAAACAGAATTAATTACGAATATTTTCCAGATAACGACAGAGTAAATAAACATGAAACAATCGACAATCACACCAGCGATATATATTGAACCATCACAGGTTAACCACAACACATACTTTATCTCACATCACTAAAATGTACCTGATGAACACGGACGTTAATAATAGCACCATTTGACAGCAGTTTAACAGCGCCACAGTGGGTCACGCCCATGTAGAACACATTTCAAAAAAAATTTAAAAATAGTTGTAGTCTTCGGAATTGAATAAATTATATATCTATTAAAAGGTAATAGTCTGCAGATTCAGAAAACGCAAAAAAGTAAAAATTGAACTTTTCATGATTTTGAGCCTTTCCGGAGCCCCTTAACACGAGATTTACTCTAGACGCCTACAGATGAGTTGCACAGATTTCGTCCGTGTGGAGAGTGGCGTCGTCAGTAATTGCGTCCGGCCAACCACTAACATTGCCAACCCGTATAACACCGATCCCTTACAGACCCGGAGAAGTCCAAGGAAGGAGAAGACAGAGAGAAGAAAACAATGACGTCATTAACGGTGTACCAGTTCTACTCAGAGGTGCACAGTTCCTCTAGCTAGGTTACGTGGAGGCGCACAGTACAAACACAACACGCCGTCTCCGTTCCTCGTACTCTCGGGCTGTTTACGCTTCGCACTTTCTCTCCGCGTGGGCTGTCCCAACTAGCGTCCCGTGAAGCGTACGTTCCACTCGCAGTTCCTGCTACAGGCTATTTCACAACTGCTTCTCCGTTGCGTACCCCGAATACCCGCTCTACTTCCGCTGCTGCAGTTTCGTTAACGCACGGCTCTTACGTTAATCAGCAAGTGAACGCTGACAGAACTGATAGTTCGGCGCAAATCAGAGACAGATTACGCAAAAGGCAACTCAGTCAAAAGTCAACGGAATAATGGAGTTTGATACTCCACTTACTGGTTTTATTTTTAGGAGTACACCACTCCCATATAATGGATATATTTCATGGTATATACACTATAAACACCATAAAAATTGAATGTGTTATAACTTTAAATAAGGCACAAAACGGAAGTTTATGTGTTAAAAAAGAAGTGGCATACGTGAGGTTGTATTTCATCTTTGTTGTTTATTTACGCGTTACACCCGACTATTATACGAACCTCTTGCATTTATATTTAAACATTAAACTTAATTCTTACTTCACACACACACACACACACACACACACACACACACACACATACACAGAGAGAGAGAGAGAGAGAGAGAGAGAGAGAGAAAGAGAGAGAGAGCGAGAGAGAACACACACACACACACACACACACACACACACACACACACACACAGAGTGAGAGAGAGGGGGAAGGGGGAAGGGAGGGGGAGAGTGGGTGAGCACCTACTATGGTACTACACTGCCGGCACTACACATGAAGGCAGGTCAAGTTCTTCAGGCATTCGCCAAAACCAAACCCTTCCATTGGATTGCCACAGGGTGTGGTGTGATTCACCGCTCCAGCTCACTCATTACCAGCCATCTACTATCCAGTGGCGTCGCTCTTTATACCACCTCAAACGTCACTTAGCTTTGAATAAGGAAATATTTAGCTTATGAAGAGCTGCCTGACAATTCCACTCCACTACTTCTACATCCCTCTGCACAGTCATTGCAGTAGCAGGATTGCTGGTGACACCTAGGGTACGAGTGATTCCTTCCGCTTATTTCAAGCTTTATTTTACAGCCACCCTCCGCGATACTCTCTCACTCTTTACCTATACAGTCAGTCATAACTGTCTGGGTTTTGTGCAGGTTAAGAAGTTTCACTGTTTCTGCTTTTCTCTTTGTTGAATTTCGACCTCTAATTTGTGTTTGTCCTCTCTTTGCGTACGAGTCTTCCGCAACGATCGACTGCCCGTCCTACATTTACATCCAAATCTAAATCAATAGTCTACAACCCACATGGTAGTGTGTGGTGGAGGGTATTCCTGGCATCATTAACTGATCCCCCCTTGACTGTTTAATCTACGACTGACCGGTGGGATGTATGACTATCGGTAAGCCTCCGTATTAGCTGTCATGTTTCGAATTTTTTCCCTATCGTCATTTCACGTGTTGTATGTGGGAAAAAGTAATATATTGTTCGAATCTTCTCGGAAGGGGCTCAGTCGGAATTTCAACAATAACCTCTCTGATACACAACGCCGCTCTTGTTGCGGCAGTCGCTGGAGTTCGTTGAACATTTTAGCAACGCTTCCGCGAGGAGTAAACGATCTTGTGGCGAAACGCGCCCTCTTCGACGGATGTCCTCTACCTTACCTAGTAAGGGTGCGAGATCAATGAACAATATTCAAAAATCGGTCGAACAAGAGTCTTCTACGCCACTTCATTCATGGATGCGTTACAGTGTCCTGTTGTTGTTGTGGTCTTCAGTCCTGAGACTGGTTTGATGCAGCTCTCCATGCTACTCTATCCTGTGCAAGCTTCTTCATCTCCCAGTATCTACTGCAACCTACATCCTTCTGAAGCTGCTAAGTGTATTCATCTCTTGGTCTCCCTCTACGATTTTTACCCTCCACACTGCCCTCCAATGCTAAATTTGTGATCCCTTGATGCCTCAAAACATGTCCTACCAGCCGATCCCTTCTTCTAGTCAAGTTGTGCCACAAACTTCTCTTCTCCCCAATCCTATTCAATACCTCCTCATTAGTTACGTGATCTACCCACCTTACCTTCAGCATTCTTCTGTAGCACCACATTTCGAAAGCTTCTATTCTCTTCTTGTCCAAACTAGTTATCGTCCATGTTTCACTTCCATACATGGCTACACTCCATACAAATACTTTCAGAAACGACTTCCTGACACTTAAATCTATACTCGATGTTAACAAATTCCTCCTCTTGAGAAACGCTTTCCTTGCCATTGCCAGTCTACATTTTATATCCTCTCTACTTCGACCATCATCGGTTATTTTACTCCCTAAATAGCAAAACTCCTTTACTACTTTAAGTGTCTCATTTTCTAATCTAATTCCCTCAGCATCACCCGACTTAATTTGACTACATTCCATTATCCTCGTTTTGCTTTTGTTGATGTTCATCTTATATCCTCCTTTCAAGACACTGTCCATTCCGTTCAACTGCTCTTCCAAGTCCTTTGCTGTCTCTGACAGAATTACAATGTCATCGACGAGCCTCAAAGTTTTTACTTCTTCTCCATGAATTTTAATACCTACTCCGAATTTTTCTTTTGTTTCCTTTATGAAACGTCCCCTTACAAACATTATACATATGAAACGTCCACTTAGAACAATTGTACAAGACTGTGCTTAACCTGGCACACAATAATTTTAGCGCAACGCAATCTGACTATCAAAAATCCCTGCAAAAGAATGGTCCTGACAAACATTAAGCTATACCTTTCACAAATCACTTACCTCACAAAAATCTTCGTTGCTCGAACTACTGCAATACAGCGAGTGCCACTACTGCCAGCTAAATAAAAGATACAAACTACGGAAGGCACTAACTACTGATAGTCTTAGCAAATGAAAGATTCTAATAGAGAACAAACAATGTATTTACCTCAAGATTCATAATATATACAGCAGTTCATGACATTTTTCAAAACTCCGCCATCTCTCTCCCCACATCCACCACTGCTGGCGGCTCACCTCCAACTGCGCAACGCTACGCGCTGTTAACATCCAGCTATAGCAGTTCATGACAACAATGGCAGACAACAATGCAAACTAGCCACAGACTGCACACAGCACAGCCAGTGATTTTCATACAGAGCGCTTCGTGGCATTACCCATATAAAAATCTAAACAGCCTACTTACATAGCCCCCATGCTCCCCACAAAAATTTTACAAAATATTTTTGGGCAGTGGCCAATAAAGATTTGATAAAATTTTTCATAATTACAATAACAAAGACATCAAATGCACACACTTATTGATACAATGTTGGTCAACAGCTCAAATTTTTTCACAGTCAATAAAGACAGTCCTGATCATTCATCATAAGAGTAAACCTGCAGTTTGTTTGCTCAAAGTCTGAGCAGTAAAATACAATGCACACAGAAGTAGTGGATTTCCATGCAGTCTTGAAGAAGTAGTATTGTCCTTCCAACGGTAAGACAGTGCTGACTCTTGACATGCTGACAGGTAATGGGCCACAACAGAGCAAACCCACAGCAGAGTCAGTCGACGTTTCGAAGAATATTGGTAGGTAGGTCATCACAGAGTAGACCCACTGTAGTCCTGGTAGAGATTGTGGTATTTGTGGGCCACCAGAGGTGCAGACCCACTGTAGTCCTTGTAGAAATTGTGGACAGGCCCACTGTAGTCCTTGTAGAGATGGCCAGCAGCCATCTGTTGCGACTGTTCAGGTGCACAATCACCATCGAAGAGTCTTGCAGAGAAGATAGCAAGTCCATATACCCCCACTTGTGCACTCACAAAGTTTGTGGAATTGTCCTTAGAACCAGCAATGCTGTTATCCAGTCCCTTGCTGAATTATTAACACACGTGCAAACACTAACAGTCCCTACTTCTCACATTTTGTGCATTACTGTGACCAACAGAAATGTGTGCAGTGAAATGAATGCTTACAAGTTACTTAATTTGATTAACAGGTGTCAATTACAATATTATAACATGAGAATACAATTACAAAGGTACAAAATACATCATTAAAAACATAACAATACAGATAACATTTGTAGTAATAGGGGCTTTACAAAAGAATAGAAATAAACATATACATCAGTGTTACAGGAATGATGACATGAGTACAAAAATAAAAGATCAGAATCACTTTTGAAACGTCAACTTCACACATGAGCATTAAAACAAAACAGAATAAATAATGTCTAAGCATCTTTACAAAGAAAATAACAGAGTATTAGAAAAGGTCTACAACATAGCTCTCATCAGCTAAACACATAAAGACAGGAAAAACACAAATAAACAAGGGTACACAAACATATAGTGGGATAACACAAAAGGAAAGGACAGAGTTTGTTTTACTGCAGTATTTTGCAAACAAAACTTTCTTTACTTCTCGGAGATCTCCCTTCATTCATCATTATTCCCAAAAAGTCCTATCTATACCTCCTTCCTGTATTCTATTCATATTTCTTTCAAAATAATTATTTCTGATTGTACAATACTCATTTGGGCCCAAATCTTTTTCATATAACTTCGCATTGCATTCTTTACCTATTCTCCATAGTCAGTGTCTTATATAGTCTACCCCCTCTTAAGCTAACTTAAATCTACTGAGCTCAGATATATATATCAAGGGACGAGCCAATGCAGCATCACATAAAACAGTTAATATAAACAGCAATGAAAAAAAACGCAGATTTGCGAAGCAAGCAGCATTAAGAAATTAGCAAAAATCAAATTCAATAACACTATGCCTGGCAAACAGCAGCAGCAAATATAAAAATATAAAAAATATAAAACTTATATCTATACATGACATAGCTCAAGCAGAAAAATATTACAGTAAAAACAACAATGCAGAAAAGGGAAATGTCTATTCACATCCTAATGTCTATGTAATTAAAGTGGTGCACCACAACAACTTATTGTAAAAAAAAAATATTACCATGTACTTGAAAAGAAAACTATGTGTCCAGTTACTGTTACTAGTTCCTTCTTATTGTTCTTTCCTTTCCAAGTGCTCCTTTTTTAAAGAATGTGGATCATAAAATAATTATTTAATAGATCTGTTGACAGAAAGTGTTCACATTAGCAAATGCATTTCATTTTATAAAAGCAATGCTGCAACACAGCTGGAAACCAGACATCAAATGAAATAAGCAACTATGAAAAGCAAAGCATAAAAATATCATTCAATAGTCATGTGGCATTTCGTAAGTTAGTAGCACTCACTTCTCGGAGAAAGACACTTGTCATAATCAGGTGTGCAGATGTACGAATATTTCCCATCAATTCATAAGCATTTCAGTAATTAGCACAAAGTACGAGTAATCATGTTTTCAAGTAACGAGGGTGTCGCATTAGCGATGAAAGGCACACCCTAATGGCTTGTTCTCCAGGTGTTTGACACAGCTGTGTGCCCACAACGCATTACAAAAATCATGTTTTCAAGTAACGAGCGTGTCGCATTAGCGATGAAAGGCACACCCTAATGGCTTGTTCTCCAGGTGTCTGACACAGCTGTGTGCCGACGACGCACGTGCAGGTGGTCACTTAACTTTCTTATGGAAATATTTACGACATTTTTCCGTTACAGAGACAGTCTCATATAAACATTTCACAGGTCGAGAATTTACGTTGCAAATGTGTAGAAACAAACTCCTATGAATATAACAGTGTCCAAAAATTTTCGCCGGCATTGTGATACATTCACGCATTTTCACACACATTTCATAACTCTTAAAGTACGATTCTCGGTTTCCAACATCCTTTTTCACAAGTCAAGAGTCCTTAACTTCTATTCATTATTCATATACATATAAACACGTAATCACATTCCTCATATATGGTAGCATCATCTTATTGACATAAACATACCTCAACAGCATAATACACATCGTCGTCGTAAAAATAACATCATAACACCTCAGTCAAATCTCAAAAACGTCGTAGCTTTCTGCAATTGTTTCAAAACCTAAAGAAAATTCTCTGCTCATGTCAAAAGTCTCATCTGCCTCAAACGTACTTTAAAATCATTCTCCCTTACCAAATACATCATTCAAAGCTCTCATAGTATCACAATGGTTCTGAAAAAATATGAACAGTTCACACAGTAGAGACAAAATACAATTTCATAAGTGTGAAGTTACCCAACTGTGTAATTGCGTAAACATCTGTCACTGACGTAGTAAAAAGGTTTGTCTCTCTCAGTTAAATGATCAGATAGCTGTGTAATTTGTGTTTTAGAGAAATATGGTACCGATGTGTTAAATTGTATAAGCAAATACCATATTAGCTAGGGCTCCTTGTGCTTGCCAAACACATGGTACACAAAGTAAGCATGTACCCCCCTGAGGTTTATTGTAATTATACCCTCAGGTGTTACAGATTACAGCAATGGAATGAAATGTATCACGAAAAACTTTCTTTGTAATTCAAAAATCTTTAAAAATAAATGTTTTAAGTACAAAATTAATCACTCAAATACGTGTCCTGTAGCGCTAAATATGCGTCTTGCTGTAAGATAATCTCTGGGAAGTGTCGTATTTATCGTCCTCCAAAAGCTAAGTTCTGCAGAAGTCAATGTACTTACCTCATGATATACAAAAGTGAAATGCTTTGCGTATAGATAACTTAGTTATTACGCTTATTGCCGTGATGAGGAAAGTACTGTGCTGTAACGTATTGTTGTCCTACGGAAAAGGCTGTCTCCTTGTAGCAATAGCACAAAAGTCACCACTAAAACATGTCTCACTTTATAGAAGAATTCAAAAAAAACTGTGCAGATATAAAACAGATACACCGCAAAAGCAACATTGTAAATTATCACGCATTAGCAGCGTCGTGATAAAATCGCGTAGCTGTCACATAAACTAACCACTGTGTCATCTGGCATTTCACAGAAAGCACCTCAAATCCAGAATCCACTCTCAAGCAAACCAAAATGTTGCATGAAAATTTCATTAGCAGTGCTGGTATATGTTCTAAGTATGTAAGCCGTATATTCGTTACGTAATCGTGCAACTAACAAGGAGGAATGTATAAATAACAACACTGTGTCGTCTGTTCGCAATAACAATGCATTAGCAATTACTTGTCTAAGTTACCTATGTTCTTGACTGGATGGTTAGTTAGCTTTAAAACATAGTTGCATGTTAACAGTTTCTCAGTGTGACAAATTGTACAAGTAGCGTGAAGTGAAAATTGCAAAGACTAAGTTAAAAAGCAGATTATCTGTCAATAAATGGTTTTACATGAGAAATGTGGTGTAAACCTTTACTCTTCCTAGTACGCAGAGTTTCAACTTCAACGCAATTATCATGTGGTATACGTCGGATTCTGTAAGGTCCATTGTAAACTAGAAAGAATTTGTGACTCAAGTGTTTCTTCTTATGTGACAATGAATGAGCTTTAATGAGAACTTTCTGACCAATATATAATTTCTTTGCATTTGCTTTACCGTGTAGTTTTCTCCTTTTGTCTGCTGCAGATTTTATATTTTTAAGAGCCAAATCAATTATGTCTTTGTGTCGAAGTTTACGTGTATTCGGGAAAGGTACAAGCTCTCTGATTCTGTTCGGAGGTTCTACATTCTTCAGTACAAGAGTAGGTGGTAAAGCAGTGGAATCATGAGGCATTTCATTCAGCACATTTTGAAATAAGTGTAAATATCTGTCCCAATGCTGATGCTTTCTGTGACAATAAAGTCTGCAAAGCTTATTGATTTCTTTCATAATCCGTTCAGACGGGTTACAATGTGGTGAATACAATGAAATAAAAACAGGTTTGATTTTGTGGTTCCGAAGCATGCGTGACCAAACAGCAGATCTGAATTGTGGTCCGTTATCTGAAATGACTTTACTAACGTGTCCAACTTCACGTAAGAAATTTTTAACAAAGGCGTTGGATACAGACCGTCCAGTGGCTTTACGTAACGGAGTGAAAGAAACAAATTTTGAAGTAAGTTCAACAGCGACTAGAACGTACGAAAATCCATTCGATGTTCTGACAAGGGGTCCCAAAAGATCAACAGCAGCAAATTCTTTTAATTTAGAAGGAATAATTGGAAACAACGGAGCACGATGTGAGATAGTAGACGGTTTCGCCTTTTGACAAAGTTTACAAATAGACAAGACTCTTCGAATTCGCTTTTCCATATTGTTAAAATAACAAGTCGTTCGAAGAATATGATAACATTTTCGTGGGCCAAAATGTGCGTAGCTGAAATGAATGTACCAAATGAGCTTATTAACAAAATCGTCTGGAATGCAAAGTACCCATAGCTTGTCATCAACAGTGCAGCGTTTGAAGAGTATGTTGTTTCTAACCAGGTAATAATGCCGAATCTGAGTGTGTGTCTTTTCATGCCATTTACTTTTGATGTCTTTCCAAATCGGATCTTTATCTTGTTCATGAGCAATGTCCTTTAAAGATGTGGTGATAAAGTTTTCAAAGGCGACTTTCTGAATGTAAAGAATACTGAAATTTTTCTCAAGGTTGCCTTCTGTGTTACTTTTCTCAAGCCCAGCCGGTGCGCGTGACAGCGCGTCCGCAACAATGTTCTCCTTGCCGGGAATGTAGACTATTGTGAAGCGGAATTCTTGCAGAAACAATGCCCAACGTTTTAACCTATCATGATTTAATTTTGAAGACATAAGAAATTGTAATGCACGATGATCACTGTATACTTTTACGTGCTTACCAGAAAGAAAGAAACTGAATTTGTTAAATGCCCAAACGATAGCTAAAGCTTCTAATTCAGTAACGGAATAATTTTTTTCAGATTTTGTTAGCACTCGGCTAGCAAAAGCAATGGTTTTCTGAACAGTAGTGTCATTTTCTATGGCTTCTTGAAATAAGTGGGCACCAAGACCGACTTTAGAAGAATCCGTACTAAGGCAGAAATCTTGTGACAGATCTGGATGAGCTAGTATTGGCGCGTGAAGTAACGCTTCTTTCAAAGAATTGAATTCCAACTGTGCTTGTTCGTCCCAGTTCCAAATAGTATTTTTTCCAGTGAGAGAACAAAGTTTTGGTGTAACTAGAATTTGCATATTCAGAAAACGACGGTAAAAATTTACGAGACCTAGAAAACTGCGGACTTGTTTCTTTGTGGAGGGAACTGGAATGGCTCTGATTGCTTCTAACTTTTCAGGATCCGGCTGAATGCCTTCAGAAGAAATAATATGTCCCAAAAACTTCACCTTTGTCCTACCGAATTCAGACTTTTCCAAGTTAACTGTAATTCCAGATTCTGCAAAAATACGTAACAAACTGTTGAGGATGCGATTGTGTTGTTCCCATGAAGCTTCTGCTATTAGAATATCGTCAACATATAAGGTGATGTGACGTTTTAAGAACTCAGGTAGTATGGAATTTAACCCACGAATGAATGCTGCCGAAGAAATGTTCAAACCAAAAGGAAGTTTCCGAAACTGATAACAAACGCCGAAACAAAGGAAAGCTGTGTATTTTCTGCATTCTGGATGAAGTTCGATCTGATAAAAGCTGGATCTGAGATCAATGGAAGACAACACTTTTACACCATTAAAATTTTGAAGAAGTTCTTCCATCGTCTGCGGCCTGTCTGTTTCAGGAATAATGATAGTATTGATTTGTCTCGAATCTAAGACAAGTCTGATCGATCCATTTTTCTTCTCAACAACATGTAACGGATTGTTGTATGAGCTTACTGCAGGCTCAATAATGCCCTCGTCAAGCATAGATTGTATTTCTGTTCTAACACGGTCCCTATAATGTGCTGGAATTACGTATGGTCTAACACAAAATTTAGTATGCTCACGAACACGAAATTTGTATTGAAATCCCTTGATTGTTCCTGTTTTGTGAGTAAAAACTGTGGAATGTGCTTGTAAAATCTCAAAAAGGTCCTGCCTATCAGTGTCATTACAATTCTCAATTGTTTGAATTTTATTCTGAATTAACTCATTAATTTCAAATATGCCGTCGATGTCATCCCTGTCAGTACTTGCAGAGTGATTGTTAGTGTCTAGTTCCGTAGAAAATTCCGAACTGTTATCTAACAGAAGGTAAAGCCGATTAATTTCCTCATCATGGTTTGAGAGCCAGTCTTCAAATTTCAAAGCTATTGACTTACCTTCTTTCTCTAAACTTATTTCAGCATCGTGAAAGCTTAAGATTGCTTTGTATTCATTCAAAAAGTCTACTCCCAGTATAATTTCCGTCGACAATAATGGAACAATAAGAAAGTTCATAGAGAAGCTGTGGCTTTGGCAAAAGAATTCTAAATTGGTTTGTTGGCGTACATCTACACTTTTTCCAAAGATTGCACCTTGTAATTTAATCTTACGTAACGGAAGTGTGGGGCAATTGTTCGATTTGTTGCATTTGCTAAAAGCTGTTTCACTAATTACTGAAATGGGACTGCCAGAGTCAAGTACTGCCGTAAATTTTACGTCATTTACAGTAATGTGAATCACAGGATATGCAATGTTGTTATGTTTTACGTCGTGTTCCTGGAGTAAGATGTCCCTAATGTCTTCCATTTTTACGTAATTACTAGCTACGGCAGCTCCGTCGTCAGTTTCATAAGTACATATTGTGGCTGCCACCGGTGTGAGTCATTGCCTATTGTCTCTTTGTTGGCGCGCGTCGTTATTGGGATTTGGAGACCTAACTTCTACAAATTCACGTTGCCCAGAGGGCCCAGCTCTGTTAGAAACCCGCCAGTTCTGATGAAATTCACGTCTGTCGTTTTGTCGGTAGTTTACATAGTTTCTTTCTTGTCTGTCACGTGGTGGAGAATTTCTCTCTGAGTCGTAACTGCGTGCTGGACCGTTGCGTCTAAAGTTATTCTGTCTCCCTTGATAATAATTATATTGGTTCCCATATTGTCTGTTTCTCTGATTGTCTCTGTGATAGTCATTACCGCGGAAAGGTGATCTTTCCCTGTAACTATTACTCTGCCAGTGGTTGTCATATGGGTGGTGTCTGTTTTGGTCACGATTTACGTTGTAAGAATAGGTTTGTCGTGGCCATTTATTGTTTCTGTCGTCACGGAATTGTGACGGATGTGACCTGTAATGATTGTTTTCCTGTTTTCGCATCCCGCGACTGTCTGTGTCAATTTCCAGTTCTTGTAACAGTCCCTGAAAAGCTTCAATGTCGTCTTTGCAACGTCCTGCCAAAATAATATGCCGTAAGTGTTCAGGTAATTTGATTAAGCAAATGCGGATGAGTTCTGAGGGGCTGTATGGGTTTGACAGGTATTGATTCTTGTGCAACATGTCTTCAAAATATTTCACAAGACTGGAAAATTCAGATTGTTCGAAGTGTTTCCTCATCATGATGCTATGTTTCACTCGGTCCTGTGTGGCTTGAGACCAATATGCTGAGAGGAAGGCATGGTAAAATTCTCCTTCACTGTGGCAATCGTGAATGACCGATCGCATTCTTACAGCTGGTTCATTCTCTAAGTAGCCACACATAAATTCTAACCTGTGCTCCAATGACCAGTTGGGAGGGAAACAATGAGAGAATTGATGGAGCCACGCTTGTGGATGAATGTCGTTGGCAGAATTCTTAAAAGTTTTGAATTTACGTGTAGTAATGAACAGCTTATAGTCAAAATCATCGTGTCGGCGAGTAGCATATCGGTCATTGTTACGTCGTGTCGGCGGTTCCATCTCAAACTTCGGTGTACCTTGCCAATTTCTTTCATAATTACCGAAATGCCCTGTGTTATTATTTTGTGGCTGTTCCGTATTTCTATGTCCCTCTTCCCGTATTGGGGCGCGAGTGTCCTCTGAAATACGTAATTCTTGTATTACTTCTGTCAGCTGTTCTTGTACTTCCCGGATTTCTCTTTGGTGTTGCGTATTAATTTGATTCAGATTTTGTTTCAGTTTCCTAATTTGTTCGCACTCTTCTGTGTCATTAAAGACTACCGGTTTTGTGTCATTCAGATTATCATCTACCTTCGTAGATAAGTTAGTGACCTGATCCGAAAGTTCGGCTACTTTCTCTGATAATGAACTAATTTCCTCCATGTGTCTTTCTGAACCAATTTTCAGAGTATCTACTGTGTCCTTTAAGTTTTCCTGAGTTTTTGCAAGTTGCGTAACCGAATCGGTAGATGCAACTGAGTCCAGTTTAGCTTGCAAGGTCTCATGATTTTCATGAACAATAGTTTGCAGTTCTTTTATGGCTGCTTCGTGATTCTGTAATGCATTTTCATGCCGCGAAAAAATAGGCTGAAAATGCTCACAAATTTGTGTTTTTACGTCATTACAGACTTTTTGACATTTCGATTCAATGTTATGTAACTCAGTAGTTAGATTTTCACGTGTTTGTTCAAGTGTGGTGTCTAACTTCCGAAGATTTTGTTCCATTGTGTCCAACTGTTGCAGCTTTTGCTGTGTTTGTCTCTGATTTTGTTCCATTATGTGTAACTGTTGCTGTGTTTGTCTCTGGTGTTGTTCCATTGTGTCTAACTTTTGAAGATTTTGTTCCATTGTGTCTAACTTTAGAAGATTCTGTTCCATGGTGTCTAACTTTTGAAGATTTTGTCCCATTTGTCTCTGATTTTGTTCCATTTGTTGCATTAATTGCAATAATAATGTATTAGTGTCTGGAATCTGTTTCTCTATGCTTTTTGGCAGTGCATTTTCACCGGCAACATTCACATTTTGACAAGCACAAAATGTGTCTTGACTCATTTGAGAAAACGGTGAGGACGCAAAACCTGAATCTACAGTATTTGCAAAATTGTGTCCTATGATTTCGGATTCCTGAGGCGAGCTGTTGCCGACCGATCGATCGATAATGCTTCCCTGTTCACTACCTGCTTGACTGGCTACACCATTGTTTGACGCCCGCTCTGTTTCCCTATGCACAGTTACCAAATTACTACTTTGAATGTTAGTTAATTCATTACATGGTGGGGCCAACACACTGCTTTCGTCTTCACTGTCATTTCTTAGTTTACTTTGGAGCCGAGTGTTACGTTTTTCACACGCCATTATTGTCACAATATTTCACACGATAACACAGAAAAGCACAATTTGAATAGCAAAAATAAGAGAACACATTAACATAGCACTGAAAATAATATGTAGTTAATTACAAGCGCAGCTGCGAAATACTTGTTGCAAATCTACATGCATGCCACAACTGTTTTACATTACAACAATGAAAGACTGCAACTACAAAGGAGATTCTCTCTACAATTACGCGCTAGCAATAAACAAAAGCTACACTAAATACACAAACTACAAGAAAAAATCAGAAGATTCCAGTGAGGTATCCTAGGCTAAGGGTCGCCATATGAAACGTCCCCTTACAAACATTATACATATGAAACGTCCACTTAGAACAATTGTACAAGACTGTGCTTAACATGGCACACAATAATTTTAGCGCAACGCAATCTGACTATCAAAAATCCCTGCAAAAGAATGGTCCTGACAAACATTAAGCTATACCTTTCACAAATCACTTACCTCACAAAAATCTTCGTTGCTCGAACTACTGCAATACAGCGAGTGCCACTACTGCCAGCTAAATAAAAGATACAAACTACGGAAGGCACTAACTACTGATAGTCTTAGCAAATGAAAGATTCTAATAGAGAACAAACAATGTATTTACCTCAAGATTCATAATATATACAGCAGTTCATGACATTTTTCAAAACTCCGCCATCTCTCTCCCCACATCCACCACTGCTGGCGGCTCACCTCCAACTGCGCAACGCTACGCGCTGTTGACATCCAGCTATAGCAGTTCATGACAACAATGGCAGACAACAATGCAAACTAGCCACAGACTGCACACAGCACAGCCAGTGATTTTCATACAGAGCGCTTCGTGGCATTACCCATATAAAAATCTAAACAGCCTACTTACACCTTTACTGCTTGCTCAATATACAGATTGAATAACATCGGGGAGAGGCTACAACCCTGTCTTACTCCTTTCCCAACCACTGCTTCTCTTTCATGCCCCTCGACTCTTATAACTGCCATCTGGTTTCTGTACAAACTGTAAATAGCCTTTCGCTCCCTGTATTTTACCCCTGCCACCTTCAGAATTTGAAAGAGAGTATTCCAGTTAACATTGTCAAAAGCTTTCTCTAAGTCTACAAATGCTAGAAACGTAGGTTTGCCTTTTCTTAATCTTTCTTCTAAGATAAGTCGTAAGGTCAGTATTGCCTCACGTGTTCCAACATTTCTACGGAATCCAAACTGATCTTCCCCGAGGTCGGCTTCTACCTGTTTTTCCATTCGTCTGTAAAGAATTCGCGTTAGTATTTTGCAGCTGTGACTTATTAAACTGATAGTTCGGTAATTTTCACATCTGTCAACACCTGCTTTCTTTGGGATTGGAATTATTATATTCTTCTTGAAGTCTGAGGGTATTTCGCCTGTCTCATACATAGTGCTCACCAGATGGTAGAGTTTTGTCATGACTGGCTCTCCCGAGGCCATCAGTAGTTCAAATGGAATGTTGTCTACTCCCGGGGCCTTGTTTCGACTCAGGTCTTTCAGTGCTCTGTCAAACTCTTCACGCAGTATCTTATCTCCCATTTCGTCTTCATCTACATCCTCTTCCATTTCCATAATATTGTCCTCAAGTACATCGCCCTTGTATAAACCCTCTATATACTCCTTCCACCTTTCTGCGTTCCCTTCTTTGCTTAGAACTGGGTTGCCATCTGAGCTCTTGATATTCATACAAGTGGTTCTCTTCTCTCCAAAGGTCTCTTTAATTTTCCTGTAGGCAGTATCTATCTTACCCCTAGTGAGACAAGCCTCTACATCCTTACATTTGTCCTCTAGCCATTCCTGCTTAGCCATTTTGCACTTCCTGTCGATATCATTTTTGAGACGTCTGTATTCCTTTTTACATTGTCCTACAAAGCTCATTCTGGCTTCTGCTTTTCCTACTACACTCCGGTTCCAAGAACTCCTGAAGGTAGACGTTCTGTGGATATTGTATCACAGACACAGTCCCTTTGACTGTTCACATATGTCACTAAACCCGTCCAAAGATGCATCAACCATGCATGAGCAGCGCCTTCAGACGGTGGGGGGGGGGGGGGGGGGGCGACAGCCGATCAGTTCCAGTCATTCCACCAGGAAGAGGTACACGGCTCGTGTTGTCTGTAATTCAACCATGACTAGAAGGTCAATACCGCGGTCACATCGCGTCCGCATTCTTACTTTGTGCCAGCGAGGGCTCTCAGCAAGGGAAGAGTCCAGGCGCCTCGAAGTGAACCAAAGCGATGTTGTTCGGACATGGAGGATATACAGAGAGACAGCACCTGTCGATGATATGCCTCCCTCAGGCCGCCCAAGGGCTACTACTGCAGTGGATGACCGCTAACTACGGACTATGGCTCGGAGGAACCCTGACAGCAATGCCACCATATTGAACAATGCTTTTTGTGCAGCCACGGGACGTCGTGTTACTACTCAATCTGTGCGCAATAGGCTGCATGATGCGCAACTTCACTCTATGGTGAGATCCAACTTTGCAACCGCGACACCATGCAGTGCGGTACAGATGGGCCCGACAACATGCCGAATGGACGGCTCAGGATTGCCTTAGACACACTGTCCAGAGAGTGCAGCAAGGTGGATGTTCCCTCCTGTTTTGGGGTTGCATTATGTGGCGCCAGTATACACTGGTGGTCATGGCAGGCGCCGTAACGGCTGTACGATACATAAAGGCCATCCTCCGACCGATAGTCCAAACATATTGGCAGCATATTGGCGAGGCATTCGTCTTCATGGACGACAATTCGCGCCCCCATCGTGCACATCTTGTGAATGACTGCCTTCACGACAACGACATCGCTGGACATCGCTCTCCGGACATGAATCCTATCGAACATGCCTGGGATAGATTGAAAGGGGCTGTTTATGAACGACGTGAGCCACCAGCCACTCTGAGGGATGTATGCCGAATCGCCATTGAGGAGTGGAACAGTCTGGACCAACCGTGCCTTAATGAACTTGTGGATAGTATGCCACGACGAATACAGACATGTATGAATGCATGAATGAATGGTACTCGGTATAGAGGTACCGGTGTGTACAGCAACCTGGACCACCACTTCTGAAGGCCTCGCTGTATGGTGATACGACATGCAACATTTGGTTTTCATCAGCAATAAAAAGGGCGGAAATGATGTTTATGTTGATCTTTATTCCAATTTTCTGTACATCTTCCAGAACTCTTGGAACCGAGGTCATGGGAAAGTTTTTTTGATGTGTGTATTTCTTTCACGTGGTCATTCCACTTAATGTCATTCTGGATATTTTACGGTATAAAACATCCAGGCAGATTAAAACTGTTTGCCGAACCGAGACTCCAAACGGGGAGCTTCCCCTTTCGCGGGCAAGTGCTCTACCGACATATATACCCAAGCACAACTCACGACCCGTCCTCACAGCTTTTAATTCTGCCAGTACTTCGTCACCTTCCTTTCAAACATAGAAGGTCTCCTGGGAAACTTGCAGAACTAGTGCAAGTTTCCTAGGAAAGTTTCTGAAGTTTTAAGAGGGTGGGAGATGAGATACTGGCGGAAGTAAAGCTGTCAGGAAGTGTTGTGAGTTGTGGTTGGGTAGTTCAGTGAGTGGAGTACTTCCCCGCGAAAGACAAAGTCCCCGAGCTCGAATCTTGATTCGGCACCCAGTTTTAATCTACCAGTAAGTTTCGTATCAGTGCACATTTGGCTGCAGACTGAAAATTTCATGCGGGATACTGTATTTTATGGTAGTTACTGTTTCCTGCAATTTGTCATTAATAGTGTAGTTGTACAGTAACAGATTTCTTTCCCTATGTATGAATAACATGTTACATTTATTTAAGTTGTATACAACGCTATTGATTTCATGAGGAAAAGAGCGAGCTTAATTTCTCAAGATCTCTGAGGAATTCATATGGATTTTTACCGAGGAGATTTTCTTTCTCCAAAACGCGCACAAAACATGCTCCATAATTCTACAAGCAGATCAACGATATAAGCCTCCAATTGTGTGCATCCCTCCTACAACCCTTCTTGAAAACCGGTAAGATTTGCGATTTTTCCAGCCGCTAGTCGTTGCTCCAGTGAACTACGATGAACTGCTGCTAGCAGGGACGCTAGTTCATTAGGATAATCTTTGTAAGATCTTACAGGTATTTTAGCTGATCTTATTGCCTTTCCACTACTAAGGGACTGTAGTAACTTACCTATTCCGTGATCGGTTATCTCAAGAACTGTCATCTCGACGTTCGTACGGTGATTGAAAGGAAGGGGCGTATTACGGTTTTCCCCGGTGAAACAATTCCGGTAGACCGAATTCAGCATTTCGGCCTTCTCTCGGTTATCTTCAGTTTCGGTGCCAGTATGGTCTCTGAGTGACTCAACAGATAATTCCTAGACGCTTGCTGGTTTTACGTAAGACCAAAAACTATTAGAGTTCTTAGGCAGATTGGCTGTCGAAACTTTGTTTTCAAAATCATTGAACACTTCTCTCCTTGGTCTCATTACTGTCATTTTCGCTTCGATCCTCTTTTGTTTGTTTACTAGGTTTTGACTTCCGTGAGTCCATGACTGTCCGTCAGGGCATGAAGCCTGCCTGGTCTTAGTTTAGACGTGGCTGTTCCTTCCCAATCCCACGACACAGTGACATCAGCGTCGACTTGTGCAGCTTTAGAAGGTCAAAAAATCCTTCATGGAACTTTTACGCAGGTGACAATCAAAAACTAGTATACCTACTAAGCCAATGTGCCCCCCCCCCCCCCCCTTGTCGCCGCAATCCGCCGTTACTGCTTCTATACTGACGGCACAGTACTGCCCCCAGACTTTGATACTGGCGAGCCGCCTCTCTTGACGTCTAGTGGACAGTTTCGCGTTACACAGGGAAGTCCGGATAGTTCTGATCACATAGTGTGTCTTCCTAAATTACTCACTAAATAATCATAGAAGCTGGCTATGATTAAAATGCAGCTATTCATGGAGAATCAATGTGCGCTGTAATTACCGTACGGCATTGAAACTTGGTACATATACTCAAGTTCCAGCTACGCTGGAAAACAATTAGTTCTACCTGTAGCCACGAGGTATAAATTTGGCGCTGTACTCTGTTTGTTAGACGGTGTGATATCCACCCTGACATTTGGCAAGCCATAACGAGAGTGCACAGTATCGCTATGGAGAACAGAGACCATGCGCTGTTGGTGAAACTGTTTTATGTGAACGGCGGAATTTACTGTACCGCGCTGAGAGGGTATCGCCGACTGAAAGGTCTGAGCAGTGGTCCGATGTCATTAAATGGTTTAAAGAAGATGGCAATGAAATTCTAAGGCACGGATAAGCTTGCTGTGGCACCTGGGAGATGAAGGCGTGCTATGGCGGTGGAAGTTGCTGACGAGGTTGCAGTTGTTGACGACGCAACACGTGCCTCAGGTACTGCTAGGGCACGTGTTTTGTCTTGAGAATTTCCCATCCCATGGTCAACAGTACGTAACGTTTTGCGGTATGTTTTAGACTAGCAGTGGTATCCGTACAAGAACCAGAAACCGAAACATCATGATCCCCATCAGCGTTCTGAATTTGCTCTTCGGATTCCCCACGAATCAAAGTTGATGACATATGGAGTAACGACAACATTTAAGCTACAGGCTTCAGTGAATACACAGAACTAGCGAATTTGGACTTCTGTTAATCCGCATGTTGCACACGAAGAGCCATTGCACTCGCTGAATGTGACAGTGTGGTGTGAATTTACAAACACCTTCATTCTAGATTCATTTTTCTTTGAAGAGAATACACACAGAGGGCTTCTCAGGTCTACCTTGACGTATGTACGTTACGAATACCTGCATGTACAGCAAGTGAATGCTGCTCTTGTAACGTGTGCGCGGAGCACACGATACTCATTAAAACCTATACTATGGTAAGTGAATGGGGTTTACCTTACGAGCCAGGATTTTTGTATAGATGTTGACCGCGTGTACCTGAATGGAGGCAAATCAGACTTACACCCACTCTGTAATAACAATGATACGTTAAATAAGTCCGAAATGCAACTACACGTCATGACGGACAAAAAACAACACAGAAGATGCTACCAATTTGTTAATAATACGGTCGCCAGCCTAATTAGGCATTAAGTGAGTTTCTTTCCTGTACAAGTTGGTGTACATTCATGCAAACCAACACGTAGTAATACTGTATAATATAGTAAATTTTAGAACCAGAAAATCTATAGAACTGATAGTTTCACTTCCTGAACTGATATGGAAAAACCATAAATACACAACACCGTTCTATAACGTATACTACCAAACTTCGTACTGTCTATTGATCTGATTAAAATCGGGCATAGGTCACCCTAGAAATAGTAATTTCGAACCACAAACAAAATGTCAATTTAAATAAAGATAAAACACTGATAAATTTTGGCTTTTATATTGACTTTAACTTTTGCTGGTCAAATCAATTTAGAACACTTCAGAATTCAAATGAATAAAAAAAGAAAGGGGGGGAGGGGCTTGAAACTGTTATGATCACTGTATTAAAAAAAATTAATTACTGACACCATTATGCGCTCAAGATTTCCAATATATGAGTTACTACTCTCTGTATCTTATTTCCTACTCATTTAAATACCTTTATATCTGTCTCGAAATAATTAAACTTCATTACTAAATCAATATTAAAGTTACCTTCCAACTTTGTCAGACCTTCGTTATCCATTTACTGGTTCATTAACAAAACAGTTCTTTAAACACCATTCTAACATAGTTAGGTCTGCAGGTAATTATTATTAACACAAACTTTAATTTTTCATCTCGGGACACTCGGATTGCACAACATTTGGCAAAGACCCTGTCTAGGTTAGTTGTGAGGATAATTAAATGATAGGAAAGTTCTGGTAAAATTTAAGTTGTTATTAAGTTGTTATTGAACAGTATGGAACAAAAGTAACACTGGTCCATACGAATACAGTACTAAAAGTTTCAACCTGTTTGTATCGATGCGGCGGTTGGCAGGCGGCGAGATGGCGAGGCACAGAGCACACATACAACCACAGCTATGGGTTTTGACGTACCGGCACTTTACTTCTTCATAGCGTCGCAATACTTTCCCGGTTAGTGCCTATGGAATTTTGCCATGCTGTATGGGCGTTGGAACGGCATACCCGAGGCTCAATGAAACTACGTCTTCCAGGAGAGCCTCCTCGGTCCAGAACGTGTTTCTCAGACCAATGCCCAACTCCGACTACTACTGCTGAACCCGTTGTGCCGTGCAGCGCCCGCGTGCATTTTCCCGCGCTCGCCTGCCATCCACCTTTTACCGCTCCCTTACAGACAGGATATTCACCCGAGGTTTTGCATTCTACATATCCTAATACATTGCCTACGTATGGACCAGACGCACAGTTACAATTTTAAACATGTTACAACAGTTTCAACATTTGTTACATTTCAATTCTATTACAATATTGCTTGACATTTGACATAAACATTAATATTCACATTGTAATTTGTTTACAGTTTTCTTAACACAATGGCATGAAACAAGAAAACAAATGAAATCAGAACATCAATTACTCAAGTTTATCGAAAAATCAGAAGAAAAAAATTACTTATTTGTACAATAGTACAGCGTCGTTGTTGTTACACTCTGAAATAGCGCACCGGCGTGGATACCACTGTTGCAATACCTCCAATCGTTCGACCAATGAACGATCTGCTTAAGGCAACCTTCTACGAACGTGCTGTCTCCAGAGGTCTGCTAGATGCATGGCCTGCGAGATCAACTGATCTCAATCCAAGTTACTTTTAGATCTGGGGATATCTAAAGGAAATTCCTCAAGTTGGGTCTCTACCTGATCTGAAGACTAGTGTACAGGAACAGGAAGCTCAAATTCCACCGCAAGTGCTGCGAGCAATTTTTATTACGTCATTTTACAGATGCCGCATCTCGTCGACGTCTCCCGTGCTCACATTGACAAACTGTGTCTAAGCGTCGGTTAATAATAAGGTCAACATAATGTCTTCCTCAGTTGTTTGTCCTTCCTAATCTACTACATATGGAAACATTCCTATACCCTTCTTGCATTCACAGCCCAAAAGTTAGCATATGTGGCCAAATAGGAACTAATTTTTTTCCAGAATAAATCGGTTCCCCGTTAACGTATTAGAATATCTACCAAGTTTCACTGCCATACGATAATTAAAGCCAACATTGGACCTCTATGAGTAGCTCCATTGTAATTATAACCAGCCCATACTTGAAATTTTGTAAGCAGGCTCTATCGGGATATCTCAAGCGGAAACTACAGGGTGAACGTAAAAAAAACGCGAAATTTTTTTTCAGTACGGAATTCGAATGTATACTTGTTGAAGAATTATTCCCCAAAATATTACGCTCTAACTTCGATCCTGTGAGCGTTTGAAGCTAAAGCAAATAGTGAAATGGAAAGTTATAAACTCAAAAAGCCATTGACGAAACTCACTATCCATGCCATCACCCTGTTTACACCGATTTGAGAAAACCTGGTTTCCTGGGGCGTTGTTTGGGCAGTTTTACTCAAAATGTGAACGAAAGTTTCAATAGTCGAATTAGAGATACGCTCCAAAAATAACATCCAGCCGAAGCGAAATTCTCAACATTGCTTTAAATTTTGGCCGTATATCTGTTTAATGTAGGCGATACTGCATTAATGGACGTGGAAAATGCCCTTCAAATCAAAATCGGCCATGAAATGCGCCGATTCTATGAAGACAGAGACGCCAGCAGTTTTGCGCTCAGCGGCTAAAAAGGCTTTGAGGACGAAAATGAGGGCTTATCAAGCCAAAGTAGCAGAAAACAGCCATCTACTAGCCGGGGCAGTAGTTGTTATGGACCAGGCATCTATGATATCCCGTATGTTTCAAGCTGTCCCTTTCTTATATTGTAAACACTTGTCAAATTTTTAATGCGTTTTTCTCGAAACCATGTTTCTCAGCGTGGCTGTCGTCACCCATGCTACAATTTTCGTCCAATTGTCTATGATTTTTGGCCTCCCTTGAAGCAAATTGAATTCTCCACAGTTCATCGTAGCCGATTTTTTATGCTGATATTTAGTATGTTTTTGGCCAAAAATGAGGGGTCTAAAAATTGCCATTATTCCAAATATCTATAATTTCGCCAAGAAAAGTTTTCTGCATATCCCTACGGCAAACTAAAATTACATCTGTAAAAATCAGGGTGATATGTTAATTTCATGTTTCAGATAACCACAACCGGAGTTACAGCGACAACCGTCGAACTGTAAGCTTTCATAGCTGCCCCGGGAAAATCCCGATTACTCCGTGAATATATTAATACTTTTCAGTAAAAACATGCCAATAAAAATTTAAATGTATTTTTTATTCATTTTAGCAAATCCCTGTTGTCTACTACATTCCAGTACGGAGAAGAGAAATCCTGAATTACAGTAATATTTTCGTCCGTCGTTTCCCCTTAAGACGTTTACAAATTCAGATTTTACAGCATTTCCGTTAACTCCTGACTAGGTCGACAATCCTGTGCTCTGATAAACATTAAAGCGAAGATTCTGAGACTGGTCCGCCGTTTTCACCTGGTACTAAGTATCAACACGACAACAATATACAGCAGCCAATACACTACTGGCTATTAAAATTGCTACACCAAGAAGAAATGCACATGATAAACGGGTGTTCATTGGACAGATATATTATACTAGAAGTGACATGTGATTATATTTTCACGCAATTTTGGAGCATAGATCCTGAGAAATCAGTACCCAGACCAACCACCTCTGGACGTAATAACGGCCTTGATACGCCTGGGCATTGAGTCAAACAGAGCTTGGATGGCGTGTACAGGTACAGCTTCCTATGCAGCTTCAACACGATACCACAGTTCATCAAGAGTAGTGACTGGCGTATTGTGACGAGCCAGTTGCTCGGCCACCGGTGACCAGACGTTTTCAATTGGCAAGAGATCAGAAGAATGTGCTGGCCAGGGCAGCAGTAGAAGATTTTCTGTATCCAGAAAGGCCCGTACAGGACCTGCAACATGCGGTCGTGCATTATCCAGCTGAAATGTAGGGTTTCACAGGGATCGAATGAAGGGTAGAGCCATGGGTCGTAACACATCTGAAATGTAACGTCCACTGTTCAAAGTGCCGTCAATGCGAACAAGAGGTGACCGAGACGTGTAACAAATGGCACCCCATACCATCACGCCGGGTGACACGTCAGTATGGCGATGACCAATACACGCTTGCAATGTGCGTTCACCGCGATGTCGCCAAACACGGATGCGACCATCGCGGTACTGTAAACAGAACTTCGATTCATCCGAAAAAACGACGTTTTGCCATTCGTGCACCCAGGTTCGGTTTTGAGTACACCATCGCAGGCGCTCCTGTCTCTGATGCAGCGTCAAGGGTAACCGCAGCCATGGTCTCCGAGCTGATAGTCCATGCTGCTGCAAACGTCGTCGAACTGTTCGTGCAGATGGTTGTTGTCTTGCAAACGTCCCCATCTGTTGACTCAGAGATCGAGACGTGGCTGCACGATCAGTTACAGCCATGCGGATAAGATGCCTGTCATCTTGACTGCTAGTGATACGAGGGCGTTGGGATCCAGCACGGCGTTCCGTATTATCCTCCTGAACCCACTGATTCCATATTCTGCTAACAGTCATTGAATCTCGACCAACGCGAGCAGCAATGTCGCAATACGATAAACAGCAATCGCGATAGGCTACAATCCGACCTTTATCAAAGTCGGAAACGTAATGGTACGCATTTCTCCTCCTTACACGAGGCATCGCGACAACGTTTCACCAGGCAACGCCGGTCAACTGCTGTTTGTGTATGAGAAATCGGTTGGAAACTTTCCTCATGTCAGGACTTTGTAGGTGTCGCCACCGGCGCCAACCTTGTGTGAATGCTCTGAAAAGGTAACATTTGCATCTCACAGCATATTCTTCCTGTAGGTTAAATTTCGCGTCTGTAGCACTTCATCTTCGTGGTGTAGCAATTTTAATGGCCAGTAGTGTAGCTTTCCAGCAGCGAGTCTGTAATGTACAGTTCCTCGTGACGTACAGGGACTGTAGACTTTTTTCTGAAGGCCTTGTAAGAGATTGTTCTCTCGCAGAACTCAGCAAGAGTCTGTCGTCACTGAATAAACGGTCACAGCAGTGAAAGTTCCACAGAGCTGACGGCTCGCGAGATCGCCTGTGTACATGGAACCGTTAGCGCGCGAACGCGAGGTGCGACCTTCTGTGGCTTACAAGCGGCTTTGAGGCCAGCCGCTCGGTGAGGAATCGACACTTCGTGGCGTAGATCATAGTCTCCCAACGTGTCGTTCACGTAGTTAGCGGTCTGTTAGCTAAAGCGCACACAGTTCTAAGAATTCTGCTGCGTGTTGAGTATACTTTCGATGGAGCAGCGATAATTATTGTTGCCGAAGGACACATGAATCTCATAATGCAGTTGTATGCGTGGGGTCTTTTCTTTTCGGACTTCTCTGCTCATTAGAGGCATATTCATGCAGGGAGTAACTTTCGGTCTTCGACAGGTTACAAGCTACAGTCGTGAAAGTCCAAGACGAAAGGTCAATTGCCGGTTGTGTCTTTTTTTAAATTTATTCAGTTTGTTTTTTCTTTCAAGATGATACCATGAATTGCTATGCGGAAGGAAGAATGTTGTTTTGAAACACGAGCCTTAGGCCCATTAGTCATTCGAAACCTTGTGTCAATTGAAATATGCACGAGTCGCGCTTGCGTAGCTCAGTTGGTAGAGCACTTGCCCGCGAAAGGCAAAGGTCCCGAGTTCGAGTCTCGGTCCGGCACACAGTTTTAATCTGCGAGGAAGTTTCATATCAGCGCACACTCCGCTGCAGAGTGAAAATCTCATTCTGGAAACATCCCCTAGGCTGTGGCAAAGCCATGCCTCCGCAATATCCTTTCTTTCAGGAGTGCTAGTTCTGCAAGGTTCGCAGGAAAGCTTCTGTAAAGTTTGGAAGGTAGGAGATGAGATACTGGCAGAAGTAAAGCTGTGAGGACGGGGCGTGAGTAGTGCTTGTGTAGCTCACTTCGTAGAGCACTTGCCCGCGGTAGCAACGGTCCCGAGTTCGAGTCTCGGTCCGGCACACTGTTTTAATCTGCGAGGAAGTTTTACATCAGCGCACACTCCGCTGCAGAGTGAAAATCTCATTCTGGAAATATGCATCTCCGATCGCTCCTTAACTCAAAATACATAGCCACGAGAGGTTGCCGCGCGATCTGACGCGTCTTGTCACGGTCCGTGCGGCTCCCCCCCCCCCCCCCCCCCCTCCTCTTTGGAGGTTCGAGTCCTCCCTCGGGCATGGGTGTGTGTGTTGTCCATAGGGTAACAGTCCCATAAGACCATACCAAAAATTTGCAAAATTTTTCAAAATACCTATCACCAACATTATGTACTTGTGGCTTCATGATCCTTAAGCAGTCTTTCGTTATTTAAGTTACAGAAAGTGTATTTAACTCGCGCACTGAGAATTCCGTACAAATTTAATTATATTTACAGTTCATCCACTCTGCAGATGGAAAATCTCGACCATTTTTGCTTGTTATCGGCACTGATACTGGCTACATATCGGTTCCAGGGGTTTTAAGGTTCCAGAATTTTTGTAATTTTTTTTAAAATTTTAATTCGTTTAGCCTCCTAAGGACCACATGAAATAAATAACGTATTTTTTGTTTTCTCCTTTCTTTCTTTCCAGTAATTTTTCCTTACTTCCCTATGTTTTGTCTTCTTTCTTCTGTCCATATTGCACCTCTCTTTTTCTTCGTTTTCTCCTCGAAGCCCTTGAAACCTTTTACTTTGAACCTTTCTCTTTCTCCTATTTGTTCCTCCATTATTTCCATTTACGTCAGGTCCGCTTTAACATCTTTTGTCCACGTCACTGATGTTTTCGGACTGCCGTCAAAGAAGTTATCCTGTTTTCATTTAGCCGTTTTAGGTGTCCACAGAATGCAACTCTTATCTTCCTCATCGTGTCAGATGTTCGTCCACTTTTTCATAGCCCGCATCTCGTGGTCATGCGGTAGCGTTCTCGCTTCGCACGCCCGGGTTCCCGGGTTCGATTCCCGGCGGGGTCAGGGATTTTTTCTGCCTCGTGATGGCTGGGTGTTGTGTGCTGTCCTTAGGTTAGTTAGGTTTAAGTAGTTCTAAGTTCTAGGGGACTGATGACCATAGATGTTAAGTCCCATAGTGCTCAGAGCCATTTGAACCATCACCATTCACTTTTTCATAAACTTCTTTGTTACTTCTTAATTTACGTTTCTCGTTCTTGTGTTTTAGCACCAACATTTTCCTGATTACTTTCCTTTCCTTCTTTCCTTTTTCATCTGAATATTTGGCTGTATTTAGCGAAAGACATTTTGATGCAGAAAGCAATTCTGGTTTAATGGCAGTATTGCAGTGCCGAAGTTCTGCATTTATGGAAATATATTTCTTGTTGTACAGGATTTTTGTTAGTAGAGTAGCCACCTCCATTCTCCTTGCCCTAACTGCTGTATCCTTAGTGGATAAGCAGAAAAAAGGGTGAGTTCAATTCGAGGAAGTTTTCCAGGATGTGAGGATATGCAACACAAAACAAACAATTGGTAATAACTTGTATTAAGAGAAATAAACAGATTACATAACTTCTGATTCTAACATTCTGCGTGGTGTCTGTTTGTTCTAAGTCGTGTCTCCCTACCACTGTCGCGCAACGGCGCTCTGAGCGTGTTTTTTAGGGAATTGACTAGTTTGAACCTGGGACTTGCTGCTGGTAAGGAGACGCCAGACCACACATGACTTGTAGAGTTCAGAAGAGTTCAGTGAGACTAGCGATGATATAATCAAATACTTAATTATTTCATTTCTACAGTTGTTATATAAATGCTTTTAGATCTCATTCTCCTATACCTGAACATGAATTTCAGATTTAAAATTTGTTCCACACAAGATCATTCTCTTCTAAATCCTCCACGCTACACTCCTTGCTGCTTTCCAGCCTGTTTTGTAATGCTTTTGAAAGAATTTTGTAAGTCACTGGACGCAGGATATTCCCCTATAGTTTCTGGAGTCAGTTTCATCTCCTTTTTTGTGGACTGAGTGAATTAATGCTGTTTTCCAATCTTATAGTATAGCTTCTGTTTTCCAGATGTTTTAAAAGACTCAATGTAGTTGCTTGACTATTTCCGAACGTGCAATTTTCCAGATTACAGCACTTACTGAACCTTTCTGGGGTTCCTTGTCATTCTTCAGATCTTTAATGATATTCTGGATTTCATCTCTGCTTAGTGGTTTTGAGATTCCGTGAGTGTGTCCAGGATTTTGTTCTGGAAAGATTGCCCTTAGTTCCACACAATTTAACAACTTATTGAAAGAGGTTGCTAATATTTCACAATTTTCTTTGTTGTTTAGGACTAATTTCCTGTCTTCATTCTTGAAGCACAAGGTAAGTGGTTGGTACGTTTGGAGCCCTTGTTTAAAAGTTTTATAGAAGTTCCTAGTATTGTTCTTTTGGAAGTCTTCTTCAATTAGAATAAGAAAAAAATAGAATCTAATTTTGTATTACAATGTTTTAATTTTAATAATATAAATGTAACAAGAAGTCATACAGGCGGCTAGCGATTATTATTGCAATCAGTAGCCCTTCATTCAGGCTGACTGTGTCACAGTGGTAAAAGTTAAATATCGGGCAAGAAATGAATTTATCTCCCATATGACACGTCTCAGAATTTATCCGTCATCGCCGGCCGGAGTGGCCGTGCGGTTCTGGGCGCTACAGTCTGGAGCCGAGCGACCGCTACGGTCGCAGGTTCGAATCTTGCCTCGGGCGTGGATGTGTGTGATGTCCTTAGGTTAATTAGGTTTAATTAGTTCAAAGTTCTAGGCGACTGATGACCTCAGAAGTTAAGTCGCATAGTGCTCAGAGCCATTTTAACCGTCATCAGGTATCCAGGAGCGATTACTGCTAGTAGATGTGACGTTTCAGATTGTATGTGAAACAAGCATTAGCACACAGCCACGCGGAGTGGCCGCGCTGTTAGAGGCGCCATGTCACGAATTGCGCGGCCCCTCCCGCCGGAGGTTCGAGTCTTCCCTCGGGCATGGGTGTGTATGTCGTCCTTTGCGTAAGTGAGTTTTAGTTTAAGTAGAGCGTAATTCTAGTGTCCGATGACCTCAGCAGTGTGGTCCCTTAGGAATTCACACACATTTGAACATTAGCAGACTAAAACGCGTCATATGAGCAATAAATTCATTCCTTGTCTGATGTTTGACTTCTATCATGGCGACCCAGTCAGCTTGAATACAGAACTACTGAGTGTTTTAATTTCAGGTTTGACATCCCATAACAAACGACAAAAGAAAATTTTTTTCGTGGGGCATAGTTACAGATTAACAGTGTTCGTATTTTCTCTTTTACTTGTTCTGCGAAACGTCACTTCTTTCCGAATTTCATCGTTGTAGATCAACAGTAAATACCCTATTGGTTTTGAAGAATGTGTCTGCTCGTATCAAAATATGTTGCCTAATTGCCGTATTTCTTTGTTGCATTGATTTAGTAGCTTACATTTATTTCACTGCCAGTGACCTCTAGACCTTAGTATGTGGCGTAAAATTTCAATTTCACACGTTTACCTGTTGCTGAGAGAAAGGGACAGAGAAAGAGACAGACAGAGAGTCAGATAAGAAATGAGAAAATTTTTTTCGTGTGATAAAATAACAAATTTACAATTTTTATATTTTATTACTTTGGCTGTACTGTGAAACCTTGCTTCTTGCCAAATTTCATGATTAGAGGCCAAACAGAGATATCCTAAAAGTTTTGATGAAAGTGTTTGCGAGTATCAAAATATGAAATGAGAGTATGTTTTGGTTGCAGTGACTTAGAAGATTACATTTACTATACCGCCAAAGGCCTATAGACCTTAGTATGTGACACAAATTTCAATTTGAAATGTCTACCCTGTACTGAGAAAAAGGTGTCAAACAGAGAGAGTCAGATAAGAAATGACAAGAAAATAAATTTGGATAGAATTACAAATTTACAGCTTTCGTTTTTTTTATTTGGTTGTACCGCAAAATCTTCCTCCTTGCCAAATTTCATGATACTAGTCCAACGGGAAGCACCCTATACGTTTTCACAGGTGAGTTGGCATCAAACTATGTGACGTAATGGCCGTATCCTTCGACTGAAACTCATAGTGGAAACATTAACCAAAGTCACGGTTTAGAACTCTCTCAGTACTTCAGTTGATACAAGAACTAAAAGTCGCCCTTAGGCCCAATCTAAAACGTTGTCAATTAAAGTAATTTGTGTTCTGTTTTTTAATACTACCTACGGTTTTCACCGGTGATTCTTCAATATTACATTATCTATTTATAGATAACGAAACGAAAAGAAATCAACACAAGAATAGCTCGAAAAACACACGTTTTCGCCACTTGTTTCACTTTTATTTTTGCAACCTTAGTTTCGGGTTATTAGCCCTTTGTCTAGACTTACCGACAAAGATGTTGTGCTTAATGGTATAAATGTAAACAGCAAGGAATTTACAGTCATCAAATGATTTATTTGTTAATACTAAATGCTGAAAGGTACGTTCCTAATCGTAGCACACCAAAAGAACGGAAATCTTTTTTCTCATTCTGTTCTCGTCCATTGGTTGTTCACTAATGCACTCGTACAGTATTTTGATTCCCGTATTTCAAGCAGGGACACTTTCTGTCCATTGTGAAGTATTTCTACATCTACTAGTTTACTGACTGTATAGTCCGACTCACGAAAGATGGTGGTTCGCGCAAGTTAAGGCAAGGACGGGGACTGCGTTGTTGCCGGTTCCAAATGACACTCTCGGTACGTGCATCACGTGCTTGGAGCTGAAGAAAGTGTGTATTCTGCACATTATGTCACTCGCTTGCTCAAGTAGAATATCTCACTTACCATCACATCAGCGATGACAATTCGCAACAAATGGAATAAAAATTCAATAAATAATTTAATGAACACTCATTGGCTGTCGCAGAGTGCGTGATCTAGGTGCGCAGGACAAGCCTAAACTCGACTACCATCATCGGTTGAACGTTAACTGGTTTTCTGTTCATAAACTTTTGTGTATGTCTTTGTCTTGATGTGAACGTGAACAACGCAGATAGTGTACTTACATAAACGCTATCTGATAAAAAGAATCACCAAATCCATCAGAAACTGTACTGCAATTAACTTTTATCAAAAATAATTTGAAAACCCAAAACTCTATACTGAAGAAACTATCCTGTAAAATTCTGTATTGTGCAGTGCCGTGAATAGTGCTGCAAAGCGTGACGTCACAGAACGTGCGTCACAGTTCCAACACATAAAACTAACAGCGTAAGAATTCTACATAAAATTACAAAAGACACCTTTGAATGAATAACTGTCCACAATGCTTCTGTTAAAACACCCTGTAATTTTAACTGCGCAAACTGACTAAATAGAATTCGAAACCCTAAATGACATACAAGCAAACATGTACTATTGTACTGTAAGAAAGAGGGTGTCTGGTAAAGAAACGAAACCTGAACTGAAGTTTATCTAAACTGACCCTGAAGATAATTTTGAAATGTAGTGCTTAACAGTGATTGATTTTATTGTGCATTAACAGTGATGTTAAATTGGTCTTAATACATTTTGATGACTTACCTTGTGGCAACGAAAACTCGGTACTACTTGAAAATGGTGTATATTAAAATACAGTACCGAGGCAAAGGAAAAACTTTTCCACGTGCAATGCAAGGAAGTAAATAGACTGTGCTAAGTGTATCATGCCTTACTTTGAATGACTGTATTTCGCACAGGGAAATGTGGCGAAACACAATAATAAAACAAAATTTTCTTGAGGAGATGGTGGAAGAAACTACACTTACTGAATAACTGAAAAGACACAAGCATTCAAAAGTGTATTATGAACTTCATTCCTTAAAAATTACAACCATCTTTAGAAAAATCACTTCGTGTGAAAAGTAAGACGGTGACATGAAATTAGTTAACGAAATGGTAAAGGAATCATGAATCAATAACTCTGGACCAAGCTTTGTGAGCAGGTAACTTTATGTAATCACGACTCGACAATCAAACTAACTGAACCGAAACAATAAATAAAAAAATGGTGCTAAATATTTGCCTTTCTCAAACTCATGATACATTACACGAGGCAAGCAATGTAGCGACAAATTACCCGTATATTTTCACACTTCTCAAATCAATCTTTGAAAAATCATATTTCCATAAAACAACAGCCTTTGCGTCTGCATCTCTGTGTTTTGCTAGTTATTTCCAGACCGCTCATCAGATTGATAGGCACCCAACGTTCTCTCTTACTTCTTACTGAATGCTACGCTGGCAACGACAATGCTACCGACAGGTGAAGATCACATTGTTTGTACTCAGCGCCTGGAAGACTTTCCAATTCAGAAGTTTTCTCGCTTACATTTTCCATCGAGCTGATGTAGAAAACGTACATATTATTGTAAAGTTATTGTTTTACACATTTAAAGGCTACCAATAAGCTCTTTTTACTCGAAAAAGACATTGGCCATAATTTTTCCGATCTCTTCTGGTTAAGGTGCGAAGTGGTTGACCAACAACTCATCCGCAGCATCAAATAATCGTACAAAACACTCTGGATAAGTTTTGACACGTTCGTAGAAAGTCTTTTCTCCAGCAACTTTTGGTCTCTTCTCAACAAATGCAGTCTCTGCTTCATAGTAAATTTTCTATTGTTCAAGTATCGTGTTCTTATTCATGGAACCAACATGTTATTTTTCTACTATTCAGTCCTAAGACTAGTTTGAAGCAGCTCTCCACGATACTCATTCCTGTGCAAGCCTCTTCGAGTAACTACAGCAACCTACATCCATTTGAAAGTGCTTACTGTATTCATGCCATGGTCTGCCTCTACAATTATTGTGCCACACATTTCCTCCTTTATCAGAATGTATCCTATCAACTGATCCCTTCTTTTGATCAAGTCTTGATAGAAATTTCTCTTTTCTCCAGTTCGATTCAGTACCTTCTTATAAGTTACTCAATTTACTTACCTAATCAGCAACATTATTCTGTAGCACCTCATTTCAAAAGCTTCTGTTTTCTTCTTGTCAGATATGCTTATGGTCCACGTTTCATTTCCGTAAAATGTTTCACTCCAAATACCTTCTGGAAAGATTTCCTAACATTTAAATTTGTATTTGATTTCAATAAATTCTTCCTTCTCAGTATTGTTTTTCATGTCTTCTGCATTTTATATCCTCTCTACTTCGGCCTTCATAATTTGGTTTGCTGCCAAAAGAGCAAAATTCATCGACGATGTTTCGTGTTTCATTTCCTAATGCAATTCCGTCGGCATCGCCTGGTATAAATCGTCTACGCTCACCATCTCTGACACAGTTACATCAGCAAACATCAAAGTATTTATTTCTTATTCCCGAATTTTAATTCCCTTTTCAAATTCTTCGCTGGTTTCTTTTATTGCCCGCTCACAGTACTGACAGAATGACATCAGAGATAGGCTGCAACACAGAATCACTCCTTTCTTAACCAGTGCTTCTTCATGCTCTGCGGCTCTTATTACTGTAGCGTTGTCTCTATACAAGTTGTCAATAGCCTTTCACTCCATGTATTTTATCCCTGCTAGCTTCAGAATTTCAGATCGTATATTCCAGTAAATACTGTCAGAAGAGTTCTCTAAACCAACAAATAATATAAAGGAGGCTTTGTCTTTCTTTAGCCTGTCTTCTAAAATATGTCACTGGATCAGGGCAGCTTCGATTGTCGCTATGCTACACCACCGTCTAATAGTTTTTCCTTTATTATCTGCATAATTCCTGTTAGAATTTTGCAAGCATGACTGATTGTTCGGCAATAACCCTTTTTTTTTGAGTCATCCGTCTTTTGACTGGTTTGATGAGGCCCGCCACTACTTCCTCTCCTGTGCCAATCTCTTCATCTCAGAGGAGCACTTGCAACTTACATCTTCAATTACTTCGTGGATGTATTCCAGTCTCTGTCTTCCTCTACAGTTTTTGCCCTCCACAGTTCCCTCTAGTACCATGAAAGTCATTCCCTGATGTCTTGACAGATGTCCTCGCATCCTGGCTCTTCTCCTTGTCTGTGTTTTCCACATATTCCTTTCCTCTTGGATTCTGCGCAGAACCTCATTCCTTACCTTACCAGTTCACCTAATTTTCAGCATTCGTCTCTAGTACCACATCTCAAATGCTTCGATTCTATTTTATTCCGGTTTTCCCACTGTCCGTGTTTAAGTACCATACATTGCTGTGCTCCAAACGTACATTCTCACAAATTTCTTCCTCAAATTAGAGCCTATGTATGATACTAGTAGGCTTCACTTGATCTTTTTCGCAGTTCTAACCTGATGCTAATGTTCTCCATGCTCCGTGCTTTGTTATTTTGCTGCCTAGGTAGTAGAATTCGTTAATTTACTTCGTTAGCATCAATCCTGATTCTGCTACTTCTCGTTACTTTCGTCTTTCTTTGATCTACTCTCTATCCATATTTTGTACTCATTAGACTGTTCATCTCATTCGGCAGATCATGTAATTCTTCTTCTCTTTCACTCAGGATAGCAATGTCATCAGTGAATCTTATCATTGATATCCTTTCCCCTTGAATTTTAATTCCACTCTTCAACCTTTCTTTTATTTCCATCATTGTTTTTTCAATGGATAGACCGAACAGTAGGGGCGAAAGACTATATCCCTGACTTACAACCTTTCTAATCCGCGCACTTCGTTCTTGGTCGTCCACTCTCATTATTTCTTCTTGGCTCTTGTACGTTCTGTATGTTACCCGTCTCTCCCTATAGCTTATCCCTATTTTTCTCAGGATTTCGAACATAATGCACCATTTTATACTGTCGAAAGCTTTTTCCAGGTAGACAGATCTTATGAACATGATCTGATTATTCTTTAGTCTGGCTTCCATTACCTACCGTTACGTCAGACTTACCTCTCTGGTGCATTTAGCTTTTCTAAAGACAAACTGATCGCCATTTAACACATCCTCAGTTTTCTTTTGTATTATTCTGTATGTTACTCTTGTCGCAACTTGGATGCATGAGCTGATAAGCTGTGCGACAGTTCTCGCGCTTTTCAGGTCTTTCAATCTTCTGAATAGTGTGGATGGTATTTTTCCGGAAGTCCGATAGTATGTCGCCAGACTCATGCATTCTACACACAAAAGTGAATAGTTGTCTTGTTGCCACTTCCCCTAATGATTTCAGAAATTGTGATGGAATGTTATCTATCCCTTCTGCCTCATTTGATCTTAAGTCCTCCAAAGTGCTCTTAAATTCTGATTCTAATACTGGACCCCATATCTCCACCCTATCGACTCCTGTTTCTTCTTCTACCACCTCAGATAAATCTTTCCCTCATAGAAAGCTTCAATGCACACTTTTCAATATACTCTCCTCTGCATTTAACAGTGGAACTCCTGTTGCACTCTTAATGTTATCACTCCTGCTTTTAATTTCACCGTAGGTTGTTTTGACTTTCCTGTATGCTGAGTCAATCCTTCCGACAATCATCTGTATTTCGGTTTCTTCACAATTTTCGTGCAGCCATTTCGTCTTATCTTTCTTGCAATTTCTGTTTATTTGATTCCTTAGCACCTTGTGTTTATGTATTTCCAGCAGCAGCCGTTTCACACACCTGTAATCGACAATCGTCAGATGCCACGCTGTGCACTTGTCCTGGATTTACAGCTGTGTTTGCAGCTTTTGAAACTGACGTAGAGAATCTGCAAGAGAACTACGAGGTGCATTCAAGTTCTAAGGCCTCCGATTTTTTTTTCTAATTAACTACTCACCCGAAATCGATGAAACTGGCGTTACTTCTCGACGTAATCGCCCTGCAGACGTACACATTTTCCACAACGCTGACGCCATGATTCCATGGCAGCGGCGAAGGCTTCTTTAGGAGTCTGTTTTGACCACTGGAAAATCACTGAGGCAATAGCAGCACGGTTGGTGAATGTGCGGCCACGGAGAGTGTCTTTCATTGTTGGAAGAAGCCAAAAGTCACTAGGAGACAGGTCAGGTGAGTAGGGAGCATGAGGAATCACTTCAAAGTTGTTATCACGAAGAAACTGTCGCGTAACGTTAGCTCGATGTGCGGGTGCGTTGTCTTGGTGAAACAGCACACGCGCAGCCCTTCCCGGACGTTTTTGTTGCAGTGCAGGAAGGAATTTGTTCTTCATAACATTTTCGTAGGATGCACCTGTTACCGTAGTGCCCTTTGGAACGCAATGGGTAAGGATTACGCCCTCGCTGTTGTAGTGTCCCTTTTGCAATATTCACCCTTATCGAGGTGAAACATAAATAAAAATGACTGTATGTCACTCAAAATGAATTTCTCTGCGAAAGGTAATAATGCTAACTGTAAAAATATACAATATAGATCGATAGATGCAGAAAAGACATTATTTTTAGTGTATGAGATTATAATGTGTAAGTAATTAAAAGAAGTATTATCATCTCTGTTGTTGTTGTGGTCTTCAGTCCTGAGACTGGTTTGATGCAGCTCTCCATGCTACTCTATCCTGTGCAAGCTTCTTCATCTCCCAGTATCTACTGCAACCTACATCCTTCTGAATCTGCTTAGTGTATTCATCTCTTGGTCTCCCTCTACGATTTTTACCCTCCACACTGCCCTCCAATGCTAAATTTGTGATCCCTTGATGCCTCAAAACATGTCCTACCAACCGATCCCTTCTTCTAGTCAAGTTGTGCCACAAACTTCTCTTCTCCCCAATCCTATTCAATACCTCCTCATTAGTTACGTGATCTACCCACCTTATCTTCAGCATTCTTCTGTAGCACCACATTTCGAAAGCTTCTATTCTCTTCTTGTCCAAACTAGTTATCGTCCATGTTTCACTTCCATACATGGCTACACTCCATACAAATACTTTCAGAAACGACTTCCTGACACTTAAATCTATACTCGATGTTAACAAATTCCTCTTCTTGAGAAACGCTTTCCTTGCCATTGCCAGTCTACATTTTATATCCTCTCTACTTCGACCATCATCGGTTATTTTACTCCCTAAATAGCAAAACTCCTTTACTACTTTAAGTGTCTCATTTCCTAATCTAATTCTCTCAGCATCACCCGACTTAATTTGACTACATTCCATTATCCTCGTTTTGCTTTTGTTGATGTTCATCTTATATCCTCCTTTCAAGACACTGTCCATTCCGTTCAACTGCTCTTCCAAGTCCTTTGCTGTCTCTGACAGAATTACAATGTCATCGGCGAACCTCAAAGTTTTTACTTCTTCTCCATGAATTTTAATACCTACTCCGAATTTTTCTTTTGTTTCCTTTACTGCTTGCTCAATATACAGATTGAATAACATCGGGGAGAGGCTACAACCCTGTCTTACTCCTTTCCCAACCACTGCTTCCCTTTCATGCCCCTCGACTCTTATAACTGCCACCTGGTTTCTGTACAAACTGTAAATAGCCTTTCGCTCCCTGTATTTTACCCCTGCCACCTTCAGAATTTGAAAGAGAGTATTCCAGTTAACATTGTCAAAAGCTTTCTCTAAGTCTACAAATGCTAGAAACGTAGGTTTGCCTTTCCTTAATCTTTCTTCTAAGATAAGTCGTAAGGTCAGTATTGCCTCACGTGTTCCAACATTTCTACGGAATCCAAACTGATCTTCCCCGAGGTCGGCTTCTACCAGTTTTTCCATTCGTCTGTAAAGAATTCGCGTTAGTATTTTGCAGCTGTGACTTATTAAACTGATAGTTCGGTAATTTTCACATCTGTCAACACCTGCTTTCTTTGGGATTGGAATTATTATATTCTTCTTGAAGTCTGAGGGTATTTCGCCTGTCTCATACATCGTGCTCACTAGATGGTAGAGTTTTGTCATGACTGGCTCTCCCGAGGCCATCAGTAGTTCAAATGGAATGTTGTCTACTCCCGGGGCCTTGTTTCGACTCAGGTCTTTCAGTGCTCTGTCAAACTCTTCACGCAGTATCTTATCTCCCATTTCGTCTTCATCTACATCCTCTTCCATTTCCATAATATTGTCCTCAAGTACATCGCCCTTGTATAAACCCTCTATATACTCCTTCCACCTTTCTGCCTTCCCTTCTTTGCTTAGAATTGGGTTGCCATCTGAGCTCTTGATATTCATACAAGTGGTTCTCTTCTCTCCAAAGGTCTCTTTAATTTTCCTGTAGGCAGTATCTATCTTACCCCTAGTGAGATAAGCCTCTACATCCTTACTTTTGTCCTCTAGCCATCCCTGCTTAGCCATTTTGCACTTCCTGTCGATATCATTTTTAAGACGTCTGTATTCCTTTTTGCCTGCTTCATTTCCTGCATTTTTGTATTTTCTCCTTTCATCAATTAAATTCAATATTTCTTCTGTTACCCAAGGATTTCTATTAGCCCTCGTCTTTTTACCTACTTGATCCTCTGCTGCCTTCACTACTTCATCCCTCAGAGCTACCCATTCTTCCTCTACTGTATTTCTTTCCCCCATTCCTGTCAATTGTTCCCTTATGCTCTCCCTGAAACTCTCTACAACCTCTGGTTCTTTCAGTTTATCCAGGTCCCATCTCCTTAAGTTCCCACCTTTTTGCAGTTTCTTCAGTTTCAATCTGCAGTTCATAACCAATAGATTGTGGTCAGAATCCACATCTGCCCCAGGAAATGTCTTACAATTTAAAACCTGGTTCCTAAATCTCTGTCTTACCATTATATAATCTATCTGATACCTACTAGTATCTCCAGGATTCTTCCAGGTATACAACCTTCTTTTATGATTCTTGAACCAAGTGTTGGCTATTATTAAGTTATGCTCTGTGCAAAATTCTACAAGGCGGCTTCCTCTTTCATTCCTTCCCCCCAATCCATATTCACCTACTATGTTTCCTTCTCTCCCTTTTCCTACTGACGAATTCCAGTCACCCATGACTATTAAATTTTCGTCTCCTTTCACTACCTGAATAATTTCTTTTATCTCGTCATACATTTCATCTATTTCTTCATCATCTGCAGAGGTAGTTGGCATATAAACTTGTACTACTGTAGTAGGCATCGGCTTTGTGTCTATCTTGGCCACAATAATGCGTTCGCTATGCTGTTTGTAGTAGCTAACCCGCACTCCTATTTTTTTATTCATTATTAAACCTACTCCTGCATTACCCCTATTTGATTTTGTATTTATAACCCTGTAATCACCTGACCAAAAGTCTTGTTCCTCCTGCCACCGAACTTCACTAATTCCCACTATATCTAACTTTAACCTATCCATTTCCCTTTTTAAATTTTCTAACCTACCTGCCCGATTAAGGGATCTGACATTCCACGCTCCGATCCGTAGAACGCCAGTTTTCTTTCTCCTGTAAGAGTATAAAACATAATGCAATGTTCATTCTTCTGTCTACTCTGTTTTGTTCTGTTCGTTCTGGTGTTAGCTGGAATAAGGTACAATTGAAAACATCGATTTATCTGCGAAAGGTAATAATACTAAGTGTAAAAATATACAATATAGATCGATAGATGCAGAAAAGACATTATTTTTAGTGTATGAGATTATAATGTGTAAGTAATTAAAAGAAGTATTATCATCTCTGTAAGAGTATAAAACACAATGCAATGTTCATTCTTCTGTCTAGTCTGTTTTGTTCTGTTCGTTCTGGTGTTAGCTGGAATAAGGTACGCAAGCTATTGTGCTGCGCTAGCATTTGTTTCTGTCGTAACGTAATTGCAAATATTTAATGGTGTAAACTGTGTCCTAGTAAGAATATATTAGTATAAAGTGATATGTGTGTTATTTCACACGCCACATTTATCTTATGAAAAGAATATTTAATGAAAATTATTTAGCATGTTTCCAGCTGCTGCAGAGCGAGTAACAATGATCTCTGATTGTTAACAATTAGCCGCCATAACGCGGTACATTTAAAAATTTTTTTTAACAGCACAATGTCTGATAGCTGGAGCGGAAGAAATTTTGTAAAAATATTCAGTGAGATTAATTGAAGTAATCCAGTGAAATAATTTTATTAAAACTTGTCTATTTTCTGTGATAGTGAACTGTAGCTGAGTAATACTACGCTATTGCATTTGCAGTAATTTGTAGGGAGCCTGGCGCTCGATAAAATCAGATATAATACGTAATTGGCATCCTACGAAATGCATTATTTTGCTTATTATATCTCTTTTGTATTTTTTTGAAAGCTAAAAGTAATAACTAACTCCACTAAAAATCAGTAACAGATCACGATAAATCAAAGGACAAACAAATTTACTAGGAGAGTGTTTCCTCTAAATGAATAGCATACATTACTTTTTTTTAAGAGATATAATACTGTCTCAGAACATGGACACCATCATTTTTTCAGCACTGGCGGTTACCCGAAATTTTTTGGTTGCGGTGAATCTGTGTGCTTCCATTGAGCTGACTGGCGCTTTGTTTCTGGACTGAAAAATGGCATCCACGTCTCATCCATTATCACAACCGACGAAGAGAAAGTCCCATTCATGCTGTCGTTGCGCGTCAACATTGCTTGGTAACATGCCACACGGGCAGCCATGTGGTCGTCCGTCAGCATTCGTGGCACCCACCTGGATGACACTTGTCGCATTTTCAGGTCGTCATGCAGGATTGTGTGCACAGAACCCACAAAAATGCCAACTCTGGAGGTGATTTGTTCAACAGTCATTCGGCGATCCCCCAAAACAATTCTCTCCACTTTCTCGATCATGTAGTCAGACCAGCTTGTGCGAGTCCGAGGTTGTTTCGGTTTGTTGTCACACGATGTTCTGCCTTCATTAAACTGTCGCACCTACGAACGCGCTTTCGGCACATCCATAACTCCATCACCACATGTCTCCTTCAACTGTCGATGAATTTCAATTGGTTTCACACCACGCAAATTCAGAAAACGAATGATTGCACGATGTTCAAGTAAGGAAAACGTCGCCATTTTAAGTATTTAAAACAGTTCTCATTCTCGCCGCTGGCGGTAAAATTGCATCTGCCGTACGGTGTTGCCATCTCTGGGACGTATTGACAATGAATGCGGCCTCATTTTAAAACAATGCGCATGTTTCTATCTCTTTCCAGTCCGGAGAAAAAAAATCGGAGGCCTTAGAACTTGAATGCACCTCGTAAATCCAAGACCGAAGGCATCTACCCGTTTCTTAACTGCCGAAAATGGAAGAGCTGAAACGATAATCCTTCCAGAAACGAATGAATGCGCGGTACTGCAGTTTACAAAGTTGAACGCAAAATATACATCCTTATGGCTTTAAAATCATTTAAAACCATACTATTTTGCATAATCACTTGTTACGTGACTAGGGTTCTTTAGTAAAACTTTGTTGCAGAAATTTTCATCTTGTTCCGTATCGACTACGATTAAACACGTGCGGTGAGTGGATTAATCTTGACAGGAGAAAATATCAGACAGATGTATAAATAACAGAGACATTTCTAGATAGATGCACACAACCTCAAATTCATAATTATTCACAGCCGTACGTCCAGGGCTGAAATCCAGTCAGAAGATTCTGCATATGAATTCATCTAGATTTTATATGATGCACAGTTCCACAGTCACACTGAAGAGAGGACTTCCATGTACATTGATACAGCAATGCTGCAGAACAGCCATGATCATTTCCGATCCGATTACGTACGCAAAAGTGGCGTCGGGGTGTGAGAAACCTTCTTGTCTCTCCCAAAGCTTTAAATGGTTGGTGATGCATTTGGAGAATCTGTCCTGCCATTGACTGTTCGAGGTATCTGAAATGCTGAAATAACTGTTCTGCTGACAGATATCTCGATGTTTTTCTAGACCTCACTCGCTGGGTTCTGATAATGAAAAATCTGAACGAAATAGGTAATTCTGGGTTGTTTTATTTTTTTATTTTTCCCCATACATTCGCCAATGACCGTGATCAACGGATGGAGGTGGAGTGTTACTAAGAACTAGTGCTTGTTTATGGAACACAACCTGTGATGATGTATATTGCTTGATTGAGCTGTGTGTCGCTTATATTAATGTGAGAACTGTGTAGCCAGGTGGAAGAGGAGTATTCTTTGAGTATGGAACAGCTATAACCGGTGATCTAAGGACTGATGCAGGGGCACCCTACTTGTGTCTTGTTTCCCTCTTCCTGAATATATTGTTCCGAGTGCTAATGCCTTGGATTCTGTTGGACAGTGGCGTGTCTAGGATCACTCCTAGATATGCAGTTCAGAGTATTGCTATGTTGAAAAGTCCGATCTCTAAATGTGATATTAGGTTTGTAGCTTACTTGTTTATTCCATAGATGGAAAATTGATGTATCTCTCGTTGGAGATTTTGGTCGGAGGGAATTATGTTTGAAGTATTCGTCCAATATAGCAGGTTGATGATAGTGTTACTCTGACTTCCCTAAAGCTTTGATCATGAGGGATCAAAGCAATATCATCAGCATAAATAAGTTTCCTGGTCTATTTCTGGAAGGTTGTATGTATAGAAAATAAAAAAGAAAGTAGGGCCATAATAGAACTTCGTGGAATTTATTTTGTGAACTCTTCTTTTAGAGTTCTCGATGAACCGTGATTTATTTTCAAAGAACATTCTTAAGAATTTATTTTATTTACTGGCGATTCATCAAGAACATTAACACATTTTATCACACTAATTAAGCATGGAAGTAGTTACCAGTGAGTAACTGATGAAATCATAACCAAATTCCTTTTAACAAATGGGAATTTTATTCACTTTAATAGTGTCTAAAAGCATTTTTTAAAAGAAACAGATTTAAAATTAAAATCAGAAAGCACCCTCTAAATATCAAAGTTACAATTTATTCAGAGGCAGGAAGAAACAAGTTTTGACTGTATGAGCTTTCGTTCAGAGAACCTTGCCGCCCCCTTTTCACACGGCCGTAGTTACGACCGCTCACAACAGCCTCTGAAAGACTACACTGGTGCAAATCTGCAACACACCAGATAACTTTAAACTAAGAGTTTTAACAATTTACACAAGCACACAAACTATGCACCCCCCGTAGGAGGGATGGAAACGGTACAAAACTCTAACAATTAAAATATTAACCTTGTCACCGAAAGTGCAATTTATTTTAACTTCTAAGAAAAGTCTTACGGTGGAAGGGTGGCAACTTTATATACTAAAATGATCATTTAAATAAATGCCCATGAAATGTAATCTTATATAAAATTCTACAAGGTTGGCCAAACAATAGTTAAGATGCTCTACAGTGCACAGATACCACCTCTCAAGATCATAGGCAATAATATCAAAGTTTCCAAACAAAATATATTTCAGGTATTAGGCCGTTACACTCCAAGCAATAAATTCGTTAACACACCAAATCCGACAAACATGACAGTGGCAGCTACTAACGTACGGCAGATTGATAGGGAGATTACCGAACAACCCGAACAGCAGGTTGCTCTAACCCGCCCCTACTCCACAAGGGAAAAACGGACCACCCAATTTATGAACAACCACCTTCCCGCGGGTGGGTAAACGGAGAAGAATGGTGGGACGACACGAAAGCAAAACGGCTGGTGACCTCACCAAGAAAACAAGTAGAATTTAACAAGGGTAAATCAAACAACACATCACCAATCACTTAACCTCTAATAAACTGCGATTTCTCGAGAAGACCTGGCGCAGCATCCCCAAATCGCTCTCCCGAACCGTCCGCTGCCAGCCGCTTCAACGGATACAGGAAGGCGCGCCGATCTCCCGTCTCACGGTGTCGCAGCTCGCACCGGCCACACCGATGTCGTGGGTTGACTCCCGTTGCTCTCGTGTCGACCGCGAAGTCACTACCCCACTCTATACGCCGCGGCCCACTGGACTCACGTGGCAACCTCACATGCGCCGATGCTCAAGACGGACAAGTCGTCTTGTGTCTCAGTGCGCGACCGACCAACCGATCGATCCAACCGCCAATGACCATTGCCTGAGCAAACTCGAGCAGACTGGCGGCCTAACGCGCAGACTCAGATGCAGGAACTAAGCCCCGGCCAGGCGACCACTCGCTGAGTTCTCTTACTGGCGAAGTGGAAAGACTCTCATTTTGCCGGCTTTAAAGGTTGATCCGAAGGACAGACATACTAGCACTGCGAACGACAGACACTAACTTCCTAACAATAGCGGACGAGAGACGGACTACCAAGCTGGGGACGAGAGACTGACCCAGACTGACCCCCTGGCGAGCTCATAGCGCCCCTTAAATGCACGTGAGCAGGCAACCTTTCCTCTTTCCCACCAGAGGGAGACACCAAAGCTGCGACTGCCACAGCGGCGCCACCGCCAGAAACGGAGGGCGACTGCTTCACACTACGCGCTGCGACGCGCTCTTCAAAACAGCAATTTTTACCACGGCTCACTTGAGAACACTTGGAAGTACCTATTATTCAGCATGTTGCCAATTAGAGTGATGAGTTTCCGACGCGGAATGACAATGCCGAATTGGAGCAGTAATCTGTCACAGACTTCAGATAGGTCTAAGTAAACCGTCATGCTTGTTTCTGCTTCTCAAAGCCGTTTCACATATGAGATGTTAGCAGCTGCACCTCTCGTCCTACTCCTCGTCACGACCCAGCTCCCTCTGTAGGGATGTGTTTATTCATGGCTGAGTTTGCCAGGAGCCTGAACAGTGTAGCAATGTCGAACATTTGAGATGTCATTGTTTCGTTTTGGTGTAGCAGTTATCTTAGTTTTCTTGAAGAGAGGTGGCAGATGAGCTGTCTCTAAGATGTTTTAAAATGAGTTCTACCATTTCATAGTAACTCGATCACTGTGCAATCTAAATTCGGGATTAATACCGTCAATATATGCTGCCTTTCTAGATTTCATGTTGCTCATAGTTGGTATGGCCCTTCCAATTTAAATGAGATGGGAATGTCTGATGTTTGTGGAGTCAAACGTTTCTTCACTTCCCTTTTGATGTGTTTATCTCGACTAGACGTGGAGGTATAGATCATTTAATTGGCCGTGTCATCTAATCTGTGTTAAATTTTTTTCTGATGGTGGCGTATGCTATTTTCAGCTTTCTGATTTAGGGATTATCTATCCTGCTGGAGTGAGTGTGGTCTAAGTAAGCTTCGGATTCTTACCGTCTGTTTTGTCTGCTCTCATTTCGTGAGCGTGGAAATTGTCGGAGGCAGTAGCAGGGTGAATTCCATGCGACGCCTTTCGCTCTCTTCTTGCCAGCCAGCAGTTTATTCTTTGCGGTAGCCTCTTGGTATGCATCGTTTTCATGCTCTCTTCATTACTCAAATGAAACTGTTGAAGTTCCTGAAAGCGAGTTTCATCCATCTTATACTGGCACAGGATTGTTTGGAAAATTCAGACCAACAGGCTTTTTTGAACTTTTGTCTTGAGTTTGGATAGGAGAGAATGTCGAGTATATCTGTAGAATTATTGGACGATGCTGACAGTGGAGGAATCTGGTTGGGACTCTGCGGCACACCTCACAGAGAACGTTTGGAGGTTGGGTGACAAATCGTAGATCAGGTGATAGCCCCCGTTCTATCGGCCGTAAGAGTAGGTTATCTTGGCTTCTGCAGCGTATATAAGTTTGAGATATTCTTTTTCCGTCCAGCTGACAAGGTTTTGCCGATTTTTAGCACTTTGCTGATATCCCCAGCGTGTGTAGTAGCTGTCGGAGAGTGCATAGATGATACTTGGGTGTTGTAGGGAGGGCATCGGTAGCGAAGACCTGTTGCACCCTAGCCATTCACACAGGTTGACTGCTATGTAGTTCTCCACTTTTAACTGTCGCTCTAGAAACGGCATCTGAAGGATGGCAAGACTTCGTAGTTATTAACGTTGTTTCTTACGTAGGTTGCTTAAGTCATATTTAGGGCGTTTTTTTTTTTAAACCTAAGATTCTTCCCCTGCTGCGAAAATGTACATCGGCCTCCGCATATTTTTTTGGAGTCAGACCATGTCAATTTGATGTTCTTTCAGTAGTATGTATATAAATTCTCTCTTTGCTTTGCTTTACTTATACCTTCTATGTTCAGTTGGTAAACTGATAATGAAGGTTCAATTTTTACATTTTCATGGAACTTTTGAAACATAGGTCACGAAATACACTACAAATGGCGCACCGCTGAGGATTTTCTCGCCGGCTCCTGTTTAGGCTTGTGACACCTGCGCTCAGTGGCGCTATCAGGGGAATGTGTCTCTGCCGTTGACTAACTCTGCTATCTAAGGCAGCGGACGCATAATGATCAGCACTTTCCGTGTAGCTTGAGAGTGTATTCCCTGAATAATATGAAAACTGCGTTGGCTTCGTCTTCTCTGCTGACCAGTTTATTTTTATTTTACCGGGTGATCAAAAAGTCACTATAAATTTGAAAACTGAATAAATCACGGAATAATGTAGATAGAGAGGTACAAATTGACACACACGCTTGGAATGACATGGGGTTTTATTAGAACCAAAAAAATACAAAAGTTCAAAAATGTCCGACAATTGGCGCTTCATCTGATCAGAATAGCAATAATTAGCATAACAAAGGAAGACAAAGCAAAGATGATGTTCTTTACAGGAAATGCTCAATATGTCTACCATCATTCCTCAGCAATAGCTATAGTCGAGGAATAATGTTGTGAACAGCACTGTAAAGCATGTCCGGAGTTATGGTGAGGCATTGGCGTCGGATGTTGTCTTTCAGCATCCCTAGAGATGTCGGTCGATCACGATACACTTGCGACTTCAGGTAACCCCAAAGCCAATAATTGTACGGACTGAGGTCTGGGGACCTGGGAGGCCAAGCATGACGAAAGTGGCGGCTGAGCACAAGATCATCACCAAACGACGCGTTCAAGAGATCTTTCACGCGTCTAGCAATATGGGGTGGAGCGCCATCCTGCATAAACATCGTACGTGCCAGCAGGTGGTTATCAGTCAGGCTTAGGATGATGCGATTCTGTAACATATCGGCGTATCCCTCACCCGTCACGGTAGCAGCTACAAAACCAGAATCACGCATTTCCTTGAAAAAAAAAAGGGCCCGATAACGGTAGATGTGGTAAATCCAATCCATACCGTGACTTTTTCGTCGTGCAATGAAGATTCCACGACAGTTCTAGGGTTTTCGGTAGACCAAATTCTGCAGTTGTGGGCGTTGACAGACCCTCGGAGCGTGAAATGAGCTTCGTCGGTCCACAACACGTTAACCAATCGTCATCTTCCGCCATCTTTTGAAACGCCCACACCGCAAATACCCCCCGCTTCACTAAATCGCCAGGTAACAGTTCATGATGCCGATGGATTTTGTACGGATAGCATCGGAGGGTACGCCTAAGTGCCAACCAAACAGTAGTGTATGGAATGCATGTGCGACGTGCGACTGCACGAGCGCTGACTTCCCCGTGCATAGACGAACTGTCTAAGCAGCATTACCCCTTGTGCTCGGTCGGCCACTACGGGGTCTATCGTCTAAACAACCTGTGGCTTCGAACTTCGAAATCATTCTCGCCACAGCTGCATTTGTGAACGGACCTTTACCCGTTCGAATTCCCTTCCTATGGCGATAGGATCGTAATGCTGAATTAGCATATTCGCCATTCTGATAATACAGCTTCACCAAAAGCGCCTTTTCAGGTAACGTCAACATGCTGCGACTGCTGGCGCATCTGCTTCTCTCTCTCATTACAGCTCCTTTTATAGACGATTGTCATGCGCAGTCACTGATGTTTTGCTGTCCAGCGCCATCTGTGGGACATTTTGTCAACTTTGTTTTTTGTGGTTCTAATAAAACCCCATGTCATTCGAAGCATGTGTGTCAATTTTTACCTCTCTATCTACATTATTCCTTGGCTTATTAGGTTTTCAAATTTATACTGACTTTTTGATCACCCTGTATTTTATTATGATTATTTTTTTGCCGAGTGTAAGACCAGTTTATTTTTATTTTATTTTATTATCATTACTTTTTTGGCGTATAACTCTTCAACAATAATGTGTTACGTTATACACTACTGAGCAGTTGACTGGGAGATGTTTTACAAGTTTTTGGACTGGCAGCTGAGTTACCATTTTCTCTCTACGTGATATTTAGACCACTTCCTTAATCGTCTTAATCAGATATCGGGTGGAAATTTAGTTGCCCGCTTTTTAGACTCCAATCAATGTATGGACGATGTGGTCTGTGCGCTGGCAAAGCGTTTGTTTCCTGGTGTTGTTCACAATAATGAAGTTAACACGTAGCGCTTCGTTTCTAAGACGCGTGCGAAATAGCAGCTGCCGTCCTCCCTTTGATAAGTTATTGCTTAAATATCGAAATTTTTTGACATTCATAATGTTCAAATGTGTGTGAAATCTTATGGGACTTAACTGCTAAGGTCATCAGTCCCTAAGCTTCCACACTACTTAACCTAAATTATACTAAGGACAAACACAGACACCCATGCCCGAGGGAGGACTCGAACCTCTGCCGGGACCAGCCGCAAAGTCCATGACTGCAGCGCCATAGACCGCTCGGCTAATCCCGCGCGGCTATTGACAATCAAAACGGTTTACGGCGAGGGTGTTATGTAAAGAACTAGTGCGTTTAAGTAGTGGAGGGAATTTTGTGGAGGAAGAACAAATATTCATAAAGAGTAGAAAAGTGAAAAATCTTCCGTTTGACTAATGAGTCGTTGGAGCTCCTAGCCGGACGCCCTGCAGCGTGCATTCCACTGACGCCAAACCTCTTCAATCTGCGACATCACTTCAGTCAGGCGACAGCCCATTGCAGGGCAGGGTGGAGGTCTGTTATGTTTTATGATGTGGTTCTCCATCGGTGCCAGTAATGGCCGTGTGTTGGTTAGATGGAGGCCAATTGAGGGCCTGCAACCAGCCTGGGAAATAGCTGTCGAAGGAGCTGGTCCCGGACATGTTGCAGCAGGGACAGATCTAGTGATCTCACTGGTCATCACGTAGGCAGTACACAGTGACACATGCCGAGCATTGTCCTATTGACAAATGGCACCGCGATACTGTCCCAGACGGCATAACACATGAGGACTCGGGAATTCTGAGATGTACCTTAGTGTCCTCAAGAGTCTCATCAATCATTGGCAGCCGTGACATGAAGTCATGATCCGGGTGGTGCAGAACTGCGATTCATCGCTGAACGCAGTGCGACGGCATTCATCAGCACTCCAAGCCCTCCGCTGACGGGAACACTTCAAACGCAGCCATTTGGTTTGTGGTGTTAACGGCGCTAATTTCCCAGTTCGGCTGCTGCTAGTACGCGACCAGTGGTGCGGAATGACGCAGAATGTTACAGGGAGTGCATTACTTGTTCTCGGATGGCAGCTGTAGATGTGTAGGAGTTACGGCGATTATCGCTTGTGGTGGTCATACGTGGCCGACCAGAAACCTGACGACGAGTGTGCCCAATCTCACGTTCCAATTCAGTCCAACTTCGGGCCACTGTGAGCTCCAGAAGCCCCACAGATATGGACACTGCACGATTCGACCAGCTGACTGCTTGGAAATTACGATCAGGCCTCTTTTAAAGTCTACCAGCTGCTGATAACGCTTTCTCATACGAGTACACGGCATCACCGTGTCCTTCTCAGTGAGCATTCAACACTTGGCGCTCTTTACGGCACTTATATACGAAACTCTACCAGGCCTGGTAACATCACTAAACACGAACAACACTAATGCACCCTCTCCGCCGTTCTAGCTGTCACACAGAATTGCAACTCTGATCATTCACAAACCCACTGACGGTGCATACGTGTACGAAGTTACACGGACATCTGACCCTGTCTTTTGGGTGCTTGACTCTTTCGTCAGGCAGCGTATAAACGATTTGGGGACGGTGGAATGACTGTTTTGAGCGAAGACAAAAGTGGGAAGCTACATCTACGTCAACTTCGCACACCGTTCCCACCCCTCTCGCCCCCCCTCCCCCCTTTCATTGGTCCACTCGCCAAGGGCACGTGGGGAGAATGATTGTCAGTAAGCCTCTGTATTATGTCTAGTTTCTCGATTTTCTCGTCATGGTCAATATGTGAGTAAGTAGTCTGTTGCCCGACTCACCCCGGAAAATACTCTCTCGAAATTTCAGCAGTATCTCTCCTTGATCCACAACGCCTCTCCTGTAGCGTCTGCCTCTGGCGTCCATTGAGAATCTCTGTAACGCCCTCATGCCGAGTAAACGATCCCTTGAGGAAACTTGCCGTTCTTCGTTGGATCTTCCCTCTCTCTGTCTCTCTCTGCTATCTCTCCTACTTGGTAAGTTTCCCAGGTTTATGAACAATTCTCGAGAATCGATCCTTGAAGCGCCTCGTAAGCCACTTCCTTCGTCAACGAGGTACATTTCCTTAAGTTTCTTCCTATGACTGTCAGTCTGGCATGATGTTCAGCAGTTTGTAATCGGTAGTGTAGTTGCATTTGGGAGATCTAGTCTGAACACCCAGATTTTAATTTTTCTGAATCATTTTTGTTCTCTTTAAGAATTCAGGACCACTTTTCTTTCACGTCTTTCATAACTCTTAACTTCAGTTCTAATGACCTCGTCGTCAACGGACCGTTAAATTATTCTTCATTTCTCCAAAATTTCATTCTACGAATGATTATTCCATTCAGTCGATTCTTTGTATCACTATCGGTCAGACGTTGCTTAATTTTCACTCATATCCTTCCTCATACGTTTAAAAGCAGTAAAGCAATTTCGGGATCCTTTTGCATCTATAGCTGTGATCATTAATTGTCATGGGGAATTTTAGGCGAAGGAGTTCGGTAAACAGACGCTCGCCCATGCTGGGCAAAGCTCCGTCGTTGTACTGAGATCAGTGACGAAGCGGACCGTCTAAGCCAGGGGCGGGCAGGAATCCTGCACATGTACGGTGCACTTGCTTGCGTGCAGTTAATAGAGATGGGGGATCCGCTCTTGAACTAATTCATAGAGTTGAATCTTTCAAAGGAATGAACAATCAGTGATTCAGAAAAAAAGAACGGTAGCTCCAAACGTTTCCCACGGCAGAGAGAGAGAGAGAGAGAGAGAGAGAGAGAGAGACGGAGCATATCAGCAGCGCCTCTGCTGGTCAGAGCACAGTGCACGCCACACAACACAGCCAGCGCCGGCCTCTGCCCTGCTTCTACCTTGGCTGCCTGCATTGTGCAGTGCCCCATTGGATTTTGTGTTTCACATATGCCGTGCCATCTCTGTGCGTCGTCTGCCGCTTGCAGTGTCTGGCGCAGCTTAACTTCGCATCGCACTCTGTCGGTGATCGTTTCAGTCGCACGTCCTGCCCTCTGGGCAGTTCATGCGAGCAACAGGACAGAGAGCCACCTAGTGGATAACATAGGAACTACTTGCAAAAACCTGCTCGCAAGGGAACGGACGATTTGTCTCGGAGCGGGTGAGTTCACTGCTCCCCCCACCCTCGGAACTCGCCCGCTCAACGCTCACCCCACCGTCTCGACTCTAGCCAGAGCGTTGAGCAAAGCGACTCAGGTGTCACTCTGGTCTCTGCGGTCTCAGCTCATGCAGTAATACAGCTCGCGGCTCGATCTGCTCGACTCAGCGCCTCTGCATCGGAGTTCGTCCCTACTGGATATTGTTCTTCGTAGTAATACCGCTATGTATATTACATTATTATGTTATGTATACATCAATTGTTTTTATTTTATTTTTATTTGTTTAAACTGATTAGATTAGGTTCCTGATGACTCCTCTTACTATAGGATTTTTATTATGGACACTCGAATTTACGCTTTAATTACGGGCGAACCGATAAACGTATCGCAAAATGTGATACACCAATATTTTCCTTGTTTTATTCTGCGAAAGGCTATATGCAGCACTTTCGTTTTACAGTCAAATTTATATTTTTTTTTCTTATTCTGGTACGGATTTTGTGATTTTAGGCGTCTTCGGAAGGAAACGTTCACTTTAAAAATATATGGCTTGCGATGTATTTGTATGAGGTTAATGAAATTTTAATACATTATAGCCAAATATATTGTTAATGTAAATCTCAAGTTACAACATTTTCCGATCACCCAGAAAACCACGATAATGCAAAATAAATCAATAATCAAAAACTTTGTCATATCGTGGAAATTTCAATAAACAATACAAAATTCTTACCCATTATCTGTGTTACTTCAAAATAGGATCAAATAAGATCAAAATACAGGTATAGTACTGGAATAAACCAAGTTTAAAGGGCAATGTGCCTTCCATTTATTTTCTATTGTAAATGAGTGGTGAGTCATGAAAAAGAGCTAATTCATTTCAGGGAGTGAACAGTTCTGATCCAATCTCTGAAAAGAACAGTTTTGCCCATCTCTAGCAGTCAACAGGTGTTCCGCGTGGACACAGGGGCAAGCTGGCCACCCGCTTATCTCCCATCCCCACCATACCTTCTGTCCGCTCCTTCCTCTGTAATGCGTTTTGTTTCCTAGCTTGCTTTATTGAGTGAATGAATAAGTTTAGTAGGAGTGCTTGAAGGAAATCATGGTTTGAAAGAGTACCTATTACCTACGATACGTTTTATTTAATTATCACAGGTGGAGTTTACAATACGTTTAATATCTGGAACAAAATTTCTACATACAGACAAACAAAAACAGTTACGTAAATTTTCATCACTGATGTTTGCTCTTAACCGAGACTTATTAATTCAGCAAATGGTTTTCCAGCTCTTGCTATATTAAGCGCAGCCTTATGACTTGCACATACCGCTGGGCTATTATTGTTGTCGTCCTGAAAACTTGGAAACAGTGCTCCATAAAATTTTAAATCAGTTAGATGAGAGACATGACGAGAGAAAGTCGCAGATCTCTCGTGACAGCAGCAACTACGACAAATTCAAATGGCTCTGAGCACTATGGGACTTGACTGCTGTGGTCATCAGTCCCCTAGAACTTAGAACTACTTAAACCTAACTAACCTAAGGACATCACACACATCCATGCCCAAGGCAGGATTCGTACCTGCGACCATAGCGGTCGCGCGGTTCCAGACTGTAGTGCCTACAACCGCTCGGCCACTCCGGCCGGCCAACTACGACAGATTCATCTGGTATCGTCAGATCGCTCTTCTTAAGCTCAATCAATTCCCCATCCGCTCAGAATCCGACAATAAATTGTACTCGTCCTTGTGAAATTTATTATAATGGCATTCAATACTAAACTTCCGTTGACCAGCGAGAATACTGCCACATATTAAACATTTCGAATTTTCACGTTTTTGAACAAAGAAAAAATGATTCTCCCATTACTTTTTAAAAGATAGCAAATCTCCACTTCTCCGTTTCTTGAAATACAACGTTCACTACATAGTGCTCGCTTCGCATCAACGTCCGCAGCTTAGCCTGGCACTACACTGCCGCAACCTGCCGGCTGTCGCCAACAGCCCCGGTCGACGCCTGCACGCGAGCAGCACACGTGCAGCGGTGTGAGCTCATGAGCCGCGTGCAACGTTTGCCCGCCCCTGGTCTAAGCCGTCCGCTTGTGCAGGGCAAACACTCGAGCAGAAGCACAGAGTTGCGTCAGTGCCGCGTTGATGGGATGTTTTGCGTCTCATGACTTCATCACACTAGGTATAATACTGGCTCCTTTTCAACTCGTATTGTTCTCTCCGTCACGTACTCGCATCACAAATCGACTTACGTAGCTTCCAAGATTGGCAGTCTGTGGACGACCTATAATGGCGCCTCTCCTTTTTCTTTTTTCTGTCTCATTAGACTTCTGACTAGTTTGAAGCGACCCGCCACGAATTCCTCTCCTGTGCCAACATCTTTATCTCAGAGTAGCACTTGCAATCCACGTCTTCAATTATTTGCTGGACATATTTCATTCTCTGTCTTCTTCTGCTGTTTCTAATGTACTGAAGATTTTTGAGACAGCGATCAGTTCAAACATCACCTGTCGGCTGGTGATGTTTCAAGTGCACGCTGTCTCAAAAATCTACGGATACCAGTCACTGAATGCTGTCCCCTATTTTGAACTGGAGCTGAGAGGGGAACCTTCCTACACGTCGGTCAGGGCGCCTGAAGATGCTGTAATACATCGACGAAACTGGTGGCTCAAGAAAATAACAATTAGAAAATTTAGGCGGCTGAAAGATGCTTTGATTTGACATTCTGTACTGAACAGTGCTGTCCCGCAACCATTTGTGAAAGATGGACACACAAAGAGTTAATTGGAATGATTTTCTTTGCACCCTGTTGTTTCTTGCATAAGTAGTTCTACCTATGTTTTGGCTGTAGGTCTGTCTCCCTTTTTATGTCACGTCTTTTCACTGCATGCTGGGTGGCTCGCTCTGCTAGTCTGGGTTGGAATTAGCGGGCCATTTTGTTTATTGCAGCGAATTTTAAAACTGTCACAGTCCCTCTACACAGGTGGAGTATAAGACTGCGAGAATCCACCGCTAATAAAATAAAAGCTTCAGAGAAGTAACAGTTCATTAGAATCTCCATATTGCAATAAAACTGAAATGTAATCCGTCAAAACAGTAGGCATGCGGCTTTCGGCGAATCATAGCAGAGTATGGGACACATACGTTGGTACATGCACAAACAACGTTTATATTGACCGAGATAATGAGGCAAGTACATGTTTTTTTAAATGGGACACTATACTTTTTTTACCATCATTCGAACGCGCTGGAAAAGACGCGTACAGTGATGTAACGCATGTTGCTATTGTGATTGAAACTTTGTTTAAAAGAGGACGGATGAGGATTTACCTACGTAGCGTAGGCCGTGCATGCTGCATAGAGCACGGCAACTCGGCCTGCGGGCCGCGCGAGGCGTGTTTACAGTCTGCAGCCGCTTCCGACCGCCTCGACCTTCAATCGTACAATATTTCCCAGCGTCTTTTAAGCGAAGTTTGAATCGCAATAGCAACATGCGTTACATCACTATACGCGTCTTTTCCAGAGCGTTCGAATGATGGTAGAAAAAGCATAGCGTCTCATTTAAAAAACATGTACTTGCCTCATTATCTCGGTCAATATAAACGTTGTGATTATCGTGCATGTACCAAAGTATGTGCCCCATTGTCGGTACTTACGGTACTGTTAAGAATACTACACCTACAGTCGGTGTCGCCCTTTCCGCTGAACAGCACTTCCTCTGTGAAAGCCTGCGGACGACTTCCCCATATCGACGGATCATCATCCCCCAAGCCTTGACTGTAGCTGATTTTATACTGTAATATCGATAGTCACCCTCCCCCCCCCCCAGGCGAACGAGTTGTTCTCATTCTTATTCTGGTAATATTTCATAATTCCTTCATGACGCTGAATCTAATCTCCTCGCCGTTCAAAAACTTATGTTGACAGAGCGAGACTCAATCGTGTGAGATCTCGTCATACGATGAAATACACTCCTGGAAATGGAAAAAAGAACACATTGACACCGGTGTGTCAGACCCACCATACTTGCTCCGGACACTGCGAGAGGGCTGTACAAGCAATGATCACACGCACGGCACTGCGGACACACCAGGAACCGCGGTGTTGGCCGTCGAATGGCGCTAGCTGCGCAGCATTTGTGCACCGCCGCCGTCAGTGTCAGCCAGTTTGCCGTGGCATACAGAGCTCCATCGCAGTCTTTAACACTGGTAGCATGCCGCGACAGCGTGGACGTGAACCGTATGTGCAGTTCACGGACTTTGAGCGAGGGCGTATAGTGGGCATGCGGGAGGCCGGGTGGACGTACCGCCGAATTGCTCAACACGTGGGGCGTGAGGTCTCCACAGTACATCGATGTTGTCGCCAGTGGTCGGCGGAAGGTGCACGTGCCCGTCGACCTGGGACCGGACCGCAGCGACGCACGGATAGACGCCAAGACCGTAGGATCCTATGCAGTGCCGTAGGGGACCGCACCGCCACTTCCCAGCAAATTAGGGACACTGTTGATCCTGGGGTATCAGCGAGGACCATTCGCAACCATCTCCATGAAGCTGGGCTACGGTACTGCACACCGTTAGGCCGTCTTCCGCTCACGCCCCAACATCGTGCAGCCCGCCTCCAGTGGCGTCGCGACAGGCGTGAATGGAGGGACGAATGGAGACGTGTCGTCTTCAGCGATGAGAGTCGCTTCTGCCTTGGTGCCAATGATGGTTGTATGCGTGTTTGGCGCCGTGCAGGTGAGCGCCACAATCAGGACTGCATACGACCGAGGCACACAGGGCCAACACCCGGCATCATGGTGTGGGGAGCGATCTCCTACACTGGCCATACACCACTGGTGATCGTCGAGGGGACACTGAATAGTGCACGGTACATCCAAACCGTCATCGAACCCATCGTTCTACCATTCCTAGACCGGCAAGGGAACTTGCTGTTCCAACAGGACAATGCACGTCCGCATGTATCCCGTGCCACCCAACGTGCTTTAGAAGGTGTAAGTCAACTACCCTGGCCAGCAAGATCTCCGGATCTGTCCCCCATTGAGCATGTTTGGGACTGGATGAAGCGTCGTCTCACGTGGTCTGCATGTCCAGCACGAACGCTGGTCCAACTGAGGCGCCAGGTGGTAATGGCATGGCAAGCCATTCCACAGGACTACATCCAGCATCTCTACGATCGTCTCCATGGGAGGATAGCAGCCTGCATTGCTGCGAAAGGTGGATATACACTGTACTAGTGCCGACATTGTGCATGCTCTGTTGCCTGTGTCTATGTGCCTGTGGTTCTGTCAGTGTGATCATGTGATGTATCTGACCCCAGGAATGTGTCAATAAAGTTTCCCCTTCCTGGGACAATGAATTCACGGTGTTCTTATTTCAATTTCCAGGAGTGTAGAAATCTGAGCTAGAGGCTGGACTTTCAACTTCAATGCAAATGTGGGAGAAAATTGTGGAAGGACAGCAAACACGTGACTGTTCTCGTTTCTCTCAAGTCCGGACAACTCAAGGACACCACAACGATCTCACGGAGACGCGAGGATGCAGCTAAGACAATGGCGAGCTTTGCGCCCGCGCGATGACAGGGATAACGAGACCAGGGCAAGCTTAGATAGCATCTATCCACAACGAGAACGCTATGCAAGAGGTCGGCATTCCACGAATGGCGGCGTATTATTATTTTTTTCCTAAATCACTAGGCTATTATTATTACTACCAATTTAATTCAGTCTGAGCAGGGAGCATCTAAGTCACCAGGACGAACCGTGTTTTCGGCTGCAAGACAGTTGATTAGTGACTTCTCATCTCGAGAACAGTAAGAAAGATCAGTATTTTTTTAAGAGTAGTATCGTAGGATGTTCGCAATTTCTAAGCAGGGCACAAGATACCCGTCTTTTACATACATACGTACATACGTATAAGTATGTTACCAGCGAAAGTGAAACAACAAACTGTAGCATTTGGTTTTGAATAACGTTTCCTTAATGTTGAGGGTAAATGGTTTCATCGTAGCGTTAATTTTGATTCGAAAAAAATTTGAATAAAAGTTGCTGGGAGACACTTTTCAACAATTCCTTATGACGTTTCTTTTTATTGACTGAGGCCATGAATTATAATATTTCAGACAGATTGTGGCACGAAATTTTAATTTATAAATTATAGAGTAGGATTTGGATGTAGTGTGGTTTGGGCTGAAGGTTTTTCAGGAGTTGGCTCAATTTTACAGCTTATTAAACATGAAATATCATTCTTAACAAATTGTAGAGTCGCAAGATTGTTCCGAGTGAACGTTTGTTTTATGACATAACTTCGGGGGCTGACGTCTGCAGTCCCAACCGGGAGCCACACGCGCACCTGACACTACCTGCCGTGCGGAAGCTATCCAATGTCTCTTATTGGAAGCGTACATTCGCCACCTATAAGAACCTAAATAAATGATATTACATATTATTCAATCATTTTCAAAATCGATACACTACGTTTTGACGTTCAGGAGAAGATTGTATCCAAATTACAGATTTATAACTATCATAGTTTCAGAGATACAAAAAATTACTTAAAAAGTAAAAAAAACCGACACTTAGGAAACTATATTCAGTTGGGAAATATAATAGTTTGTACTTTGGTATTATCTAAAAACATAAACAGAACTCGTAGGGTGCAGAATTAACTAACTGAGATTTTCATATTAAAACTAATTACTTTCCGTTTTTGTAATATAAAAATCAGTCAAAATTATTATTTATATCTAATATTGATGTGGGAGTAAATGTTAGTGAATGAGAGTGTGTACGTGGGACATTCATCAAATTGTAATGTTGCATTATATACCGTCTTAAGTAACCTGCAAGGGTTACGCAAGCCTGCCGTGGGAAAATGTTCATAGGGTATTTACCCACTTTGCTGATGACGTATGTCCAGGTGTGATTGCTATTGTAACAGAGCAGCCAGAAAGTCAGCTGGAGTATTATCTGTATCTAAAGGATATATCCAGAATTATTGCCTTTACGTTTTCGTTTAATTAAACATTACTTTAATATTTGTATATTCAAAATGATGTAGATGCACCTGTATGTAAGGATTGGTGCAGGCGAATTTGGCGCGACTATGACCATGAGCGAGCATTCTGATTGGCAGAGAGTATGGTTAGCCAATCAGAATTAAGACGGTTCCCACTCGTTACCTGATAGTTATTCTGGGAGTGAGGCCACAAGAAAGGAGTCGTTCGCTAGCTTTGAACGCGGACCGTCATGTTACTAGTGCGCGTCCAAATAATGTGTATAATGAAGGAATATTGAGTTCCTCACGTTTGAAACGTGTCGTGACTAACGCTGATGTAGTTACGGACAGTTTAGGAAGTTTGGAAGTTTTAGAACTGTTTTGTTGGAATGATATTTGCGTGTGAAAATTTGGCCTTCATAGTATCCGCGTGGCATGTTTCAGTATTCAACCACTGAGCATTTTTGGCGAACAATTTCATTTTTGAAATCCATTAGAAGGACCGAATGTAATAACTCATGTTAGTGGTGGAATTAATGACTGTGGAAATGTTGTTTGACTCGGGTCGTATTTGGATAGATTTATGGCTGCTGGGCGTGCGAAATGAGTGTACTTGACGAAAATAACCAATAGTTTAAATGTGGACTGAATAGTAGCGTTTCTTTGGCTATAAGAACAAATAAACACTTTTGTGTGGAAATTTCAGACATTATTTTCCAGAAGCCAATCCATTATCTTACCACCCAATAAATTTTTTAATGACAATTTTTATACAGAACTTTATTTCATTACTCGAATTGCGCGGGCTCAGTAATTGTAGATACTAGATGGTGTTCTTTATCAATTATGCTTTTACATCATCTTGTAAGTATCAACGTTGCCGAATGGAAGTACCTCGAGCAGACGCCGTTCTGAGGTAAGTGAATTCTAAATTTGCAACCTGCACAGAGAGAAGGACGTATTTCTAACCCGCCACGCCGCAAACTGACAGTAAGCAATTTAACTGAATTTAATATGAAGCCCAATTATAGTTGTTCAAGACAATAGGATAACAACATACAATTCCTTCGGCGCCATGACAGAATTTAAATTAGACTTCCCCCAGTAAGAAAAATAGGCCCAACAGCAACAACAGCAGACAATATTTAGCCATTGTCGGTACAAACAAAACCGACAAATGAAAATTGCTTCACAAATAGCCATTTAAAACAAGTAAAAAATGTTAAGACTACTCTCTGGTTTAATTAGCACTCAAATCTATCTCTGCAAGGATTCCGATCACCACCTACTTACGAAAAGCGCTACTATCAATGCACTACAGTAATACCTATTCAAACTGCACAATTATTGTTTTCATACAAAATCATACTCACGGCGTAAAACTGCTCATGAATCTCGGAGATGCTGCACGTTGGGCACGCAAATAAATCCCCACACCTGAAAATCATATTACTTACAAGCAGAAGCGCAACAGTCAGTCAAGCTGTGAGAAATGCAAACCACAGGCATGCCCATACGTTAACCTAGAACAGAAAAAGTGCCTGCGCTGTCCAAGACTTAGAATATGTATTCCATAACCAGCTAACAAGCTACCTAACTACAAACAACCTATTAGACAAATACCAGTCAGGCTTCCAAAAACATCGCAGTGCGCCATTTGCCTTAATAAAAGTGACAGATGATCTGACGCTTGACATGGATACATAAGACAAAAGTATCATGTGCTTCCTAGAATTCAGCGAGTCGCCTGCAATGCGTCATGTCATGCAGGATAAACTCACAATGGTAACAGGTAGTATCAGGTGTCCCCCAGGGTTCAGTATTGGGCCCTATACTCTTTTCATTGTACATAAATGATGTGTCGTCAGTTTTGTCCTGCTGCAGATACCACATGTACGCTGATGACCTCTAGCTGCATCTAAGTGCAAAACCAACAAACCTAAAGGCAATTATCGAGAAGCTAAATACAGCCTGTGTGCACTCTCAAAGTGGATGAAGGATCGAGGGTTAAGTCACATCCCATCTAAAGCCCAAGTGGAACTGGTTGGTCATTCTATTGCCGAAATATCAGAAACACCTACCACTTTCACCCTAAACGGAACAAATACAAAATTCTCTCCTTCAGCAAGGAGTCTAGCAGTAATAACAGATGAAAATCTAAACTGGATTGAGCACGTAACCACAGTGCACAAGAAGGCATCAGCATCTTTCCATGTTCTCCATAAATGTAAAAACTTCTTCTCTCTTTACCTAAAAAAAAAAACTTATACAAACGCATATACTTCCAGTTACTGATTGCATTGACTTCCTCAGGAAAGCTCATAGCTCCTAGAAGTGGTTAAGAATGCCTGTGTTTGTCACATCTGTGATGTTCGACTTTTTGATTACACTTCACCATCGTGCGTGCAGGTATCCTGGCTGCGTGGAGACAATCTCAGAGATTTCGATACCCTCTGTGTCCTCTATTGTCTTATCAATGAACACTGTTCCTCATAACTCTTCCCAACCTCAACGCTCTTGTCTGAACAACACGGCAGAAGTTCCCGTTCCTATCAGGGCAATATTCTTTCTGATTCACTCCATCACTCAGTCACTTTTTTGAAGTCCACAACAGCAGGATCCCGACTCTGCACTAACCTCCTGCGTGATGTTAGAGAACTGAATAACATCTTAGGCTTCGGAAGACAGTTACAGACGTATCTACTAAAGGAACAATAAGGATTTCCATTGTCTGCACTCGTTACCCTTATACATTCCTCTTTCCAACCACATCTTCTTTATTTCCTAATAATCTAAGCTGATACAGTCTCCTCAGAACTCGCTAAATCAGAAAGCATTTATCTTGTACACCTATAGATTCCTCTGAAATCTGTCAATATGTTTGTTGTTATTGTGGTCATTATTATTGTCATTATTACAGTTATTACGATTATTATTAATATTATTATTATTAATATTATCACTATTAGTGCCAGCATCTGCAGTTGTACAAGTACTGTCAGTATTAACTTCATTATTCCATAGTCAGTATAATCTAATGACATTGCCACTTCACTCAGACCATTTTAATACTAGATGTCACATTAAAGAAAGTACTGTATTTGTGAAATACATGCCCTCAACAAGGTTAAATATAAATGTATAAATAATAGTAACGAGAGGATCTTCTGTACAATGGCATATACAAAATCAATTACACTCAAGGCATAAAATTAGCAGATCAATTTGGCTTACCATAGGCGAAAACACCTATTGAGCCAACAGAATAACATGAATGCACACTGCACGCACTGACTTTCCATGTGGAATATAACTGATAAATCGTGACAGGTGTTCTTGCTGGTACACTATGCTGGATCACTCAACCAATAGAAGTACCGCTGTTAGCGACTAAAGCAGCTGGCTAGTGCCCCTCTTGTATATGGAAGCGCACGTCTGCTTCTTCTCTGTAAGTACCGTCCTCTGCACTGAGAAAAGATATCAACTTACCCACTGAGTTGTTTGTGTGTACACAGCAGCCACGTCCAACGCTGACTGTTAATGAGGTCCTGAACTTGGCTCCACTGTGCACCAGCTTTGGAGAATGCTTACCATTCTTCGCTCTCCAGCTACTGGCTCAGACCTAGCTTATGTAATTCATCTGCTGATTATCTTCACACAACGAGGCCAAATCACGTGACTATCATCTATCTTGTACGCACACTTGCTGACTAAACTTGTTATAATTGTCTCGTCTGCCATCCAGCTCAACGAATGGATTGAGCCTCTAAAGCATAAATTACCCCATGCATCTAAAAACACAAAACAGCCTCTGTTTCAAGTGTTTTATTAATAATGACGCATTTCGCATGGTTAACGAGTCTTCAGATTAGATACAATTAGAAATAACAATTTGTTATGTAACATATCTAACATTGATAAATGAGATAGCTGAGCTAAAGATGAGAAGTAAAGTGATTCACTTGCCTTGAACAACAGAGGCCGCATTAATCTTATTTAAGATCCATTGATTTGATGGCGTTAAAGCGAAGACGGCAGTCGTCAAATATGGATACAGGAAAGCCTAGAATTCTAAGTGAAAGCCTCTAAGCTAAAAGCTTTCCAACCGCTCCTTGTGTAATTTGGTTATCTCGAACTGTTAAGAAAGGGTTAATGTTTTCTCTTTAGATAGTACATGTATTTAAGCCTTGCATTAGATTAGTTTCATTTTTCGTTTCATAGACCCAAAAAGGGATGATGCTTGAGGGTGTGGATCATGTAAGAAAACATAGAACATCTGAATATAATACTAACTTTCTTCATTATTTTTCAGAGGATTGTCGAGATAAGTGAATACATTCCAGTAAACTGGAACTGTTAACATTTAATGAATTAATACACCGTCAGAATGAAACATGGTTATGCACTTTTCATAAATTTATCATATGTAAAATATCTAATATTGACTGCTGTGACCAAATGCTGTCAAAACAGAAATCTGCTCAAGCTAGTCTAACAGTCACTGCTAAGATCTTTAGGTACTGAGTAGAAGGAGTTGCCTATCAAAAAGTCTTTCAAACTGAGTTTAAATCTGGAACCAAGTTTTTGATGGTTGCTGGGAATTTATTAAATGCGCTTGTTTTTCAATACTGAACGCCTTTTTTGGATCAATGCAAATAATTGTAGGTTTTTATGCAGATTGTACTTATTCTTAGTACTGATACTATGTATTGAGCTATTGGTTGGAAATAAGACACATTATTTGCAACAAATTTCATTAAGTAATAAAGATATTGAGAATCAGTGGTTGGAATACCCAGTTCCTTGTACAGGTTTCTACATGAAGTTCTTGAATTTATAACTTAAACTAGTCTTATTATACGCTTTAGCACTCCAAACACTTTTGCTCGGTTTGACGAGTTACCCCAGAACATGATCCCATACGACAGAATAGAATGAAATTAAGCAAAGTATGCAAGCTTTTTTTAAATATTAGTCTCCTACACCTGACATCATTTGCAATACAGATACAAACTTGCTTAGTTACTGAAGCAATTCTGTGGTATGCCCTTCCCAATTGAATTAGTTGAAGTTGTAACCCCAGAAATTTAACACTGTCGATCTCTTCTATCTGTATTTCTTCATGTGTTATACATATCCTGGAAGGAAATCTCTTACAGATCTGAACTGCATGTAGTGGGTCTTTTCGAAGTCTAATGACAGTTAATTAGCTTTAAACCATACATTAATGTTAGTGAAAATTTGGTAGCCATTTCCAAATCTGTCCTCGACTTACTATTTATTGCCATGTTTGGACCATTTGAAAACAATACAAACTTAGCTTCTGGCAGCGTAACAGTCTAGAGGTCATTAATGTTCACAAGGAAAAGCAATGGACCCATGATGGAATCTTCAACAACATCACAAGAAATTAATTGCCAATCAGATGAAGACTGACTGCTTACTCTACAGGTATCTTGGAACAACACACTTTGTTTCCTGTTAGTTAGGTAAGACTCGAACCATGTTGCAGCACAGCCAGTGACACCATAATATTCTAATTACATAAGAGAATGCTGTGATTCAAACAGTCAAAGGCTTTTGACAGGTCAAAGCAAATTTCTTATGTAATGAAATCAGTACACTCTCACTGTATTTATAAACATCTATCTCTATATTGCAACCCTTAATGAACCCAAACTCTGACTTGGCCAATATACTGTTTGCAGTCAAATGCCTAAGAACATGCTTGAACACGACCTTCTCAAATATTTTTGAAAACAGCCGGCAAAAGTGAAATTTGTCAGTAGTTTGACAGTATCTCTTCAACCCCCTTCTCGTACAGGTGCTTGAATTTAGCATATTTTAGCCAGTCTGGAAATGTTCTGCTGATAAGAGATTGAGTACACAAATAACTCAAGGTAGAACTCAACCGACGTGAACACTCTTTGATTACCTTCATTGCTATGTTATCATAACCTTCAAAATGTCTTTATATTAAGGATTTTATGGTAGGTGCTACTTATTTGGAAGAAGTGAATGTCAATTCCGTTTTACTGAAGTCATTTGTTGAGACTTGCCTGAGATATTCCATTGCATTGTTTACTGAACCTGATAACCTCGAGCAGTCAGCGTCAAAAAGAAAGTACTTGTTTAAGAGGTTTGCAACACTACATACACTTCTAACCAGCGTCTCATTAATTTTTAGAGCTATATATTCCTGAAATGACACAATTTCAGAGACTTTACTGCCTCACACAGATATGATTTTATGTGTATAGATTGGAGTGGCGAGTGAAAATTTGTACCAAGGCTAGGCTTCGAACCCACATCTCCTGCTTACAAGGCAGGCGTGTTAGCCACTAAGCAACATTGGCACAGTGGTTCACACATCTGAGTGGACTACACAGGCACGCCTCCCTCCTCGATCCAATTTCTTACTGCCGTTTCAGTCTACTTTAAATTCCTCCATCCCCCATTTACACATGAACGCAATTGCACAAGTTGTCCACGTTCTGGAAAAGCATCTCAGCAAGGAATGTAAATGAGGGATATAGCCTGAAATCTAGGTGCAGCTATTTACAGGTACTTTCATTTGTAAAGTACATGCATCTGGGTTTCTGGCTAGATCCCTCACTTACGTTCGGTGCTGAGGTTCTATTCCAGAACATGGAGAGGCATAGCAGTTCTGTTAATGTGTAAGTGAGAATTTAAAGTAGGCTAGGATACCAATGAGAATTAGGATCAAAGAGGGAGGCATGCCACGGTAGTCCGTGCAGTTGCGTGAGCCCTGTGCCAAGGTGGCGTTGTGGCTAACACACCTGCCTAGTAAGCAAGAGACTAAGGTTTCGACTTCCGGTGTTGGTAAAAGTTTTTATTCGCTGCTTCAGTCTATACCCATACTATCTGTTATTTTTCCTTTCTGACCATTTATTTCTCGCCCTTTTGATACTTCACCTACTTTCACTTTAATGTGATTTAAACAACACATACATGTTTAGATAGAATTTTGATACTCCTGAAGTAGTTAAACAACAGGAAACATTTATAAGTTGTGTTTACTGCTAATAGTACACATGTTTGTTGTGGTGAAAGCAGTGCACTCTACCCCAAATAGTTTTTTTTTTTTTTTTTGCCTGATGTATCTTTTTCTCATAATTAAGCTGCTTAGCTATCTGGATTACTTGCCTCAGTATTTTGCGGTATTCTTCATAATGCATTACATTGCTAACATCAGAGCGATTCCTAGATAGCAGAGAAAGTTTCATTTTTGTCCCACATGATACCTTTATTCCTCGTGTAGTCCACGGTTTGTTTTTAGTGTTCTGTCTGGTTCGGGTAACCTTTAGGGAAACAGTTTTCATTTCAGGAAGTGACGTTATTAATTGATGCTTTATACTATCCATTTGAATCAAATAAGTATTGTTAACATCTATCCAGTTCATGTCTTTGAGCAGTCTCCAAAAATTCTAAACTTTTGACTGATTTATTACTGTCCTGTTCTCAGATTTAATAGATTTTATAACCTGAGAAGTTTCAAAATTTAACATAAGATGCTGCATGTCATGATCATATAGGCCATTTACTCTTGGGTTTGTGTTACGATTTTTTCCCTAGAACTGTCTACACATATATTGTCAATAACAGTCTCAGAGCATTTATATACCCTAGTTCACAGTAGGAGGTAAATTGAGTGACAGTGTCACTTGTTGCAATAATTGTTTACTGATAGAGCTTTTCAATAAATCCGCATCAACATCACCAGCAACCACTGTTTCCTTGCTTTTTACTGTGTGGTGAGACAATGGAGCTTCCAGATTTCTTTCTGAAGAGCTTAAAGTTTCTTGAAGGTGCTCTGTATATACCTACTATTGTAAAGGACTTATTACGCAATATTTCTTCTCTTGAACAACTTTGTAAATGCTGCTGTGAGCAAATTTTATTAACAGCAATATTCTTGAAATTAAAACAGTTTCTTGACAAATGTGGCAACTCCTCCTTTCTCCATATCTCCTCTACAGAAATAAGAGGCTAACTTAAATACTATAACATTTAACATACCCATATCAGTGATCACATGATATTTAGAGAGGCATATTATATCAGCTGGTTTGTTCAACTCTAATTCTTCAACACGAATATGCAAGCCATTAAGCTTACTCCTCAGTCTTCGAAAAGTCTGATGTAATAAGGATAAATTATTTTGTGCACTCGATGAATTACACCTGGATGGACCTAATTTTTCTGTTAATTTCTGAATATCTCCACTTTCAGTTAGGGGCTTTAGGCATTAATTGTGTATGTTGTGGCGTATCAAGAGAGCCACGCCACTCGGAAGTAGCAGAAATGCACGCGTTACACACGCCGGCTGGCGTGAGGTCTGAAACAGGATACGTAATAAATGCTATAAAGAAAAGTACGTAGCTGCTGTAATACTTAACTTTAATCTATCATTTGTACACAGCATTCTTGATGATACAAGTGAGACTCTCTAGATATGGTTAGTGGCGCCTTGCTAGGTCGTAGCCATGGACTTAGCTGAAGGCTGTTCTAACTGTCTCTCGGCAAATGAGAGAAAGGCTTCGTCAGTGTAGTCGCTAGCAAAGTCGTCGTACAACTGGGGCCGAGTGCTAGTACGTCTCTCTAGACCTGCCGCGTGGTGGCGCTCGGTCTGCAATTACTGACAGTGGCGACACGCGGGTCCGACATGTACTAATGGACCGCGGCCGATTTAAAGCTACCACCTAGCAAGTGTGGTGTCTGGCGGTGACACCACAGTGTATATTGAAATTCTAGCTGCCTGTTTCATCCATATGAATATCATTTCCAATCAGTCTCTGAACATCTTTTGTTTCTACCCTCTCTACGCTAAAAAACTGATATCCTGTCACTCGTAACCACGGGTACTTCACCCATGTGCGAGTCCCCTCTCCCCTCCTTAAATATTTGCTGTTAGCCCCGACAGTTTGCCCTTCCCTTTCCTTTTGAGGTGGCGACCATGCCAAATATAGTCCCAGAAAGTGAGTGCTAAAAGGAACGATAAATCAGACTAATCTAAAAGCCGTAAATTCAACTAAATACCTAGGTATTACAATTACGAACAACTTAAATTGGAAGGAACACACAGAAAATGTTGTGAGGAAGGCTAACCAAAGACTGCGTTTTATTGGCAGCACACTTAGAAAATGTAACAGACCTACTAAGGAGACTGCCTACACTACGCTTGTCCGTCCTCTTTTAGAATACTGCTGCGCGGTGAAGGATCCTTACCGGATAGGACTGACGGAGTACATCGAAAAAGTTCAAAGAAAGGCAGCACGTTTTGTGTTATCGCGAAATAGGGGAGAGAGTGCCACTGAAATGATACAGGATTTGGGCTGGAAATCGTTAAAATAAAGGCGTTTTTCGTTGCGACGGAATCTTCTGACGAAATTCCTATCACCAACTTTCTCCTCCGAATGCAAAAATATTTTGTTGACACCGACCTACATAGGGAGGAACTATCACCACGATAAAATAAGGGCAATCAGAGCTCGTACAGAAAGATACAGGTGTTCATTCTTTCCGCGCGCTATACGACATTAGAATAATAGAGAATTGTGAAGGTGGTTCGATGAACCCTCTGCCAGGCACTTAAATGCGATTTGCAGAGTATCCATGTAGAGGTATATGTAGAAACAGGAACCACATCAATAAAAGACCCCATTTCTGATACAAGCAGCCGTTCCAACTCTAAATTAATCATCAATTGGTCACTAATAACAATTTTTCTGTGATACCATCACGTCAGCTTTATCAGATAGACCCAGGAGTAACTTTTTCGTGACTATTGGGTCTGCTTTTCATTTTTGCTGCCTTTGTCTGCTACCAATGTGGCTTTGGTTTTCCCATTCTTATGTTTAGTAACTCCTGTCCTTTCCCCCTCGCACCCTTTCACCACTCCTCCTTCTATCTAATAGTTTAGATTGACTTTTCGGTCCAACTTTATAGTTGGCAGTTTACTAAAATACGCTGAAGAGCCAAAGAAACTGATTCACCTGCCTAATATCGTGTAGAACCCCTGAGAGCACGCAGAAATGCCGCAATGGGCTCGAATAATGTCTGCAGTAGTGCCAGAGTGAATTTAGACCATGGATCCTGCAGGTCTGTTCATAAATCCGTAAGAGTACGAGGGGTAGAGATCTCTTCTGAACAGCATGTTCCAAGCATCCTAGTATGCTCAATGTTCATGTCTGGGGAGTTTAGTTGACAGCGGAAGTGTTTATACTGAGAAGAACGTTCCTGGAGTCACTCTGTAGCAATTCTGGACATGTGGAGTGTCGCATTGTCGTGCTGGAGTGCCCAAGTCCGTCGGAATGCACAATAGACATGAATGGAAGCAGGTGGTCAGACAAGGATGCTTATGTAAGTGTCACCTGTCAGAGTCGCATCTACAGGGTGTTACAAAAAGGTACGGCCAAACATTCAGGAAACATTCCTCACACACAAAGAAAGTAAATATGTTATGTGGACATGTGTCCGGAAACAGGGACTTTCCATGTTAGAGCTCATTTTATTACTTCCCTTCAAATCACATTAATCATAGAATGGAAACACACAGCAACAGAACGTACCAGCGTGACTTGAAACACTTTGTTACAGGAAATGTTCAAAATGTCCTCCGTTAGCGAGGATACATGCATCCACCCTCCGTCGCATGGAATCCCTGATGCGCTGATGCAGCCCTGGAGAATGGCGTATTGTATCACAGCCGTCCACAATGCGAGCACGAAGAATCTCTAAATTTGGTAACGTGGTTGAGTAGACAAGAGCTTTCAAATGCCCCCATAAATGAAAGTCAAGAGGGTTGAGGTCAGGAGAGCGTGGAGGCCATGGAATTGGTCCGCCTCTACCAATCCAGCGGTCACCGAATCTGTTGTTGAGAAGCGTACGAACACTTCGACTGAAATGTGCAGGAGCTCCATCGTGCATGAACCACATGTTGTGTCGTACTTGTAAGGCACATGTTCTAGCAGCACAGGTAGAGTATCCCGTATGAAATAATGGCGGTGAATCGAGGAAGTACAGTACATACTGACGAAACTAAAATGAGCTCTAACATGTTTCCTGAAAGTTTGGCCGTACCTTTTTGTAACACCTTATAGACATATCAGGGGTTTCGTATCACTCCAACAGCACACTTCCCATACCATTACAAGGACTGCACCAGTTTAAACAGTTCCCTCCTGACAAGCAGGGCGAATGGATTCATAAGGTTGTCTCCATACCCTTACATGTCCATCCGTTCGATATAATTTGGAACTAGAGTCGTCCGACCACGCAACATGTTTCCAGTCATCAAGCTCAGTGTCGGTGTTGACGGGCCTAGGTAAGGTTCTTATATTGGTAACGCCGCCGCCACGTAGCGCTCTCTATATGAAAATCACTGACTGTGCTGTGTGAAGGCTGTGGTTGGTTTGCATTGTTAGAGTAATATTCGCCATTGTAGTGTTGGGCAGCTGGCTGTTAACAGCGCATAGCGTTGGGCAGTTGGAGGTGAGCCACCAGCAGTGGTGGATGTGGGGAGAGAGATGGCGGAGTTTTGAGAGCGGATGATCTGGACGTGTGTCCATCAGAGACGCTAAATTTGTACGAGTGGATGTCACGAACTGATATATATAATGACTTTTGAACACCTTTAAGGTAAATACATTGTTTGTTCTCCATCAAAATCTTTCATTTGCTATCTATGCCTATGAGTAGTTAGTGCCTTCAGTAGTTTGAATCTTTTATTTAGCTGGCAGTAGTGGCGCTCGCTGTATTGCAGTAGTTCGAGTAATGAAGATTTTTGTGAGGTAAGTAATTTGTGAAAGGTATAGGTTAATGTTAGTCAGGGCCATTCTTTTGTAAGGATTACTGAAAGTCAGATTCCGTTGCGCTAAAAATATTGTGTGTCAGTTTAAGCTCAGTCCTGTACAATTTTTCTAAGGGGACGTTTCAATATTCACGACACACTCGTGAAATGGTCGTACGGGAAAACCCCCTTCATTGCTACCTTGGAGATACTGTGTCCCTTCTCTCGTGCGCCGACTGTAACACCACGTTCAAACTCACATCTTGATAACCTGCCACTGTAGCAGCAGTAACCGATCTAATAACTGCTCCACATACTTGTCTCATATAGTCGTTGTCGACCGCAGCGCCGTATTCTGCCTGTTTACATACCTATGTAGCTGAATACGCATGCCTGTACTAGTTCTTTTGGCGCTTCGGTGTAGTTATTTTCTGTGTCACCACTAGTTCGTCTACTTTTAGTTTTTAAGAGTGTTTCACTCTACCGCTTCATTTTAATTGGCTCTTTTCAGGATTTCCTTCTTCTCAGTCTCTTTTTTACTGTCAACTTCGCCACTGGGGGCTGTCATTAAGTTTCATTCTCACGTCAGTCTACTGTGTGACCCACTCGCTTCAGGATGTACTCTGTCTAGAGATGTATTTATTTGTCCCTGTGATTAATGTCTGTGATTGCTAACATATCTTCGCACCACATTTTGCCATGGTTTGGTCATTTTCCTTTTGGTTCCTAATCCTGCATTCGCGTGGGTATAATTTCTTATTAATGTTGTAATTTTAGAGGTCTTAACTTGCCATTTAAGTGTTCCCTACGACCGTATTTGATGATCGAGCTCTTCGCATTAACGCCGTCATATCATTTGCATTTAAATATGGCTAATGCTGTCTCCGCTTTTCAAAGCGAGTGCCACTGATAGCTGCTACATAGGTTAGCTTATTTTTTATTAAAGCTTTTTCAACAGTTTTCCATTTTTGGGATATTCAACCATTGTTGTTGCATCAGGCCGAAATGGACTGAAGTAAAGTGTACTCCACGCAGATGAAAGATTCAGTGAGTTGACGAGCAGTTAGTTAAATTACAACTACAGACGTAATATTTCGGCGTACACAGCATGCGCCGATGCGTCACCACCTTGAACAGCACATACAACAAATTCGAATAGGTGTAGTGCTGCGAGACTTGCTGTAAATACTATTTGCTAATAAGGATACCTTTACACGAGGTGGAATCAGTAATTCACGTGGTAACCATCGATGTAGACGGCAGAGTCACTTTTTTGAGAACGTAGAAAGCACGCATATATTTGCAATTAAAAAAAAAATACTGTGCTTCGTGGTGTCCTGCAGAGTTCTTGTTTCCATTTTAGGCACAATATTTCGACGGCTGACCATGCTGTATTCTGTAGGTGTTACGAGTTATTTCGGTAAACTGCCAGCTATTAACGTGGACCGAAATGTCAGCCTAAATGAACAGGGAGAAGGGGGAGTGGATTGATGGGTGAGAGAGGAAAGAATAGGAAATAGTAAACATAAGGCGGGAGGGGTTAAAAAATAGAAAGACTTAAAAAATATGGAGGTAATGGTAGAACCGAACATGAATCCACGATGACAAAAGGAAAAGGCAGCAAAAGTGAGAAGGAGACCCCACAGTCACGAAAATACAGAGAGAAAACTACCTTACCTGTGAGAAAGATACGCTATGGTATTACAGAACTTTCCAATTGATAATTAAGGCTTAAGTATATATCGTACCTAAAGGGAAAAAATTAACCATTTTAGAAGAGCTCGAGATAATCAAATTTCTCAAGCCGTCGGAAAAGTGAAAAAAATTTCAAATGTGTGTGAAATCTTATGAGACTTAACTGCTAAGGTTATCAGTCCCTAAGCTTACACACTACTTAATCTAAATTATCCTAAGGACAAACACACACCCACGCCCGAGGGATGCCTCGAACCTCCGCTGGGACCAGCCGCACAGTCCATGACTGCAGCGCTTTGGACCGCTCGGCTAATCGGAAAAGTGAAGCTAAACTAGTCATTATTAACAGAAAACTTACAAGAAAGACGGTTTTCAATTTTCGGGTGCTTGGGGTAGTTTATGGTAATAAATTAATTGGACTCTAGTTCTTGCATAAAAACTCGCCGCACCCAAAGAATATGGCTGGGTCGATCATTGAAATTTTGTGTATAAAATGAAAACAACAATTAGACAGAACATTGGAAGCGCGCGATCAATCGATCACGCCGATAAAACCTGAAAAACACGTTAGTTGAAAGCTAGACCACTTTCCTATGGAATTCAGCTACTTCCAGTAAATTCTACCATGCTTGTGATGCGACATCTCGCGGCCACCAAGAGCTCCACAAATGGTGTATCTTTTTTTTCGTTTAGAGAAGGTGATCTCTCAGCTCGTAAATATTTGAAAACGTAGTGATTATTATGCAGAATGCGTCAGTTCCTAGCGCTAATGCTAACTGTTGATGCAGCACGAATAAGTGCGCGGTCTGAAACAGTTTACGGTTGCCGGCAGTTTACTGGTAGCACCTTGTGCAGCTGCTTCAGATTCATGATCAGTCTCACTATAATACAGCTGCTAGGCGTGTTAACGTGGGACTCGAGAGTGGACTGGTGACGGAGGCTGTGTCTCGCATTGCAGTGGTGCCAGCTGACCCTACTGGTAAAAAGGGCTTCACTAGGCATGGTATGATGTCATTAGGTATGTGAAGGAGAAGTTCCTGTAGCAAACTGGTGTTAGAGCACCACCATATTTAGATCAAAGTCAATTGATAGATATCCTGGCCTAAGGGAAGCGTTTATAACGAAGGTATCACCTTCAAAACGGGTCAGGTGAAAATAATGGAGGAATTAGCACACTTTACCAAAATATAAAAGGCATTACAGATAAAGTCGGTGGAATGCTTGTTGATATTGATTCTGATATTATTGTTATATGAGAAAACCACTTCAACAATTAAGGAGCTCTTTGCGGAGTGCGGGAGTGGCCATTGTAACGAAACTGGTCCGATTAGTCATGTTCTATATACCAAGAGTGATATCTGGTAAAGATGTTTTATCACGCGATAGCCTTTTGTATATAATTCCAATCCCAAAGAAAGCAGGTGTGGACAGATGTGAAAATTACCGAACAATCAGTTTAATAAGCCACAGCTGCAACATACTAACACGAATTCTTTACAGACGAATGGAAAAACTAGTAGAAGCCGACCTCGGGGAAGATCAGTTAGGATTCCGTAGAAATACTGGAACACGTGAGGCAATACTGTCCTTACGACTTATCTTAGAAGAAAGGAAAGGCAAACCTACGTTCCTAGCATTTGTAGACTTAGAGAAAGCTTTTGACAATGTTGACTGGAATACTCTCTTTCAAATTCTAAAGGTGGCAGGGGTAAAATACAGGGAGCGAAAGGCTATTTACAATTTGTATAGAAACCAGATGGCAGTGATAAGAGTCGAGGGGCATGAAAGAGAAGCAGTGGTTGGGAAGGGAGTGAGACAGGGTTGTAGCCTCTCCCCGATGCTATTCAATCTGTATATTGAGCAAGCAGTAAAGGAAACAAAAGAAAAATTCGGAGTAGGTATTAAAATCCATGGAGAAGAAATAAAAACGTTGAGGTTCGCCGATAACATTGTAATTCTGTCAGAGACAGCAAAGGACTTGAAAGAGCAGTTGAACGGAATGGATAGTGTCTTGAAGGGAGGATATAAGATGAACATCAACAAAAGCAAAACGAGGATAATGGAATGTAGTCGAATTAAGTCGGGTGATGTTGAGGGTATTAGATTAGGAAATGAGACACTTAAAGTAGTAAAGGAGTTTTGCTATTTGGGGAGCAAAATAACTGATGATGGTCGAAGTAGAGAGGATATAAAATGTAGACTGGCAATGGCAAGGAAAGCGTTTCTGAAGAAGAGAAATTTGTTAACATCGAGTATAGATTTATGTGTCAGGAAGTCATTTCTGAAAGTATTTGTATGGAGTGTAGCCATGTATGGAAGTGAAACATGGACGGTAAATAGTTTGGACAAGAAGAGAATAGAAGCTTTAGAAATGTGGTGCTACAGAAGAATGCTGAAGATTAGATGGGTAGATCACATAACTAATGAGGAAGTATTGAATAGGATTGGGGAGAAGAGAAGTTTGTGGCACAACTTGACCAGAAGAAGGGATCGGTTGGTAGGACATGTTCTGAGGCATCAAGGGATCACCAATTTAGTATTGGAGGGCAGCGTGGAGGGTAAAAATCGTAGGGGGAGACCAAGAGATGAATACACTAAGCAGATTCAGAAAGATGTAGGTTGCAGTAGGTACTGGGAGATGAAGAAGCTTGCACAGGATAGAGTAGCATGGAGAGCTGCATCAAACCAGTCTCAGGACTGAAGACCACAACAACAACAACAGCCATTTGTAATTGTCATAAATTTTGTAACTATTTCTTATTAACGTTGTCTTGATTATTTTGATGAATGATGATGTTCGACAGGTATGTAAGTATGGAGAAATTTAATAATTTTCGACCGATGTGTTCGTACTTTGTGCCTCCTCAGCTGACTTTCTGATAGGCTAGCGGGCAGATACTCCCCACTCAGCGACGTCTCAGCTGCTTTCTAACAAAATTTTATTCCTTCGGTTACACACTGTTCTACCATCGACAGTATCTGACACCACAGACTGAAATAAAGAAACAGATCCGTTACACAACTGTGAAAATATTCCACAAAACAATGGCAACTGCATGAATATTTGCAAAATGAAACAAACCACCTTCAGCGGTCTAAATTTCCAGTTCTTATTTTACTTCAGCAGCCAGTTTCAGCGCTACATTACGCCGTCTCCAGGCCCCCGACTGGCGTGTATAAAGAATTCTACCATTGGTCCAGTCAAAATAGAAGCCAGCATTCAGTGAATGGTATCCATAGTCATTGAATGCTGGCCCCTATTTCGACTGGACCAAGGGTAGGATTCTTGCTACGCGCCAGTCAGGGGCCTGAAGCCGGCGTAATGTAGAGCTGAAACTGGCTGCTGAAATAAACTAACAACTGAGAATTTAGATGGGGAACATGTTTTGATTCAACATTTTATACTGAATAGTTGATGTCCCGCAACCGTCTGTATAAAGATGGACTTCAGAGACTGAATACTTACAGATCACTCTTGTGTTGCTGAGAACTGAACGAACTGGTCTGTATCCATCGGCGAAATATGTAATTCTCAATAAAAAAGACAGTGTAATGAACAAGCATCATTTGCCGACTTGTGAAAAATTACATTATAAAACGTTACCAAGTGTAACATTCTACAAGGAAATCTGGAAACCAATGACAATATACCAGTATTAAGACAATGAAATGAATAAATAAAAATAAATTGACCTTGAAAGTTGCAGAAATAGGTATAGGAAACATTTATATTGTGGTACAAAAGTAATGTTAAATATGTCGATTTTTACCTGATAGCAAGCTGTTTATTGTCTACAGACATGTTTATGAGATATTTCAAATTGTAAAAATAGAAAAACAAACCGTGGCAGTGAGACTGATTATAAAGGCTTAACTACAAAGAGAGACAAAGGGAAAAAGATTTAGAATTATTTGTGTTCAATGAATTTGAAAATGTCCGCATGCAAAAATTTTTGGTAAGGAAGGCGGAATGAGGACTAGTTACCCATTTTTCTGTCAGAGTCTTTTGAAGACGAACATAGTCTGCTTTTTTGCCAGTAACGGTAAGTAGCGCAGAGTGGTATCAATAATTAGTGTATGTTGCCAACTTTGAGTTATGCTAGTGAGCCGTAGACTATTTCACTATTTGCGAAACAAATTCAGAAACTCATTTTTGTCAACGAGAATTAGAGAGTTGCATGAAAGAAAACCAAGGAGTGAATCAGGGAAGAGATTGGAGTAGATGAAGCAAATACGACTGCAATAAAGTTAAATAGAACTGGGATAGAAATGCAGCGAGGCGAGTGGAAATAATTTGCTCGAGTCCAGTAGATAAGGAGAGCTCAGGCTAAAGACCTAACAAGTCAGCAGAAATGCTACAGCAAACTATAAAATTTTTAAAAGTCCTTTAGAAGCTCTCACCCAGCAGTGTGAGGATGATGTGATGCACACAAATGCACATTCTCTTATCCTTCACAGTGAAACAGTTACTGGCTTCATTGAAGCAACACTCTGCTAAGCATTCGTTGACGTCACTGTGCCTGTGAAGCTACAACATACATGGAGGTAATAGTGTTGTTAACTCTCTAAACGGGAAAGTCTCCCCTTAGTAGGTTGATTGTGCCGACAGCGGCACTTAACCTCTCTCGGCGTGGCCCAGAGTTGCTGTGACGATCACAAGTGCGCCTACTAGGAGCTTCATGTCTGGACGCTGCCGACCTTGTTTACCTCCTGCGGCTCAGTCCGTCGTTATGTACTACGGCGTTCTCCACTGCCGACGAATGCGTGTCCTCCGTTGCGTTAGCAGGAAAGTACCAGCGACAGATTGACACTGATAAGGGTGCCTTACGGTAACGCTTCGTATGGTGAGCCGTTACATATTCTGCCTGCAGCTGTCGCTTCACTTAGACATCATTGACGTATCAGTAACTGAAAACTAAGTCTTACGTTCTTTTAAAGTATTTCTTAGAAATCCCCAAAAAGTTCTAGTCTATGTATATTGCGTTATATTTTCTTTTTCTCTACGAACGATCTTTCTACGCGAATTACGATTTCACTAGCCTTCATATAGAAAATGATTTGAAAACATTTTACGTGGGAGAGTCTTCCTGTTTTAGCGGTGACCGACCAGTCGAAGGTCTTTTGCGAGGGGTCAGTGAAATATGACTCTAAGTTCGCTATCATAGTCCACAGTCGCTGTTGTGACCGTAATTGTTTTACGTCACGTATGCCATGCGTATCACACGACAGTCCCCACGAGTTTCTGCCATGATAGCAAAACTTTGTAAGCATTGCATTAGTACCTTGCATTAGTACATTTGATTTGCATGCAGTCTTTTCAAGCGTGGTCAGAGACTGGAAAATATAGTAAGGATAATGATTGATGATTACATGAAATGAAGACTCTGGTCGCTAGGTATCCAAAAGCGTATTCTGTTTCCTGAGGTACAGCTCCTCATGTTGTTTGATTTGCATCAGTACGAATGTGACCATTAATCTCTTGATTACCTACAAACTGGATATTTACTGCTTTATCTCTCAAACGCCAGCATAAATACTTTTAAATGGAATACAACAGAGCACGAAAAACTACTCTGTTTACTATGTACTATTTATTGGTTCAAATGGCTCTGAGCACTATGCGACTTAACTTCTAAGGTCGTTAGTCGCCTAGAACTTAGAACTAATTAAACCTAACTAACCTAAGGACATCACACACATCCATGCCCGAGGCAGGATTCGAACCTACGACATTAGCGGTCTCGCGGTTCCAAACTGTAGCGCCTAGGACCACACGGCCACTCCGGACGGCTACTATTTATTATATTTTAATTAATTAATTTATTTATTTAAGAAATTTTGTTTAAGAAAATTCGCTGCTTCTTATTTATTTTTGATATTTTTAGTTATGATTTCCAGTGGTTTTATCTAGGTTTCAGCTTCAGTCTTTTGAAAGCTAAAAAGAATATAAGTCTTCGGTTTTAAATACCACAGGAGAGCTAGATATATGTCCCGCAGCGTCGGTCTCGCTGATAATCCTCGTCGGAACTGCTCCCCTGAAATCTCTAAAATGTTTATTTTGCTACGAAGATCGTTCGGCACAACTAGGTGCTATGTTTTAAGACGCGTTTGGATTGATTTGTCTAACATTTTATCAACGACAAGTTTATTGCTTCTGAGATATTCTCTCGAAGAATATTGACCATGAAAAGATGCAGGCTCGCACTGTCATTCCACACTGTACCTCCGATCGATCTAAGTCACGTGATATCTGAAGAATGTTTTCCAAATCTTTCATAAATTGATAAATACACAACTTGAATGCGTATTATTTCCTTGAATTTGTTTATTGCGCCATCGACTAACTAAACATTCACAACGGAGCTTAATAGCGTCGCACAACAATAGCAAAATCTCTCCAACATAAAACACGTCCGATCTCTGTAATCGCTTCACACCGAGTCCTCAAATATACATCTTTGGTTACTTATTCCAGAGAGATGCGTCCGCAGCACGGAACGTCCAGTTCTCGCAAGCAGTTTATACTACTGTCGGCATTAATAATTCGCCGCAGTTGTGTAAAATGTTTTCACCGTTTACGATCCATTATAATGCTTCCATGTGGTCGCGGATTTTCCTTATAAGACAATGTTTTCACCATTTACGATCCATTACAATGCTTTCATGTGGTCGCGGATTTTCCTTATAAGACGATCTTGGGCGAAAACTGTAACAAAATTGATCTTACTGTTCCCTACAATATTGTTCAGTGGAATTTGCTGGCGGCTGATGACAACTTTGGCCGCTTATGAACTTTGTGTAGATTTCATAATCACCCGCTACTCCTAATAAGGTTAAATGTTTTGACATTAGCCGTTTAAGTAAGTCTGTAAACGGCTCAAGTGGCCATGGACTTTCGATCGGAAGAGCCTTCCCATTCGGCAAGGACTCCTGAGAGAAACCGTGGAAAACCTGGAACAAGGCTAATTTAACCTTATGTTCCACCCAGTAGTTTATAAAAACTAATTCAACGTTTAAATAACAGATCTGACATTGTCTTAATATAGGGTTTTCTTGCATTGGTGGAGTCGGGTAAAGGTGAAGGTTTCTTGATAGCGACGCCAGCACGAGGTCCGATGGAAGTTGCAGGAAAGGTGTGTGTAGAGAGGGAAAATAACCCTCTTGCTAGTGTGTGTGGGATGGTCAGGAACAGGGTTGTCCTCATGTAGCAGAACGGCTGGATCATACACTCATAGGGCCATTCACAGGGCAGTGATGTGTGAACATGTAACATACCCCGGAACAAGTGTTAATGCGAATCATTACCTGGTGGGAAACCGCTGTGGAAGAATGGGTTAGTACATATACTCTTCATTCTCACGCTACTGGTCTGAATTTAGTGATTCGGAAGATTAATATATATTTTATTACTCAGTATTCGCGTAATCTTTCGTTACAATTATCAATTCTTTTTCGCCTTTATACATTTGTTTATTAATATCAAAGTATTATGTCCACACTCTGTAATGTCCCCACAGAAAATACCCTCTACCACGCAACAGTTAATCATTGCCAATCAAACCATCCACATTCATTCACTTTGTAAAAGTATCTGATCTGATTTTCTCGTAACATATGCGGCGACAGCTCGACGACGCCAAAGTAATTTCTAGTGCGTTTATTCTTTGAAATAACAGAGATGCATGTATGTATTCTCCATGGTTGTTAGAGGGGTAACTAGGACAGCTTCGGTAGTATCTGTTGAGGGATTGACGTGTTTCTGAGAGATGCATATTTTGCTTTTCTTCTCGCTAAAGCGAGCCATTAACATTTGTGCCGCTAGCGGTTTGTTTGAAGAGAAAGAGACTGTAAACGGAAAATAATTGACTTGGAATCACCGGAGATCTGGACATGTAATGGAGATGGATTGAATACACTATTTCCTTCATAAATAAGGTTTGTGACTATTTTGTTCTGGAGGGAATGAACGAATGTGTTTTTTTCTGAATCATTTGATGATCACGTTGGCCCTGTAATTAGTGGGGAAGTTTCAGCTGTGTCGAAGAGAGCCTGCAATCACTGAGTCTGTGTTAAATCGTCCAAAAAGGCTTCGTACACATCTGGAATTCGCAATCTTTCGTAAAAGGAACAAATTGTCCACACGATTGATTCTCCCGACTGAATGCAGTGCTCAACAGTAATAATAAATGTAAAGATCTTTTACAGCAAGCCAGCCGCTGAATACCAAGACGAAGGGCTCCACCAAAGATTCTATTTGGCTGATTTCACGTAATGAAATATTATATTAAAAACTGTACATAGATAAAGGAGAGAGAGAGAGAGAGAGAGCGAATGAAAATAGAGAAAATACTAATAATCCTCCATTAGTCTAACTTTTCGCCTGTCTTATCACGGATCAGCCGAAAAAAGGGGAGGCCCTTACTTTACTGTATAGATTTACGAAGGTGAAGGTGAAGGGATCTTAAAGGCAACAGATACACGTCTATACAGACAAGACATTACACAGAGTTAGCGGCTAGCGCAATTCATCATCTGTTCTTACATGAAGAGACGTCAACTTAATTTCCTTAACATTTAAAAAAAATGTTAAAACTTGTTGTCCTTGGTAAACTCTAGTGATAATTCTCTTTCGTGGCTTCACCTTTTTCTTCAGTGAAGCACAAAATCGTTTTCGAATCTAACGCACATTAGTATATCCTTGCTTATTAGCACACAGATAACCACTCTTGTGTCTCATCACTATTTGCTTTTTATGACACTGTACCAGCAAGTGTTCGTAATTTATTTGTACCTGTAAACACACAACACTTCACGTGAAGTTCGTTGCTGTCCACGGAATCCATCACTACTCCGCACTTCTACCAATCTGCGAAATTAGCTTTAACCTTTACAGAATATAATTACGAATTTATCAACTTCCCCCGAAACTACATAACTTCAGCCCATTCGTTTCTCTTCATCATTTATCACACTTCAAGTAATTACAATTTAATACCAAACACCCCACAACCATCACACATATCCCTCTCAATGTGGTCCAGCATTGTCCCTCCAATTACTTTCGTTGATAATCTACCTCAATAAAATTTCTGAATCTCCACCCAGTGAATTGATTTAATTCTTTAAAATAATTAATCAGCTATATTTCTGCGTCGTTGCTTTGAATATACACTCCTGGAAATGGAAAAAAGAACCCATTGACACCGGTGTGTCAGACCCACCATACTTGCTCCGGACACTGCGAGAGGGCTGTACAAGCAATGATCACACGCACGGCACAGCGGACACACCAGGAACCGCGGTGTTGGCCGTCGAATGGCGCTAGCTGCGCAGCATTTGTGCACCACCGCCGTCAGTGTCAGCCAGTTTGCCGTGGCATACGGAGCTCCATCGCAGTCTTTAACACTGGTAGCATGCCGCGACAGCGTGGACGTGAACCGTATGTGCAGTTGACGGACTTTGAGCGAGGGCGTATAGTGGGCATGCGGGAGGCCGGGTGGACGTACCGCCGAATTGCTCAACACGTGGGGCGTGAGGTCTCCACAGTACATCGATGTTGTCGCCAGTGGTCGGCGGAAGGTGCACGTGCCCGTCGACCTGGGACCGGACCGCAGCGACGCACGGATGCACGCCAAGACCGTAGGATCCTACGCAGTGCCGTAGGGGACCGCACCGCCACTTCCCAGCAAATTAGGGACACTGTTGCTCCTGGGGTATCGGCGAGGACCATTCGCAACCGTCTCCATGAAGCTGGGCTACGGTCCCGCACACCGTTAGGCCGTCTTCCGCTCACGCCCCAACATCGTGCAGCCCGCCTCCAGTGGTGTCGCGACAGGCGTGAATGGAGGGACGAATGGAGACGTGTCGTCTTCAGCGATGAGAGTCGCTTCTGCCTTGGTGCCAATGATGGCCGTATGCGTGTTTGGCGCCGTGCAGGTGAGCGCCACAATCAGGACTGCATACGACCGAGGCACACAGGACCAACACCCGGCATCATGGTGTGGGGAGCGATCTCCTACACTGGCCGTACACCACTGGTGATCGTCGAGGGGCCACTGAATAGTGCACGGTACATCCAAACCGTCATCGAACCCATCGTTCTACCATTCCTAGACCGGCAAGGGAACTTGCTGTTCGAACAGGACAATGCACGTCCGCATGTATCCCGTGCCACCCAACGTGCTCTAGAAGGTGTAAGTCAACTACCCTGGCCAGCAATATCTCCGGATCTGTCCCCCATTGAGCATGTTTGGGACTGGATGAAGTGTCGTCTCACGCGGTCTGCACGTCCAGCACGAACGCTGGTCCAACTGAGGCGCCAGGTGGAAATGGCATGGCAAGCCGTTCCACAGGACTACATCCAGCATCTCTACGATCGTCTCCATGGGAGAATAGCAGCCTGCATTGCTGCGAAAGGTGGATATACACTGTACTAGTGCCGACATTGTGCATGCTCTGTTGCCTGTGTCTATGTGCCTGTGGTTCTGTCAGTGTGATCATGTGATGTATCTGACCCCAGGAATGTGTCAATAAAGTTTCTCCTTCCTGGGACAATGAATTCACGGTGTTCTTATTTCAGTTTCCAGGAGTGTATATAATCCTATGCCTTTAACATGAAGATTCCCATGTACCTATTACTAAAAATTACATGAAAACTGAAACAGATATCCAATATAACTATATCTTTTACTGAAATTAAAAAACATCATAACTACTTTTCCTTAAGAATATACAAAATCATACTGCTGAAAGAAAACATACATATTTACAAAACCATTACAGTTCGTCTCTTATGGATCCCTGTCGACCCATCATAATCTTATCCGAAATTATGAAAAAATTACTTATATTACTATTAGAAAAATTATCTTAGAAACTTTTTTAAATCATGATGAGGATATAATCCCTTTATATTTCTGGTCTGAGGATGTCCTAAGACATTTGCTCCTGGATTTGGTACCCAAATCACACTCAAATGGTCCTTTGTACATCAATTGCCATTTTTTATTTGTCTTGTTTAGCAGCGACGCACGATGATGTGTACGTAACAATACTCTTTCGCCAACGCCAAAGAATTGTCTGCGTAATATTCTTTTCTCGAAATCTACCTTCTTCTTTCTAGCACTTTCGGTTAGATTTATTAAAGCTGTTCTTATCTTATCTTCCCATTAGGTTTCTCCGTCTGATATCTTTGGAATCTTATCTATCCATTCATTTCTTTCTCTTCCCTCGAACATTAATTTAGCAGGTGTAACGTTTTGTAGTCATATGAGGCAAATTGTTCATGATTTCCTCAAATGTATCGAGATATTCTATTCATCTTGTTTATTTCTCTCGATCGGGTCCGCGTCCAGGTTATATTTGAATGTTAATATTCGTGTGATGTTGGCTCGAGCTAATGCAGGCCTCCACCTATATCCAGTGAAATAGCTTTCCCAGATAAAACTGCGTTCGGCTTTCCAATGCGCGGAATGTAGTCATCGAATAAACGTTTCAGAATTGGCGCTGCTGTAGCAGTTTTCATTGGATAGAAGTTGACATATTTGTCAATATGTATTTACAGCCTCCTCTACCCCTCAGTAATGGTCCACATACATCCACTGATAAAATAGCTAGTGGCTTTTCCGGAATAATGGAATGGAACAGGTCTTTACTGCCTCTGTTATTTGGGTTTGTTTTTTGACATATTACACATTTTCTCTGTACTCTCCATACTTTTCAACTTAAATCTGAAGAGTAACAGTATATTCTCAGTTTGTTCGCACATTTTGCAACACCAAAGTGTCCCCAACTGTCGTGAGTATTCGTTATTAACTTCTCCTCATATTCCTCAGGTATACATACACACCAATTCTGACTCATATTACTCCGACGATGAAACAGTAGGGGAGAGTGGGGGAAATACGCGCACCTAAGGAAAAATCGATGTGAACCATTTGTTACATCATTAAAGCCAATGAAATTAAGTACATACCATGCAATGGACATTTCTCCACATATTCCAATCGTCTGTAAATAGTTATAAACAGTACCTTAATTTTGAACATTAAAATAGAAAAAAATGCAAATGCGTAATAATCCCCATCCCTGAGGATAATGACACGAAAAGTACTGGGTAATAACACGTAAACAAACAAACCATAAAAATGTTCAATACTTGCTAATTTTATTTGCTTGTTAGTTACTACAAATAGTAAACAGTATATTTTAGAACGAAATAATGTAATTCTACAAACATCTCTTATAATTTTCGTATTTTACATTTTTATTGATGTGAAAAGTGTTCATTTTCTCATACAGCAAAGATCGCACTTGTAACCTTTTGGAGTGTTCCAGCCACTACATTCTTCATGACTCCATCTGCTACAAGAAATACAGCGATATCATAGTTCTCCATCTTTCCCAAACTCTCCACAAACTAAACAGACATCTTCTGAAATCGCCAATGGATCAATATCATCCATTTCATCGGCATCACAAATGTTCTGCAAGTCCAGATTTAGGTCATCCTCGCTGCTACTTTCACATTCTTGGTGGTGTTTCTTCTTATGTAATGTATGTATCTTCTTTGACACTTTTTTAAGTTGCAGATTTCTGCACTTATCTACTTTATCCTTAAGATTTCTTTTCTTGTTTCCTTCAGCTTTCTTTTTCTTCGCTTCTTTTTGTTTCATTATTGATAATTCCGTTAGCTGTTTATTCTTCTCTGGAGTTGCTGTAAGGATCACTGACTTTCCCTTAGGCTTTCCCTTGTCTTGTTTCGTCTTAGGAAGAACTTGTTTTTGTTTTGGAACAGGAGATATGTCAAATACACTAACGTGCTTGACACATGCACTTTTAGTTGATGTTGTTGCAACCTCTTCTAGGCCTACTAGAAGTGGAACATCTTCTGCTGAAGATCCAGGCAACTGTTCTTGATTCCTTTTGGGGATATGTGGCTCGTTTGTAGATGCAACCGCTTCATTTCCATTTGTTGCATTCAGAACCTCTTCACATTCAAGGACAACATCTCTGAAGATCTCACATTGTTGTAAGTCGTCATGCTGAAATTTGTTTGGATTGAAAGGGCAAATCCCACATGCCTTAAACCCTGACTGCCCTTTGTCGATGATAGTGACCTTAATATATGTCTAATTAAAAAGTTCTGCTAACTCATATGGTGTAATTTTTTTATACACATGTGACTTCATATACATGTCACATTCACGATTGAAGGCTGATTTCAAAGAAGAAAAGAATGTAACATCTAGTGGTTGAAGCTTGTGGGAAGTGTGTGGACGTATGGTTACCATGGCAATACAATGTTTTTTTTTACAAAATTCAAAAATATCAAGTGAAATGTGGCTTCTGTGATTATATAAAATCAGCAGCACAGGGTCATCAATAGTTGATTTTGTATTGTTCTGAAAATGTTTCATCCATTCCAAAAATAATGACTCATTGGACCAGCCATTGACAGAACAACCATATATTGCTCCAAATGGTCCACATTTACATAAGAGATTTGAAATCCTCTTCCTGGGCATCATAAACATAGTGGGGATGTAGGTACCAGCAGCACTGAAACAACATGTCACAGTCACGTTTTTCCCTCTTTCCCAAGACATGGCCCCATCTATTTGTTTAACATGTTTAGAAGCCAATATTCTCTCGGGCTTTTGTACAGTATTTATGCCCATTTCATCGACGTTGAACACTCAGCCCTCTTTAAGTTTATATTTTTCAAAGACATGTTGTAAGTTTTTAAAATATGCATTAACCCCTTCTTCATCAAATGCCTGTATTCTGTTAATGCTAGGTGCTTCAGGTTTTCTAATGCTAATACTTGGGTTTCTTTTTAAAAATAGAGCTAGCCAGTCCTTTTTCAGCTAACCTAGATGACTTATCAAAATTGTTTGATATGTTGTTAGTCTCTGCATACTCAAATGCAATCTCTCACAGCTGGATGTATGTAATGCCATAGAACAGCTTGGCCATTGTAATAACATGATCCCTAATTTCATTTTCCTGTTCCGTCGAAAATGTTGGGTTTCTTCCAAGCTTGGTACCCTCGGTATGTTTAAAGTTCATATTCGTTCACAGAGTAGCTTCATGAATCCTGAAAGCTCTTGATATTTTTCTTATTTTTCTTCCAGATTTGATGGCATCAAGAGCCTTACAAGGTTCCTCTTGCGTCCATTTTGCTTCTGGGTTTTTGTTTTATAATATCTACCTATCTGAAATTAAAAAAACAACCTCATTAGTATTGAAAATATAACCTGCAAGGGGGAATACCGCGCACTTCAACAGCTGTGTGGGATTACCCCACTGTAAGTTCGATGACTAACCTAAGCACAACTTGGCACCTAATTCAAATAGCGGGACAAATGTCGAATTAAATTAAAGATTTCATCTAGGGTTAGTAGTTGATACACAAGAATTACATTAAAGCAACTTACAGTAGCACATACCTTGCAAAATACAGCTGACCAAAACAACACGAGACAAGCCAAAAATAAACAATACTTCAGTGCTCCAACAATGGTACTGATAAATGGCTGGCGTAGGCCGCGTAGTAGTTGTTACTTCTGCCGGCAGGGTGTAGCACCAACTGGGAACAGCTTGCGCCATTCAAACTGCGTAAATCAGCCTGCGTGGGATTACCCACATGCGTGTAATTCACCCACCTTCCCCTACATCATTCAGTACCTTATAGTAATGATTTAATTTATCTTCCTGTGGATCTTCCAATTTCTGTCGAATCTTCAACCATCTTGGATCACTTTGCTGGAGTCTCGTCATATCACCACATAACTCTAAATAGTATCTTCAGTTTACTTGATCTCTCATCAATAATATTGGAAATCATCTTCATTTTTATCTGAGATGATGCCTTCTTCTACTCCTTCTGGAAGACAGGACAATGCATCTGCTATTATATTCTCCTTCCCTTTTATGTAAACAATACTCTTGAAGAGGGCCACCCATCTTCCTAATCTTGCATGTAATAGCTTAAAAGGTTGCAAAAACCTAAGAGCTTGATGGTCATAATACACAATGGTTCTTGCTCCATATAAATAATAATTAAACTTTTTGAATGCCCACACTACTGCAAGAGCCTCTGATCGTGGTAGTATACAATCTCTAGCAACTTGACAGTGTCCTACTAGCGAAAGTTATTGGGCAAAAGGTGGGCTTGCCATTTATTTTTGGAATTTGGAAATTGGCAACATACAAATGCCCAAACCAACAGATGAAGCACCTGTCATTAATCCAAATTCCAAGGACATGTCAGGATGATAGAGAATCTTTGCATTAGACAAAGCTTGCTTTATGCCTTCGAATGCTCGTTGACATTCCTCAATCCAATGCCAATGCACGTTCTTCCTTAATAAATTTAGTAATGCACAAATTCATCGACTGATCCTCTATGAACCGACGAAAACCCGATGCAAGACCTAAAAATCCCTTTAACTGCCTTTTCGTTCTAGGAGCAGGAAATATTTTTATCACACTTATCTTCTTTTCATCTGGTAACATGTCTCTTGAATTTATTAAATGCCTAATACTTTTATTTTCTTCAGGCAGAAATGTGAATTTGGAGATTAGCTGTTATTCCCACACTTCAAAATCTCTCTAATACTCGCGTCAGTAGATTCACATGTTCTTCCCAGATATTTTTAGCTATGAAGATGTTGTCGGGGAATGAAGACTCCTACGGCATCTGTTGGTGTTCTGTTAAGTCTGTACATTGTGCTGCCCTCTGCAGCGGATATATTTTAGCTGTAAGTGTAAAATGGACATGTGAGAATAAAGGTGTGTGTGAGCAGAAGTTTTACTGTGTCCTTGATTTCACTAGCGTGTAGCAACATTTTGGTGTCGAAACCCAGGAGAACATGAAAAGATAGAGTGCTACTACACATTAAAGAGGACGCCGGCGGAGAAGGTTTTGAGCGACTTCAGTCTCAAAATCCGGTCACGTCACACCACGTTCAGCTGACACAGCTAAGTTGCAAAGGACACTACGGGTCGATTGATTTTTATGTGATGTTACTTGGAGCATGTTTGTTGGTGGTAGAACAATAGAGGGCAGTTGGCGTATTATTTGCAAAGCACAAAGGGAACTTGCTAAAGTATTGGTAGACTGGAGCGCCATCTGTTAGCAACAGCGACCACTACTAAAGGTCGCAGAAGCTGAAAACTTCACGGCCGCGCCATCTGTTGAGAACTACAAACACCACTAGGGGGCTGCTAGCGCTTCACACTCCAGGACAGCGCCATCCCTTAGCGACAGCATCCAACTGACGGGGTGTCCTGACCTTGAACGCACTCTCGCGACAGAAAGCAAAACCACCAACTCACCATGACAGAAGCAGTAGCTATGAACCTGGGAAGGCTGCGCCTGAAGCGGACGACTTTGCGATCGAATGCGACGCGTTTCGTCAGCCAAATAAACGCCTTCGATGGTTCTACAGCTGAAGAAGTAGAACACTTCCAGGAACGCCTACAGCAAACATTAGAAGAGTTGGCCAGACTCAACGATACAATGCAGGACTTGCTGGATGACTCTGAATACGAAGCCGACATGGAAGCTTATGAGGAATATACTGATAAATGCAAACGCGCCCTCCGAAAGGCGAAAGGCCTTCTAGGAGGATCGCGCTCAGGGGACAGAAATGCGACGTCAGCGGCTCAACAACACGCCTATATGGACATAACATTGCCTACCATCAAACTGCACCTATTCACAGGGGACATAGAAGCTTGACCTCGATTTTGGGAGCAGTTCACAGCCTCCATAGACGAGACTCCGATGGTGTCAGCAATGAACAAGCACGTATTCGACCGTGGTTACCCTGATGGAGAACCTAAGGACTTGGTCGATGGCATTGCTGTTACAGCTGATACATATGAGCAGACTAAGCAAATTTTGAAATCCCAATATGGGGATAAGAACAGAATTATCCAAAGCCATGTGGATTTCTTGGAGAATCTGAACATTTCGAGTTCAGGCAGTCCAGAGACTCTCAATTCCACCTACATTGAGTGCCATAAGAGCATCCAAGTACTACGAGCACTAGGAGAAAATGTGGACCCTTACGGGAGAGTGCTTGCACCCAAACTTCTTCGAGCCTTTCCTGAAGAAATTTGCAAAAATTGGCTTGTGCCTGTCCGAAGGCGAAAGATTGAAGAAGGGAACCTCACCCACCTTATGGAGTTCTTAAATGAAGAGGTGGAAGGAGCTATCAACACACGCAAAATTCGTGGAGATACTGTTCCACAGGAAAATTATGTACCTACAGCATCTGCCTCCCATGTAAACGTTAAAACGAAGAGGGACAAGAAGAAACAACAGAATTCAGAGCCCTTCTGTGTGTATTGCGGCGAAAGGGGGCACTGGGGCCAAGACTGCCAAAAGATTGCAAGCTTACAGGCAAGAATAGACGCCCTCAAGACAATGAACCATTGCTTCCTATGCCGGAGACGTGACCACAACAGAAATCAGTGTTTCAAACTGGGAAAGGCGTCCTGTGCGAAATGTAAGGGGGAACATCACATTTCCATCTGTAGTAGCCATACCTCAACAGTAAATGAAATTGAAACTATGACTTCTAACTTCACATACCTGCAGACTGCTTTTGTGAGTATCACAGGACCAGCTGGTAAGAACAAACAGACACATGCCATCCTGGACACAGGGAGTCAATCGACTTTCATTCACCATTCACTAATCGAATCTCTCCAACTAAGTGTCATTGGAAGCACTACTCTGGAGATAACTACTTTTGAATCCACTTACAGTTCATCACTCTCAAGGAAGAAGGTGCAGTTTAATATGATGGGGTGCTCCACCAATTACCACATGTTAGTGACAGCCTTTGAAAGCACAAATAATTTTTCACAGCAACGTACAGTGCCACATGATGTAGGAGATATGGCCTTGAGGGGTGGTACACCACTCACAGATCCTAAAGCAGTCACTGAAGATCTACCTATTGAGATCCTGATTGGAGCTGATTATTACTGGAGAATCGTGACTGTGGAACAACCAATCAAGCTATCACCATCAGTGGTTCCTCTCCTAACAATCTTCAGATATGTTCTCAGTGGAAACAGATCTAATACCACCGTCAGCAGAGCAACTGTCAACTTTATTCAGGGCAGCTGCAGTTATATATCTGATGAGTCAGTGTGCCGATTTTGGGACCTGGAGACAATCAGGATAATAGAACACCAACAGATGGCGTAGGAGTCTTCATTCCCTGACATCTTACATGGTCCTGTTCACAAGTGCAACAACATGGGCCATTCATATTGAACTTACAACTGATATGTCCACTGACAGATTTTTGATGGCCATGCAACGCTTTGCAGGACGTAGGAGCCTACCAGTCACTGTCTACTTAGACAATGCTCCAACATTCTATGCAGGCAACTCAGAACTGTCAGAGCTTTTCAAAACCATGCAGCATACTGACTTACAGCTCTACTGTGCCCACCGTGGAATCACTTGGAAATTCATACCACCGCATGCGGCTTGGTGGGGAGGCTGGTGAGAACGCATGGTAGGCTCAATCAAGCGCTGCCTGAGGGAAGTTCTTGATCGCTCCCAGGTGGATGAAGAGAGCTTAAACACCACCTTGATCAGCATAGAAGCCGCAATAAACTCACGACCCATCACTCAAGGAGAGAGCAACACTGCATTGACGCCAGACCAGCAACTAGAAGGGGCCTTGCCAAGGAGTTTGGACTTACACAAAAGGTCAATGACGACATCTGGTGCAGGTGGAAGACAGAATACCTCCTGCTGCTAAGACAATACCATGAGGTGAAGGGATACCCTTCGCAAAGGAAACCGAGAATTGGAGAGGTTGTTCTGCTCCAAGAAGACAGCAAACCACGGCACTTGTGGAAGAGGGCTGTGGTAGAAGAAGTGTGGCATGACAGAGACAGTAAAATACGGTGCATCATCGTCCACCAGCCAGATGGTATGAAAATCTGTCGACTGGTCCAGCTGGTCATCCCCCTTGAGATGGACCAGGGAATGAAGACTCCTATGCCATCTGTTAAGTCTGTACATTGTGGTGCCCTCTGCAGCGGATATATTTCAACTGTAACTGTAAAAAGGATGTGTGAGAATAAAGGTGTGTGTGGGCAGACGTTTTACTGTGTCCTTGATTTCACTAGTGTGTAGCAACAGATGTCATCAACAAACAATGTTAGTTGAGTCCTTAGTTCAGGTACTAATGCTGCATCCAATGCGGATATGAATACTCCTTCACTGATATTCAAACCAAATGGAAGAATCTTGGAATGATTACTTCTTTCGACATATACAAATGCAGTATACTTTCTCGACTCTTAATCTAACTTGACCTGCCAGTATGAAGCATGCATATCGATTGTTGTAAAATACTTCACTCCATTGAACTTTTGGATCAACTGATTTATAATTTCTGGGTGAGTACATACTGGTACAATAATTGTGTTAATTACATGAGCATCGAGTACAAGACATACCTTTCCGTCTGGTTTTCGCACAATGAGAAGCAGACTGCAGTAAGGACTGTCTGGAGGTTCAATTAGATTCCAATCTAACATCCTCTGTATTTCATGGTTCACTGCACTGCATTGCTTCCAAGAAATGGGATAGAAACTATGGCAGTATGTTTTGTGTGGCTTGACATTCAAAAGACATGTATAACCCTCAATTATACCGGGCTGTTCTTCAAACACTCTCATATACTTGCTTAAAAGGATAGACAATTGTGTCCTATGCTCATCCTTAAGGTGCTCTGGCTCACTCAACTTCTGTTTTATCTGCTCAGATATTTCTACTACTTGGATGACTATAATCAAACTTGTTTCACATTGCCGGCGCCCTTTCATTATCAATTGCAACTGTGCAGTATCTTCCGTGTTTTCTTTCTTTCCTTAGAAAATCTGTCTGAGCTAGGGCTCCGTCTATCCTAAAATTTACTTTCCCAGTAGAGAAGTCTAATTTTGCATCCTTCTCCTGGATAGTTTCTAATCCCACAACACAGTCGACTATTAATTTATTGACTGCTAGGAACGAGCATGTTATCCCTGCATTTCCTAGATCCAGTTTTAGCATCGTCTGTTGAAAGGTGGCTACGGCTACACTGAGTCACAGCGCCAGAGATTTCGCCAAAGATTATTATTCCGCCGCCTCCACTGGCGCAGCAGTAGTTCAGAGGATGCCGAGAGCAGTCGTTGTTCTATTGGGCGAGAGAGTAGACGATAAGAGTGTTGACTGAAATGTTGCACTGTTCGGTTGGTGTAATGTATAGGTGGAAGAAGATGCAATTGAGAAAGTAGATGGGCTTTTGATTTATGATGCTGGTGTAAAGGAATATTTTCATCAATATATAATGAGGTAAAAAGGTATTACAGTTTTCTTTAATAACAATCCCTCTTGCTCACAGGTACAGTCAACAAAGCATTTGGCTCATGTTCATTTATTAGACTTTTAATTCTGGTTTCTATGTGCAATTATAGTATTTCTGGTTTTTCAATTAGTTCATTGTAAATGGAGTGTAAAATATTTTGTCGTATTGAGAAAGAACTGAGCCAGATACATGTATGTTGAGTCACACTACCACACACAGAACAGTTACACTTGTGCATTGTTGTTTCGTAGCTTTTATAGTTGCAGGGTACTTAATTAATCAATTCTGTTAATGGAAATTCCTTGTCTTTCTTTATTTTTCTTTTATTCATTCAGATTGCGTGCTAATAATAGTCAGGGCCAACCGGTTAGGAGACTTCGTAACTGGTCACACAGCTAGTAAAATTATTGCATTTATTCATTAATATTAGTGTTTTCTTTTTAATTAAGCCCCCATGCACTGTGCTTTCACAGGTTGTGATCGCATGCCAAACGCTCCTAGTATTTTACGATGTTGCACAGGAAATGTCGGTAACGGGGTCTTCTTCATTATTTTATTAAATAAACACATTGATATTGCTTTTACTGATGTGCCCGTATTCAAAACTACCATTACTGGAATACCCTCTATTTCAACTTTCATTGCACAAATGGGTTCTGACGAGTATTACTCCATACATTTAGTTGCGTCAGCAGATAGCTTCCCTTCTATTAGTCTTCCTTCGTTGTACCTCATCATATTTACATTCTGCTCATAGCCCCTATACCTTTCCTCAACCGCTCCTCCGGGGCACGATTATGTCGGAATCAGTTTTCCGAGTGTGATTCATTTGCATGAACTGTACTCTCTCTCACTTCTGTAATAACTGGTGTCCATTTCCGCCAGTCATTATCCATCGGCACAGAAAACTGTGTCGGCCTATTATTGCTCTGCCAATTCATAGAATTTAAGTTCACATTATAACCTGGATTGTACCTTCTGTCGTGCCGATTCTGCCTGTTTTTCCTGTATCTGAAATTGTTTCCATTACCGCTATGTGAATTACGATGTTGGTCGTAATTATTGCAGAGTGGCGGTGCCCAATTTGCATTTGACTCCTGAATCAGTTGATTGCTCGCTTGGCTGCCGTAATCATTATTCGACTGTGAGTACGTGAAGTGTCTGTCTGGTCTTGTCTTCTTGGATCAAATTAATGGAGTCAAAGACTGACACGAATTCTTCCAAATTCTCCTCCGATGGGTGTATTAACTTCCCTCTCGTCTCAGCCGGAAGTTTCGCCTTCAAAATCCACAGAATTTTCCTTGTGCGTCATAGCTTCATCCCAGTATCTTGCTTTATTTAAATTCTTCTCAAAGTATCGCCATACCCTCCTGTTATTACACAGAACGGCTCCGGGTTGTCTTTTCTTAATCGTTCTTGCACACCCCATGACCAATACTTAGCAAGAAACACCTTGTCAAATTCCTCATATGTTTTGCATGTATCCATCATATCTGTGGCCCATAATGCACCATCACCTTGAATATATCCTGAAACGTAACTGATCTTTTGTGCTCCAGTCCATGCCCTTGGTAGTACTCCACGAAATCCTTGTATGAATACCACTGGGTTTATGGATTTTCGGTCAGGTGAGAACTGCCTATGTTTCAACAATTTTTCCTTCATTAGCATTGCAGCATACACATTATTAGCTTTTAGCTCTGCATGCATTTCGTTATAATTTACTTTTCCCTCCGGCAAAGCATGTCCATTACCGTAACATGATTCGTTGCTTGAGCCCTGCGTTCGTTCTAATTCTCGCAGCTCGTTTCTACAGTCTTTTACTGCCCCTCGCATCTGTTCCATATCTCTGGACGTATTTCCAACAGAATGGAGTATTTCGTCCTTCCATTGCTTACTATTCGCCCCTAATTGTTCTTTTAACTTTTTAATGTCTTCTTTAATATTTTCTGCAACTGGTAAGCTGCCAACAGGCAATTTGCTTACCACTTCTTTTATACTTGCATCTACATGTAGCATCACCTGTTTTTCCTTAGCGGATGCCCATTCATCTATTTTATTTGAGAAATCCTGTTGATGTTTACTGAAATTCTCTCGTATCAATTGATCACGTCTAGAAGCTATGTATGGTAGTCACAATTTCTGTTAGTTGCGCTACAGAGGTTTCGGCGGTTTCTACCTCCTCCTGCTTCGATTTCACGTTCTGCATTTCTTCAGTAATCCTTTTGATTCCCGAAGGAAACTGCTTTTGCGCATCTCGCTACTCGGTTATGTCATTTGAGATTTGTTTTTGCTGGCTAACCAATGCCCGAGTGCAGCTGACATGTCTGTTTGCTTTTGACACATGTCTCCTTGCTTTTGTGATACTGTTTGTACCACCAATGACATATCAGTTTGCTTCTGTGACATGTCTTCCTGCTTTTGTGATCTGCTTGTACCACACCTCACATAGTCGTTGCCGATACTGACAAAAGTCTTAGTTATTCTAAGATCTGAGCCATAGGATTTGTCTCCTATTAAGACTAAGTTGCTATCTCCTCTACACTAGTATTTTCACCAATTTCCTGAACGTCTAACACTTTCTCTTTATCCATTTTAAATTGTGATCTAGTTATGACCATAACAAAATTATAAAACACAAAATACCTATATGTTTGTACACACTTAATTATATTATCGCATATAAAAATTCCTCCTGAAACGAATGCACCAAATAAGTGTCTGACACACACAGTGGTTACGGTTACTACAAGCGACACCACAAGTTGGGAAACGGGGCCAAATTTCTAGTAGTTTACTGTCGAGTTGAGATTTTCACACACAAATGTTTTATTCATATCTTACAGGAAGTAACAGTACGGCAATAAACAACCTTTCATAACATGCCGCTAACGGCAATCAAGTCATATATAGTAATACAACAGTTTAATTTTTTTTTAATACCACAGAAGCTAACAGTATGGCAATCAAGTAATTTATAGCAATACCACAACTTAAAAAAAATCATAAAAAAACACAGAAGCTAGCAGTACGGCAATAACAGCCTTTAAAAACACGCCGCTAACGGCAATCAAGTAATATACAGCAATGCAACAGTTTAAAAAATTTAAAGAACATTAGTAAACATGCTACTAAAGTAAATACAGAACTTTGTTAATAAAGTACGGTGAGGTAGTGAAGCTACCAACACCGCCATTAGAAAAAAAAATCAAAGGTCTCAGCAAACACTCGATTAATGGCAATAAAGGAATGGAGGAATTTAAAAAGTTTTTAAACGAAAGTGTCCTGGAATATCATTAGAACATAACAGATATGACGGACCCGTGTAAGGCGCCCACAAATCACCCACTCAGGGATGCTTAGGCTAGGCAGAATACTGACCAATTTAAATACGCCAGTAAACATAATTGTCACTCTCAGGCCGGTCACTGCACCGACTTTTAGCCAGCGAAAACTTGTAATAAGATGGCTTAAGTTGCTGACAGAATTAGAGTTCACGTCTTCTCTGTAACATTGACCGGTAGTGACCGCTCCTTCATGTTAGGTGTCTCCTTTTTAAACTCCAGTGTTGAAACGGAGGACTTAAAGAAGCTTGTTAACGTCCCACCAAGGTGAAATGAACAGCAACTACTCGTGGGGCGATTCTGTATACAACCAACTCGCAGGGAGCTCTTCCATCAACTCCACCCGTTCGTTACACACAACCGACATACATCACGTGGCGACTCGGTGCAACCGACCACGCCTGGTCCACGCTGGCGAGCCACACTGCCCTCCCTTCCCCACCAGACTCTCTGAGCGCACCACCCTACTTCCTCGCCACCACACGAAGTTACCACCGGCCAAAGATCTCACTTCCTCCATAGCAGTTTCCCGGAAGCAAAACGCAGATATCGATAGCAGAGGGAAGAGACAACCAAGCAGCCACTTAATGACAGACAACATATCAAACAAACATGTCACGGGAAAAAAAGGAAAACCAATGCAATCTAAACACAAGGTGTAGCACGAGTCGATACACGGCTCAGTGTCTATGACTACTTATGAAGAAAATACAGAAATGAAGTGAAAATATAGAACTATAGTATATTATAAAGCTTGAGACTATTTAGATTAGAAGACCAGATTGAGGTGAGATTGCTGACAGCTGTGTGTGCTTGCCTTATCCAGCTTGCAGTAATGTGAAGTTCTGCAGTGGGGATCGGGACTGCTCTGCTCACACGACCGGACTCCACCAATTATATTGTACATGACACACACACACAACATTTGGATTAGTACATGCACAAATCTATTTTATATATATATATATATATATATATATATATATATATATATATATATATATATATATATATATATATATATATATATATATACACACAACAGTTTTAATTGTTGGCAGTCCTGTAATAAGACGTCATTTTATTACAGTTTTATTTAATTTATTTATGTAAGAAATTTTATTTTTTGGTACTTTTACTTATTATTTCCAGGTGCTTTATGTAGGTTTTAGCTGCAGTCTTTTGAAAGCTAAAGAATATAAGTCTTCGGTTTTAAATACCACAGGAGAGCTAGATATATGTCCCGCAGCGTCGATCTCGCTGATATTCCTCGTCGGAACTGCTCCACCTGAAATCTCAAAAATGTTTATTTCGCTATGAAGATCGTTCTGCACAACTAGGTGCTATGATGTGTGATGCGGATGGATTGATGTGTCTAACTTTTTTTATCAACGAAAAGTTTATTGCTTCTGAGATATTCTTTCGAAAAATATTGACCGTGAAAAGATGCAGGCTCGCACTATCATTCCACACTGCACCTCCGATCGATCTTCGTCACGTGATATACGAGGTGCATTCAAGTTCTAAGGCCTTCGATTTTTTTTCTAATTAACAACTCACCCGAAATCGATGAAACTGGCGTTACTTCTCGACGTAATCGCCCTGCAGACGTACACATTTTTCACAACGCTGACGCCATGATTCCATGGCAGTGGCGAAGGCTTCTTTAGGAGTCTGTTTTGGCCACTGGAAAATCACTGATGCAATAGCAGCACGGCTGGTGAATGTGCGGCCACGGAGAGTGCCTTTCATTGTTGGAAAAAGCCAAAAGTCACTACGAGCCAGGTCAGGTGAGTAGGGAGCATAAGGAATCACTTCAAAGTTGTTATCACGAAGAAACTGTTGCGTAACGTTAGCTCGATGTGCGGGTGCGTTGTCTTGGTGAAACAGCACACGCGCAGCCCTTCCCGGACGTTTTTGTTGCAGTGCAGGAAGGAATTTGTTCTTCTAAACATTTTCGTAGGCTGCACCTATTACCGTGGTGCCCTTTGGAACGCAATGGGTAAGGATTACGCCCTCGCTGTCCCAGAACATGGACACCATCATGTTTTCAGCACTGGCGGTTACCCGAAATTTTTTGGTTGCAGTGAATCTGTCTGCTTCCATTGAGCTGACTGGCGCTTTGTTTCTGGATTGAAAAATGGCATCCACGTCTCATCCATTGTCACAACCGACGAAAAGAAAGTCCCATTCATGCTGTCGTTGCACGTCAACATTGCTTGGCAACATGCCACACGGGTAGCCATGTGGTCGTCCGTCAGCATTCGTGGCACCCACCTGGATGACACTTTTCGCATTTTCAGGTCGTCATGCAGGATTGTGTGCACAGAACCCACAGAAATGCCAACTCTGGAGGCGATCTGTTCAACAGTCATTCGGCGATCCCCCAAAACAATTCTCACCACTTTCTCGATCATGTCGTCAGACCGTCTTGTGCGAGCCCGAGGTTGTTTTGGTTCGTTGTCACACGATGTTCTGCCTTCATGAAACTGTCGCACCTACGAACGCACTTTCGACTCATCCATAACTCCATCACCACATGTCTCCTTCAACTGTCGATGAATTTCAATTGGTTTCACATCACGAAAATTCAGAAAACGAATGATTGTACGCTGTTCAAGTATGGAAAACGTCGCCATTTTAAGTATTTAAAACAGTTCTCAATCTCGCCACTGGCGGTAAAATTCCATCTGCCGTACGGTGCTGCCATCTCTGGGACGTATTGACAATGAACGCGGCCTCATTTTAAAACAATGCGCATGTTTATATCTCTTTCCAGTCTGGAGAAAAAAAATTGGAGGCCTTAGAACTTGAATGCACCTTGTATGAAGAATGTTTATCAAATCTTTTATAAATTGATAAATACACTCCTTGAATGCGTATTATTTTTTTGAATTTGTTTATTGTGCCATCGAATAACTAAACATTCACAATGGAGATTAATAGCGACGCCCAACAATAGCAAAATCTCTCCAACATAAAACACGTCTGATCTCTGTAATCGATACACACCGAGTCCTCAAATATACATATGTGGTTACTTATTTCAGAGAGATGCGTCCGTAGCACGGAATGTCCAATTCTCGCAGGCAGTTTATACTACTGTCAGCATTAACAATTCGCCGCAGCTGTTTAATTCCACATGAGGCATCTCACACGGTACGGAACTACAAGTCCCGCCGCCACACCTTCACCTGCCGATGTTAGGCAATATTTTCTGCCTGACTCATTTAGCACTATCACCGTCAGAGGGTGGTACGGGACTACAAGTCCCACCGCCACACCTCCAAAGTGAACTGCAGTGACGCAGTCACTGCCCTGTACAACCACCTGTCTCAGAAATAATCAGTTGACTCTTTATATTCTCACAAAAGGTGCCGTTGTTTGGAGCGTTTATGTGCATTCACAAAGAATGTGTTGGCCGCAGAGAGGGAAGACTGAACAGCCTGCGATGTCATTTCATCAATTACACGCATCAATAAAAGTCTAGCATCACCACGGTTTCCAGAACTTCTGAAGATAGACGTTGACTATGGATATTGTGCCACAGACACAGTCCCTTTGACTGTTCAGAGATGTCACTACCCTCCCAAAGATGTAAACAGATAGACGTTGACTATGGATATTGTGCCACAGACACAGTCCCTTTGACTGTTCAGAGATGTCACTACCCTCCCAAAGATGTAAACAACTATGCGTGAGCAGAGCCTATTAGAGAGAGTGGGTCAACAGCCGATCAGTTCCAGTCATTCCACGAGAAAGGAGGTACACGGTTCGTGTTGTCTGTAGTTCAACCATACCTAGGCGGTCCGCATTTCTTCAACAGATCATTGTTACTTCGTGCCAGGAAGGGCTCTCAATGAGGAAAGTGTCCAGGCGTCTCGGAGTGAACCATAGTGGTGCTGTTCGGACATGGATGACACAGAGAGACAGGAACTGTCGATGACATGCCTCGCTCAGGCCGCCCAAGGTCAACTACTGCAGTGGATGACCGCTACCTATGGATTACGGCTCGGAGGAACCCTGACAGCAACGCCACCATGTTGAATAATGCTTTTCGTGTAGCCACAGGACGTCGTTTTATGACTCAAACTGTGTGCAATAGGCTGCATGATGAGCAGCTTCACTCCCGACGTCCATGGCGAGGTCCATCTTTGCAACCACGACACCATGCAGGTGGGCCCAACAACATGCCGAATGAACCGCTCAGGATTGCCATCACGTTCTTTTCAGCGATAAGTGTCGCATATGCCTGCTACCAGACAGTCGTCGGAGACGTGTTTGGAGGCAGCCCGGTCAGGCTGAACGCCTTAGACATACTATCCAGCGAGTGCAGAAGGTTCCCTGCTGCTTTGGGGTGGCATTATGTGGGGCCGACGTACACCGATGGTGGTCATGGAAGACGCCATAACGGTTGTACGATATGTGAATGCTATCCTCCGACCGATAGTGCAACGATATAGGCAGCATACTGGCGAAACATTCGTCTTCATGGACGACAATTCGCGCCACCATAGTGCACATCTTGTGAATGATTTCTTTCGGGATAATGACATCGCTAGACTAGAATGGCCATCATATTCTGCAGACATGAACCCTATCGGTCATGCCTGAGACAGATTGAAAAGGGCCGTTTATGGACGACGTGACCCACCAAACACTCTGAGAGATCTATGCCGAATCGTCAGTGAGGAGTGGGACAACCTAGACAAACTGTGCCTTGCTGAACTTGTGGATAGCATGCCACGATGAATAGAGGCATGCATCATTGCAAGAGGATGTGGTACGGGGTATTAGAGGTACTGGTGCGTACAGCAATCTGGTCCAGCACCTCTCAAGGTATCGCTGTATGGTGGTACAACATGCAATGTGTGGTTTTCAAGTCCAATAGAAAGGGCGGAAGTGATGTTTATGTTGATCTCTATTCCAATTCTCTGTATATGTTCTCTAACTCCCAGAACCGAGATGATGCAAAACCTTTCTTGATTGTTGTACATGTAGGACGCTGTTCAAGTATCTTGGGATTCCCTGTCGACCATTCCTGTCATCGCCCCATCACTCCCAGATGGAATCTGTGGTCAAAGACTCATTTAAAAGAAACTGCCCCATGAACTCGCTGAATCCTTGATGGAAAAATTATTTCTGCTTTCTAAACACATTTTTAAAAACTTATTAGAAAGTCTTGAAAAATGATGCAGCTTTCACTCTCAATAAGCTCCCAGCAGGCCTGAAACATTTGAATGGTAAACTCCAGAGTTCCAAGTCTTGTAAGCTGAAACGCTGCCATGAGGGACAGTAGCTACATTCTGCGCAGAAATTTTCCGCAGTAGTTTTCAGCCATACACAATAATGTTTATTACATACATCAGCGGTGTCTCCTAAACTCACTTTGGGAATTGCGTAGAACTAATTCGAAGACAAGCGTATTTTTGTGGTCAACATTAATGAAAATTTTTTGTTTCAATAATGAAGAAATGTAATATTTATTTTGGAAAATAAATCAATGGAAAAAATTGTACTACACAACAAGAAAGACGACGTACTCTTTTCATATGCTCGTTGGAGAGTTCATTTATGCTGTGAGTTTTTTGATTTACGTCCGATCACCGGTTTGTGCAGTTCTCACAAGTTAAGTTGATGATGATGATGATGATGATGATGATGATGATGATGAGCGTTTGGCGTCATTGGCCGGGAGGCCCCTCGCGGGGCAGGTCCGGCCGCCTTGGCGCAGGTCTTATTACATTCGGCGCCACATTGGGCGACCTGCACGCCGGATGGGGATGAAATGATGATGAACACAACACAACACCCAGTCCCTGAGCGGAGAAAATCTCCGACCCAGCCGGGAATCGAACCCGGGCCCGGAGGACGGCAATCCGTCACGCTGACCACTCAGCTACTGGGGCGGACAAGTTAAGTTAAAAGTCTATCATTTGATTCAGATCCATATTTAGAATTAATGAGCTTTAGTTTACACACCATGTGAAAAGGAATCAGCAAAAAGGGTAGAGTGTTTCAAATAATGCTGTGTGCACATTGATGAACACTTGAACTGGAACAAACAAGTTAATGAGCTGCTCAAACAATTACGATCAGCTACTTTCGCTTTTTGTGCATTTGGTATTCCTGTAAACAAACGAGTCGATTTCTCAAAAATATTTTACACATTTCCACTAAATTGCGCCTTGTGGATTAATTTTATGGCGTAACTCATCACTTAGGAAGAAAGTACCGACTGCACAAAAGCGAGCTGTATGAGTGATAAGTGGTGATCATCCGTAGTTATATTTAGATACTTGTACTTGTAACTTCACCTACGCTAATCCTTCACAATTTCAGATGACAGGATTATCTTTATTTTCGTTATTGAAACTATCAGTGGCTCAGAAATGAAGTAAAAAATTTTTGATCATTTCCCCTAGAACACAAAATGTCGGACACATAGTAAAGCAAATTTAAAACTTGTCCTAAAACCAATTCTTCTGGACACCTCCTTCCATCCGACAAACAAAATTTTACGAACCAACAGTATGCTGCAGTAGAAAAATAGATTCGAACTTATTTTATAATTGAAATAAATGTTTATCCGTCATAAGTTGCGTTTAGAAGTATCATTTTTTTAATTTCTTGGTGGCGACTAGTTTCGGACGCCTGTGTTGATTTTCAAACCCTCCGTGCCGTAGGTGTGACAATATAAGCGATAGCCTATGTACAAAAAGTGCCTCTACAGTGAATGATCAAAGCGGCACTATCACCAGCTCAGCAACAGTAGGCCATACAGGACGGACATTAGTGGCGACCGTAGTACCAGTGTTGTCACAATGATAATACCGAATGTTTGAAAACGGACACAGATGTCAGAAACCACTCACCACTAAGAAATAACAAATGATACTTTACAATGTAAGCTATGACGGAGTTACGACTATTTATTTCAAGAGGATTTTTTGTTTAAAAACCAGTAGCAATAAAAAAAATAAAAAATTACCTAGTCTGAATTGTAGAAGCACGAATATCACTGAAAAATAATATGTCCATTAATGTTAAATTTAAACCACTGTGCCCTTTAGGAACTTGGATATGACCAGCATACAGCCATCCACTGGAACTAATCTTGTATGCATTTCCAGTGTGCAGCCTCGATCCACGTCATTTCGTTAAAAAAATATCATTTGGTTTACGTAACATGTTCCCAGCATAACATTCTTTAGTAACTGTCAGCTTCTGGAGCCTTCTTCCGAAATTTACCGTATCAATAACCTCTTTGTTTCAGTCCTGGTAGTCTTTCGAAGTGTTTACGTTCTAGCAACTCCACTTCTGCAGCTACTGAATCCTTTATCATTGACGGTGAAATGGGACAGCCAACGGCCATCCCAATTATATAAACAGTGAACGGATCTTCCAGGAATGAAAATGGAGTTTTAGACGCCTTCGTATCACTGAATCATCCTTCTACTCCTTCAGCGAAGTCAGATAGTTAATATAGATAATCTTCTGTTATCACCTGAACTTCATGAGCGGCTTTCAATAGTTTTTCTTTAGACATTTTAAAACAGCTATATTTTTAGCTGGTTGATTTTGGGGTAGGGGACGAAACAGCGAGGTCATCGATTCTCTCGGATTAGAGAGGCAAGGGGGAGGGAATCGGCTGTGCCCTGTCAAAAAAAAACCATCCCGGAATTTGCCTGAAGCGATTTAGAAAAATCACGGAAAACCTAAATCAGTATGGCCGGACGTGGGTTTGAACCGTCGTCCTCCAGAAAATGGGTCCAGTGTGCTAACCACTACACGGTGTTACATTGTCGTTCCGGAACAGTCCTGATTTGTGTAGAAGAGCATTAAAGCATTACCATGTCGACAAGAGGCCACTACCTATGTGGCTAACTAGATGCGCCGTGGCCATGGGTGCTATATAATATTGTAACCCTTTTTCGTATTTTCAACTTTCATAGGCCTTTATGTTGGTTTTCAAATTTTTTATCCGAGTTCTTTGAATTGTTTAGTGAGTCATTCCAAGATACGTAATTTTTCTTCACCAGATCAGTCAGAACTCAATAATAAAGTATGAAATTCTGTTGTTCGTATTCTTAGTATTCTTACGAACAGTTGTACATGAGTTTCAAAGCAGAGCGACTTTCATATGGCCTGTCAAATGTGCAAGTGTCGGTATTCCTGCAAGTGAGAGTCATCATATCTGTGCGAGGAGCCCCCTCCCGCTAGACGACTCTGAAAGATATGGAGATGTGTCGTCCAGAGATACTGTACTTTAAGTGGGGTTGGTTGGGTTGTCTGGGGGAGGAGACCAAACAGCGAGGTCATCTGGTCATCAGTCTCATCGGATTAGGGAAGGATGTGGAAGGAAGTCGGCCGTGCCCTTTCAAAGGCACCATCCCGGCATTTGTCTGGAGCGACTTAGAGAAATCACGGAAAACCTAAATCAGGATGGCCGGACGCGGGATTGAACCGTCGTCCTCCCGAACGCGAGTAGTGTGCTAACCACTGCGTCACCTCGCTCGGTAATTCAGGTGTTACCAACGAAGTATGACCTTTGTTAGAAAACTTCAGAGCCTTGACCTCGTGTGCTACACACACATTCGGGTCAACATTCGATCTACTTATGAGACGATGGGAGTTATGGCTCAGTCGGTACGGTAGTCTACAGGGCAGTATAAAATCGAACACGTAGCTATCATGGGTCAGCTGTCTCATCACAGGGATATTGCTTGTGCTTGTACTTCTACAACCGTACACAAAAGAACTATGAAAATAATCTGTCCTCCTAAACAAAAGAATCATTTATTATTGTTAGAATATTTTTTTACGATTTCGTACCTCAGTCGGTAGAAATGGAACCCTTATAGAATCACTTCGTTGTTCGTCTGCCTGTTAAAATCCCTTTTTCTTAGGAACGGGTAGCGGTATGAAGTTGAAATTTGTGTCAAATACTAAGGTCTACTGTTCCTTAGCAGAGGTTCTAGGTCAATGCATTCAAAAGATACGGCCATGTATGTCCTTCATTTCGATGCTCGAAAACTCACTCACCAAAACCTTTAGTGTACTTCCCATTTACCTAGAATATTTATACATATGACATTTTGATACTCCCAGCCCTACTAATCAAAACCTATGAGAACCTGCAGGTCTCAGGGTAAAGCACGTGCCTGGCAACCGAGAGGGCACAGGCTAGAATCACGGTCGGACCACAGATTTTATTCATTATTCGTTTAAAACAAGCGTTCACATCTCAATGATGTGAGAAGTCGCTACAAACAAGATGTGGTTCAGATTTAACGCTAAACTGTAGGTCCTCATCCCCCAGTTGAATAACTGGCGTCGGTTAGGGGCAAGCCAGTCCCCGAAGTGACGTCCAATACAAAAACTCGCACCGGGCTTCAGAGCCACACAGAATTATTATTATTATCTTCATACATAATTAATGTACGGAATTCTCAGAGCGCGAGACTGACTCGGGTTTGTTCGGCATTTTGTTAAACTTATGGTGTTGTCTGCAGGCAGAAATGTACAGAGGAAAGGTGGACGCGTGAGGTCAACAAACAAGTCACAATTTTGATACCTGTGTCCATTGAGGAACAGAGACAGTGAAAGAGAAGCAACACATAAAGGTCTTGTCCTTGTTGAAGTTGATGATAGGCTTCTCAAACATTCATTGTGAAGTGTTTGGAACCCACTGTGCCCTACAGTGGTAAACGTATCGTTAATTATTGAACCTTTGAATATTTCATTCTAAGTGAGATCCACATTCGCCTTTTTTTCTGCAAATGGCAAAACCATATTTCCAACTTGGTTGCAGTACGTCGCAATTTTTTTTTCTTTTACTTCTTCACTATGTTCGGCAGTTTGGACATTTTCAAGTAGCACTTTTAGGTTTAGGTATGCATAAATTAAGTACATGTATTAGCAGTAAATTTATTATAAGCTGTTGAAAAGTGTGTTATCATGATAGGGATCAAAAGTTGTTGCTACAACATACATTAGCAGCTATAATATGATGCAATATAGAATATACAAATTATGGTCAGCTACACATAATTTGTATCAAGTTTCGAATAATTTTTACTCCTCTACAAATGTAGGAGCCGACTGGCCAATGATACTTGTCATGCCCATAGATTACAAATTTTACTTTTCTTCTCTTGGTTGCATCTAAGCTGCTATTGAAGCTACGTTTTGGAAATGGCACAAAACAACTTGATCTTTCCTTTGACGCCATTTGTCGACGACAACGATATTGAAGTGCAATGAAGTTATTTGGAGCTCACAAAATAGAAACTTACTAGAGGGACAATGATTCTCCGGAAAGGGTGCATATGTAGTGTATATGTAGTGAACAAGACTCATAAGCAATATGTGAGCACCGACAGGAGGTACCAGAGTCATGTGTACAAACACTGATAAGCCAGAACGGTATGACCATCGACCCAGTATCGGTACAAACGCTTCCAGGCGATAGCAGCCTCACCTGCCGACAAATGATACACGCACGGTGCATGCAGTATTGGTGGGTGTGTTGTCCGTGTGTAGAATGGGGAAGGCGCGCGATCTATCAGAGTTTGACAGAGGGCACACTGTGACGGTCCGGAAGCTCGGCACGAGCTTTTCATAAACTGCACGACTTGTCGCGTGTTCGAGGAGTGCTGTGGTGAGTATCTTCAACATGTGACAAAACCAAGGTGAAACTACGTACAGACGTCATGGGGTTGTGGGTCAGCCCTCATTATAGGTCTACATCTACATGGATACTCTACAAATCACATTTAAGTGCCTGGCAGAGTGTTCATCGAACCACCTTCACAATTCTCTATTATTACAATGTCGTATATCGCGTGGAAAGAATGAACACCTACATCTTTCCGTACGAGCTCTGATTTCCCTTATTTTATCGTGGTGATCGTTCTGCCCTATGTAGGTCGGTGTCAACAAAATATTTTCGCATTCGGAGGAGAAAGTTGGTGATTGGAATTTCGTGAGAAGATTCCGTCACAACGAAAATCGCCTTTCTTTTAATGATTTCCAGCCCAAATCCTGTATCATTTCTGTGACACACTCTCCCATTTTTCGCGATAATACAAAACGTGCTGCCTTTCTTTGAACTTTTTCGATGTACTCCGTCAGTCCTACCTGGTAAGGATCCCACACCGAGCATCAGTATTCTAAAAGAGGACGGACAAGCGTAGTGTAGGCAGTCTCCATAGTAGGTCTGCTACATTTTCTAAGTGTCCTGCCAACAAAACGCAGCGTTTGGTTAGCCTTCCCCACAACATTTTCTATGTGTTCTTTCCAATTTAAGTTGTTCGTAATTGTAATACCTAGCTATTTAGTTGACTTCACGGCTTTTAGATCAGCCTGATTTATCGTGTAACCGAAGTTTAACGAGTTACTTTTAGTACTCGTGTGGATGATCTCACACTTTTCGTTATTTAGGGTCAACTGCCACTTTTCGCACCATTCAGATATTTTTTCTAAATCGTCTTGCAGTTTGTTTTGATCTTCTGATGACTTTGTTAGTCGATAAACGACAGCGTCATCTGCAAACAACCGAAGACGGCTGCTCAAATTGTCTTCCAAATCTTTTATATAGATAAGGAACAGCAAAGGGCCTATAACACTACCTTGGGGAACGCCAGAAATTACTTCTGTTTTACTCTATGACTTTCCGCCAATTACTACGAACTCTGACCTCTCTGACAGGAAATCGCAAATCCAGTCACATAACTGAGACGATACTCCATAAGCACGCAATTTTACTACGAGCCGCTTGTGTGGTACAGTGTCAAAAGCCTTCTGGTAATCCAGGAATACGGAATCGATCCGAAATCCCTTGTCAATAGCACTCAGCACTTCATGTGAATAAAGAGCTAGTTGTGTTTCACAGGAACGATGTTTTTAAACCCATGTTGACTGTGTGTCAATAGACCGTTTTCTTCGAGGTAATTTATAATGTTCGAACACAATATGTGTTGAAACTTCCTGGCAGATTAAAACTGTGCCCGACCGAGTCTCGAACTCGGGACCTTTGCCTTTCGCGGGCAAGTGCTCTACCATCTGAGCTACCGAAGCACGACTCACGCCCGGTACTCACAGCTTTACTTCTGCCAGTATCTCGTCTCCTACCTTCCAAACTTTACAGACGCTCCCCTGCTGTGAGTACCGGGCGTGAGTCGTGCTTCGGTAGCTCAGATGGTAGAGCACTTGCCCGCGAAAGGCAAAGGTCCCGAGTTCGAGTCTCGGTCGGGCACACAGTTTTAATCTGCCAGGAAGTTTCATATCAGCGCACACTCCGCTGCAGAGTGAAAATCTCATTCTGGAAACATCCCCCAGGCTGTGGCTAAGCCATGTCTCCGCTATATCCTTTCTTTTGGGAGTGCTAGTTCTGCAAGGTTCGCAGGAGAGCTTCTGTAAAGTTTGGAAGGTAGGAGACGAGATACTGGCAGAAGTAAAGCTGTGAGTACCGGGCGTGTGTCGTACTTCGGTAGCTCAGATCGTAGAGCACTTGCCCGCGAAAGGCAAAGGTCCCGAGTTCGAGTCTCGGTCGGGCACACAGTTTTAATCTGCCAGGAAGTTTCATATCAGCGCACACTCCGCTGCAGAGTGAAAATCTCATTCTGGAAACAATATATGTTCTAAATTCCTGCTGCATATTGACATTAACGATAGGGGCCTGTAATTTAGTGGATTACTCCTACTACCTTTCTTGAATATTCGTGTGACCTGTGCAACTTCCCAGTCTTTGGGTACGGATCTTTCTTCGAGCGAACAGTTGTATATGATTGTTAAGTATGGAGCTAATGCATCAGCATACTCCGAAAGGAACCTAATTGGTATACAGTGTGGACCAGAAAAAGGGTGTCAGACGTCGTGGCTGGACAGACTGGTAAAACAGGACAGGCGACGAACTGTGGCGCAGCTGACATCAGACTTTAATGCTGGGCAGAATGCGAATGTGTCTGAACACACAGTGCCCCGAACACTCCTGACGACAGGTCTCCGCAGCCGACGACCCATGCATGTGCCAATGTTAAAACCACGACACCGGCAACTACGTCTGAAAAGGGGCTTGTGACCATCGGCACAGGATGCTCGCGCTGTGCCAGAGCATTCCATGGTCTGATGAATCCCGGTACCTTCTTCAGCATGCCGATGGGAGGGCGCGAGTCCCTCGTCTTCCAGGGAAACGCCTATACTGCGCGACGGAGACAAGCTGGCGGTGGCTTCATTATGCCCTGGGAAACATTCACGCGGGCATCCACGGGTCCAGTGTAGCTTGCACAAGGTACCATGACGGCCAAGGGGTATCGTACTCTGGTTGTAGACATCGTACACACCTCCATGACGATCAACTTTCCCGAAGGCACTGGCGTTTTTGAAGAAGGTAATGTGTGCCACGTCACAAGATGAGTATGATGGAGTGATTCGAGGAACGTGCTGGCGAGTGCAATTAATGTGCTGTCCCTCCCTCCACCTCCAACTCGCCAGATCTGAACCCTATACAACACATCTGGGATGTGATTGAACATGGCATCAGAGCTCATTGCCCCCATCCCCAGAATTTACATCTACATCTACATCTACATCCATACTCCGCAAGCCACCTGACGGTGTGTGGCGGAGGGTACCTTGAGTACCTCTATCGGTTCTCCCTTCTATTCCAGTCTCGTATTGTTCGTGGAAAGAAGGATTGTCGGTATGCCTCTGTGTGGGCTCTAATCTCTCTGATTTTATCCTCATGGTCTCTTCGCGAGATATACGTAGGAGGGAGCAATATACTGCTTGACTCTTCGGTGAAGGTATGTTCCCGAAACTTTAACAAAAGCCCGTACCGAGCTACTGAGCGTCTCTCCTGCAGAGTCTTCCACTGGAGTTTATCTATCATCTCCGTAACGCTTTCGCGATTACTAAATGATCCTGTAACGAAGCGCGCTGCTCTCCGTTGGATCCTCTCTATCTCTTCTATCAACCCTATCTGGTACGGATCCCACACTGCTGAGCAGTATTCAAGCAGTGGGCGAACAAGCGTACTGTAACCTACTTCCTTTGTTTTCGGATTGCATTTACTTAGGATTCTTCCAATGAATCTCAGTCTGGCATCTGCTTTACCGACAATCAACATTATATGATCATTCCATTTTAAATCACTCCTAATGCGTACTCCCAGGTAATTTATGGTATTAACTGCTTCCAGTTGCTGACCTGCTATTTTGTAGCTAAATGATAAAGGATCTATCTTTCTGTGTATTCGCAGCACATTACACTTGTCTACATTGAGATTCAATTGCCATTCCCTGCACCATGCGTCAATTCGCTGCAGATCCTCCTGCATTTCAGTACAATTTTCCATTGTTACAACCTCTCGATACACCACAGCATCATCTGAAAAAAGCCTCAGTGAACTTCCGATGTCATCCACCAGGTCATTTATGTATATTGTGAATAGCAACGGTCCTATGACACTCCCCTGCGGCACACCTGAAATCACTCTTACTTCGGAAGACTTCTCTCCATTGAGAATAACATGCTGCGTCCTGTTATCTAGGAACTCCTCAATCCAATCACACAATTGGTCTGATAGTCCATATGCTCTTACTTTGTTCATTAAACGACTGTGGGGAACTGTATCGAACGCCTTGCGGAAGTCAAGAAAAACGGCATCTACCTGTGAACCCGTGTCTATGGCCCTCTGAGTCTCGTGGACGAATAGCGCGAGCTGGGTTTCACATGACCGTCTTTTTCGAAACCCATGCTGATTCCTACAGAGTAGATTTCTAGTCTCCAGTAAAGTCATTATACTCGAACACAATACGTGTTCCAAAATTGTACAACTGATCGACGTTAGAGATATAGGTCTATAGTTCTGCACATCTGTTCGACGTCACTTCTTGAAAACGGGGATGACCTGTGCCCTTTTCCAATCCTTTGGAACGCTACGCTCTTCTAGAGACCTACGGTACACCGCTGCAAGAAGGGTGGCAAGTTCCTTCGCGTACTCTGTGTAAGATTGAACTGGTATCCCATCAGGTCCAGAGACCTTTCCTCTTTTGAGCGATTTTAATTGTTTCTCTATCCCTCTGTCGTCTATTTCGATATCTACCATTTTGTCATCTGTGCGACAATCTAGAGAAGGAACTACAGTGCAATCTTCGTCTGTGAAACAACTTTGGAGAAAGACATTTAGTATTTCGGCCTTTAGTCTGTCATCCTCTGTTTCAGTACCATTTCGGTCACAGAGTGTCTGCACATTTTGTTTTGATCCACCTACCGCTTTGACATAAGACCAAAATTTCTTAGGATTTTCTGGCAATTTTCAGTTTTACGGAAACTGTGTAACTTGTGTGTGTAGATGTTGTGCCAGTTTCTTCCAGTGACCTATCAAGGACTCGTTGCTTCCACACCATGACAGGTCGTCGCTCTTATCCATGCCAAATGTAGACATACCAGCTATTAGGCGGTCATAACGCTCTGGCTGATCAGTGTATCTATCGCCTCTTGTTACAAAACTTAGTTTCGTGTTCAGACTTAAGGTTTGTAGTAAAAAGAGGAGAAACTGCGGATGTTTCAGTATATAGGCTGTCCTTGCATCATAGCAATGGCAAGTATTATTAAAACTCTGAGACTTACGTTTTTCCCACGAATTGTTACAGCGCGAAAACTTTGAGTCTGGAGTAACTATTTTCGGAAAGCAGGTGTACAACGGGTTCGACATCAAAGGTTTATTCTACATTTTCATATGAATGCCCAAAAATGGAAAGCATCATCAGAATTATTTCTAGCATAACTCATTATTAAGAAAATGAGATAAAATGCCAATGGATACCATCCTATTTTAGAATGCGTAGTAATACACACCGAGAAAGTTACGTCAATGGCGCTAATGGAACCGTATGTAATATGAAAACTTTCTTTTAGAATGTCCTATAGCGCACAGTGAGAGAATGGGTTGACAATGTGGTACACAACAGAGAGGTATGTAAGTAGCCTGTTTATATGTTTTATGTTGGCAGCGCTAGAGGCTGCATTAATATCACCGACAGCGCTCTGCACCCTCGCTAAGAGACTCTGTGGTTGGACAGACTCACAGTTGGAAGTTAATAGTTAGCAGTGATGAGGGTTAGCAGTGTTAGTGCAAGTGGACTATTTGGACGTGTGTCCTTCATGGAGATTTAGCGTTGGTTGGAAATGGATTGTAAAATGATGATTCATATATTTGCTAATGTTTAGATACTGCAATTATTTATGATTATAAAATTTTTGAAACTGCATGTCACATGAATAATGTAAAATATGTTAAATACATTCTTTTCTCTGCAACAAAATCTTTCCTTTGCTAACCAAATGCCTATTAGTAGTTAGAGCCTATAGTAGTTAGAATCTTTTTATTTTGCTGGTTGTAGTTGCTGCTTGCTGTTATTGCTGTAGCTCATGTGATGATTTTCTGTGAGACACGTGTGTCATAAAAAGGTGTAGGTTATTGTTATGATCTCTTCTAATTCAGGTCCATTCTATTGTGTTAATTATTTGCAGTCACTTTGTGTTGCGTTTGTATATTGTGGGCAGTAAATGAACATGATAAATCTGATTTGTCTTTCTCAGGGAAAATTCTGTAGGTCAGGGTTTGAAATGAAATTATATAAACAAGTAAAGAGACATTAGGTTCAGTTCCACTCAGTTGCAGTCAGCAATTTCATCTTGTGGTAAATACTAAGAAGTTTTACTCAGCAGTTTCAGAATTATATTAAGAAGTTTAAACTGGCGACCCTGCCAGGACACTTCCCTGGAATCTTCTGATTTTCTTTTAGTTTGAATAATTAGTGCATGACTAGAAATTAGTTATTGTTTATTGCTAGCATGTAATTGTACGTATGGAATATCCTTTATAGTTTTAGTCTCTCATTGTTGTACTGTAGTATAATGAGCAAAGTAACTGTGGCATGCACATGGATTTGCACTAAGTATTTCAAAGTCGTATTTGCAACTAATTAGATATTTATTATTTTCAGTGCTATTTGGTGTGTCTTCGTATTTTCGCTTTTCAGGTTGTGTATATTTTGTGTTATCATGTGAAATAGTGTGATAATCATGAAAGTAAATTGAGAAATGACAGTGACAAATAGCATAGCTTGTTAGCACCACGTAGTATTGAAGTGACAAATATTCAAGACAATAATTTGGTAGTTGTGCATGGGGACACGGATCAGGCAGTACATGACAGCATAGAAATGGAAACAATCATAAGTGAACAGGGAACTATTGTCGATCGATCAGTTAGTAACTGTTCAACTGAGGAATGTGTAATAACAGAAAGAAATCTTGCAAATACCTTAGATTCAGGTTTTGTGTCATTACACTTTCCACAATTAAGTCAAGATACACTTCGTGATTTTAGAAATACGAATGTTGCCGATGCAAATGCATTGCCAAAAAGCAAAATGGAACATGTTTCAATCACTCATGCATTGTTATTGCAAGTCATTCAAAATGAGAAACAAATACAGGAACAAATGGAACAAACAAAGCAACAGCTCCCAAAGCTAGACACAATAGACAAAAAGCTTCAAAAGTTAGACACAATGGTACAAAATCAGGAAATGCAACAGCTCCAAAAATTTAACACAGTGGAACAACCACTTGCACAAATACACGAAGATTTAACTGTTGAGACACCCTAAATCGAATCGAAATATCAAAAAGTTCCTGAAGACGTAGAAACACGAATTTGTGAGCATTTTCGGCCTATGTTTTCACGACATGAAGACACATTACAGAATCATGAAGCAGCCATAAAAGAACTGCAGATTATTGTACATGAAACTCATGGCACATTGTAGGCTGAAATTGACTCAGTTGCGTCTACCGATACAGTCGCGCAACTTGTAAAGAATCAGGAAAACCTTATCAGTAGATACGATTATGACACAGAAGTCACATGGCAATAATACAGGGTATTTCGGACATTTTGAAAGGAGTGAGCAAGGTGCGCTGAACTCAGATGCAACCACCAAGGCGACGTAAGAAAGCCTGATTTGCGATTGGCGTCACAATGACTTTCACTATAAGCTGTTCATCACAACACGTAAATTTAAAACATTCAAGAATTCTAGTGATGACATACATCCACAGGCTTGGCTTCATCAATTTTCTTATTGCTTTCCTCCTAATTTCTCATTAGAGTACAAAAAAAATATACCACATTTCTTGTGTATAACCGTTTATTGAGAAACAGTTTGCTTTCTGACTTAGTCATTGCTATAAAATTTTTGATTTCAAGTTACTGTCACGCTTTGTCACATTTGGCATGCAACGATGTTTTGAAGTCAACTATCGAGTAAAGAACATATGGACCTTGTTAAGACAGTAGTTTTACGAGTTCTCTTTCATAGAGAACAGACAATACGATCTTATTGAGTCTCCATTTTTACTTGGTAATTGCACGATTACGACACGACTGTAATGCTCACATTCTTGGAACATACACTGCTAATGAGGTTTTACTGCAACATTTTGGTTTACTTGATGAAACATTTTTTACTTAAAGTACTTTCTGCGATGTCATAGATGACACAGTGTTTGGTTTGTTTGACAGCTGTATGATTATATTACGATGCTATTAATGTGTGACACAATATTCATTATCGATATTATGCTGTGTCTGATTTATGTGTTTTTCACAGTTTTCTGCGTTGTTCTGAAAAGTAAAACATGTTTTGGTAAAGACTTTTGTGGAGTAGCTACAAGGAGACTGTTATTTTTGTAACACAATAATGAGTTACAGTACAGTACTTTCAAGGTCACAGCAATGAACATAATAACTACGACGTTTATACGAATAGCACTTTAATTTTGAATATGACAAGGTAAGTACATTGATTTTTGGAGAACTTATGAACGACATTAACTACTACACTTGGCACATTTTTACCACTAAGAAATGACAGATATTTCCTTACAGCAAGAAGTACAGATTAGTACTACATGACATGCATTTGTGTGATTTATTTCTGCATTTTAGAAATATTTTGAAACTACAATGATACAGAGAAGGATTTCGGTGATACATTTCATTCTGCAGTTTTAATCTGTAAGATCTGAGGTACAATTACATAATCCCTCATGGGCAAGCTCAAGGAGCCCTAGCTGATATGGTGTTTGGATATTCATTTACACATTGGTACTAAATTTCTCTAACGCAGAATTACACAGCTATCTGGTCGTTTAACAGAGAGAAATGAACATTTTTACTACATCACTGACACATGTCTTCATAATTATATAGTTGGATTACTTTGCATTTATGAAATTGTACTTTGTGTGGAGTTTGTAGACTATTAACATATATTTCAGGAACCATTTTGATACTGCAAGAGCTCTGAATGATGTATATTGTATGGGTTCATGATTTTGAAGTACATCTGAAGTAGATGACACTATTGAAAAGACCAGAGAGCATTTTTTAAGGGTTTGAGATTATTGGAGGATGCTACGTCGATTTTGAGATTTGGTTGATATGTTATGGTGATATTATGACAACGATGTGTATTATGATGTTGAGATATGGTTATGATGATATGAGGAATGTGTCTATGCTACATGTTTATTACGATGAAACATTGAAGCAGTATCGACGAATATGTATATGTGTACTGAGGCAATGAATAATAACTAGGGGTTAAGGACTTTGGTTTGTGGAAAAGAATGTTGAAAATCAAGAATCGTACTTCAAGAGTTATGAAAAGTGAGTCTATATGTGAATGTGAGTACCACAATGCCGACGGAAATATTTGGATACTGTTATTAATGAGATTTCGTTTCTAGACACTTCTCCTGTAATTTTTCGACCTGTGAATTTTTTTTATTTTTATTAAACTGTCACTGTAGCAGAAACTGTTGTCATTAATAGTTTGGTAAAGAATGTATGTAACCTTGTTGTAATGCTCTGCTGCATCTGGCTGCACGCTAGCTGGCTGGAAATATACCCACTGTTGTGTTGACGTTAAACGTTACTGGTGCCACTTCAGCCACTTTGAAGCTGTAGAAAAAAAGAGGCTGTTGACCTAGCTATTGACATTTCTTTGCAGAATGCGCCACAAAACATTTGATTACACTTTGGAGTTAATACTTTGTGCTACCTACTGAAATGCTTAGAACTGATGAAAAATATTCTTATGCTTCTGGACTTTATTACGACAAGTGTCTTTCTACAAAAGTTGAGAGAATTTCTACTGACTTACAAAATGCCACATGGCTATTCAATGATGTTTTTATGCTTTGATTTCTACATATATGCTTATTTTAATTGATACCTGGTTTCTAGCTGTCCTATAGCATTGGTTTAAGAAATAAACTTTAATACATATGCTAATGTGAACACCTTCTGTCAACAGATCTATTAAATAATAATATTGTGACGCACATTCTTAAAATAGAGCACTTGGGAGGGAATGAACAATAAGAAGGAGATGGGGCTTAGTAACAGGAACTGCATACATAATTTTCTTTTCAAGGACTTGATACTTTTTGTCAGAATAAGTTACTGTGGTTAATCTCTTTAGTGTTAAGATGTGACGTACAACTTTAGTGTTAAGATGTTACGTAATGTCATCGAATTTCACGTGGGAGTTTTGATGATCACAGGTGCACATAATTTTCTTTTCAAGGACTTGGTAATTTTTGACAGAATAAGTTACTGTGGTTAATCTCTTTAGTGTTAAGATGTGACTTAGAACTTTAGTGTTAAGATGTTATATAGAATCATTGAATTTCACATGGGAGTTTTGATGATCACAGATGCATATGTGCTATTGTAAGTTTACACATATATTTCCCTTATCTGTATTGATGTCTTTACTGTAATACTTTTTCTGCTTGCACTTTCTCATGTTTAGGTATAAGTTGTTGCATTTGCTGCTGCTATTTGTCAGGCAATATCCTACTGAATTTTTCTTTGTATTACTGTGCTAAGCCAGTTTTACCACTAATTTATTTTTCTTGTTTGCTGCATATTGCCTTATATTAGTTGTAATGTTACATTTTCTTTGCTAATTTATCTATGCTGCTGCTTGCTTTGCCAATTGGCATTTTTGTCACTGTTGTTTGTGCTAATTGTTTTGCACTGCTGCATTGCCTTGTTAATTAGTTTATATTTCTCAGCTCAGTGGATTTAAGTTAGCTTAAGAGGGGGTATGGTATATAAGAAAAGTGCATTGAGAAGCTACAAGGAAAAGGTCTCGCCAAAGAGTATTGTATAATGAGGAACAATTATTTTGAAAGTGAAAATGAACAGATAAAAGTAGGGTGGAGTGACAGGTTTAGGTAGGATTTTCTTGGAAACTAATTATGAGGTAAGAAAAATATGGAAGTATAAGCACTGGTTGAAAGTATAGCATGCTTAGATAGGATTTTTTGTGGAATCAAATGTTGAAGCAAGTATTACATGAAGTTTTGGTTGGAAACCAAGTAGTTTTGGCTGATAGTAAATGAGATACGGGCAAGTATATTACAGATTAGAGAGAAGTGAAACAGCGGTATAAAATGCTCACCACAAATACTGCAGCACCAAATGTTACACTGAAAACAGACCCTGTCCTTTCCTTTTGTGTTACTCTACTATGTTTATGTATACCCTTGTGTGTCTGTGTTCTTTCTGTCCCTGTGTGTTTACCTGGTCAGATAAATTTGGCAGGACTTTTTCCCTTCTAATACTAAGCTGCATTTACTATGATGAGGAATACTGTTGTCCTCAAATCTAATCTGTTTTTGTAGCATATTCTTTACTTTGGGAAGATGTGCAGACGTTATTTACTCCATTACATTTTCTTTTAAAGCTCGTATGTCAAGTTAATTTTTCTAATTATATTCGTGTTTTTCATTTATTTACTTATGTCTTAATTCATGTAATACTCATGTATATGTTTATTTCTGTTCTTTTTGTAAAACATTCATTACTGAACATGTTACTTGTATTATTATCTTTTTACTGTAATGATGTTTTCTTTATGTTTGTAGTTGTATTCTTATGATGTAAAATTGTAATCATATAAACACCAGTTCTCCAAGTTAGCTAAATAGTACAGATTGTTTTTACTACACACATTTGTCTGTTGGTCATACTGAATATAGCAAATCTCAGATATAATATGTCTGAGTTACTGCTTGCAGGCATGTTGATAATTCAACAAAGGATGGTTAACAGCATTGTTGGTTCAAATGATATTGCAAAACTATTAGTGAGTTCACAAGTGGTGATTCATAGACTTGTTACATTATCCTCAACACTTTTGAATTGTGATTGTGCACCCACACAGTAGCAACAGATGGCTGCTGGTCATCTCTACAAAGAGTGCAGTGGGTCTGCACCTTTGGTGGCAAATTACTACCATAATCTCTGCAAGCAGACTATTTGGACGTGTGTCCATGGAGATTTAGTGTTGGTTGGAAATGGATTGTAAAATAGTGATTGGTGTATTTGCTAATGTTTAGATAATAGAGATATTGCTGATTACATAATTTTTGGAATTGCATATCACATGATTAAGGTAAACTATGTTAAATACATTCTTTCCTCTGCAACAAAATCTTTCCTTTGCTAACGAAATGCCTATTAGTAGTTAGAGCCTATAGCAGTTAGAATCTTTTTATTTAGCTGGCTGTAGTTGCTGCTTGCTATTATTGCTGTAGTTCAGGTGTTGAGGGTTTTCTATGAGGCAAATGTGTTACAAAAAGGTGTAGGTTATTTTCAGGATTTCTTCTAATTGAGGTACATTCTATTGTGTTAATTATTCGCAGTCAGATTGCGTTGCGTTTTTATACTGTGGGCAGTAAATGAATAGGGTAAGTCTGAGTTGTATTTGTCAGGAAAAATTCTGAAGGTCAGTGTTTGAAATGAAATGATATAAACAAGTAAAGAGACAGTAGGTCCAGTTCCACTCAGTTGCAGTCAGCAATTTCATCTCATGGTAAAGACAAAAAAGTTCCACTCAGCACTTTCAGAATTATGTTAAGAAGTTTCAGATACTACAGAATATCTACAGAACGAAGCAATGGCAGCGCTATGACTACTCATAGATCATACTTGCCTTGCTAAGAATCAAGCGAACTGGACTGTATCCATGTGCTAATTGTGTAATTTCTGAGGACGAAGACATTGTTGTCAAGAAGTAGCATTAGCTAACTCGTGAAAAACCACAACAGTGCGAATCATTATCATCATTATCATTTTAATAGGAAGCCTGAAAACCAACGGCAATCTTCCAATGTTAAGATAATAACAAAACTTAAACAAAAAGTAGTAGGCTTGGAAAGGCAGAAGAAGAAGGTAAAGAAATATTTACAGCCTTCTACAAAAGGAAAATTAAATTACAGATCGAATGTAGGTTTCTGCTTGATGATATACTCTTTATAATCCAGAGACATATTTACGAAAACAAATGCCAAATTACAAGTACGAGAGATTCGGTTGAATTTTTGCCACATGTTTGACGCACGTGTCGTGGTAATAGGTGTGAGATGTTCCGCTGTCTAAGGGTTTTGGGGCCGTCCACCTCTTCACAAAATGTAGCTTCGCTTCGAGACGCCCCAGCGTTGGACAGAAAGCCTGCAAATCAAAACAAAGGCGTGAATCAGTGGACAAGTCTAGGTAAGCCGCACTAGGTCTTCAAGCGAACCTGAAATATCCCGCGAGACTTTCTGCAGATGGTGTATTACTATATACGAGACATCGCGACACCTGAGTCTCCACAGAGATATGTTAGTTCATGAAGTACCTGCTGGTTTTTGTCTTCTAAACAGTTGTTTTCACCGACGCTTTGTAAGTTTACACTTTTGTCATCGTCATTCTTGTCGTCGCTGTTATTTTGGTCTGTAATCCGAAGGCTGGTTTGATATAGCTTTTGCTGAGAATAACCTTCTTCAGACCAACTACTGCAACCTGCGACCTCATGAACCAGCTACTGTACCATGCGTATACAATTTTTCTGCCTCCCCGCCCTAACCCACTCCCTCCGTTACCAAATTACCAAATGCTTGCCTCAGGATGCATCCTGTCAACATAGCCCTTCTTTTAGTCAAGTTGCGCTATAAATTCCTTTTCTCCCCTATTCTATTCAGTGCTCTTCATTAGTTATACTCTAACAATCTAATCCTCATATCTTCCTGCAGAATCACATTTCAAATGATTGCATGCGTTTCATGTTGAAATGTTTATTTTCCTTACCGTACAATGATTCACCCCTGACACTTATCCTCAGAAAATACTTCCTAACACTATCTCAACAAATTCATTTTTTTTACAGTCGATTTTCTTGCTTGTCAGTGTGCATATTACATTTTCTGTGTTCCGGATGTCGCCAATTAATTTAGTATCCAAACAAAACTTACCTACTACTATTAGTGCCTAATTTGCTAATCTAATGTCTTTAGCATTACCTCATTTAATCAACTACATTGTTACCCTTGTTTTCCTTTATTGATCAAGTTATAACCTGACAGTATCCATCCTGCATCAAATGTATTCAGAGCTGAGAATAGGAACAACCATCTGCTGTAATGTGATGACGACAGTGAAAGTGGGACTGGAACCCGAATTTCCCGCTTATAGCGACCGGCCGCCTTACGTTAGGCTATCTGAGCACGACTCACAGCCAGACCCAGACTTCCATATGTCATCATTCATCCACACTGCATCGTAATTCGCAGTGACACAGGCACTGCAATATCGTAAGTATCCTTTCTGTTCAGCTGACCTCCCAAGCACTTTGCCACATCTGACAAGATTACAATATAGTGGGTAAATCTCAAAGTTTTTATTTCTTTTGCCTGAGCTACAATTCCTCTTCCAAATTTCTCCTTGGTTTGCTTTACTACTTGCTCAATGTACTGATTAAATAACATAGGGATAGGTCACAGCCCTGTCGCATTTCCTTCTCAATTACTGCTTTCATTTCATGTCCAAGTTTTATAATTTCAGTCTGGTGTCAGTACAAGTTGCAGATATCGTTCCGGTACCTATATTTTATCCTTGACACCATCTCACTTTCAAAGAGATTATTGCACTCAATATTAGCAAAAGCTTCTCCTAAATCTGCAAATGCCATAACGGCTTGGCAAATGTAGGGAATCCTTAGCAATGTAATGCAAAACTTGTTATCATTGTATTAAAATCAAAATACCCTTTCAGTGTTGACAGTTCCACAGTGATGCTAACATCAGCAAGTCAGAACTCTTAGTTACAGTACTTCTGGAAATAGTTGTGATACTGCAAAATGAAGATGTGGTGATTTAAACCAATGATTAAGTGGAATATCTGAAGGTTAACATGGTATTCCTACCACACAGTTTAAAAATTTTTGACACTTTAAACATTTTTTGATTACTTGCCTCATCTCAGTGTCAGTAGTTTACCACATTGACTTTTATAACATAAGTATGTATGTAATACATTTACTCTAAACAAGCTGACATTTATAGGTAACAATTTTTCCATGCAAGATAAAAAGTTGCCCAGGAAAATCTTTCACAGCTTGCATTCAACTTTAGCCTTGCTCCCTGACAATTGTTGAATATCGTTGGGTAAATGATAAAAAGACACCAGCAGTAGCATTATTCAGCGGTTTCTAAGCTGCAGTCATTCTTGGTTAACAATGGAGCTATTTTTTTGTTCTATATTATGGATGTGTTTTCTCCTTCTCATCTCTAATGGCTTGTTACAACAAACTTCAAGAGAGAAAATATGTTTGTGGCACCGTACTTAATACAGCCGATCCTTTTATAGTCCTCACATGATTATCGAAGGTCATTATAACATTCTGTTGTGGCACGCTTTTATGTAACGAAGAATTCCTTCATTAAGCGTTAACTGATTGAGCCGGATGAAAGTATATGACGTATGATAACTTACTGACTTGTCTCACTCCAAGGCTGCAGTGGAACAAATTACGAAATTATCTAAACTCAAATACGATAACTAAAATGTTTGTGCGCTACATTTAAATTTTTATCAGTATGTACGAAAGTTCTGCAGGCACTACCTTCCTAACTATACCTGTATTTTAAAGGTATCATTAGTGTTGTACTATTGGATGGGGAGAAGTGAATATGGTCAGCTTTCTCCAAATTAAGAAAGGTCATTGCAAAAAACTCGGCCAATAACCCTTCTAAATGCATGATATGCATGATTTAAAACATCCTCAGCTGTCGTATGCCTATTGAAAATTATTATAACACTTTTGTGATCTGCAAAACGAGCTAATTCTAAGAGTATAAAATGTAATAGGTTCCTTGAAAATCCCTTTTTGCAAGCTGAAAATTAATTGTTTATTTATTTTGTGCATCCAGCGTGTTGCCCCTATCCAGTAACGCTCCTGCATAGGGTGACCTGCAATACTACGCAATATTTTGGTTTTACACATAGATTTTTAAACAGTGCATGGAAATATTTTATAGTACAATGAGAGGAACCTAAAATAAAAGTCCAATCATAGTATGAAAACCATGGAGTTTTATCCCATGAGAAAAACATACTGTGCCTCTGTTTTCCGTCTGTCTGTGTGCGTGTGTGCGTGTGTCTACATAACACGTTAATGGGATTTGTCATCAACTATAGAGATGCTAGTCTTCTACGTAATCAGGGTAAACAATCATTCATTTGTCATGTAACAGTAGTTTCTTTTCTGCCTTCAGTTTGTATCGAAAACAATTATATAAAGAAAACTAAACCAGAAAAATAACAACCATTAAATCGCCAAGTCAATATGACAAATGACTCGCTGTTTACACGAATAGCTTGCACAGTGGACACAAATCCCAGTAGATGATCATAAAACCCATTCCTCAACTGTGGTAAAAGAAAATACTCACCTGTATGTAGAGAACCACACACACACACACACACACACACATATATATATATATATATATATATATATATATATATATATATATATATATATATATATATATAAAGTAGGTGAAAAAATTACAGTTGGCAACACTTCAAAACAAAAAAAAAAAAAAAAGACGCTCTTAACAAATGGATCAAATGGCTCTGAGTGCTATGGGACTTGACATCTGATGACATCTGTCATCCACACACATCCATGCCTGAGGCAGGATTCGAACCTGCCGTCGTAGCGGTCACGCAGTTCCAGACTGAAGCGCCTAGAACAGCTCGGTCACAGCGGCTGGTCGCTCTTAACACCCAGTATGTGCAATTGGAAAGCTAGCTTACCAAAGTTATAGAGCCTGCACGAAAAAGACGAGGTTTTCAGCCGGTTTTCGACAGCGAACACTGCATGGTTTTCAAATAATTAATTACATGTTTTACTGTAAGTTCCTTTTTAAATTCTGTCATAAAATATTTTGGTAAACTGGTTTAAATCTAAAAATTCAGGTGTAAAAATGAAAAATCATGTAATATTGCAGGACACCCACTCAAGATGCCTTGTTAAAAACTCGAAACGCGTCTTGGTGCACAAGTAAACTAAAAAAATTCCGAGCAACTTACAACTATTTCAGTTTACAGATAACAGCCATGAAAAATGGCAAGTACAAGAAACTCGCACGAAATCTGTTTTATCTACATGGAACGTCCCACAAGTAATGTGATCAAATTCAGAAAAAAACATTTGTTGAATATATTTGTACAATTTTAAGTATTAACTAAATTTTTTCTTGCATCGATGAACTTCTGAATGCGTTTTATGCCGGTCTGGAAGGGATCCTGGAAGCCCTTCTCGGGTATGTAATTTAGACCTGATGCAACATGAGTCTGGATGTTTTCAGTCGCGTCTCAGCGTTTCCCTTTCAGACGTCCTTGTAAGCGAGAAAATAAGGACCATATCATTTCCTTCGTCGGTCAACAGTTTTGGAACCAGTTTTGTACACATATTTTCCATAATAAAACCTTCGTTTGCAATGTGATAAACGGTTATTTCCTCGTATTTAGTGTTTCTGATATCACTTTGAGGCTCAAACGTTGGTCAGAATTCAAAAAATCACGCATACGCATCGCCTTTTCTTCATGTCGTGAGACTGACGGACGCACACTCAAAGACCTGCTGATGAACACAAATGATTCGGTGATGAACTTACCAGGTATCACCACATTATGAAAAAAATGATCACACTATGTTGGATCATTATATGATAAACAATAGGGCACCCAATATAGAGTACTGTGGAATTACAATAATGGTTCACCCTCTCCTTTCTCTTCTCCGTTCCTGATCTTAGAAAAGTGTCTCCTGTATACAGGGTATGAATTATTAGCACTGTCCTGCCGACGGTACGTTTGCGAGATTCCAAAACGCTGATATGAGGTAGTTTATACTAAGAAAGTAGATTTCTAAAAGTGTGTGCCCGATGATAAATGCTATACTTGGGGCCAGAGTCAGAGTTTGTTTACTGTGCTCACCTTATGAGGGACATAGTGACAGCGTACACACGAAGCTCTTTCCGTCTGCGCTGCACAGGCACATGTCGCAGCCCTGTTTGAACGTAGACCCTGGGTCACACTTCGAGGCTGCAACACATCAAACAGCTGTCATTAGTAGTAGTCGCTTTTTAGCTAAGCAGCCTATCTGTGAATGATTCTCAAACATGCCTTGTTGTGGGTTAAATGAAGGCTAGAGTTTCTGGGTAAATTTAGTGGAAAGGAACCTCACATAAAAATAAAGGAAACCATTAGCTATCATTACAATTTTGCTACGATAAGATTAGCATCAGAAATCAGTCTCATACACACAACTCATCCATAATGATTGGAAATCATTCATCATGAAGGTTAAGTGAGGGTAAAACACGAGTCTGCCTGAAAAATGACAAAGTACGTCAAGTACCTTTCACTGGAAAATATTGATAGAAGAAGTACAGCAGATCAACACAAGAGCAATGCGCATTGTCACAGGTTAGTATAGTGAGCAATTCCAGTGGCATATGATACAAGAGAGTGTTGTGCAAAACAGTGTGGATTACTGACAAAATTCAGATAGTGATCATTCCTAGAAGAGTTATCCGATATGTGGTCTTCTGTGCTCTCGGAGTCTTTCACGGTGGCATGCTTTAGGAAACGTTTCTTGATCTGATCCGTTATAAATAGCTTAAGAAAGCCTGAGAATGTGAAAACAATAGGTTTTTTCACAAACAACTTTTCTGCTACCAGTCACGATTTTTTTATTTCCACTTTACATTTTTTTCTATGTACCATGCCATTGTTTCGTAATTATCGTTACTTATATACAGTTAACGGTGAAATCTGGAAGACTTCGTACTATAGTTTCCTTATGGTCCTTTTGTGTAAAGTCTCATCTATAAACAGGCAGCATACAGGACAGTGCTACATAGAACAACTTAAATACCTTTGAACCAAGAAAATATGCAACTGGAAACAAACATAGTGAAGCAAATAGGATTTTCCAATGATTATACTGCTTCCACGCTTGGCAAATTCCTAGACAAAATGAATAAACACCCAGGCAAAAACCACAACACAAAAGAAAAACACAAAAATCGTGTATCTAGCACCCCATACATTGGCAATATATGACAGAAGGTAACAAATATCTTCTAAAACTACACAGTAAAAATAGGATTTACTACATGTAATAAAATACAATAAACCTCACTGCATAACATAAAGTGTAATCATGACGCATAATAAGAGTCTGGAATGCACTAAGTAGCGTGCCAGGAATTCTCCGTATTCTACCTAGGACAAACAGGCCGACATTTCAACACAAATTATGCAGAGCACATTAAAGCCTACAGACAAAACAGACCCACAACATCAGCAATAGCCACACGCATCCACAATACTGGACACCCATTTCGAAACGTAGAGCAAAATTTCAAAGTACACTAGCGAGTAAATAAAGGACATATAATGGATGTATTAGAAGAACTGCAAACATATTCAAATTACAGAAAATACGTTGATAAAGCATTAAGCGAAAAACTTGAAAGACACTCAGTGTATTTCTTCAGTTGCTAGAAATAAGCACCATTGCAAATAGATATAAGCAAACTATGATAAATATCCTGAGTATAAAAGAGTATCATATTCTGTGGGAACCCTACAACTTTGTCTCTGTTGGCTACATCTAAAAACATCTTTGGAACCGTTTGTTTCTGTAAGTTTGTTGTTCTCGATATACACTGACGTGACAAAAGTCATGGGATAGCGATATGCAACATACAGATGGCGTTATTTTCTCGCACACAAGGCATATAAGGCCAATGAGATGCTGGAATCGTAATTTGTACTCTGCTGATTCATGCCAAAACATTTCCGACTTGATTATGCCCGTACGACGGGGATGAACAAACTTTGAACCTGGAATGGTGGTTGGAGCGAGATGCATGGGATATTTCATTTCGGAAACCGTTAGGGAAGTCAATATTTCGAAATCTACAGTGTCAGAGAGTGCCGTGAATACCAGACATCAGGCATTACCTCTCTCCACGGACAACGCAGTGGCAGACAGCCTTCACTTCAAGACCGAGAGCAGCGGCTTTTGCATAGAGTTGTCAGTACTAACAGACAAGCAACTCCGCGAGAAATAACTTCAGAAGCCGATGTAGGAGGTACGACGAACGTATCTGCTACGACACAGAGTGGCGAAATTTGGAGTTAATGGGCTACGCAGCAGACGACCGATGCGAATGCCTTTGCTAACAATACGACTTCACCTGCAGAGGCTGTGTTTGGCTCATGACCGTCTCCGCTGGACCCTAGGTGACCGGAAAACCGAGGCCTGGTCAGATGAGCCCCAGTTTCAGCTGGTAAGAGCTGATGGTAGGGTTCGAGTGAGGCACACACACCACGACGCCATGGACCTGAATTGTAAACAAGGCACTGTGCAAGCTGGTGGTGGCTCCATAATACACTCCTGGAATTGGAAAAAAGAACACATTGACACCGGTGTGTCAGACCCACCATACTTGCTCCGGACACTGCGAGAGGGCTGTACAAGCAATGATCACACGCACGGCACAGCGGACACACCAGGAACCGCGGTGTTGGCCGTCGAATGGCGCTAGCTGCACAGCATTTGTGCACCGCCGCCGTCAGTGTCAGCCAGTTTGCCGTGGCATACGGAGCTCCATCGCAGTCTTTAACACTGGTAGCATGCCGCGACAGCGTGGACGTGAACCGTATGTGCAGTTGACGGACTTTGAGCGAGGGCATATAGTGGGCATGCGGGAGGCCGGGTGGACGTACCGCCGAATTGCTCCACACGTGGGGCGTGAGGTCTCCACAGTACATCGATGTTGTCGCCAGTGGTCGGCGGAAGGTGCACGTGCCCGTCGACCTGGGACCGGACCGCAGCGACGCACGGATGCACGCCAAGACCGTAGGATCCTACGCAGTGCCGTAGGGGACCGCACCGCCACTTCCCAGCAAATTAGGGACACTGTTGCTCCTGGGGTATCGGCGAGGACCATTCGCAACCGTCTCCATGAAGCTGGGCTACGGTCCCGCACACCGTTAGGCCGTCTTCCGCTCACGCCCCAACATCGTGCAGCCCGCCTCCAGTGGTGTCGCGACAGGCGTGAATGGAGGGACGAATGGAGACGTGTCGTCTTCAGCGATGAGAGTCGCTTCTGCCTTGGTGCCAATGATGGTCGTATGCGTGTTTGGCGCCGTGCAGGTGAGCGCCACAATCAGGACTGCATATGACCGAGGCACACAGGGCCAACACCCGGCATCATGGTGTGGGGAGCGATCTCCTACACTGGCCGTACACCACTGGTGATCGTCGAGGGGACACTGAGTAGTGCACGGTACATCCAAACCGTCATCGAACCCATCGTTCTACCATTCCTAGACCGGCAAGGGAACTTGCTGTTCCAACAGGACAATGCACGTCCGCATGTATCCCGTGCCACCCAACGTGCTCTAGAAGGTGTAAGTCAACTACCATGGCCAGCAAGATCTCCGGATCTGTCCCCCTTGAGCATGTTTGGGACTGGATGAAGCGTCGTCTCACGCGGTCTGCACGTCCAGCACGAACGCTGGTCCAACTGAGGCGCCAGGTGGAAATGGCATGGCAAGCCGTTCCACAGGACTACATCCAGCATCTCTACGATCGTCTCCATGGGAGAATAGCAGCCTGCATTGCTGCGAAAGGTGGATATACACTGTACTAGTGCCGACATTGTGCATGCTCTGTTGCCTGTGTCTATGTGCCTGTGGTTCCGTCAGTGTGATCATGTGATGTATCTGACCCCAGGAATGTGTCAATAAAGTTTCCCCTTCCTGGGACAATGAATTCATGGTGTTCTTATTTCAATTTCCATTAGTGTACGTTTTGTACTTAATTTTAAGTAGGTCCCAGTCATTTGCAATAAATGTTACCGATTATATTTATCTTCACTCTACCCTCCCGTGAAACATACTTTTCCATTCACAATCATGTTTTACAGAAGAATTTGCTTGGACAATAACTTGATATAAACACTGTGACAATCGATATAAATCATCGCAGTTTTTCTACCGGCGACGTATTTTGCCGTTATTCGAACATTGTGACTTTCGACAAGAATCATAGGAGAGGAAAGTAATTGATTTTAGGCTCTGTTGGGTCTTAATCCAAGTGTGGTGTACAGATCGGATTTTGAACGATTTGCATTCTACAGACACATGGTGATGACCGTCAGAGGGACTAGTGCTACTGAGATCGAACTTGTGGCACTTTTTAATAGTGGAACCAACTGTTCGTGACAATGATCAACTGGAATGTAAAACGGCAGTTGTTTTTATTACGTCTTTTCAGGGTGTGTTGATCTTAAATCGTGTGGCTTTTTTGTTGGTTTGTTATCAAGCCTTGTATGTGTAGTATGCATTTTTGATCCCTCTAATGCACTGCTTTCCTTGCAGTGACTATGGTTGTAAAAACCGAAACTGCTAAAGCTGATGCATGCATAAAAAAGTGGTATTCCATGTGTCACAAGTGTTGATTTTGCTGATTTCGGATTTCGCTATTACTACACATGTGATATCGGGTGGTGCTATTCCGACCAGAACTGGATCTTCTCGACTGGAGTTGATGTCAGCCATCCTCTCGCCACGATGGAAGTTTAGTGAATGGCGATGTAAATCTGTTTTGAGTTGCATGCAGGCCTTGTGCCATACAAGAGAAGACTGTTCCCCTGCCATGTTTCATAAGCCTAGATCCTACGTCTAAAGTCTACGAGGTCATGCTCATCAACTTGTGCCTTAGAGTTTTCTTAAGATACTGTTTCATCCTGCTACTTTCATTATGACAATGTCACATCGCTCTTTGTACGTTATACTCCTACCAAGAGGAAGGAGGGAGTTACTCTACCGTACGTGCCCGTGACCAGATTATAAATGTTATAAATGAAATCGCTCGATCTGCTGGTGTATCGACGCTGACTGGATTTGTGAGCATAAAAAGATCGTAACTGGAAGGGAAATGGGAGGAGTGTGACGCAGCGTCAGTAACGATCTCTTTCAAACTCGAAATAAATTGCTGCTGTCATTGCACGAGTCAATGGAAATCTGTCTCAAGCAGTTTCCAAGCAAATACTGCGAATGGAAATGAATGCGATGGACATTTGGCGTCTTATGCCACTGTAAGATAAAGCTACTTGCATTCATTGTGCCAAACAGCTCCGGACAGGAGCTGACTGGACACTTGTTCGTGGTCCTCTCAATAGCAGTTTCGCCTATTTCCAGACGACGCCAAATATAGAGTGTCTGACGGTCTCCAAGACGGTGTTGAACCGTAGGATGTGGAAAGTGTGGTTTAGTCCGGAAGCACTTCTGTGATGTTTTGGGGGTGTTGCTGGCAGTGTGGCTGAGACTCACACTTTCTGAATACTGTGATCCTGAACCAGGATGTTTATTTGGTATTCACAGTGACCTAGTATTGCCCATTCTTCCCGATAAGCACGCTGTGGACACTCCTGTCATCCAAGATGGGTTTCGGAAAAGACGGTCATATGAAACCCAGCTCGCGCTATTCGTCCACGAGACTCAGAGGGCCATAGACACGGGTTCACAGGTAGATGCCGTGTTTCTTGACTTCCGCAAGGAGTTCGATACAGTTCCCCACAGTCGTTTAATGAACAAAGTAAGAGCATATGGACTATCAGACCAATTGTGTGATTGGATTGAGGAGTTCCTAGATAACAGGACGCAGCATGTCATTCTCAATGGAGAGAAGTCCTCCGAAGTAAGAGTGATTTCAGGTGTGCCGCAGGGGAGTGTCATAGGACCGTTGCTATTCACAATATACATAAATGACCTGGTGGATGACATCGGAAGTTCACTGAGGCTTTTTGCAGATGATGCTGTGGCGTATCGAGAGGTTGTAACAATGGAAAATTGTACTGAATGCAGGAGGATCTGCAACGAATTGACGCATGGTGCAGGGAATGGCAATTGAATCTCAATGCAGACAAGTGTAATGTGCTGCGAATATACAGAAAGATAGATCCTTTATCATTTAGCTACAAAATAGCAGGTCAGCAACTGGAAGCAGTTAATACCATAAATTATCTGGGAGTACGCATTAGCAGTGATTTAAAATGGAATGATCATATAATGTTGAGCGTCGGTAAAGCAGATGCCAGACTGAGATTCATTGGAAGAATCCTAAGGAAATGCAATCCGAAAACAATGGAAGTAGGTTACAGTACGCTTGTTCGCCCACTGCTTGAATACTGCTCAGCAGTGTGGGATCCGTACCAGATAGGGTTGATAGAAGATATAGAGAAGATCCAACGGAGAGCAGCGCGCTTCGTTACAGGATCATTCAGTAATCGCGAAAGCGTTACGGAGATGATAGATAAACTCCAGTGGAAGACTCTGCAGGAGAGACGCTCAGTAGCTCGGTACGGGCTTTTGTCAAAGTTTCGAGAACATACCTTCACCGAAGAGTCGAGCAGTATATTGCTCCCTCCTACGTATATCTCGCCCACACAGAGGCATACCGACAATCCTTTCCACGAACAATACGAGACTGGAATAGAAGGGAGAACCGATAGAGGTACTCAAGGTACCCTCCGCCACACACCGTCAGGTGACTTGCGGAGTATGAATGTAGATGTAGATGAACTGCTGCGTTCATAGGGCTGCGAGCAATAGTCAGCGGTTTGACGAACACTCAGAATCGCTGTCGAACCTTAGTGGCTCTCTAAACCAACCGATCTTTGTCCTCTACAAAAATCAGACAGTTTGGATCAATTGGTGAAATGCAGCAATCAACATATCCTTAGTTTTGTGGTCTCTAGCAACTAATCATCATTGTACGGTTAATTGGCTGATATGACTAAGTCTAGTTGTAACCACACTTCGAGATTTCATAAGTGCTCAACATGGGAGTTATCTCCTCTAGGAGGTAGTAGAACTCTAGAAGTCTTTGCCGTGCAACATTTCATAACTGAAACGTATACAAAAAAAGTCTTCTTTATACGCACATGTTAACAAAGAAGGTGGTGTAGCAGGAAATACGGTGAAGAACAGACCACTGACCTTTGACGAACGGAAGCTGACAGTTCTCTAAGAGGGTACACGCGAGTGTCCTGCCGTCAGGTCCGCAGATACACTTGTTGCAGTCTTGCGGGAAGGCCGCGCCAGGTTTGCACCTCATTTCATCTCCTGTAAAAGTAACATTAAGCACAAGGTTACGGCCAGTACTGACCGATTTTATTCTGCACAAAGATTACGCTAAATTTTGAAAACGAAATGTTCTATATTTACATTAGACGTAAGTAGCCGGCAGCCCAACATGTGTCATGGATGGTATATAGTGTAACTATGACCTCCTCTCCCCTGTTGTCATTTTCCTCGTGGATCGTGGGAATGATGCAAGACGAGTCCTACAAAGCCTTACATACCTGGCGTTTTCCCTAATATCAGCAGAGAAGCAGTAGTAACAACATTGACATTACTGTGACAATAATTAATAAATGCAAAATATTCTCCAAGAACGCTAGGAGAGTATTTGTGTTTAACAGAAATTATAGGCCCTCATTATTTGTGACACACATCACATTACTCGTGTTTGCAGAGCATCGCTAAAGCATCACATTGAACGACATAGCAGTTCTGACATGTGCCTGGTAAATGTGTTTTAAATTCAGATTGTCTTGTTTGAAGGCTATAATCAGGTTTGCATGATCTATAATCAACTGTTTCTGGATTCTGGAATATGTTTGGCTTATATAAAATACATCAGCACCCATATGACCATCGAAACAGAAATATTTTTGAATTTGGTCTTGGTTTTTCACAGCTAAATCGTCAAATATGACCATCGAAACAGATGTATTTTCGAATTTGGTCTTCGTTTTTCACAGCAACATCGTCAAATATGAAGACAGTGTTTGGCTTTGCTTTTTCATGTGGAAGGATATCACCGCTTTCACTGAATGTCGTGTATGTAACACCATCTACACAGTGCAATATCTCCTGTAATAGCTGATACTTGGTGGAAACAGTGTTTTTGCTAATAAACAAACATGTTCAAATCGGACTCCATCTACACGTGTTAGCAGCGTTATGAGGACATTAGTCTTGCCACAAATGGATGGACCTACAATAATTGCTCGTATATTATCAGGAAGCAGACATTTTTTTCCTTTGTTGTGATTTGAACACCTTTACAAAAGATGGGCTGTCAGCAGCATCCTACGCCGCTCTTCAGCCACAAGTTAACTATGAAAAAATATAAAGAAGACACAGAAAAGACTGAACAAATTGGGGGGCAAAAGACAGTAGACACAGAATACAAAAAACCCGAAGCCTTTCACACTCGACGAAAAACTCACTAAAAACTGTCGGCACGGCGCACAAACACTGACGACTTTGATGGCACAGGTGAACGTAGGAGCGTGACGGCGAATACGAAACACAAACACAATGGCACACACACGAGAAACTGATGGCGATGATCTCTGGGGTGGGAATGTCCACGTAGCGTGTGCGAGTCCGAGGACCTGCCAAGAGTGGAAGAAGGGGGAAGGGGAGGGAGAGGGGAGAGCAAAGATGCCAATGTCAGAGGAGATGGTAGGAGGAATGGAGGTATGGGGGTAGGGGAAGCCCAGGGGAGGAGTGGTGAGAAAGGGAGGAGGGAGGGAAGGGGGAGAGAAAGGAGAGAGGTTGCCCATAGGAACAAACACAGGAAGAGGGAGGGAGGATCAAAATTGGTAGGAGGGGTAAATGGAGGGGAGGAGGGCATCATTAGGGAGGGGGAGCTGGCAGAAGCCACCTTGGGAGAGGGTGTGGAGAGTGGAGAGATGGAGAGCAGGCGGGACGTGGAAATACAGGCGTGGCAGCGGATGGGGGCGGGAGAGGATGGGAGAGACCAGTGGGTGAGGAGGATCGAGTTTATGGGAGGTGTAGAGGATCCGTATTAGTTCGAGGAAAAGGAGGAGGTGGGGGAACGGAATAAGGTCATACAGGATCCGTGTGGGGGAGGGGAGACGGATGCGATAGGCGAGGCGAAGAGCATGGCGTTCTAGGATCTGAAGGGATTTGTAAAAGGTAGGGGGAGTGGAGATCCAGGCTCAGGAAGCAGAATTCCGTTTAGGTCTTCACGTCTTCTTTTGCATCTTCACAGGACGAGTAACCGACAACAAAGTCATTGTGATGAGGAAGTTTCACCCATCCTGCCATGATACTAACTAAGTCGGGTACTGAAATGTAATTGACATATATACAGGGTGGTCCACAGATCGTGACCGGGCCAAATATCTCATGAAATAAGTGTAAAAAAAACTAAAAAGAACGAAACCTGTTTAGCTTGAAGGGGGAAACCAGATGGGGCTATGGTTGGCCCACAAGATGGTGCTGCCATGGTTCAAACGGATATCAACTGCGTTTTTTTTATAGTAACCCCCATTTTTATGAAATATTCGTGTAGTACGTAAAGAAATATCAATGTTTAAGCTGGACCACTTTTCTCGCTTTGTGATAGATGGTGCTGTAATAGTCACAAACATATGGCTCACAATTTTAGACGAACACTCAGTAACAGGTAGGTTTTTTACATTAAAATACAGAACGTAGGTAAGGTTGAACATTTTATTTCGGTTGTTCCAATGTGATACATGTACCTTTGTGAACTTATCATTTCTGAGAACACATGCTGTTACAGCGTGATTCCCTGTAAACACAATATTAATGCAATAAATGCTCAAAATGATGTCCGTCAACCTCAATGCATTTGGCAATACGTGTAACGACATTCCTCTCAACAGCGAGTAGTTCGCCTTCCGTAATGTTCGCACATGCGTTGACAATGCGCTGACGCATGTTGTCAGGCGTTGTCGCTGGATCACGATAGCAAATATCCTTCAACTTTCCACACAGAAAGGAATCCGGGGACGTCAGATCCGGTGAACGTGCGGGCCATGGTATGGCGCTTCGACAACCAATCCACCTGTCATGAAATACGCTATTCAATACCACTTCAACCGTACGCGAGCTATGTGCCGGACATCTATCATGTTGGAAGTACATCGCCATTCTGTCACGCAGTGAAACATCTTGTAGTAACATAGGTAGAACAGTACGTAAAAAATCAGCATACATTGCACCATTTTGATTGCCGTTGATAAAATGGGGGCCAATTATCCTTCCTCCCATAATGCCGCACCATACATTAACTCACCAACGTAGCTGATGTTCCACTTGTCGCAGCCATCATGGATTTTCCGTTGCCCAGTGGTGCATATTACGCCGGTTTACGTTACCGCTTTTGGTGAATGACACTTCGTCGTAAAATAGAACGCGTGCAAAAAAATCTGTCATCGTCCCGTAATTTCTCTTGTGCCCAGTGGCAGAACTGTACACGACGTTCAAAGTCGTAGCCATGTAATTCCTGGTGCATAGAAATATGGTACGGGTGCAATCGATGTTGATGTAGCATTCTCAACACCGACGTTTTTGAGATTCCCGATGCTCGCGCAATTTGTCTGCTACTGATATGCGGATTAGCCACGACAGCAGCTAAAACACCTACTTGGGCATCATCATTTGTTGCAGGTCATGGTTGACGTTTCACATGCGGCTGAACACTTTCTGTTTCCTTGAATAACGTAACTATCCGGCGAACGGTCCGGACACTTGGATGATGTCCAAGATACCGAGCAGCATACAGAGCACACGCCCGTTGGGCATTTTGATCACAATAGCCATACACCAACACTATATTGATTTTTTCCGCAATTGGTGAACGGTCCATTTTAACACGGGTAATGTATCACGAAGCAAATACCGTCCGCACTGGCGGAATGATACGTGATACCACGTACTTATACGTTTGTGACTATTACAACGCCATCTATCAAATGCGAAAAAAGTGGTCCAACTAAAAGATTCATATTTCTTTACGTACTACAGGAACATGTAGTAAAAAATGGAGGCTCCTATTTTTAAAAAAGCAGTTTATATGCGTTTGACCTATGGCAGCGCCATCTAGCGGGCCAACCATAGCGCCATCTGGTTTCCCCCTTCAAGCTAGACGAGTATCGTCCCTTGAATTTTTTTTCGTTTGTTGCTTACTTCGTGAGATATTTGGCCCAGTCACTATCAGTGGTCCACCCTGTATTTTATGTACAGCCCGCTGGAGAATTATTGTCTCAATAGTGCACTCTTTTTTTCCAGTCTCCAAGCTTATTTAATCACTGTTCATATCGTTGTCATAGAGTAATGGCGTCAACGGAAAGGACATGCCACATAAATGAGTAATACTTTGACTATAGCGGGAGAGGTGTCAAATAAAACACGAACACGGTTTGAAATTATAGATACATATATTATTTATATTTTTAAATATTATATATATAGGATTATAGGACGTAGTATTTCTAGAAAATCGTTAGACTCTTTCTTTATCTTCTTCTTTGCACTTGTACAGTATTTCACAAACAAAGCTTTTTGACATGAAATAATTCCGCTCATATCTCCCTCAAGCCAATGGATGCCTCACAGTACTCAGGTTTTTCAGTCACACATTTTATATGTCTCTCTTCAGATTCAGCGTTCATGTGCAAGCAAAGGTACTGCTTCAAATCATCGACATGTACTCCATGGGCACGTAAGAAGTTTACAACATCATGGTATGCAGAGTCTTGGCTCGGCAACCAGTGGTTCAATCTGTCCAAAGCAAGATGTGCAACATCCAGATTGTATAACTTCATAACTGAGGCGTGCCTTAGATAAACACAGTTGTCACCCGATTTCACACATAGTACACTGTCATCATACACTGTTGTAATAGGTGGTGTCACACCAGTAAGGCGAATGTCTGGGGGAGGACGAGTTGGATAATACTCTGTAGTCATCTGCTGATTGATGTAGCGGTCTGCACGACATACTTCATCCCAGTCAAATTGGCACTTTAACACCCTACAATGCATTTTCAATTTCTGTTCTCGCATGCAAGCCCCAGACATGATGTGCTTCTATATCAAAGTTTACAGGTTTTGTTTCACTGGAAGTTAAATTGTATGTGGAACAGAAAAGCATGGGTACACTCGTTGCCTTCTTATTCACAACATCTGCACTATGTGGCTGGGATATTCTGCTGGGATGAGCCGTATGTTGGTGACCAGTACTGTCCTCCATCTTGCTGTTGTTTGGGACTACCAGCAGTGTTCGATGTGTTGGAAGCAGATCATGTGTCCACATCACACAAATCGATGTGTGGGACAGACAACTACAGCTCCCTGTCCTGCTCCAGCAAGTGGGCCATGTGAGCTACAGGATCCCACGTGGTCGCTACAGGTTCAGATGTGCTGGAGGCTGTTGCTGCAGCAGGTCCAGAGGTCCGTGAAGGTCGTGACAAGATGGCAGCCGAAGTTGCTACAGGTCCGGACAAGGTAGAGATCAGCAGTTGGCACTCGATGTTGCTACTGCTGAACAGAGATAAGGAAGCATTACATATGGACCAAGACACGGAAGCAACCAATAATATTAAAGATTACCACAAAGAAAGATGTGATATGAGATACTTACTTTTCCGTTTCTTCCTGTTCTGCAGGGCTGTGTTGGATTGCGACTGCTGTTGTCGCTTCATGGTTCTTCTTCTTCTGCTCTTGCTGGCTGACTGAGCAAGACTGAGGTCCCAAAGCTGCTGAGCCTGCCCTATACCCCTCCAATGATGTTACTAGATATCGACATCCTAGTGGCTGAAGTTTAGCATTTGACTGGGTTAAGCGTTCCTATTGGTTCCCGCCATCCCCCCCCCCCCCCCCAGACCACCATCTTGGATTATGTCATGAGGACGACAGCACCCTCTGGTGGCAGTACTGTGTACTAGGTCAGTTGGACTCTGGACCCCATGGTGGACACACTGGATGGAAGTATTGTCTTAAATTGTTTAAATAATGATTTTTTAAATACAGACTTATGTCCATTCTATCCAGCAGAGGCAGAGTCCTTTTCCTGCCAATTTCTAGGAAGAGGTGGCGGTCAGATGACTTAGATTAGTGGAGGTAGCCCAAGTGACTTTTTTCCCACCGTTTTCTTAGGTTAGTGGAGGTAGCCATGGTGTGTTGCATTGTCCTACTGGAATTTGAACTTCCCATCACTTTCTGGGGGAGTGGAGGGGGGAGGGGGTTAGGTTAGTGGAGGAAACCGAATTGACCTATTTTCCCGCCAAAATTTGAACTTCCCGCCATGACGTCATTGCAACGTTGCCATATATATCGCCACCATCTTGAATAAATTTGGCAACAGTGGGGAGTGGGGCCATACGAACTTTGTTCACTGCATCGTAATTCAGAGTAACACTGGTATAAGAATCAAAGGACGCAGATGACACGAGCGTGTACAAGTGCGAGCTGGCATTATCGTGGAATGTTGACGATTTGCTGTGTCAGTGCACGCTGACAGCAGAGCGCCTCAACGCACACATAGTAGTGGCGTCTCATCGCTGACCGCCTGCATGGGCAGAACTGTTCTCAACTCGCGTGGTTTCGAATCGTAATTCATGTCTTTTTCGAATCACGACGTAGTCTTGACAAGTCTGTCTTTGTTCGTGATAGGACGTCAGACACAGCTATGACGGGTCGGCGTAGCGAGCACGTTATTACACATGTCTTTATAGAAATAAAGACATGAAAGTTAACAAACCGTAGTTCGAGTATTTCCGTACATCATGAACCCAACTCCCGCAACAACCCTTACAAATATCTAGCGAGGCTCTCATCCGAGGACACAAATCTCATAACCGCCTTATACAGACACTGCAATATTGTAGTTCTCCGTCGACACCGAGCAAACGACTTACAAGTAAAATGTCACCCGTGGACGAGAATTTACATAATATGTGGAAGAGTGCAGGTTGTAGACACATATCTGACGACATATGTATACCAATTAGGTTCCTTTCAGAGTATTCTGATGTAATAACTCCATACTTAACGGTCATATACAACCGTTCGCTCGACGAAAGATCCGTGCCCAAATACTGGAAAGGTGCACAGGTCACACCAGTATTCAAGAAGGGTAGTAGGAGTAATCCACTAAATTACAGACCCATATCATTAACGTCGATATGAAGTAGGATTATGGAACATACATTGTGTTCGAACATTACGAATTACCTTGAATAAAGTTGACACACAGTCAACTTGAGTTTAGAAAACATCGTTCCTGTGAAACACAACTAGCTCTTTATTCAAATGAAGTGTTTAGTGCTATTGACCAGGGATTTCAGATCGATTCCGTATTTCTGGATTTCCTGAAGGCTTTTGACACTGTACCACACAAGCGGCTTGTAGTGTAATTGTGTGCATTTGGAATATCGTGTCAGTTATGTGACTGGATTAGTGATTTCCTGTCAGAGAGGTCACAGTTTGTAGTAATTGACAGAAAGTCATCGAGTAAAATAGAAATGGTTTCTGGCGTTCACCAAGGTAGAGTTATAGGCCCTCTGCTTTTCCTTTCCTTTATAAACGATTTGGGAGACAATCTGAGAAGCCATCATAGGTTGTTTGCAGATGAAGCTGTCGTTTATCGACTAATAATCTCATTAGAAGATCAAAACAAATTGCAAAACGATTTAGAAAAGATATCTATCTTTATGATGGGAAAATTGCCAATTGACCCTAAATAACGAAAAGTGTGATGTCATCCACATGAGTACTAAAAAGAATGCGTTAAACTTCTGTTACACGATAAATCAGTCAAATCTAAAGGCGGTAAATTCAACTAAAACCCTAGGAATAACAATTACGAACAACTTAAACTGGAAGGAACACATAGAAAAAGTTGTGGGGAAGGCTAATCAAAGACTACGGTTTATTGGCAAGGCACTTAGAAAATGTAACAGATCTACACTACGCTTGTCCGTCCTCTGTATACTGCTGAGCAGTATGGGATCCTTACCAGATAGGATTGACGGAGTACATCGAAAAAGTTCAAAGAAGGGCAGCACGTTTCGTATTATCGCGAAATAGGGAAGAGAGTGTCACTGAAATGATACTGGATTTGTGGTGGACATCATTAAAACATATGCGCTTTTCGTTGCGGTGGAATCTTCACACGAAATTCCAATCACCAACTTTCTCCCCCGAATGCCAAAATATCTTGTTATGACTGACCTACCTTGGGAGAAACGATCACCATGATAAAATAAGGGAAATCAGAGCTCGTACGGAAAGATATAGCTGTTCGTTCTTTCCGAGCGCTGTACAAGATTGGAAGAAAAGAGAATAGTGAAGTTGGTTCGATGAACCCTCTGCCGGGCACTTAAATATGATTTGCAGAGTATTCATGTAGATGTAGACGTAATGGTAAAGAAATCGCTCGCGAAACGCGGGAAATCCAGATTCGAGTCTCGGTCCATCACAAATTTTCACTGTCGTCTTCCCGTTGTACATTTGACGTTTGTTTATATTCACAACTGAGAAGACTTTCATTGTATTTCAGAACGGCTGTAGTCAACGCAGCGCCTTTGGAGATGCATGCATGTCCAAAGGAAAACTGAATCGTTGTTGTTGTTGTGGTCTTCAGTCCAGAGACTGGTTTGATGCAGCTCTCCATGCTACTCTATCCTGTGCACGGTTTTTCATCTCCCAGTACCTACTGCAACCTACATACTTCTGAATCTGTTTAGTGTATTCATCTCTTGATCTCCCTCTGCGATTTTTACTCTCCACGCTGCCCTCCAATGCTAAATTTGTGATCCCTTGATGCCTCAGAACATGTCCTACCAACCGGTCCCTTCTTCTTGTCAAGTTGTGCCAAAAACTCCTCTTATCCCTAATTCTATTCACTAGCTCCTCATTAGCTATGTGATCTAGCCATCTAATCTTCAGCATTCTTCTGTAGCACCACATTTCGAAAGCTTCTATTCTCTTCTTGTCTAAACTATTTATCGTCCATGTTTCACTTCCATACATGGCTACACTCCATACAAATACTTTCAGAAACGACTTCCTGACACTTAAATCTATGCTCGATGTTAACAAATATCTCTTCTTCAGAAACGCTTTCCTTGCCATTGCCTGTATAAATTTTATATGCTACATCGATCATCATCAGTTATTTTGCTCCCCAAATAGCAAAACTCCTATACTACTTTAAGCGTCTCATTTCCTAATCTAATTCCCGCAGGTTCACCCGCTTTAATCCGACTACATTCCATTATTCTCGTTTTCTTTTGTTGATGTTCATCTTATATCCTCCTTTCAAGACACTGTCCATTCCGTTCAGATGCTCTTCCAGGTCCTTTGCTGTGTCCGACAGAATTACAATGTCATCGGCGAACCTCAAAGTCTTTATTTCTTCTCCATGAATTTTAATTCCTACTCCAAATTTTTCTTTTGTTTCATTTACTGCTTGCTCAAACGTAATTCAGAATAACACAGGCTCAGCAATATCGTATTTCCCCGCCGACACCGGGCAAGCGACGTTAAAGTAAAACGTCTCACCTGTACGGGAATATGCGTAATGTATGCACGAGTACAGGTTGTAAACACATGGTTGACGACATGTTGAAGCTTGGGTCTGGCCGTGAGTTGTGTTTGGATAACCTGATGGTTGAGGTGACTGCTCGTGGAAAGCGGGAAATCCATGTTCGAATCCCAGTCTGCCACAAATTTTCATTGTCGTCATAGTATTGTACAGCTGACGGTTGTTCATATTCGCAACTGCGAAAATCTTTCATGTGACCACTGTCTATGTTCGTCATCAACGTGCAATAACCACTCACAGACGGGAGGTGCCATCACTAGCAGTGGAGGGTATATAAAGTGCTTCAGAGGGATGCGAAAAACAGTGCAGTCCTTCTCGTAATGTGGGAAGAGAGCGATTTATCTGACGTCTAAGAGGGCATGATCATTGGATTTCGGGCCAGGGGTGGAAGTATTTCCGAAAAGGCGAATACACGAGCAATTGTTGAGGAACTGACCGCCCAGATGAACCAAGCCGCAACCAACATTGTCTCTTCAATGACCTCTCAGTGAACGTTACTGTGTATGGGCCTCCGTTACAGCTCCTGGTTCGTACACCCATGCTGACTGCTGTTCACCGGCGACGAAGGCTGTGATTTACACGCGTGTGAACGTCCACTGAGTCGCGAAAGGTGTCCTTTTCAGGTAAATCACGTTGTAAGGTGGCTATAATTTCGCACCTTACAAGCACTCATCTACATACTTTGCCTTGATTTACAACCAGAATTAGGCATTATTTGATAGGTTGTACTTTGTATATATGAATATTAAAAGAAGACTGACATTGTCACGTGCACGTTGTAGATAGATGTTAACGCTCACTGCATGAAAGGTGATGGATTGTCTTTGTTATCAAAAGGGCGTGATGAATGATTGCCTATACTAGCAGAGGTTGTAACGCCAGCGGAAATGAAACGGCAAGTGTAACTCAGGCCCTGGGTGGAAAAGCCGGCACAGGTGTGTTGTCCTGCTTAACAAAGGATGTCGCCCTACCCAGCTGAGCGCAGAAGCACAATAGAGTAGCAGCTGGCAGGTTTTGTGGCTAGGCCGGAAGGATAACCGGAAACTGAAAATCTTGGATGCAGCAGAGAGGAACAAGGAAGCGTTACTTCGGAAATGACTCAGGCTGGGTAAGACATTTCCAGGGGCAGATGTGAACTCTGACCACAATCTATTGACTATGAACTGTAGATTAAAACTGAAGAAACTGCAAAAAGGTGGGAATTTAAGGAGATGGGACCTGGATAAACTGAAAGAACCAGAGGTTGTAGAGAGTTTCAGGCAGAGCATAAGGGAACAATTGACAGGAATGGGGGAAAGAAATACAGTAGAAGAAGAATGGGTAGCTTTGAGGGATGAAGTAGTGAAGGCAGCACAGGATCAAGTAGGTAAAAAGAAGAGGGCTAGTAGAAATCCTTGGGTAACAGAAGAAATATTGAATTTAATTGATGAAAGGAGAAAATATAAAAATGCAGTAAGTGAAGCAGGCAAAAAGGAATACAAACGTCTCAGAAATGAGATCGACAGGAAGTGCAAAATGTCTAAGCAGGCATGGCTAGAGGACAAATGTAAGGATGTGGAGGCTTATCTCACTAGGGGTAAGATAGATACTGCCTACAGGAAAATTAAAGAGACCTTTGGAGATAAGAGAACCACTTGTATGAACATCAAGAGCTCACATGGAAACCCAGTTCTAAGCAAAGAAGGGAAAGCAGAAAGGTGGAAGGAGTATATAGACGGTCTATCCAAGGGCGATGCACTTGAGGACAGTATTATGGAAATGGAAGAGGATGTAGATGAAGATGAAATGGGAGATACGATACTGCGTGAAGAGTTTGACAGAGCACTGAAAGACCTGAGTCGAAACAAGGCCCCCGGAGTAGACAACATTCCATTGGAACTACTGACGGCCTTGGGAGAGCCAGTCCTGACAAAACTCTACCATCTGGTGAGCAAGATGTATGAAACAGGCGAAATACCCTCAGACTTCAAGAAGAATATAATACAGAGCTACTACAAATGATTGAAGCGATTTCATAAATTCACTGTAGCTTAAACAGGAGATTGGAAAACCGATGGATTGGTCGTGGTGGAGTTCATGATCAACAATTCATGTCATGGCCTCCACGCTCTCCCGACTTAACTTTCTGTGGGGTTATGTGAAAGATTCAGTGTTTAAACCTCCTCTACCACGAAACGTGCCAGAACTGCGAGCTCGCATCAACGATGCTTTCGACCTCATTGATGGGGACATGCTGCGCCGAGTGTGGGAGGAACTTGATTATCGGCTTGATGTCTGCCGAATCACTAAAGGGGCACATATCGAACATTTGTGAATGCCTAAAAAATCTTTTTGAGTTTTTGTATGTGTGTGCAAAGCATTGTGAAAATATCTCAAATAATAAAGTTATTGTAGAGCTGTGAAATCGCTTCAATCATTTGTAATAACCCTGTAATTCCAATCCCAAAGAAAGCAGGTGTGGACAGATGTCAAAATTACCGAACAATCAGTTTAATAAGCCACAGCTGCAAAATACTAACACGAATTCTTTACAGACGAATGGAAAAACTAGTAGAAGCCGACCTCGGGGAAGATCAGTTTGGATTCCGTAGAAATTCTGGAACACGTGAGGCAATACTGACCTTACGACTTATCTTAGAAGAAAGATTAAGGAAAGGCAAACCTACGTTCCTAGCATTTGTAGACTTAGAGAAAGCTTTTGACAATGTTGACTGGAATACTCTCTTTCAAATTCTAAAGGTGGGAGGGGTAAAATACAGGGAGCGAAAGGCTATTTACAATTTGTATAGAAACCAGATGGCAGTTATAAGAGTCGAGGGGCATGAAAGAGAAGCAGTGGTTGGGAAGGGAGTAAGACAGGGTTGTAGCCTCTCCCCGATGCTATTCAATCTGTATATTGAGCAAGCCGTAAAGGAAAAAAAGAAAAATTCGGAGTAGGTATTAAAATCCATGGAGAAGAAATAAAAACGTTGAGGTTCGCCGATGACATTGTTATTCTGTCAGAGACAGCAAAGGACTTGGAAGAGCAGTTGAACGGAATGGATAGTGTCTTGAAGGGAGGATATAAGATGAACATCAACGAAAGCAAAACGAGGATAATGGAATGTAGTCGAATTAAGTCGGGTGATGTTGAGGGTATTAGATTAGGAAATGAGACACTAAAGTAGTAAAGGAGTTTTGCTATTTGGGGAGCAAAATAACTGATGATGGTCGAAGTAGAGAGGATATAAAATGTAGACTGGCAATGGCAAGGAAAGCGTTTCTGAAGAATAGAAATTTGTTAACATCGAGTATAGATTTAAGTGTCAGGAAGTCATTTCTGAAAGTATTTGTATGGAGTGTAGCCATGTATGGAAGCGAAACATGGACGGTAAATAGTTTGAAGAGAATAGAAGCTTTCGAAATGTGGTGCTACAGAAAAATGCTGAAGATTAGATGGGTAGATCACATAACTAATGAGGAAGTATTGAATAGGATTGGGGAGAAGAAAAGTTTGTGGCACAACTTGACCAGAAGAAGGGATCGGTTTGTAGGACATGTTCTGAGGCATCAAGGGATCACCAATTTAGTATTGGAGGGCAGCGTGGAGGGTAAAAATCGTAGGGGGAGACCGAGAGATGAATACACTAAGCAGATTCAGAAAGATGTAGGTTGCAGTAGGTACTGGGAGATGAAGAAGCTTGCACAGGATAGAGTAGCATGGAGAGCTGCATCAAACCAGTCTCAGGACTGAAGACCACAACAACAACAACATGGGTTATTTCTGAGGATTTTTACTCTGAGAAGCGCACCATTGTACATATTCCTAATTAAGGAGGATAGGTATTCCCTCACAAACTTTCCGCGCTTGACGACAAAAGATTAAAATATGGTTGGTCGCTATTCGGAAGAATCTGTAGAGAGAGAGAATATTCCGCGGTTTCGAGAATATGATTCGCCTTCTGCAGTTACGAGGGATGGGAGGGGAGCTGGGAAACCAGCGGTGGAGTGAAAAGGGTCTTCCGTTTTGAGTGCCCGTGTCTGACGGTCGCTCAGTATCACCTTTATTGCTACAGACGGACTTGCTGTCGTTGCTTTCAGGAGATTTTATAGTTGGAACGGTTAGGCATTTTACTTCTGCGAACTTATACGATTTTGGACTTTGCCTCCAAGTAGGGAGTCGTCGTTGAGTACACAGCGTTCAGAGAATGAGAACACTTCTTGTGCCTATACTCACGTTGAGACATTATCTGAACTCCGTCCTTGTGGCTGGGAGTTCGCGTTTCTCGTCTGTAGAACACAGAGAGGAGAAGACAGTATTAGAGTATATTAGTCAGAGGACCGTCTTCTGCCGTCCTAGTGCTCGAATGCGTTTTTTTTAAAATATATTTTGTAGTTGTAGTTTTTCCGTCGTCGCAGACGTGTACAAGAACTGTCACTCTGACGCACCGGACGCAGTACATACGCTGATATTGCTAATTGCTTCGGCTTATTAGGGCTATAAAGCTAAACTGCTGTGATGACGTAAACTTTGTTTCCACAGAGGTTGCACCCCAGTGTAGATCATCTTTGGAAGTAGTGTCTGCTAGTGTTTGGTACATAGATGAGGTCAATCATCTCACATTATTTATATTAGGTCGTGTATCCATAAAAAGGGGCAGATTTGGGCAACTGATCAATCATATTAGCTAGTAAATTCATTTTTATCTCTTTATGTCCATTGGACATTGATATATAAACATTTGTAATACATAAAGGTGTTTTAATCTACAATAAATGTACAAGCAGAAACAGCATTTATCATTTTGTAGTTACAAGTTCCCTTAATTATTCATTTATGTGTATGTTTAATTTGTATGTTGAAGAGCAAGAAGGAGGAGGTAATATCACCATTAAGATATGCTTCACGGGGTAGTCAGACACGGCCAAACCTTCATTTTCGTGTTCAGTATTTTCCATTTTGCACATTCATTTTACACCCTCCTGGAGTAGTTCACGACGTGAACTGTCTGAAAGCCAGAACACTCAAACGTTGATTGGAAGAGTCCAGGACGGAGGAGGCGAGGCGTAGCGCCGTACACCGATCCTGCTTTGGAGGCGGTTAAGTGGGAGATGTGTGGTGGTGGTGGTGGTGGTGGTGATTAGTGTTTAACGTCCCGTCGACAACGAGGTCATTAGAGACGGAGCGCAAGCTCGGGTTACGGAAGGATGTGGAAGGAAATCGGCCGTGCCCTTTCAAAGGAACCATCCCGGCATTTGCGTGAAACGATTTAGGGAAATCACGGAAAACCTAAATCAGGATGGCCGGAGACGGGATTGAACCGTCGTCCTTCCGAATGCGAGTCCAGTGTGCTAACCACTGCGCCACCTCGCTCGGTGGGAGATGTGTCTCAGAGCTGTATAGTGACAGATGGTGACGCGAGACTGGAAGCGCACGTAGTTTATGTATCGGCCGATAGAGGACAATATTGGATAGGGGGACTGATTTTAGTTTCCATTGTGCCCACTAGAGTGCACTAAAGTAATGGAATGTTGTTCATAAACTGTTCTAGTATTTTTTAAAGTGTTGTTATGTCTTTTTGTGTACGTAAAATGTTATAAATGTGTTTTAGCAGTATGAATGATGCCTGAGTGTGGTTTAAGGTTAATATGGAGATAATTGCTTAAAGAGTTATGTAGATGGATTTAGTGTGGGAACATTTAGATGAAGTATGGATATCGACAAAGGGGATTTTTGTAGATTAGATTTGTAAAGTAAGTTTATGGTAAAGGGAAAGTTAATTCAGGTATAAATAATAATAGTAAATAACTTTATGCATAAACAAAACTTCAGCATATGAGATAATTACGTCGGTAAAAAGTGCAGTCGCGGGGTTTACTATTTTGCGATTGGTTATGGATGAAAAGCGCGGACTGACGCGGTAGAATGTTGTTTTGCTATTGGCTGTTAAGTAAACTGACCAATGGTAAATGCTTCGCGCGCACCTTTCCCTGCTGGTAGAGAAGACAGAGTATTCTAGAGAAGGGTGGAAGCCTAGCCATGAAACAGATCGGACGTGTATAGTAGTAGTTTCGATGGAAACGATAAGTTGCCGGATCAAGCAGTGTTTCATACACCAAAAGTGTGGTAAAGTGAGGGCATAATTATTCCGATGGGTGTGTAGAAATTTCGGAAATTTTAAGTAAATTTTGTGACGAAAAAAGACATATATTCCGTGTGACGTATTGAGCAGGTCGGTGGCTAAAAACTGTGATTGCATTTGGTACCGACAGACTTAATATTTGGAGAGCATTATCGATCTGAAACGATCAGTATTTTTCTAGCTATTAAGTTTTCGGGAAATGCAAAACCATAAACTTGCTAACGTGAGTGAAATGGATTGTGAGTGACTGTGTTAAGACTAGCACGGGCTTGGCAGCGATACTTGTTCACCTAAGTTTCAGAATATATTAAGGAAAAAATTTCCAACCTTTCATATCATGTGAAAACTTTCTCCCGAAACGTAGATTTAGTGACTTTAATTGCAGCCTGGTTCACGTCGAAGTACAGTAGGTTTCGCTCGGCTCCCCTACTGATGATCTGCTGAGACAATGTTCACAGGTAGGTGCAGGTTCGTCGTAAAGGGACGGAAAGAACCACGCCGCCGCAGAGGGAGCGTCACTTGAAAGTTTTTGGTTCTGTACGTCATAACGTTCTTTTAAGTTTTCCTATTCTTCAGGGGCTGACTTGTTTATCTTTTCTGTTAGCTGTCAAATATTTCCTTCGAGACTGCATTTTTCTGAACTTGCGTCTCTAACTTTTTATAGCATCATAAATGGCGTTCAGTTTGGACTGAAAAGCATCCTGTTTGGACAGCGTCGTCCAGTTTGCACTTTAAACTGTCTTGTATTGTTCGAAATGAGTCTTGACCGGACTTGTAAGCTTTGTGATTCGACTGAGTTGCGTCCTGTTATAATGATAAGCTATCGAAATTTGTCTACATCGTGGCCCATGTCCTTCTCTATAATAGTGTGGCTAGTTCGCTGAATTCGTTCCTCACATTCGCTTCTTGAGGGCTCCATATTATCAGTCGCCATATCAGCAAAATCGTGCCATCGGCTTGTGCTTCGTGATCGGTATTTTCTACAAATTCCATATTTAAATACCATCGAGTACGTTTTGGATGAGCGCGCCCGGTTAGCGCTGCTTCCTGAGCGGAAAGGCTTGCCAGTCCCCGGCACGAATCCACCCGGTGGTTTAGTGTTGAGGTCCGGTGTGCCAGCCAGACGGTGGATGGTTTTTAAGGTGGTTTTCCATCTACCTCGGAAAATGCGGGCTGCTGATTCCCCTTATTCCGCTTCGGTTACAGTATTTCGGCGATTGCTGTGCAATCACTGTCTCCACGTGCCCGTACACCATAATTACTCTACCACGCAAACATTGGAGGTTACACTCAACTGGTATGAGAACTTCCTGGGGAGGGGGGCGGGGGGGGGGGGGAATCCACTGGGGACGAACCGCACAATAACCCTGGGTTCGGTGTGGGGAGGTGGTGAGGTGGGTGAACTGCTGTGGCCTGTTGTGGGGTTGTGAACCACTGAGGGCTACGGCGGGACGAAGCCTTTCCGTCCTTTCTAGGTCCCTGGTGTAATACACAAAACACGTATTGGCTAAGTTTTGGAGACGTACTTGAAACATAAATTTAATTTTACATACATGTATGATATATAAATTTACATGCAAATTTCCTCAGTAACCGAGTGCTGTAATTAGTTTACTTAAATAGTTTGTTCACAAATAATGTTTTTGTATAGATAAGCGTTACCCTGCGTTGTTCTGTTACTGATAGATACAAAAATTAAAACTAACAAGAAGTACACTCTATGCCCTTAATTACATTAACTTAGTAATTCCGCCACTAGTTTCAAAGTTTAGCTTTTATATGTGGGAGAATTATGTTTCTTACGCCCGGAATGTACATTACGGCCTGTAATCCAATGTAGGTAATATTTATGATAGTCCGTTAGTGCTCAGTGAGACCTAGCCGAAGATACTTCGTTAGTAAAAACTGTTTAACGCATTGCCGACATATTAATTTGTAAAGTTCATTGTATTTGTAAAACATTTAACATATGATAGCTTAAGAACTACACTTCTTATCGAAGACACGTTTTCACTAACGACTCTTCTCAATTTCGTCTTTGCCAAGTTACTGGCTTCTCTGTCACATCGTAACAGGACGCGACAGCACAGCCGTTCCTGTTTCTAATGTTTCTCGTGACAATCTCCAAGATACGCTCTCTCAAGATCCCATACATAGTAAATGGCATCGAAAGTTGCACCAGACACTGTAATGTACTCATCGAAAATTTACTTCCTTCTCTTTAACCACAAAAATTAAATATAAACCTATCATATAACTTATGCCGTAACATCTCGTACCCTAAACATTATCCTTAATGTATTTCAATATTCGTATCCCTGTGCAATAAAAAGTCGGCACATATCTGAAAATAAAATGAAAACAACAAAATAGATACCAGTGAACTACTGATTCCAAACTCCTGTGTTTTTGTGCGTATGTGTGAGTACAAGTTGCCTGCCAAACATAGTAAACGAAATGAGAATTAAAAAAAATAGACGAGGGCACAGACCCCTAATCAAATTACTTAAAGTTATCGACGTTGTTGTTGTCGTCTTCGGTCCAGAGACTGGTTTGATGCAGCTCTCCATGCTATTCCATCCTGTGCAAGCTTCTTCATCTCCCAGTACCTACTGCAACCTACATCCTTCTGAATCTGCTTAGTGTATTCATCTCTTTGTCTCCCTCTACGATTTGTACCCTACACGCTGCCCTCTAATACTACACTCCTGGAAATGGAAAAAAGAACACATTGACACCGGTGTGTCAGACCCACCATACTTGCTCCGGACACTGCGAGAGGGCTGTACAAGCAATGATCACACGCACGGCACAGCGGACACACCAGGAACCGCGGTGTTGGCCGTCGAATGGCGCTAGCTGCGCAGCATTTGTGCACCGCCGCCGTCAGTGTCAGCCAGTTTGCCGTGGCATACGGAGCTCCATCGCAGTCTTTAACACTGGTAGCATGCCGCGACAGCGTGGTCGTGAACCGTATGTGCAGTTGACGGACTTTGAGCGAGGGCGTATAGTGGACATGCGGGAGGCCGGGTGGACGTACCGCCGAATTGCTCAACACGTGGGGCGTGAGGTCTCCACAGTTCATCGATGTTGTCGCCAGTGGTCGGCGGAAGGTGCACGTGCCCGTCGACCTGGGACCGGACCGCAGCGACGCACGGATGCACGCCAAGACCGTAGGATCCTACGCAGTGCCGTAGGGGACCGCACCGCCACTTCCCAGCAAATTAGGGACACTGTTGCTCCTGGGGTATCGGCGAGGACCATTCGCAACCGTCTCCATGAAGCTGGGCTACGGTCCCGCACACCGTTAGGCCGTCTTCCGCTCACGCCCCAACACCGTGCAGCCCGCCTCCAGTGGTGTCGCGATAGGCGTGAATGGAGGGACGAATGGAGACGTGTCGTCTTCAGCGATGAGACTCGCTTCTGCCTTGGTGCCAATGATGGTCGTATGCGTGTTTGGCGCCGTGCAGGTGAGCGCCACAATCAGGACTGCATACGACCGAGGCACACAGGGCCAACACCCGGCATCATGGTGTGGGGAGCGATCTCCTACACCGGCCGTACACCACAGGTGATCGTCGAGGGGACACTGAATAGTGCACGGTACATCCAATCCGTCATCGAACCCATCGTTCTACCATTCCTAGACCGGCAAGGGAACTTGCTGTTCCAACAGGACAATGCACGTCCGCATGTATCCCGTGCCACCCAACGTGCTCTAGAAGGTGTAAGTCAACTACCCTGGCCAGCAAGATCTCCGGATCTGTCCCCCATTGAGCATGTTTGGGACTGGATGAAGCGTCGTCTCACGCGGTCTGCACGTCCAGCACGAACGCTGGTCCAACTGAGGCGCCAGGTGGAAATGGCATGGCAAGCCGTTCCACAGGACTACATCCAGCATATCTACGATCGTCTCCATGGGAGAATAGCAGCCTGCATTGCTGCGAAAGGTGGCTGTACACTGTACTAGTGCCGACATTGTGCATGCTCTGTTGCCTGTGTCTATGTGCCTGTGGTTCTGTCAGTGTGATCATGTGATGTATCTGACCCCAGGAATGTGTCAATAAAGTTTCCCCTTCCTGGGACAATGAATTCACGGTGTTCTTATTTCAATTTCCAGGAGTGTACATGCGTCCCGAGCTCGTTGCGAAGATGCAGCTCAGATCATTGGCACTGTTTTCAACTCTCCTGCCAGCCAGTTGCCAGTTGCCATGACGCTAGCAAGAAACAAAAACCAACCAGTGTGCCACCTACTATTTACATGCTTCTGAATACCAAGGATCGATCGGATCGGAACCCCACCCCTCTGCTATCTAGGCTCGAAATAATGAAAACTAATTTTTAGACTAAAACGTGAGACAAACAAGCAGATAGTAGAGTTCGCAAGGAAAGCATGCCAACTACTTCATTTCTGCAGCAACAACTTGGCCGTTCAAGGTCAGAACAGCCAAGGCCATTGCCACTGTACTGCAGTGCGACAAAGCATCTACAATCAAAACAAATTGAGATGTGGCGTAAATAATTTTCATATGACTGCATTTGAGTTTTCTTAAGATATTGTTTCATGCTGCGAACTTCTCTCTGACGCGGTGACATTTCTCCTTACACGAGATGAAAATATGGTGTATAATGTCATTAGGAACAAAGTACCATGACTGCCCAGAAAGTATGGCACCGCATATTTTTCTCACCCGAAAACAATGGTACGAATGCGAAACGTTTCGTATGTATTATTTGAAGCCTCCTGAGGGAGCGCGCCAAGTTTCCATCACCTCCGACAGATAGCGTAGCTGCAGGACAGTTTCAAAATGGCGTCTGTAGATGATGTAGTTTACAAGCAACGTGCCATCACTGAATTTCCCACTGCAGAGAAAGAAACTATGGGGAATATTCACAAACGCTCGTTTAAAGTCTATGGAGCATCTGCTGTCGACAGACGTGCAGTTAGTTGCTGGGCACGGAGGGTGAGGTCATCAGAAGACGATTCAGCGGAGCTCCACGATTTTCAGCAGTCTGGAAGACCATCCACGGCTGTCGCACCTGCCAGGCCTGACCTAGCCCCTCGGACTTCCACTTGTTAGGGCTATTGGAGGACAGCATTGGTGAAGACATTTTCAGGACGATGAGGAGGTGATTCACACAGTGAAGCACAGGCTCCGCCACCAGGACAAAGATTGGTACTGGCAGAGCATACACGCCCTTGTTTCGCGCTGTAGGAAGACCAAAGAACGGGATGGGGACTATGTGCAAAAATAGAGCATGTAGATAAAACACCATTATTTCGTGTGTGCAATTCTTATTATTTACAATAAAAAATTGTTGAAGTAAAAAATTCAGTGTATTACTCTCTGCACAACCCTCGTAATAAGCTCACATGAAATTTTACTTACTTTCCTTCAAAATAATGTACTTGGCTAGCAATTCACGTATCCCGACGTTGAATCCATGACTGGAAGCATCTCTGGAAGACTTATTTTGGAGTGGTGCTGCTCTGACATGGCCATCTGAGTCTCAGGAATGGTGTCAAAACATTTTCCATTAAGAAGAGCTTTAATTTCTGGGAAGAGTCGGAAGTGATATGGTGCTAAATCTGGTAGGTAAGTGGAATGTGGAGAGACAGAAACAGTGTTCCCAATCAAAAACTCGCAAATCAAAAGCATGGTGTGGCAAAGCGCGTTATCGTGATGAAGTTGGAAGCCATTGTGCCATTTTCCTGGTCTGTTCCTTCGTACATCGTTTCGTAAAAGTTTCTGTACGCCCTTGTAGAATTCGGCGTTTATGCTGCCCCTGGGATGAACTCTGATCGCACAGTACTCTCAATATAAAACAATGAGCCTGACTGACGTACTTTCTAGGGCGAGAAGATACGCTGGTTCTCCATTGGGAACTTTGAAATTTCTTCCCGGCGTCATACCCATAGACCCAAGTTTCATCTTCAGTTACTGTTTTGGACATGAGGTCCGGATCTGAATGAAGACGATGCTTAAAACTCCGTGCAAACTGACACACGATTTTCCTTCGATTCATCATTCAAGTCTGGGAACAAATTTTACACTCACCTGTCTCATTTGCAAATTATTGGTTAAAGTACTTTGCACGTATCCGTACGAGATCTTACGTCCTTCGGCACAGTCTCGAAAAGTTATTTGCCTGTTTGAACGAATAATTTTTGCCACATTTTGGAATTTTTCTTCAGTTTGTAAAGTTATGTATGTCCCAACCGTGGATCGTCTTCTACCACCTTCTTTACGCTTTAAAATCGCTCATACCACTTGTAAAAGGTCATCAGAGTTACAGCATTATCGCCATACAGGAGCTTCAACATTTCACGAGTGTCTTAGGCACTTTTATTGCAACTTCAAATAGAACTCAGTGCGCATGTGTTGTTCGTCATCCATGACGCGCGACAGCCACGGTAAACAAAACATCATGCTGGCGTCTCTGGACGCTGACTGAAAAGTCAGAGCGTGTTCCATTTCGATGCTGCCTGTCTCAACGGTTCGGGTTGTAGGACAAATTACGTCAAACGGTTGTAGCGTCAACAGCTTCTGATGAAAAATTCGTTCACCGTATTTTTTGATCGCACCTCGTATGTTAGCCTCGTGTCAAGTATAACGAAGAAGATATCGCACTGTACGTGTCCATGACCACAATCTGTATGAAGATGTCCGATTGGTTGATGAATCAACGCGGACTGTCTACAATGATTGGTGTATCACTCACGGTCATCTAACACAGCTTAAGAACAGTGATAATAAAAAGATCGTAACTGAGAGGGATATGAGATGCGTGTCACGCATTGTCTGTGGCAATCTGTTGAACTCGAAATGAACTATTGCTATTGGTGTATGAATGAATGTAGGTCCATCACAAGCAGTTCCCAAGCGAATAATGCGAATGGAAATGAATGCGTTGGACATTTGGCGTCCTACGCCTCTGGAACGAAAAGCTACGTCCATTCAGTGTGCCAAACGACTCTAAACTAGAGTTCACTGGATACTTTATATTACCAAAAACTCTGCTTACAGCTGGTAAAATTGTTGTTTATTGAAACACAACCGATTTCGCGGCTTAAAGCCGCATAATCAGGTGCAACGAAGTTAAAAATTCATTGGCACACCCATCGCTCCTATTCAAAATTTACTGTTCAGAGAATATCGTCAGTACTGTGGCGAGAGAGAGATAAATAAGACGTACTCCATTCTTTAAAATTTGTCTGACTAAAGTCTCTCTCTGTCGTTCGTGCGGGCAGCTTCTGCCTTACCCTGCACCGAGGTGCACTGTTGTCGCATTGATGCAGGCAGATTTTAAAGAATGGAGCACGTCTTCTTTACCTTTCACTCGGCATAGTATTGACGATATTCTCTGAATAATAAATTTTGACTAGGATCTTGTAACTTCGTTGCACCTGGTTTTGCAGTTTTAGGCTCCGAAACCGGTTGTGTTTGCTGTAAGCGGAGTTCTTCCTAGGATCACGCCTTTCAACATGTACAGTTACTCGCAGTATAAATCAGTTTGTGATCGGAAACTTGTTCGTGGTCCTATGAATCGCAGTTTCTCCTCTTTTCAAACGACGCCAAATATCAAATGGACTGATGGCCCAATAATGTGTTTAATACGCAGGATGTGGAGAGTGTGGTTAGGCCGGAAGGCCTTCTCTGATGTTTTGGGGATGTTTCTCGTACTATTCTGGTGGCTGTGATCGAGACCCAGAATACTTCTTTGTCCTTCCCAGTGGCCTAGTATTGCCCGTTCTTCACAATGAGCACTCTGTGGACACTCCTGCCATACAAGATGACCACTGTTGTGTTCATCTGGCTGTGTGCAATCGTCACCAGTTTCACGAACACTCAGAATCGTCATCGAACTTACTACACTCTTGGAAATGGAAAAAAGAGCACATTGACACCGGTGTGTCAGACCCACCATACTTGCTCCGGACACTGCGAGAGGACTGTACAAGCAATGATCACACGCACGGCACAGCGGACACACCAGGAACCGCGGTGTTGGCCGTCGAATGGCGCTAGCTGCGCAGCATTTGTGCACCGCCGCCGTCAGTGTCAGCCAGTTTGCCGTGGCATACGGAGCTCCATCGCAGTCTTTAACACTGGTAGCATGCCGCGACAGCGTGGACGTGAACCGTATGTGCAGTTGACGGACTTTGAGCGAGGGCGTATAGTGGGCATGCGGGAGGCCGGGTGGACGTACCGCCGAATTGCTCAACACGTGGGGCGTGAGGTCTCCACAGTACATCGATGTTGTCGCCAGTGGTCGGCGGAAGGTGCACGTGCCCGTCGACCTGGGACCGGACCGCAGCGACGCACGGATGCACGCCAAGACCGTAGGATCCTACGCAGTGCCGTAGGGGACCGCACCGCCACTTCCCAGCAAATTAGGGACACTGTTGCTCCTGGGGTATCGGCGAGGACCATTCGCAACCGTCTCCATGAAGCTGGGCTACGGTCCCGCACACCGTTAGGCCGTCTTCCGCTCACGCCCCAACATCGTGCAGCCCGCCTCCAGTGGTGTCGCGACAGGCGTGAATGGAGGGACGAATGGAGACGTGTCGTCTTCAGCGATGAGACTCGCTTCTGCCTTGGTGCCAATGATGTTCGTATGCGTGTTTGGCGCCGTGCAGGTGAGCGCCACAATCAGGACTGCATACGACCGAGGCACACAGGGCCAACACCCGGCATCATGGTGTGGGGAGCGATCTCCTACACTGGCCGTACACCACTGGTGATCGTCGAGGGGACACTGAATAGTGCACGGTACATCCAAACCGTCATCGAACCCATCGTTCTACCATTCCTAGACCGGCAAGGGAACTTGCTGTTCCAACAGGACAATGCACGTCCGCATGTATCCCGTGCCACCCAACGTGCTCTAGAAGGTATAAGTCAACTACCCTGGCCAGCAAGATCTCCGGATCTGTCCCCCATTGAGCATGTTTGGGACTGGATGAAGCGTCGTCTCACGCGGTCTGCACGTCCAGCACGAACGCTGGTCCAACTGAGGCGCCAGGTGGAAATGGCATGGCAAGCCGTTCCACAGGACTACATCCAGCATCTCTACGATCGTCTCCATGGGAGAATAGCAGCCTGCATTGCTGCGAAAGGTGGATATACACTGTACTAGTGCCGACATTGTGCATGCTCTGTTGCCTGTGTCTATGTGCCTGTGGTTCTGTCAGTATGATCATGTGATGTATCTGACCCCAGGAGTGTGTCAATAAAGTTTCCCCTTCCTGGGACAATGAATTCACGGTGTTCTTATTTCAATTTCCAGGAGTGTATCTTCCTAAACCAAACGATATTTATCCTCTACAAAATTCTAACAGACTATTTGGGTCAATTGGTGAAATGTAACAGTCAACATATCCTTGGTTTGGTAGTTCCACAGCAACTAAACGTCATCGTATGGTTACAGCTGTACATGCCATACCTGTCTAAACTTGCGCACTCTCTTCCCAACTCTGTTGACACCATTATCAAGGATAACAGCCGTGTTACACCGCGTTAGTGTCACTTCTCTGCGGTGACTAATTGTCTGTTTTGTGTGCTTAACTGTTCAACAAGACTGAGTCAAGTTGTGAATAATTAATTCTGTACTCAGAGGATACCACACTTTTACATTTCGGAAATGCACAACTAAGGATTTATCTGTATAAGAAAATAGTTACCAGTCTTTGCACCATCTCGTATTTGGTAAACTTTCGTCACAGGTAACTGAAACATCAGCTTTTTCAGTGTTTTCTCTGTCATGTTTTAAAAAAGAAACGTAGATAAATATGGTGTAGCTGTTATATTCTAGGAGAAAAGTAAAATATGAAGGGCACTCCACTGACCTTTGTATAAAGGAAGTGGACATTCTCTTCGCGTACAGACCAGTGTCCTGCCATCATGACCACAGGTACACGTGTTGCAATCATGCGGGAAGGTCGTGCCTGGTTTGCAGCTCGTTTCACCTCCTGTAAAAGTAACAGTAAGCAAAAGGGTATGATCTAAACTGAACGACTTTTTCAACCATAGATTACGCTAAACGCTGAGGAAGGAACACTCTATATCTAAATCTACAAATGACACCACTAAATAGCAAGCCAACATGTGTGGTGAAAAGTATATAATGTGCCAATATCCATCTCTCCCCTATTATTCGTGGAAGTATGCGAGAGAAATACTTAAAACGCTGCTTATGGACCTGCTGGTCTTTTCAAAACTATCAGCAAGGATTAGCAACCACACCGGTATTACTGTGACAAAGATTAATAAGATCAAAATGTTCTTCAAGAAATAGTATTCGTGTGTGACAGATGTGTGAGGCCATCATTCTCAGTGACACATATCACTTCAGTTGTGTTTGTAGAGCTGTACTGGGATGCTACAGCATTACTACGTTATCTTCGCCGGTTTCAGAGGATCTTGACATTGAGTATCACGTTATACTGATCGAGACATCCGGTGGCAGGTTACCCACTTGGACTCCTCTGGGCAACCAGCGGCAATTGATCAAGATCCCCACCCCCCCGCAGGTAACGCTTCTCGTCCACTGGAGCAGAATAAACAGGTGGGAAACCCAGTGTCCAATAGTAATCTACCTCTCCTCTTCCTTTAATATATTTTGAACCCATCAGTCATATCCCCGCATCATTCGAGGTCTGAACGTCATAGTGAGAGGACAGTGAAGTGCCAGCAACAGAAATCAGCCAGTGCCCCCAGGTACAAGAGGAATAGGACTGTTCTACTGTAGTAACTATCTAATAATAATACAATTCAAATGCTGATATGTGTGTGACATCTTATGGGACTTAACTGCTAAGGTCATCAGTCCCTAAGCTTACACACTACTTAACCTAAATTATCCTAAGGACAAACACACTCACCTATACCCGAGGAAGAACTCGAAACTCCGCCGGGATCAGCCGCACAGTCCATGACTGTAGCGCCTTAGACCGCTCTGCTAATACCGAGCGGCTATAATATAATTATTACTATTGTTACTAACAAATATATTTTCGATTACGCACTTGTGGTCTGTTCCAGCAGCACAATATGGCCCTGAACCGGTGGTAGTGGAAGTGCTGGATGAGGATGCTCACAGAAGAGACCTGCAGATGGGCTTCCCAATTTCTTGGAGCTGGTGTCTCCCAACTACACTGTACTGCCGCTTGAGCAACAGCTTCGTTCAACTATACTCCTCAGCAGCCACAGTAACTATTGCTACCATCACACTGGAGCTGCTGCAGCTTGCTGAACCACAGGCAAGTTCCCGCTCAAGAGTACTACTGTTCACAAGCACATATAACGCTACTGCATGTGGCCTAAGGAGTAAATGTGGGTCTGGGCCGGGATAGTGTGATTATTTAAATTTAAAACGCACAGTACATTGATTCTAAAGTTCAGTACTCATGGTATGACTGGCAATATATGAGCAGAATGATGGGTTATGTACCGGATGAAATGCTGGATGAGTATGATCCTTCCCATACACTAACTCTCATTAAAGTGCTAGGCCATAAAGTCATAAAGTTGACATATAGTTTGTAGACTATTTGAGCAAAAATAGTGTGTAAGTGTAGCAGTGTGTAAATTCCTGTATATAGATGGTGCCCAAATGTACAACTGTAGCACTTCTAAACATTGTAGAGAGTGATTTCAGAGATGGAATTGCTTTGTGGGTAATGCCAAATATTGGCGTGAACGCCATACAGGCCAAATTTTTTGCCTACAGATGACAGTTGTTTTCCAAATTCTATGCTGCCACTGAGTAACGTTGGTTTGATGCGGCCCGCCACGAATTCCTTTCCTGTGCTAACCTCTTCATCTCAGAGTAGCACTTGCAACCTACGTCCTCAATTATTTGCTTGACGTATTCCAATCTCTGTCTTCCTCTACAGTTTTTGCCCTCTACAGCTGCTTCTAGTACCATGGAAGTCATTCCCTCATGTCTTAGCAGATGTCCTATCATCCTGTCCCTTCTCCTTATCAGTGTTTTCCACATACTCCCTTCCTCTCCGATTCTGCGTAGAACCTCCTCATTCCTTACCTTATCAGTCCACCTAATTTTCAACATTCGTCTATAGCACCACATCTCAAATGCTTCGATTCTCTTCTGTTCCGGTTTTCCCACAGTCCATGTTTCACTACCATACAATGCTGTACTCCAGACGTACATCCTCGAAAATTTATTCCTCAAATTATGGCCGGTATTTGATATTAGTAGACTTCTCTTGGCCAGAAATGCCTTTTTTGCCATAACGAGTCTGCTTTTGATGTTCTCCGTCATTGGTTATTTTACTGCCTAGGTAGCAGAATTCCTTAACTTCTTTGACTTCGTGACCATCAATCCTGATGTTAAGTTTCTCGCTGTTCTCATTTCTACTACTTCTCATTACCTTCGTCTTTCTCCGATTTACTCTCAAACCGTACTGTGTACTCATTAGACTGTTTATTCCGTTCAGCAGATCATTTAATTCTTCTTCACTTTCACTCAGGATAGCAATGTCATCAGCAAATCGTATCATTGATATCCTTTCACCTTGTATTTTAATTCCACTCCTGAACCTTTCTTTTATTTCCATCATTGCTTCCTCGATGTACAGATTGAAGAGTAGGGGCGAAAGGCTACAGCCTTGTCTTACACCCTTCTTAATACGAGCACTTCGTTCTTGATCGTCCACTCTTATTATTCCCTCTTGGTTGTTGTACATATTGTATATGACCCGTCTCTCCCTATAGCTTACCCCTACTTTTTTCAGAATCTCGAACAGCTTGCACCATTTTATATTATCGAACGCTTTTTCCAGGTCGACAAATCCTATGAAAGTGTCTTGATTTTTCTTTAGCCTTGCTTCCATTATTAGCCGTAACGTCAGAATTGCCTCTCTCGTCCCTTTACTTTTCCTAAAGCCAAACTGATCGTCACCTAGCGCATTCTCAATTTTCTTTTCCATTCTTCTGTATATTATTCTTGTAAGCAGCTTCGATGCATGAACTGTTAAGCTGATTGTGCGATAATTCTCGCACTTGTCAGCTCTTGCCGTCTTCGGAATTGTGTGGATGATGCTTTTCCGAAAGACAGATGGTATATCGCCATACTCATATATTCTACACACCAACGTGAACAGTCGTTTTGTTGCCACTTCCCCCAATGATTTTAGAAATTCTGATGGAATGTTATCTATCCCTTCTGCCTTATTTGACCGTAAGTCCTCCAAAGCTCATTTAAATTCCGATTCTAATACTGGATCCCCTATCATGTTTGTACTTCCTCCTTTCATCAATGAACTGAAGTATTTCTTCTGTTACCCATGGTTTCTTCGCAGCTACCTTCTTTGTACCTATGTTTTCCTTCCCAACTTCTGTGATGGCCCTTTTTAGAGATGTCCATTCCTCTTCAACTGTACTGCCTACTGCGCTATTCCTTATTGCTGTATCTATAGCGTTAGAGAACTTCAAACATATCTCGTCATTCCTTAGTACTTCCGTATCCCACTTCTTTGCGTATTGATTCTTCCTGACTAATGTCTTGAACTTCAGGCTACTCTTCATCACTACTATATTGTGATATGAGTCTATATCTGCTCCTGGGTACGCCTTACAATCCAGTATCTGAGTTCGGAATCTCTGTCGGACCATGATGTAATCTAATTGAAATCTTCCCGTATCTCCCGGCCTTTTCCAAGTATACCTCCTCCTCTTGTGATTCTTGAACAGGATATTCGCTATTGCTAGCTGAAACTTGTTACAGAACTCAATTAGTCTTTCTCCTCTTTCATTCCTTGTCCCAAGCCCATATTCTCCCGTAACCTTTTCTTCTACTCCTTCCCCTACAACTGCATTCAAGTCGCCCAAGACTATTAGATTTTCGTCCCCCTTTACATACTGCATTACCCTTTCAATATCCTCATACACTTTCTCTATCTGTTCATCTTCAGCTTGCGACGTCGGCATGTATACCTGAACTATCGTTGTCGGTGTTTGTCTGCTGTCGATTCTGATTAGAACAACCCGGTCACTGAACTGTTCACAGTAACACACCCTCTGCCCTACCTTCCTATTCATAACGAATCCTACACCTGTTATACCATTTTCTGCTGCTGTTGATGTTACCCGATACTCATCTGACCAGAAATCCTTGTCTTCCTTCCACTTCACTTCACTGACCCCTACTATATCTAGATTGAGCCTTTGCATTTCCCTTTTCAGATTTTCTAGTTTCCCTACCACGTTCAAGCTTCTGACATTGCACGCCGCGACTCGTAGAACGTTATCCTTTCGTTGATTATTCAAGCTTTTTCTCATGGTAACCTCCCCCTTGGCAGTCCCCTCCCGGAGATCCGAATGGGGGACTATTCCGGAATCTTTTGCCAATGGAGAGATCATCATGACACTTCTTCAATTACAGGCCACATGTCCTGTGGATACACGTTGACAACGTATCAAAAGAACTTGTAGCTTCCTCATACCGGGATGGGAGGCAGATCTGGACTGGAACAATGCGGAACGTCAAGAACAGAGGCTGGTGGACTAGTCTACCTAGGTGTGGTTTTCTGGTGGCTTCCCACGGTCGTTTAGGTAAATGCCGGGCTGGTCCCCACTTTCCTCATTAAACACTGTTCATTTAGATTTAGTACACAGTCACACATGGAACAAGATTCACACAATTCCCATACAGGAGGTCACGCCCGGGTTCCCGGGTTCGATTCCCGGCGGGGTCAGGGATTTTCTCTGCCTCGTGATGGCTGGGTGTTGTGTGCTGTCCTTAGGTTAGTTAGGTTTAAGTAGTTCTAAGTTCTAGGGGACTTATGGCCACAGCAGTTGAGTCCCATAGTGCTCAGAGCCATTTGAACCATTTTTTGAACCATACAGGAGGTGCACATGACTCTCCTCACCGCGGCTGTGGAAAATAAAAGGCATCTGTCCATGAAGTTGAACAAAAACAAATTTGCTATATCGTGACTACAGTGGACACCATAGTAGAAGACTCCAAGAACAGCAAGAACAGGTGTGTATAACGAACATAACTAACTAACTGACTCCTTCTGAATACGCCATGAGTACCCAACATTACCGACCGACCGCCATGCCATTCTCAGCTGATATGTGTCAACGGATGCGGATACGGAAGAGCATGTTGCCAGCACGCCACTCTCTCGCCTGTTGTCAGCTTTTGTAAGTGAAGCCGCAACTTCTCAGTCAGATGGCTCCTCAGTTGACCTCACAATGCCTGCGTGTATTACAACTACCAATAGTGCTCTGCAGATCCGGACGATCAGCCATCTAAGTGCTAGACAAGCCTTACAGTGCTTAACTTCGTATACGGTAACATATGCACTGCAGTATCTTACATATGTGCCGATAGTTGGCAAGTGACTTTGAAGTACAACGTCTGACCTGTACGGGAATATACATAATGGGTGGACGAGTACAGGTCGTAGACTCATGGATGGCGACATATGGAAGTTTGGGTCTGGTCGTGAGTCGTGTACAGGTAGCCAAATGATAAGGCAACCGCTCGCGATAAGCGTGATATGCGGGTTAGAGTCCCCGTCGGGCACAAATTTTCATTGCAATAATTTCATTCTACAGCTGATGGTTGTCCTTATTCGCAATTGCGAATACATTTAATGTATATAATGTATTTAATGTATGGACTTAACTTCGGTTGCCTGACAGAAACCGGTGTGACCACAGTGCAAGGCGGTTGGTTATATATTGAACATACGGACAATCATCATTCAAATAAAAGTACGCATCACGAAGGAATTATCTGAATGTGATGAAAATCGGTAGATATGATTTGCTTGTACAGACAACCAAATGATTACAATTTTAGAAAAATATTTCAAGAGAAAGAGCTTCACAAATTAAGGAAGTCAATGACGCATTTGCCAACCTCTGACCCTTACGTGAGGAATTAGTCGGCTTGACATTAATTGATAGAGTTGTTGGATGTACTCCTGAGGGACTGTCGAATCAGCACGTTAGATCGCCAAATCCAGAACTGGTTGCACTGCCCTATCCAGAATGCTCCAAACGTTGTCAATTGGGGAGAGATCCGGCGACCTTGCTGGCCAAGTTAGCGTTTGGCAACCACGACGATAAGGAGTAGAAATTTTCGGCGTGGGCGAGCGGGCATCACCTTGCTGAAATTTAAGCTCAGGAAGGATTGTCATGAAAGGCAACACAAAGGAATTTAGAATATCATCAAAGTGGTGCTGTGCTGTAAGAGTGCAGGGGGTGATAACCAGAGGAATTCTCTATGAAAAGAAATGGCACCCGAGATCATCGTTCCTGGCTGTCGAGCCGTATTTTGGGGAGTCTCCAGACACATCTTCGGGCTCGAATCTCATTAACTGGAGCAATCCCGTCTTTAGTGACGAGACCCACTTCGAACTGAGTCCTGATGACTAGCGAAGACGTGTCTGGAGTCGCCCTGGACGCGAAAGTTAGTTACTGTTGCATTGTCATCCACTTCCGAGCTATTCGTATGTAGAAAGTTTGAAGTCTCAAAGGTACGTTAGTTTAAAATCAACTGCAAAATCTATACAGTGGTCCCTCAAGAGTTTAGTGCAACGTTCGTTTCATCGATAGGCTATGCAGTAACAGGGGCAGTAAACCTCGAACAATAACCAGGGCTCCAGCAGCCACTGATCAGTGCTTGTGCGTGGCGGTAGCCGTCACAAGGGCAAGGGCGTTCTTGTCTGTGCTGGTTATTCACCATTTCTTCCTCTTACAGTTAATACTTATCGATAAAGAGAATTTCGCACAGGTCTAATTAGCGAACGGTCTACCAAGCGGGCACATAAAATACCGGTTTAAAAATAATTATGTTTGTAACGGGAACACACCGACGCTCTCCGTTGACACTGGGAATATGATGAAAGATGCCACGAGTGGTGTTCTTCTGAACTGATATTGATTTTAAGTATTTCTCTCGCATACTTCCACGAATAATAGGGGAGAGATGGATATTGGCACATTATACGCCGAAAAAGGAAATTGTAAATATCACCCTAAACACCAGAACAATTTCGCCTGGTGTGTATGTGTATGTGTGTACTCGACCGATTTCAACCAAATTTGATACAAATATTCCTTTCTATCTGGCAACAACAGCTGTGGGGTACTGCAGGATATATGACGTCACAAACACTGCCTCATTACGCGTACTGTTTTGATACATTTATTCTCTGCTACTAAAACACTTACAGTCGGATCAGCTTAAGCAAACCCCCTGACACCTGGCAGTGCTTTTGATGACTTTCGATTGCGAAACGCTAATGATTGTAGGCGAAAACAGCCGTTTATAGAGCTATGAAGAGGCGTTGCTACCGAGACTTTTTACTAACTCGTGTTGTAGACACGCGAAACTGGTGTTCCCACTTTGCAGATACTATTTCATAATTTCAAAGGTGTTTTCACGTATTCACGGAAATGAAACTTTTCGATATTACAATACATAGTTCATTATTTTAGTTTCAGTTTTAAAAGTAAATTGTCAAAATTAATATATATGTGTAACGTCCCATCGGTCGCATCTCGGAGTAGGGGATGCCTCCCACCTGTAGTTCATCATGGGAAAATTCAACACCCTGAGCGGACCAGGTACTGTCACAAACCCATCAGCATCTGATCTGGTATCAAGTGACCAACCACTTGTTCACCTAGTTGGTGCGGCTATTAAGTACGAGTATGTTACTTGATCTCAGCAATTTTTAAAATTTCGTGATGTCCATCGGATATCATTAAAAAAACAATCTCCCACTTAAAACAACGAACAGAAAAAAAATTGACTACCCCAGGGCCCAACCAATAGACTGGATTACTATTCTGGTCATTGGACTCTGGCGAACCAGATATGACGTGTAGAGAAGGATCGCTGAGATTCTCGAAACCTCTTCGAACAAAACAAAAATTTTTCACATGTACATTGAACACTAACACATTGTTGAAACGAGAGAATCTATAATACCTGACGAATGCGCTTGACAGCTTCACTTTCAATTCGAGAATTACAGGTTCTCTAAAGGAAAACCTGCAGTGCTTATCACCATAGGGCGGAAACTATTTGGCACAAGGATTTCGGTTTACAAAATCAAAGATTCAATCATTGACTTTATGTTACCTTCCGAAACACTGTCAATCACATCTGGAAACAACAGGTACAACTTGATTAACATGCACGCACCAACAAATGATTACAGCAGAAGGTCGGGAAGAAATCAGAAACAAAATTCCTAAATATCACATCAAGATTTCATTGGGCAGTTATGAAAAGAAAATGAACATAGGAGGATCACATAACCATATGCCGCTCACAACAGGACCAATAAAAATGGTGAACTCATTTTTGTAAAAATTTTAATCTCAAAATTACGCCAACACAATTCCAGAAAACCGCCTAGAAAAAAAAAGACTTGGAAATCCCACATCGGAGAATTCCATATTGACCATACTGCTATTTCCAAGATGAACACCAAAGAAGGCTCCTTGAAACCTGAAAACCAGGAAAGGATTTTTGGAGTCAGACCATCACGTACTCCAAATCAAAGTAACATGTAAGCCAAATAGAAAACGTACACGGTTAACCCATAGTTACCTAGATCCCAATAAGAAGAAACTCATTGAAGAAATCTATGGGGTGATTTGAATTCGGGGAGCAAATGAAGCAAACAATAAGATATGTTCAACTCCGAGAAAGAGAAAACATAGGTGGTGGAAAATCACTTGCGATCAAGCATTCGGACGTAGCATTAAAGCTTGGAATAACTTGAATAGTCATAAAAAAAGAAAAGTGGCAAGAATTCGTAGAGGTATGGAAAAATCACTAAAATTATTCAGTGATGATAACTGCAATAATAACAGGTTGACCGAAATAGACGTTACCTATAACAACTACCGCACTTTCTTAAAAGACCTCTAGGGGAAATTTAGCTGGCTATTGACTTCCTAGCCTAAGTTTTCAACGACCTAACGGATCTCTGGAAACTAATACAAAAAATATTTCTTTTCAATAGAGACACTCCTCAACTGCGAACCGCCATCTGATCAATTCTGATTTGCCAAACCAGCGGCAAATCCTGATTCGCTTTCACCTTCGCACTAAGAAACAGTAAAAATAACCAAATCATTTAAAAACAACATTGCACCTGGTGAATATGGAATTACTGCAGAATTATGGAAATTGGACCACGAAAACATAATATCAAAAATTCACAGAATAATATTAGAACTGTAAAAGTGTAGAAAACAGAAAATCCCAAAAGAGTGAAAGAGTGTTTTGATGCACTCGCTCCACAAAAAAGGAGACACAATAGATCCATCCAATTACAGAGGAATCTCACTTCTTCCATTAACTTACAGAATTCTTTCTAAAGCTTTGCTGAACCGGCTTCAGTCCCATGCAGACCCACAGACTGACGAGTACCAGGCGGGCTTCAGGCAGGGGAGAGCCTGTAGTGAACAAATGTGGAACCTCAAGACCATACTACACATCACAAGATGTCGGAACGCTACAGTCACATTTGTGGATTTCAGACAAACACTATTTAATAATCTAGGAGAATTAGGAGGCGATGGAATGTCATAACACATCAGCCGGGAAACATTATTGGGAACCATCTCGAAAGTGAAATTCATTGGAGAAATTTCAAACTCATTCGAAATTCACACAGGAGTCTGACAAGGAGACGGCTTATCGCCGCTCTTGTTCAATATCGTACTGGAAAAAATAATCAGAGAATGGGAAAACACGTCAAAGGTATCAGAATTGGAACTGAGATAAGAAAAAGAGTGTGAATGCTTGGAGTTTGCAGATGATCTGGCTATATTTACGAACATCAAAGACGAAGCCAAACGAGCACTCGATATTTTACACGAACTCTTGTGTAAAACGTGACTCCAAATGTCGTATGAAAGTGGACAACACATCAACGGGAAAACTCCCATTGACAACACGGTATGGAAAAAATCTCACAGATCACTCACTTCAGGTACTTACGAGAAACGATCCAACACACAGGACTGAACACAATCTCCAAAACAGAAAGAAATTTCAAACTGCAAAAGAAGTACAAACTGACATGAATTAATTACAACAAAAAAGGGATATCTCGTAATGCAATACTACTACACTACGGTACAGTTGTTTTACCAGGTGTCTTGTACGTAGCGGAAACCACAATAATTAGATGGATGACAAAAATTCATGACACAGAGACAGAAAACGAAAAAATAGCTAGTTTGTTTGGACTTTATTTCCGAAAAACTTCAGAAGTTGAGTGTCTCTCAACGAGAACTGGAAAAGCACATGAAAGAAAAGGAAGAATACGGGAACAGACGCGAGTCGACGTCGTAACTATGACTGTAGTAAAATTAAAATGAGGTGGGTTGGATGTGTAACCAAGCAAATGGAAATTCTCTGCTGAATTCCCAGAGATAAGAAAAGCTCAAACTGACAGTGTAATGGAAGGTGGGTAGATGACGTCAAAATACACATGCAGCAGCAAAATATGGATTTGTATAGCGCAAAGCGGTAAGACATGGAAATATCTTAAGTAGGTGGTTTGAGGATGATTAAATGACACACACAACTGCCGATTGTGTGATTTCTCAAAGTTGATTTCGTTAAAGCAACAATTTCCTAGACATTATTCACTGACGTCACTGTGACTGCAAAGCTAGGGGGAACACAAAGGAAAGTATTACGGTTGTTGACTCCTGGTGGAGTAAACTTCCATTGGTAGGCTGATTGCGTGGGCAGCGGAAACTCACCTTCCTCGATGTGGGCCCAAGCCGTCGCGATGATCAGCAGAAGCGCGCTTGCTGACAGCTTCATGTCTGGAGGCTGCAGACCAAGAATGTCTCCCTCGTCCGCAACTCGCCCTCTTATACTGTTCATTTCGTCCCCATTACCCACGACCGCGTTTCCTCCATGCCGTTAGGAGTGAAACACCAGCTGTAAGTTGAAGCTATTAATAACGTCTTACGGTAACGCTCCAAGTCGTAATGTTGAGCCGTTACTTATTCCGATAGTACATGTCGCTTCGCTTGCTCTTTCAATGACTATAAAATAAACCCAAGTTCATTTTGCTATATTTGTCAGAGTTCCTTAAAAACTTTAAAGATGTGTGTTTTGCGTTATATTTTCTTCCTGGCTACAATTTTTTTTAATGCGTATGACGCCTTTACTGAACAAACACACTGAAGAAATATTTGAAATGTTATACGTGCACGAGTAAACTATTTTTAGTTGCAATTGAACGACGGAATGCCATTCGAGAAATGAAATATATATATTAAAAAAAAATGGTTCAAATGGCTCTCAGCACTATGGGACTTAACTTCTGAGGTCATCAGTCCCCAAGAACTTAGAACTACTTAAAGCTAACTAACCTAAGGACATTACACACATCCATGCCGAAGGCAGGATTCGAACCTGCTACCGTAGCGGTAGTGCGGTTCCAGACTGTAGCGCCTAGAACCGCCCAGCCACCCCGGCCGGCAATGGAATATCATTCTAATGATTATGTGGCAGTAATATAGAACATAAACTTTGCGTGACAGTTGCAATGCGATGTGTGTTTGCTGAAACGAAACGATTAAGTTTTACCACGCCATTCGACTCGGAAAAATGGTTTTTCTTAGAAAACATTGTTCTCAGAGTTCAAGTCACTCAAGAGTTGTCATGTTCGGTCAAGGAGGAGGGGGAGACTATTGGCGATTCCATCACGTGCACAGTCTCTTGATAAATAATGATCACAATTTTGATATTACTTAATCAAAGAACACTGAAAGGAGATCGCGGCGGGGGCGGTGGGAATGGTGGGTGCAGGAAAGAGGGGTGGGGTGATTTTACGTCCACACTAAACAATCGTAAATTTTACTACTCCGCTTTTTATCCAAAGGAAGTCATAATTTATAATTTATGCACAAAAATTAACGAACTATCAGTTTAGTAAGCCACTGCTGCAAAATACTAACACGAATTCTTTACAGACGAATGGAAAAACAGGTAGAGGCCGACCTCGGGGAACATCAGTTTGGATTCCGTAGAAATGTTGGAACACGTGAGGCAATACTGACCTTACGACTTATCTTAGAAGAAAGATTAAGGAAAAGCAAACCTACGTTTCTAGCATTTGAAGACTTAGAGAAAGCTTTTGACAATGTTGACTGGAATACTCTCTTTCAAATTCTAAAGGTGGCAGGGGTAAAATACAGGGAGCGAAAGGTTATTTACAATTTGTACAGAAACCAAATGGCAGTTATAAGAGTCGAGGGGCATGAAAGGAAGCAGTGCTTGGGAAGAGAGCGAGAAAGGGTTGTAGCCTCTCCCCGATGTTATTCAATCTGTATATTGAGCAAGCAGTAAAGGAAACAAAAGAAAAATTCGGAGTAGGTATTAAAATCCATGGAGAAGAAACAAAAACTTTGAGGTTCGCCGATGACATTGTAATTCTGTCAGAGACACAAAGGACTTGGAAGAGCAGTTGAATGGATTAGACAGGGTCTTGAAAGAAGGATATCAGATGAACATCAACAAAAGCAAAACGAGGATAATGGAATGTAGTTGAATTAAGTCGGGTGATGCTGAGGGAATTAGATTAGGAAATGAGACACTTAAAGTAGTAAAGGAGTTTTGCTATTTGGGGAGCAAAATAACTGATGAGGTCGAAATAGAGAAGATATAAAATGTAGACTGGCAATGGCAAGGAAAGCGTTTCTGAGGAAGAGAAATTTGTTAACATCGAGTATAGATTTCAGTGTCAGGAAGTCTTTTCTGAAAGAATTTGTATGTAGTGTAGCCATGCATGGAAGTGAAGCATGGAAGATAAATAGTTTGGACAAGAAGAGAATAGAAGCTTTCGAAATGTGGTGCTACAGAAGAATGCTGAAGATTAGATGGTCAGATCACATAACTAATGAGGAGGTATTAAATAGGATTGGGGAGAAGAGAAGTTTGTGGCACAACTTGACAAGAAGAAGGGACCGGTTGGTAGGACATGTTCTGAGGCATAAAGGGATTACAAATTTAGCATTGGAGGGCAGCGTGGAGGGTAAAAATCGTACAGGGAGACCAAGAGATGAATACACTAACCCGATTCCGAAGGATGTAGGTTGCAGTAAGTACTGTGAGATGAAGAAGCTTGCACAGGATAAGGTAGCATGGAGAGCTGCATCAAACCAGTCTCAGGACTGAAGACCACAACAACAACAACAGAGACAACACAAGATTAGTACGAGCCGCGAATAGATACCAGCTGCAGCCATAAATTTTAAAAGGGTTCGGTAATCTGGGCTGAGTGACTGGTGGCATTTTATTGTATGGTTTCACCTATGTCAAACAGTACAATAAGCAAATCTCAAATTTTAGGAGGGCTGTTACCGTAGAAGACATACTGTATCATCAGATAAGTGTGCATTGGCAAAATAAAAACACTTCTACCATCAGAAATACACTAGTTGTGTAGAATAATTAAAAGCGAGGCACATATGTTACAGGTAACTGTAATAATATTCATCACATTTCACAGAAGTTATCAGAGCTGCTGGAGTTATGAGGGTTCGCAATGGAGCTTGGAACTTGAGGATTTCCAGGCAAGTAACAAGGAAAGAAAAAGAGATGCACAGTAATCGTAAATGTAATGGGGCAAATGCAGAAACGTACATGATGATGTGGAATACTTAAAACAGACAGTAGAATGCAAAGATTTGGGAATTCTTTGAGGCAATGTCCAATTACCTAAGGATAAATGTCGACATTGATTGAGTAGAGGATGAGGGCAAGTAGTGGAAGGAAATAATACAGATGAGGAGGTAAGTCGCAAGCACAACGAAAGAGAGGAACAAAAGTAAGCGGTATCTGACGAGATACGTCATTTAATCGATGAGAGAAGGAAATATGGGAATTGTAAAACCGAAATAGAATCATAGGAATGTTGACCCCTTGCGAGTGAGATTAACAAAGATTGAAAAAACTTTAACCAGAATGGATAAAACGGAATAGTAAGGCATCTGAGAAGGACTTGACCGAAGGAAATCAGCCGGATCATACAGTAACAGTAAACGCTGCTTTGTAGAAATGAAAAATGACGTCCTGTATCATTGAGAAGAACTGTTTTAAGTTTGATATAAGAGGAGGAGAAAATAGAGTGGGAAGAAATTGGTGATAAAATAATGAAAATCAAGCTTTCCACAGCACCGAAAGTTAGTCACCTTGTATACAATCGGAACTATTTAAATAAGTCTGACTGCAGGGATTACAACGTTATTTGAGGTATGGTCATAAAGCAATGTAACTAGTGATTCCTCATCATGTTTTCAGAAAACTGACGTCATCTCATTTCCGTATGAAGCACCATCAACACGGAATGTTATGCCTGGAAACTGCTGAGTAGGAGATACACCAATGTTTAGAAGCCACGATATGCAAGATGTACAGGTCGAAGATTAATATCATGTCAAATTGGTACCCCAGAATTAATTACATTTCCGTTTTAGAAAGAGAAAAACGAATAAAGGGCAATCAGGCTCTCTTAATTAACACCTAAAGGTTTTGGTATATCGTTGCTACCATGAGGTCGGATGTTTGCCTATGATACACTTTGTCCATTTGTTCAAGAGTTTTGAACACTTTTGCATATTGGCTTTCTGAGTGAAGTAACCATTACTTAACACTCTGCCATACATGGTTTGGACGTGTCACGTTGTCAGAGATGCCCAATGAACTTCGTCTTATAACGCACAGAATTCATAATCACACCATACTTTTTTATTAACGTATTTCGCTATATTTGATAGTACTTGTGAGCAAGATGTGAAACAGATAGTTTTCTTACAGTATACTACAGTTTTGCACTAGCCTGAGTAAAATGTAACCAGTTCACCAATTAACGATTGTAGACTGCTCAGTAGCATGTTACGTAGACTGTGTTGGATTACAGTTTCACTGACATACCTCTCTGGTGTAATGGGTCGACGACAGTGAAACCGTGTATTCCTCCGTGCTGGTGAGGCGTCTAGGATTTTATACAATTTCCTTGAGCTTTTGGTCAAAGATTTTCACAACACAACGCAGCTAAGTCTGGAGAACCTTGTGTATGAAAGGCAGCAAGTGGCATCTGACAGCCACAATTCTCCATCTTCGTTTGGTTACATTGGTTTCTCAGCGCTGGGAACTCTGATGCTTGTAACGAACATGAAAAACATTCTACAGTACACGTTACAAATAAGCCTACAATTTGGGTACCATCTCTCTAGAGGAAATAAATATAGACAATATAGACTGCTAAATATTTAATTGGAAATGACTCTCTTTCCCTAGTTCTAAAACGAAAATTCCTGCAGAATCTCCAAAACATCTGCTCGCGGAGGAAAATCAGAGCCATATATATTCCAAGATAAACCTCCTGTTCTGCACTTGCGTCTTTTCGTTTAATATCTTCAATGGTTGCTTTTGATGTGGTATACATCGACCCAGTAGTCTGCCTCTGTAACTGAGTCTTCAGAGCAGCTGCGTGCTCTGTGGGGAACCCGAGTTCGATTCCTGGAACGGCCAACGATTGTTTCTTTGTAGGTGGGCTGGTACGGGGTGCACTCAGCCTCGAGAGGCCAAATGAGTAGCCACTCAGCCGATTACTAGCGATTCCAAGGTAAGAAACCCGACTACGACTGGGAAAGCAGTGTGCTGACCACATGCCCCTCCAATGATGCCAATGACGGAGGATGACACGGCGATCGGTCGGTCCCCATTGGGACTTCCGCGGACAGAACACGGCAGTTTGATACATCGACTCGGTGTAAAATATCTTGGTATAAGTAGGTACTTTATACGTTGGCTCTCGCGTTTTATTAACGATTGTAGACACGACATGCTATTTTGTGCTGTTAACCACCTTAAGCAAGTGCTTGGAAAACGTTAGCCAACAACATTTCAACATCATTTGCTAAACACTGCATTCAAGACGACTTATGCATACTTTCGAGGCCGGCCGCGGTGGCCGTGCGCTTCTAGGCACTTCAGTCCGGAACCGCGTGACTGCTACGGTCGCAGGTTCGAATCCTGCCTCGGGCATGGATGTGTGTGATGTCCTTAGGTTAGTTAGGTTTAAGTAGTTCTAAGTTCTAGGGGATTGATGACCTCAGATGTTGAGTACCATAGTGCTCACAGCCACTTGAACCAGCCATACTTTCGATGTGTGTTTGTTGGAACACAGCGACACAACTGTAAGTAGTATTACAGCAGTTGTAATTTCTAAAGTGTGACGAAGGGTTATTTCGTTCTAGTATTTTACGAGAAAAACCCTGAGGTGTTTTCATAGTTCCCTTCTCTCTGTATGTTGCACGTACATAACTTTGCTAAATGCAGGATTTTTTAATATAAGTCACTGTCATCCTCCTTCTCTAAAAGTTTATGAATTGCGCCACTACTACCACTATTCATTGTTTCCTCAGGGTGTTATTAATTTGCATGTGTGTGTAAGTATGTGTGTTCGTGCGAGTGTTCGAGCGCGCTGCACTCCAGCTTGTTTCTTTCTCTTTGCATAGCGAACGCACCATCTGAGACCGCTTTCACTGCTGTATAATAGTAACGACATAACTGATTTCTCGACGCCATCTGTCAGCGACGTCTGTATGCTGTGCTGTGCAATCAGTATTTTTATTCCAGCTGTGATGCATACACATATCATCATTCAATTGGGTTAAACACTGCTCTGTGAGAATAGTCCACCCTCATACGGTACCTGTCTCGTTAGTGGGGCTATTTACTGTTTGGAGTCCCCTCCCCCCCCCCCCCCCCCCCGCAAAAAAAAGAAAGAAATGTGGTGTCACCGCCAGACACCACACTTGCTAGGTGGTAGCCTTTAAATCGGCCGCGGTCCGTTAGTATACGACGGACCCGCGTGTCGCCACTGTCAGTGATGGCAGAGCGAGCGCCCCCACACGGCAGGTCTAGAGACAGATCCTAGCACTCGCCCCAGTTGTACAGCCGACTTAGCCAGAGATGGATCACTGACAATTACGCTCTCATTTGCCGAGACGATAGTTAGCATAGCCTTCAGCTACGTCATTTGCTACGACCTAGCAAGGCGCCATAGCATTTGATATTGAGATTATAACATGTACCGTCAAGAGCGATGTACACCAATTGTGGATTAAAGTTAAGTATTATATCAACTACGTACTTTATTTGCTACTATTAATTCCCTTAACTGTTCCAGACCTCACGCCAGTCAGCGTGTAATTAAACGCGTGCATTTCGGCCTCCTCCAGCAACACAGTGTTGGCTCTTCTGCCAACACTTCAAGAACAGCTTCGATTCTAGTAACTTGCATGTAAAATTCTGCAATACACGAGATGTACTGACGGAGACTGTAATTATTTTCTCTCATCGCGAAGTTATATGTGACAGGAATTCTCTAGAGGCACTGAAATTTTATAGCGGTCCCTAAACTTGATGTGATCATTGCTCAAATTAACCACTCCACCTAAATCCCTCGTTTTGTTCTGTGTTTCTGAAATGTAGATCAGAAACCATCCGATTTGTATTTGAGAGCAATTACGCGTTTCACTGTGCGTTGAAAAGAGGTATGGCAGCAATCGTAATTCGTTTTCCAGTACTCGTATAAGCGGTCGACAAAATATTTATTAATTAGGATTTGTTAAGATTTAGCAGTCGCTCTCTACGATAACGAAGTGCAGATGTTCATCAATGACCCTAATTAGCTTTATATGCGTAGTTCTTAAAATTCAAGAACTGGGCAGACTCCCGAAAAAGTGACCATAAATTAAAAATGTTCAGAGTTAAGAAGTTTCTTTTAATAGATTGGCTAGAATACTGTTGGGACTTATGAATCCGATCTTAGAAGCAGTAAACTGTTTCTTCCGAATGTTGAATTTCTGGGGATAAAATATTTTGGTTCCTCGAAATCACACCTGATTCTTTTAAAATTGAGGTTGTTTCAGAAGGTATGTACTTAATTACGAAAACCTATTTCATTATGTAATCGTTAATTAACAATTGTATTTCGTTAATTACTTTTCACCGAAATGGAAGCAAAAACATTGTAAGACGCAAGCGAAGGAAAGAGAGAAATGTAGATGTGACGATATTCAGACTTGGTCGTCATTGCATCCTTTTCTTATAGAAGCTGCATTAAAATCCAGCTACTAGCAGTAACTCCGCTACGAGCCCGTTTTTCAAGTCGCAGTTGCGAAATGCCGTTATTTACACCGAGAAAATGGAATTGAAAATTGTTCTAAAATACGAATAAAATATGAATACGTAATCATACATTCTCTCTGATTACAAAATAAAATTATCATAAAATAAAATTACTGCACTTAAAATATATTTTAAATACCATAAATATATAAGAAGTACTCTTCATAAAGTAATTGTATTACTTCATATCCTTCAACTTTTTGTTGATACATTTAATTTTGTTAATTTATATTTTACTGTTATATATTTCTGCTTTGCGGAAGCCATCTCTGAGGAAAGTGAAAACTTTGTCGTCGGAGGCTATTGCCCTCTTGGTACCTGCTGCAGAGGATTAGGAGAATTCAGATACTGAGGATGATGAAGAGGTTACAAATGTCGGTGAGGAACAAGAGGAAAAATGAAATGAAGATAAAGAACAAGAAGCGTAAGAGAAACAAGATTAAGAGGATGTGTGAAACTTTCAGTTCTTATTACTAACATATTTCTTCCTTAATAAAGACAGAAATAGAGGCAGTTTTGTTATACCATTACAATTACAAACGTTCACGGAAATAATTTTTTGTCCACTTAACCGATTTTTTCCAGATTCTTTCCGCCATATTGTATTCGCCATTTTGAATTTTGATATAAAAATTTTTATTAGAAGGGTTAGAAACTTATTTGACCGTTTTGGAGCAGATTTTGCAATTTCGGGCAGGTTTTCAGGATTCTGGCGCAGAGGAGATTACGTGACGCATTGTAGCAGCGGCTGCGTAGCCGTTGGTAGAGCAGTGTTTGCACGACGCGCGTGTGTATGGTGTGTCTATGCGGTAAACATCCATCGAAAGTAAGTTCCACCACCATCACCTCGTGAAGTATATGTGAGTGTGCACAGTAATTGTTAAATCAGCATGACTATAGAACTGTGCATTGAAATACATGTACGGAAAATTCAAAGAATCGTGCTCGTAAAATAAAAACCCGAAGCTATCCCTACTCCCAGCATTACTGCGTTTACAGCTGTGTTAAATAATGTGATGGAATTGTTTAAATGTAGCCCGTGGTCTAGGGGACAGTGCGGCTCTCGCAGCCGAGCGAAGCAGACGTGCGGTGTGTGCTCTCCGCTGTCAGAGAGAGCCCGCGCGCCTTGTTCACTTTCTTCGGCCGACACTAACGTGACGCCGTAGAGCTACAAGACCATGGCAAACCAATACAGAAGATCAACCTTGAAATTCACATTTCGGAACGACTTTACCCGACCAAAGGCGCTCGAAGTCGAACGCTTTTTAAAAGAGGAAGCCAAGATCCCGGCTGCCGACATTGTCGGCATTCACTTTTCGATCGTCAGTAGCACGGTCTATGTAAAGCTCATAAACGAAACTACATGCGACAAGGTGCTTCGTGAGATGAAACAAGAACTCCGCTTCTGCCACGCAGATGGCAATGTTGGCAACGTCGAGGTCGGCCATGCCGCAATGGGACCGCGGACTATCCGCATATTCGAACTTCCATTTGAACTCCCGGCGGCAGAAGTTGTAGCGGCGCTCCGCCCCTACGGCACGGTACACGAACACGTGGCTGAAAAATGGACCCAGTTTAATACGTATCCAGTACTCAATGGAGTACGCCAAGTGCGCATAGATCTCCAACGACACGTGCCATCCTATCTACAGATAGGAGGATGCCGGGCCATAGTTATTTATGACGGCCAGCCGAAGACGTGTTCCGGATGCGGCAAAGAAGGACACCTTCGTTCCGAGTGCCTCCAGCGTCGGATCACAGAACTCCCACCGAAGGACGTTGCACCACCAGCGGCGAAGACTATTCTACCCGTGACTTACGCGGCGGCCCTCACGACGTTCTCCACACAACAGACACGGCCGACCGTTTCAGCGGTACAGCAATCACTTTCCACGGACAAAAACCTGGATGATCCGCCGACCTGGCCAGTGGTGGAAAATAGTACTATGACTCTGGAGCTACCGAAAGCGACAGACACTGACGCCGGCAAGATGGCAATTGATTCCCTTATTGTACCGACCGAAGCGTTTGTTCCGGCGGAGCGTGAGTCAGTGCCGTCTTCTGACAATGAAGGCCATGTACGGAAACAGCGATCACCGAAACGCCGTCGTCGGACCGTGTCGGAACACAGCGGTTCGCATTCGGCCGGGGAAGAACAACTGACCACTCAAGAAGCCAGCCGCGAAGCTGAGGCTGTTTCCACTGACTCCAACCTTGCAGAACAGACAGAAAAACATGCAGCTTTCGAACATCAGCCCATTGACAGAAACAGTGAGCAGCGGGAAGGTACCAGTGCAGGCAGCGAAGTCGCCCGGTCCCTTACTACCAAATATTCCGAGGCTATGGAACATGAACAAATATCCGCGCCCGCTTCGTGGGCCGAGGACGTCGAGACACAAGATCCCGACCCGCGGCAGCTGAGGCGCCGCCGGATCGTGCGGCATAAGCAGCACAAGGAGGGCCGCGTTTGGCGGGGGGTGACATCACTTCCGATGTTCGCTTCTCTCCAACTTCAACATGGATAACCTCGCCCAAACAACGCGTTGCCAGACTTACCGCCTGGCGACAATGAATATCAACATGATCAGTTCTCCTGTCAAGATCCAACTTTTGAAAGAAACCATACGAGCCATGGGAGTTGACTTTGCTTTCCTACAAGAAGTGAAAACGACTGCACTCCCGCACTTTTACGGTTACGCCACACATGTGACGCCCGGTAGCCCTGCAGACACCGGAGTGGCAATATTAGTGCGTGAAGGTATTGAAGTTGCCGACGTCGTGTTTCTTCCCTCCGCGCGAGGAATAGCATTTACGGCACTCAACACCCGATTCATTAATGTTTACGCGCCGTCGGGTACCACAAGACGTCACGACCGCGCCAGATTCTACTCCACAGATGTCGCTCCCCTTTTCCTTGGACGATACGACCACAGCGTCGTCGCCGGCGATTTTAATTGCGTACTTCACCCCAAGGACCAAATCCCACATTACATGCCTTGTCCGGAACTGGGTGCGATGATCCAAGAACTTCACTTGTGCGACACGTGGGAAAAAGTCCACGGTAACCGCTCTGGCCACACTCATCTTACCAGTCATTCGGCCAGCCGACTTGACCGCATATATGTGTCACAAGATCTCACACAAGGTGTGGTGGACGCCGAATTATGGCCTCAAGCCTATTCCGATCACAGTGCCTATATCTGCACTATACACCTACGCCCCCAACAAGTCTGGCGCAGCAATGGCTTTTGGAAGCTCAACATGACTCATCTCCAGGACCTGGATTGCCGTCGGCAAGTTGCAGCAACGTGGACTGACTGTGAACGCCGCCACCCACGATACACCTCGACCCTGGAGTGGTGGCTCCTCTGTGCCAAACCAGCGATCCGTAGGACACTTATGTAATATGGCAAGGACGTGACTGCGTGGCATCGACAGACCCTCGATCCCTCGATTTTTGCTACGCGGCACTCAGGGACCTCGACGCCTTACCCCCTTCCCCTGAGAGACAACATGACCAAAGCAGAATCAAGGCTCACATACTATCATTGACGAAGCGCCGACTAGAAGGTGCAGTAGTCCGCTCGCGACGGCACGACCGAACGGTTGCAGAGGAACCCACTATGCACCACGTTGTGGTGGATAAGCGCCGACAATGCCAACATTTAATCACACAACTCAGGACACACGACGGTCGCTTATGTACGACCCAAGCAACCATAGTAAAGGCGGTGGAGGATCATTTTCGTCATCTTTACAAGGAAAGAACCGTCAATGACGAGGCCACTACTGAAGTGTTACAGCAGGTAACACGTACTATCGACGAGGCTACCGTGAATGCACTAACAGAGGAAATCTCACTCGAAGAAGTCGAAGACACCGTGGACAAAGGTGCGGCCAATAAATTTCCTGGACCTGATGGATTGCCCATTGAATTCTACCGGACTTTCCGTGACATCATGATGCCTCGCTGGGTTATAATGTTCCGCGAACTTATGTCTCCAGACTGTGTTGTGCCGCCAGCGTTTGTAGAAGGTCTCCTCATACCAGTACACAAGCCAGGTGGAGGGCTATCGATTAACGACTATCGGCCGCTTACAATGCTGAACGCCGATTACAGGATTTTCACCAGGATTATGGCGAGTCGTATTAAGACGACTTTGCCGATGATCCTCGCTCCAGAACAGACGTCGCAGGGGGGAGAAGCCAACATACACATGGCCACCGGTGACTGCAGGGACTTAATAGCGATCACTTCTGCGTGCCGTCTGAGAGCGGCGATCGTCTCCGTCGATTTCAACCGCGCCTTTGATAGAGTGCACCACAGTTTCCTCCTACGAGTGATGGACTGTATGGGATTGTCCCCGGGCCTCATCGACACCCTACGGCGTCTTTTGACCGCAGCCAGCTCACACGTCCAGGTCAATGGAAGGACGGTAGGACCAGTACCCATTAAGAGGTCTCTACGACAGGGTTGTCCCCTTTCTACCTACCATTATGCAATCGCACTCGAGCCACTCCTAGGGGGCCTTAACCAGCGCCTATCTGGCATCACGCTGCGGGACGTCACCTTTCGCTATAGGACATACGCTGACGACCTGCTACTGCTGGTTCGTTCCAATGACGAAGTTCAAAGCGTACTAACCTGGATTGAGCGATACGGACAGGCCGCAGGCAGTCTTCTGAACATCAACAAGTCGGCGGCGTTGGACATTGGGCGTGGTCTCGGACCGGAAGCCCTTGCTCCCCTCCCACCAGTTTCTGATCTGCGATATTTGGGAATCACGTTCAAGAAAGATGTACGTAAAACAGTTGCAGCAAACTACCGACGGTTATTACAGATCATACGCGCAATGGTGCGACAGAACCTGCTCCGGGACTTGAATCAGCTACAACGTGTTGAATATCTGAACCTCTACGTAGCATACAAACTCAACCACGTGGCACAGGTCCTCCCACTACCGCTGCAGATAGGTCGCCGGCTTCAGGCGGCCTTCAATTACTACGTTTCCGCAGGTCATATCTTTAAAGTACGATACGACACTCTTACCCTCCCAGTGCACAAAGGAGGGCTGGGATTGGTCAACGTCAGGGCGAGAGCAGCTGCCCTTTACATGAGTAACATGAGGAAACGATGGAAAAGTCAATATACCTCTCTCGCGGGTCGTTTACTACAGGTTCTGATGCCAGCCTCTAACGTCCCGCCGGTGTCGGTTGCGCACGTCGCACCACAGCTCTCCCATGTGTCGACCTTCATTCTTGATTACAGCTATGTCAGCTCGAACCTCTCCGCCACACGTCCACCAAAGGCGAAAGATTTTTATACCAACCTTCTGCGGGCTGTTCCCGATAACGTGGTGGAAAACAAGTACCCTACGGTTCACTGGCCAAGAGTGTGGAAAACGATACACCACCACTTTCTGTCATCCACGGTGCGTTCGAAGTGGTATCAGATCGCTAACAAAAAATATGCCACACGCCAGCGACTTCACACTATTGGACTGGCAGACTCTCCTTATTGCCCAGATTGTCACCTTTTGGATACCGATGAACATCGTTTTACTTGCGCATCATCGTCCGGAGTTTGGCGACTAACACAGAAGATATTGGCTTGTTACCTCCGGGTCACACCTGATATGATTGACCCGCAGACCCTACTCTGTCCCGATGAAACTTACTTTCCGGCTGCAAAATATCATGCGCCTACATGGTTCAAAGGACTCCGTAGCCTACATCTTTAGCGACGGAGAGAAAGAGCAGCTTGATTACTGGTGGTTCCTACAAAATGCTCACAATGCCCTCGAACGCACACCGAAATACCGTACGCTCTTCGCAAATTATTTACGCAGCGTTTTCGTTAACCCCCCACTCAGCTGGGGTTAATGTGCTGTGCCGCATCACACTAACGGCTCAACGTTCTGCCTTGTCAGCCATGACCAAAGGAAGAGACAAGCTGCTGCAAGGATACTGTTTTCCTTGAGGCACTAGCGAAGCAGAATGCCTCCGTTGCAGATGCCCTTCAAAGGCGCTATTGGAGATTTCAGATAACGATGGCGAGGCTCCTAGTGGAACCAGTTACATTATTGAAGAACCTTTTAGTTAGAATTACATCAGTGGTTTACATTTTTATCTACATCTACATCTACATTTATACTCCGCAAGCCACCCAACGGCGTGTGGCGGAGGGCACTTTACGTGCCACTGTCCTTACCTCCCTTTCCTGTTCCAGTCGCGTATGATTCGCGGGAAGAACGACTGTCTGAAAGCCTCTGTGCGCGCTCTAATCTCTCTAATTTTACATTCGTGATCTCCTCGGGAGGTATAAGTAGGGGGAAGCAATATATTCGATACCTCATCCAGAAACGCACCCTCTCGAAACCTGGCGAGCAAGCTACACCGCGATGCAGAGCGCCTCTCTTGGAGAGTCTGCCACTTGAGTTTGTTAAACGTCTCCGTAACGCTATCACGGTTACCAAATAACCCTGTGACGAAACGCACCGCTCTTCTTTGGATCTTCTCTATCTCCTACGTCAACCTGATCTGGTGCGGATCCCACACTGATGAGCAATACTCAAGTATAGGTCGAACGAGTGTTTTGTAAGCCACCTCCTTTGTTGATGGACTACATTTTCTAAGGACTCTCCCAATGAATCTCAAACTGGTACCCGCCTTACCAACAATTAATTTTATATGATCATTCCACTTCAAATCGTTCCGCACGCATACTCCCAGATATTTTACAGAAGTAACTGCTACCAGTGTTTGTTCCGCTATCATATAATCATACAATAAAGGATCCTTCTTTCTATGTATTCTCAATACATTACATTTGTCTATGTTAAGGGTCAGTTGCCACTCCCTGCACCAAGTGCCTATACGCTGCAGATCTTCCTGCATTTCGCTACAATTTTCTAATGCTGCAACTTCTCTGTATACTACAGCATCATCCGCGAAAAGCCGCATGGAACTTCCGACACTATCTACTAGGTCATTTATATATATTGTGAAAAGCAATGGTCCCATAACACTCCCCTGTGGCACGCCAGAGGTTACTTTAACGTCTGTAGACGTCTCTCCGTTGATAACATCATGCTGTGTTCTGTTAGCTAAAAACTCTTCAATCCAGCCACACAGCTGGTCTGATATTCCGTAGGCTCTTACTTTGTATATCAGGCGACAGTGCGGAACTGTATCGAACGCTTTCCGGAAGTCAAGAAAAATAGCATCTACCTGGGAGCCTGTATCTAATATTTTCTGGGTCTCATGAACAAATAGAGCGAGTTGGGTCTCACACGATCGCTGTTTTTTGATTACTCTTTTATGCCACCTTTGTTGTTGTAACACTTACTTGTAACACTTAGTTACTAGAATTCTCATTTGTACACGCTTCCTAAATGTAATCATATAAAAAAAAGTGGCAACGGATAGCCCTAACCTTGATTTCCCATACTTCCCCTGGTCTATAGGCAACTCTCTGGTGTGGATTTACTCAGGAGCCAACGCCTGAAGTGGATCAGATTTTTTTGTTATAGGATGACAAGTAGCGGTGGCACTTAGGTTTTTTATTTATTTTATTTAGTTACATTTTCCTAACGGGCTTTTTAAGGGAAAAAAGTGGTCCAAAAAGGGGGTAGCGTCTCAAAAGAAAAAAAAGATGGTTAGGGCGTAAAAAAATGGGGGGTAGCGTCTATAAAAATTTAAAAAAAGCGGTCTAGGCGCTACAGTCATGGACTGTGCAGCTAGTCCCGGCGTAAAAAAAAAAGGGGGGTAGCGTCTTTGATTCATTATCAAAACGTCTTCGGTCCCGTGTTCAATCCCCGCCACTGCCTAAATTTTGATAAATAATCAGCATTGGCGGCCGAAGACTTCCGGCATAAGAAGTCAGCCTCATTCTGCCAACGGTCTTGTCAAAGAGGGCGGAGGAGCGGATAAAGGTTCAGGGCACTCTCTTGTCCTAGGGGTGGTAAATTGCCCCTAAAGGCGGAAGAATCAGCAATGATCAACGACATGAGGATGCAGAAGGCAATGGAAACCACTGCATGAAAGACACGTAACGTGTATCCACAGGACATGTAGCCTGTAATTGAAGAAGTGTCATGATGATCTCTCCATTGGCAACAGATTCCTGAATAGTCCCCCACTCGGATCTCCGGGAGGGGACTGCCAAGGGGGAGGTTACCATGAGAAAAAGATTGAATAATCAACGAAAGGATAACGTTCTACGAGTCGGGGCGAGGAATGTCAGAAGCTTGAACGTGGTAGGGAAACTAGAAAATCTGAAAAGGGAAATGCAAAGGCTCAATCTAGATATAGTAGGGGTCAGTGAAGTGAAGTGGAAGGAAGACAAGGATTTCTGGACAGATGAGTATCGGGTAATATCAACAGCAGCAGAAAATGGTATAACAGGTGTAGGATTCGTTATGAATAGGAAGGTAGGGCAGAGGGTGTGTTACTGTGAACAGTTCAGTGACCGGGTTGTCAGAATCGACAGCAGACCAACACCGACAACGATAGTTCAGGTATACATGCCGACGTCGCAAGCTGAAGATGAACAGGTAGAGAAAGTGCATGAGGCTATTGAAAGGGTAATGCAGTTTGTAAAGGGGGACGAAAATCTAATAGTCATGGGCGACTGGAATGCAGTTGTAGGGGAAGGAGTAGAAGAAAAGGTTACGGGAGAATATGGGCTTGGGACAAGGAATGAAAGAGGAGAAAGACTAATTGAGTTCTGTAACAAGTTTCAGCTAGTAATAGCGAATACCCTGTTCAAGAATCACAAGAGGAGGAGGTATACTTGGAAAAGGCCGGGAGATACGGGAAGATTTCAATTAGATTACATCATGGTCAGACAGAGATTCCGAAATCAGATACTGGATTGTAAGGCGTACCCAGGAGCAGATATAGACTCAGATCACAATATAGTAGTGATGAAGAGTAGGCTGAAGTTCAAGACATTAGTCAGGAAGAGTCAATAGGCAAAGAAGTGGGATACGAAAGTACTAAGGAATGACGAGATACGTTTGAAGTTCTCTAACGCTATAGGTACAGCAGTAAGAAATAGCGCAGTAGGTAGTACAGTTGAAGAGGAATAGACATCTCTAAAAAGGGCCATTACAGAAGTTGGGAAGGAAAACATAGGTACAAAGAAGGTAGCTGCGAAGAAACCATGGGTAACAGAAGAAATACTTCAGTTGATTGATGAAAGGAGGAAGTGCAAACATGTTCCGGGAACATCAGGAATACAGAAATACAAGTCGCCGAGGAATGAAATAAATAGGAAGTGCAGGGAAACTAAGACGAAATGGCTGCAGGAAAAATGTGAAGACATCGAAAAACATACGGTTGTCGGAAGGACAGACTCAGCATACAGGAAAGTCAAATCAACCTTTGGTGACATTAAAAGCAACGGTGGTAACATTAAAAGTGCAAGCGGAATTCCACTGTTAAATGCAGAGGAGAGAGCAGATAGGTGGAAAGAATACATTGAAAGCCTCTATGAAGGTGAAGATTTGTCTGATGTGATAGCAGAAGAAACAGGAGTCGATTTAGAAGAGATAGGGGATCCAGTATTAGAATCGGAATTTAAATGAGCTTTGGAGGACTTACGGTCAAATAAGGCAGAAGGGACAGATAACATTTCATCAGAATTTCTAAAATCATTGGGGGAAGTGGCAACAAAACGACTGTTCATGTTGGTGTGTAGAATATATAAGTCTGGCAATCTACCTTCTGACTTTCGGAAAAGCATCATCCACACAATTCCGAAGATGGCAAGAGCTGACAAGTGCGAGAATTATCGCACAATCAGCTTAACAGCTCATGCTTCGAAGCTGCTTACAAGAATAATATACAGAACAATGGAAAAGAAAATTGAGAATGCGCTAGGTGACGATCAGTTTGGCTTTAGGAAAAGTAAAGGGACGAGAGAGGCAATTCTGACGTTACGGCTAATAATGGAAGCAAGGCTAAAGAAAAATCAAGACACTTTCATAGGATTTGTCGACCTGGAAAAAGCGTTCGACAATATAAAATGGTGCAAGCTGTTCGAGATTCTGAAAAAAGTAGGGGTAAGCTATAGGGAGAGACGGGTCATATACAATATGTACAACAACCAAGAGGGAATAATAAGAGTGGACGATCAAGAACGAAGTGCTCGTATTAAGAATGGTGTAAGACAAGGCTGTAGCCTTTCGCCCCTACTCTTGAATCTGTACATCGAGGAAGCAATGATGGAAATAAAAGAAAGTTTCAGGAGTGGAATTAAAATACAGGGTGAAAGGATATCAGTCATACGATTCGCTGATGACATTGCTATCCTGAGTGAAAGTGAAGAAGAATTAAATGATCTGCTGAACGGAATGAACAGTCTAATGAGTACACAGTATGGTTTGAGAGTAAATCGGAGAAAGACGAAGGTAATGCACACAAGCGTGTAATCAGAATAATTGCTGGAGATCATCCAAGATCATCCTGCAGACACTTATTTAAATAGCTAGAGATCTTCACTGTAGCCTCCAGATACATGTATTCACTTATGAAATTTGTTATTAACAACCAGAACGAATTCAAAGTAACAGCAGTGTGCATGGCTACAACACTAGGAGAAAGGATGATCTTCACTACTCAAGGTTAAATCTAACTTTGGTTCAGAAGGGGGTAAATTATGCTGCCACAAAAGTCATTGGTCACTTATCTAATAGCATCAAAAGTCTGAAATATAGCCATATAGCATTTAAATGGAAATTAAAAGAATTTATTAATGGCAACTCCTTCTACACATTAGATGAATTTTTGGATATAGTAAGTGGGTAATTTCCCCAACCCTCACAAAAAAATTAATTAATTAAAAATATAGGGTGTCATGTAATATTTTGTGTAATGTAATATCTTGTACAGACACCTTTTTTTTAACCTGACACGATCTACATCATTACGAAGTGTCGTATGCATGATCTATGGAACAAGTACTAATCTAATCTAATCTCTAATCTAATCTAAAGTCACAGGTCTTACGATGCCGTCCTTCATGGACGAAATATTCGGTTGAGGTTATATGTCCCCGAATCTTATCGGGCGTAATACAGCAGAACCGTCTAAAAATTTTCCAGTTTTTGAAGTGAAATAGGGCGCGGGGGGGGGGGGGGGGGGGCTGGTGTTAGTAATATCTAATCGTGCGTATGTATATCGCAAGAACCAAATATACTGTAGATATATTATGTATAACATCAAAACAGCTGTCTTTAATTAAAGTGGAGGGGGTTGGTCACTGTAATATCTATGACCGTATTATTTAAATGATGAAGATATAAAGCGTCTTTTCTTTAGCTGTCGCTCCGATTTTTTAAATAAAGTAGTGCGTCAGTAGTATCTAAACTTCTATATGCATATCGCAAGGACGAAACACTCTCAGACTTTCAGTAGATGTATTGGACATTACGTGTGTGGAAATTCAGTGAAAATACTCGAATTTTAATAAAAATGTACATAACCGGGATACTGCCCTGGTTGAGGTGGAGGGGACGGCGGTTGGGTCGGCAGCGACGGGGAAGTGGCAGTGTCGTCAGCGTGACAATATTCATGATGTATTCTAAGAGAATTACAAACGACGCCAGAGCCTTCCGTATCCAGATGTCAAAACAGGACGTGGGCTGTACTGCTCGTGAAGCTGTTGTTTTAACTGAGGACTGACAGATGAACAATATTAAAAACGTTACTTTTTTGTTTCGCGTTTATCATCTACAATGCCCGTCCACTCCTTAATTAACATTTTTAAGTAAATTTATGGCCATTAGTCACAAGCACTTGTTTCAATCTCAATTTCTTCACTGTACTCCTCATGATTTACAGGTCGAGTGTGTGCGAGAGACAGAAAAGAACACCCACGTATTTTGTAGGAGATGCACTGACTTTTGGTTAATGATAACATATGAACAAGTCGGCTTTCGGTAGAGAGAAAAAGTGTATTTATTATCTTCTTTGTATATGGTAAAATCTGAAAAACTAAAGTTACTATGTTTCTGTATGTTTATTTCAGTACGTCTAATCTGTGAAATACAGTTGCATATATGTGCTCCTCGACGGGAGTGTGTATACGTGGTGGCAAACATAGTAGTGAAATAATATGATTTATATTTAGGTGTGATTTCCTTCCAGTAGTTAGCGTAAACACTGTATGCGATCCATTTGCACGGTGACAGTTGTCAGGAAAGAAAGCTTACTGCTACGTCAAAGAGATGTTTTCTTCTCTGGGAATTCTGCGCGTCATCTGGGCTCATTACGAAGCTGGACTCATCACTGAAGACAATTATACTCCAGTCAATGAGATTACAGCCCCAAAACATGTCTAGGACGCCACGGATGGCTGCGGGAAAAAAAGCGAACTGTCACCGGCCGTATGGCCCGACAAGTAAGTGTGACGGTCTCTGCCATTTCTTTGCTCACCAGGAACGCTTCGATTGCCATCCACAGCACCCTTACGGCACAGCGGTACGTCGACGATATTCTGCGCACTGTTCTGTTGCCCTTCATGGCAGTCTATTCTGGGCCTGCATTTAGGCAAGATAACGCCCTCCCGCAACACCTGGACACTTTCTACTGCCTGTGTTCGTGCTTTCCAAACCCTAATGGGCAGGACCCTACAACCAGCTCGGGACTTTGACGCTCTAACTAACGCGTCAGTTGGATAGGATTTATCACGGTACCTCTCATCAGGACATCCAACAACTCTAATCATCACAAAGTCGAATTACTGCTTTCATAAGGGTCAGAGGTGGACCAACGCGTTACTGGCTTGCTCAGTTTGTGAAGCATTCTCTCTTGAATAAAGCGCACAATTTTGCTGAAATTGTAGTCACTGGTTTGTCTCTAAACGTGGATCACATCTACCAATTTCTGTCCCATTCGGATAATTCCAGCGTGGTGTGCCTTTTTTTGTCTTAGAGTGTATTAAAATTGCATTTAAACTTGCTCAGGTATAGTAAAAATACTGAAATATATTGATGTTACAAGAAAGCAAGTTTGACTGCCAGCAGATGACAGGTAACTGCTTGTACGATGTTTGGACAGTCAAGTTGCTCTGGTCATCAACAGATGGCATGCAATTGCACTTTTCGGCTTGTAGTCAGAACATTACTTCACTCATCCTAGTAACTTCGGAAAATATAACAAAGAAATAGCAAAAAAAAAAAAAAACCAGAAAATTTATAGATGCTGTTGCGCAGTGTGCTATATCGTTACAAAGTGAAACCGACGTAATCGAAGATGATGTCTCCTACATTCTGCTTGTTATGTAGAAAGCAATCTTACATCGCCGACCTGTGTGGCCGAGCGGTTCTGGGCGCTTCAGTCTGGAACCGCGCGACCGCTGCGGTCGCAGGTTAGACTCCTGCCTCGGGCATGGATGTGTGTAATGTCCTTAGGTTAGTTAGGTTTAAGTAGTTCTACGTTCTAGGGGACTGATGACCTCAGATGTTTAGTCCCATAGTGCTCACAGCCATTTGAACCAATCTTGCATCTCATTGGCAACGTTCATCATCTATAAGCAAAATTTTGATGTGTATGTTTCTGCCTTTCACGTTTGTTAATGCTCCGTGATTCGAAGTTCCTCGTTGTGACGTCAGAAATTCTAACAGATTCGTGTTCACGTTTGCTTTAGAGTTCGGTGTACGGAAAGCATAATCCTATTATCAGCCTGGACTTGTAACTCCGTATAAAATATGAGCCTAGGGACTCTCATTCTCTGAGAACAAAGACGGGCAGTAATTATTCTTCTGTTAGTCATTCCTTTGTAAAGTCGCTGTTCGTCTCATTTTATTTGCAACGTTATGATACCTATACATATATTTACCGACGCTAGTACTCCACATTCCTTTGGCTTGTCTTCCAGGAATAACTAGTATGGCGCCTAGCAGTCAACTCAACCATTTAAGGGTAAACTAACCGTGCAAACTATTCTAAAAATTAAAGCACCAGCGTGCGTTTAATTGAATCAGAATTTCAGACGTAACGCTTTGGTGTTCACAGCGTGGATCGAGACATCACAACAGTGAAAGCTTGTGGCTTGCCAACAGCATATCCCTCAACTTCACACTGGGGACAGTGCTGCGCGACTTGAATTTTGTAAATGGTTACACACTAACCGTGATAAGTTTCTGTTAATACTCACAGCAAGACAGGCTATCTCCACATACTATCATACATTAAAGGTCTCATTTGCTAACCACCAAAATCTCCCGAAACAATGCCTTTCGTAATTGCTGAAGTAGGGTTTACGACAGAAATGAACGAAACACATCTGGACATGCGAGAAGAATTATTAAGTCGTGTTGAGGACACTGTTATCCTGATAAAGGAACAGACATGCAGTATATTCTTACTGAAGGTGATTGTAGACTTGTCGAACATTCATTGTAAAAGTTTTTGAATTGAAAGTGGCCCATCATGGAATTATTGAACTCCTCAAAAACTTATTGTAAGTAGTTTTTTTTAACAGAAACGCTAAGGCCCCCGATTTTATGAAATCACAAAACCGTTTTTTCACTGTCGCTGTACTATATCGTTATTTATTATTTTTTACCTTATGAATAAGTTCGACTTTTTCAAGCTGCACATTCAGCGTAATATCGGGTCGTATATGTATCATCAGTAAATGTATTGCATGCTATTGTTAATGTATTGCGAATAGGCGTTCATTTGTAAGTGTGTGAAATGATATTTGAAAAACCTAGTATGTTTACAGCTCGTAGTGTAATCACCATGAAGATTATGTTCTTGACTGACAAGTCGTCTGCCGGCCGAAGTGGCCGTGCGGTTATAGGCGCAGGAGTCTGGAACCGCGAGGCCGCTACGGTCGCAGGTTCGAATCTTGCCTCGGGCATGGATGTGTGTGATGTCCTTAGGTTAGCTAGGTTTAACTAGTTCTAAGTTCTAGGGGACTAATAACCTCATAAGTTGAGTCCCATAGTGCTCAGAGCCATTTGACAAGTCGTCTGATGTATGGAGAATGGAACTGAATTTAGTTTTCTGCTTTCGTACCTGTAAAATGTTCTTGCGTTATTGATACCATACGCATGCATTGTGTATTTTTTCTCTGCCTGAGATGCCAGTAATGATGCACTATATGACGAAATACCAGTCCGCCAAATAAATGTTTTCGAAGTGCGGCTCGTAGTGTACAACAGGACGACATTTACCATATAAACAAAAAAAAAAAAAAAAAAAAAACCGCACATAAGTAACCGGTGACTCCCAAGCGTTGACCTCGAGAAGCGTTCGAAATGGAGATATAGCCCCATTACTGGTCTCTTTTCCTATAGACTATGTTTCTTGTCACTAGGCGTCTTCCTTCGTGGGAAACCCCTCAACTCATATCAGTCTTCTTAAGTTTTCATAATGTCCATCCTGCCTGTGTTCAGTGAAATACGTCTTTAAGTTCGTATCAGCAGATTAACAACTTAATTTCTAGACAATACAATACATAGTGAAGAAGAGTTTCTGTAGAACGGGTCAAATAATGTCACATTTTACTGTCGCTGGAAAAAACGTTGTCATAACGCAGTACAGAGTATTTAAATCATGCTGGGCTGCACCTATCTAGTTTTCGGTTACGAATGATTTTTGACTGCTCCAAAAATTTTTATACTGTGAGTCTGATTTTATTTGAATGTGATACGTGTCAGGTAGGATATGGCTGAGTAATACGGGGGTCACTCCAAAAGAAATGCACACTACTTTTGTAAAAATACAGTTTTCAATCTGCATGTGTGAAAGTTTTACAGTGTGTAGATACATCTTTCCAGCTTGTTTTCAAACTTAGTTCAACTTGTTCCCGCGAGTGGCGCCGTCACAGCATGTCTTCAAGATGGCTGCTACTCTTGATGTTCGTCAGAAGCCACGTGCTGTCATAGAATTCCTGTGCTGTGAAAACAAGACAGTGGGAAACATCCACAAGAGGTTGAAAAAGGTGTGTGGAGATGCTGCTGTCGATTGCAGTACAGTTAGTCGGTGTGCAAACAGGTTACATGATGAAAGTGGGCACGGCAATATTAAGGACTGTCCTCGCAGCGGCAGGCCTCGTACTGCACACACTCCAGACAATGTGCAGAGAGTCAACGAATTGGTGACTGCTGACAGACACGTCACAGTGAGCGAATTGTCACCCTACATTCGGATAGGGGAAGGAAGTGCTTACAGAATACTGAAAGTGTTGGCGTTGAAAAAGGTTTGTGCCAGGTGGGTTCCCAGGATGTTGACAGTGGCTCTTAAAGAAACAAGAAAAACGGCATGCAGCGAACTTTTGGAACAGTGTGAGAGTGGTGGAGATGAATTTCTTGGAATAATTGTGAGAGGTGATGAAACTTGGTCCATCATTTTTCACCAGAGACGAAGAGGCAATCAATAGAGTGGCATCATGCAAATTCACCCAAGAAAAAAAAAATTCAAAACCACACCTTCTGCTGGAAAAGTTATGACTACAGTGTTTTCCGATTCTGAAGGGCTATTGCTTGTGGACACCATGCCAAGTCGAACCACCATAAATTCTGATGCATATGTGACGACACTGAAGAAACTTCAAGCTCGACTGAATCGTGTTCGACCACATCGGCAAAAGCAGGATTTTTGCTGTTCCACGACAATGTATGGCCACATGTCATTCAAAAAACCATGGAAGCCATCACCAAACTCGGATGGACAACACTGAAACACCCGCCTTACAGTTCTGACCTGGCTCCATGTGACAATCATCTCTTTGGAAAACTGAAAGGCTCTCTTCGTGGAACAAGGTTTGAAGATGATGACTCCCTTGTGAACGCTGCCAAACAGTGGCTCCAACAGGTTGGTCCACAATTTTACCATGTGGGTATACAGGCGCTGGTTCCAAGATGGCGTAAGGCAGTTGAGAGGGATGGAAATTATGTGGAGAAATGAAAATATTGTTCCTAAATGATGTATCTACACACTGTAAAACTTTCAAACATGTAGAATAAAAGATGGATTTTTAAAAAAATGTGTACATTTCTTTTGGAGTGATCCTCGTAACACTTGCAATGTCAACAGTTTAGTCATTTTTGTTGATTATAACCTCCTGTTGACAACTTAGCAGATACAGAGGGGTCATTATAGCAGACATAGGAATAGTGTATCGACGCATTCTTCTGGAGATTTTCTCTGACTTCATTAGCCAAGGATAAGGGTTTGAACGCTCCTTAAGCCATTTTGGAACGACAGGAACGGTTTAGTGGGGGATTAACTCGCCAGCAGGGTTTATATGAAGTGCGTGTAACAGAAATAGGTCTCAAAAAGCATTCTGTGATCACAGACGAATGGTAACACACGCTGCCCACAAAAAGCCATGTGTACAGATCAAACGTTAATCTGGAAAACTAGTTCATGTATATACTGATACATCCCCTTTGAACAATTATACAAGACTGTGCTTAAACTGCCACACAATATTTTTAGCGCAACGCAATCTGACTATCAAAGATCCCTGCAAAAGAATGGCCCTGAGTAACATTAAACCTATACCTTTCACAAATAACTTACCTCACAAAAATCTTCGTTACTGGAACTACTGCAATACAGCGAGCGCCACTACTGCCAGCTAAATAAAAGATTCAAACTACTGAAGGCACTAACTACTGATAGGGATAGTTAGCAAATTAAAGATATTAATAGAGAACAAAAATGTATTTACCTTAATAGTCATAATATATATAGCAGTTCATGACAAATTACAAAACTCCACCATCTCTCTCCCCACATCCACCACTGCTGGCGGCTCACCTCCAACTGCGCAACGCTACGTGCTGTTCACATCCAGCTGCCGCTGCCCAACACTACAATGGCAGACAACAATTCAAACTAGCCACAGACTGCACACAGCACAGCCAGTGATTTTCTTACAGAGCGCACGTGGCGTTGCCAATAAGAAAACCTAAACGGCCTACTTACATAGCCCTCATGCTCCCCACAAAAAATTTTACAAATTGTTTTGGGCAGTGGCCAATAATGATTTGATAAAATTTTTCATAATTACAATAACAAAGACATCAAATGCACACACTTATTTGTACAATGTTGGTCAAAAGCTAAAATTTTCTCACAGTCCATAAAGACAGTCCAGATTGTTCATCACAGTAAAATTTCAGTGTTTTTTTTTTCAAAGTCTGAGCAGTAAAAGACAATGCACACGGAAGTAGTGGATATCCATGCAGTCTTGAAGAAGTAGTGTTGTCCTTCCAACGGAAAGACAGTGCTGACTCTTGACATGCTGACAGGTAATGGGCCACAACAGAGCAAACCCACAACAGAGTCATTCGACGTTTTGAAGAATATTGGTAGGTAGGTCATCACAGAGCAGACCCACTGTAGCCCTTGTAGAGATTACGCTATTGGTGGGCCACCAGAGGTGCAGACCCACTGCAGTCCTTGTAGAAATAATGGTACTGGTGAGTCAGCAAAGGTGTAGACCGACTGTAGTCCTTGTAGAAATAATGGTATTGGTGGGTCATCAAAGGTGTAGACCCACTGTAGTCCATGTAGAGACGTCCAGCAGCCATCTGTTGGGACTGTGCAGGTGCACAATCACCATTGAAGAGTCTTGCGGATAATAGAGCAAGTCCATAACCACCACTTGTGCACTCACAAAGTTTTTGGAATTGTCCTTAGAACCAGCAATGCTGTTATCCAATCCCTTGCTGAATTATTAACACACGTGCAAACACTATCAGTTCCTACCTCTCACATGTTGTCCATATACTATGACCAACAGAAACGTGTGCAATGAAATGTAACTTACAAGTTACTTAATTTGATGAACTGGTGTCAATTACAATTTTATAACATAAGAATACAATAACAAAGGTACAAAATACATCATTAAAACATAACAATACAGATAACATTTGTAGTACAGGCTTTACAAAAGAATCGAAGTAACATATACATCAGTGTTATAGGAATTATGACATAAGTAAATACATAAAATATCAGAATAACTTTACACATGAGCATTAAAACAAAACAGAATAAATAATGTCTAAGCATATTTACAAGGTAAATAACATATTATTAATGCAAATTATATTTGAGGATAACAGTATTCCTCATCATAGTGAATATAGCCTAGTATTAGAAGAAGAAAAAATTCTATGAAGCTACACAGAGACAGGAAGAAAATAAATACACAAGGGTACACAAACACATAATGGGATAACACAAAAGGAAAGGACAGGGTTTGTTTTCAGTGTAACATTTGGTACTGCAGTCCAACCCAAAACTTCATTCCATAGATCTTTCGTCTTATTTCAACCTTTGTTTCCACCAAAAAAATCCTATCCAAGCATGATTTCTGTATTTATATGTTCACATTTTTCTTATGTCATTATTTATTTTCCATTATCTTACCTCATCATTTATTTCCAAGAAAATCCTACCTATACGTGCTTTCTGTACTTTTTTCGTATAACTTGTCAATGCATTTCTTCCAATTCATCGCAATTCATTCTCTTATATAGTCTACCCCCTCTTAAGCTAACTTAAAATGTACTGAGCTCAGATGCTAAACTAAGGGACGAGGCAATGCAGCAGAACAAAACAATTAACACATACATCAATCACAAAAAAATTCAAATTGGCAAAGCAATTGCAATAATACAACTAATATAAGGCACTGTGCAGCAAACAAGAAAAATAAATCCGTAGTAAAACTGGCTTAACAGCGTAAGACAACGTCAAATTCAGTAACATAATGCCTGGCAAACAGCAGCAGCAATAACTTATATCTAAACATGACATAGCTCAAGTAGAAAAAAACATTACACTAAAGACAACAATGCAGACAAGGGGAATGTATATTCACATCTTAATGTCTATGTAATTAAAGTGGTGCACCACAACTATTTCTACAAAAGAAATTACCAAGTACTTGAAAAGAAAATGATATATGCAGTTACTGTTATTAGTCCCTTCTTATTGTTCTTTCCATTCGAAGAGCTCCTATTTCGAAGAATGTGGGTCATAAAATAATTATTTAATAGATCTGTTGACAGAAAGTGTTCACATTAGCAAATGCATTTAATTTTATTTTATGAAACCAATGCTGCAAGACAGCTGGAAACCAGATATCAAATGAAATAAGCAACTATGTACAAAGTAAAGCATAAGAACATCATTCAGTAGTCAAGAGGCATTTCATAAGTTAGTAGAAAAATCTCTCAACTAGAGAGACAGTAGTCATAATCAGGTGTATAGACATAAAAATATTTCTCGTCATTTCATTAGGCATTTCAGTAAATATCATAAATTAAGAGCTCCACAGTGTAATCATATGTTTTCAAGTTCGACCATGTGGTTTTTGCGATGCTTTCTACAAAGGAACGTCAATAGTGAGGATAATGGCCCCTTTTTTTTTTCTCCACCTGCGCCTCTGAAAGGCACTAATGGCTTTTTTCCAGGCGTCTGTCGTGCAGCTGGGTGCCCACGACACATTACGTGCAGGTGGTCACTTAACTTTCTTACGGAAATATTTATGACAGCAGTTTCCGCTACAGTGACAGTCTCATATAAAAATATTTCACAGGTCAAGAATTTGCGTTACAAATCTGTAGAGACAAAATCCTGTAAATATAACAGTGTCCAAAAAATCTTTTTTGCTGGCATTGTGATACATTACGCATATACACACATATCATAACTCTTAAAGTACGATTCTTGGTTTCCAACATCCTTTTTCACAAACTAGAGTCCCTAACAACTGCTCATTATTCCTTACTATATTACTCATATACATATTCGTCGACATTCTTCAATATTTCATCATTATAAATATGTAGCATAATCAAATTCCTCATGAAGCATCAGCTTATTGATCATAAACATACCTCAACAGCATAATACACATAGTCATCGTAACAACATCATAGCACCTCAATCAAATCTCAAAAATGTCGTAGCTTTCTGCAATAATGTCAAAACCTAAATAAAATTCTATGCTCATTTCAATAGTGTCATCTACCTCAAACGTACTTTAAAATCATGCTCCCTTACCAAATACATCATTCAAAGCTCTCATAATATCACAATGGTTCCGAAAAATATGAACAGTTCACACAGGACAGACAAAATACAATTTCATAAGTGTGAAGTTATCCAACGGTGTAATTACGTAAAAATCTGTCACTGCCGTAGTAAAAAAAGTTTGTCTCTCTCAGTTACATGATCAGATAGCTATGTGTTTTATGTGTTAGAGGAATATGGTACCAATGTGTAAAGTTGTGTAAGCAAATACCATATTAGCTAGGGCTCCTTGTGCTTGCCAAACACATGATACACAAAGTAAGTGTGTACCCCCCTGAGGATTAATGTAATTATACCCTCAGGTATTACAGATTACAACAATGGAATGAAATGTATTACGGAAAACCTTTGTATCATTGTACTTCAAATATCTTTAAAAATAAATGATTTAAGTACAAAATTAATCACTCAAATACGTGTCCTGTAGCGCTAAATGTGCGTCTTGCTGTAAGATAATCTCTGTGGAAGTGTCGTAGTTATCGTCCTCCGAAAGCTAAGTTCTGCAGAAGTCAATGTACTTACCTCATCATAAACGAAAGTGAAAATCTTTGCGTATAGATATCTTAGTTATTACGCTTATTGTTGTGATGATGAAAGTAATGTGCTGTAACGTATTGTTGTGCTACGGAAAAGGCTGTCTTATTGTAGCTATACCACAAAAGTTACTACTAAAACATGTTTTACTTTCCAGAATAATACAGAAAAACTGTGCAGATATGAAACAGAAACACCGCAAAAGCAATAATATAAATTGTGTCACTCATTAGTAGCATCGTGGTATAATCGTGTAGCTGTCAAAGAAACCAAATACTAAGTCATCTTTAATCTTACAGAAAGTACTTCAAATAAAGAATGTCTTTTCAAGTAAACCAAAATGTTGCATGAAAATCTCATTAGCAGTACCAGTATATGTTCTAAGCATGTAAGTCTTATAGTCGTTACGTAATTGTGTAACTAACAAGCAAGAATGTACACACACAATAACACTGTGTCGTCTGTTCGCAATAACAATGCATTCGCAATTACTTGTCTAAGTTACCTATGTTCTTGACTGGATAGTTAGTTAGCTTTAAAACATAGTTGCATGTTAACAGTTTGTAAGTGTGACAAAGAATACTAGTAACGTGAAGTGAAAAATTTTATAGCAAAGACTAAATTAAAAAGCAGTTTATCTCTCAATAAACGGTTTTACATGTGAAATGTGGTGTAATCCTTTGCTCTTCCTAGTATGCAGAGTTTCAACTTTAACGCAATTATCGTGTGGTATACGTCGGTAAAGAATACTGGAATTTTTCTCAAGGTTAGCGTCTATGTTATTTTTCCCTGAGCCAGCGGGCGCAGGTGGCTGCCTGCGGTGCGAGTTATTGTCTGTCTCTTCGTTGGCGCGTGTCGTTACTGGGATTAGGAGACCTAGCTTCTACAAATGCACGTTGTCGAAAGTGCCCTGCTCTATTCGAATCCCGCCAGTTCTGATAAAATTCAGGTCTGTCGTTATGTCGGTAGATCCCACAGTTTCTTTCTTGTTGGTCACGTCGTGGATAATTTATCCCTGAATTGTAACTGGCCGCTGAACTGTTGCGTCTGAAATTATTCTGTCTCCGTTGATAATAATAGTTCTGGTTACCATATTGTCTGTTTCTATGATTGTCTCTATCATATTCATTACTACGGAAATGCGATCTTTCGCTGTAACTATTACTCTGCCAGTGGTTGTCTATGGGTGGTGTCTGTTATGGTCACGATTTGTGTTGTGAGAATAGCCTTGTCGTGCCCAGTTATTATTTCTGTCGTCACGGAATTGTGACGGATGTGACCTGTAGTGATTGTTTCCCTGTTTTCGCATCCTGCGACTGCCTGTGTCAATTTCTAATTGTTGTAAGAGTCCCTGAAAAGCTTCAATGTCGTCTTTGCAACGCCCTGCCAAAATAATATTTCTTAAATGTTCAGGAAATTTCATTAAGCAAATGCGGATGAGTTCTGAGGGGCTATATGGGTTTGAAAGATATTGATTCTTATGCAACATGTCTTCAAAATACAGTATTTCACAAGACTGGAAAATTCAGATTGTTCGAAATGTTTCATCATTATGATGCCATGTTTTACTCGATCTTGTGTGGCTTGAGACCAATATGCTGAGAGGAAGGCATGGTAAAATTCTCCTTCACTGTGGCAATCGTGAATGACCGATCGCATTCTTACAGCTGGTTCATTTTCTAAGTAGCCACACATAAATTCTAACCTGTGCTCCAATGACTGGTTGGGAGGAAAACAATGAGAGAATTGATGGAGCCATGCTTGTGGACGAATGTCGTTGGCAGAATTCTTAAATGTTTTGAATTTACGTGTAGTAATGAACAGCTTATAGTCAAAATCATCATGTCGGCGAGTCGCATGTCGGTCATTGTTACGTCGTTTCGGCGGTTCCCTCTCAAAATTCGGTGTATCTTGCCAATTCCTTTCATAATTTCCGAAGTGCCCTGTGTTATTATTTTGTGGCTGTTCCGTATTTCTATGTCCCTCTTCCCATACTGGAGCGCGAGTGTCCTCTGAAATACGTAATTCTTGTATTACCTGTGTCAGCTGATCTTGTACTTCCCGGATTTCTCTTTGGTGTTGCGTATTAATTTGATTCAGATTTTGTTTCAGTTTCCTAATTTGTTCGCACTCTTCTGTGTCATTAAAGACTACCGGTTTTGTGTCATTCAGATTATCATCTACCTTCGTAGATAAATTATTTAGCTGATCCGAAAGTTCCACTACTTTCTCTGATAATGAACTAATTTCCCTCCATGTGTCTTTCTGAACCAATTTTCAGAGTATCTACTGTGTCCTTTAAGTTTTCCTGAGTTTTTGCAAGTAGCGTAACCAAATCGGTAGATGCAACTGAGTCAATTTTAGCTTGCAGAGTCTCATGATTTTCATGAACAATAGTTTGCAGTTCTTTTATGGCTGCTTCGTGATTCTGTAATGCATTTTCATGCCGCGAAAAAATAGGTTGAAAATGCTCCCAAATTTGTGTTTTTACGTCATTACAGACTTTTTGACATTTCGATTCAATGTTATGTAACTCAGTAGTTAAATCTTCACGTGTTTGTTCAAGCGTGGTGTCTAACTTTTGAAGATTTTGTTCCATTGTGTCTAACTGTTGCTGTGTTTGTCTCTGGTGTTGTTCCATTGTGTCTAACTTTTGAAGATTTTGTTCCATTGTGTCTAACTTTTGAAGCTCTTAGAACAATTGTACAAGACTGTGCTTAAACTGCCACACAATATTTTTAGCGCAACGCAATCTGACTATCAAAGATCCCTGCAAAAGAATGGCCCTGAGTAACACTAAACCTATACCTTTCACAAATCACTTACCTCACAAAAATCTTCGTTACTGGAACTACTGCAATACAGCCGAGCGCCACTACTGCCAGCTAAATACAAGATTCAAACTATGGAAGGCACTAACTACTGATAGGGATAGTTAGCAAATGAAAGATATTAATAGAGAACAAACAAAGTATTTACCTTAATAGTCATAATATATATAGCAGTTCATGACAAATTACGAAACTCCGCCATCTCTCTCCCCACATCCACCACTGCTGGCGGCTCACCTCCAACTGCGCAACGCTACGCGCTGTTCACATCCAGCTGCCGCTGCCCAACACTACAATGGCAGACAACAATGCAAACTAGCCACAGACTGCACACAGCACAGCCAGTGATTTTCATACAGAGCGCCACGTGGCGTTACCAATAAGAAAACCTAAACAGCCTACTTACAATACTGATGGTTGTGCAGTGGAAAGAAGAGAAACAACGGGTGTTGAAGTATGTAGCTTCTCCATATACCATAGCAATGGCAAGTATTATCGCAATACTGGTGCTGAATTTGTAGTCATGGATGTTACATTGCACCTATTTTTTATACGGACCAATGGGTTTCAGAAAGCAGTGGTAGGCCCCGCGGAGTAGCCGCGCGGTCCAAGGCGTCTTGTCACGGTCCGAGCGGCTGCCCCCATCGGAGGTTTGAGTCCTCCCTCGGGCATGGGTGTTTGTGTCGTCCTTAGCATAAGTCAGATTAAGTAGTGTGTAAGCTTAGGGAGGGACCGATGACGGTTTGGTCCCATAAGCCTTAAAAAAAAAAAGCGGTGGTATAAATTATTCAGATAAGTTATAAATCAGCTACTAACAAGTAATGTAAGGACTTTCTTTGTTAACACGTTAAATGGTCCTTGTGACTGCCGATTTCCAACTTCTGTTCGTCATCAGATGGCTGCGTTTCGGGGTGAACGTTGGTTGTTTTGCTTGCCACCACCAGTTAACGTGTTCTGATAGATTAGAACCCTTCGGCTTTTGTTGTTTTCAGAGTATCACGCAGTAGTTACATGGTAAATGTCTCCCAGAAGTCTCGACACAGCCGCAAAAACAGTGGACGAAAGGTGGGTCACCATTGCCACTTGTAGAACACACAACCTGATATCACATACCCTTCAAGTGTTTTACAAGTACATAATACAGCCCTGGGTCCTCAAACTGATAATTAATGACAAAGCATCATCAGATATTCAAGTTTCTTATTTTTATTCTTCCATTTTCTCCCTCCTCCTCCTCCTCCTCCATCTCCTTCTTGTTGTTGTTATTCTTCTTCTTCTTCTTTTGGTGCGAACATACTAAAATGTGAGCAGCATCAGAATCATGTCTGTTATTAAAGGATCAAAAAGAAGTGGTATCACAACGTGTGATGTGAATTAGCAATTCGCTGCACACTGTCCTAGGTCGTGTGTTACTGCCACCACTCGAGTCGCACGTGTCTGCTAAGCTGCTGATGCAGCGTCACTCTGGGGTAACGGCAACATCAACTGGAGCCAGCACCTGCGGGCCATGGACAGCAGCGGCGAACTCTTTGATTCGTCGACCTAGCTCGTTCCGCATTGACTTGCCGGTGACAGCGCGGCACCTTGTATATGATGCAGCTACAGTCGTCATGTGCTACGGTGTGCCTTCATTGACACTTCGGCTCAGGCAGTTATCTGGATACCAGCTTAGAAGAAACACTGCTAGAAACCTGTAGAAAGTCAGCAGTCGGCTGGAGGTGCGAAGTAGGAGGCGTGGAACAGGGCCACGAGGCAGGCTGGTAGACCTCCATTTGGGACTTTAGGTGGTTTTGTCCCGACTGGAGAAGCAGACGGCGATAGAATGAGATTTTCACTCTGCAGCGGAGTGTGCGCTGATATGAAACTTCCTGGCAGATTAAAACTGTGTGCCGGACTGAGACTCGAACTCGGGACCTTTGTCTTTCGTGGGCAAGTGCTCTGCCAGCTGAGCTACCCAAGCACGACTCACGCCCCGTCCTCACAGCTTTACTTCTGCCAGTACCTCGTCTCCTACCTTCCAAAATTTACAGAAGCTCTCCTGCGAACCTTGCAGAACTACTGAAAGAAAGGATATTGCGGAGACATGGCTTAGCCACAGCCTGGGGGATGTTTCCAGAATGAGATTTTCACTCTGCAGCGGAGTGTGCGATGATATGAAACTACCTGGCAGATTAAACCTGTGTGGCGGACCGAGACTCGAACTCGGGACCTTCGCCTTTCGCGGGCAAGTGCTCGGTCAGGTTTGGAAGGTAGGAGACGAGGTACTGGCAGAAGTAAAGCTGTGGGGACGGGGCGTGAGTCGTGCTTGGGTAGCTTAGTTGGTAGAGCACTTGCTCGCGAAAGGCAAAGGTCCCGAGTTCGAGTCTCGGTCCTGCACACAGTTTTAATCTGCCAGGAAGTTTCAGACGGTGATAGGCTTCACGGATTCAAGCGAAGCAGTGCGATCAGAAGTCAATAGTTGCCAGTCTTGGTTTGTCTTGCTTTCCTAAAGCACCTTCCTGTGTCACCTGCGCCACATTCTCGAGGCGACTGCGTCTGCGTTACCCAAATCAACTCATCAAGTGGTCGCACTCGTTTAACGCAATTTGACCGATGTCAGTCCTGGCACATTCAAAATTGTGATGTTCAGTTGGTTATAGCGTTCAAGGAAACTTTTAACTGTCATAGTCGTTGACGTGTACGGTTTATTGTATCCAGCAGTGTCTGATTAAGGCGTGTGTGTTACTGCTGATTTGCACTTTCTTGTGTTGCCTGTTCGGTATTACTTTGGTGGCGGCTTTGGTTGCATAGGTTTTCGATTGGACATTTCTCGGTAAAGATTCCGTATTGCCTTTTTCTTATTTTCCTTTTATTGTTTGTTAGGTATAATTATTCGAACATCATTGATGTAGAACTGTTTAGTTCTATAGGGACAGATTATATAAAATGGTATTATATTGGATCATATCACTATTAACTGGATTTTGAGAAGTGAGCGCTGATAATTTGTTGTTTTTTATTATGTATGTGCTCCAATTTGTTAACACTAATTAATAAATTGATTTTAATATTGTGTATACAACCCTCTGTCACTTTCCACTACATTGTTTCCTGCACCCAAATGAATATCACCCCATATCAGAAATTATGGTAATGGTGTCCCAGACCAACTACCAGGAGACTTACTTCCATAACACTAACGAAAACCTACTTAATAAAGAAAATATGAAATATTTCCTAAAGCTTATCTTACACCGCAGAGTGAAAACAAGAAATGGAAGACTTTTTATATCACAGAAAAGGATATTCCAGAATACCCAGAGACATAAATAATGGCAACAGTAAGACTTCCTACAGGTCATGCTTGTCTGAGAATTGAACCAATTGTTCTGTATCCGTCGACCAAGTGTGTAATTGGAGGTGAGGAAGGCAGGAAGCATAATTTTATAACTCTTGAAAAGTTAGAGTAGTAGAAAATACTGTCACGTGTAACACTGTATAGGAAAATCTGAAAACCAACGGCAATATGCCAATCTTAAAACTACACAATAAAAATAAATCGACCTTGAAAGCCGAGGATATGGTGAAAGAAAACATTTCTATTCTGATATGGAAGCAATACTAAATTGCACATTAGATGCCAATCGTTGCTTAATGCTAAGTTTTTTATTATCCACAGAAACGTTTGCAAAAAGATCTCAAATTACAGACTTGACACTTTTATATGAGTACTGCCACATGTAGCACGTCCACTTATTTTTTAGTTTTGAGGCCGGCTCCCTCTTCACAAAGTTCAGACCCGCTCCGAGACACTGCTTGTGCTTCACAGGACGCCTGCAAATTAAAACAAAGGTCTGTATCAGTGGACAAGTTTCGGTAATCTTCACCAAGTATTCAGAGAGATCCTGAAATATCCCGTGACACATGCGGCAGCCCGTGTATTTCTATTACACATCGGGACACTTGAGTGTCCACAGATGTGTGTTAGCTCATAAAACATGCACTATCTGTCCTGTGCTGAACGGTGGTTTGCAAGTTTAGACTTTTTTTCTTGTTGCTGGTGTGGTCTTCAGCCTGAGAACTGATATGATGCATTTACATTTTTACTCTCTTGTGTGAATCCTTACTCAGAACAACTACTGCAAAGTAATACCACATGAGCCTGCTTACTTCAAAATGGTTGAAATGGCTCTGAGCACTATGGGACTCAACTGCTACGGTCATCAGTCCCCTAGAACTTAGAACTACTTAAACCTAACTAACCTAAGGACAGCACACAACACCCAGCCATCACGAGGCAGAGAAAATCTCTGACCCCGCCGGGAATCGAACCCGGGAACCCGGGCGTGGGAAGCGAGAACGCTACCGCACGACCACGAGATGCGGGCACCTGCTTACTGTAGTCATGATTGCTCTCCATCTACAATGTTTCTCTCCACCTCCTCCTCCCGCCCCCCCTCTCCACATCCACCTCATTCATTAAGAAATTCACGATTTTCACGACTTACTACTATCGCACGTTGTATCCATTCAATCTACCCCTTGTTTTAGCCATGTTATGCCACAAACGTCTTTTCTCTCCAATTTGATGAATATTATCCGTTAGTTATCTACTGTACCTGCCTAGTCTTCATCAGTAAAACGAAATTTCAAAAGCTTCTACTCTATTCTTGTCTGAACTGTTTATCAGCCTTCTAGATTATACAAGGCTTCACTATCATCAGAAAAGACGTCCCAAGACTTATATTTAAATTTTGTCTGAAGAAATTCCTTTCTCTTCGTAAACACTTTTCTTGCTTGCGTGTCTGCTCTTTATATCCTCCCCACTTGGGCATCCTCGGTTATTTCGGTGTCCAAACAGCTACTACTATGTATTAATAACTAATTTCCTAATGTAATTTCCTGAACATATCCTCGTTTAATTAGACTAGATGTAACTAGATGCAACTGCACGAGCCTTGTCACTTCTGCTCTCTGCACCGTAATGAGAGCATCAGAGTTATCCTACTTACAAAATGAAGGTAAATATTAACCTAATTATCGAAATAAATCTCTTTGACACTACAGTCTGTCACTTAAATACTGTAATGTAATGATATAATTGCATATTCTGCAAATGACGGTAAATACTGTCGTAATTTATGACATAACGCACTTTGACGTTACAGTAAGTCGCAGAGTTACTATAATTTAATGACATATCGCAATATTCTGCAAAATATCGCAAGAAATACGTATCAAGTCTTGTCTCTGCGTTATTAATTTGTTACATCACCATAATATTGCCCCCAGTAAACGTAGTACATAATGGCGACAAAAATCCACAAGCACGACATCCCTAAATGTGCACTGCAAGCAATTACCGCCTCTGGTATTAGCAAAATTTATGTCCTAGTATGTTATAACAATGACCTCACTATAATGTCGTCCTAGAGGAGATTAATATTAATGCAGAATTGCACCTCAAGGCCGAGAAACAATCGACACACATTGCATCGTTACATTTATAGAGTAATTAATTACCGGAAACTTAGAGTGGGAGTAGGACAGACAACCACTTTGTTTTTAACAAACTAAAAATCTGAGTTTAGTCCCACACGCAATCGCATCCACGTGACTCTTCAGTGAGCTCTGCTGACGCCGCGACGACCTGCTGCCGCGATGGACTGCTGCCTCTAGATGCTTGTGACCGCCTCACCACAGCCGGTAGGGCCAGGTTCCTACGCATAACTGATAAATGGAAAATCACCGCCCTGTCTAACTCCTGCTGATGACCAAGAAGTGTTCCACGCAATTGAAATAATACCGAAATAGGAGACAGAAGCCCCATCTGTTCCTTGCAGATATCAGTCACACTACACATCAGGGCCATCTCGCTTCTTAAGAAGCGCCCATCCGCCAGTGGCATCTACCTAGAAAATGAAATGACCCAGTCAGATTAAGGTGACCATCGCCTATGATCGACGTCAAAGTTCAATAACCTCGCACAGACTGCAGGTGGCAGCACCAAGCAGAGGATGGTGTATATACTGTGTCAGGGGGACCCAGTAGAACAGGGCAATCCTTCTGACGTCCAAAAGGGCATGATCATTAGCTTTCCGGCCCAAACTGGAAATATTTCTCAAACGGCTAAGTCTGTAAACCACATTCTGTCGAGGTTAATGTAATGGCGCTATCCAAAATCGGTGCCGAGGTAACTCCAGTGCGCTTTGGGCCATGGACGACGGCGGTGAACAACGGCTGCGGAGATGTGTACGGGCGAATAGACGTGCAACTGTTGAGCAACTGACTGCCCAGATGAATCAAGGGTTTACTAACTGTGTCTCCTCAACGACCCTTTACTGAGAACTGTTGCAAATGGGCCTCTGCAGCAGACGCCTGGTTCACACACCCATTCTGACTGCTGTTCATCAGCGATGAAGGTTAGAATTTGCACGCGAATATCACAACTGGGAGTCCACTTTTCAGATGTATCACGTTTGATGCTCCAATGGACAATTGGCCGTTACCGTGTACAGTCTTTCAACCATCGTCGGAAACGTCCAACCCGTAAGAGGGAGCGTTACGGTTTAGGCAATGTTTTCATGGCATTCCCTGGCGATCTAACCGTTCTGGAGAGGAAAGCACCATGGATCAACACAAGTATGTATTTGTCCTTCTGGATCATGTTCAGCCCTATATGCAGATGTTTGTTCCTCGGCACCATGGGACCTACCAGCATGACAGTGCAATCTGTCGCGTAATTCGCAGTGCATGTGCGAGATTCGAAGAGCACCAGGGAGAGTTTACCGTATTCTGCTGGCCAACAAAATCCCCGGATTTAAGTCCAATAGAGAATCTGTAGGATAGCCTGACGGAAGTAAGATCCATGAACGAATCATTTAAAAACTGCGTATTTTTTCGCAATGAAATATTAAAACTGCGGTCGCTCTACAATATATAAAGGCGTCTTCCCATCCCGCCCCCCGCTCCCTTCCACCCGTGCTTGCTACACGTTATTGCCATATCCTATTACCGGCGAACGCCGAAATAAATAACCTAATTCTTAAACATCCTTCAAAAATACTGTGACTGACTGTGTCGTTTTTTTCCATTCTCATTCCCTATGCCCATGGGTAGGGTGGTCCACAGTGAAACCCTACATTACAGGCAATTCTCGTCTAGTTGTATAGAGGTGGTTTCCAACTGGAAGTTAAAAAATCCTGTTCCATACATATATCAGCGGAAAAATGTTCCTGTCGGAGCACAAAAAATGAGACTATGTTCCTGTTTATTTAAAGTCATTCTACCTTCCTCAGCACATTTAAAAAAATTCCAAACATTTTTAGCATGCAAACATATTCGCACTTATTTTAATATGTAACTCGCCTCGAACTCGCAGAAGCTCCTCTAATTGTAACTTAGTAACACATAGTAGTCCATCGCTGTAATTCGTTCACACTTTTCATTGCCCGTTGCCTTTTCTCAGTCAGTAAATCAGCCCAACTCATTGTCTTTAACTCTTTGTGTGTCTCTGTCACTGTCTCCTGAGTCACAGCTACAGCCCCCTTCGTCCTCTCCTGCTACTACTGTCTCCTCTCTCTGTCATTCTCTTGTTCTCTCTCTTTCTCTCACGCTCTCTCTCTCTCTCTCTCTGTGCCTGTGCGTGTGTGTGTGTGTGTTACCTTAACATATGCTGTCTCTTCTCACTGTATCTCTTTCTTCCTGGCTGTCACTCTTGACACACTGTCTCTCATTATCAAAGATTCTCACCCACTTCCACTTCCTCTTTCTCTTTATGCCGTTCCCCTTGGCACTGTCTCCTTTACTCACTTCCTGGCACTGGTCTGTCACTACCAACTGTATTCCACTGCCACCGTGTCACTCTCTTTATCTCACGCAACCATTGTCTACTTAGTTATTTCTACAACGCAACCACAATATCTTCCAATATCATGATTATGATCTACTAGTCACGTTTTCTACATTTTATTATAGATTCAATCCAGTTGTAAATAACCTAGCACAATACTGTGGTATTTTGTGTGTCGGTTTCCCAAAGGGGGTCAACCAGACCTTGTGTGTGTGTGTGTGTGTGTGTGTGTTTGTGTGTGTGTGCGTGTACGAGAGTGTGTGTGTTTATATGTGTGTGGATTTCTGTCATTATTATTTACAACACTCCTAGGGCTTATCTTATACTGATTCTACTCATTAATGATTCAGGACATGACTTAGTCCATATTTGTTCCTCTGTGCTATCTGCTTTAATGTGGAATGTTGGTGTATTTGCTAAAACATCGTTTTGTGCTATTTGTTTAAACGTACGATTTCGGAGTATTTATTAAAAATAACCTCACTGCAGAAGTTTTTTAACATTTAAAACACATATTTACATATATCCTAGAATGGGAACGTGGGTAATTGAAGAAAATTGGTAAAATTACAACAGATGTGAACAGTAATGGAAGGTAGCAATGCTTACCTTTTCTGGGTCAGAACTATTACAGTGGTTTCGGGACCTTGAAAGTATCTCACACTAATGCTCGAGATGCTGAGGTTTCACGGGGGAGGGGAGTGAGGGGTAAGCGTCTCCCCATGACCTTGAAAATAAGAAGCCTAACTGCCTCAGGAGTAACCTGACACAGGAAGTGACCTTGAGATAAGATGGTTATCTCGCTCTATATATATCCACCGATACCGTACTATTGTCAAAACTTTTCTCTACATCTACAAATGCCATAACAACCCATCAACTGAAATGTCTCTGTATTAAGACTAACGCAGAACTTACTATCATCATATTCTAGACAAAATAATTTTACAGTATCGACATTACTACAGTAATGTGTACATCAGCAAGTTGTAACACCTCCGATTTATTAATTTCGACCGACCTGATCTGATCGACCAAATAGCAGCCCAATAATTATTAATTAATGTGACCGTGTACCTAATGGGGCTGGCAATCGGAATGGACTGCTACGGAGTTGTTACTTTCCAATTTGTCCTTCTCAAATGCTGCAACAATGATATGTCTGGGAACAAGAAGAACACCAACACAGTTTCACTAATCAAGAACCTATATTCGTCTCAAAGACACAAAAAGGAGGAGACAGCCACTGCCTTCGTCATACACTTCTAATTACGGCTAATCTCAGCACAGGCTTCTTCATTATTTCATTATCGTCACACGTTAATCCAATCACTGCAATCCAACACTGCAATCCAACACTGCGATCCGAAATGGTGCCATTGCGGTAGACGCGAAACCAAATATCGGCACTGAAATATCACTGACCACTCTCGTAATTATACTTCTTCACTTTCCCCGTATTATTCTAGCACAAGGGGGTTAAACCGCGGCGATGGCCACTCCCTTTGTCGGTAAAGCCTTGCATTACAACAACTGCTGGCTTCCGCACAGTTCGGCCCTCCACACGGGACTGACCCAACTCACACTCGCTCTCGCCACACGACACTATCGATTGTTTGCCCTATCGACCTGTGCCGAGTGCAAACTTATAGTAAGGGCCTACGGACCCCTTACATCCCCGCCCTCGAAAACTTCTTTGGAGCCTCTGGCGTAAAAGAATCGGCAAGGGAATTTGACATTACTACATCTGAACAAAACACATAGAGTAAATAATTAATGAAATTACAATTCACCAAATAATCCCTCGACTCCGGTAGTGGGCTGCCTCCACAATAATATTCTACAAAAGGTTATTACATCTCATAAACATGGCATTGTCCAAATTACAATTTTTTATATCAAACAGCAATAGTCCTCTATAGTCCAATATTGAATGAAACACACAACTTACAATCAAAAATTATTACTTGAACAAATGATATATGAATTATTATACTACAAATTAGTTGTTACAGGATTTGTACCCATTCTCAGATAATCGTCGATATGAAATATGCAATTCTAATTATAATACATCAGAAAACACAATGTAAATAAACATTTCCCTTTTTCAAATGTCCGTTTAACAACTAAATGTTCTAAATATGTACTATCCAACTAAATCAAGGAGGTTGAACACTCTCATTTCAGACACTCGCCCTAATCGAGTTCCCCTTCCTCATCTGGGTTATCCCTGTTCTCGTGTGAGTAGTACCTTTTTATGTTTTCCACATGTTCCTTACCATGCACTCTCTTTGTCCGTGCATATTCCAACTCCACAGTGTTAGGATGACCAATTTTTATAATCCTGTACGGTCCCTTATAAATGTGGTTGAATTTATGTATTTCAGAGTTTATTTTCTTTGATTTTGCATGAACCTTTACTAGTACCAGGTCTCCCACTCGGTAAGTTATCGGTTTCACTAGCTTGTCGTGTCTTTCCTGTCTTTTTCTAGCCTTCTCCTTCATACTTAATTCCACTAGCTCCAATTTCCCTTCCCAAGTCAATGAACTTCCTGGTGGGTAGACTAGCAACTCACGAAAAATACTGTCGGGTTCTTGATTGAGCAATACTTCACATGGTGCAAACCCTGTAGAATCATGTGGGAGGTGATTCCTGACCAGCTCAAATTCTTCCAGATATTCTTTCCATGAACCATGCTTCCTATGGCAGTATGTTCGGCATAAACGGTTCAATTCCTTCATTGTTCGTTCTGCTGGGTTAGAAGCTGGCCTATACCTAGAAATGGCAATTTGTTCTATTCGGTGCTCATTTAGCATCTCTGTCCACTCCTTTGATCTAAATTGTGACCCATTATCACTCAAAATTCGCTTAGGAATACACACCTTTTGAAAATAGTCTTTCTTAAAATGGTTAATGATGGCTCTACTAGTAGCTTTCTTTAATGGGTAAAAATTTATGTACTTGGAAACCAGTTCTTCCACTACTAAGATTTGGGTGTAATTCCCTCGTGAGGCAGGAAGTGGCCCAAAGAGATCCACTGCAACTATGTCCTTAATTGCTGTTGGTACAATTGGATGCATATACCCTTTGTGCTGTACTGTAGTCGTTTTAGATTTTTGACAGGTGTCACATGTATTCAGTATCTTACGTATACGCCTTCCCATGTTGTTGAATGCACAATCTAACTTCAACTTTTCCAGATACTTCTTCGGTCCATAATGCGCATTACTATAGTGCGTATTCCAAATTAATTTTTCTACCACATGCTCAGGCACACAGAGTTTCCAGCTCTCCTCACTCTCCTTGTTTCTTTTATAAAGTATCCCAATATGAATATAGTAAAATATGCGAATTCTTTCGTCTCCTGCACACCTGTATTTGTTTTTAATTGTCTTTAATTTCTCGTCCTCGTTCTGTTCCCTGTGCACATTCTTTAGGAACTTCCTTATGAATTCTTCGTACTGTACTCCCTTCATAAGGTTAATTCTAACTCCTTCTCCTTCTGGCCTGTCCACCAACATTCCTCTCGAGTCAGCTGGTAATCTTGATAAAGCATCAGATATTATATTTGTCGCTCCTGGTTCATAAATTATCTCGAAGTCATAGTCCTGTAATGCCAGGGCCCATCGCGTTAGTCTGCTATGCCTCAACTTGCTTGTAGTCAGAAATGTAAGGGCCTTATGGTCAGTCACTACTTTCACATGCCTCCCGGCCAAATAATACCGGAAACGCTTAAATCCCCACACAATTGCCAATTCCTCCCTTTCAGTAATCGAATATTTCCTCTCCCAAGCATTTAAACTTCTGCTACCGAACGCTATTGTTCTTACACTCTCACCATTTCCGCTCCTCTCCATTTGGTACAGATGTATTCCTAGTCCATAGTCAGAGCTGTCTGCTCCTAAATGAAAATCCTTGGAAAAATCCGGGTGGTACAATATGTCTGCACTATATAGTGCTTCCTTGATATTCTCAAACGCGGTTTGGCACTCTGCACTCCAATGCCACGGCATCCTCGCCTTGGTCAATTCCCTCATACTCGGGGCATTAAGTACAGATCCTTTGACAAATTTTCTATAAAACTCACAAACCCCAAAGAATGCTCGCAACTGCTTCTTTCTATGGGGGACCGGAAAATTTCTAATAGCCTCCATTTTACTAGGATCAGGATAGATACCCTCCTCGGATATTATATGGCCCAGGAATTTTATCTTTGATTTGCCAAATTCCGACTTGTCCAGGTTTACAGTTACACCTGCGGTTTCAAAAGCTGCCAAGATTGCATCCAATCTATTCAAATGTTCTTCCCATGATTCGCTTGCTATCAAGAGGTCATCCACGTAGACGGTGACCTTTTTAAGTAACTCCTCGCCTAGTATCTTATCCATCGCTCTTATGAATTCAGACACTGACACATTAAGCCCAAATGGCAACACTCTAAATTGATAGCACCTCCCTCCATAAGTAAATGCTGTATACTGGCGGGACTCTGTGGCCAATGGTATTTGCCAGTAACCAGCAGTTAAGTCGATACTACTAAGCACCTTTGCTCCTCGGAATTTTTGAATCAGTTCTTCTATAGTCTCAGGTTTGTCCTGCTCCGGCTCAATGACTTGTTCACTGTTCGTGCATCCAAAACTATCCTCACCTTTCCATCCTTCTTATCAACAACAAATAGGGGGTTGTCATATTGACTGTTGGCCCTTTCTATAACACCAAGGTCCATCATCCTCTGTATCTCTTCATCTACTGCTCTTCGTTTCGCCTGGGGAATGGAATATTGTTTTATCTTGAACGGTTTATGATTCTTTATCTTTAGCTTACACTCCACCCCTTTCATGATACCTGGCCGTTGAGAAAATACTTTACAACGCCTGTATAATACTGTGGCTAATTTCTTCTTCGTCCCCTCATCTAGGTATGTCATCTCCTCCAACTTTTTACTGACCCTATCCTCTTTATCCTCTCGTGCTAATCCCTCAAGGTATATCAACATTTCTTCTCCTAGTTCCTCTTCCCCGTATCCCATGGTGGGTTCCTCTTCATGACACAGATTTATTCTTCTGAATTCCTCCTCTTCTTCGATTGCACTCCCCTCAGCAAACTTTAACCTCTTCTCTTCTCCCTTTCTTCCTTTGACCTTGATAATACCTTCATCAAAACTCACTACTGCATCAACTTCATTCAACCAATCTATCCCTAAAATAATTGATGTGTTCAATCCAGCCACCACTGAAAATGTTGCTTCGTATTCTTCTCCCTCTATCTCGAAGGTAATCAACACTTGTTCTTTAATAGGTTTACTCCTTGCACCCAACGCATTCACAATTCTCACTCCACTCACCGGGAAACTAGGCAAGCTAATGTTTGTTTTTAGTACCTGTTCATATAACCTCTTGGATACCGCACATGCTTCACTTCCTGTATCGACTAATGCCTCGATATTTAGTCCGCATAGCTTGATCCCTATCATGGGTAGCATGGGTTCTTTGGGAATCCCACTTCTTTCCTCCAGTAGATCTTCTCTCAGATCTCCACCATTGCCGTGTCTTAGTAGGTTTACTCTGGTCCTTGTAGCTCTCACTCCTGACCGGACCTCATCTGGAGTGTCATTCAGTTTTCCGGTCTCTCCGCCTCTTCTATATGCACTGTGTCATTCATTCGCCTATCCCATCCTCTTTCATGATCTCTTGGTTCTCCACTCCTTCTCCAATCATTTCTCCATTGCCGTTCACCACCATTGTTCCTGTACCTACGGCCACCACCTCTTCCTCTATAATTAGACGAATTACCAAAATGATTCTTTGGGTCATTACTTCCCCCTCGGTTTTGATCATTAGCTTGATTGTGTTCCTGTGATCGAACAGATTCCAACTGTTCAAGTATTTCCATCAAGGCCTCCCTATCTTTAATTAGGCTCACGGATACAGTTTCTTGCATTCTCCGGCTCATTCTTCTTTTTATCGCTGATATCATTACGTCATCACTCAGGGGTTGTTCCAAGGTCTCGTTCAATTCCCACAAATGTTCGGCAAACTCTCTCAACATTCCTCTCCATGTACTAAGTGACTTGCGGTGGAGTAGGTCCTCAATTGCTGCACACTGATGACTTTTTGACCAGTATTTCTTCAAGAATTCCTCTTCAAACTGATCATAACTAGTAGTCCCTTCCTTCTTCCTGACTCCCCAAGTGAAGGCTTCACCTTCCAGCCTATCTATTGCAAACAGAATCTTGTCTGCGTCTTTGAAATGTGCTGGGAAAACTCCTTTTAACCATTTCATAAATATCATTGGGTGCAACCCTCCTTTCGGTCTAAATTTCTGCCCTGTATTATTTTGGACGTACCGATTATCACTGCTCATCAAGGTAACGATTCTATCTTCCACAATGTTTAAAGTGGCATTGCTAATTCGTTTATTAATCTCTTCTGTCCTGCTCTCCAATTGTTGCACTCCCTGTTGTAAATGCCTGACCTACATTGCCACCCTCTTGTTATCATCTTCTCGTTGTACGGCTATAGCATTTTTCAGATTGACAGCCAGTTGATTTTGCCTATCTCCTATTCCCTTAACCACATCATTGCATTGTTTCTGCATCTGCGTTACCTCGGTGGTTCGATGAGTGCAATTTGTTTCCACTTCGGCGATCCTTTCTCCCAATTCGGCTTTAGTTTCTCCAATATCATCTTCTATCTTTTTTGTTAACTTTCCTTCCATCTTCTCCATGTCTCCCTGGACTTGGTCTATATTCTTCTGTAGCTTACTCTCTCTCTCGTCGATGTCCATCCTCAATCGTTCTTGTAACTCCTGCATTTCTTTCTTCAGATTACATTCCATCTTCATCTGCAATGTTTTGATCTCTTGTGCTAAAGTTTCTTGTAAATCTTCCTTTAATGATTTGCGGAATATTTCTTCCCTTTCTCTATTTTCTTGTAAACCTTTCTCTACTGATTCCCTATTTTCTTGTAAACCTTTCTCTATTGATTTGCGGAATATTTCTCCCCTTTCTCTAGTTTCTTGTAAACCCTTCTCTAATGATTCGCTGAAACCTTTCTCTAATGATGCGTTAGTTTCTTGTAAATCTTCCTTTACTGATTCTCTGAGACCTTTCTCTAATGACTCTCAGGATATTCTTCCCTCTTCTCTAGTTTCCTTAACCTCCTTTAGCAAGTCTGCCAACACCGACCACATATTGGCACCCTCTGAACCTGTCTTATTTCTCGTTGTTTGTCCCGGTGTCTCGGGATAACTAGTTCAATGTGCTAATGGGCTATCTAATGACAATCCATAACCACTGATTCCTGAATCATCTCTGTCTTCCTGTCCTATCCCTTTCCTTTCAGCTACTGCCTCGCAAACCTGCTTATCTTCAGTAGACATGTTTGGTTTATTTTTAATGCACAGGCAAGTAATATAAAATAACCTCTAGCAACCCAAAACACTCCTAATTATCGCGAAACTAATCAAACAGTACCTGCAGTATATTCAGTTAATTCCAAAATTGATACAATACGTATGAATCCTGAACATAACAACTCTCAAAACCTAATAATTTCAAATAGCAATTTTCACATACACAGTTTATGTAAAATATATTAAACAAGGCAAATCACACCCTTCATTAAATCTATAAATGTAAAATCCCCAAAAACAATGAGCATATCTGTATAATCACCATTTAGACTGCGCAGCATGCATCAATAAGCATGCTATATTTCAGAGTATGTCTCGCAAACCTTTCGGAAATTACTATAATTGGGCACTTTTCCTAATATGAAATACCATTTACAATTGTTTATTTACCGTGAAGACTGCACACTGCAATTTGATGTTATGCTAACCAGTCGTCTTCACTCACCAACTGAACTGACGTTACCACGAGTCACGATGTTTTGACGTTTGAAGTGGGCGTGGTGCTGCAATGCCGCCGGAGCCGCATGAAGTCGCGCTGAAGATCTGTGGCGAGTCGTCGTAGTTCTCCGTCAGCCGCTCCGTGGTGCTGCAGGCGGTCGTAGTTTGTAGTTCGGCTGCTAAATGCCGGGTCAGCGCTCGGTGTCTCGAAGTCACACTGCTCACTGCGGCGGGACATCGTAGTTCTCAGCCGGCCGCTCCGTGGTGCTGCAGGCGGGCGTAGTTTGTAGTTCGGCCGCTAGACGCTGGGTCGGCGCTCGGTCTTTCGAAGTCGCACTGAAGACCGTCGGTGTAGTGCGTCTGTGCTTCAACTATTCCTTGCACAGGTAGTTTGGATGAAGTGTGAAATCACCTTGCAGATCGAAGCTCTTTGGCGCGGCTGCTACACGGGTCTGCGGGACGTCACTCAACAATTGTGTCGCCACATAAATTGTCGCCTGCATAACAGTTTATAGGTCCACATAAATTTGCCCAATTTTCACTATTCAAAAATCAATTCCAGTCACAATATTCCTACTAAACACTTCTTTAAAGCTTTCGTGACGAATTCTTAGTTCGTTTTGCGGTTGTAATGTTCACATGTGTTTCTCTTTGGTGTTCACTTTTCACAGTTTTTCGCGCGGATTTACGCGTTTGCACATTCTAACACAGTTTATCGACACTATTATTCTTAATTAAATATGGCAAGAAAAAGCAGTTTATTCCCAACCGTAAGATTCTATTACTTCGTATTGTTCAAAATGCACTGTTTCTTGTCGCGATTTTAAAGTTAATACTCTGTCTTCATCTGAAATTGAAAAAAATATTTTCTCGCGTTAAGCAAGATATAATTACCTATTGTTCTTACTATTCGTCCGAAAATTGCACCTGTCCTGTCACGGTAAGCCAAGGGTGTAACACCTCCGATTTATTAATTTCGACCGACCTGATCTGATCGACCAAATAGCAGCCCAATAATTATTAATTAATGTGACCGTGTACCTAATGGGGCTGGCAATCGAAATGGACTGCTACGGAGTTGTTACTTTCCAATTTGTCCTTCTCAAATGCTGCAACAATGATATGTCTGGGAACAAGAAGAACACCAACACAGTTTCACTAATCAAGAACCTATATTCGTCTCAAAGACACAAAAAGGAGGAGACAGCCACTGCCTTCGTCATACACTTCTAATTACGGCTAATCTCAGCACAGGCTTCTTCATTATTTCATTATCATCACACGTTAATCCAATCACTGCAATCCAACACTGCAATCCAACACTGCGATCCGAAATGGTGCCATCGCAGTAGACGCGAAACCAAATATCGGCACTGAAATATCACTGACCACTCTCGTAATTATACTTCTTCACTTTCCCCGTATTATTCCAGCACAAAGGGGTTAAACCGCGGCGATGGCCACTCCCTTTGTCGATAAAGCCTTGCATTACAACAACTGCTGGCTTCCGCACAGCTTGGCCCTCCACACGGGACTGACCCAACTCACACTCGCTCTCGCCACACGACACTATCGATTGTTTGCCCTATCGACCTGTGCCGAGTGCAAACTTATAGTAAGGGCCTACAGACCCCTTAATAAGTCAATAGTCTTAGTTACTCATACATCGACTGTTACCTTACTAATGTCAAACTTTTCTCTAAATCTACTAATGCCATAAGAACCCGTCAACTGGAAAGTCTCTCCGTTAAGACTAATGCTAAACGTATATCATATTCTAGACAAAATACACTTACAGTATAGACAGTACTGCAATAATGCGTACATCAGCAAGTCAATAGTCTTAGTTATTGCAAATGATACTGTACTGAATTAGTACTAACTAGTGATTAAAAGGAGTACGTGAATGCTAAAATGATGTTCACACCACAAGATTTAGAATATTTTATATTTTTATTTACTTGGTTGAACACAACGCCCATTTCAGACCATATTTATTTTTAATACTCAAATATTTCTGTAGTCCTTTCATACTAAATGAGCTAAATATTTATAGGTAAAACTTCTTCCATGCAATAGGACAATTTTCCCAGAAAGATGTTCTATGCATGCGTTAAGTTTTAGCCTTGCTCCCTGAAAAGTGTAGAGTATCATTGGGTAAGTGACATAATACTTCTTTAACAGTATTATTCACCCACTTTTAAGCTGTAATTATTTTAATGAAGAATAATGAAGTTAATTTTTTCTGCTAGCGATGTATTATAGATGTCTTTATTCCTTCTGAACTCTAATGGCTTATTGCAACAAAGTTACATGGGAAAATATGTAGTGTGACATTGTATTGAATATATCAAAATCATTACAGAATTGCCCACAAAATTATTCAGGAGGATCACACCGTATTATTGTCATGGCAAGCTTCTCTACAATGAAGAATTTCTTCCTCAAGGATGAATTATCCCATAATTTCACAACATATTTCTGAATGAAACAATGCACTTACTGATTTCAAACACTCCAATGCCTCCAAGAACACCGAGTGCTAAATTAGCTGAACTGAACTATGTAAGAAGTTTTAAAATGTGTTTCTTTTACATTTAAATTTTTATCAATATGTACAAAAATTCGGAAGACAGTAACTTCGCTGACAAATTCAGTTTATGCTTTAAAGGTATCACTGGTGTCGATAAGAACTGAATCTGGTGTGTTTTCTAAAATGAAGAAAGATCATTCTAGAAAACCAGTCAATAATCTTGCTAAACAAATGATTTAAAATATCCTCAGTTGTTGAACCTCTATTGGAATTTATTACAACTGCATTGGTTTTCATGAAAACGAATTTTTGCATTCTGCAAATTAATTCTTTATTTTATTGATAATCCAGGCAGCTTCTGCCTCTTTCTTTCTTCAGCAGACATTTTGAGGTATTACACGATTATTCAGTTTCACAAATAGATTTCTAAATAGTTCAGAGAAGTGTACTATAATACAATTAGAGATACAATAGAACATCAAACTCAGAATTTGAAAGGCATACAGTTTTCTTCAGTGTGGAAAACCGGTTGAAAGTCTCTGCTTTTTCGTGCAGTCATTATAATTTTCGAAACATAACATATAAACCGCTGTTTTCCGTGTTTAATGCTTCGCTTGTTTCTGTAGGTGATGCCAAGTTTCGCAGTTTTTAGTTTCCACTTGTATTTTGTATGTCTGCATGTCTGTTAATGAATGTATGTATGTACGAGTGTGTGTGTGTGTGTGTGTGTGTAGTGAGAGACAGAGAGAGAGAGACAGAGAGAGAGAGAGAGAGAGTTTTGTATCTTTTGAGGGACTGGGATTTGTGATTACTTTTACAACGTATTCGTACTAGTTAATCAGTTAATGTAAACAGTGAGTTGTTTGTCATATTCAGTTGGTCATATAATAGTAGTTTCTTTTCTCCCTGGGAGGGAGTGTACAAGAAAAATAAAAAAAATCCGTTTGCAGCCTGCAGCTAGTACCATTTACATATAGGTGCTGCAAATAACGGCAACCACATGAAACTCGGACTAATTCCAAAATTAATTGCTAGATCATTAACATATCTCATCTTGTCCACACAGTTGATGAACTATGAGCAATGTGCTACCGACGACACATGTGAGGTGGATAACTTGCTTCATTATATAGTTTATACTCATAGCTAAACTTCTAAGTGTGTGCAAGGTTTGGTGGCGTGCTCTCATTATAATTTGAGACTTGGTGTCAGTTTGCAGACAACGCTGCTGCTGTCCGCGCCGCACCTACAAACCTCGCAGCCCTTTTTGAATGTCGAACGAGGCGTACAGTTCGTGGCTGCAACACATCAAACAGCAGTCATTAATTCTAGTCCCTTGTTACGTAACCCGTCGTTCTCCGTGTCTGATTCTCAGTGTTGTCCCCATATGTGTTAAGTGAAAACTAGCATTACCGAGAAGATTTAGCGGAAGGACACCTCACATAATAACAAAATCCCCAGAAGAACCAAACAGGTACCACCGCATCTTCGCTATGGCAAGAGCTCATATACGTAACTCGTGGATGATGGCTGGAGCTTGTTTGGGGTGATAAGTCTCGGTTGATAGTACGAGGACTCACTTAAAGGAGAGACAGTACGTTACGTTGTTTTCTCTGACTAAGAAACAAATATTAATAGAGGAAACAGAGATTCGTACAAGAGCAACGAGTATCATTAGTATCCATTGAATACATTACTAAAACAGAAACATAAACTACGCTTATTGGAGATGTTTGAGTGATTGAGGGAGGCAGGAATGAATTGAATGCTCAATAGCTTCTTTATGAATGTTCTTTGGTGAGGTTCCCAGGACATACAGTTTCGGAGGAAGGAAAGTGTACTGACCCGGAGAAATGGAACACGACGATCAGTTACCGCAACTGAAGAATATCATGCATGTTGCGTTGTTTCTTGGGATGGACATTTTCTTAGGAAATTTATTGATAGCTTTGCGCAGAATGCAGTTTCCCTTGACAACCAGCATAAAAAGGGACGTAAATTTTTGTGGGGGCTTTTCCAATATGTCGTGTTTGTGCCTTTAAAACAAATGTTATGGTCATCATCGTTATTTGTTTACCTACATCTCGAGAGGGTTAAATGAACTGGAGAATGAGCTGGAGGCCCAGACAGTTTTGTTTGACATAGAGAAATTCCGGTATTATCTTGAACGCCATAGGCTCATCTTGGAAACCGACGGTCAAGTGCTCACTTGGATGTAATCTATAACAAGGAAAACTAGTAGCATTTCCTGGAGAGCTACCAAGATTTTCATCTTTAACTTTGGAGTCCATAATATCATGGGCTTGAAGAATGTTGTGGCTGTGGGCTGCCGAATGTTTGTGAGGAATGATAACAATCAAGGAGACAAACAGCTGTTGCAAGATGGTGCTTTGAGGCTCCTGGTGACTTCATTCATTACACAAATACCTCACCTGTTTCGTGGCATTAGAAAGTTTCATGATCAGGTTTAACGCCTTATAAAATTACGGAAAGGCTATAGAAAAGAGAAACAACACTGTGATTGGTGAGACACAGAGTTGTGTTGTAAGGCATGTGGGAGAAAAGAGTTGAAATCGTTATGCCCAAGAAACTGGATCTCTTGCCTTTCTGCTGCTTCCACGAATGTGGAAGATCAGGAAGGAAATGAGACAGCAATATATTAGGTTAGAAGTGAACAATGAGATCGTAAGCGGAAATGGTGTTGTGAGGTGCTTGATGTTAGTTGATCAGTACAAAATAGCTAGATGTGGTCCAAGTCATTATAAAGACCCTTTCAGCGAGTGACATACGTATTGTGGGCCATTGCCTAGATCGAAGGCAGGAAATAGACTTATTCTAGTTTGCGTGGACTCCTTCGTCAGAATAGTCTGGTTATTATTCAAAAGAGTCGTGATGACTCAAGCAGTGATCCCAAAGTTACACTTTATTTTTAGCACAGTCGTCATCCAGAATCTGTAGCGATTGATAATGTGACCACACTTATCAAACATAAATTTAAGCAATTCAGCATATAACACCACCACCATATTATCCCAACCCATAGTATGTTGAACGTACTAATAGACACACTAGCTCCGCACTGATAGCCTGCATCGATTATCGGAACGGATAGGATCATTTCCTCCCCCAGTAAATAATGGAGTTTAACACCACGTACCATGAAAGCCATCAGTACTGGGCTCACATCTCTCAAATTAAGCCACATTTCAGGGCAAATGTGGAATTCTCAGCAGGTTGCCGACTTAAGGACGGGGCTGGGGGAGAAGTACGTGCATGCCACACTACTGCTTAGGTAGGCACTATCGTGCCCAAGTCAGAGGTTGGCCACACTTCCTGGTGTCTTGTGGTCTGTTCTTCCTTGTTGTGCAAGTGCCGCAGTGGGGACACGGAAGTGGGCAGTCAGTCAGTGCACAGAGAGAAACGAGAAAAGGTGTTAACTCGCCGATATGGAGGAGCCTTACCGCATGTTTTGAATGTGGTCTGTTTAGTGGGACAGGTCGCACACACTGAGCGATCGCAAGTCTGCTCTATTTTTCGTGGATCCCGCAGGCAATGCAGCCTGAACTTATGACAGTGATTATAGTGTCACTATCCAACTAGACCACTCGGGTGTGTATGCTTGCGATAAAAACAGGTGTTTTGATTTAGTGTGACTTCATCCCCATTTTCTGGTTACTACTCACAGATTTTGCGCTGGTACGCTCTGTTTAAACTGTGTTCAGAGATTTGTGTTGTTCTGTATAGGGGCTGACTTATATTATTATACATTAATAGGCAGTTGTCTCATTAGTTTATACTGTTATCTATGAATCTGACTGTTCGCAGCATTTTAATGTTGTTCTTTATTGACAGGCTCGTATGAGTGCACTTGTTGATGCACAGTCAGCATATTATACTTGTAAAAAGTACTACTATACTGTGTCGTTGCACTAAGAAGCTAAGGTGCCCTGTCACTAATACAGAGTTGTTTCAGGGTAGTCTGTGACAATTCTTTATGTTCCTGGGAACATGAGTGGACTGATGTTCATATTTCAAAGCATATGTTATGACACTACCACCATGAACCATAGACCTTGCCGTTGGTGGGGAGGCTTGCGTGCCTCAGCGATACAGATAGCCGTACCGTAGGTGCAACCACAACGGAGGGGTATCTGTTAAGAGGCCAGACAAACGTGTGGTTCCTGAAGAGGGGCAGCAGCCTTTTCAGTAGTTGCAGGGGCAACAGTCTAGATGATTGACTGATCTGGCCTTGTAACACTAACCAAAACGGCCTTGCTGTTCTGGTACTGCGAACTGCAGCCGTAATTTTTCCCGAGGGCATGCAGCTTTACTGTATGGTTAAATGATGATGGCGTCCACTTGGGTAAAATATTCCGGAGGTAAAATAGTCCCCCATTCGGATCTTCGGGTGGGGACTACTCAAGAGGACATCTTTATCAGGAGAAAGAAAACTGGCGTTCTACTAATCGGAGTGTGAAATGTCATATCCCTTAGTCGGGCAGGTAGGTTAGAAGATTTAAAAAGGGAAATCGATAGGTTAAAGTTAGATATAGTGGGAATTAGTGAAGTTCGGTGGCAGGAGGAACAAGAATTTTGGTCAGGTGTATACTTGGTTATAAATACAAAATCAAAGAGGGATAATGCAGGAGTCGGTTTAATAATGAATAAAAAAATAGGAGTGCGGGTAAGCTACTATAAACAGCCTAGTGGACGCATTATTGTGGCCAAGATAGACACGAAGCCCACGCCTACAACAGAAGTACAAGTTTATATGCCAACTATCTCTGCAGATGACGAAGAAATTGAAGAAATGTATGATGAGATAAAAGAAATTAATCAGATAGCGAAGGGAGAAGAAAATTTAACAGTCATGGGTGACTCGAATTCGAAAGTAGGAAAAGGGAGAGAAGGAAACGTGGTAGGTGAAGATGGCTTGGGGGTAAGAAATGTAAGAGGTGGCAGCCTGGTAGAATTTTGCACAGAGCATAAATTAATCGTAGCTAACACTTGGTTCAAGAATTATGAAAGAAGGTTGTATACATGGAAGAAGCCTGGAGATACTCACAGGTTTCAGATAGATTATATAATGTTAAGACAGAGATTTAGGAACCAGGTTTTAATTTGTAAGACATTTGCAGGGGCAAGTGTGGACTCTGGCCACAATCTATTGGTTATGAACTGTAGATTAAAACTGAAGAAACTGCAAATAGGTGGGAATTTAAGGAGATGGGACCCGGATAAACTGACTAAACCAGAGGTTGTACAGAGTTTCAGAGAGAGCATAAGGGAACAATTGACAAGAATAGGGGAAAGAAATACAGTAGAAGAAGAATGAATAGCTTTGAGGGATGAAGTGGTGAAGGCAGCAGAGGATCAAGTAGGTAAAAAGACGAGGGCTAGTTGAAATCCTTGGGTGACAGAAGAAATATTGAAATTAATTGATGAAAGGAGAAAATTTAAAAATACAGTAAATGAAGCAGGCAAAAAGGAATACAAACGTCTCAGAAATAGGATCGACAGGAAGTGCAAAATGGCGAAGCAGGCATGGCTGGAGGACAAACGTAATGATGTAGAGGCTTATCTCACTAGGGGTAAGATAGATGCGGCCTACAGAAAAATTAAAGAGACCTTCGGAGAAAAGAGAACCACTTGTATGAATATCAAGAGCTCAAATGGAAATTCAGTTCTAAGCAAAGAAGGGAAAGCAGAAAGATGGAGGGAGTATATAGAGGGTCTATACAAGGGTCATGCACTTGAGGACAACATTATGGAAATGGAAGAGGGTGTAGATGAAGATGAAATGGGAGATATGATACTGCGTGAAGAGTTTGACAGAACACTGAAAGACCTGAGTCGAAACAAAGCCCCGGGAGTAGAGCTACTGACAGCCTCAGGAGAGCCAGTCCTGACAAAACTCTACCATCTGGTGAGCAAAATGAATGAGACAGGCGAAATACCCTCGGACTTCAAGAAGAATATAATAATTCCAATCCCAAAGAAAGCAGGTGTTGACAGATGTGAAAATTATTGAACTATCACTTTAATAAGTCACGGTTGCAAAATACAAACGCGAATTCTTTACAGACGAAAGGAAAAACTGGTAGAATCCGACCTCGGGGAAGATCAGTTTGGATTCCGTCGAAATATTGGAACACGTGAGGCAATACTGACCCTACGAACTATCTTAGAAGCTACATTAAGAAAAGGCAAACCTACGTTTCTAGAATTTGTAGACTTAGAGAAAGCTTTTGAAAATGTTGACTGGAATACTCTCTTTCAAGTTGTGAAGGTGGCAGGGGTAAAATACAGGGAGCGAAAGGCTATTTACAATTTGTACAGAAACCAGATGGCAGTTATAAGAGTCGAGGGACATGAAAGGGAAGCAGTGGTTGGGAAGGGAGTGAGACAGGGTTGTAGCCCATCCCAGATGTTATTCAATCTGTACATTTAGCAAGCAACAAAGGAAACATAAGAAAAATTCGGAGTAGGTATTAAGATCCATGGAGAAGAAATAAAAACTTTGAGGTTCGCCGATGACATTGTAATTCTGTCAGAAACAGCAAAGGACTTGGAAGAGCAGTTGAACGGAATGGACGTTGTCTTGAAAGGAGGATATAAGTTAAATATCAACATAAGCAAAACGAGGATAATAGAATGTAGTCGAGTTAACTCGGGTGATGCTGAGGGAGTTAGATTATTATGAGACACTTAAAGTAGTAATGGTTTGCTATTTGGGGAGCAAAATAACTGATGATGGTCGAAGTAGAGAGGATATAAAATGCAGACTGGCAATGGCAAGGAAAGCGTTTCTGAGGAAGAGAAATTTGTTAACATCGAGTATAGATTTAAGTGTTAGGAAGTCGTTTCTGAAAGAATTTGTATGGAGTGTAGCCACGTGTGGAAGTGAAACATGGACGGTAAATAGTTTGGACAAGAAGAGAATAGAAGCTTTTGCAATGTGGTACTACAGAAGAATGCTGAAGATTAGATGGGTAGATCACATAACTAATGAGGAGGTAATGAATAGATTACGGGAGAAGAGGAATTTGTGGCACAACTTGACTAGAAGAAGGGACCGGTTGGTAGGACATGTTCTGAGGCATCAAGGGATCACCAATTTAGTATTGGAGGGTAGCGTGGAGGGTAAAAATCGTAGAGGGAGACCAAGAGATGAATATACTAAGCAGATTCAGAAGGATGTAGGTTGCAGTAGGTACTGGGAGATGAAGAAGCTTGCACAGGATAGAGTAGTATGGAGAGCTGCATCAAACCAGTCTCAAGACTGAAGACCACAACAACAACAACAACAACAACAACAACGTGTTATGACAGAATGAGCGCTTTGGATGCAATGGGCTATGTCACGAAAGTTATCGCTGTCCTCGTAGTTCTATGTAAATTGCTCTTTGTAAATTGTTATAATGGACATCAGTTTTTGTAAAATGAAATTAAATTGACATTTTATTGGATGTTAAAGCTAAGTAGTGGTAGTGATTTTAAGCAGTTCTTTTAGAAGTTTTTTTTATAAATTTTTAATTTTTAAAGCTGAGTAAAAATTTGATGTTCTTGTTCTGCTAATCATTATGCCTCTGCTTAGTTTCTTGTGACATTAGATGCTATGGAATTTTATTGAGTCAGAGAGTTTACAACGTTTTGCTATCCTTAATTTGATATCAGTTACAAGGACACGTTTTACTGTTCAAGTGAAAGTCCACTTTTGTATTAATCTTGACTCAATTTGTAAATAAATAAACAAGGGTTGAAACGCCGGAAGTGCGTATCCTCCTATTTCCATCTATTGTACTATAATTTTTTTCCTTGTTTTGTTACCTCAAGATATGACATTTCTGTGTCTTTATATATTGTAATTGTTTTACTGTTTATATATATATATATATATATATATATATATATATATATATATATATATATGAATTTATGTCGATGTATAATTGGTTGTTTTGTAAATATTACTTATATTTTTACGCTGGGTCTTGCCTAGGGAAAACTATACTATCGAGCGAATACGTCGATAGGTCGTGTGGAGAACCAAAGTGTTTAGGATCTTTGGTAGTGTTAACTCTGCCGCGTGGAGCGCGGGCAGAGCAGAGTCTGGCTGGGGTGGTGCAGTGGAGCAGGTGTTGTGTGATGCTCCCGCGAGTTGCCGCGCTTTCGGGGTTGGGCAGCATGTAATTGCGCTCGACTTGCTATGATAGTTTCTGACATGGTGTCGCGGACGGGAAGCATTAGCTGGCGCACATCAAGAGCCCGTTTCGCCTGGTGACCGTGTCGAGAAGAAGGCGCGCCAACATCCAGCTTCTGCAACAGCGACGGCCGACAATGAGTGACTGTCGCCACCTCCTCGATCGACGGCTTCAAACCTTCAATCAACCAACAAGGAAGACTGGAAGCACGTAAAGTTTTAGAACTGTATGGCAGACCTCAGCTTTTCAAACTGTACCATTGTCGTAACTATAATTACAGCAACTTAGCATGAACATTTGTTGCTCATTGTCCCAATTGCAATACCAAGCAGGGTCCCTTCCTTTTCCAGAATGAACCCGAGTGTCGTTGAAATTCAAACGCCAGCATTCAAGTAATATTATAGCATTTCACTGCTTTAATTTCAAAGTTCAGTTAAAGTATTCATAGCTGGCTACAATATTTAGATTACACAAGCACGAATTAAGAGTGCGAGATTTGTTACCGTATTTTAGCTTACCTGTGACTGCAGCTCAGCTTGGTACGTACTAAATTTTACTATTATTAATTGTTCAGAATCGTTTAATTCAAGTTCAAAGTTAAATCTCTTCTTTCTAAATTGCATAGATTCAAGTAGCTTTCGAAATGATTGTTGAGGTAGTCCAAGACTAGCCGTATTTTACTGAATTTCGATGTGCTTCAAAAAGAAAGCTCACTATTAACTTCAGTCACTAAATTAACTTTCGATTTTCCGGTTTTATTAATTCTTTTGCTAAATTAAGTCAGAGTGTAGCGAAATTTATTACTTCTGACAAACTTTCAGTTTTCACACTACACGTGTCAACCTTCAGTTGCCACGCTTCTAGCGCTAATTATATGTGTAATAACCTTTCTTTTTCAGTTACAATAGTAATTGTCCATAGGACTGGCGACCGTAATTTCCCCCAAATCTCAAATATCTAATTACCGCTAGTTAATTGTTAACGTAACGGCCGCACATTTACTTTCTTTATTAACTTTACCCCTTTTTAAAATTAATCTCCATCAGTTACATTTGCATTTTTCCTTTCATTTAGATGTAACCCTTTCCTCCCTCTTTACCGACAAATTAACTTCGGTGACGATTGCTTTTCCCAAATTTCCATTAGATACACGCGGTGTCATTTTTCACTGTCATTAAGGTTGATAAGTGAGGGGCAGGTTACACGTGGGGACCTGGTGACAGGACAATCTTCAAATTTGAGGTTGTTCTGGACACGAATTTTGCATTGTGCAAATCTCGTAATAGAGTACTGGTTACGAAATGGTCGATACGTCAGCGAGAATATTAGTGTGAGGAATCCTAATTAGATTTGAGATTTGGCATTTATATTGAAAATTATTAAAATGAGTGAAGGCAACAATTACCAAAATTCGGTACACTTGGATAAGGAACAATCAGTCGAACAGTGGGAAACGCGCACCGCTGTACCCATTGTTCAGGGGCAGGCGGCTAGCATGAAAGACGCGACCGCCGAAACGCAACAAAGAGCAGAAATGGAATTCCAAACTTTAGAAAATGTTTCGGAATCGGAAGCGAAAATCAAATCTGTACCCCTTGATGATGAATATGGGGGAACATATATAGAGGAACCAGCTACGGAAGTAAAACCGGTAGTTTCCGGGAATTTAACTGATTTATTGAATGTTTTGATTAATGAAATCAAGAGTCAATCGGCAGAAATTAAAGCTCTGTCTGCCAAGCAAGAAGCTCAGTCTGCCAAGCAAGAAGCTCAGTCTGAAAAAATTGAACGAAAGCTAGACAATCAGAACAAAGCTATTAATGTTGTTAACAACAATGTTGGAGTTGTTAACACAAAAGTTGATAAAATCAAAGAATATATTGTTGTAATTAATACCGAAATCGGTAATCTTATATAGGAAATGATAGGCGTTCAGGCGGAAATTGCGAGCATAAATACTCGTTTTGATTCCGAAATTAGCAGAATCGAGAAAAGTGTAGGAGAAGCAGTTGCTCCGATCATCGAGAATAAGGTGACGGAACAAATTCAATTAGTGAAAAAAGAGGATCAACAGAAGGTGGAAACTTTAAAGGCTTTAGTGTCCGAAGTAGATACTAAAGTGAGGGAGCAGGCTAATACCTGTGAAGAGAAAAAGAGGAAAGTGGAAACGCTTGCGACAACCACTTTCCAAGTAATTACGAGAGTGTCGGAATTAAAAAAGAAACTTGACGAAAAACAGAGCTATGTGCTAATCTGTGCACATAGTTCGGAATTGTTGACGCAAGAGGAGCGGTTCGACCCCTTGAAAAAAGGCGGTATACACGCGACGGATTTCATTAAAAATTGTGAAAGAGTTTTACCCAGATCATGGACTAATGAGAGAAAAATTAATGCGGTTATTGATGTGCTGGCTGGTTATGCCAAGCGTTGGGGCTTAAACCTCAATATTACGAACCTGACTTTTGACGAGTTTAAAAATTTGTTTCTGGCTGAATACTGGTCAGAGCAAAAACAGCAAAGTGTCTGGCGCGAACTTGTCGTATCGAGGCCTTTCGATGCGAATTCGCGTGGCTCGATGAAGGAGTTTTGTGAGGGCTGGATTTGCAAGTTGGAATATTTGCGTGATCGCCGCACGGAATCCGAAATAGTCTGGGAACTCTACAAGAAGCTTCCAGATGATACAAAACGCTACGTAGGAAGCAATTACAGGACAATCAATGATTTCCTGGAAAGAGTTGAGGACGAGGACAATTGGCGCAATAATCACGACAGTGGTAGTGGCCGTGGTAACAACAACGGGTACCACAGCAACCACAACAACGATAAATATGGGAATAATGCATACCGCAATCTTGCAGCAATAACAATAGTGGTTCGGGCCGTAATGACACTCGGTACAATGCAAATAACAACAGGAATGACGGAAACCAGTATCATATTAGCGTGATACGGGCTTCGCAGAATAGTAATAACGCCAGAGGGTGTGGTCAGCCGCCTCAGCAGCATCCGGGGAGCGTATCTGCTGGTACGAGACAGGGAAACCATTAGCCGCGCCGGTGAGGGGCCGACCGGGCGTGGAGAAATTTTGGAGGCCCAATAACAGGAGAAAACCGAGGTGTCGTCGTTATGAAAATTCCATATGGAAGAATCAACGGCGGGAGAGTGTGCCAGTGTTGGGAGAAAGGAGTGCGCCCACAGGTAGTAGATCAGTTGTAGACACGGCAGTAGAAAATACATTCACTGTCGGTGAGAACAATTTAAGTAGTGTTCCGGAAATCGATTATAAAGTGGCAGCTGTAACACCCACAGCGGAACTGGAGATTGAGTTTAAGAATGAATCGCAAGTGTTGAGAGGAGACCAGATGTCGGATAAAACGTCCGTCATCGAGCGAGGGGATGCAGAGAGGGATGAGGTCTGGTTAAGGCAGTTCGGTCGCTTATACGACGGACTAAGAGATTATAGGGGCCTGTACGGGAGAAGTGTTTATGGGGAGCGCGGGCAGGATTTGCCGCGACTCGTCCCGCAGGAAGATGGTGTTTGTGAAATGATAGAAAGTTCTGGCCCTAACCGGCAGACTTTACCAGAAACAGTTGATGTTAATGGGGAGCACGAGCAAGATTCGTCGTGTTTCGTCCCGCAGGAGTTAGATGTTGAAGTAGTAACGGAAAGTTCTGGCCCTAACCGGCAGAGCTTACCGAAAGTCATAGTGGTAGAAGTAGCCGACCCATCCGAGGCAAACCTCCAGTTTAAACATTGCGATAGTATTAAGGAGAAACATTACGAAAATTTTAGTGATATCCGGACACGATTGGTAGAAAAGCACATAGATTACAGCGTGTATGAGGTTAGAGCTGACATTATACGGTCAGATGATAACAGTGTGGCTTGCGCAGATCTAGAGGAAGTAATTACAGATACTACTGGGCACATTTCTCCAGGTAGATTGGCAAATGAGATCAATCTGATCAAAGAGGAATCAACGAAGGTGACAATTAGTGAATTGATAGCGAAGCAAGGTTTCGGTATTGGAGGCGAAGCTACAGACTAAGCCTCAGGACAAACCAACCACTCTGAATCTTATAGAAAATGTGTAACATACTATTAGGAACATTGGGTGTTATGTAGGAATCAACACAGCCGCAGTTTGGAGTTTGGTAGCTTTATGGAAACCAGTCAGAACTGAATGGCTTGTGGGCTGTCTTCCCCTCCAAACTGTGATAGTTGTCAAGGGCAGAGATGTCTACTGGGATGATTGTTTGTCTGGTGTGCTTAATTGTCTGACACTGCTGAGTCCAGCTATGACTAATTCATTTTGTAGTCATTTCGTAAATGCACCACCTACATCGTAAAATGTAAACTTCCACAGTTGAAAATGTCACAGTTAATAAAATATTCCAAGCTACTATACCATGGCCGAATGGACTGCACATTTAAACCCAACGTTTCGTCCCCATCTGTGACTAAAACATTTTCAAGGGGGATGGTAGCTTTTTTTAGTGTCCGGTTCAGACCCTGGCTCACTACTGACTGCAGATAAGTTCCGTTTCTGCGTACTCCCATGCTACGGCGTAACTTCGCATGTTTTGAATACCCGCGGCGCAATTGGCCGTTGTTGACAGCTGTCGTCCGCAATTCTATCATCTTCAGTGTGGAACACTAGTACACATCTTCAATACTAGAATTCAGATATCATTCAGTTTCACGACCACCTACTTTCTGTTCAAATTCCTGCGGTATTTAACAATCTCAGTGGCCTATCTGTACAGTGTTTCACGGTATTCGTTTGTGGCTGCCAATACTGGAGTTATATCAATTACAGTTTGATGCTTTCCTACCTGCAAAAATTGCGCTTGTGATTTTCTGTTTTTTTATTGTTGTAGTAGTAGTACTCGCGTTCACTCCCCCACAGCTACAAGCAATCCTATAAATTCCTACATTTTCCAGCGATTTGCTAGCATCCTTGGCCAATTTTAGGTGACCCTGTATCTTCTGGTTGGGTTTATAGAATACTGCAATGTTCCATTTTCTTAAGATTTTTCCGATACGGTCAGTAATGTCCTTAATGAAAAGCAGGTAGGAAAACTTTGGATTCCTCAAGCTCTTGTGTGTCACTACTATTTTTCCACGGAGGTCTTAAAGCTCTTTCTATCTCAGCAGATGAATAACAGTTATTGGACAATGCAGAGGTGTGGTGGTTTAATTACTCGTCAAGCAGCTCTGATTCGCAAATGTTCCTTGTTCTATCGGCCAGGCTTTTTATGATGCCTCCCTTTCGATGTGACTGGTGCTTCTGACCCGGGTGTAAGTAACGGTGTGTGCGCGTGAGTTTTCGGTAAACTCTGTGGTCTAAGCTAGCATCTTCTTTCTTGAAAAATAGCACATCAAGAAAATTTAAAATTCCACCTACCTCCTCCTACACTGTAAACTGAATCTTCGGGTTAATCTGTTTGAGATGCTGGCGAAAACCACCTCGGCCATTCCTCTACCAAACCGACATATCAGCTATGCAGCGGAACCAAATATTCGGTTTATTTTGGAATTTACAGTGCTTGCTTCTCGAATTTTTCCATGGGGAAATTTGCTGTAACTGGGCATAAGGGGCTACCCATAGCCACGCTATCGCTCTGTTCATAGCACGCATCGTTACATTTGAGACACTTGCTCGCGATGCAATATTTAATCACTTCTGCAATATGTGGAGGAAACATCCTCTATTGAACAGAGCGTTCAGAAAATTCTGTTGGATTCAGCTGCACTACCACCAAGACTTTTTGGGTTGCCGAAGAGGTATAAAACAACTTGTTCCTCTGAGGCCTATAGTGAGTCCACTGGTTGGCCCACCTATTCGATTGTCAAGTACTTTACAATATTATTACTACCGTATGTGGTCCAATCAGCCTCCTGTATCAAGAATTCGGCACATTTTACCAATAAATTAAACGCCTTAATGGTCCAGTCAGAAGACATTAGTCGATTTCGATGGGTTATCGCTATTTACTATGGTTCCGCTCGATGAAGTCTTGCAATAGCTGAGTCGGCCACTAGCTGTTGGGTATTCGAAGCCTGTGACATCACGCCAATGCCCGGGAGTACGCGTAAACAGAATTTTGCTGCTGTTAAGGCCCGAGACAGGGTGTGAATCGGACACACAAAGAAACTAGGATCGCCCTTGAAAATGTCCTCTGCATGTGGGGACTAAATGTTGGGTTTTAATGTGAAATCCATTCGTCTACGGCATAATAGCCCGGGATAATTTATTAACTGTGAAAACTTTACATCGCTTTACATTAACAGCTGGTTGCCAGACTTTGCAAAAAATGGTTCAAATGGCTCTAAGCACTATGGGACTTAACATCTAAGGTCATCAATCCCTTAGAACTACTTAAACCTAACTAACCTATAGACATCACACACATCCATGCCCGAGGCAGGATTCGAACCTGCGAACGTAGCGGCAGCGCGGTTCCAGACTGAAGCCACATCGGCCGGCCCAGATTTTGCAGCAGGCTGATGTTTTGTCAGTATATATATGCCATCTTTTCTAGACAAAATTTCGTCACGAATAACAGCATCATTTGCGAAAACACTTTTTACAGTCAGTGCTGTTAACAAACAACCTTAGATAAAAATTTGTTTAGCTATATCCCAGGAAAGAAAAAAAAAATATTCTTAAGAACAGATTACAGACCTCTGCGCACGCGAGGTGGACACGCCTTGAGGGTGCAGGCAAAAGTCTTGCCGTCATCGCTGCACCTACACGTGTTGCAGTCTTGCAAGAAAGTCGTCCCAGGTGTGCAGCTTTCTTCTACAGTAGAGGTAACAGTAAGGACAAGTTTATTACGCGTTAAATGGAGTACTATGTATATGCTAAGAAAAAATGGCTCTGAGCACTATGGGACTCAACCTCTTAGGTCATAAGTCCCCCAGAACTTAAACCTAACTAACCTAAGGACATCACACACACCCATGCCCGAGGCAGGATTCGAACCTGTGACCGTAGCAGTATATGCTAAGAGAAAAATAAAATTGTGAGACGAATAGTCTGCTGACCTGTTTGCGGTCTGGGTGGACATAACTTCAGGGTACAGGCCGCCGTCTTGCCGTCAGCACCGCACGTGCAGGTGTTGCAGTCCTGGAGGAAGGTCGTCCCAGGGGTGCACTTGTCTTCATCTGTCGTACATGTAACAGCTGGCATTAAAATGGCGTATCACTTACAAAGAGGAGCCAAAACATTATGACCACCGCGCGTCTCAGCGTCGCCTGACAGCGTCGTGAGCATGTGAACGTGTAATAAACGTATATGAATGGCGCAGAGACGCACAGGGAAGCATTCGAGCGACGACAGAGGCCGCAAGTGAGGAAATCCACTGACGTAAGTGAGTACCAGCGGCATTGTCAAAGAGGACAGAGGAGCGGACGGAGCTTCAGAACACACGCCTGCCTTTCAGGAGGGAAACTGCCCATGAAGACAGAAGAATCGGCTATGATCAGCGGCATGAGGATGCAGAAGGCAATGGAAACCACTGCATCAAGTAAACGTAAGGTGAGTCTGCAGGACTTCTAGCCTGTAGCTGTAAAGAGTGTCATGATGACCTGTCCATTATCAAAAGGTTCCGGTGTAGTTCCCCATCTCCAGGAGGGGACTGCCGACAAGGAAGTAACCATGAGAAAAACACTGAATAACCAACGAGAGAACAATGTTCTACTAGTCGGGGAGTGGCATGTCTACATCTGCATCTACATACATACTCCGCAATCGACCATATGGTGCGTCGCGGAGAGTACCTTGTACCACAACTAGCATCTTCTCTCCCTGCTCCATTCCCAAACAGAACGAGGGAACAATGACTGCCTATATGCCTCTGTACGAGCCCTAATCTCTCTTATCTTTGTGGTCTTTCCGTGAAATGTAAGTTGGCGGCAGTAAAATTGTACTGCAGTCAGCCTCAAATGCTGGTTCTCTAAATTTCCTCAGTAGCGATTCACGAAAAGAACGCCTCCTTTCCTCTAGATACTCCAACCCGAGTTTCTGGAGCATTTCCGTAACACTGGCGTGATTATCAAACCTACCAGTAACAAATCTAGCAGCCCACCTCTTAATTGCTTCTATTTCCACCCTCAATCAGACCTGATAGAGATGCCAAACGCTCGAGCAGTACTCAAGAATAGGTCGTATTAGTGTTTTATAAGCGGTCTCCTTTACGGATGAACCACATCTTCCCAAAATACTACCAATGAACCGAAGACGACTATCCACCTTCCCCACAACTGCCAGTACATGCTTGTCCCACTTCATATCGCTCTGCAATGTCTCGCCCAAATATTTAATCGACGTGACTTTGTCAAGCGCTACGCCACTAATGGAGTATTCAAACATTACGGGGTTCTTTTCCCTATACATCTGCATTAATTTACATTTATCTATATTTAGAGTTAGCTGCCATTCTTTACAACAATCACAAATCCTGCCCAAGTCATCTTGTATCCTCCTACAGTCACTCAACGACGACACCTTCCCGTACACCATAACATCATCAGCAAACAGCCGCACATTACTATCCACCCTATCCAAAAGATCATTTATGCAGATAGGAAACAACAGCGGACCTACCACACTTCCCTGGGGCACTCCACATGATACCATCACCTCCGATCAACACCCACCATCGAGGACAATGCACTGGGTTCTATTACGTAAGAAGTTGTCAGATGTTTGAACGTGGCAGGGAAGCTATAAAATCTGAAAAGGAAAATGTAGAGGCTGAATCTAGATATAATGGGGATGAGCGAAGTGAAAAGGAGAAAACACAAGGATTTCTGGTCCGACGATAGGGTAATATCAACAGCAGCTGAAAATACTAAGCGGAAGTAGGATTCGTTATGAATGAGAAGGTAGGCAGAGACTGTGTTACTGTGAACAGTTCAGTGATGTGGTTGTTCTTATCAGAATCGACAGCAAACCAACACCGACAACGATAGTTCAGGTATACATGCCGACGTCGCAAGCTGAAGATGAAGACATAGAGAAAGTATATGAGGATACTGGACGGTAATACAGTATGTAAAGGGAGATGAAAATCTAATGGTCATAGGGGACTGCAATGCATTTCCGAGGGAAGGAGTAGAAGAAAAGGTTGCAGGAGAATGTGGGCTCGGGACGAGGAATGAAAGAGGAGAAAGACTGATTACAATAAATTTCAGCTAGTAATAGGGAATACTCTGTTCAATAATCACAAGTGGAGGAGGTATACTTAGAAAAGCCCCAAACACACTGGAAGGTTCCAGTTGGATTAAATTATGTCCCAACAGAGGTTCCAAAATTACATATTGAATTACAAGGCATATCCAGGAGCAAATATAGAAGCATAAAAAATTTAATAATGTTGAGATAAGATTAAAGCTTAAGAGATTCATCCGGAAGTGGGATACTGAAACATTGAGGAATGAGGAGATGAGTTAGAATTTCGCGAAATATGTGCATACCCCGATAAAGAACACCACAGCAGGCTGTCCAGTTGAAGAAGAGTGGACATCTCTAGAAGGGGAAATAGTAGATGTCGTACAGACAAACACAGGTACAAGCAAGGAAACTGCAAAGAAACCTTGGATAACCGGAGAAATACTTCAGCTGACCGACGAAAGAAGGAAATACAAAAATGTTCATGAAAGGACAGTATTGCACTAATGTAAGTCACTTAGAAATGACATAAATCGGAATTGACTAAACAGCTGCAGAAAAAATGTAAAGAAATCGAAAGAGAAATGTTCGTCGGAAGGTCTGATTCGGTATAATGGTTCAAATGGCTCTGAGCACTATGGGACTCAACTGCTGTGGTCATAAGTCCCCTAGAACTTAGAACTACTTAAACCTAACTAACCTAAGGACAGCACACAACACCCAGCCATCACGAGGCAGAGAAAATCCCTGATCCCGCCGGGAATCGAACCCGGGAGATTCGGTATACAGAACAGACAAAATGTCCTTCGGTGAAATGGAGAGCAAGGGTGGCAATGTTACAAATACAGTGGAAATCCCACTATTAAATGCGAGGCAGAGCAGATGGATTGAAAGAGTACAATGAAGGCTTACATGAGGGGTAGGAATTGCCTGATGACGTGATAGAAGGAATTTAACTTGATACGTAAGACATAAGGCACCCAGCTTTCGAGTCAGAATTTAAAATAGCTTTGGAAGACTTGAGCTCAGGTAAGGCAGAAGGAGTAGATAACAGTTCATCGGAGTTTTTAAGGTCTCTGAGGAAGGCGGCAACCAAACGACTGTTCAAGTTGATGTTTAGAATTTATCAGACAGGTGACATACTATGGAAAAGTATCATCAACACAATCCCGTAGATAGCAAGACAAGATAAGTACGAGAATTATTGCAGTAATAAGCTTAACATCTCTTGCATCCAAGTCGCTCACGTGGATAATATGCAGAAGAATGAAAAAGAAAATTGAGGATTGCACTTGATAATGGAAGCCAGACTGAAGAAAATTGAAGAGATGTTCGTAGCATTTGTCGACCTGGAGAAAGCGTTCGACAATGTAAAATATTGCAGAATGTTCGAAATTCTCAAAAAAAAAAAAAAAAAAAAAAAAACCTCTAGGAAACTACGGGTAATATGCAAGGGGCGATCAATAACTAATGCAACACATTTTTTATCGCTCATGTTCGGCTGAAGAAATGTGGAATTTGACGTGGGACATTGTAGAATATTTCGGCATCAGCCCTTATAGTTTCATGAAGTTCCGACAGGTGACAGGACTGTACAAATTGTGTCTGTAACGGAGGTGCGTTCCAGAGAGCTGTCATTGATATTCATAGGAGCTTGCAGACTGTCTATGGAGACCTGGAGGTGAACAAAAGCATGTTGAGTCGTCGGGTGAGGGGTCTGTGATCATCGCAATAAGGTCGCGTAAACCTGTCCGACCTCCCGCGTGGGTGCTGATGACCGCGCAATTGAGCACCCCAAAAAACCAAACATCGTCATCTTCACCATCTGCCGCCTGCCGGCCGGCAGCACAAGGCTGCGACTCCTGCAGTGTTGTAAATTGAAGAATGACTTCAGCGTGTTCGTTGCCACAAAAATTCAAACGAAGGCGTCACACAACTGCGGACGCAAAAGAAATGCACAAAACGTCAGTGGACTCTTCTTAATCATCTACATCTACATCTACATCTACATTTATACTCCGCAAGCCACCCAACGGTGTGTGGCGGAGGGCACTTTACGTGCCACTGTCATTATCTCCCTTTCCTGTTCCAGTCGCGTATGGTTCGCGGGAAGAACGACTGTCTGAAAGCCTCTGTGCGCGCTCTAATCTCTCTAATTTTACATTCGTGATCTCCTCGGGAGGTATAAGTAGGGGGAAGCAATATATTCGATACCTCATCCAGAAACGCACCCTCTCGAAACCTGGCGAGCAAGCTACACCGCGATGCAGAGCGCCTCTCTTGCAGAGTCTGCCACTTGAGTTTGTTAAACATCTCCGTAACGCTATCACGGTTACCAAATAACCCTGTGACGAAACGCGCCGCTCTTCTTTGGATCTTCTCTATCTCCTCCGTCAACCCGATCTGGTACGGATCCCACACTGATGAGCAATACTCAAGTATAGGTCGAACGAGTGTTTTGTAAGCCACCTCCTTTGTTGATGGACTACATTTTCTAAGGACTCTCCCAATGAATCTCAACCTGGTACCCGCCTTACCAACAATTAATTTTATATGATCATTCCACTTCAAATCGTTCCGCACGCATACTCCCAGATATTTTACAGAAGTAACTGCTACCAGTGTTTGTTCCGCTATCATATAATCATACAATAAAGGATCCTTCTTTCTATGTATTCGCAATACATTACATTTGTCTATGTTAAGGGTCAGTTGCCACTCCCTGCACCAAGTGCCTATCCGCTGCAGATCTTCCTGCATTTCGCTACAATTTTCTAATGCTGCAACTTCTCTGTATACTACAGCATCATCCGCGAAAAGCCGCATGGAACTTCCGACACTATCTACTAGGTCATTTATATATATTGTGAAAAGCAATGGTCCCATAACACTCCCCTGTGGCACGCCAGAGGTTACTCTAACGTCTGTAGATGTCTCTCCATTGAGAACAACATGCTGTGTTCTGTTTGCTAAAAACTCTTCAATCCAGCCACACAGCTGGTCTGATATACCGTAGGCTCTTACTTTGTTTATCAGACGACAGTGCGGAACTGTATCGAACGCCTTCCGGAAGTCAAGGAAAATGGCATCTACCTGGGAGCCTGTATCTAATATTTTCTGGGTTTCATGAACAAATAATGCGAGTTGGGTTTCACACGATCGCTGTTTCCGGAATCCATGTTGATTCCTACATAGTAGATTCTGAGTTTCCAAAAACGACATGATACTCCACCCTACAGCTCGGATCTCGTACACTTTCGTGTTTTTTTTTTTTTTTTTTTTTATCGCTGGCTCCGAGTCGGCCGGTAGAGTGGTACAATGCGGGCATAATGGCCCACCCAGTAAGGTGGGGTAAGGCCTTCGCATTGAACAGAGGCTATGTTCATAAAAAGGTTCCGTAGCCAAAAGAATGCACAATAACTTGACAAAAACAACTGCTTTCAGTAAGAAATGTGTTACATTACTTACTGAATGATTCTCGTACAATGTGTAGAAGAACTAACTGAGGACAATAGGAAATGCTTCGATATAAGACATGGATGCAGTCTTCCTTCCCGATTGTTCAGTTTGCACATCAAACAAGCAATGGCGGAAATACATGAAATGTTCAAGAATAGGATTAAAACTCAGGCTGAAAAGATATCCTTTATAAGATTCGCTCATGGTATTGCTATTCTTAGTAAAGATGAAGAACAATTACTAAACCTGTTGAATGGACTAATCAGTGTAATGAGTACAGAATATGGAAACGGAATAAATCGAAGAAAGACAAATGGAAGCAAAATAGCCCATTACAGACGAAGCAATGTGGGTATAAAACGTGTAGCAAAATAGACGAAGAGGCGTTCTTGGCCAAAAGCACACCATTACTATTAAACATAGGCCTTAATCCGAGGAATAAATGTCTGAGAAAGTACGTTTTGAGGACAGCATTAGTATCACTGACACTGAGAAAACCGGAACAGAAGAGAATCGAATCCTTTGCGATGTGAAGGTACAGAAGAATGTTGAAAGTTAGGTGGGTTTACAAGGCAAGGAGCAGCCACGATCTCCGTAGAATCGATCCACAAAGGAGCACATCGCAAACACTGATAGTAAAGGACGTGATAACAGAATAGCTGTCACGATATCAAGAGGTAACGTCTGCATCACTGGAGGGAGCCTGAAAGGGAAAAGTTACAGAAGAAGATAGATTCTGGAATAGATCCAACAAATAAATGAGGACATTGATTGCAAGAGCTTCCCTAAGATGAAGAGGTTGTCACAGGACGAGAATTTGTAGCGGGCCGCATCAAACCAGTCGGAAGGCTAATGAATGAAAAAAAAACTGAGTGTGAATATGGATTTGTATGGCCCGGAGCATGAGAAGGAGAATCTCGCAAATGGTGAAGATGGTCTGGTGCTCGTGTGCTACAGTCGCGCACGTCTATCGAAAGTGGCTAAAGGATGGTGAGAAACCACGGGTGGTTAACAAGGTGTTCGACGTCCAAGTCTCATCACAGAACGTGAAAGCTGGAGGCTTTCCCGGTCTGCAAAGCAGAATTGACGGCGATCTAAGGCAGACACGGAGCAGAGTACAATGCATGCATAGGTATTTCGCCGCACACCTTTCAGCAGCTGCATTGTCGAACACGTGGTCCGCAGAAAACGACCTCTACTTCTTCCCATGTCGGCCAAATGACACCGTCAGTTTCGGTGGTAGAGGTCACGGGACCGTCGAGATTGGGCCGTGGATCAATGGCAACTTGTCGTCAGGCAGGATGAATCACGTTTCTTTTCACATCAGGTCGTTGGAACTCCTTGACCTATGCGTAGATATCTGGTACAAGGACATGTGAACACCATGCTAGCAGAATTGCGACTGTGTTCGTTTCCAAAGATACACCAGCGTGGTGCTAAGCAAGTGGTCATAATGTTTTGGCTCATCTATCTACTTATAAATTGTAGGAGAAAAAGAAGGTAGTACGATGAGCAGTATACTGACCTGCCTGTGCGCCAGCTGAACATGCTTTCAGGGTGCAGGCTGACGTTTTCCCATCAGGACCACAGGTACACGTGTTACAGTCCTGCATGAAGGTCGTTCCAGGTTTGCAACTGTCTTCTGTAGAGGCAGTAGTAAGCACAAGGTTAGAATGAATTGAAATGGCGTACCAATTACATACTAGTTCAAGAAATCCACTGACCTCCCTCCTCGCGAGGAGGACATGCCTTGAGGGTGCACGCTGACGTCCTACCGTCAGGGCCACAGGTACAGGTGTTGCAGTCTTGCAGGAAGGTAGTCCCAGGCGTGCACCTGTCGTCATCTGCTGTAGAATTAACAGTGAGCACAAAATTAGGGTCTGTACCGAGTGACTTCGTCCAACTTACAGCTTACTGTAAACAGTGAAGATGAAATGTCAATATCTACATCCCCAAAACATCAGTACTCAGCTAGCCAACATGCGTGGTGGAAGATACATAGCGTATCAGTACCCACCTTGTAACGATAAAAGTATCATTACCACTTCATTACAATAATAAAAAAAATCATTCTAGCTTGGTATTTGAGCATCAGCCGTACATAGATGGATGAGAATACATTGAAGGCAGCGAGCTCTCAGAACAAGCACTTTACGCTTCTGCCATCCAGTGGCATCAGTGATAAACTGAACTCACATAGCATTGTACAGTGCTGCTGCCAGATAGATAAATCAGCAATATTAAATTGTAGATATATTTTTGAACTTTACTGTTTAAATAATGATTTGTGTATAGTTACATGTATTTCGCAAAACTGCTTTTATCATTGTAATAGTTGTGGACTGTAAATACAAATGTACAGAGTCATGATTTTAGTTTTAAGACATAAACAGTAGGGACTTCCCTACGGAAGTGTTTTGGAGGCAGAATTACAGCCTTTTTGCTCAGTAGAACATTCTTTAAGTAGAATTGGAACACAGTCTCGAGATACATTTGAAACGGTGAAGACGTACGTTATGTTGTGGTGAACAAAATTGAGCATAATTGTTGTAAAAGCCTCGAATGGATGAGATAAAGTTGCTACTAATAATTCAGCAATTCTTTTAAGCAGCTCTTATGCAAGGAAGTAGAGGTTGCTCTATATTTTGTGGGCCAGTTAGTTTTCTATTGTTGTATGCTGGCATTACGTTGCAGCAAGATCTATTGTGTTGGCCACCTATGATGTGGAAAGTACTGTGACATCCAAACCATAATTAAAAGCTGCAAATTCATCATACTGTAGCAATTCTCGTAAGAGGCTATAATCAATGCTTATCACCTGTGATGACACTAAGGTATATTTTTTATTGGTGCAGTTCAGCGTATAACTGCTTTCATACTAGGACGACGTATTGTTAAAGTCATTACCTTCTTTCCCTTTCTTGTGGAGATCTTTGAGTTAGGTATAAATATAACATGTACTAAATGCCAATTACTGGTATAACTAAATAAAACACCGTAGTGTTGACAAAGGATCCTTACCAGCTATTTCGCTCTAAATATCACCGCAAAGTGGAAGTACTGTTGCAGAAGAAAAGACCAAAAGGTACTTTACAGTTTACTTAACTACAACAGAAAAATACTATGGTGCCACTTCGTCTACATGATTTCATAAATTCATTTGCGTGTGGCGAATGTAACTTCCAGTTTGATAAATTGCAGGATATAGTGTTTTTTTGTTTAGTGAAAATGTAATCACATCACTGCAGTCTTGTTTCAACATAAAGTGTAGTGTTTTAATAATCATTACAAAGCGTATTTCTATACAGTGTGATCAGATATTGTAAAGTAATACGAAAGTAATGATTACATGGTACACTACTAACAAAAGCACACCACAGAAGTTAAGCATCTTCATTACTTATCAGGTTATTTTTACTGAATATCTCACTGTACATTTATTTATAAGTGTAACATGTTTGCAATAGAGGTGCTTTGTGCAGATGAAAGTATTCTTTTTTCCGTCAATAAACTCAGTACATGTATAGAGTCCATGTTATTCAGTTTGCAATGTAACATCTTTATCTCAAAGTGTTGGCCATTAATATTTGTACCCTCCTCTTCAGGTTTTTTAGTAACTTTACTTCGTCGATTCCTTTAATCGAAATTCTGTTGGTGTTGTAAGATACAAACTCTGCGTTCTAGACAGAGATTAGTAAAGTGAATGTTGATTACTTACTGCACGCAAGTGTCCACCCATAAACATTTACGAAAACGGATGCTGCTCACGATCAATTATAAGCGATTACATATCCACATTGGGATTAACTTCGCGAGCCATCGCAATCTATGCCCGTATGATTCGCGAGACGCATGGAGGAGAAACATTTCAAATTGTTTGGCTACACATAGATGAGATCCTCTCTCCAGTGTTGCCAAAGAGACAGGAATTACCACCACGCTGATATTGTCGTGACAATGATTAACAATGGCAAAATGTTCTCCAAGAAACCTAAGAGAATATATTTGTTTTTTACAGAAGTTAGAATCGTTCTATGTGATACACTTACTGTGTATCCACCATTATCGTTTGTAGAACATTGCCGGGACACTAGAGCGCTTACAAAACAAACTACGTGACAAATTCGTTTATCTAAAAGCCTCGCAAACTGCAATAAGTTGGAACAGGATAGCGCGCGTTAAGGAAACTACATGTCAAATCAGTTCCTTAAAAAACGCATTTGGCAAAGCAGGTTCCACTCCCTCACGCCGTGATATCTTTTCTATTGACAACATTCAACATTTCAATTACATAGGCTCATCTACGAGCTTCAGACTTTTCAGTATAACGACGCATCCTATTAGGTACTAACTATTCTGCAATTGAATAGTGTAATTTATTTTTAAGAGATCTGAGTTATCAAATATTGTACAACATCGATCACCCGATGTAAATGAGCGCCATTAGACATTTGAAGCATAACATGCGAAGGTAGTGAGGAGAGTTTCATACACAGAAGCAATTAGGTCAAGTAGTCTCAGATTCAAACCTTATCGATTCTTCATAAACGCAAAATCTGTTGTTACTTAAGAACGGATAAGGAAAGTTGAAAATACATAAAGTGTTATATTAAATTTTACAATGTCCACAAACAGCCGAAGGTATAAACTTAATTTAGAAAATGAAGAGCTGACCGTCAGCTAGATGGGAAGTATTTTGAGGCTGAACAGTGATGGACCCAACACTGTGGAAGTGCTTGTTTGTGAAACGCTAGGGAAGATCTGTGTGAATTTGAGCCAGGGGTTGGCGCTTTGGAGCGGCAAGTATGTCGAGGTGGAAGACTCACCCACAGCGCAGGGAACCGCCACTAGCGCTAGGAGCTACCAGAGATGCCGATGCTACGATCTAGACAGAACGCTCGTTTTGACTGTAACATTGTCTACCTAACAAGTTTTAGAAGTTAAATATGGTTGTCATTCGCAAACCAAAGTTGAAAGTTGCGACGCCATCACTCGAACAATGACTATGGACGCAATGTTCTGGGTTTTTTTCTGTCCCTCCAAAGTTTGCATTCTACAGTTACCTTCTCAATCATGAAAGCTGACTGTGGATTTAGACGAACATCTCTCTCAAAGGGAGGTAATCTAACTTCATGTCGTCCTTCCAAACTATGTAATTTTTTGTAACAACAGCCATTCGAGAGTAGAGATTGGTGCTGACGAGACATCACAAGTAAGTGGGTCCAAGCGATTCCACGTGACCACCACAGTAGACCAACAGCGACTCAGTTCAGTCCAGTCATCTGCCTAGCTTAGGAAATCAACTCTGCCATACAAACTGTTCAATGTGTTTAAACTGTGTTTTTCAAGAAACTGTTGCTGATGTGATAATGACTCTGATTCATAGACAACTCAAAGATAGCGATGAAATAACTTTAGTAAAACCAATGATTTTAAGTAATATAAGGATATTTATAGTGGTAGTTGTGATAAAATTTTCGTGCAACGTAATATACTGAAGCGTCAAAGAAACTTTTTACTAACTTTAGTAAAACCAATGATTTTAAGTAATATAAGGATATTTATGGTGGTAGTTGTGATAAAATTTTCGTGCAACGTAATATACTGAAGCGTCAAAGAAACTTTTTACTAACTTTAGTAAAACCAATGATTTTAAGTAATATAAGGATATTTATGGTGGTAGTTGTGATAAAATTTTCGTGCAACGTAATATACTGAAGCGTCAAAGAAACTGGTATAGGCATGCGTATTCAAATACAGAGATACATGAACAGGGAGAATACGGTGTTGCGGTCAGCAACGCCTATATAAGAAAACAAGTGTCCGGCGCAGTTGTTAGATCGGTTGTTGCTGCTACCATGGCAGGTTACCAAGATTTAAGTGAGTCTGAACGTGGCGTTATAGTCTGCGCACGAGCGATGGGACTCAGTATCTCCAAGGTAGCGATGGTGTGTGGATTTTCCCGTTCGACCACTTCACGAGAATACCGTAACACATCAGATCTCAGACATAGTTGCGGCCGGAAAATATCCCGCAAGAACAGGACCAACGATGACTGAAGAGAATCGTTCAGTGTGACAGAAGTGCAATTTTTCCGCAAATTGCTGTAGATTTCAGTGCTAGGCCATCAACAAGTGTCAGTGTGCGAACGATTCAACGGATGTCATCGATATGAGCTTTCGGAGTCGAAGACCAACTCGTGGACCCTTGATGACTGCACGACACAAAGCTTTACGACTCGCCTGGGCCAGTCAATACTGACATTTGACTGTTGATGACTGGAAAAATGTTGACTAGTCGGATGAGTCTAGTTTCAAATTGCATCGAATGGATGGACGTGTACGGGTATGGAGGCAAACCCATGAATCCACGGGTCCAATATGTCAGCAGGGAACTGTTAAGGCTGGTGGAGGCTCTGTAATGGTGTGGAATGTGTGCAGTTGGAGTGATATGGGACCACTGATACGTCTAGACACGACTCTGACAGGCGATATCTACATAAGCATCTTGCCTGATCGCCTGTATCTATTCATGTCCATGGTGCATTCCGAAAGACTTGGGCAATTCCAGAAGGATAATGCGACACCCCACACGTCCAGAACTGCTACAGAGTTGCTCCAGCGACACGGTTCTGGGCGTAAACACTTCCGCTGGCCACCAAACCCCCAGGCTTTAGCATTATCGAGTATAACTGGGATGCCTTGCAACTCAGAAGAGATCTCCAAGCCCTCGTACTACTTCATGGTGTCAGTACCCTTCGGCAGTACTTCAGATATTAGGCGAGTCCCTCCATGCTACCTCGTGTTGCAGCACTTCTGCATGCTCGCTGGGGCCCGACACGATATTAGGCAGATGTATCAGTTTCTTCGGCTCTACAGTACAGTAAAAACTTCGTACCTAGCCAAGAATTATTTCTAGTGAACACCTTTCTTCCTATCGGTAACATATTTACGATTGATTGCTCACGATACGATACGATACAGTATCTGAAATGTATTTTCACATTCCTGTAAGAAATCTATATTTCGAATGTTGTAACTAGTTTAATTGACAGTATAATATTTCCTACCATGAGTTGAGAATCAGTAACAAATAAATACTGTTGTAGGATAATAGGTTTCACTGGGACCAATTCGAAGTTTCTATCACATGTGCGGAAATGGAGCTACCGTTTAACTAAGACTGATTTGAAAAGTAACATTTATTTACATAGCAGATAAAGTTCCGAAATAATACAGTTCTACAAAGTCTTAGACCAGATTTGAATGCAGCACGAAATGTCCTTAAAGATGAGACACTTTAATCACAAATTCTCAATACTTTTACGTTCCGCAAAAAAATTCCTCTATTTTATTTTGCTAAGATATCAAACGGGTTTGAGGATATAGTGGACCCTAGTATTGTTACAATATTCCAACAAATTTCTTTCAAGTTAATCTTAATATAAATGAAAATACGGCTGGCCTTCAGGCAGCTTAGTTATATTATTAAATGCATTTTTATACTAGGCTTTGCTAAATCACAACCCTTAAACTTCTGAGGAGACAGCTGTCTACAAAAAGATTTTGGGTGGACGCCGAGAGTCACTTCACTGATCTTCTGACAGCTGACGCAGGCCTAAGACACTCTTATTTTATGTGAACGACAACCAAACGCAGGTTGACAACAGTATAAAAACGTGTTGGAGGTCACTCATGAGTCGTGAGCAACTTCTGTGACTTATTTAGAAAGCTATGAAGACACGGTTTAGTATTCACATTGCACAAAGTTACAAAACCCGAGAGCCCATGTTAATCTCGAGACTGGGAATCGGACACAGACGTCTGTTTTCTGTTGCTGGTGGGGAGCAAATTTATAGTCTTGTTGCAGTTTGTTAACAAAGCCAGTGCTATGCCCCACTCCGCCATAGCTTCCCAACTGGTTCTATAATTTAACAGTTGACACAGTACGAACGATACGAAATACTACCTGGCGAAAGAAAACTAAATTGAAAAAGAAGCCTAGTGGCCGAGATAAAGATTACATTCCCAAATGTCGAAAAAAACAGGACTACAACTGAGTTGTGGAAGGTGAGTTGTCTAACATATTTTAGCCAGAGTAGTATAGCCGTATAACATGAAAAAATGTATGGAAATGATAATCTTATATCAGAAGTTCTGACCAGCTTGCAGTGGACAGTCTGCAGATAAGACTGCTCACTCTGGAATTACATCGATTCTCAATTCGGTTGCTATGAGACATTGTTTTACTTATCTTAGATGGCATTGGTCTACACAGAGTCAATAGTAGAGAGGGGAATGGTAAATTCTCAAATGTTTTTCAATGTGACCACAAAGGAAGGGCGTCAATATACAACAAGAACAGTAGTTGTTCCTGGACTCTTCCCTGGGACACACGTCAAGTTACTTCTGAATCTGTCGATTATTTTCGATCCAAGACATGGTACGTCTTCCCTACCAATAAATCTTCAATCTAGTGACAAATTTTGTTTGTCCTTTATTTGATAGATTTTTGTGTGCTACTAACTGAAATGCTTTCCGAATGTCAAGATATACTGCAACTCCTAATTTGCCCTGGTCAATGACCTTCAGATTGTCATTTCAGAAATGTGCGAGTTAAGTTTCGCATTAGCGATCTTTCAGAATTCATGTCGGTTCGCAAGAAGAAGGTCCTTTTCTTCATGACACCTCATTACCATTGGGTTCAGCATGTTCCCAGATTTTAAAACATATACTTATCAGAGATACTGGACGGTAGTTTTGTGGATCACGGCTGTTACCCTTCATGTAGGTGGTACATGCGATTACTTTCAACTTTTTTGTTAGAGAGATGTACGCCATATTATCGCTAAAATGGGACTGACACTCAACTGCAAATTCCGTATAGAATCTGAAATGGATTCCATCGTGAGCTGGATCTTTTTTCAGTTTCAGCGATTTCAGATGTTTCTCAAAGCTAGTGTAATCGTTTATTACCTGTTTCATTCACATTTCCAATACTACCGGAATGACACTGGGACAGTACTCCTTATGTTCCTTGTAATCCCACGTTGGAAAACGGGGCTTGAGAGTACGTAAACTTATAATTCTCCCACGTAGGGGACATCACACTTACATTGATCCTCGGTAATGTAACGCCTAGAGTCGGTTTGCCCTCTGAATCCATGTTATAGTGAGAAACTATGAGCGGCATGGGAAGATGAGCAGTTGAGTAAACTCATAAATTTGTATGTTGTACAGTACTTTGAGTCTAAAAACAAATGGTTCAAATGGCTCTGAGCACTATGGGACGTAGCTGCTGAAGTTATCAGTCCTCTATAACTTAGAACTACTTAAACCTAACTAACCTAAGGACAACACACACATCCACGCCCGAGGCAGGATTCGAACCTGCGAGCGTAGCGGTCGCGCGGCTCCAGACTGTAGCGCCTAGAACCGCTCGGCCACTCCGGCCGCCAAAGGGAGAACATTTCCCTCTCTAACTGTAATTAGATATGAGACAGTTCCCGAATTGAAGCGCTATTTCGTTTTTTATGTTATTACGACAGGTAAATCATGTCGGAATCGCAATTACAGAGTGTACAAAGCTGTTTCTTATTATGTATAGCACAAACGCAAAAAATTGCAGACTCGGGATTTAGTTTTTTTTTCTGTTGTGGCCTTCAGTTACATGGTGCCCTACACGCGGCTCTATCCAGTGCAAGCTTCTTCATCTCCGAATAACTGCTGCGACCTACATCCACTTGAACCTGTTTACTGTTTTCACTCCATCCTTCTCTCTACAACTTTGATCTCTCACACTTCTCCCATCACCAAACCGTCGATTCCTTATTGCCTCATGATATGTTCTGCCAAAACCGATTCCTCCTTTTAGCCAAGAACTGCCACAGATTTCTTTTCCCATCTTTTGGCTCAGTCCCTTCTCAGTAGTTATTCGATGTAGCCAACTGATCTCCAGCATTCTTCTAGCACTACGATTCAAAACTTCTACTTTCTTCTTGTCTGAATTCTTTATCGATCACATTTCACTTCTAATCATGACTAAAATCCATACAAATACCTTCAGAAAAGACTTCCTAACATTTAAATTTACAAAATTTTGCATTCGGGCGGATCCACGGCCTCTAGATGCCTAATAAATGTAAACATAGTCCGTAGTAGGCTGTTATGCGATGTTTATTTAATCCTGCGATTAGCTAATTTCGACTAAGCGTCATTGTCAAGCACGTTTGTAACATCTATATTTTATGCATTTTCAAATCACTCTTAATTAAAGGTAAAAAGTAGCCATATTCCATCATTTTACGAAAGGATCCACACTACGGTGACATCTTTTAAGGTCGTATTCTCAACTTTGCTGTACGTACAACAACATGGTAACTCACCGTGTTGTTGTACATAAAGTTCAGAGTACGATCTTAAAAGGTGTCACTGTACTGTGGGTCCTTTCGTAAAATGACGGTATATGACTTCTTTTTACTTGTAATTAAGAGTGATTTGAAAATGACGTGAAATACAGATGTTACAAATGTGGTTGACAATGATGCTTAGTCGAAATTAGCGAGTCGTACGATTAAATAAACATCGCATTACAGCCTACTAAGGACCATATTGACATTTATTGCTTAAATTTATGTATGATATTAACAAATTCCCACCTTCTCCAGTTGTTCTTCTCCAATAATTATTTCGTTACTTGGTTTATCTTTCTTTCTAGCAAATTGGAAGAAATGAGAAAGAGATCAGTGAACCTGGCAGACAGGCAGAAACATTCCAGTATTAAGAGCCTGGTTTGGAACAAAGACATCCCACGACATAGTACAGAAGTACTACACAGAAGTTACTACATCCCATAACTGGTCTATGCATCTGAAACGTGAATAATGAAGAGAAGAGATGCTGCCTTATTACAGGCATGAGAAATGAAGTTCCTCGTCAGTAGAGCAGGATTAACAAGGAGAAACAGGACGAGGAATAAAAGAGAAAGGGAAAAATCGAAAGAGAAACTCTAGCAGAGCAGAATAGAAACATCAAGGCTAAGATGGTACCAGCACTTAACGAGAATGAAAAACATGAGGATGCCAAAGAAGACAAATGAAATGGGGATGCAAAGGAAACGACCAAGAGCGAAAGCAACTGATAGAAAGCTGAAAGATGTGGATGAGTAAGTTGAAAAAAGAGGCGAGGACTGGACCAGAGTGAATACAAAAAGATAATGGAAAAACTGGACTCGATGCCGAAGCTTGTATTCCAAACAGGCCCAACTTGGAGCAGGGAACTGTTCAAGATGATGATGAATACAAAATTTCTCATTTTCGAAACTTTTTTAATTGCTGTTGCCAACCTGCGTTTATTTTCCCCTCCACTGCGAACATCATCGGTTATTTTTGTGGCCAAATAGCGAAACTCTCATTTCCTAATATAATTCCCTCAGAATCGCCTGATGAAATTCGAATGCATCCCATTACCCGTGTTTTCTTCTTTGTTTGATGGCCATTTTATAATCTCTTTACAAAGCACTATCCATTTCGTTCAGCTGCTCTCTCAAGTCAATTACCACATCTGAAATAATTACGTCATGGGGAAGCCGCAAAACTTTCTTCTTTGTGAACTTTGATTCCCTTTCCAAAATTTCCTTCGTTTACCTCACGGCTTGCTCACAGATGGAGCAATACTGGGGTAGGCTACAGTCCTGTCTCACTGCCTTCTCGACCTCTGTTTCCATTTTATGTATTTGGACACATGCATTTGCAGTGTGGCATCCTTTCCTGTTGTAAACACGGCTGTTCGAGTCACTGTTGAATTGTTTCGTATATATTTCTCAGACGGCGCGCTGATAACTCCTTGGCTTTCCGTACTTAAAATGGACGTAGGCTAATTCTGATGTTTCGGCATTAAACTTTATTGCTTACATTGTATTTCTTGTTAGGTGTGTAGCAGTAACATTTGTTTTTATTTTTCTGTGCAGATTTGAAATGAATATAGCACAAGATTTTGCAGTGAGAATCATGGTGCCATTATCTATTTTGAAACGGAAGCACGGCCAAACAAAAATTATGTTGATATGGTTGATTAATTGGGTGATAACTACCATTTTCTGGTTCATTATCAAGAATTTCGTTGCTGCATTTAAAACAGGGTATTTAAGCACCGAAGGTGAAAAGAGTCCTGGAAGGCCAACTCTAGTCACAGCTCCGGAAACCGAAGATGCTGTTCATTCCATGATGCTGGATTATCGGAGGATAAATGCTAGAAAGAAAGCAGAAACCCTTTACATATCCTGAGAACGTGTTGGTCACATTATTCATGAAATTTTGGACATGAGAAAGTTCTCAGCCATATGTGTTCTCAAATGTCTTTATGAAGACCAAAAACGTCAACAAATAATTGCTTTGCAGTCAATTTTGGTCCAGTTCCGAGGGATCCTGTTGGATTTTTGGATCGTCTCGTCACCATGGATGGAACATGGCTATAGACTTACTATTCAGAGACCGAAGAATAGTCCAAAGCATGGAGACAGAGTTGTTTCCACGCCAAAAAAGTGTGAAACTCTAAGATCAGTAAACAATGTAGCCATAGGCTTCCGAGGCCGTTGTAAAAGTGAATAAAATACTTCTGGGCATGTGACCACATTGTCAGTGTGTAAAATCCTCCGACGTTTCAGTCACAGCTGCAAATGGCTTTCGTGTTTGCTACCCTAAGGAACCTGCGGAACTCTGAGGAAGAAAGAAAAACAGTAGCGGTGGTCGAAACGTCGGAGAATTTTACACATTGACAATGAGGTCACATACCCAGAATAATTTTATTGATTATCAGCAGCCTAGCTGCTCGTATTCATCCTTTGCGATAAACATAGAATCCTACGTACTGACTACTTACAACATGGTAAAACCACGACGGCAAAGTACTATGCTGAACTTCTCGACAAACTGACGAAACACTTCATTTACAAACATCAAGGAAATCTGCGAAAAGGAATCTTGTTTGTGCAAGACTACACCTGAAATGGCGGCCATCATGCAGCAAAATACATTAATGTTCGCTTTTAAATCTTTAAATATCCATCCTATTCACCTAATCTTCTTCCCCCCCCCCCCCCCCCGGCCGGGGTGGCCCAGAGGCTCTGGGTGCTATAGTCTGGAACCGCGCGACTGCTACGGTCGCAGGTTCGAATCCTGCCTCGGGCATCGATGTGTGTGATGTCCTTAGGTTAGTTAGGTTTAATTAGTTCTAAGTTCTAGGAGACTGATGACCTCAGAAGTTAAGTCCCACAGTGCTCAGAGCCTTTTGAACCTTTTTCTTCTCTCCCCGCCCACCGCCTCCTCGTATGTACTGATGTTCTGTTCTTTTATTTTACTCAACAATAGGCTTATACTAGTAGCACAAATGAGCAACAAATTGATATGATCATTGAAGTCCTGAAAAAACGAACAGCGTGTTGCTGTTGTTATTGTGGTCTTCAGTCCAGAGACTGGTTTTATGCAGGTCTCCATGCTACTATGTCCAGTGCAAGCCTCTTCGTCTCCGAATAACTACTGCAACATACATCCTTCTGAATCTGCTTAGTGTATTCGCCTCCTCGTACCCTCTACGATTTTTACTCTCCACGCTTCCAATACTAAATTGGTGATCCCTTGATGCCTCAGAACGTGCGTACCAACCAATCTTCTAGTCAAGTTGTGCCACAAATTCCTTTTTCCCCAGTTCTATTCAGTACCTCCTCATTAGTTACGTGATCTACCCATCTAATCACCAGCATCCTTCTGTAGCACCACATTTCGAAAGTTTCTATTCTGTTCTTGTCTAAACTAGTTACCGTCTATGTTTAACTTCCGTAAATGGCTACACTCCATACAAATACTTTCAGGAAAGGTTTCCTGCCGCTTAAATCTATACCTGATGTTAACAAATTTCTCTTCTTCAGAAACGCTTTCCTTGCCATTGCCAGTCTACATTTTATATCCTCTCTACTTCGACCATCATCAGTTATTTTGGTCCCAAGATAGCAAATCTCATTTACTACTTTAAGCGTATCATTTCCTAATCTAATACCCTCAGCATCACCCGAGTTAATTCGACTACATTCCATTATCCTCGTTTTGCTTTTGTTAATGTTCATCTTATACCCTCCCTTTGTGAAGACATCGTTATCTGCGATAGATACATATTTATCTTTTTTTTTTTTTCCTTTTTTCCGTCTGTTCATATATCTTTGATGTTGTAGCGCATTTTTCGTTTGTCCTGTAACATAGAGATAAAAGTTGTTTTCTAGATGTAATATTTAACTGGAAATTATTTCTTTTCTGTAAGTAGATGAATGATTAGAGTTTACTGATTGGGGAAAGCTTTAATTTTTTTGTTTATCGTTGACTGTAGTATGTTTGGTAGAAAATAGTTGTGTAAAGATATATGTAATTTACTTTGATGTTGTATAAAATAACATTTACCAGAAGTATTGTAATGTTTTGCTACTTGGACAAGGGCGCTCGCCAGTAATTTCTTAAACGTCGACCAATGACAGTGAAGCTCGCTTGCTATTGGTACTAACATTAAATAGTGCGTAATTCAAAGGTGGGTAGCTGTTAAACCAGACGGGTTGTGATTACTTTGAATGAGAGTCGTGTGAAATTGTGGGTTCGTCACTCAACTTTGGTATTCTTTTGTTTATTGATGTTAAAATCAAATTATTTTTTGTCAATGTCATTAAATCTTATTTAATATGGTTATTCTATGGTAAAGTGGGATAAATGCACGGTCAGATATTGTGTTGGGAAGTAAAATTTGGAGAAACATCTATTTAGATACAACTTGATTTTGACTGCATTAGTTAACACGGTACTTTTCGGGTAATTTGGCGATACTTAGTGACAGGGTAGAATCGCAGTCGTCACACTTTCAAGACACCGTCAATTCCATTCAGCTAGTCTTCCAGGTCCTTTGCTGTCTCTCACACAACTGCAATGTCGTCGTCAAACATCAAAGTTTTTATTTCTTCTCCATGGATTTCAATTCCTACTCCAAATTTTTCTATGGTTTGCTTTGATCCTTGCTCAATATGCAGGTTGAATAACATCGGAGATAGGCTGCAACCCTGTCTCACTCCATTCCCAACCACTGCTTTCCTTTCATGCCCCTCGACTCTCATAATTGCCACCTGATTGCTGTACAAATTGTAAATAGCCTTTCGCTCCCTGTATTTTACCCCTGCCACCTTTAGAATTCGAAAGAGAATATTCCAGCCAACATTGTCAAAAGCTTTCTCTAAAGGTTACAAATGCTAGAAGAGTGAGTTTGCCTTTCCTTAACTTATCTTCTAAAATAAGTCGTAGTGTCAGTACTGCATCGCGTTTTCCAGCATTTCTACAGAATGCAAACTGATCTCCCCCGAGGTCGGTGAACAGCGTAACGCAATTTAAACGGAAATCTGCGAATGTATGCGGTAATGAACGGAACAACTGTTGCTGCCGCAGCCATTTCGTGATTGCAGGTATCGCGGAAGCGACATCGTCCCAATCCATGTTTTACAGTCGATTACTGAGTTGTTATTCTAATCTAGGTGTAGGTGCAATTTGTATCAGAGTAAACAGAAGATAAGGTTTTTTTTTCATCACCGTTGTTGACTAAGCATCCATGTGCCGAAATGGTCTCAGTGTTACAGAGGAGAGACTCTGCTCACCTCTGCGCGTCCTTGGAAGGCAGGCGATGAGGGTGCAGGCGGCCGCCTTGCCATCAGGGCCGCAGGTACACGTGTTGCAGTCCTGCTTGAAGGTCGTCCCAGGCGTGCACTTCTCCTCTGCAATAAAGTACGGCGTTCAGTTAGTGAGTTCACTTCTTCAAGGAAAGCTCGCTATCAAAGGACGAAGATTTCGTAATCTCACATTCCTCGTGCATTAGGAAGTCGGGAAATTTTGCTATTTCATTTTTGTACACCCAAAATGTACGTAAGTTCTAGTTCTTAGTTTCCAAAGAATATAGTGATGAACAGCGAAATATGATAAATACACCGTCAGATGCTGAACGGAAAGATAGCTAAGGCCTGAAATAGGTTCAGCCGAAATTTTTACAAAGGACCTAATCGTATTCAGAAAGGACAGTTTAAATAGATTTGGTGGTGGATTGTTTATTCTTGTCAGAAGTAGTTTACCTTGTAGTGAAATTTAATTAGATTGTCCCTGTGAATTGATGTGGGTAGAAGCTATAGTTGACAATCGGAATATATTAGTAACTGGTTTCTTTTAACGACCCCTCGACCCGGATGATGCAGTTGCTTAACAGGTCAAAGAAAGCGTCATTTCAAACAGGTACCCCATTCATGAAATTATAGGTGTTGGCGAATTTAACCTACCCTCGGTATGTTGGCGGAAATACACACTTACAGTCGGTGATAGGCACAAAATGTTGTCCGAAATCATACTAAGAGCCTTCTCAGAAAATTATTTCGAACAGTTACTTCAGGACCCCACTCGAGATGTAAATGGTTGCAATAACATAGTTCGTTTCTTAGCAAAAAATAGTTCTGACCAAATAAGGAGCATCATGACAGATACGTAGCTAGACTGAATACCGTAACATCCAATCCCACCAAAAATAAACACAAAATACATCGATTGAAGAAAGAGGATAAACATTCCCTTGACACCTTCCTAAGAGACAGTCTCAAGTCCTTCCAATCTGTCTATGTAAGCGTAGACCATATGTTATTTAAGTTAAAAGAAATAGTACCGACGGCAGTTGAGCAATATATACCTGATATGAGAGGGTGCTGATCCCCCATGGTACACCAAACAGGTTAGAATGCTTTTACACAACCAACGCGAAAAAGCATGAAAACTTAAAAGAACACAAAATCCACAAAATTGATTAAATTTTACAGAATCTCAATATTTAGCGGGAAAAACGTATGTTTGCTGTACTGTTAGGGGAAATGAGAGGAATGAAAGAGAGCCATGAAGGTTTAAGAGAAGATATAGAAGGTATAAATAAGAAAATGGAAAGGGACATAAGAAACTGGAAGCTGTTGACATAAAGGTGGATGCTGTTAGCAAATCACAACATATGGGAGAAAAACTAAAGAATTTAGATAGGAAATTTGAACGAAGGTGTGAGGATTTTAAAAGGGAACTAGATGATGGGATAGAAAAGAGGATTTCAAATATAAAGTTGGATATAGGCAAAGATTTTGACAAATTTAATGATGATGTTAAAGAGACATTTAAAGAAACTGAATTCGAGCTGATGGAAAAGCAAAAGAGTTTTAGGGAGGAGGTAAATGGAAGGGTAGATTGCTTGGATAAGAATATTGTAGCACAGGCTGAAGGGTGTGATAAAACACAGACAGAGGTGAATTAATATTGTGATAGAATTTTACAGGAACATAGTAAGAAAGCTCAAGTAGAAGTGGGAGGAATCAGGGAGGCCACTTCTGCGATTGCGAAAAGACTAGGAACTTTGGAAAGAAAAGTAGAAGATTGGAATTGTACAGCTCCATCTGTGGTAGTACATATGAGAGATGGTAGCAATTTTAATAATGTAGTATTTGATCCTAAAGGCAATGTCCATCCAGTGGCTTCTGTGAATAGTTTACGAAGTCAGTTTACTGTAGAGTGGATTGAGAAAGATAAATTAACGAGGGCAAGTGCATGTTTAAATGGTGAGAGTTTTGAGGCTTTTAAGAAGGCGCCATGGTATGATAACCGAAATAAGGAGAGCATGAGAGAATATTGTGAAAGATGGATCAATAGGGTGAAGCATTTGGACAGTACTTGGAGTGATCGAGATACAATGGAAGTATTGATGTGGAAATTACCTCCTAATAGGAGATGTGGATTAATAGGGAATAATAATAATCTGAAAGATTTTCTGAATAGCGTGAGAGATGTGGATAGATGGCAGACAAATTGTTCTTTTAATGAAAATAGAGATTCTTGGAGGTACCAAGAGAACAGGGAACAGACCAGTAGAGTGAATCAGGTAAATATGAGAGGTAGGTGAGAAAGAGGTCGAGGGAATTTTAGGGGTAATGGCAGAGGTTATGATAGGAGAGGAAGCTTTAATACCGGAAATGGTACCCCACAACAGTAAGGGCACATGTTGGGGCAGGTCAAGCATCAGGGCCTACTAATGTTGCCAGTTGCCACAATGATGTCAGATGTTTTGTGCTGTGCAGTAATAGTAATACTAATCATGGTGATAGGGGGTGTGGAAGTCAAAACTTGGTATTTGAAGAGATTGGGTCCAAAATTAAGTGTTGGAATAATATAGAATTGGGAGGTTCATGTATGGAGGTATTTCGTCATATGTATGATGGTGTTGCAGAATATGAAAAGGAGCAAATAGACATGGAGAAGGAGAATGAAGTGATACAAATGGAAAGTAGTGAAAGTGAGGAGGAAGAGACAAGTAGTGGTGGTAGTGACAGTGAAGGGGGAGAAGAAGAGGTACCAGAGGATACGTTTCTTTTGCAGAGTAATTTGCATAGGCGTAATGTGGAAGAGAATGGGCCAGTTTCTGAAGTTATTGAGGGAGAGATTTCTACCGATTCCTTGAACCATGGTGTAGATGCTGATGAGGAGGAAAAAATTAATGTGTTTATTATTGGCAAGGATAAGGCTGTGGCAACTTGTAGTGAGGAGGAAGAGAGTTTATGTGCAATCAGAAGGGAGTCAAGAGAAGAGGAAAGCTCAGAGATAGGTTGTTGAAAATGGGAATATGATAATATGAAAAGAGATTTGTTACATGACGATGAAGATGTGGGGGATATTAAAGCTGGACAACCTTTTGTGAAAATGAAAACCTATGGTAGGGAACAAAAGGCTCTTTTGGATACAGGGAGACAAATAAGTGCTGTATCAGAGGAGTTCTATAACTGTATAAAGGAAGGTAATGAGGTGATGGACGTACCCGTGTTGGGGTTAAAAATAATGGGTGCTACGGGCAACTTGAGCATAGCAGTCAAGCGACAGATCATCTTAGAATTTGAACTTGGGGGCATAAGCGTAGTACATAATTTTTTTGTTGTTCCTGGGCTCAGTATGGAAATTATCCTGGGCGTAGACTGGTTGATAGAGTGTAAAGCAAGAGGAAATTGTGGCGACGGTTTTGTCACTTTTTATAATGAAGGATTAGAAACAAGTGTGAAGTTTGATGGAATGATAGTGGGTAGCAATGGTTTAGTTGGTCAGCTGAAAATGAAGGTGATTACAGTAGGAGTCAATATGGGAGATTTAGAGCTGAACTTGGGTTATAGGGGTAGCAGAGAGGAGAGAGGGATAATAGAAGAAATGAAGAACCAGATGGACAACATAGAGGGGTTAAGTAAACAACAGAAAGAAGAGTTAAGAGAAGTATTATAGATAAATAGGGAGGTATTTTCAAACAGACCTGGTAAAGTTAAGAACTTTGATTGTAAATTAGATGTGAGACCGCATGAACCCTTTTCAAGAAAGCCGTTTTCTATACCATTTGCGTTGAGGAAAGCTGTACATAAAGAGACTAAGAGAATGGTAGACTGTGGAGTTACAGAAGGAAGCAAGAGTGAATAAAATAGTCCCTTAATAGTGGTGGACAAGAAAGATGGTAGTGTAAGAGTGGTTATTGATGCTAGAGCTTTGAACAACATAGTGAGTAGAGAGACCGATCGCCCCGAAAATATGGATGGGATTTTACAGAAGTATTATAATATGAACTATATGACTAGCCTCGATCTCACGACCGGATACTGGCAAGTTCTACTTGGGGAGGAGTATAGGAAGTATACGGCCTTTATGGTAAATGGGAAATGTTAGCAATATACTGTAGTACCCCTTGGTTTGAATAGTAGTGTGTCTGTGTTCATTCAAGCATTAGACCAAGTCTTGGGACCAGAATTCAGTTCTAGAATAACTGTGTACGTAGGTGATTTGCTGATTGCCACTAAGTCATGGGAGGAACATTGCTGTTTATTGGATGATGTGTTTCAGCCTTTGAGAAAAGGGGGCATGACCCTTTGACTTAAGAAATGTGAGTTTGTGAGAAAGGAAATAAAGTTTTTAGGTAGAATCTTGTCCACTACAGGTATCAAAGTTGACCCTGAGAAGATCAAAGCTGTTAAAGAATGTCCATCCCCACAGAATCAAAAACAATTGGAGTTCTGTCTCTGTTTATGTAACTTTTATAGAAATTTTGTATCTGGTCAAGTATGTAACAATCCAAGTTTAAATAAGTTATTGAGTCCTAAAGTGGCATTTGTTTGGGCCAGTGAGTGTCAGGAAGCTTTTACACAGCTTAAGGGAGCTTTAAAAGAGGATAGAATTTTGCATCATCCTGGCCTTATTTGACCTTTTTGTTTGGGGACTGATTCTAGTGGATATGGTATTGGTGTAGAATTATTTCAGGATTTTGTAGAAGGTGGGAAGGAAGATTATAGAACTATTGGATTTGCGAGCAGGTCATTAACTAAGTATGAGAAGAATTATAGTGTGACAGAAAAAGAAGCTTTGGCAATAATCAGGGGATTTAGAAAATTTACGGATTATCTGTGGGGAAATATAACCATCATATATACTGATCATAGGGCTTTGATATTTTTCAAGAAATTTAGGTTGATGCATACTAGGTTGACAAGATGGGTAGTGTTCATGCAACAGTTTGAATGTTAAGGGTACTCAAAATAAAGTTGTAGATGCATTATCCAGATTAACTTTAGGGGAATATGGGGAAATACGACAAGATATAGATGAAGAGCATGTGAAATTATTCTATACTAAGGGAGTTCAAGGGGGAAAAGAAAATAGAAAATATATGTAAATACATGAGGAGGTACCAAAACCATAATGAGATCTGGGAAATTATTAAGAGAGAGTGAGATATGCCAAATGGCAATGATAAACTGCTGAAATACTATAATCATTTGAGTTTTGGGCATATGGGTGCAAGGAAATGTATACAGAAATTAAGAGAATGTGTGGCCTTTGACAACATGGTAAAAAGAGTACATAACAGGATGATTTGTTATTAGCTGTCGATTTCCATGGCCCTTTGCCAAAGACAAAAGGAGTTTTTGCCTACATTTTTGTGGTATTGGAAGTATTTTCTAGATTTATAAGGTTGTACCCTTTGTGTAAAGCCACTGGTAGGGCGATTCTGACTAAACTTGAAAAGGACTATTTTGTAAAATTTGGTAAGCAAAAAGCAATACTTTCTGACAATGGATCCCAGTTTACTAGTAAGCACTGGAAAGAGGGTCTTACTGAGCAGGGAATAGCGGTAATATATACGTCAACTTACCACCCAGTCGGGAACCCGGCGGTGTGCTGTATGAGGGAAATAGGAAGGTTATGCCGCACATATTGTAGTAATAAACACAGTTCCTGGGGAGATGTTATGGAAAATATTGAGGATGTAATGAATACAGTGCCTCATGATGTAACTGGGTTGACCCCGTATGAGATTATGAAGGGAGAAAGATCTTTGAGTTTTGTAGATAATTGTTGTTTCTATCAAGGGATGAGTTAAGTTGGGATGAGAAGAAGAAAAGACTGCAAGAATTAGTGGAAAAGAGGTTAGAGGAGAGGAGGCGTCGGCATGATGAAAAATTAATGAAAGCTGAAATTAAGGTGGGAGACTTGGTATTGGTGAAGACTTATGAAAAATCTAAGGAGATTAACAATGAGATATCAAAGTTTTTTTATGTGTATAAAGGTCCGTTTGAGATAGTGGGTATACCGCATCTGAATGCTTATTATCTGGTGTATTGAAAGTCAAGAAAGAACTTTGGTCTGAAGAATATAGTAGATTTGAAACCATATAAACCCAGGGTGTAAGTTCTCAGGGGAATCACTACACTAAGTGAATATGTGCCATAGCGTGCACAGGGCCCCGAGCTATAGTACTGCCATTTCCCTTTTAGGTTTCTGCACTGCTGCCTACTCTTTTACTAATCTTTGTATCTATCAAAACAACTCTTTAACTATCAATCTATCTAGAAAAGGAGTCAGTAAAGAATAACTGGATATGACTATTTTACCTAAAAGTGACATTTTTTAGGATATTGATGAATTATAGATGGAGGAGTGTTTTGGAAATCAAGGAGTAGAGATAAATTGTTTGTGAACATTTTTTTATGGAATGGTAGTAGGGTGGTGTAGGAACAATTTTGGTTTGAAGCCATATTGGTTATTCAGGAATAACAAGGAATGTGAGGTATTTGTTGCTGTGTAATTAAATCAATAATTAATAGCAGAAGTCTGTGATGCATAATAAATTTGGAGTGGAAAATAATAAAGATGCATTACGGTTTTGCTGATGTGGGTGGTGAAAAAGTAATATGTGATTGCTGAAAGAAACCGGAATTTTGATGAACCGTGGTAAGGAAAATTATTAGGTAAATTGTGAAATGAGGAAGGAATAATTGAGAATAATAAACAGGCAGCCTGGAATTAGAGGAATATGATGAGAAGTAGTAGATGTAAAATTTAAGATCAACAGAGATGAAGTAAGATGAGAGGATAAGTGAGGAGGGATATAGGTTGAAGTTGTTAGGGACCTTGCCATAATGTAGTCAAGAGGAATGAGTAAAGTTCAGCGATATGGAGTAAATATGCTTTGTGGTATCAGCAAACAAGGTGAGTGATGGTTGATTTACTGTTTTGTATCACGAGAGAACGATGGAAAGCTGGGAACTTGGAAGATATGCACAGCAAAGATAAACTTCAATAGGTTAACACCAGTGAACCAAAACGAAACACAGTTTTATGGAATTTGTCCATAGCTAAATATATTTGCCCACTAACCATGACTAGAGGGAATGCTTTTAGGAATAGTAAGTGATTTGCTTTTGGAAACAGAGAACAATAATTTTGAAACTAAGATACTTAATGAGTGTAGGACATGAGGTTTGGGTGATGAACCACTTCCCCCCCCCCCTTTCTTTTTAAAATCTGAACCAGAATTTAATGAACTGAAGGAGATGTTTAAGGAGTATAGGATTATATTAGTCGCTATAGGAAATCGAATTTGAGTTGTAGAAACAATTATTTGAGTACATTGAAATACATAACATTATGACAGACTCGATAATTTAGAGCCATAAATTTTGTGTGGAAACATGACTTGCTACAAAGACTCAAAAGTGTGTGATAAAAAGTGATGTATACAGCGAAGAATGAACTAACGAGATTAGTCTTCAGTTATAATGTATAAGTTTGTTGTAATTATTTGTTTACATGGGTATTTTTTTAAATTGTTACTGCTGATACATTTCTTAGTGCTGGATTCAGGATATAAAATAATCATTTATGTCATTGGTTTGCTTCATTGAAATCATTATTCTGTAGGAATTTTGTTCAATACTGTTTTCTTGATTGTCAGGTAGATTACATGTTATTAAATAATATAAGAAATTACTGAGGTAACATTTGCAAATAGAAGCTATGGATAATTCAGGTCCACATATTCCAGAATATTATCTAGTTTTATGAGGTCAGTTGTCTCATATGGGTCTACATCTACATTTATACGCCGCAAGTCACCCAACGGTGTGTGGTGGAGGGCACTTTACGTGCCACTGTCATTACCTCCTTTTCCTGTTCCAGTCGCGTAGGAAAGACTCCGTGCACGCTCGAATCTCTCTAATTTTACATTCGTGATCTCCTCGGGAGGTATAAGTAGGGGGAAGCAATATATTCGACATCTCATCCAGAAACGCACCCTCTCGAAACCTGGACAGCAACCTACACCGCGATACAAAGCGCCTCTCTTGCAGAGTCTGCCACTTGAGTTTCCTAAACATCTCCGTGACGCTATTACGCTCACCAAATAACGCTGTGACGAAACGTGCCGCTCCTCTTTGGATCGTCTCTATCTCCTCTGTCAACCCGACATGGTACGGATCCCACACTGATGAGCAATACTCAAGTATAGTCCGAACGAGTGTTTTGCAAGCCACCTTCTTTGTTGATGGACTACATTTTCTAAGGACTCTCCCAATGAATCTCAACCTGGTACCCGCCTTACCAACAATTAATTTTATACGATCATTCCACTTCAAATCGTTCCGCACGCATACTCCCAGATATTTTATAGAAGTAACTGCTATCAGTGCTTTTTCCGCTATCATATAATCATACAATAAAAGATCCTTCTTTCTATGTATTCGCAATACATTACATTTGTCTATGTTAAGGGTCAGTTGCCACACCCTGCATCAAGTGCCTATCCGCTGCAGATCTTCCTGCATTTCGCTGCAATTTTCTAATGCTGCAACTTCTCTGTATACTACAGCATCATCTGCGAAAAGCCCCATGGAACTTCCGACACTATCTACTGGGTCATTTATATATATATTGTGAAAATCAATGGTCCCATAACATTCCCCTGTGGCACGGCAGAGGTTACTTTAACATCTGTAGACGTCTCTCCATTGAGAACAGCATGCTGTGTTCTCTTTGCTAAACACTCTTCAATCCAGCTAGTCTGACATTCCGTAGGCTCTTACTTTGTTTATCAGGCGACAGTGCGGAACTGTATCGAATGCCTTCCGGATGTCAAGGAAAATGACATCTACCTGGGAGCCTGTATCTAATATTTTCTGGGTCTCATGAACAAATAAAGCGAGTTGGGTCTCACACGATCGCTGTTTCCGGAATCCATGTTGATTCCTACACAGTAGATTCTGGGTTTCCAAAAACGACATGGTACGCGAGCAAAAAACATGTTCTGAAATTCTACAACAGATCGACGTCAGATATATAGGTCTATAGTTTTGCACATCTGCTCGACCACCCTTCTTGAAGACTAGGACTACCTGTGCTCTTTTCCAATCATTTGGAACCTTCCGTGCCTCTAGAGACTTGCGGTACACGGCTGTTAGGAGGAGGGCAAGTTCTTTCGCGTACTCTGAGTAGAATCGAATTGGTATCCCGTTGTTGAGTGATTCCAGTTGCATTTTACGATTGCCTTGAACTTTTTCCATAAACACTCAATTGTCAGTGTCGGAACAGAAATTTTCGTTTTGATCTGTTAGGTAGTCTGAAATCTGCCTCCTATTACTCTTCCTAAACAGATAAACCTTCCATTTTTTATATTCCTATTTACTTCCATATTCAGGGAAGCTGCAATGGCCTTATGATCACTGATTCCCTGTTCTGCGCTTACAGAGTCGAAAATTTTGGGTCTGTTTGTTATCAGTAGGTCCAAGGTGTTATCTCCACGAGTCGGTTCTCCTTTTAATTGCCCGAGGTGATTTTCGGATAGTGCACTCAGTATAATGTCACCCAATGCTCTGTCCCTACCACCCGTCCTAAACATCTGAGTGTCCCAGTCTATATCTGGTAAATTGAAATCTCCACCTAAGACTATAACATGCTAAGAAAATTTATGTGAAATGTATTCCAGATTTTCTCTTAGTTGTTCTGCCACTAATGCTGCTGAGTCGGGAGGTCGGTAAAAGGAGCCAATTATTAACGTAGCTCGGTTGTTGAGTGTAACCTCCACCCATAATAATTCACAGGAACTATGCCCTTCTACTTCATTACAGGATAAACTACTACTCACAGCGACAAACACGCCACCACCGGTTGCATGCAATCTATCCTTTCTAAAGACCATCTGTGCCTTTGGAAAAATTTCGGCAGAATTTAGCTCTGGCTTCAGCCAGCTTTCCGTACCTATAACGATTTCAGCTTCGGTGCTTTCTATCAGCACTTGAAGTTCCGGTACTTTACCAATGCAGCTTCGACAGTTCACAATTACAATACCGATTGCTGCTTGATCCCTGCATGTCCTGACTTTGCCCCGCACCCTATGAGGCTGTTGCTCTTTCTGTACTTACCCGAGGCCATCTAACCTAAGAAACCGCCCAGCCCACGCCACACAACCCCTGTTACCCGTGTAGCCGCTTGTTGCGTGTAGTGGACTCCTGACCTATCCAGCGGAACCCGAAACCCCACCACCCTATGGCGCAAGTCGAGGAATCTGCAGCCCACTCGGTCGCAGAACCGTGTCAGCCTATGATTCAGACCCTCCACTCGGCTCTGTACCAAAGGTCCGCAGTCAGTCCTGTCAATGATGCTTCAGATGGTGAGCTCTGCTTTCATCCCACTAGCGAGACTGTCAGTCTTCACCAAATCAGATAGCCACCGGTAGCCAGAGAGGATTTCCTCCGATCCATAGCGACACACATCATTGGTGACGACATGAGCGACCACCTGCAGATGGGTGCACCCTGTACCCTTCCTGGCATCCGGAAGGACCCTTTCCACATCTGGAATGACTCCCCCCGGTATGCACACGGAGTGCACATTGGTTTTCTTCCCCTCTCTTGCTGCTATATACCTAAGGGGCCCCATTATGTGCCTGACATTGGAGCTCCCAACTATCAGTAAGCCCACCCTCTGCGACCGCCCGGATCTTGCAGACTGAGGGGCAAACTCTGGAATAGGACAAGCAGCCTTATCTGGCTGAAGATCAGTATTAACTGGAGACAGAGGCTGAAACCGGTTCGTCAGACAAACTGGAGAGGCCTTCCGTCCAGACCTCAGGAATGTCTATCGCCCTGCCACACCTCGAGACGACCTCCCACTCTACCACGTGTGAGGGGTCAGCCTCAATATGGGCAGTGCCCAGGCAGCCACAGCCATAGTCCGATCGGGGGATGCGTGGGACGAGCTGGTCGTCCCCGACAAACCCCCATCCGGACCCCCACAGTGATGCCCATTGGCAACAGCCTCAAGCTGTGTGACCGAAGCCAACACTGCCTGAAGCTGGGAGCGAAGGGATGCCAACTCAGCCCGCATCCGAACACAGCAGTCGAAGTCCCTATGCATGCTAAAAACTGTTGTGCAAAGAACGTCTGAACTAATCTACAGAGAGCACAAACAATTCGACACAAAATTTAAACGGTTATTAAAATACAAGATTGCCTAGTAAATGCAGTAATGCTGCTACATGCGCACTGCTGACACACTGCTCGCCGGCTGAAGGAGACTACGCGATTTTACACTATTCAGATACTAAAATCGCGATGCTACAACTCTCAAATACTATAATACGCCAGAAATTTTTGAATTAAACAATGCAAGTACCCAAAACCAGGCAAAAAAATTAAGACTCAAACTATATAACAAATAAGTGAGCTAAGAGTATACGACTTGTTGCTGGCAGCTGCTTATCCAATCGCGGCAGGTAGCACACATTTTATCTTGAGAGGTTTTTGGGAACATCTCATAATAAAATGAGGGGGGGGGGGCACATGTGAAGACATCGTTATTTGCGATAGATATGTATTTATCTTGTTTTTTTTCCTTTTTTCTGCCTATTCATATATCTTTCATGCTGTAGCGCATTTTTCGTTTGTCCTGTAATATAGAAATAAAAGTTGTTTTCTAGATGTTTTTTGTAAGTAGATAAATGATTACAGTTTATTGATTGTGGAAAGCTTTAATTTTTTTTATCGTTTACTGTAATAAGTTTGGTAGAAAAAAGTTCTGTAAAGATATATGTAATTTACTTTGACGTTGTATAAACTGTGGGCGAGAGTATCGAGAGAGAGCAATATCGATAGTCGATCCAACAATGCGGGGGTGTGCTGTTGGGTAGGTAGAGAGCGGACACATGTTTTACTGTGGGAGTCGTGACTTACGAGCTGGTGAAGAATGAGTTTAGTGGCAACGATGTACGTTTTTAATGACTGTTTTACACCAGGACGTGATATGATAATAGTGAGTGTAGAAACTGGGCGAAGTAAATACTGAGACTGTGCCGTGAGACGAAGTAACTATGACAATGCAACCGAGAATGGACGGTATTGTAGCTCTGTGTCTGTGAATTGAACTGCGCTTGTATTTTGATTGTGTTTTCGTACACTCAAGTACTGTGAACTTACGTATTTATTCGCGTTTCGATGAACTACCGGACGCCTATAATCAGTAACAGTCGTTCTGAACTTATGCGAACTGTCTATTGTGTGTGAGTACATTCCCGCCCAGGACGGTTTTTCGCGATCGCGGCACTCATAATATGAATGGACTTTCTACAGAATTCGCGGTCGGTAAGTTTTATAAACTGTGTGTGGCATAAGAAAACTTAAATTGTGTGCGCCAGAAACATTAAAACTGTGCACATACGGACATCTGTAACAACAATTACATCGACCAGCTTGTGGCCTGCAAAAAGTCACTGTAATGATTTGCAGCTTAATGAATACCACCGCCTGCCCGATTACGAGGAAAAATCATCAGCTGCAATCACACGACCGTGGGAGCAGATCTCAGCGTTTCACCAGGACCATCCAGCTGCCGTCGATATCACGACCTGTATACCTGATATGAGATAGTGCTGATCCCCCATGGTACACCAAACAGGTTAGACCACTTTTACAAAACCAACGAAAAAAGCATGCCAAACTTAAAAGAACAAAAAATCCACAATACTGATTAAATTTTACAGAATCTCAATATTTAGCGGAAACTCCAATGCGAGGTACTTTTAATAGTTTCCACAACGAAACTCTGTCTCGAAATTTCTTAGAAAACCCAAAGAGATTCTGGTCGTATGTGAAGTACATCAGTTGCAAGACGCAATCAACGCCTTCACTGTGAGATAACAATGGTGAAGTTACTGCTAACACTGCCACTAGAACAGAGTTACCAAACACGGTTTTCAGATACTCCTTAAAAAAATAAGATGAAGTAAATACTCCAGTATTCAAATCGAGAACAACTTAACTTAGAAGTAGATGTCCTCGGTGAAGCGATGAACACTTAAGAAAGGCAAAGCTTCCAGTAGAGTTTGTATACCAATTAGGTTCGTTTCTGAGTGTGATGATACAATAGCTCCATACTTAGCAATCATACAGAACTGCTCGTTCGACAAAAGATCCATAGCCAAAGACTGGAAAGTTGCACAAGTCACATGACTATCCAAGAAAGGCAATAGGAGTAATCCTCTGAATTACATATGGAAATATTTCTATATCTCCTTCTTGCATTCACAGTGCCAGGTTTACACCTGATGGCTAAAACTGGAACTAATTTTTGCCAGAATAAATTGGCTCGACATTGACGCATCCTAATACCAACGAAGCTCGCTACCACACGATAAATAAATCCCACAACGAATCTCTGTGACTAGCTGCACTTTCATTACGCCCACCAGCTACTTACTGTAAATTATACGCAACCAAGGGGTGGATAAAGGTTGAACATTTTCACATAACGTTAGACAAGCAATCCTCACGTCTTCGGTAGAGGAGACTTTGTTATTAATCAGCGTATTTTGATATAATCTCGTATAGAAGTACACCAGTATGAATGCTTGTAAGTGACACGTGACACGTGTGGTACAACTGTTAACACCAATAACGTGTAAAGAATGACAAAAATTTAGTAATTTGTTGCTTCATTACCATATGAGAAATAATATGTTACATGCGCAATTTCCTATGAATAAATCCACATCTAGATGCAATTTCAAATAGTTATTTTCGAGCGCAGTCGAATAAAGCGTAGCATGCAAAAGTTGACGTCCGTTAAAATTTAAGAGGAGTTTCTGCTAATTATGACTTTCTTCTTTCTTTGAGAAAGACCTAACAGCTTTAACGTCAAACATGTTTCATTCATGATCTGGTTAATATGATCACTTCATTTATGTATGTTACTACAGTTTGCTGTTTGGTGAATTGGACTATGAGTGTCAACAGCAAATAACATATTATCGCGTTTATTTTATTATAAATCGAGTCACGGATCACAAATGTTTATTAATCGGGTTACGAATTTCACTCAACCATGACCATATTGAGATCTGACTCATTTGTCGTCCGTAGCAGGATTTATAATAAAATAAATACCTCACGAATTGCTGGAGAGCCTTACTGCGAGTACGGCGCAACTGGTAGATATTTTCGTGTAATGCTGGGCACCGTAGTAACGTGACAAGGAGAACTGTTTTAAGCCAGTTTCGTATTTAATGTTAATTTCTAATTAATTTCGCTCTCAGCGACGTGGGAACCTTTCCACTTGTCTCCATATCATCAGCCTTTGTGGCATTGTCGCTGCTTATCCGTACAAGAACAAGCAGCTCTGTAGCTGCTCTCACTACGATTAGCTGCCGCTTTCCAGACCATGAAAAAGCGAAGCTTACACTGGAAATTTAGAGATTCCTACGTTAGCAGCAAGCAACACCATTCTTGTGTAGGCGTAAGATGAACCTACTTTCAAACGACACGATAGTTACTTTTCTGGCCAACACAATAAATCGGTGTATGTGTCTGCCTCATAAGCTGAGTGGTCAACGCAGCTGACTCCCATGCGGAGCAGCAGAGTTCGATTCCCAACACGGTCAGGGATTTTCCCTTGATGGGAGTAATGGAGCGGGATGCACTGAGCGTCGTGAGCCCAAAGGACAAGCTACTTGACCGAGCAGTAGCGGCTTCTGTCACGAAAACACATCGGCCTGGAGAGCAGTGTGCTCATCGCTCGCCCCTTCATACGGCGTCCAATGACGTACTTGGCGGAGGATGACACGGTGGTCGGTCAGTACTGATGAGCCTGTCAGGGTCTGTCAACGAGGGATGGGGAAAATGTCGGTTAAAACCAATAGTAGAATTCTTTTGTCTTTGTTTTATCTCTATTTTTATTGCTGGAATCAATAGCAAAGGAAAACCCATAATGTGTTATTTCAGAAACCGGTTATTTTGAGCGATAATTTGGAAATTTGTGGTACGTTCCTATGGCGCCAAACTGCTGAGGTCATCGGTTCCTAGGCTTACACATACTGGGTGACCAAAAAGTCAATAAAAATTTGAAAAACTGAATAAATCATGGAATAATGTAGATAGAGAGGTACAAATTGACACACATGCTTGGAATGACATGGGTTTTTTTAGAGCCAAAAAAATGCAAACTTTCAAAAAATGTCCGACTGATGGCGCTTCTTCTGATCAGAATAGCAATAATTAGCATAACAAACTAAGACAAAGCAAAGATGATGTTCTTTACAGGAAATGCTCAATATGTCCACCATCATTCCTCAACAATAGCTGTAGTCGAGGAATAGTGTTATGAACAGCACTGTAAAGCATGTCCGGAGTTATAGTGAGGCATTGACGTCGGATGTTGTCATTCAGCACCCCTAGGGATGGCGGTCGATCACGATACAATTGCGACTTCAGGTAACACCAAAGCCAATAATCGCACGGACAGAGGTCTGGGGGCCTGGGAGGCCAAGCATGACGAAAGTGGCGGCTGAGCACACGATCATCACCAAACGACGCCCGCAAGAGACCTTTCATGCGTTTAGCAATTTTTTTTTGGTCCTAATAAAACCCCATGTCATTACAAGCATGTATAACAATTTTTACCTCTCTATCTACATTATTCCGTGGTTTATTAAGTTTTCAAATTTATACTGACTTTTTGATCGCCCGGTACTTAATCGAACTAAAACTAACTTACGGTAAGGATAACAAACACACCCATACCAGAGGGAATTTTTGCATTCATCCTAACTAATGTGATTCCAGTAGACTCATAATGACGTGATACAGCTCATCATTCCTATCTAATTTTTTCGTTGCAGCTGTAGCTAATGTCTTGCTCGCTTTCCTCTGTGCATGCCGGGCAGCTGTAAGCATCAGCTACGGTAACATATACCACTAAATTGGCCCATCATCGTCAGTATAACACGCGAGAGAGTAAAATACAGACCTATTTTGAGACTGCAGAATAAAGGTTTTTCTATGATTGATAATTTCCCGAAGTATTAACTTTTCCATCAACATTAAGATTTTAGAGCCGATAATTATTCTAGCAAAAGCTTTAGAGCTAATTATCCATGTTATGTCCATGTCAAAAAATTATGATTAGGATAGAATAATTTAGCAAATGCATTACTCGTCTTTGGTTACAACTAATATCCGGAAAAGGAGTTGTCGAATTACGCAAATGTATAATATTTTATCTTTAAACACAGTCAGAAACAATAAGGCATTTCCATTTCGGTTAAATTAAAAACCTATTCGCATGGTGCACTGCAAAAATGATCTTAGGAAGTAAGAAAATACACTATACCTATTACTGAAAATATGGAAGGAAAAGAAGAATAATATAATACGAATTCAAAGAAGACACTTGCTGAGCTGTGTGAATAGTACAAAACCATGACATTTAATAACTCGTGGTCGGATAGTACTGACACGGTTTCTTTAACGAAGGATGGCAAAACTGGTAGAAGTCGACTCGGACAAGATCAGTTTGAACACTAGAGAAATACAGGAGCACGTGAGGTAATACTAACCCTACGAATTGTCTCAAAAGATATTTTGAAGAATTGCACACTTATTTTCATAGTGTTTGTAGATTTTAAAAAAGTTTTGGACTCTGTTGGCTGCAATACAGGCTATGAAATTCTGTGAATAGAAGGCGTAAAACTGAGGAGCCGAAGGTTACCTATAGCCTGTACAAGCAGCCTGTAGTTATAATGGTCGAAAAATATGAAAGGGAAAGAATTATTTCAGAAAACAGTGAGTCGGGAATGGGCATCTTCCATGTTGTCTAGTGTGTAAAAGTTAGAAAGGGGATTTAAGTTTAGGAAGTCTTTAAGGTTTGCCGATGACACGAAAAGGGCCTTGGAGATCATTTGAACTGAATGGACAGTGCCTTGAAAAGTGTTTATAAGATCAATAACATCAAAAGTAAAACAAACGTAAGGGAAGGTAATCAAATCGAATGAGGCCAAGCTGAGGGAACTAGACTAGGAAATCGGACATTGAAAGCAGTATATGACTTTTCCTGTATGAGAAGCAAAATAATGATAGCAGAATTCAAATTTAAGTGATAGGAGATGGAGATTTGAAGCTTGTACGTTAAACAGTTCAGATAAGAAGAAATTATAACAATTTGAAATGTGGCGCTACAGAATAACGCGGAAGATAAGATGCTCACATCGGATAACTGGTGAATAGGTTGAAAGGTCTCTGTTGGATTCCTTTCATGCTAATTTCTTAAATCTGTTGTCATTTACGGCATAAATTCCACTTCTAAATTTACTGTGGTGTTTCTGACTCTATCTGGGAGGAGACCGAGCAGTGGAACGTGTTACGTTTACACATGTACAAGAACGACCTGTTCGCTACTAAACTTTAAAACACAGTTTATATGTAATTCATGTCACACAGTCTCATATGGAACCTACATGTGCTTTCCTTTATATAGTGTATATGATAAGATACTGTCATCCCCCTTCCCTTCTGTGTGAAAGGATGAATGAGCAAATGTATTTCTAGTTGCATGCTTGATGGTAGCAGACAAGCCTGTCTGCTAGAGAACAGTAGGACCAACGTCGGAACAGGTAGCTACACTTTCTAAAAGCAAAGAGGTTTCTATTCTGTTTCTATTCGTGGTATAGTCCTGTATAGGAAGCTGCCTCTCTGGTCACTTCCGTTTGTATCTGTGAAGCACCCTCGGGGCCCACGTCAGTCTGTCCATGGCGAGCGTCTGAAGTGGTAATATCTCCGGCTAAGCGAGTCTCTGCTAAGTCTGTAGGACAATGGATTTCTTAAGTTCAGCCTAACTGAAAATTTAATCACCTTTGTTTCAGGTTTAGATCTAAAATATCTTCTGTTATCTTAAATTGGAACGCAGTGTAATTCGAGTGTGAAGTTCAGAATATCTTCCAATAGTTGCTTTGTCACTACTTTGTGAGCAAAGTGGAACCACGGGTTGATGATCCGTAACTCTAACTAAGGTCATCAATCTTAAGTGCAAATGTGCGTGAGATTGTAATGTCTCGTCTTGACAATATTTTTCAATATAGCAACTTTTCTTTATGTTCAACCCACGTGGGGTGTACTTTGTGAGACCAGTACCACTTTCTTATATTATTGTTTGACCCATCAGGTTAATAGTATGACGATAGTAACCAGTTGGAGGTTTTTCTTTTGTAAATTGCGTTTCGATGTAATTTATTTTAATTATCAAAATTATTATGGAGTTAACTCTTTGTGTAAACCAAGTAGACCACGTGAAACATGTGGTGTAATCATCAAAGTAGCCCTCAACTATTCTTTTCGAGAAGATTTCATAGACAATTAGTATAAATTTAGTGTATCAGCGCGTGGTAATTTCATGGTGGACAGGATTTCTTTGGGTGAAAATTGAATCGGTTGGTTGTGGTTAATTTCCTCTTGCATATGTTTCAACGTTGTTCGTGTGTTATTTTATGAATGCAGTGTTGTATGCAGTCTCCCAATCTTGGCTCCATATTTGATGTGTTCCGTAAGATTCCAAACTCACATTTTCACACTCCTAGATAAGGCACCAGTTTAGTTATGAGTCAAGTTTAATACGCTGAAATTCTAACGGAACAATGATCAATGTTACAATAAATGTCCAAATATAAACTGATTTATTTATTTTTATTTTTATTATCTTTTTATATATATGTCAACGGTTGTCGTAAGATGACTATTAAAAGATTACAATTAATGTTAGTCTGGTTGGCAATTTGGTAAACTAGACTGGGTACCTGGTGAAACAGTTGCTCAGTAATGCAATGATAACTTCCCAAGATAGCTCACAGCTTTTAACCCGCTTTTATTGTCTTGAATATCAGCACCGCTTTCAGAACAGCTTAAAGCATCAACTTTAAAAAATACTAACTCGAAATGAGGAGAAAAGAAGTTATCGGTAAAATTTGACTAAAAGGAGTGATTGATTGTGATAGGACACATCCTGAGGCACCAGCGCTTTCTCAGTTCAGTAATGTAGGGAGCCCAAGGCTTGACTTCCGTCTACCGGTTCAAATGGATGTGGATTGCAGTAGTTGCGCAAAGGTGAAGAGTCATCTTGGAAAATCAGGTTTTCTGCTGGTAATCCGCTTTAAAATTGCACGATATTTCGCGTAACACGCAAGACTGCGATTTACGCGCTCGAAATATAGTGCAAGTACGGCGTGGATCATTGGCACAAAAATCGATTTTCCAAGATGACAACGTCTCGCTGGGAAAGCTTTCATGCCCACAACATAGATGAACAGGCTTCCACCGGAAGAATACGCTGAAGAGACGACAACAATGTTGATAATCGAAGAAATCTGCCGTTTTCTTCAACTACAACAAAGCCGTCACGATCGCTCAACACCACCGCTAGTCGTACTTACTTACGGGGGAAGGGCAGATTCCACGTGTGAATCAGTAACAGAGAAATCAAAGGTTGCAACATTTTTTCGTCGCTTGCAGTGCATCACTATATGTTGTATTACGAAACAGTTCCCACAAATTAACGTCAACTGAAGTATTAGTAACGGTGATCTTGTTTATCTGCTTGCGATGGAAAGATATTCTTGGTCTTGATTTGTTGCGTTTACGATAGAATAACACGTGAACTAGAAATGGTTGTCGTACCGTTCTGCAGGACTCGCACCGTAACCAAAAGAAAATGTAAAACTAAACATAATATTTACACCAACAGATAATTGGTGAGTATCTCAGATTATGACATACCTCGACACAGAGAACTTGTGCAGATTTGTTACAGTGCGTCACATCGGAATTAGAAGAACGTCCTAGAACAGCTCCTCACCTTCTTCTAGTCCAAGGCAGCCTAACTCCGTGCACGCCCACCCCACGCCTTCTTCACAGAAACACGTGTTGCAGTCGACCTTCTTTGTGTCACCGGCTTTACACGCTGAAACTGTAGAACGTCAGCTCATTGACAGGCTGTAACATGGGCTACGAATATGAAAACGACGTCACTAGTAAGTAAAATACTTTTCAAATTATTTCTGTACAATACGCTAAGTAATATACGGCCCAGTGACATTAATCTGACCACCGCCCGTGTTCGACGTCCGCGTGCAATAACCGCTCACAGACGGCGGCTGGCAGCACTAGCAGTAACTTTCAGTTGCCTACAAAATTATGTCTAAATCTCTGTTGAATGAGATAGAAGGTCAAGCAGAACACGCAACTGGCGAGTGCAAAGCGGGCTTCGGAAAAAATAGATTTTGCCCAGAGCAAATTTTTAACTTGAAAATAAACCTCAGGATCAAAACAACGTGAAATCGTAACACAGTCGTTACATTCATTAATTCAAAAACGCGTATGATTCTGTAGACAGGCAGACACTATTCCTAACAGTGGAAGAAGCAGGTATCGACCAAAACACCAGATAATTAATCTAACAGACACTCAAAGATACAACTTCGAAATTCAATTCGTAGAAAAATTTCTGAACCCTTCAGAATCAAGACAGGAGTTCGGCAGGGAATGGGTTGTCACCGACTCTCTTCAGGCTGGTCTTAGACAAGATCATTAGAGAGTTGAATAAAGGATTTCGAGAGAGAGAGACATCAAAGGAATCCACATATGACAAGTAGGAGTCCAGCTAAAAGCAGATTACAAATATCGTATGATAAAAGGGAATACATTGAAGATAAACACAACAGGGAAAGATTATCTACAAACAAAACACGGAAACATTAAAAAAGTTGATAAGTTTAAGCATCTGAGCGAATGGGTGCAATGAAATGGATTAGATATCACTACAAGGAAAGAAAGATCGGAAAAATGCAATTAGCATACAAACTCATCTGAAACCGATATAATAAAAGCTCAGTATCGTGGCAGGCAAAAATTAAACAGTGTGCAACAGTAATGAAACCGGAAGCACTATACGGATGAGAATGTCTGTCACTGTATGAAAGAGGTGTACAAGAAGAACTGGGAAGGAAAGAAAAATACTCTGGAAAATTTGAGGATAATAAAAGAACAAACATAAGTATTGGTCTAACAGCAGATCCATATAGAATCGTGGAAACAATCACAGATACAACATGGAAGAGGAGATTAAAGCTTTCCGGTCATATCTAAAGAACGGATGAGAAGAGGCTAACGAAGAAAATTTTTAATATTATTTCCAAATTAAAAAATTCCACTGGATGGTTGGAAGAGACACGAACAGATATGAAAAAACTTAACATCACAGAAGACACCATACAGCACAGGGAACAATTCAGGCTAGTCATCAACACTGCAAAGTTTCCTTTACAACAACAGTGTACCACGCAATGGAGAATTTTCTCTTTCCAATCGCATATAGACTGCGGGAAGAATGCTTAAATATCGCTAAGCGCGCTATGCTCAGTCTCAAATAGATCTCGCGACCGCTACGGAATCGATGCACATGGTCCTTGTAGAATACACTCCTGGAAATTGAAATAAGAACACCGTGAGTTCATCGTCCCAGGAAGGGGAAACTTTATTGACACATTCCTGGGGTCAGATATATCACATGATCACACTGACAGAACCACAGGCACATAGACACAGGCAACAGAGCATGCACAATGTCGGCACTAGTACAGTGTATATCCACCTTTCGCAGCAATGCAGGCTGCTATTCTCCCATGGAGACGATCGTAGAGATGCTGGATGTAGTCCTGTGGAACGGCTTGCCATGCCATTTCCACCTGGCGCCTCAGTTGGACCAGCGTTCGTGCTGGACGTGCAGACCGCGTGAGACGACGCTTCATCCAGTCCCAAACATGCTCAATGGGGGACAGATCCGGAGATCTTGCTGGCCAGGGTAGTTGACTTACACCTTCTAGAGCACGTTGGGTGGCACGGGATACATGCGGACGTGCATTGTCCTGTTGGAACAGCAAGTTCCCTTGCCGGTCTAGGAATGGTAGAACGCCTGTCGCGACACCACTGGAGGCGGGCTGCACGATGTTGGGGCGTGAGCGGAAGACGGCCTAACGGTGTGCGGGACCGTAGCCCAGCTTCATGGAGACGGTTGCGAATGGTCCTCGCCGATACCCCAGGAGCAACAGTGTCCCTAATTTGCTGGGAAGTGGCGGTGCGGTCCCCTACGGCACTGCGTAGGATCCTACGGTCTTGGCGTGCATCCGTGCGTCGCTGCGGTCCGGTGCCAGGTCGACGGGCACGTGCACCTTCCGCCGACCACTGGCGACAACATCGATGTACTGTGGAGACCTCACGCCCCACGTGTTGAGCAATTCGGCGGTACGTCCACCCGGCCTCCCGCATGCCCACTATACGCCCTCGCTCAAAGTCCGTCAACTGCACATACGGTTCACGTCCACGCTGTCGCGGCATGCTACCAGTGTTAAAGACTGCGATGGAGCTCCGTATGCCACGGCAAACTGGCTGACAATGACGGCGGCGGTGCACAAATGCTGCGCAGCTAGCGCCATTCGACGGCCAACACCGCGGTTCCTGGTGTGTCCGCTGTGCCGTGCGTGTGATCATTGCTTGTACAGCCCTCTCGCAGTGTCCGGAGCAAGTATGGTGGGTCTGACACACCGGTGTCAATGTGTTCTTTTTTCCATTTCCAGGAGTGTATTTACGGATTCTTCACTTAACACTACTTCTGGAATCTTTCATGGGATAATCGACTCCTACCTCCAAGCCTGTTACAATTCAAGTTATCAAACATTTTCGTGACGCTCTCCCGTGTGGCAAACAAACATTTGATGATTCGTGTTGCCATTCCTTCAGCACGTACCATATTCTCTGTTAGTCCTAACTTGTATGGGTCCTACAAACCTTATCAACATGCTAAGATCGGACTCAAAAGTGATCTGTAAAGCAGTCTGCTTTGTGTACTGACATTTCATTTCGTGTTCATTTGAAATATTATCACAATCTAGAATGAAATTTTCACTCTGCAGCGGAGTGTGTGCTGATATGAAACTTCCTGGCTGATTAATACTGTGTGCCTGACCAGGACTCGAACTCGGGACCTTTGCCTTTCATGGCAAGAGCACTTGCCCATGAAATGAAAAAGGTCCGGAGTTCGAATCTCGGACCGGCACACAGTTTTAATTTACCAGGAAGTTTCATTACCACAATCTGACTGATAAAGTGTCAAGCTTATTCTCAGATAATATTGTGTTTGGTAGAATCGGTATACAATCGTACGTATTCAATAAATTACACTTGTCAAGTATTATACAATAAAGAACAGATGCTGTTGATGGCAGTCAACAGGTTCCTGATAATGCACGAAATAATTTATATACCTGTGTGACAAATAACAAGAATATTTTCTCTCCGTAAAGCATTCAGCGTACATTTAGTGTTGCCGGTAGCTGTGGCCGAGCGGCTCTAGGCGCTTCAGTGCGGAACCGCGCTGCTGCTACGGTCGCAGGTTCGAATCCTGCCTCGGGCATGGATGTGTGTGATGTCCTTAGGTTAGTTAGGTTTAAGTAGTTCTAAGTTCTAGGGGACTGATGACCTCAGATATTAAGTCCCATAGTTCTTAGAACCATTTGAACACTGAGTGTTAAGCAATAGTGTGGCACTAAAGTTAGCTCTCCACATTCATGGTTAACATTGTAAAGCAGCTTACTTAGGTAGAATTCATTATAAGATGCGAAACAGGAACCACTAATCGTAAATAACTGCTGTGTACCGGCACAATTAAGAAGCCAATTTGGTTGCCACGACTGGGAGTAATTTGTTATCCTGCGTCTGGAATAGTGGCTAGAGGTTGAAAGAAGTTTAAAACCAGTGAAACCGATGGCATGAGCTTCATTATTTGTTTGCTACATTCGTCCTGAATAACGTGATTCCAATGGATCCGTAATGACGTGATGCTGGTCATCACTGCTAGCTGAGGACTTACGAAACGTTTTCGTGGCAGCTGGAGCTAATGTCCTCTGACAGCACAGCACGGCTGCCAGCAGCCACGGTAACATTTGCTAAGAAATCCGCCCACCGACATCAGTGTAACATACGATTTTATTACAGACCTATTTGAGACTGCAGTATAAAGGTTATTCTGCGATCATAATCAACGATTATCTGATTAATGCAGAAGGTATTAGTGTTTCCATCAAAAAGAAAATTTTAGATCCTAGAGCTGTCCCAGTGAACGCTTTATAAAAAATTATGCGTGTTACGTTCATGTAAAAAGTAGTTATTAAGATAGAAGAATTTGTCGTACGCATTACTCGAGTTTCGCTTTAACTAATATCGGAAAAACTACTGACAAATAATGTCCTTGTATAATATTTGACTCTTAAACAAAATCACAAACTGCAATATATTTTCATTTCAGTCTAAATTAAGAAGCTTTTCGCAGGGTGCAGTGAGGAATAAGATCTTGTGAACTGAGGAAAGGAACAACAATTATTACAAAAAATATGGAAGCACAACCTATTCACGGACTTCAAGAAGAATATTATAGCACCAGTTCCAAAGAAGTCAGGTAGTGGCATGTACGAATACTACAAATCCTTACCCGTTAATAACTGTTGGTTGCAAAGTACCGACGAATTATTTACAGAAGCTTGGGAAAAGTGGCACAAGCCGACTTCGTTCCGAGGAAATCCAGGAGCATGTGGGAGAAGAATGGCTCTGTGACTTGTCTTCAAAGATATTTTGAAGAATTGCACACTTACGTTCATAGTGTTCGTAGAGTTTTAAAAAGTTTTGAACAATGCTGACTGGAGTACAGACTTCTAAATTCTGAAGATCTTTCCCCTTTTAAATCATCAGTTTTATTACTGGTTTGTTGCGTTCCGCCATGAATTCCTATCCTATGCCAATCTCTACATCTCAGAATAACATTTGCAACCTACGTCCTCAATAATTTTCTGGATGTATTCCAATCTGTCTTCCTCTGTATTTTTCACCCTCAACAGCTCCCTCTAAAACCGTGGAAGATTTCCCTGACGTCTTAATAGATGTCTTACCATCCTGGCTCTTGTTCTTGTCATTGTTTTTCATGTATTCCTTTCCTCACCGATTCTTCGGAGAGCCTCCTCATTCCTCACCTTATCAGTCCACCTAATTTTCTACATTCGTCTGTAGCATCACATCTCTAATGCTTCGATTCTCTTTGTTCCGGTTTTACCACCGTCCACGTTTCACTATGATACAATTCTGTGCTCCAAACGTACATTTCCTGATATTTCTTCCTCAAATTAAGGCCTATGTTTGATATTAGTAGACTAGTCTTGGCAAGAAAGCCCTTTTTGCCAGTGGTAGTCTGCTTTTTATGTCCTCTTTGCTACGTCCATCATGAGTTATTTTCCTTCCTAGGTAGCAGAATTCCTTAACTTCATCAACTTTCTGACATCGAATGCTGATGTTATTTTCTCACTGTTCTGGTTTCTGATATTTCTAATTACTTTCGTCTTCCTTCGATTTACTCTTAATCTATATTCCGTACTCCTTAAACTGTTAATTCGTTTCATCGGATCCTATAATTTTTCTTCACTTTCACTGAGGATAGCAATATCATCAGCGAATCTTATCGTTGACATCCTTCCACCTTGATTTTTAATTCCACTCTTGAGCCTTTATTTAATTTTGGTCATTGCTTCTTCGATGTATATATTGAACAGTAGAGGCGAAAGGCTACATTCCTGTCTTACAGCCGGCCGCGGTGGTCTATCGGCTCTAGGCGCTCTGTCCGGAACCGCGCGATTGCTACGGTCGCAGGTTCGAATCCTGCCTCGGGCATGGATGTGTGTGATGTCCTTAGGTTAGTTAGGTTTAAGTAGTTCTAAGTTCTAGGGGACTAATGACCACAGATGTTGAGTCCCATAGTGCTCAGAGCCATTTGAACCATTTGAACCTGTCTTACATCCTTTTTAATCCGAACACATTCTTCTTGAGCTCTTATGGCTCCCTCTTGGCTTTTGCACAGCTTGTGTATTATCCGCGTTTCGCTATATCTTATCCCTATTTTTTCTCAAAATTTCGAATATCTTTGCACCATTTGACATTGTCTCACGCTTTTTCCAGGTCAACAAATCCTATGAACTTGTTTTGATCTTTCCTCAGTCTTGTTTCCAGTACCAACCGCAACGACGGAACTGCCATTTTGGTGTATTTTCCTTTCCTAAAGCCAAATTGATCGTCACCTGACACATCCTCAATTTTATTTCCCATTCTTATGCATATTATTCTTGTCAGCAACTTCGATGCATGAGCTGTTAAGCTGATTGTATAATAATTGCCGTACTTCTCGGCTCTTGCTGACTTCGGAACTGCGTGGATGATGTTTTTCCGAAAATCAGTCTCATACACTCTCCTCAACAATGTTAATAGATGTTTTGTTGCCACTGCCTCCAAAGATTTTAGACAGTCCGGTGGAATGTTATTCATCCCTTCTGCCTTATTTGATTTCAAGTCTTCCAAGGCTCCTTTAAATTCTGATTCTAATACTGGACCGCCAACTCATCCCTGTCTATTGCTCTTTTTTCTTTTAGCACATCATCAGACACGTCCTCCTCATCATAAAGGTCTTCAGTGTACTTTTCCACCTATTTTTCTCTCCCCTTGCATTTAAAACTGCAGTTCCTATTTCTCTCTTCATGTTACTAGCGTTGCTTTGACCTTGTTTTGACTTATCTATATAGTGACTCAGTCGTTCCGACAGTTATTTATTTTCCCATTTCTTCACAGTTTTCATGCAGCCATTTCTCCTTAACTTCCTTGCACTTTCTACTTATTTCATTCCTACGTGATCTGCATTTCTGTATGCCTGAATTTTCCTGAACATTCTTGTACTTCGTGCTTTCATCGATTAACTAAGTATTTCTTCTGATACCCACGGTTTTTTCGCAGTTTACATCTTTGCATCTATGCTTTTCTTTCCAACTTCTGTGATTGCCGTTCTTACAGATCTTCATTCCTCTTCAACTGAACTGCCTGCTGAAATATTCCAATACCTATAGCCGCAACGAACTTCAAGCGTGTCTCTTCATTCCTTAGTACTTCCGTAACTCACTTCCCTGCACGTTGATTCTTCCTGACTAGTCTCTTAAATTTCAGCCTAGTCTTCATCACTACTAATCTGAGTCTGTTCTGGTTTCGAAATCTGGAATATTTACTTCGTCTTCTTTCGTGAAGGAAATACGGAAAACTGTATTTAGTAACTCCGCTTTAGTGGCACCATCATCGGTAACATTTCCATCGCTATCGCGCAGTAACGGTATTGACTGATTTTTGCCACTGGTGTACTTTATATACGACCAGAATCTCTTTGAGTTTTCTACCATATTTTGAGACAATGTTTCATTGTGGAAACTATTAAAAGCAACATTGAATACAAATGTGTTAGAAAGAACAGATGTAAGAAGGTGAACGATAATCAGTACCGACAAAGAGAGACTGCTAGCTTTTGGAAGGGGTCGTGCTACATAAGAATGGATAGATCGCGTGGTCAATAAAGCGATACTGACTTGCATTAGGGAATGAAGAAATTTATGGCACAGCTTCACTTAAGGAAGGGGTCGCTTGGTGAGAGACATCCTGAACCCACAAGGAATCATCAAAGGGGGTGGGGGGTGGGGGATGAAAATTTTAAGGGGAGACAAAGGCTTCACTGCATTATGCAGGTTCAGACGGATGAACGCTGCAGTTACTATGCAGAGATGAAGAGTACTGTACAGGTTGAACTAATATGGAGATACCACAACAGCACGAAATAACTGTACGAAACCTTACATTTACTACAACGAAGCCTGTTTCATTATTCTACTCCATTTTTACTTACTCGGTTGACGTCATCCTGTGGCAATAGTGATTCCGCACGTGAATCATTAACAGTTTCGTCAAGAGTTTACATTTTATACATCGCATGTAGTACACTGCAGTGCATTAAACAAGGAGGTAGTTTCCACACATTAAATGAATTAACGTATTTCCTGATTAAGATGGAAACATATTTGTTGCCTTGATTTTTAGCTTACGATGGAGTAACAGATTCAGAGAGATCATTTTGTCACATCGTTCTGCATTTCTCGCACCGTAATCAAGGAAACAGTGAAACAAATATGCATGCATGATAACAAAATGCAGTTGGCGAGTACCTCAGAGCAGAGGATATGTCGACAGTGAGGTGAGTCGTTCAGATTTATTACCGTGCTTCACACCGAAACTGAGTAACGTGGTATAAAAAGCTGCAGTCACCTGCTTGTGGCTTAGGACACGCTTTCAGGGTGCACGCCCAACCTGCACCTTCTATGCAGAAACACCTGTTGCAGTCGTCCATCTTGGTGTCACCGGCCTTACACGCTGAAACAGCAGAACTTGAGCTCATTGTAAGGAGTGGTATTGGCCAAGAATTTGAAAATGGCGCCAATAATAAGTGAAACAATTTTCAAACGATTCCTGCAACAATTCGCAGAATATTAGTTGGCTAGACAAGGAATTGGCAAGACAAGGAGCGATCCATACCAAGTTATTTATGAAGTAGCAACTACAGTCAGATTTTTGCATATATGCATATAAGTCATATTACATCCTATGTGCGTGATCTCTTTCTTTATTTAAATGCTTAAATGCATATATTGCCAGATTTGTCTCATTTTTTAGTAAGTGTCGAAAGAGATTTGTAATTTATGACTAGTTACGCAATGTTCCCAACATTGCTACGTTTGCGTCCTATAAAGGCTGTGCGTCTGGATCTTTTACAGCACTTTACGTGAATTTAAAAAAAAAATTTTTTTTAAACTTAACAATGAAACAAGATAACTGGAAGCGAGCTTTATCAACAGTTAAGAGAACTATAAATAACTATAATCCTAGTTTTACCATTCTCACGCGGACTTTGCTTCGCCTTAACCCAGAGATCTTACAGCATTCAGAATGCTATTAAAGCAAGTGAGGAAGCAAGAGCTCAGAACAACGTCGATTTAAAAGAACTAGATATTCTTTGACAATAAGCTACTTCCCTGGAAATAAACAATTATACTACCAACGAGCACTAAGGTGTTTCTGCAGATTCATTGTGTGTAAAAATAATAAATCAGATGGAGGATACAAGCGTTAAGTTTACGTTTTGTTCAACAGTAACTTTCGCCCGAGACTTAGTTCGCTTGTTATCTCGAAGCCATACGAATTTAGAAAAAATTTCTGAAGCTTACTATCGGCGAGAAAAACGGACATTATAAAAAATCGAAGGTGAAGCTGTGAAAAGGGCGCAGCAGTAAAGAGCTGATGTGTTTGCAAGCACACGTAAGAATATCTGAAGTATGAAATACCAATATACCTGGACAGGGGAACAACCTAGTCTTGTATTTAAAGGAGTTACTACAAATAAGTACACTCCTGGAAATGGAAAAAAGAACACATTGACACCGGTGTGTCAGACCCACCATACTTGCTCCGGACACTGCGAGAGGGCTGTACAAGCAATGATCACACGCACGGCACAGCGGACACACCAGGAACCGCGGTGTTGGCCGTCGAATGGCGCTAGCTGCGCAGCATTTGTGCACCGCCGCCGTCAGTGTCAGCCAGTTTGCCGTGGCATACGGAGCTCCATCGCAGTCTTTAACACTGGTAGCATGCCGCGACAGCGTGGACGTGAACCGTATGTGCAGTTGACGGACTTTGAGCGAGGGCGTATAGTGGGCATGCGGGAGGCCGGGTGGACGTACCGCCGAATTGCTCAACACGTGGGGCGTGAGGTCTCCACAGTACATCGATGTTGTCGCCAGTGGTCGGCGGAAGGTGCACGTGCCCGTCGACCTGGGACCGGACCGCAGCGACGCACGGATGCACGCCAAGATCGTAGGATCCTACGCAGTGCCGTAGGGGACCGCACCGCCACTTCCCAGCAAATTAGGGACACTGTTGCTCCTGGGGTATCGGCGAGGAACATTCGCAACCGTCTCCATGAAGCTGGGCTACGGTCCCGCACACCGTTAGGCCGTCTTCCGCTCACGCCCCAACATCGTGCAGCCCGCCTCCAGTGGTGTCGCGACAGGCGTGAATGGAGGGACGAATGGAGACGTGTCGTCTTCAGCGATGAGAGTCGCTTCTGCCTTGGTGCCAATGATGGTCGTATGCGTGTTTGGCGCCGTGCAGGTGAGTGCCACAATCAGGACTGCATACGACCGAGGCACACAGGGCCAACACCCGGCATCATGGTGTGGGGAGCGATCTCCTACACTGGCCGTACACCACTGGTCATCGTCGAGGGGACACTGAATAGAGCACGGTACATCCAAACCGTCATCGAACCCATCGTTCTACCATTCCTAGACCGGCAAGGGAACTTGCTGTTCCAACAGGACAATGCACGTCCGCATGTATCCCGTGCCACCCAACGTGCTCTAGAAGGTGTAAGTCAACTACCCTGGCCAGCAAGATCTCCGGATCTGTCCCCCATTGAGCATGTTTGGGACTGGATGAAGCGTCGTCTCACGCGGTCTGCACGTCCAGCACGAACGCTGGTCCAACTGAGGCGCCAGGTGGAAATGGCATGGCAAGCCATTCCACAGGACTACATCCAGCATCTCTACGATCGTCTCCATGGGAGAATAGCAGCCTGCATTGCTGCGAAAGGTGGATATACACTGTACTAGTGCCGACATTGTGCATGCTCTGTTGCCTGTGTCTATGTGCCTGTGGTTCTGTCAGTGTGATCATGTGATGTATCTGACCCCAGGAATGTGTCAATAAAGTTTCCCCTTCCTGGGACAATGAATTCACGGTGTTCTTATTTCAATTTCCAGGAGTGTATATAACATTTAAAGTTTTGCCCGTAGGAGCCATTAAACACAAATTTTCTGAGCTAGCCATAGCCGCTAGCAAGCAAGCTAAGTCTGGCGCTGCAGTCCGGAACCGCGGGACTGCTACGGTCGCAGTTTCGAATCCTGCCTCGGGCATGGGTGTGTTTGATGTCCTTAGGTTAGTTAGGTTTAAGTAGTTCTAAGTTCTAGGGGACTTATGACCTAAGATGTTGAGTCCCATAGTGCTCAGAGCCATTTGCACCAAGCAAGCTAAGTGGTGCTGTCCATGTGAGAAACATTTCGTCCTGAGGTTAATGCCGGCGATTCGAAGCATCTGTCCTAGCGTCTTGTTGATGGTCATGGCGGAGCATATTCTCAAGGGAAACTGTACATGTTTGAATAAGATGTTAAAAGAACCAAGACACTAATACGAAATTACAGCAATTGTAACAGCTCAGGAAAAATGCCCTCAATGAAGGGAATCTTTTTTTAAAGCATACCATACACATATTTAAATGAAGGACTTAACTCGCAAACGGATTTCGTATCCTACTCTAGCATAAGTGGTAACTCAAACAGTACGGCACGAGGAGATCCGGTAGTTGTAAACGAGTGAGCCCAGTTTCAGCAGAAAAACTGACAGATTTGTTGCATTGCAAAACAGTTTACTCAAGGCACATGGTAGTAACCTGAATACATTTAATCTTTAAGTCACTCATACGTGCGTGACTCGCGTTCGTGCCATCTCTTATTTAACACCCTATTTTTACCATACTGCCACGTCTTGACGTTAATTTTCAGTTACTGGTGTCACTGAGTTGCTGCCGGCCGGAGTGGCCGTGAGGTTCTAGGCGCTACAGTCTGGAGCCGAGAGACCGCTACGGTCGCAGGTTCGAATCCTGCCTCGGGCATGGATGTGTGTGATGTCCTTAGGTTAGTTAGGTTTAATTAGTTCTAGGTTCTAGGCGACTGATGACCTCAGAAGTTAATTCGCATAGTGCTCAGAGCCATTTCACTGAGTTGCTGCCTTGCCTGCCCGTGAGCGGCGGCAGCAGCGCTTATCGATATAGGCCCTGCCCTATTATCTTTGCTGGGCTGATATTACTTCCTGGTCGTCGTCGCTCCAGCAGTGCAGTTCGGACCGGGCACTGAAGTCAGCAGGAACGCGCCAGCAGTGGAGTTCGGACCTGGCAGTCGGACAGTTGGGACGCGGCAGAAGTATGGTCGGGTTGGAGAGGCAGTGAGGTTCGGATAGCCATGACTCGTCCGACCGTTGCCGGCACACATGGCTGGGGACGGTCTTCGTTGATCGTCGGTTGCTCGTCTTACCGGACAACCTGTATTTGCTCGCCGATGGCTTATGGGTTGGCGGTGTGTGTCTCAACTCGTGGTTCGTCCTGGTGATTGCACAGTCACTGCTTTTAGCAATTGCCGCGTTCTTCGTCCAAGTGTCTGTGAAATTGTGTGTAGCCTGTGATGTTCACTGCCCAGTTATTTTAGTGCTGTCTCCCTGCTGATGTGTAGCAGTTGGTCGGTTGGCGCAGTCGCGGTGTAGCACCAGTGGGGCATGCAGCGCCAAGGAGGCGCGGATAGCCATCACTAGCCGATTATTGCCCACACACATGATTTGAATGGGGACGACTTTGGTTGATCGTCGGTCGGTCGTCTTGTAGGACGACGTTTATTTGGCCGGCGATCGCTTGTGGGTTGGCTGCGTGTGCCAATTCGAGATTCGTCCTTGTTTTGCTCAGTCACTGTCGTTAGCATTGTCTAGTTCTTCGTGCAAGGGTTCGTGAAACTGTGTGTAGTTTATGAGGTATGACTGACAAGTATTTAAAGGGTGTCGGCGTACTGATTCTGAATTGGTCGGATGGCGTGGAGTAGCGTAGAAGGACAGGATAGCCACCACTCGCCCGACGATTACCGACACACACGTTTCAGTGGCAACGACTTTGCTTGGCCGTTTGGTCGGTCGTCTGACGTGTATTTGGGTCGTCCTCCGCTTATGGGTTGTCTGTGATCCGTTCTGGTTGTTGTTCCAGTCTCCGCAGTTAGCATCGTTTGAGTTTTGGTGCAAGTGTGGAGCGGAACTGATCTTGAATATTGGTCTCTTGGCTGTCTGTCTGTCGGTTGCGTTCCCAGCGGATTGAAAATCCTAATCGAGCGTTAGTGTTTGAATTCCAGGATGACCCTCGAACATCTGAGCACCCTTCGGTGGACTGTCCTATTTTTTTAATTGGTTCTTGTTATTTGTACTTGTATGGCTTCTAGCCGATTTTTCTTTTAGAGTTATTTGCTCTGAAGGCCTTCAGCCTAAATTAAAGAACTGTTTCACGTAAGGCCTTTGGTATTTAAAAAATTAATGTTATGGGGTTTTAAGTGTTACGAGGTCAAATTCAAATGGTTCAAATGGCTCTGAGCACTATGGGACTTAACATATGAGGTAGTCAGTCCCCTAGAACTTAGAACTACTTAAACCTAACTAACGTAAGGACATCACACACATACATGCCCGAGGCAGGATTCGAACCTGCGACCGTAGAGGTCATGCGGTTCCAGACGGAAGCGCCTAGAACCGCACGGCCACACCGGCCGGCGTTAGGCCTTCAGCCGATTTGAATTGAACTTGTTTACTTCAGCCTAACTAAAGAACAGTTTTAAGATAAAGTTTGCCTTTAAAATTTCTGATTATCCTTGCGTTTTAAGTTATTGGCCTTCAACCGTTTTTAAATTATAGTGGCTTTCAGCCGGTAATTAAGTCCCAAAGATTAAAGCCGTGTGTTAAAAAAATTTTTTTGGCGCTCGTGGAATGTTTGATCAAATAATAAAGTTGTATGTTCGTGTGTAACTGACAGCCCCTTATTTTGGCCCGTTTCCATAATTTAAACTACCTTTCCTGTCCTGCGGGATTAGCAGGGCGTCTCAACAATTGACTTCAATGAAATGTTTGAGGAAGATAAGAGTATGTGATGTCGGAGATAAGGCACACAACAATTTTTGAAAAGGAGGAACTTAACACCTAATTATGAATGGAAATGTGGAGCAAGCAAGTATAAAATGGAAAGTACATAAATCAACCGAACGGAGACTGCCGGTATGATTAAACAGATAGTCTGTTATGAAAGAGTAGGAAAGAGAGATGCAGTTTCGCCGAGAAACATTTGAATTCTGAAAAACAATGTAGACTGTAAACCTATTCTATGAGGTGAAGAACGAGAAGAAGAAGAAGAAGAAGAAGAAGAAGAAGAAGAAGATTGTCGACAGCGGTTTAGCTCCGGGCTTTGCGTCTGAATGTTTAAAATGCTTAGCAGCAACCGCTGCTCAAATACTAATGCTTTTTCTTTCTTTTTACAGTCCAATTTCATGTAGTCATTAACGGAGTGTAACTCTTGCCGTCTTACCATATTTCAACTACTCTTTCTCTCTCTTCATCCTTGCTACTGCATCTAAGATACGTTACAATAATTATAATAATAATTCAGATAACGGGCTTCGTTACTTATTAATAAAGCAAGTTGCAGCCCCAAAACGGAATTCAGTATGAGGGAACAGAAATATTGGATCATTTGCTCGGTAACTGACAGGACGCAAATTTAATTTTAAACACCGTTTCTTCTGGACTACTACTTGAGTTCCATAGACAAATATTTAATTAAACACTGCCGTATTGTACAGCACAGCAGAAAATTATGTCAGATTTTTTAGAAATATGTCTTCCACTTATAATATTATTGTTTACACAGACCAGTATTATACGTTCATTTGTATCGAATTTTTACCACTGTGCTATACTGTTACGTATTTTATTGCATACAGCAATGACATATTCCGTAAATTACGTATGTTGCGAGAGCAAGGGGAGGGAAGGAATAATAGGGTATGGTTCTGCGGTAAAAGTAAAGTGGGTACCAGACAGATTTTTTTTAGGACTGAAGCAGGACAACACGACGAGATCCGATATTCACAAATCAGAACGCATTTAAAATCTTGCTAACACCAGATGGTTACTGGTAAACGTCTAAATTCGTATTGCATCTTCACACTTTGAAAATGATGCACACATTTCATCTGAGACAGACGAACTGTGAAGCTACTCACCTTCCTCCACCTGTGGGCAAGCCTTCTTCGTGCACGCCCAAACGCCGTTAGCACAAACGCATGTGTTACAGTCCTCCTTCTTCTGCTCACCAGCAGTACAAACTGAAACATCAGGAAACGCCGTGATGAGTGGCGCTGGTAAGCCCCAGGAGCTTGCGTTCATGCGGCAAATACGTAAAATTACTAGGGACAACTTGCGTATAACATCGCAAGCATACACTTGTTACATATTACTACCACGCGTTCATCACACTGCGTTGCCTGACGTGTACCCACGATTTCTTTGCTGAAGAGGTGAACGCACAGGATAACTGTGAAATACTACAAGAACAAAGAAGGCTTTATTGTGGTGCGTACCAAGCATATGAGTGTTGAGACCATGCCAAAATAGACTAAAAAATTTATAAAAGTTAATTTCAGAACTGCATATTAATACAGCCATACTGAGGAAGTACACTACAGCTGGCGGAATAGAATGCATACATGTGTGGTAAAGTTTAAGGATCTCAAGTTGATTCCGTATTTCTAGATTTCCGGAAAGCTTTTGACTCCGTTCCTCACAAGCGACTTCTAATCAAGCTGCGGGCCTACGGGGTATCGTCTCAGTTGTGCGACTGGATTCGTGATTTCCTGTCAGGAAGGTCGCAGTTCGTGGTAATAGACGGCAAATCATCGAGTAAAACTGAAGCGATATCACGTGTTCCCCAGGGAAGCGTCCTGGGACCTCTGCTGTTCTGATCTATATAAATGACCTGGGTAACAATCTGAGCAGTTCTTTTAGGTTGTTCGCAGATGATGCTGTAATTTACCGTCTAGTAAGATCATCCGAAGACCAGTATCAGTTGCAAAGCGATTTAGAAAAGATTGCTGTATGGTGTGGCAGGTGGCAGTTGACGCTAAATAACGAAAAGTGTGAGATGATCCACATGAGTTCCAAAAGAAATCCGTTGGAATTCGATTACTCGATAAATAGTACAGTTCTCAAGGCTGTCAATTCAACTAAGTACCTGGGTGTTAAAATTACGAACAACTTCAGTTGGAAAGACCACATAGACAATATTGTGGGGAAGGCGTGCCAAAGGTTGCGTTCCATTGGCAGGACACTTAGAAGATGCAACAAGTCCACTAAAGAGACAGCTTACACTACACTCGTTCGTCCTCTGTTAGAATATTGCTGCGCGGAGTGGGATCCTTACCTGGTGGGATTGACGGACGACATCGAAAGGATGCTAAAAAGGGCAGCTCGTTTTGTATTATCACGTAATAGGGGAGAGAGTGTGGCAGATATGATACGCGAGTTGGGATGGAAGTCATTAAAGCAAAGACGTGTTTCGTCGCGGCGAGATCTATGTACGAAATTTCAGTCACCAACTTTCTCTTCCGAATGCGAAAATATTTTGTTGAGCCCAACCTACATATATAGGAATGATCATCGAAATAAAATAAGAAAAATCAGAGCTCGAACAGAAAAGTTTAGGTGTTCGTTTTTCCCACGCGCTGTTCGGGAGTGGAATGGTAGAGAGATAGTATGAGTGTGGATCGATGAACCCTCTGCCAAGCACTTAAATGTGAATTGCAGAGTAATCATGTAGATGTAGATGTAGATGAAGTTGTTCGTACACAGCAACGGAAACAAGAATAGCAAGAAAAGTGACGCCTGAGCGACGGGCAAAAGTATGACGGAAAATCTGAGGTGTTGAGAAAATTCAGTAGAATATGTAGGAATATCACAGGCAGAAACAAGCTAAAGGTTTTTTTCCGACAGTTACCTACACTGAACGCACAAAAAAGTCAGGAGCGGCGTGGAAGGGAGATGGTGAATGACCGCATTGTTAGACATAAATATCAAATATATAATAGCAATAATATCTAGAACATCTTATTTGTTGGTCTTAATGTACCTAAAGAAGATCTGTATACTTCGGTCCGATAATCGCAACAAATATTAGCTAATTAATTTGATCGTTATTTTGCTGAAAGAAGTTTGTCAGAGACATCGATCTCTGACAGATTTTATTGGTTGTTTCTCGACGAGATGTATGTGTTGTTCCATTTTCACCTATTTCAGCACTTTGGCGCAACAAGATGGGAAAACCATAGACTGTAACTACTTTCTTTTCCAATGACCTCGATGTTTGATTCTGATAAGTCTACCTTCAGCTTCAAATACCCACTTTTTGCTCTGTGATTTGAATCGTGAACATTATTAGCAAACGGGTTTACTTCCCTGCAATACGCTTTTACACTGTTCTCGAATTTTGGAAGCTTTCCGGCGCGCGGTGACTGAGTCTCTGTCGGAAGAGTATGGTACCTAAAATGTTACTCACTGTAATGCAGTCTTACGGAATGGCGAAGATTGGTTGTGTTCGATACCCCGTTCGTTCACTTCAGAAACACATTCGGTATAGTTCCGCAGTATCGTTTAGCGAATGAAAACCGACCGCACCGACTATCGGGCCATATCCGTAGTCGGATTCAGGACATCCGAGTCGATGAAATCCAATACACTCTTCCTAACGGAACAAAATACGAACAGAGCAATAGTTTGTACCGAAAACTAACAATAGAAGAAAATTACTACATACAAAACGCTAAAGTGGAAGGAAAAAACCCCAATAAACGGAAACACAACACTTTCCAACAACATACTCCTTACCACTCTGAGAGAACTCACCCAGAACGCAGAACAGAAAGCACACACACTCAAAACTATCACTCCCCATCACACACAGAGTCATCAATAAGGAACAGAAGTAGTCAGAACTCCCGCTACCGTTTCCATAGCCTTCTCGCAACACGCGATACATTCCTCGTGACACGCGCGAACAGCAAGATGACGTAATATCTTGCATCATAAATGAAGTGCGAAAGTTTTGTTTTTCTGTGTATAAAATTAGCTGCAAGCCGCCTAACGAACTTGAGTACATGACAAACTAGGTAACAGCCTATTACAAACCAATACTAGATCAACAGCACTACCACAATCCCAATCGTAATAACGCTGACATAAGTAAGTTCACATTTTAGTATTTGTTCACTAACAGCAGGTCACGCAGTTGCAGATGACATGCTGCACACCGAGAAAAACGGCGACAGAAAAAGCACTGAAAATACGCCATAAACAGCGACAACAATTCTTAAAACCACGTTGTAACGTACAATAAACAAGGTAGCGTGAAAGTATCCAAAGAAAACAATATTTTAAAAAACAAATAGTGTAAATGCAATAACTTGTTATAGTGTTTTATAACTATGTTATTTTCTGCATGTTTTAAACTTAAAGAACCCACTGATGATGACGATATTTGTCGCTGAAACCAGTTTGTGAAATAAATAAGAAAATAAATATCAAAAAGTGTTTTGCATCAAGGCGGATTGCCAATTCCCACATTGTTGTTTCTCTGTGCAAACACGGACCAAATGGAAGAGTTCCAAGATAAAGTTATTCAAGCTACTGATATGGGTGGAACAGTTACAGTCAACATCTACATCTGCATCTACACTCAGTAAGCCATCCTACGGTGTGTGGTGGAAAATATTTTGTGTACCAGTGAAACTTATTCCCTTTCTTTGAAAGTCGGAAATGGCCTGCGAGAAGAACGGCTGGTGGTAAGCCCCCATGTGGGGTCGAATTTCTCCAATTTCATCTTCATGACATTTTTGTGAGATATGCTGAGATGGCAAAAATAGATTGTTAAGTACAGTCTCCTAATTCTAACAGTAACCCCGCACCGTGATTCAGAGCGCCTTTCTCGTATAGTCTTTCACCGAGGGCAAACTCCCCCCCCCCCAATCAACCTCTCAGCCAAAGTGAAAAAAAATATAGTGCAGTCAGGTATTTTCCTTTCAAGAAAATGATTTAAAAGCCGGTATTACGCAGTTTTATAACAGGATCAGAACTGAAACTTTTTTTATTAGTACAAAGTAGCCATTCGTCTTCGAAAGTGTTAAAAATGCCCCATATCCCCAGGTCTTACCCCCCCCCCCTCCCCCAGAAACTGACGTATGGGCGCTCTTGCCTGCCACTGGAGTTGACTGAACATCTTCGTGAGGCTTTTGCACTTACTAAAGAAATGCACTGGTCCTCTTTGGATGTCCTCTATTTCTTCTCTAGTTCGGATACAGGGCTGGCAAGCAATATTAAAGTATTGGACGGACGAAGGTTATTTCAGGTGCCTCCTTCTACACTTTCTGAGGATTCTTGCAATGAATTTCACTGTGACATCTGCCTCACGTGCGATTCGTTCTACGTGGTCATTCCGGTTTAAGTCGCTCCGCATGTATACATACAGTGTTTTGTATTTGTAATTGCTTCTAGTGTTTATTCTGCAGTTGTGTTATCAAAAAATAATTCGCCCATCTGCCTATTTATACGCAATAAGGTGAAGTTTATGTTGAGAGACGGCTGCCAGTCACTACACCCAGTGGCGACCTTCTGCAGGCATTTCTGCATTTCGGTAGAATGCTATAGCGTTTCTTTGTACAGGATACCGGCATCAACCGCAAAACATCTCATGGAACTTCCTATACTCATTTTGGGCCATATATATATATATATATATATATATATATATATAGGGTGTTTAAAAAATGACCGGTATATTTGAAACGGCAATAAAAACTAAACGAGCAGCGATAGAAATACACCGTTTGTTGCAATATGCTTGGGACAACAGTACATTTTCAGGCAGACAAACTTTCGAAATTACAGTAGTTACAATTTTCAACAACAGATGGCGCTGCAAGTGATGTGAACGATATAGAAGACAACGCAGTCTGTGGGTGCGCCATTCTGTACGTCGTCTTTCTGCTGTAAGCGTGTGCTGTTCACAACGTGCAAGTGTGCTGTAGACAACATGGTTTATTCCTTAGAACAGAGGATTTTTCTGGAGTTGGAATTCCACCGCCTAGAACACAGTGTTGTTGCAACAAGACGAAGTTTTCAACGGAGGTTTAATGTAACCAAAGGACCCAAAAGCGATACAATAAAGGATCTGTTTGAAAAATTTCAACGGACTGGGAACGTGACAGATGAACGTGCTGAAAAGGTAGGGCGACCACGTACGGCAACCACAGAGGGCAACGCGCAGCTAGTGCAGCAGGTGATCCAACAGCGGCCTCGGGTTTCCGTTCGCCGTGTTGCAGCTGCGGTCCAAATGACGCCAACGTCCCACGTATCGTCTCATGTGCCAGAGTTTACACCTCTATCCATACAAAATTCAAATGCGGCAACCCCTCAGCGCCGCTACCATTGCTGCACGAGAGACATTCGCTAACGATATAGTGCACAGGATTGATGACGGCGATATGCACGTGGGCAGCATTTGGTTTACTGAGGAAGCTTATTTTTATCTGGACAGCTTCGTCAATAAACAGAACTGGCGCATATGGGGAACCGAAAAGCCCCATGTTGCAGTCCCATCATCCCTGCATCCTCAAAAAGTACTGGTCTGGGCCGCCATTTCTTCCAAAGAAATCATTGGCCCATTTTTCAGATCCGAAACGGTTAATACAAACCATACAAAAATGCACGGAAGTATGTTTTTAACACAAACGTACGTTGTTTTAAATGGAACCCTGTTAGTTTTGTTAGCACATCTGAATATATAAACAAGTACGTAATCAGTGCCGTTTGTTGAATTGTAAAATGTTAATTTCATCCAGCGATATGGTAACCTAAAGTTGACGCTTGAGTACCACTCCTCCACTGTTCGATCGTGTGTATCGGAGAGCACCGAAATACGTAGGGATCCAAAGGGAACGGTGATGGACCTTAGGTACAGAAGAGACTGGAACAGCACATTACGTCCACATGCTAACACCTTTTTGTTGGTCTTTTTCACTGACGCACATGTACATTACCATGAGGGGTGAGGTACACGTACACACGTGGTTTCCGTTTTCAATTACGGAGTGGAATAGAGTGTGTCCCGACATGTCAGGCCAATAGATGTTCAATGTGGTGGCCATCATTTGCTGCACACAATTGCAAGCTCTGGCGTAATGAATGTCGTACACGCCGCAGTACATCTGTTGTAATATCGCCGCAGGCTGCCACGATACGTTGTTTCATATCCTCTGGGGTTGTAGGCACATAACGGTACACATTTTCCTTTAACGTACCCCATAGAAAGAAGTCCAGACGTGTAAGATCAGGAGAACGGGCTGGCCAATTTATGCGTCCTTCACGTCCTTTGAAACGCCCGTCGAACATCTTGTCAAGGGTCAGTGTTAATTGCGGAATGTGCAGGTGCACCATCATGCTGATACCACATACGTCGACCCGTTTCCAGTGGGACATTTTCGAGCAACGTTGGCAGATCATTCTGTAGAAACGCGATGTATGTTGCAGTGCTCTCCGATACACACGATCGAACAGCGGAGGAGTGGTACTCAAGCGTCAACTTTAGGTTACAATATCTCCGGATGTAATTAACATTTTACAATGCAACAAACGGCACTGATTACGTATTTGTTTATATGTTCAGATGTGCTAACAAAACTAACGGGGTTCCATTTAAAAAAACGTAGGTTTGTGTTAAAAAACATACTGCTGTGCATTTTTGTATGGTTTGTATTAAACAATTACACTAGCCCCTCTCCTCACGTTCGGTCTGTGGAATCGGTCCGTTAGTATTTGATGTGGTTTACGAAATATATCCAGCGGTAACGTTAGGTGACTCACCCTGTATAATATTCAAAACGTGTAAGACAAAACACTGAATAATGAAACAATCCTCAAACATGCATGCGGGTACAGTGATCAGCCATAACGTTAAGACCACCTACCTAATACTGTCGATAGTTACACTATTGAGCACTGCTTTCAGTGCAATACAGTTACAAAGCTAACAGGGGCCAGAAATCAAACGAAACGCAATTACCCAGTAACGAGACGCGCCATATTGTGAGTTCCTCATACCGGTAAACTCAGAAAGTATCCCTCAACAGTGCCAGGGGAATTCTGGTTCACTGTTCCGCGTATACAATGCGAAAAGTAACAGACCAGACTGCAGAATAGTATCGAACAGTCAGAGTGTGATCCTAGATTTGAATTTTGTTAGTGACCCCTGCATTTTATTTGCGATAAAAATTCAGAAACTTACCGTGTCTCAACGAGAATTGGAGAAATGCTTGAAACGAAATGAAGAAGTGAATCAGGGAACAGACTAGAGTCAGCCGGCCGGAGTGGCCGAGCGGTTCTAGGCGCCAGAGTCTGGAGCCGCGTTACCGCTACCGTCGCAGGTTCGAATCCTGCCTCGGGCATGGATGTGTGTGATGTCCTTAGGTTACATAGGTTTAAGTAGTTCCAAGCTCTAGGGGACTGATGACCAAAGAAGTCAAGTCCCATAGTGCTCAGAGCCATTTGAACCAGACTAGAGTCGACTGCAATGAAAGGTAAATGAAGCTGGGCTAGATACTGTAGTGGGGCGCGAAATTGAAGCGTCACCCATCCACCAGTGTCAGCCCAGTTTGCAGGTGAATATAAGTTTAATTTAGTGTTTTGTTTAGGTATTTTTGTAATATTTTGTAATGATTGTGAATTGCCTAAAGTTTTGTATTTTTTTTATGTTTCATGTACGGAGAGGGCGGCGCAACGAACGGAGACAGCATCTTCGCTGCCGCGACCAGAGAGAAAATTGCTGGCCACTATACGCCGCGGGTCGACAGCCAAAGAGCAACAGAAGATCCTGGAACCGAGTTGTTGCGTCGTGCTTCTAAAAATTGCTAAATGAAAAATATGTAATCTTTTTGTACAACAATGATATCATAGGAAGTTTAATCTTATTGAAAATGTTAGTCCTATCTTGTCAAGGCTCAGGTTCACATCTGTATGTAGGAAGATAATAAACTGGTGGATGCTATTAAAGTTGAAATACGTGTTCTGAGGATTTATTTATGAAGAATTATGTGAATGGATTAATAATATATTTGACAAGATTATGGAATTTCGACAACGTTCATCGCAACTTTGAATCTCAAAAGTTTATTCAATGTGTGATTCTAATATCGATTAAATCAAGATAACGTGTGTCAATATAATTTCTGAGGAGAAACAAACGACATCTAAAATTGGAAAAAGTTTACGAAAACCAATTGGCCCGAGTGACGTAATTCTGTACAAACGACTCAAATGATGTTTTACAGTTTCGTTCAAAAACCATTCTGAGACAATTTAAAAAGAATATAAATAATTTTGAAGTGGGTTGTAACTGACGTAGGTGACGAATTCTACACATGGTCATATGTCAAACGAAAATCATTTGTAAAGAACTTACGTCGTTACACTAGAATACGTAACCAGGCATTCAGGAATTCTTTGCTGGATTCCCAGAGATAAGAAAGCTCGGCATGATGTCAAAAGCCATGCGGATATGGATTTGTGTAGCACGAGGATGTAATGCGTGAAAAAGTCCTAACGAGGCAGTACGAGCATGGTGTGATAACACACGCGGCTGCAGAATAAGTGATCCTTCACCGTTAAACAATTGCTGACTTTATTAAAGCAACAGTTTCCTACGCGTTATTCGCTGTGACTTCGAAGCAAGGAGAGACATAAAGAGAAGTATTATTTTTGTTGACACCCTAATTAGCATAGACTTCCATTAACAGTCTGGTTATGTAGACAGCGAAAGCTTACCTTCCTCGGCGTGGACCAAACCCGCCGCGACGATCAGCAGAAGGACGCTTGCTGAGAGCTTCATGTCTGCAGGCTGCTGCCAGTGTGTGTGTCTCTCGCGTCTGCAGCCGGTCCCTTTATACTAGGCGTTTCCTCACTCACTGTCAACGACCGGCTTTCATCCGTCCCGTTTAGTGGAAAACACCAGCCGCAAGTCAGGGCTATTAATGATGCCCCACGATAACGCTCCACAAGGTAATGTCGGGCCGTTACGTATTTTGACATTAACTGTTGCTTCACTAAGACATCGTTGGTGGCTGTAAATGTTTTTCACAGCTCCCTCGGTGTATTTAGTGTTGTATCTTCTTTCCCTCTTCGCATGTTTTTCGTTCTCATTATGTATGAACCGATTTTACTAGTCAAAGGTATCGAAAAATATTTAAAATGCTTGCGAATTGGATAGTTATACTTTCTTAGTTCTAAGTGAACCACTTAGTGAACTGTGGGAGATGTTAGTGAAACATCATGCTAGTTATTATGTACCGTTACAGAAAATACACTGCGCATGCAGACTATTTTTTGCAAAAACGATGCGACAAATTGTTTTCACACCATCTGACTGGTTTTGTTAGATGACGTTACTCTCAGAATACAAGGCACTCGTAAACTGATATATTAGATGAAGGAGGAGTGGGAGACTGTTGGCGTAATTGTAGGGCATCATCTCTTTTAATTAGAAGAAGGAACAAAACTCAATTTTTAGGAATATTACTACCGTAGAAGATAAATTCAGAATCACCATTACATAAGTAGATTATATGTTGGTAAAATTTAAAAATAAACTCTTTTTTTGTGCTATAGAGACACCAGCTAGATGCTAAAATGAAATACACAGCGCATAATTTATAAGGAATTGTAATAGTATTCATCACACTTCGCTGAAGTTATCAGAGCTGCAAGAAATTGGAGGTTGGGGCATTTTCAGACTACAGATCAGGATAGTTGTAGTGTATTAGAAGAGTTGCAATTTTTCATACACGATGAACCGAAATATTTGAAATATTCGATACAATGAGAAGATCTGATTATTCTTTGAGGCAATGTCCAGTTAGCAAAGTATAAAATATGTAAAAACTGGTTTAGTAATAAAACAACTGTGGTACCACAGGTACAATGAAAGAGACGAACACGAGTCATTGATGCCTAACAAGATACATCAGTTAATCAACGAAATAAGGAAATACAGGCACGGTAAGATTGAAATATAAAGCTAGGAGTGTTGATTGCTTCGGAGCGAAATTAACACAAAGTGAAAGTCTAGACCATAATGGATGAAAGAAAAGTGAGAAAATTGGGAAGGGTTGAGCAAAGAAAACTTCATTTATCACACTTTAACATTAAACGTATCTTTTCAGAAGTGAAAAATGACGTTTATAAGTGAGAAGAACTGTTTCAAGGTGTGAGATAAGAGGAGGCTTAACTAGACTGAGAGGAGACTGATGATAAAATAACACTAACTGAGCATGACAGAGTACTGAACGTTAACAATTCCTCAAAATACAACTGTAATTACTTAGATTTCTTTGAGGCATTCGCATTATGTTGTTTGAGCTATCGTCAAAAAAGCATTGAAACCTGTGATTTACCATTACATTTTCAGAAAAGCGTTAGCATTTCTTTAGCATATAAATCACGATCAACGCAGAATTTCACACTTGCAAACTTCCGACTAGATTAATATACCAAAGATTACAAACCACAATATTGATCGTCGAATCCTTTCCTCTCCCTTTACCCTCACCCTGTACGAACTCAAAGCTCACTGTCTTGCATGAGTCTATGACCAAGAGGTCAAGATTTCGAGTCGTGGCGATAGTATTTCACACAAAAATTGCTAACTATACAACTTCTAAGTAAAGACTTTCTTGGAAAGATCCAAAGTGTCCTACCACTCAACAGCCACCCAAAGGTTTGGAAATTAGAGTGTGAGGATCGAATTCTGGCGACGATTTCACAAATATTTCTACTTGTCATTTATTTTTAAATTGTCTAGTGTACTGCGCGCACAGATTTGAGTCCTCAAAATCGTATATTTGTTAATGTTACTGGTCTCTAAGTATTAAAAGGTGGAAACCAAAATATTTTTCCACTCACATGTTACAAGCAACAATTTCGTTTATCACAAGCTTCCTAATTATTGAACATGTCCAACATAGGAGCAACATTGTCAGACACTACTTTTGGCGTTATTTTCACGTAATCAACAGTCTCTTTCAAAAATATGTCATGAAATGCTATATTACTCACACTTCAGATTTGAAAGTCCCAGTGAGGTCCATTTCATCACGGCTAGTTTTACACTAAAGTATCACGTTACCGTTATATGTTATTACCAAACTGTGCCAACCCATATTCGTGGCCACACCTGCCCCACGTTATTTAAACCTATTTGTATTTTTTTTAATTTTCTTATGATCTTCTTCTTAAACTTATTGTCCTTTCTCGCGACTTACCCAATCAAAGTTCAGCGTTACGTTATCGTTTCCATATTCATCTCTATTAACAAATAAATTCTCCATTTTCCAAGAGTAGCAGAAGTATTCTTTTTTCACAGTGAAGTCCAGGTACCATAGTAGGAGGACCGGAAAACAGCTTGGCTAGAAACTTTTAGTATTAAAGTTGACGTGGAGGATATGAGCAGCAACAGCACATCTCGCGTGCATACAAAGAGTTAAGTTGATTGCTTGAAACTGAAACGAAGTATCATACCTGTGCTGTACCTGTTGCTGTAATTGAGGTACACAAATCATGGCCTGCACCTGAATAGGAGGGGGAAGGAGAAATTAGCTTGCAGAAAGTGTAAGGGGGCTACAAACACACAAGGCAAAGTCCCTGTGATTACTGGAGTCAGAGTGGGACACTATTTAGGTTAGAGCCATATTACGAACAGACAGTTCCATAATACATGTAACAGTTACCAGAAAATTAAAATTAGTTTGTTTCTTCAGGACACTATGGGGATGAAAACTAGGTTGATTAAATTCTTGTATGTGTAGAAGATGTGGAAAATTCTGAGGTGGCATATGCTCTGTACATCTCTGAACACCATGTAAAGATAGGGATAGAAAAGTTAAGTATAAATGATTGTAGAGTACCATCATTTACATGTAAAGTGATCACGGAAAAATGACGAGTTGCAGCACATGTAAACGTTGAACACTAAGTCAAATATATTGATACAAGCAGTTTTTGTATAGATGAGAACCTAGAAGTCTGTGTTTGTGAGTTGTTACTACGGAACACTTCCCTTCTCTAGAAAACTTTCAGCTGTTTATGAGAAGTCTAGATGCTTTATTGAGTTACCTGCCGTATACAAAGAACAATTAGTTGTTTATGGAGATTTCAGTGGAGATTTCTTAAAAAATTCTGACAGGAAAAGTCAACTGGGATAACCATTTGGGTGCTTCAAAATGATTTAAGTGCTAAATCTCCCAACTCTCATGGAGGAAGATAGCAGGACTCTGACACATGACACAATTTTTTGTAGACAGTGATCAGACTATGTCAATTAATGTGCACCCAACTGAAAACGGATTATCTTAGTACTATGCACAATTATCAGAAACAAAGAATGTAGCATGTTACTGTACTCAGGCATGTTCATCGAATGTAGTGAGAGTTATTAGTGAGAACAGGGTACTATATTTTAAGAATAAGATGAAAAATGTAGTATGGGACGTAGAAAGAGATGCAAATGTGAGATTCAATATATACCATAGAAACTTTATGTCAATATTTGAATGAAGTATGCCTAAAATGTTATCCAGTACGTCTGTTAAGAACACATGTAAGCCATGCGTAACAAAACGGATTAAAATTTTATGTCAGAGGAAAATAGAAATTTATACAGCGCCCAGACTACGTCGAAAGATGACGTCACTTGTATTGTATAAAAGACAATGTACTCTTTTGAGGAAAGTCATTAAAATGTGCAGAAATGTGTCATCCTCAGGTGAGGATGTGGATAGGAGGGGCGTGTGGTCAGCATACCGCTCTCCAGCAAGATTAAAAACTACATGGGATTTTGTGAGATAGAGGACAGGACAGTGAGTCAGTGTACAAGATACCACATCACTTAAATAAAATTACGATGTTGCGGCGATAATTCAGAGTTGCAAGTATTTTTAACAACCACTGTATAAAAGTAGCAGAATATGTAGTGTTAAATAGTTCACTTGACAGAGCAAAAGAATATATTAAAAATGTCATTACACATAATAGAAGCACCCCAACATGCTTTGCTGAAATTAATTATAAAACTCTTAGCAAGCAAAAGCTCATGTGATGTTGATGAAATTTCAATAGAATTCTCAAAAGTTAACTATAAAGCAATGTTCTTAATAAGATATGTAATGATTCACTGACAAAGTAATTTTAAATATGCAACTGTTGCACCTCTTTATACAAAAGGTGACAAGTAAGACTTAATTAATTATTGTCCAACTGTCTTACTGAATTTATCCCAACAGATTAAAATATGAAATTGTTACACCTCTTTATAAGAAAGCTAACAAGTAAGATGTAAATAATTATCGTCCAGTTTGCTTACTAAAGCTGTAATACAACATCACTATGGCTCCTGATTTTATATTGAGTTACTGCTACTGCTACTCCTTGTAGGGCCTTGGCCTCCCACACAACCTCCGCCCACTATATGACATAGCTCCAAGCAGTACTAAACAGTCCAAAGTTGTACGTTCAGTCAATGATATAACAATTGCAAATTTCAGTGAAAGCCTACAGCAGTTAGACTGGGATGAGGTGCACCGTGAATCTGATGCCAACGCAAAATATAATTTATTTGATGACACTTTTGTAAATGCATTTGAAAACTGCTTCCCCAAGAAAATAGTTAAATATACTCATAAGAAACCATGTAACAAACCATGGCTTATTAAGGCCACAAAAATATCTTGTAACCGGAAAAGGGAAATGTATCTGACAGCAAGAAAAAGTAGTGACCCAGAAACTATCAAACATTATAAAAACTACTGTGCTATATTAAGAAAAGTTATTAAAAAATCCAGAAGTATGTGTATCATGTCTGAAATCAACAACTCTAATAATAAAATTTAAACAATTTGGAATATTATTAAAAGAGAAACAGGTCAACCAAGAGCACAGGAAGACAGTATTGCCATCAAATCGAATGAAAACCTTATGAACAAAAAGTCAGAAGTTGAAAATATTTTTAATAATCATTTTCTAAATGTTGTGGATATAGTAGGATCCAGGTGTTCATTAGAAGATGCTAGGCTGTTAATGGAAGAGGCCATACCTACGCAATTTGATACAATTGAAATCTCACTCACTTCTCCCTCTGAAATTAGGAAAATAATAAACTTGCTTAAAAGCAAAAACTCACATGGAATTGATGGCATTTCCAGCAAAATACTAAAAGCATGTTCTCAACAGATAAGTAAGATTCTCAGCCACCTGTGTAATAGCTCTCTGGAACAGGGCATTTTCCCTCATAGACTGAAATATGCTATTGTTATACCTTTGCATAAAAAATGGGGTAGATCTGATGTCAACAATTACTGTCCAATCTCCCTTCTAACAGCTTTATCCAAAATTTTTGAGAAAGTAATGTATTCAAGAGTAGATTCACATATCTGTAAAAATGAAGTGCTAACAAAATGTCAGTTTGGTTTCCAGAAAGGTTTTTCAACAGAAAATGCCATATATGCTTTCACCAATCAAATTTTGATTGAACACCACCCATTCGGATTTTCTGTGATCTCTCAAAGGCTTTTGATTGTGTAAATCATGAAATTCTGCTAGACAAGCTCAAGTATTGTTGCATGAGTGTATAGTACACAAATGGTTTAATTGATACCTGACTGGAAGAGTGCAGAAAGTTGAAATAAGCAGTTCTCATAAAATTCAAAGATCAGCACATTCCTTAAACTGGGAAACTATCAAGAATGGAGTTCCACAAGGGTCGGTCTCGGGTCCTTTGTTGTTCTTAATATATTTTAATGCCTTGCCATTCTATATTCTTGAACAGGCAAAGTTAGTTCTCTTTGCTGATGATACAAGTATAGTAATCACACCTGACAAACAAGAATTAACTAATGAAATTGTCAATAATGTCTTTCAGAAAATTACTAAGTGGTTCCTTGTAAACAGACTCTCACTGAATTTTGATGAGACACAGTACATACAGTTCTATACAGTAAATGGTATGACGCCATTAATAAATATAGACCTTAATCAGAAGCATATAGCTAAGGTAGAATATTCAAAATATTTAGGTGTGTCCATTGATGAGAGATTAAATTGGAAGAAACACATTGATGATCTGCTGAAACGTTTGAGTTCAGCTACCTATGCAATAAGGGTCGTTGCAAATTTTGGTGATAAACATCTTAGTAAATTAGTTTACTACGCCTATTTTCACTCATTGCTTGCATATGGCATTATATTTTGGGGTAATTCAACACTGAGGAATAAAGTATTTATTGCACCAAAGCGTGTAATCAGAATAATAGCTGGAGTCCACCCAAGATCATCCTGCAGCCATTTATTTAAGGATCTAGGGATATTCACAGTAGCTTCTCAGTATACAGGGTGAGTCACCAAACATTACCGCCGGATATATTTCGTAAACCACATCAAATACTGACGAATCGATTCCACAGACCGAACATGAGGAGAGAGGGCTAGTGTAATTGGTTAATACAAACCATAAAAAAATGCACGGAATTATGTTTTTTAACACAAACCTACGTTGTTTTAAATGGAACCCCGTTAGTTTTGTTAGCACATCTGAACATATAAACAAACACGTAATCAGTGCCGTTTGTTGCATTGTAAAATGTTAATTACATCCGGAGATATTGTAACCTTAAGTTGACGCTTGAGTACCACTCCTCCGCTGTTCGATCGTGTGTATCAGAGAGCACCGAATTACGTAGGGATCCAAAGGGAACGGTGATGGACCTTAGGTACAGAAGAGACTGGAACAGCACATTACGTCCACATGCTAATACATTTTTATTGGTCTTTGTCACTGACGCACATGTACATTACCATGAGGGGTGAGGTACACGTACACACGTGGTTTCCGTTGCCATGCTTCTTTCTCCTACACTATATCTTTTCCTAGATGTTAACATATACTTGGTCTTTGAGTGGTGAATGGTCAGCCCCATCTTTCTACTCTCTCAAGCTTTTCTTCCAGGTCCTGTTTCCTCCTGGATAACAAATCAATATCATCTGCATATGCTAGCTCCTGAGTCACTCTACTAACCAGTGTTGCACCAGGGTTGTTGCTTTGTGTCTTTATCATTGCACTCTCCAAGGCGACATTAAACAGAACAGTGGAGAGCACGTCACCCTGCTGCAGTCCTTAGTTAACTTCAAATGCCTTTGATAAAGTGCCATCGATCTTTACTTTGTATACTGTTCTTCTTCTCAAAGTCATTTGAACCAATCTTATCAGTTTGTTAGGGACTCCTGCCTCTTGTATTACCTTCCAAAGTTGATTCCTTTTGATACTATCATAAGCTTGTTTGATGTCAGTGAACAGCTGGTGAACATCGATGTTGTACTCGTAACATTTTTCAAGGATCTGTCTGATGGCGAAAATGTGGTCTGTAGTGGAGTTTCAGAGAGTTAATTCTGTAATTTTAAAGTAATTTCTCGTGTATGTATGTAATTTATTAGTTTTGACAGTATTCACTAAAACTAACTGTAATGTCCTTATAAGAGAACTATTATATCGTTATAACAGCTTTGTAGTAGAAAGGCTGGCAAAATCAGGGAATTTCATATTGTATAGAACCCAATGAATGTGTTTCGGTTAACTGAGCACGAGTGTGGGCAGGGTAGTAGAGAGAGAGTTGAAGGAAGGATCTGCTATTTTTCTGTGTTGAGGTATGGAGGTAAAGTGACGATGGTCTAATGCGGGATAGAGGCTGCTCTCGAAATAGTGTTGTAAAGTATGGCAAAGCATTGTGCAAATGTGAGCAACCATACTCCTGGACACAGTACAAAGCATATAAAAATAATTAGCGGTAAAATAAGAGTACTGTATGGCCCAATTTTTATTAACATGTTGCTAGTTGTTAAAGAAGGGCCTATTGTCAATAATGGACATTACAATACCTGTACTTCGTACCATCAGTAACTTGCAACGAAGTAAGAACAACACAGTTTCTTTTTAGTTATGAACATGGCTTGCCAGCTTAGTAGAGGATAAAAGTAATTACATTTGCAGTGTTAGTTTAATTGAACATAAACCTTGTGACTCAATGAAGATAAAAGTCATTTCATTTGCCATTAAGTTAAATCAAGTAAAGTCAAGAAATCAGATGCAGTCGTAATTAAAGGTCTTCGTACATTCTAGCACCTCTATTGCATACTGTCAGTAAATAAGAGTTTTTTCACAGCAAAGCGGTGATGCTATTTCAGTTAGTGAGTTTCATAATTTTATGTTGTGTATTTTTCGAATATTTCATATGCAGCTGATTTTCGTGAGGCTGGCACCTCTAGAATGCTTGTCGTTAGTAGCCGAAGTCATAACGAACTTCTCTGAGACACATTTATTATATTATGAAACAGTGATTGTCTTGAGTATTTACTTCACTGATCCTACCAAAAAAAAAAAACTTTACAATGAGTAACGTGATTTAGTACATTTCGCATGATGTGTACTGTTATCGGTTTGTATTGATTGAAAGTAATTTTAGCACATTATTAATCAGTTTAATACTGTGCACATTATACACAGATTTTCAGTTAAGTTCACACATGTGCATTTTTCCCCTGCAACTGACTGCCTTTGCACTTACACTGAAGAGCCAAGGAAACCGGTACACCCGCGTAATAACGCCTAAGGCCCCTGCGAGCATACAAAAGTGCCGCTACATGACTGTCTAAAGCAGTGATGGAGGCAACTGACACCATGAATTCTGCAGGGCTCTCTATAAATCCGTAAGTCTACGAGGGGGTGGAGACCTCTTGTGAACAGGACGTTGCAAGGCATCCCAGATATGTTCATGTCTGGGGAGTTTGGTGGCCAGCGGAAGTGTTTAAACTTAGAAGAAAGTTCCAGGAGCCACACTGCAGCAATTATGGATGTGAGGGGTGCCGCATTGTCCTGCTGGAATTCCCCTAGTCCGTCGGAATGCACAGTGCACGTGAATGGATGCAAGTGATCGGACAGGATTCTTACGTACATGTCTCGTGTCAGAGTTGTATCTAGACGTGTCAGGGGTCCCATATCACTCCAGCTGCACACGTCCCACACTATTACAGAGCCTCCATCAACTTGAGCAGTTCCCTGCTGACATGCAGGATCCATGAATACATGAGGCTGTTTCCATACCCATACACGTCTGTCCGCTCGATACAATTTGAAACGGGCTTGTCCAACCAGGCAACATTTTTCCAGTCATTAACAGCTCAATGTCGGTGTCGACGGGCCCAGGCGAAACGTAACTTTGTGTCGAGGAGTCGTCAAGGGTACATGAGTAGGCCTTCGGCTCCGAAAGCCAATATCGATGATGTTTCGTTGAATGGTTTGCACGCTGACACTTGTTGACGGCACAGTTTTGAAATATGCAGCGATTTGCGGAAGGGTTGCACCTCTGTCACGTTGAAAGATTCTTTTCAGTCGTCGTTGGTCCGGTTCTTGCAGGATCTTTATCCATCTGCTGCGATGTCGGACATTTGATGTTTTACCAAACCCCTGATATTCACGGTACACTCATTAAATGGTTGTAGGGGAAACTCACTATTTAATCGCTACCTCGGAGATGGTGCGTCCCATCGCTCAAGCGCTGAGTACAACACCACGTTCAAACTCATTTAAATCTTGACAACCTGCCATTGTAGCAGCAATAACCGATCTAACAACTGCGCCAGACACTTGTTGTCTTATATGGACGTTGCCGACCACAGTGTCTATTCCGCTTGTTTAGCATATCTCTGTATTTGAATACGCATGCCTATATCAGTTTTTTTTGGCTCCATTGTACAATTATTACTTAATTTCAGCCTCAGTTCATTCATTAATCAGTTTTATCTTTTGCTCATTGTGGGCTGGCGACCGTTATTAACTGATCTGCAGTATAAATTTCGTACAATAATATACTTATTCAAAATATTAGCTAATTCATTTTATCTATTACAAAATTTCTTTTTCGATTGTTGTTGTAGTCAGATATCTGAGCGATAATGATCAGGTTATAACTATCAGCGTAACATGAAAGAATTGATTTAGCTTTCTTGGCATTTAAATTAGCCTCATGATTCTAACAGATTGCTTAAAGGTTTGCTATCTAAATACTAGACATTATGACTTAGTGTTAAAGTCTGAAATGATTGCTATGCTCAGGACTATTAAGGTAAATATTTGCCTTCCCCCAACCCCATTTGGGTGTAGTCGACAGAAAACACGACAAGACTTTGAAGGTGCCAGGAATTAACACTTTACAGGGTTGCTGATGTAATTCAGCATTTGACAGTGACAACACAGAACAGATTACTTATTTTGTTGAGTGTGAATGTCGATAAAACAGTTTATTGAAGGTTGTGTCCAATACACATATCATTTGGTATGCCTATTTGAAGTTGTTGTTTACCTAGCTTAAATTTCTCAAAAAAACAATTAAGTGGTATGCTTAACTATATTCGTATATAATCTTTAGTTAATGTCTTCGTTATCGTTCTTTCTTTCAGTTGTTTCTCACATAATTGCATGAGGAACATAGAAGAGGAAGGATAAGTATAGCGATATAATAGTTATATTTTGTGTTTCATAAAACTGAGTGCCAGAAATCAGGAGGTGCTGATGACAGTGATGGTTGTGTCGTTTTTTTGGCGATGACAAGGTGTGATGGGCCCAAGGTCGTTGTGGAAATGACGTTGTTAGTAATTGCTGGGAGTCATCGCGGTAGTCAGGATCTGGACAGCAGGAAAGTCATATCATCATAGGTCGGGTTGAACGTCACCATGCCATCAGATAGCCTAGCGTCGCCTGACTACATGCAAGAGCCTTACAAAAGGGTCACCACTATGTACCACTACTGCGCGTGGAATCTAAAAGAAAGTTAGTGTCCTAACCGGCGGCACGTCTCGCACATGAGCTGAAAGAAAGTTACTAAATATTTTCTAGTATGGCGCCTAACAGTGGTCAATGTTCCGTGAACGCCACACCTACTCAGGACAAGCAACGTTTAGGTTTACAAATAATTACGTACTGTACACAAATTCTAAGACATGAACGACTATATTTTACAACTTACATAGTTTGTACCGAAATAAACTTCTCTATGAACTTGAGGTAACATTTTTTATGCAAATGGAAACGTCTGAGGATAAATTTAAACACATTCAATGGGTCCATGTTAGTCACATCGGGATGGACCTCTTTATATCATTCACAAACCATGATTCAGCGTCTACCTGCAAAGTAATTTAATTCAATTTATTTATGTTTTGGTAGTTTTCAATAAAGTGACGTCAAAACAAAAGAGAAATAACTCTAATAATGCTATGAACAGTGTAATGTAATTTAATTTAGCCCGACACAGATCAGCAGTCAGCAAATTAGCTGAGAACTCAGGGTGATTACGAGATTATAAATAACTAATTGTCTCTCTCTTGAATGATCACAGATATTCCCCAATACACACCAAAAGTATAGTTAAAACTCATATGCCTATAGCACCAGATATTATTTCGAATGGCAGTTCAATGTGAAGTAATAAAACTCCAGATCGTGGTTTCGTCTCGAATAGCAATATAAGATAACAAGCATAATCTTTTGCAGATGAAATCTCACTAGGACTAGAATCCTGTGACCAGGCCTTTCTGCCTGGGATATTATCTCGCAACCTTGAGAAAATCTGAAAGTGAAATATATTAAATTATTCATAGCGGCCGCGTGGAATCTAAAAGAAAGTTAGTGTCCTAACCGGCGGCACGTCTCGCACATGAGCTGAAAGAAAGTTACTAAATATTTTCTAGTATGGCGCCTAACAGTGGTCAATGTTCCGTGAACGCCACACCTACTCAGGACAAGCAACGTTTAGGTTTACAAATAATTACGTACTGTACACAAATTCTAAGACATGAACGACTATATTTTACAACTTACATAGACTGTTACAGCAAGATGAACCTCAGACAATCTTTCTTTCCTCCTCCAGGCTAAGTACAGAAGAAGACCAAAGGACAGAAAGTTCAGTAACAGAATCTCGAATTTCCATGTAATATGTTGCAATACAATGGATTTGTTTAATCTTTGGCATAATCGCTAGCTATTCACACGATAATTATCACTACATGGCATTTACAAACTTAAAATTGATGACCACCCCAGGAGATACAGTGCATAGCACATAGTGTTTTAAACCATGAACGAGTTCATAGGGTCTAAATGTCCACAATATGCACATACACAGTTTTTTAAATGTGTAGTTCAAATCAGTAATGATGGTGCACCCAGGACTCACAATAACAATCAGGTCAGGCGCCCAGCATGCACAATGGTTAGCCAAGCTATTGGATCCTTGCCCATCTGTGTACTTGAATGCAAGTGCCATTGAGTAAAGAATTGCTACACATCACACAAAAGAAAAATTTAACTTCTTGTACTACACCAAAAGTGGATAGCAATTTGCTGAATTCATCTCTCATCATCATCATCATTTAAGACTGATTATGCCTTTCAGCGTTCAGTCTGGAGCATAGTCCCCCTTATAAAATTCCTCCATGATCCCCTATTCAGTGCTAACATTGCTGCATCTTCTGATGTTAAGCCTACTACTTCAAAATCATTCTTAACCGAATCCAGGTACCTTCTCCTTGGTCTACCCCGACTCTTCCTACCCTCTAATGCTGAACCCATGAGTCTCTTGGGTAACCTTGCTTCTCCCATGCGTGTAACATGACCCCACCATCTAAGCCTTTTCGCCCTGACTGCTACATCTATAGAGTTCATTCCCAGTTTTTCTTTGATTTCTTAATTGTGAACACCCTCCTGCCATTGCTTCCATCTTCTAGTACCTGCAATCATCCTAACTACTTTCATATCCGTAACCTCAACCTTATTGATAGGGTAACCTGAATCCACCCAGCTTTCGCTCCCATACAACAAAGTTGGTCGAAATATTGAACGGTGCACAGATAACTTAGTCTTGGTACTGACTTCCTTCTTGCAGAAGAGAGTAGATCGTAGCTGAGTGCTCACTGCATTAGCCTTGCTACATCTCGCTTCACTATGTTGCCATCCTGTGAGAATATGAATCCTAAGTACTTGAAACCGTCCACCTGTTCTTTGTTCCTCCTATTTGGCACTTAATCCGTTTATATCTCTTTCCCACTGACATTACTTTCGTTTTGGAGATGATAATCTTCATACCATAGTCCTTACATTTCTGATCTAGCTTTGAAATATTACTTTGCAAACTTTGAATCGAATCTGCCATCACAACTAAGTCATCCGCATATGCGACACTGCTTATTTTGTGTTCACATATCTTAATCTCACCCTGCCAGTCTACTGTTTTCAACATATGATCCATAAATAATATGAACAATGGTGGAGACAGGTTGCAGCCTTGTCTTACGCCTGAAACTACTCTGAACCATGAACTGAATTTACCCTCAACTCTAACTGCTGCCTGACTATCTATATAAAGGCCTTTAATTGCTTGCAAAAGTTTGCCTCCTATTCCATAATCTCGTAGAACAGACAATAACTTCCTCCTAGGAACCCGGTCATATGCCTTTTCTAGATCTATAAAGCGTAGATACAATTCCCTGTTCCACTCGTAACACTTCTCCATTATTTGCCATAAGCTAAAGATCTGGTCCTGACAACCTCTAAGAGGCCTAAACCCACACTGATTTTCATCCAATTTGTCCTCAACTAATACTCGCACTTTCCTTTCAACAATACCTGAGAAGATTTTACCCACAACACTGATTAAAGAGATACCTCTGTAGTTGTTACAATGAATTCATCTCTGTAAGTGAAAAATTCTATTTAAAGCTTATTGTTCCCATCAACATATCCTAACTGTGCCATAACGTTCCATCATGTTTGCCCATCAGTGTCCCATACCTTCCACGAATAAACGCTGACACAAAAATATCCGTCTTAGAAAGTTAAATCACTGTATCACAGTTTATCAGTCAATATTATTCACAGCATGTGCTTTTGTGTTACTCCCATGGATTTCATTTGTCTTTAGTAAAGCAAATCACAGGTGAAAATATTTATAGAACTAATCACATACATAATTCTGTGAGAATTTACAATAAATGAAACAGTTTTGCATCACACTCTGCTTTGTTTTTGTAAAGCTTTAGTGTTCTCACCATTCTTATAGGCTAGGACAACGTTGTCTGCACATGAGACAAAGCCAGTCTTTGAGTACGATTTTGGATCGAGTCAAAACCACAATGGAAAATCGACAAGACGTAGAGAAAGATCGAAATACAAGCTCACAGCTGAACAGAACACTAACTTCGGGCACGTGAGATGTCAGGACAAATGTAATCATTCAAAGCTTGTTTACATGGCATAATACTGTTCACATGGCTTTGAATACAACTAATACTAAATTTGCTTTCCATCCTTATCATACAGCAATATGATATGTTATGAATCTATAAATAATTGCTAATGGGGACGCACCCCTCTCATAACAATATTTTCTTTCATTTTTACTACAAGTACAGGATAAAGTTACACGAAGAAATGTTACACTAAATCCTTGATATTACGAACAATGGAATGTATAATTTTTACAGTAATGAGCCTAGACATGTACTTGTATGTGTCAATTTTCTTCCACTTTCCACCTTACAGAAAACAATCAGTTTATTTCAATTAGGATAGTGTCACAACATGTAGCTTTTGTTTATCATAATGTACTGTCTGGAAAGTATATGCGCTAACACTAAAATGTCTTTTGGTTTTGCATTTCTAATAGATACTATTTAAATATCAATTAGTTTTTGGTTAACACAGGCAATGTAGGACATAGTAATCAGTTCATATGACATCCGCAACATAGTATTCTTTCTGTCCATGTTCATACTGCGCCTACGTATGTCTGTGCTCAGTACTCATTAAGTTAGTTGCTAGTCATTTTAAACAAATTATGTGTACACAATTACTTAATTTAATATGTAAAATAAGATTATTCCTTCATGTACTTACTTTTTAAAACTTGGTTGGCATACAGTCCCTTAGTTTGTTTCTTTTATGATAAGCTACAGAGTAGTGTTGTTCAGGTGGAATCCAGATTATCATATAAGAAAAGATGTATAATAGCTGCCACTTACAATTTGTTCTGTGTGGAAGTGAAGATTGTGGATGAATTTTCAAAAGAATACTTTTGCCTATCCGAAATTTTTGCACCTGTTGTAGTTTACTGCCGTAGTACGATTTTCTCAAGTGCGCTAGTTCAGTGAGTGTGACTAAGTTTTCTTCCCCTTTCTTCTTTATGAAGCTGTGGAAGCAGAGCTATCCACTCATTCTTCTCTTTCGTCTTACATTGTAGTTTAGCTGGAGGGAACTGTGTTGTGTAGAGTGGCAAGTTCTTTTTAATCTGTTCTAATAACTCTACATACTATCCACCATATCTGTTGACTGGGTACATATGTATGTAGAAAGTTATTAATTTCACCGCAAATTCTCTACACGGTGGGGCTTTATTCTGAGTGACATCAAAATATTAGTATTTCTGGAAACTGTTGTTCATACAGAAATATTTTCCACACGTGATAAGTAAAGTTTGAGCATTGTCTGACAATAGGGTGCCTTGCTGACCAACTGTAGGCATGATAGATTTCACAGTTGTTTTGATGATAGGAACTTCTGCTATAGACTTTGTAGCACATAATTTTACATATTTTTTGAAAATACCATAAAGAGCTCCAGCAAATGTAACTCTGCCTCTTGGAGATGGCGAAGACACTTCAATATCAATTGAAACTATATGCAGCCATTTTTATTGTAAGATATGATCTAATTCTGTATAACAGCTAGTGGTTGCGACTTTTATCTTTGAAAATATGAGATATGTCTTACGCAGCTGTTGTGTTTGCCTCATCATGCTGTGAAAACAGCAAAACAAATTCGTCTTTCTTGCACATCTAATTGTGTCACCAAGCACTCATACATGTAGTTGGAGTGAAAATATACCATGTGCCAGATCATACATCATGTCTTTAGAACAGAACATCATTAAATATTTTGTAGTGTTATATCAGTTTTTCAGTATGATGTTGTGAACGTTTTTCTCTAACTTTACACTAGTGCTACATTTTCAATATCAGTCAAATTTCTTGATGTATATAAATAATGCTGTCTGTAATACTGTCTGTCATTAGTAATGCACGAAAATCAGTGTTCTATAAGTCCTGTAGATTAGATTAGATTAGGTTAATACTAGTTCCATGGATCATGAATACAATATTTCATAATGATGTGGAACGAGTCAAATTTTCCAATACATGACATAATTAAGTTAATTTAACAACATACTTAAGTTAATATAACAACTTTTTCATTTTTTCTGTTTTTTTCTTTTTATTTTTTAAATATTTTTTTATTTATATCTAAAAATTCCTCTATGGAGTAGAAGGAGTTGTCATTCAGAAATTCTTTTAATTTCTTCTTAAATACTTGTTGGTTATCTCTCAGACTTTTGATACTATTTGGTAAGTGACCAAAGACTTTAGTGCCAGTATAATTCACCCCTTTCTGTGCCAAAGTTAGATTTAATCTTAAATAAAGAAGATCATCCTTTCTCCTAGTATTGTAGTTATGCACACTGCTATTACTTTTGAATTGGGTTTCGTTGTTAATAGCAAATTTCATAAGAGAGTATATATACTGAGAAGCTACTGTGAATATCCCTAGATCCTTAAATAAATGGCTGCAGGATGATCTTGGGTGGACTCCAGCTATTATTCTGATTACACGCTTTTGTGCAATAAATACTTTATTCCTCAGTGATGAATTACCCCAAAATACGATGCCATATGAAAGCAACGAGTGAAAATAGGCGTAGTAAGCTAATTTACTAAGATGTTTATCACCAAAATTTGCAATGACCCTTATTGCATAAGTAGCTGAACTCAAACGTTTCAGCAGATCATCAATGTGTTTCTTCCAATTTAATCTCTCATCAATCGACACACCTAAAAATGTGGAATATTCTACCTTAGCTATATGCTTCTGATTAAGGTCTATATTTATTAATGGCGTCATACCATTCACTGTACAGAACTGTATGTACTGCGTCTTATCAAAATTCAGTGAGAGTCCGTTTACAAGGAACCACTTAGTAATTTTCTGAAAGACAGTATTGACAATTTCATTAGTTAATTCTTGTTTGTCAGGTGTGATTACTATACTTGTATCATCAGCAAAGAGAACTAACTTTGCCTCTTCATGAATATAGAATAGCAAGTCATTAATATATATTAAGAACAACAAAGGACCCAAGACTGACCCTTGTGGAACCCCATTCTTGATAGTTCCCTAGTTTGAGGAATGTGCTGATCTTTGCATATTATGAGAACTACTTATTTCAACTTTCTGCACTCTTCCAGTTAGGTACAAATCAAACCATTTGTGCACTGTCCCACTCATGCCACAATACTTGAGAATTTCATGATTTACACAATCAAAAGCCTTTTTAGAGATCACAAAAAATCCCAATGGGTGGTGTTTGGTTATTCAGATCATTCAAAATTTGATTGATGAAAGCATATATGGCATTTTCTGTTGAAAAACCTTGCTGGAAACCAAACTGACATTTTGTTAGTACTTCATTGTTACAGATATGTGAAGCTACTCTTTAATACATTACTTTCTCAAAAATTTTGGATAAAGCTGTTAGAAGGGAGATTGGACGGTAATTGTTGACATCAGATCTATCCCCCTTTTTATGCAAAGGTAGCATTTTTCAGTCTATCAGAGAAAATGCCCTGTTCCAGAGATCTATTACACAGGTGGCTGAGAATCTTACTTATCTGTTGAGAACAAGCTTTTAGTATTTTTCTGGAAATGCCATCAATTCCATGTGAGTTTTTGCTTTTAAGCAAGTTTATTATTTTCCTAATTTCAGAGAGAGAAGAGGGTGAGATTTCAATTGTATCAAATTGCATAGGTATGGCCACTTCCATTAACAGCCTAGCATCTTCTAATGAACACCTGGATCCTACTATATCCACAACATTTAGAGAATGATTATTAAAAATATTTTCTACTTCTGACTTTTTGTTCATAAAGTTTTCATTCAATTTGATGGTAATACTGTCTTCCTGTGCTCTTGGTTGACCTGTTTCTCTTTTAATAATATTCCAAATTGTTTTAATTTTATTGTCAGAGTTGCTGATTTCAGACATGATACACATACTTCTGGATTTTTTAATAACTTTTCTTAATATAACACAGTAGTTTTTATAATGTTTGATAGTTTCTGGGCCCCTACTCTTTCTTGCTATCAGATACATTTCCCTTTTCCGGTTACAAGATATTTTTATACCCTTAGTAAGCCATGGTTTGTTACAAGGTTTCTTACGAGTATATTTAACTATTTTCTTGGGGAAGCAGTTTTCAAATGCATTTACAAAAAGTCATGAAATAAAATGGTACACCTCATCCCAGTCTAACTGCTGTAGGCTTTCCCTGAAATTTGCGATTGTTAAATCGTTGACTGAATGTACTACTTTGGAGGACTGTTTAGTTAGTATTGCTGAATGGAGCTATGTCATATATTGTAACTAGCTGTGCACCATGATCAGAAAGACCATTCTCAACAAGCTGAGCATTTATCTGGTTAAACTTATCTTGGTCAATAAAGAAGTTATCTATCAGTGAGCTGCTATCCTTTACCACCCGAGTAGGAAAATCAATAACGGGTGTCAAATTGAAAGAACCGAGTAATACTTCAAGGTCATTTTTCCTATTACCCTTTTTCAGATAATCTACATTGAAGTCCCCACAAATAATAATTTGCTTCCCCCTGTCTGACAGATAGCACAACAAGGAGTCCAAATTTTTCAGAAATAGATGAAAATTTCGTGATGGGGATCTATATACAGTTACAATTATGAATGTGTACTGGGGTAAACCGTGTGGTAGACATGACAGAGTATCTGCCATTATATTATCTTTTCCTGAAATGTGTACTGTTTCAATACTGTACTCTTGCATGAATAGTGACCAACGCGCCAAGCGTGCATGGAGTGGTTTGCATGACATAAGAAAGGTTAGTGTCTGATAATCACAGGAAAATTTGATATGTTTTTCGTAAAAATAGTAGCTGAACCACTTAAGGCCCAAACAACAACTAAAGTTTCCACCTTGGTATCAGAGTAGTCACGTTCACATCCTGACAATATACATTTAGCAAAACTTGTAACATGAATATCTTGCTTGCCATCCTCCTCACGAAGATGAAATAAGCTTGCTCCCAAACCAGCTAACGAGGCATGACTCATAACACAAAAATCTTTGGGCTTAGGTGGATGATATAAAATATCAGAGTTACCTAAAGCTTCATTTATTCAAACAAAATATTTCTGGCAGTCACTTGTGCATATACACGCTGAATTTTTGTTTAATAAGTTCAGACGTGTTGGATTAGCCGAGCATAATCCACTTAATAGAGCGTACTGCACTATATACAATTCCTATTTGGGTGTTTGCTTTTTTAAATCATGTGTCATACATATATATTCACGAAACTCACTATACAATTATTTTTTGTTTTACTTGCCCACACTTTCTAACATGGGCACCTCAGTCTTGTTGCAACCCTTGTTCACAGTACGAGCAGCCCTTAGCGTCTCGCCATCTCACAACTATTCATGACGTCGCCTTTCCGGCTTAGATCATTTTTAATATGTGACTTGTAAGTACTGCATCTTGTTCCAGTCAGTACAAACTTTAATTTTATTAATGTATTATATATCTAATATGTTTTAGAACAGTTAGTCTAATTCTGAAGACGACGCTCATAGTAGCGTCGAAATCTGGTCAATTTTGACTTAATATTTGTGACCGAGGGCTTATTTGTTTTAATATATCTATACAATATAAAAGAGACTAACACAATATGGCGGCTTAAGCCATTTTAACGCTTCATCCATGAAGGTGGTCTGAGATCAAAACCGGTAGACTTTGGGTTTAAAATAAAAACAGCTGATGATTCAAATATGCGTTTTATACATTACCTAATGGCTCTTGCCAGTTATCTTCCAAAAATGTCATCTTGTCTCTCACAAATTTTGACTTCTGTGGATTTGCTGTAACTCCTTGGTGCGAACATTTGTGTAATGTTCTTTCCAAAAAATCTAAATGCTCTTCTAAACCTGGAGTGGCTATTAATAGGTTATCAACATACAATATCACCTAATATAGTAAGCCAGTCCCTAAGACTTTGTCCAAGACAGTAATGAGTACACCTGGACTTAGATTTAATCTGAATAGCAGTACACAAAATTGATAACTTCTTCCTCCAAAGATGAAAGCAGGTTATTTTTTGATCTTTTGATAGACTTACCTGCCAATATGAACCTCTGAAATCACTGCTGATAAGATATTTTACGCCATGAAACCTTTGTAACTATTCAACGAAATTCTCTGGTCTAATTCATGTAGGAATAGTAATTTAACTTGATGGCTCCTGGATCCGACCCTGGGGAATGTTTCCACCAGTCTTTGCCCAGGTAGTAGAGGGCTGCAGTATAATGACATCGAGGGCTGTGTAATTCTCCACTCAAGCATTTGCTTTATTTCATTAGTGGCCGCCACTCTCTTGGTCTATGGGATGTAGTATGTGCTCCGATAGAGAGCAGTACATTTCAGGGGAGTGAATGTCCACTTGCTATTGGTATGTGTTGATAGTACCAACTTTCCTTCCAAATACATGTACATACTTTCAAAGCAATTTCCTTAAATATACTTGTTGCAACGAGTCAATGGTTTTCTGCTCATTGGTCTCATGTTTTACTTGAGTTTCATATGTGTGTGTGAAGGTGTACTGTGGGTGCATACTATTTTCTTTTTAAGGAACTTTACCTTTAAGCCGTGGCAATAATTTGTATACTCTAACTTTCTGTTTACCAATTCAACTACAACATTTTTACCACTGATGTTTAGAAAGCATTTGGCTAAGGAGAATTCGGTCACTGTGTACTTCTCTCTCAGGAAATCAATGCCAAGAATGATTTCTGCAATAAACCCACCTTATGCTAGGAACAGACATTTCTTACATCCACTTCCTATTTCAGTATGCACTTGGTTTTGCATTTTGACATTTTATGAGCTCTAATAATCTTACAATTCTGTAAAGGAAATATTGGTACTTTAGTGACCTCATGAACGTTACTAAATGAACTGGATGACACGACATTCACCACAACACTCATGTCCAAGCAACATTGTAATCGATGGCTTCCCTACAACGACGTGTACAGTAGCTTGAACAATTTCTTCGCTGTGAGTCATCATTTGTAGGAGTCAGCTTTTATTCTGTCTTAATGCCTGTGCCATGTTGTTATGTACAGTGATCACCCCTTGGCCAACATTTCAGGTCATTATGTGGCCAAACTTATTTAGCTGAACCCTGCATTAATAATATTCACAGTGGTATTTTGTGACCACTAGCTTGTTTCAAAAGTATTGTTTTGCACTGGAGTGTCTTGTAAATTATGATTGCTGCTCACGTTTGATAGATTGCAAGTCCCCAATCGGGGCGACACTGGTCGTTATGATTGTTGTTCTGCCAGTGCCAGAATTTTTGCTTTTTTGAGTCATCAGTCTTCTGACTGGCTTGATGCAGTCTGCCACACATTCCTCCCTGTACCAACCTCTTCATCTCAGAGTAGCACTTACAACCTACATCCTGAATTATTTTCTGCATATATTTAACCTCTGTCTTCCTCAGTAGTTTTCACCCTCTATAGTTCCTCTAGTACCATGGAAATTATTCCCTGATGTCTTAACTGATGTCCTATTATCCTATCCCCTCTTCTTGTCAGTGGTTTCCACATATACTTTCCTCTCCAATTATGTGCATAATCTCCTCATTCCTTATTTTATTAGTCGACCTAACTTACAACATTTGTCTGTAGCATTACATCTCAACATCTTCTCACAGTCCAAGTACACTACCATAACATTCTAAGCTCAAAATGTACATTCTCAGAAATTTCTCCATCAAATTGAAGCCTATGTTGGGTACTAGACGACTTCTATTCGCCAGGAATGCGCTGTTTGCCAACCCTAGTCTACTTTTGATGTCTTCTTGCTCTTTCTGCCATTGCTTATTTTGCTGCCTTCGTAGCAGATTTCCTTAAGTTCATATACTTCGCTGTTCTCACTTCTACTATTTACTCTGCGATTTACTCTTAATCCTTACTGTGTACTCATTAGACCTGTTCATTCCATTCAGCAGATCCCGTAATTCCTATTCACTTTCACTGAAGATAGTAATGTCATCAGCAATTCATTAATCCCCTTTTAACTTGAATTACAGTTCCACTCCTGAATCTTTATTTTATTTCCACATTGTTTCTTAGATGTCTAGATTGAACAGTAGGGGCAAAAGACTACGTGATCGTTCGATAATGCTCGCACTTCTCAGCTCTTGCAGTCTTCAGAACTGTGTGGATGATATTTTTCCCAAAGTCAGATGGTATGTCCTCAGACTCACACATACCACACATCAACATGAATCGTTGTTTTTTTGCCACTTCCCCCAATAATTTTAGAAATTCTGATGGAATATTATCTATCTCTTCTGCCTTATTTGAACTTAAGTTTTGCAAAGCCCCTTTAAATTCTGATTCTTATACTGAATCCCTTCTCTTTTAAATCTACTCCCATTTCTCCTTATATCATGTTAGACAAATATTCCCCCTCATAAAGGCCTTCAGTCTACTCCTTCCACATACCCATTCCCTCCTCTGCATTGAACAGTGAAATCCCCATTGAACTCTTAATGTTACCACCCTTACGTTTAATTTCGCTGAACGTTGTTTTGATTTTTCTGTTTGTTGAGTCAGTCATTCCGACAATCGTTTCTTTTTCGATTTCTTCACATTTTTTTGCAGCCATTTCGTTTTAGCTTCTTTGCACTTCCCGTTTACTTTATCCCTCACTGACATGCATTTATGTATTCCTGAATTTCCATGAATGTTTTTGTATTCCTTCTTTCATCGATGAGCTGAAGCGTTTCTTCTGTTTCCCATGTTTTTTTTTCGCAGTTACCTTCTTTGTAGCTATGTTTCCAACTTCTGTGATTGCTCTTTTTAGAGATTTCCATACCTCTTCAACTGTTGTGCCTACTGCGCTACTTCTTATTGCAGTATATATAGCCTCAGATGACTTTAAATGTGTCTCTTCATTCCTTAGTACTCCAATATCCTCTTCTTTGCCTATTGATTATTCCTGATTAGTTTATTGAGCTTTAGTTTACTCTTCATCAGTATTACATTGTCATTTGAGTTTATATCTGCTCCTGGATACGCCTTACAATCCAGTATCTGATTTCGGAATCTCTGATCGTGATGTAATCTAAATGAAATCTTCCTGTATTTACCGGCCTTTTCCAACTTTATCTCTTCCTCTTGTGATTCTTGAACAGTGTATTATTCGCTGTTATTAGCTGAAATCTATTATGGAACTCATTAGTCTTTTTTCTGTCTTATTCCTAGTACCAAACCCATATTCTCCTGTGACCCTTTCTTCTACTCCTTCCCCTACAATCCCATTTCAGTCAGCTTGACTATTAAATTTTCAACTCCCATTATATACCGAATTATTCGTTCAGTATCCCCATAGACTCTCCTTGTCTTCATTTTCTGCTTGCGATATCACCAAGTATACTGTAACTGTCGTTGTCGGTGTTGGTTTGCTGTAGATTCTGATAAGAATACCCCTATCACTGAACTGTTCACAGTAACACACTGCCTGCCATACCTTCCTATTGCTAAGGAATGCTACTCCCATTATACCGCTTTCTGCTCATCTAACTACTGACTCTCACTATACCTACCATATGATACCATTACCATTATAAGCAGGGTAATATCCGTTATTATTTGTTCTCTTCTTATTAATATTTAATGGACTATGATCAATCAGCTGTGCTTACACAGCGGGGTTGATGCCAGCTACAACATAAAATTTCCACAACTGTCCCTCGTTCTTGCCTGATTTAAGACAGGATGCACAGCATGGAGAACTGTGCTACACCATTATTGTTATAGTTATTGGTAAATTTTAAATCTTCATTTGTCAGTATGTAATACAGATATGAAGTCTGTAAGATTGGTTTCTCGGACATGGACTAATTATTCTCTTTGATACAGCAGCTAATTTGCTTTTAATATTCGTAGATCACCCCTATGTGAGAAGGACTCATCCAAATACTGTCTTATTCCAGAACTTCGAAAAATATGTATGCTTCCATGCCTAGCGTTGAACGATTCAGGATTAAGTACCTCCTTAGGAACACTTCCTTGGACATCATCAGACTAGTATTCTGATAAGTACCATTTTCAGAATGTTTGTAATTTTGACATTTTGCAGTACCACAGTTTCCAAGGCAATGGCTTTACCTTGAGTGAAACCTGTGACATACTGAATCTTTTCCTGGTCTGTCCACGACTTTGGTGGCACACTTTTAAATGACTTGATTAAAACGACAGGATCAATATCTTTTTTGTTAGGGATAAAACTTGAAATTGTCTGCCGTTTAATAATCTTTCATCGAATATAACGAATGACAGTGACAGTGCTGCCCCATATCCCATATGATAATTGGTTAGGTGGATACCTTTATGATTTTTATGGTTACAGTACCTTGCCTTGTATGATGTAGGACCAACATTTTCATCATCTCCTTAGATTAGATTAGATTAGATTTACTTTCATTCCAATTGATCCGTAGTGAGGAGGTCCTCCAGGATGTGGAACATGTCAGAAAAATAACAATACATGACAAATATTTACAACTAAAACAAATAAGCTAATGTACCATTCCACAGGTCCCAAGTGGAATGATCGTCATTTTTTAATGAACACTAAGAGTCATTTTACAAATACTAATGCACTGAATTTAAAATAAAAAAGTTTTTTATTTATTTATAAGGTAATAAACATGTAATACAACTACTGTAATACTTATTTACAATGAACACATTACTGCACTGAAATGGTGCAGAAGTTAGATTATACTTACACACAACCACACACACACACACACACACACACACAGACAGACAGACACAGACACACAAATTTTCAGTGAACACATTACTGCACTGAAATTGTGCAGAAGTTATGTTGTACTTATATACAAATCAGTTGGTTTTACTAAGAAATTCATCAATGGAGTAGAAGGAGTTGGCCACCAATAAATCTTTTAGGCTTCTCTTAAACTGAATTTCATTGGTTGTTAAGCTTTTTATGGCTGCTGGCAAGTTATTGAAAATGTGTGTTCCTGAATAATGCACACCTTTCTGTACAAGACTAAGTGACTTTAAATCCTTGTGAAGATTATTCTTATTTCTAGTATTGATTCCATGAACTGAGCTGTTGGTTTGAAAAAGTGATATATTTTTAATGACAAATTTCATTAAGGAATAAATATATTGGGAAGCTGTATTTAGTATCCCTAGTTCCCTAAACAGGCTTCTGCAGGATGTTCTTGAGTTCACACCACATATAATTCTTACTGCACGTTTTTGTGCCCGGAAAACTTTAGCTTGGCTTGATGAATTACCCCAAAAAATAATCCCATATGACATTATGGAATGAAAGTAAGCATAGTATGCCAGCTCTTTCATTTTTATATCCCCTATGTCTGACAAAATTCGCATTGCAAACAGAGATTTGTTAAGACGCTTCAGCAGTTCTGTGGTGTGCTCCTCCCAGTTGAATTTATTATCAAGCTGTAATCCCAAGAATTTAACACTGTCCACTTCTTCTATCTTCTTGTCATCGTATGTTAGACATATACTCTTGGGACACCCCTTACAAGTTCTGAACTGCATGTAGTGTGCTTTTTCAAAGTTTAGTGACAAAGAATTGACTAGGAACCAGTGATTAATGTCCACAAATATTTTATTGGCTGATCTTTCTAAGACTACACTTGATTTGCTATTTATTGCAATGTTTGTATCATCGGCAAAAAAAACAAACTTGGCATCTGGTAATGTTACTGATGAAAGGTCATTGATATAAACAAGGAAAAGTACGGGCCCCAAAATGGAACCTTGTGTGACCCCACATGTAATTAGTTCCCAGTTGGATGATGCCTGATAGCTTGATACATGTCTCTCCCCTAATAACACCCTTTGTTTCCTGCAAGAGATATAAGATTTGAACCATTTTGCAGCATTTCCTGTTACACTATAATATTCTAGTTTACTTAAAAGGATATTGTGATTTACACAGTCAAATGCCTTTGACAGATCACAAAATATACCAGTTGCCTGCAATTTTTTGTCTAATGAATTAAGCACATTTTCACTGTAAGTGAAGATAGCCTTCTCAATATCAGAACCTTTTAGAAATCCAAACTGTGACTCTGACAGTATGTTATTTGAGATAAGATGTTTATAAAGACGACTTAGCAACAGAGTACAGTGGAATATCTGCTCTTCGTTTAGCCACTGACAGTCCCTGTGTATACTGTTGTCTTGTGACATGACACTATACAGCCACTCTGGTAAATATTCGTTTAGTGTAGTTTTAATTCAGTTCAAGTCTTTGTTAGTTACTTCTCCTGGAGTTCTTCCTGTGATAACACTTCTGTAACTGTCTGCTGAACGACATACAGCAGTTCTGAAGCTAATCGTTAATTTACATTTGTTTCTTTGCTTGAAATTCACTGTTTACCTTAGTCCCTTGCTCAGCAGCAAAATTATCTACTTTTATATCTAGCTTATGAATAGATTCTTCTACTTGTGCTCGTTCATCAGTGAATTCTTTTATCACATGAGGTATGTTTGATAAGCAGTTTCCAGTGCGGTGCTTTCAGTAGATTAAGTATTTTACTGCATCAAAAAATTTGCCACATTGTACATTGTTGTAATGATAGACTACATATTTTAGTTGGCAAGTCTGTCGGTGTAGGTGACACATTATTACACTTGGTCAGCATTCCATAAGGCTTGATCGATAATTTAGATGACAGTTGTTTCATCATATCCATTAAACCGAGATACATTATGAGAGTTGGATCTTACATGAGGCTCGTGGTTGGATTAATTTACTCGCTCTGAGTATTTCAGTTTCGTGAAGTGAAATTTCAGAATCCTTAGTGGCAGCATCAGTGAATTCTCTGTCACCAGCATTGGAATCTGCCTTGTCTCATGTTTCAGTATCCATTTTAGTTTATTTCTGTATCTTTACTATAACATGTAAGATGACTGATTTCACGTGTAAAAAATCACGCATCTGAGTGTAATGTCAGCACACAAATAGCAGTTTTGCTAAGCTTGGATATTCTGGAAATACGTATTAATAGATTGAAACAATAAAGAAGCAGTAAGCTATTATGTGCTTTCATGATGCGAAGTCAGCCATCTTGTCAAAACTAAATATACTATTTTTAAAACTAATTACCAGAAGAAATTTTAAATTATCAAATTTCGATTTAAACTAGGCCATGAATGGCTACTGGTGTACAGCAAAGCAAAGTGGAACAAACAATGTTGCCCCTACCTTTTCTATTGTTGTAATGTAGACTACTGTTCACAGGTTGTTGGAAAAATTGTTTTTTCTGGTAAATATTTGTTGAATTACTGTAGTTTTCTAATTTTCTTCGTTTATTCTATTTTGGCTGCTCATCAATTTTCTATTACTCGTCAATTCTGTGAAACATGAAGCAAACACAAGAATAGATATAACAACCTAATGGCGATAAAACTTGACACAACAATAGCGACGCAGTGACTGGAGCGACATTCGATATATATATAATGTCACAGAACATAACACATACATGACCTTACAGAACAAGAGAGCGGTAACAAGAAGAAGATTTTTCAGACTTCGTTTTTGTTATATCGAATGTCGCTCCAATCACTGAGTCCCAAGTATAATGATTTGGCTTGTATTCGTACCTGTGTGGATTTTGTAAATGTTTGGAACTAAAAGTAAAGTGTTTGCAGACTAAGACTGCATTACATTTTTGACAGGAAGAGAATATCCCAGTCTTGGAAACTTAATTTTAAAACAATTAATTATTTAAAATGATGCCAAAATTTTAATATCAGTCATCTTCATTGAAATGACTTAACACATCTATAAGTTGCTACTGAAGTGAGGACAATTTTGCTGACACAAAACCATGTTAACGCTTAGTTTCGAGGGGAAAAAAATGATGTGCGTGATAATAACAGTGATAATCCGACTTCGTAAAGAACATTAAATTGCACCCTGGACTCGTAGAAATGAAAATGCATTAACGACTGCGGGTTGCTGTCGAACAACCATTTCTTCAACAAACCAGTTATTTTCAACGAGTTTGACAGGATGAAACATTAATACATATTTTATATAATATTATTAAAAAGGATGAAGCAAGTGGCTAAATAAAGAAAATGTAGTTAAACTTATATTTTTCAAACAAGAGTGCAGAACGTAACATATACATGACCTTACAGCTTGGTGGTCAGAATAAGAGAACGGTAAGAAGATGAAGATTTTTTCAGACTTCGTTTTTGTTAACAAAAAACATGACACGATCGTAAAATGGAGAAAAGATGTTAATTAGTTGCGTAGAGTTAAATTCCGTTTTAAGCATATGATTCTATCTCTGACGTAGTTAAATATACTAATTCTTTACACAACGAAAGACATGATGGTCAGTCGACAGAAACTGTTTGTGGAAATAAGTAATTTTATCAGCAGCTCAAAACAGGAACATGGCAACTTTCAAATATTTATGAGTTCTGGAGCACCATCTCCTGAAAATAAAACTTTCGTCCTTAATTTTTACGCATCACTTTATATTCTGGAAACCATCGCTCCTGAAGCCGTCCCTTGGTGAATACCCGAAGTCATTTTTATGTCTGTAGATTTCCCTCTGTTGGGAATGATCTATTGTGTTCTGTTTGGTGTAAACATTTCAATACAGTGGCGCAGCCAGTCAGATCTTTTGTAAGCTCATATTTTGCGCATTGGACAGCAGTGCGGAACTTCGTAGGACGTATTCCGTAGACGAACAAAGCGAGGAGGGTTTCACACGATCGTTGTTCCTGGAAATCATGTTGATTCGCACAGCAGAGAATTTCGGTCTCCAGAAGTGTCACAAAAAGATACCGGATTATAAGCCTCATAAAACACCTCAAATACGCACGCAAATATTCATGCAAAACGCTTAGAAATGAATGAAAAGCGTTTAAATATGCAAGATCAAATAATAAAAAACACATGGTACTTACTGCGTACATTACACCTCGAAGTTGAACCTGTGCATATCGATTACGAGGACGAGCACCGGCCTGGTGAAAAATCGGCACATTTCGACCGCTGATATCATTTTCTGAATATTTTGTGGTAGAGGTTAGGGAGAGGGCCTTTCTGGAATTATTTTCTAAAAATTTGCAAAATGGGAACGCATACCGTGTTTCAAGAATTGTTACTTCTTTGCTGTTATTCTCGGTAACAAGCGGATGCGATGGGAGTGAGTCACAGCGAAAGAATTGTTATGTACAGGACCAACTTCGAGATATATATCCCACGCAGAGGGGCACGCTCAAAAACTCCGTAATGTTTTATTAAAAAAAACGACATACAATCATGATCTTTTTTAACAGTATTAACTATTAATTAATACTATTGGACCAATGCATCATTTACAATTTCTTTTACATTTTTCTGCTATTGAAAACATAAACGACCAAGTACTGTTCCAAATGTTCGGTAGTAAGATTGTGTCAAAACATTTTTATAAGCAGAAAAGGACCGTTCTACATCAAGTGAGGTAACTGGGCAGTATTTGAATTGGGGTGCTATGTTGACACTTAATGTTTCTGGTAAAAGTTCACCCATCCCATTAATAAAACTATCAATTTTTCAAAAGGGTTCAAAGTCTGGGTTATTATTTAAAGTGTTTTAAACTTTTCTTTTGCTTTGGAATACCTCTGGCAACGAGGAGGTCACTAGAATAATTTTATTCATTAACTGAATAGATTCATTCAACGCCAAACCTCAAGTTTCAAGGTTTTTAATACTTGCAGGTAGCCGGCCGGAGTAGCCGAGCGGTTGTAGGCGCTTTAGTCTAGAACGGCGCGACCGCTACGGTCGCACGTTAGAATCCTGCCTCGGGCATGGATATGTTTGATGTCCTTAGGTTAGTTAGGTAAGTAGTTCTAAGTTCTACGGGACTGATGACCTCAGATGTTAAGTCCCATAGTGCTCAGAGCCATTTGCCATTTTCACTTGCGGTTATATGGATAAAAATGAGTTCTAATCACAGGCTTTTTTAATGCCGGAATCATTAAAAGCTTCCTTGCACTGGAAAATTGCCAAATTCTCTTCACTATCGAAGTCGTTTACTACCCCTCTAATGGCCTCGAAATGTTCATTGTAAAACAACGCAGCTTCGACCCACGTACTCCAACGAGCTACCATTAGTTCTGGAGGTAAAGGCACATTTGGTAGTTTTTATTTGTAGCTCTTGATGCGAGCAGGAGCCTTTAGAAATACTTTCTTTGTGGATGAAATCAGTTTATTTACATTCGAAAACGAGGAACGTACTTCTTCAGAAAGGTGATGTACTCCATGAGCATAGCACGTCATATGAGTCAAATTGGGGTAAAATACTCAGAGGGCTCTTCCTGCTTTGGTCTCATTGGGAGCAGCAACTGAAACGGACACAAACACCCTTTCATCTGCAGAAGATTCTCGAAATATTTTCCTAATACCTTCACTCACAGCCGGCCGGGGTGGCCGAGCGGTTCTAGGCGCTTCAGTCCGGAACCGTGCGACCGCTACGGTCGCGGGTTCGAATCCTGCCTCGGGCATGGATGTGTGTGATGTCCTTAGGTTGGTTAGGTTTAAGTAGTTCTAAGTTATAGGGGACCGATGACCTCAGCTGTTAAGTCCCATAGTGCTCAGAGCCATTTGAACCATTTTTGAACCTTCACTCACATATCTGACGATCGTAGAATGATTCACTTTTTCAATTTCTTTGCAGGCTGCTAAATAGGAAGAGAAGGCTCTTCTTTTAAAGCGCCAACAATTAAATTTGCAATGTAATAGCCACAAGTGTCTGTAGTTCCGTCAACTGAAATCCTGATAACGCTGTCCTTCAGTTCATTGCGTATTTCTTCCAGAAAATCTAGGTAAACTGTCGGTCATGTTGATTCATGTGGTACATTTTGATTTCAGCAATATTTGCGCAGGAAGGCTTTGAGGACAGGGTTTGTAAGTTTGTGAAGAGAAATATTGCTTCCAATGAATGGCTCACAAAAATCCATGTTAAACTGACTTTTTTTGTTACCTTTGGACAAATCCCTGCTACTGCAACTTGCTGTCGTCAGAAGTTGTTACCGTAGTCCTTTCTTCTGCATTCCTGCGATATGAAGACCGGTATTGACATGTTGGTCTATTTGAAACTTTTTTTGCACGAAACTTTTTTCTCGCAAACTCGACATATAAAACAATTCCGGCATGTGTAAATGTTCCAGGTCGTAAACACACTCAGCTGTGTACAAGTAAACAGAAAGCTAAACTGAAAGAATGGACTCTAGTAAAAGCTTGCGTAGTTTCATTTAATTGTTGCCGACGAGTACGGTATGGCAGCGGAGGGGATTAACCGGGGGAGCGGGCGCAGGAGCATTGACTCTTGGCTGCGTGTCCTGTTCCTCTTCTGTAATAATTTGGCTAGGCAGCGGTCTCTCGCTTAGCGACTGCACGCAGTTCTAGGTTACGGTCAATCTGTGAGACCGCCCACCTAAATTTCTAAAATACTTTAAACATAGAGCGAAAGTATGCATCGTCACTAGTTTTCTACAATAGACTGACGTCACAGGTCCAGACATACAGTTATGTGACTGTTCAACGACCCTTCTTGAAAACGGGAATGACCTGTGGTTTCTTCCAATCGCAAAGAATGCTATGAGCATTTTACTTACAGTAAAATGCTCATAGTACATGAGCAGGTTCCTTCGGATTCGCTTTGTGCAATCGTATTGATATACCACGGGGTCCAATGGCTTTTCGTCTATTGACTGACTTCAGTTGATTTTCTATACTACGGTCACACATTTCAAAATGTGTCATTGCCGTTCATGCAACGAATTAAATCACGGCCACAGCACAGACTTCGTCAGTGTAACTTATGGCATGACTGCGACATCTCGCACTGCATTTTTGTTTCAGCCCCGTCACTAGTACTCAATAATTAAATGTATGCACGTGGTACATTTCGTTGGGAGCGACAAGTTTTCAGTTTGTCGCCAGAAGAGGGAGGTCTGCCCTGCAGATCCACGAGGATGGTAGACTCCTTCGAAAGTCTTCTACCAACCTTGTGGAACTGCGGATCAGGCACACTGTCTTCTGGCGAAAAAGTGAAAACTCGCCCAACGAAATGTACCAGGCTCATACAGTTAATTAGTGTGTACTAGTGACGGATCGGAAAAGAAAACGCAATACGATATGTCACAGTCATGCCACAAGTTTTACTGATGAGGGAAAGATCGTCTCTTTGGTGGCAGCCAGGTTTAGATGAAATGGTCTTGTCTCTCAAAATGCTTATTGTGGGCAGTTCCTGGCATAGTGCCACAGGTCACCGCAGTTGTGGAAAGAACTTGGATGTTAAAATACTATTCGCGCCAGCTATCAACTGCCGTTGATAGACACTCTCTCACTGTATTTCAAGAAAGTAAGTTTCGTTCTGACCGTAGAGGAATCAAGTTCCTGAGCAGTCCGCATTTAACTCATTCAGTTACGTATATCGAATGCTCAGTTATCTACGTTAAATATTTGTCCCATTTATCATGATGTTTCCAATTGTCAAGTTGTGAAAATATTATTCATTTTTGCTTTCTGCAGTCTTCCAGTTACATGTGTGTCTCATAGCCTAATAGCCAATCTATTTTAGTTTGCTACAGTTTTCAGAACGTTGCTCTATATTACTTACTGGCAGTTATCCACTTGATTGCATTAAATATACAGGGTGTTTTAAAATGAACATACCGCTTTTAAGGTGTTGTACCATTTATTACGTTCAACTTAGAGTTGTTAATAATACACCAAATGAAAGAGCAACTCAAACAGTTTTGTTTGTATACCTGTGAGTAATGGGAAGAATATGGAACGACAAAGAGTGAGTGAAAAACGTGTTGAACGAGTGCGAGTCTTTCACTCTTAGCCCCAAGAAATATCCCCGCGGACAGTTTATGGGCTTTTCTTTTTCGGCGAATCAACTGTAACTGATCTTTCTTATCTTGATGTGCTACAGCTACGGCCTGCGTCTCAATGGGTAGAAGCTGAACAACCCACGTTTGTTTTGGAGCAAGATGGTGCGCCGCCTCACTGGCATAACTCAGTACGCGACTGGTTAAACGACGTTGTATCCCACCGGTGGATTGGGCGCAAGGGGCCGGTTGATACAGAATTTTATGCATGACATTCACGTTCACACACGACCTGACGCGATCATGCGTATGTGCCTCCTATACCAGCTGATGTATCCGACTGTCTTATTGCATCAGTTACTCCTGACACATTGATCAAGGTTTCGGAACAAGTCGCCTACCGACTCGATGTGTGGTCGGTGTCCACACTGAACAATTGCAAGAAAAACTGTTTGTGTTTGTCTTTCATTTGGTGTATTATTTATAACTGTAAGGTGAACGTAATACACTCCTGGAAATTGAAATAAGAACACCGTGAATTCATTGTCCCAGGAAGGGGAAACTTTATTGACACATTCCTGGGGTCAGATACATCACATGATTACACTGACAGAACCACAGGCACATAGACACAGGCAACAGAGCATGCACAATGTCGGCACTAGTACAGTGTATATCCACCTTTCGCAGCAATACAGGCTGCTATTCTCCCATGGAGACGATCGTAGAGATGCTGGATGTAGTCCTGTGGAACGGCTTGCCATGCCATTTCCACCTGGCGCCTCAGTTGGACCAGCGTTCGTGCTGGACGTGCAGACCGCGTGAGACGACGCTTCATCCAGTCCCAAACATGCTCAATGGGGCACAGATCCGTAGATCTTGCTGGCCAGGGTAATTGACTTACACCTTCTAGAGGACGTTGGGTGGCATAGGATACATGCGGACGTGCATTGTCCTGTTGGAACAGCAAGTTCCCTTGCCGGTCTAGGAATGGTAGAACGATGGGTTCGATGACGGTTTGGATGTACCGTGCACTATTCAGTGTCCCCTCGACGATCACCAGTGGTGTATGGCCAGTGTAGGAGATCGCTCCCCACACCATAATGCCGGGTGTTGGCCCTGTGTGCCTCGGTCGTATGCAGTCCTGATTGTGGCGCTCACCTGCACGGCGCCAAACACGCATACGACCATCATTGGCACCAAGGCAGAAGCGACTCTCATCGCTGAAGACGACACGTCTCCATTCGTCCCTCCATTCACGCCTGTCGCGACACCACTGGAGGCGGGCTGCACGATGTTGGGGCGTGAGCGGAAGACGGCCTAACGGTGTGCGGGACCGTAGCCCAGCTTCATGGAGACGGTTGCGAATGGTCCTCGCCGATACCCCAGGAGCAACAGTGTCCCTAATTTGCTGGGAAGTGGCGGTGCGGTCCCCTACGGCACTGCGTAGGATCCTACAGTCTTGGCGTGCATCCGTGCGTCGCTGCGGTCCGGTCCCAGGTCGACGGGCACGTGCACCTTCCGCCGACCACTGGCGACAACATCGATGTACTGTGGAGACCTCACGCCCCATGTGTTGAGCAATTCGGCGGTACGTCCACCCGGCCTCCCGCATGCCCACTACACGCCCTCGCTCAAAGTCCGTCAACTGCACATACGGTTCACGTCCACGCTGTCGCGGCATGCTACCAGTGTTAAAGACTGCGATGGAGCTCCGTATGCCACGGCAAACTGGCTGACACTGACGGCGGCGGTGCACAAATGCTGCGCAGCTAGCGCCATTCGACGGCCAACACCGCGGTTCCTGGTGTGTCCGCTGTGCCGTGTGTGTGATCATTGCTTGTACAGCCCTCTCGCAGTGTCCGGAGCAAGTACGGTGGGTCTGACACGCCGGTGTCAATGTGTTCTTTTTTCCATTTCCAGGAGTGTATATGCTACGAAGCCTTAAAACCCGTACTTTTATTTTGAAACACCCTGTATAACTTGTGTTTTCAGTCGGGCTTGCATTTTGAGATCCCTGATGTCCCATAATTTCCCTATTGTTAGAGGACCCTTAAATAACAGACATAATCAGCTGCATTTCTATTCATTCCTGTTACATTTACTTCATTGAGTAAAGTTTACTAGCACGCAGTGGCGTGGCACATTCTTAAAGATAAAACGTGCAGAATTGGTAATGAGTGTCAAACATCACTTGTTTTTACAGCACATATAGCTGGTGCACAAGTTAATGAACTTTATTCTGAGCTCTTCCAGCTCTGTTAATTGTGTCACTCTTCATGTTACTTGACCCTTGCGTCCTGGGTAGGAATATTTTCCGTAGTTTGCACCTAATTTCTGCAGGCTCTAAATCAGCTAATCGCACTTCCTCTTTACTACGAAACGGCGGGTGATTTTCACAGCGACCTCTGTCCAGGATACTTTCCTTCGGTTTTCTCTGCGACCCGCAGAACGTCAGAGTGAAACCCATCTCCGATTGCAGAGGTTCTTTTCTTTTTCCATGCGCAGGACTAATCGCGGAACAAAGTGAGACTACTACAGTTCACGAAACTGGAATTACCATGCTCATCTTTTGGGAGAATATTTTATCTTTGTAAGGCAATAAGATACCATATTAATTTCTCTTGTTTGTGAAGTTGTGTGCAGGTGCCTCAGAACATGATGCTCCTAGCAAAAACATAAGAAGACGTGTGTGTCAGAGCACTCAGATTTTTTTTGTTTTAATTTTTTTAATTTACCTCTCACCGCCTATGCATGTATCGGTAATGTTGTTGAACAACGGTCAGTAATAAATATCGTAGGGACCTTCAATGCATGTTTATTGCTTCAGCGACGTCGGATTACGACAAAATGGGTAACAAGGTATTATGTATCGTTCCTCTTCATATTTTCTGTTGACGGTGTCTCATCCCGTTCGAGGCGTGTCGGCGTACGGCCTGTTTATCGTTTCGTTGAGGTGGCTAATTTTCTTTTTGTGGAGACGTTAGTTTCTCCCACTTCTACTGAGTTTTGAAGGCTGAGACAGACTTTACTGATGTATCGGATTTATGTATATGGCACGTGGAATATATGTAGATTTTTATGTTTTGAGTGGTCAAAGGATGCACTGGACCTATGCTTTGAAATATACGACCTAGCACCAGACGTGAATAAATGCTGTCGGGCAATGCTGAGATGTAAAGATTTATTTTTGTCAGAAGCCAGTTTTTGTAAAAAGGGCATTGAGTGATATTGTTCTCATTTGTGTTAGGGACTATTGTTTCCCACTGTGCCACTTGTGAATGGTTACTAGCTTTGATGGCTAGAATGTGTTTCAAGATAATGTTCACAACCCTTTATATTCTGTGTCTAGCGCACGTCTTCCAATATCTATCGCTTTGTCTTACAAATGGAAGGGCACTGGAAAATTTATGTTTAATACTTTTGGGGGTAAATTTTTTAGTTTGATTTAGATTTGAAAGACTAAAGTTGAAAGACCATGTCCTTTGATTTCTGTGGGAATCGTGTTTTTGAATTTCAATCATCTGTCATTTAAGTCAATGGCACTATGGGATTAAACGTCAAATTTTTCTTAATTTGACACTTTTACACAGATTAACATTCCTTAAAAAGTCGTACATGGCAAGAATATACATCTTAGGAGTCCCATATGGTGATATAACACAGCCACCTGTGAATCTTACAACTCCAACAAGAGGAAACACAAGCGCTTAAGATTTAAAAAAATTCTGTTGTTACTGAGCACACGATCAGATGAAGAAATATATGTTCCATTTGTTGTAATATGCACACAACGACCATTCTTCATTTTGCTGTAACATTGTTTTCAGACATGGGTTAATTTAAAAAGAACAAAACCACAAGCAGAATGTAGTTGAATGTGATTGATTGTCTTGTGAACTGAAAATGTGGCAAAAGCCACGATAATAAGAGGAGAAACTCGTGCTCAGATCTCCTATGGTAGGGGATCTTTGAATACAATGTATGGACCATATAAAGAGCCATGGGATGGTATTTTGAAAAATAATTTCCATTTTTTGTCTTTTGCCACCACGTCAGCATGGTATTTTTTGTTTTTTTTTTCGTATGCAAACACATTTAATTTTACATAACAGTTTGTTACTTATTATTCACTCACGGGAATGTAAAACCTTTTTGCTATTAGATGAACTAGTCTGTTCAAACTATATTTTTATCAAAAATTAAACTGTATGTAGGTGTGTCAGTCTCTTTCAGATATATGTGAATTCATTTTGCTGTAAAGTCATTACATCGCAATAAATGAGGGCAAAAATATTTGTGCAGACTGCTACACTCTCAAAAATGAGAAATCGTGGTTTTAACCTTAATTTTATCTTGTATTTTCAAAGAAAATTTGTATTTAAATGTTTTAAAATGTTATAATACTCATGGCAGCATCAATTTGACAAAGGTGGACACTGATATACTCGACTTGCATATTATATTTAGTTTCTTATACAGTCAATCATAAAAAATTCCAAAGTTTTTGAGTCCTTAACGAAGCGTCTATGAAATCCAGCTTGCACCGTGAGTCCAGGCTGAGAAGTTAATCAGTTTCAACTACAGTCTATACATGGGACCAAAATTATACAGTGAACATGCAGTTTTGTTGTGTACCATTTTGACTAAGTGCAAACGCTTCGTTACTGTAATTACCCTCACATTTTTCTAATTTTCATTCTTTGTTGTGGAAGTCATGCAGGCAATCAGATGTCTTGATAGACCAAATATCCTTGTTGGATAACTGGTAGGGGTCCATATCTTTACTTCTGCTTGGTTGTAAGGGTCAGTTTGTTTCAGGAGTGCCTAAACCAAGTGGTAAACCAACGTCGCAACATGAGATACGGATTTTATTCCTTTTTGAAGAGGGACAAAGGGTGAAGCGACATGACTATCACGCGATAATTAACTGTGTGAGCTTGGTACATTTTGCTGGGATTGGCAAGTATCTCACCAGAAGGGAGTGGGTCTGGAAAGCTAAGCAGCCCTGTAAGATAAGCAGAATGCTTTTCACACTGTCTCAATAGTAGGGAAAGAGTGACTCCAGGGCGACAGCCAGTTTTAGGTGAAATGGTCCTGTTTTCAGAAATGCTTATTGAGGGCAGTTACCAGCACTAATCCACCTTCCAAAGGCACTGTGCAGCAGGTTGCCAGTTTTCTCCTGTGGGTGTTCTAGGGTGGGATATGCCCTTCTGTCGATACTTCAAAGAAGAGGCTGCCTACTGATGTTTCCCTGGTGTGAGAAAAATCGTTGGTGGCATCCAGAATTACGAACTGTCTAATCCGAAATAATGTCCCCTCCTCCAGACGCAGTGCGGTCGGTGCTGACCAAAGGAGAAAGACTGTTTGAAAGAAGTACCAACCTCATTAACTGTAATGATGCTTCTGGCAAGGTTTGAGTGGGAAATATCTGCTGTTATCTCTTGTTTTTACATAGAAAAAGGAACATATTCGTTCATCAGATTGACAACAACAGTCAGCCTCCATTCCAAGTGGAGCTTGGAACTTGCTGGGATTCTGGGAACATCTTAGTTTTTAAAATGAAAATTACTTACCAGTTTACTACCGGCATCGACAGCCGCCTTTTAGTGGTGTTTGAAGAGGGTAAGCTGCGCTCAGGCAGTAACGTAATCCGCTTGCTGAGCAGCTTAGATTTATCTCATTTCGTTACGCAATTCGAATACTTAATTATCTGTACCAAATATCAGTCTCAAGTCTCTTGCTTTTCCGAGCTGTCTAGATGTGCGAGTTTTATTCATTTTTGCTTCCTGTAGTGTTATAACTAAACACGAGACCCAAAGGGTTTAGAGACCTTTTGTTTCAGTTTGCTACAATTTTCAGAATATAGGTCTGTATTCAAAATGGTTCAAATGGCTCTGAGCACTATGGGACTTAACTTCTGAGATCATCAGTCCCATAGAACTTAGAACTACTTGAACCTAAGTAACCTAAGGACATCACACACATCCATGCCCGATACAGGGTTCGAACCTGCGACCGCAGCGGTCGCTCGGTTCCAGACTGTAGCGCCTAGAACCCCTCGGCCACACCCAGCCGGCATAGGTCTGTATTATTCGTTGTCAATTGTTCACTTGATAAGATTGAATAAACTCTAGTATTCTCAGGCTGGTCTACTTTTGAAACCCCTAATGTCCGAAAACTTCTCCGTGTTTAGGCAACCCTTAAATATAAAAACGATCAGCTGCATTTCCAGAATGTTTACTTCACTGTGAAGAGACTACGTTAACTTCAGTGGACGAGCACTATTCTTAACTATGTAAGAGATGCAGAAGTGACTTACAAGGCACTTGTTTGACCGACTCTTGAGTATCGTTCGACAGTCTGGGACTCTTACCAAGTGGGATTGACAGGGAAAATCGACAAGTTCCAACGAAGATCAGTTTGTTTCGTCACGGGATCACTTAGTTGGGCCGGCCGGAGTGGCCGAGCGGTTCTAGGCGGTTCAGTCTGGAACCGCGCGACCGCTACGGTCGCAGGTTCGAATCCTGCCTCGGGCATGGATGTGTGTGGTGTCCTTAGGTTAGTTAGGTTTAATTAGTTCTAAATCTAGGGGACTGATGACCTCAGATGTTAAGTCCCATAGTGCTCAGAGCCATTTGAACCATTTTCACTTAGTTGGTGCGAGAGTGTTACAGAGATGCTCGACAAACTCCAGTGGCAGCTGCTACTAGAGACGTGTTGTGCGTCGCGGAGAGTTTTCCTAGTGAAACTACGAGAGGCAGAGTCGGATAACATAGTAATTCCACATACATCTACTGAACTGAGTTCTAGGAGAAAATCGGGAGTGCTAAAAACGAGGCTTATCGACAACCATTATTCCAACACACCATTAGCGAGTAGAACAGGGTAGGGGGGATCTGTCAGTGGTACCAGAAGTACACTACGCTACACTCCGCCATGTGTGGCTTGCGGAGTACTGATGCAGATTTAGGAAACGAGTGTCAAACGTGCACAGGTTTTTACAGTAGGAGTAGTTGGTGCACAACCGATTGAGCCTTATTTCCACCTCTTCCAAGACTGTTAATTGTGTCATCATTCCGCAATTATTAAATCAGCTACGAGGTTTGATAAAGAAGTAACGGGAATTTTTTACTTTTGCGGTTTCATTCATCCGATTCTCATACTTTTTGATTATCTTTTTGGTATAAATGTTCCTGAAGTGAGTTTGCGTTTTCAGTTGTTTGGAATAATTAGTTACTGTTGAAAGTGAAAGTCGAAAAGGTATGTCCTAGAGAAAGCGAATTTTTATTTTCGAAAAGGATGGATTGAAGAATTTGCATTACATTTGCTTGAAAAATAGACTACAGCTTCACATTCTAAATGTTGACTGCGGATTTGGCGTACCTACTCTGTGTAACACAAGAGTTCACGAGTGGTATAAACGTTTCAAAGATGGTCAAGAAGACGCCTTGGACGCCCAAGCACATCAATTACTGACGACAATGTGGGAGAAGTAAAGAAAATGGATCTGGGAAATGGTAGAATCACCATAAGAGATATTGCTGAAGATGTCGGCTTATTCTTCGGCTCATCAAAACAATTTTTGCCGATGTTTTGGGAAAAGTTTGTTCCGAAACTGTTGAATTTCGACCAAAACCGACGTCTTCCAGACGTCACTGAGGAATTGCTGCATGAAGTCGACAACGATTCAGAACTTCTAAAGATGGTTATAATAGGTGACAATAATGGGTATACGAGTATGACGTCGAAACCAAGGCCCGATTGCCCCAAACAAATTACCTAAAAAGACAAGACCTAGAAAATTTCGACAAGTTCGATCATATATTAAGGTTCTTCCCACTGTTTTCTTTTACAATTGCACCCCTGATCACAACAAGTCGTTTTCTCCCCTGTTCCACTTGCAGATAAAGTGAGGGAAAAACAATTATCTATACGCCCCCGATTGAGCCATAATTTCTAGCATCTTATCTTCGTGGTCCCTACGCGAAATGTATGTTAGTGGCAGTCTACATCTACATCTACACTCTTACTCTGCCCTTCACAATAAAGTGCTTGGCAGAAGGTTCAATGAACCACCATCAAGCTGTCTCTCTACCGTTCCAACCTCCGACGACGGGCAGGAAAAACGAGTACTTAAATTTTCTGTGCGAGCCCTTTTATTACTAAGTGGTGGATAATTTTCAGACTGTGTTCCAAAAGGTGTTTAATATTTCGTCATCTGTATTTCATCCTCCGGTTCTACATTATTATGGTCCCTATCTGTCGATTCCTTACTCTAACATTGGTTTCGTTCACTTTTAGTATGAGAGACTTCGGCTAGCTATAAAAACTGCAGTGAAGTTCTCTCTGATTTGGTAGTAGCTTTCTCACACTGCTATCGAAACACGCTGGGTCTTTCTGTCGCTCAAAATTTTGCTTAGAACATACATATCATGACACCTTGAAAGCCATACGTCAAGGCAGTCAGGTATAGGCAGTATTTCTTCACTTTCGAAAAGCATTTGACTCAGTACGTCTTGTCTAGTTATCGAGGGTTATCGAGAGGATTTCTTGGTATGGAGGACCTTTGGTGTTCTTTCTGTACATTAATGACCTTTCAGAATATATTAACTGTAGCCTCAGACTTTTCGCGGATGCCTCGGTTACTTACTGTACACTGAAGTACAGTCTGAAAAAGATGCACAAACATTGTCAGATCTTGATAAACACGACTGTTCTTCTTATTACAGAAGTTTGTTCGCCCAGATCGCATAATAACACACAATGATTACGTGTTTCAGCGAAATTTAATCGCCATATTCAGATCATTTGTGCATTGTTCGCACAGCTATTCTCTTACCATATGAGGAGAGATGGTATTACGGAATATCGTCTCTGTGTGTTCAGTTAATGTGAACAGTCGACGAAGTAGATTGGCCCCGTAAAAATTATTTAGATACAAATGATCGGAAAGTGGCGATTTAATTTCACTGTAACCAGTAATAGTTTTGCATTTTTATGCGATCAAGACGATTAAGTTTCTGCATTAAGAACAACCGTATTTAGATACGCAGACAGCGTCCAATACAGCTGACAATGTCAGTTAATCATCGTAAGATACTGATAAGATTTCAGAGTGGTACATAGGTTGGCAACTGTGTTCAGAAATGTAAAATGTGACACTTTAAACTTAGTATTCTATGATTAGAATGTCAGTGAGTCATAATTGGAATCAATCACCCCATTCAAATGGCTGGGTTTAATAGTTTTGAATATGGCTAGATCGTAGGTAATTCTGGTTCAGTGGTAGAGTATTAGCAAAATTCAATAAGTCTACATACGAGGTAGCTTAGAAACCACTCGTGCTTTGCATCGTACAATATTACTCAAGAGTTTTGGACCTGTAGCTACTAGCGCTGACAGACAATATTCAACATGTACGAAGGAGAGTAGCACAAATGGTCAAAGGTTTGTTTTATCCACGAGAGAGCATCTCAGATTCACATATGAATGAAGATAGACACAAACTATTTCGTGAAAACCTGCTTACAGAGTATAAAGCACCAAATTTAAGCAATGAAGAATGGGATATAGTACAACATCCTACGTATCGCTGCCGCAGGAATGTCAAAGAAAAGATTATACGAATTATAATACACATAGGCGTTTAGGCAATCATTCTTCCCGCGCTCCATACTTCAATGTAGCGGCAGGAAGTCCTAATAACTGATCGAGCGAGGTAGCTCAGTTGGACTCGCATTCATGAAGATGACGGTTCAAACACGCATCAGGCCGTCCAGATTTAGGTTTTTCCGTGATATCCCTAGATGGGTCCTTTGGAAAAACGGGGCCCATTTTCTTTCCCATCCTTCCCTAATCAGAGCTTGTGCTCCGTCTCTAATGATCTCCATGTCGATGGGACGTTAAACACTAACCTCCTCGTCCTGCTCTCCCTAATATCTGGTGCAATGACTTATCCTCGCCCATGCATTTGACATTAGCCTGCAGAGTACGCCTGAATAAATGAATGATAAATTATTGACATTGGAAATCCTTTTGTGACGTGGGTAAAGAGTTTGAATTTGAGGAGTATGGTATTCTCATTCCAGGGTTAAGGAATTGTAGCGTATCAGATACAACGCGCTCAGCGTTTTTATTTTGTCTGCAGGTAGGAAACCACACAGCGTCAGTTCTATAATCTGCCCACAGCAATGTGCATTTCGAGTTTGGAGCAATCAGACGCGGTATATTTGTCTTTCTCTTTTGCTTTTCATATATGTCAGAAGCTGCAAATTTTGTCCTTTTGCGGATGATAAAAGTATGGGAATGAAAATTAGTACCGACCTTCTTAGTGAAAACGGCTGCTATAAAGCCTACCCTACATCCAACGTCTCCTACATAGAATATTTAGAAATTAGTTTCCCCAGGAGGAATATTTTGAAATTACGTAGTTCCTTAACTTCCTTTCTGATCACTGATATGGAGCCTCATTTTTCACGCCTTATTTTCTGTCTTCTGTCTCTTTCTTCACAATTTCCTCCTCATGTAATCTAAAAGCATTAGTATAATCTGGATTTTGTAACATTTCTTACTATTTTCGCCTTCCGTCGTGAATCGTGATCTTATAGTAGTTTTCTTATAAAATATTAAGTTGTAATTTAATGATTAACCACGAGCTGAAATTATCTAAAGACTATTCTGAGACAACTATTTATACATTTACTAGGTACACGATATAATATTTATAATCTATTACACAAGATACGATTTTCTGGAGGTTTTAGTTGAGGACGTGCCTGTTAAGAAACAGCCCACAAAAATTTGGCCTAGAGTGTTCGAGTTAGAGAGGATACGTCTCCTGTATGGGATGATCTTACGAGTAGAATGGGAGTCTCGCGGTATTCGATCATTGGCCCAATACTGTTCTCCCTTTGTACGAATTATCTAACATTGTATTTGTATTAAGAGACAAAATGAGAGTCGTTTGCAAATGAAAATAATGTTGCTGTTAAGCCACGAAAATTAGCATTACTCTTCCGTATAGCAATGGTTTAATGCTCCGTATTAGCTAACACTGTGCAAAAATGCACGCGCGCAAGTTTGAACGAAAAAGCCACTCAGGACAAGATGCGTTTAAGGTAATTAGCTGTGCATCATTGGAATACTTTGTAAGTAATAAAACTCGATGCCTACTACCTACTAGCGTTACGTGATACGAGATGTAGTGAGTAACATCGCAGACTGTAGTGCTCTCGGTTGTCCGGTATTGTGAAGCAGAAACCCGTGACTGATCACTGTTTTATACTAAATATTACTTGAGAAACTCTCGTAATAGTTTCATTAAATAAGGACAAGTATTTTTGCTACATCGCTGTTACGAAAACCAAAACACATCACATATTTGCAAACATAGTAAAAATTGAATCTTCACTTTACTTTTCCAGTAATATGAGGTTACTTTTAGTTTGCACAGTTATTACTTAGTTTGTGTTAAGTTGCAGCATGAGTACAATAACGCCCGATGAACTTTAGTTAATTATTACTGCACCTGGTTTTATGAACTGAGAGAATTTAAGTTAACTTACAAGTGCAATTAAATTTCTCTCAAATGAAATGATGTTATCTGTTTCACTTGGACTCGCTCAGTAATATCGGTGGAAAGATAGGATCCTATTGATGATTAGTGTAGTAGAAATCAGTACCACTCAAGTCCATTATAGTTTAACTCAAAACACTGTAATATTCAAAATGTTGCATCTCACCCGTTGCTGGCAAGTCCTATACATAGCTAAACAGCTAAATGGCTCGATCTTTTTTTAGGCTAGTTGCTGATGGTGCGACGTAATGCGTTCGGTTGCAACAGTAGTGGCAAACATGCTCTTCCTCCGCAACAGGCAAATTTTAAAAACTTTGGGCACACTAAACTCTTCTTCCAGTCGTTCAGCTACCAATTTTTCTCGCGTGTTTTCTACTCTGACCAGATATAAACTCGCTCAACTATTTACGACGTCTTGCCATATTTAAAATACCATGTCGACAATACAAACTCTGTTACGTCTACACTGCGTCCATACTTCACCACCGATAACTTTCAGCTAATCTGTTCTTTCCGTCTCTTCCTCTGCGCGCATTTGCGTCCAACTATTTTATTACCACATCTGAAACACCTTCTTAGGATTTTATACGATACCAATTTCAACGACTTTGGGGGCGTATCTACTACAAAGTTTCACGATAAATTTTTCCAATGGTTTTTCGTAAATACATTCCGGTTTTTTAGGTGGTGAAATCGACAAAATTAACAAAGTGCATACAGAATTAATTAATTAATTGGCAATTCTAGGGCACTGCGTTGTAGTATTATGGGATCTTGTAAGGAACCCACACCGCGGAGTAGTTCTCCAGAAGAGGATGGACAAGTGCAGTGTAGGCCGTTGCTTTAATGAATTTTTGCATCGTTTAAGTACTCCGCCAACGAAACGCAGTCTTTGATTCGCATTGCCCACAACATTTTCTATGTGGTGATTCCAATTTAAATTGTTCGTACTTGTAACACCTAGGTATTTCTTTGAATAGACAAACCTCAAATGAGCAAGTATTCGACTGGAAGAAAAGCTACTGAGTAAAAAATTGAACGAGCAAATTAGAAAAAGACTGGTTCATTTCTGTGTTTGAACGTGGTGTAGTATGTAGCAGAAACGTCGATGGTAAGGAAGGAAGAAGAAAGAAAGATTCGAGGCGTTTCAGATGTGGTATGTAGGATGATGGCAAAGATATTGTGGACAGAAGGGGTGCAGGACGAAAAGGTTTTCAGAAGGAATGATGGGAAAAGACAAACAACTTGGAGATTTTATAAATAAAATGTAATTGGTTAGAAGAGGAGAAGACACTACTTTAGAAGGGGTGGCGAAAGGAAAAAGAAGAAGAGGGAGGAAATGATACCAGTTAACACAACAGGTTAAAGTACAAAAGATATATGAAATGAACGACAGAAGACAAAGACAGATGATACTACCTTCCTAAAGATCAGCATAAAATCTACGAAAAAAAACAAAAGAAAAATGAGTGCTCAAAATACATTCATAAACAAACAAAAAATCCATGTGGTGCAAGAATATCCAGAAAAAGCACACAGGACCTCCTTCATACCATATCATGACTTCTGGAACTACTGATATATTTGATTTATTGACCCAATAGCTAATTGTGCAATTCAGAGGTAATACTGTTATATGATTCTTATCATTACTGTGCTGCAGTGTACTATTACTTGGTACCCACTTCGGTGAAACACATACTTCTTGGTTGCGCTGAGTCCGTACACTACCTCAAGCTATTGCGAGTTCTCAGTAGATGTCATGGTCAGTTTCAACATTCACACCTTATTGCAAGAGGCCTCTTTCAATTTTTGCATCCGATCACCTAGGGATATAGCTCGGCGCGCATTTGTAACACCAATATCGATATTGACTAGACATATATAACTTCAGTGTTTTTTTTTTTTGCTTAATGTGGGATCTATGTAAATAAATGTTTTACTCACTAGTTATGTCACTGTAATTAATCTATGGATGTAATTTTAAAAATGTTGTTGTGTAAACAAACTGAAATGTTATAACTTCACTTGTAATACTGGTTCGTACATGTGGAAAGCAGATTTGCAATCATCTGAAACATGGAAGGAAGTTCTTCTGCAACGAAACTGAAATGCAGGAACAGGAAAGGTGCATGCGAACGAGCAAGGAAGGGCAGCGAGATTGTATAATGTAGTCTCGGATGCGGAAGCAGTTTGGCATGTTATTCATGGCATACACTGGTTGCCTCTGTACTACGAAAATCCGCTGCCATGAATTTTCAGAGCTTGATATACGGCTAGAGCCATGAACGCCTTTGGTACCTTTCTGATTAGCCACAGGAAATCGTCAAAGCCGCCACCTTTGTCTCCAATTATTGGCTGAGTACTGTAAACTTTTGTTTTCTTATTCAAATAATAATCCCATTTTCTTTAAGCTTTGTGTCCAAAACCCACACTTAATCTCTTCATTTACTGATGCAGGGTCCTCTTCTGAAAAATAATTGCTTTCTTTAACTACATTTTGTGGAATAGTAAACTTAATAAATTATTCAGTGTGCCCTGTTTTTGAAATATTCCAAGATGTTTTATTAAAAGGATGGTTAAAGTTCCACCAAACTACAATTACAAGGAAATTATCTTAACTGGTTTGCTTAAACGTTACTTTAATTGAAATGTCAGTACAGCACTTAAATTATTAGCATAAAACTGGGATTATTCAGAATAGTTACTGGCTTATGGAATTGAAGGGCCAGCATTAGCATTAATTGCTGTGTGAACTCTCCTTGAGGAAACAAACAATACTCAAAATAGAGAACATTTCAATGACAGTATTTTCCAGTAACTAAACTGATAAAAGTATCTCTTGTCCTAGTTAGTATTCCTGAACTATTAGTAATCATTTATGCGTAATGTTCATTTGCTTTCTACTATAATGTACAGATGGTAAGTGTTATTGAGAGCCGGTTGTTGCAAAACGAACAATATTACTTCCGTGTTCTTCAAGCCAAATTGTTGTCACATTGCTTGCTAAACTGCACTCCTGCTTTTTATCTTACTTGCAAAACAGAATTTCAGTGTTAAGTAAATTAAATACCAATATTTAATTTTATTTGTGAACAGTGCTAGTACTTGGTACCAATCTGCCTAATTAGGCTGGGCACCGTTCCCTTTTACGTAGTTACTGCTACTAATGTAAATTTTATTTGATTCCCGTGTGTTCTGCTGTTGCTTCCTTTCAATAGAAATGTTTCGAGAAATGGAAAACAGTCCGATACATTTCCACTACACACGTTCACGATCATTTCAAATCCTTTCGCAGGAGTCACATTATGGGTGAATTGCTAATTTAATAGTAAGCAGTCGTGTTACAACTGCGGCTCCTCAATACATATGCGATGGTCAATTTCAATATTCGCAACTTGTTGCGCGAATCCTATTTCAGTCTTTGCAGCCAGGCAGTGAGCGAGATGGCTCATTGGTTACCTACTTGGCTCGCACTATTCACATTCGGTTTTCGGTGTTGCTGTAGATCCAGTTCCAGACTGGTTCCTTCGAACAGGCCATGGTCAATCTTTCCATTCCTTGTCCAACGAAGCTAATGTTCTGTCACTATTGAGTTCGATTTATACGAGACTTTACATTCTACACGTTGTTTTCTTTTGGCATTCCTACTGAGAATTGTTCCAATCACGTACGCGACCACGCCGCGTAACGTGCGATAGGCACGCCCCAGGTCCTAGGCGTTTGGAAGGGAACACGTAGCACCGGAGTTGGCTATCGCGAGCGTGACGTTGAAAATTCCAGGCGAGATAGCATTTCCGCATCAGCGGCAACCTGCGAACTCTGTTCTGGCTGTTCCAGAACTTACCAGCCAGGTGCGCCCGCTCAGAAAGCCTGTTTACCACAAAAACACCTTTCCTGTGGAGAGCACATGATGAATATAATCTACTGGATGTCTCTTCAAGTAGAGGAAGATCTGCAGGAACGAATTACACGCACAAAGACATACACACGATGCAGAGCCGTTTCTTTTTTTTTTTTTTTTTTCGGAGCATGCTACAATTGGCCGCTTTCTTCTGCCCTGTAGGAAAAATTGTAGACCTGAACGCATTTTGTGCGGTATTTTTGTCTTCCTCCTCATAAGCTTTCTTGGAAAGATTCGCTGTCCTCAGGATAGATAAGGTAGCACTAAACCCGAAAGGTTACCCGAGAGTGCTAATGCGCTGCTTCCTGGTCTCGGGTAAGCGTGCCAGCCCCGGATCGAATCCGCCCGCCGGATTAACGACGAGCCTGGATGTGGTTTTTAGGCGGTTTTCCACATCCCTCTCGGTGAATACCGGGCTGGTCCCCACGTTCCACCTCAGTTACACGACTCACAGACATTTGACACACATCCGCACTTTTCCATGATTTACATTAGACGCAGACAGATGGGGTACTCTGATTCCGTTCCGTGGGGTACGGGGTGGCGGCAGGAAGGGCTTCCGGCCACATCTTCCAATTAACATGCCAAATGCGATTTAACCACGCCATCCCTGCGCACAATGCGCAAGCGATAGATACACTGATAGATAGATAGTTAAGGTAGCACTAAGTAGGAAGGGCTAATTAAAGGGCGATAAGCGGCAGTTTCGGGATAGCTGGAGCGGATCGAGAAACAGTTTTTTATGTAATCAGTGCAGAATATCATTTCCCTTAAAGTTTTTGTAGCCATCTCAGAGGAATATAGCGTAAGGAGATAACAAGGAAGTCTGTTTACTGCACTTTCTGTATGTGGTGCTGCTTTCCCTCTCTCTCTCTCTCTCTCTCTCTCTCTCTCTCTCTCCCTTTCTCTTCTGTGAGTCAGCTACGAAGTCACAGAGAAGGGTCTGCGGCCGCTATACCAGCAAGTCTGTACACCCCTGCATTAGGGTAGCAGAATCACAGTCGTACATGAGAATCAACATCCACATTGTTGAGATTCCGACAAACTTTCGATCACCTTGGTAACTCGTAATGACGGCGTCTCAGGATTGGATCGTACGATTTGGCACATGTCTCATCCAACATGACGTAGTTTTTCTCATTCCGATGTGTTACTTCAGAATTTGAAGCGCAGTCGAATGAGCTAATCCTGCCTCTAGGGCCAGCTCACGAAATATTTGGTGTACATCATTGATCAGTATACTGAACAGAGGATTATGCGACCCGTAATGTTAAAGCTGTCCCACGAGCGGCTTTCGTATTCTCTGGCTCGATAAGCGTAAACTGATACGCCTACAGAAAAAATAAGCTGAAAATTTAATGTAGTTAAATTTTCACCTTGGATACGCCGGAGCCCACGTTTTTCGGTTTAGTCAACAAAAATGTACAAAAGTGACCTTTAAACTCACCTCCAGCCCCACACCCATCTCTCACCAGCCATAATTTCTAGTATGTCGTTCGTGGTACTCCCTCCCACCACCGTACAAAAATTTCCGGCTGTGCAAGTATTCCCGATATTCAGTCTTCTTTGGTCTCTATTGATCGGGCTATTACGCCACCAAAATAGTGGACTATTTCGTTAACATTAATTTAAACGTACCGTGAATGTCATAAATGAAAAACAATTTTTGTAAACACCACTCTACAATCAATTACGTTGACATCTCGATTCAAACTTAACCGTTACAAGCACAGTATTTTCGTAGGCCTGACGAATACAGCGACGAAATCTTTTAGTTTATGCTGTTAAAATTCACAACAATTTTAGGTAAAATTTATATAATGGTCAATTTTACAATTTGTAAGTGCTCGACGAATCCGGCAGCGTAATAAGGCCAGTCAATGAAGACTAAAACAAGGTCGAATGTGGGAAATAATTCGTGCAGTCACATAGATTTGTACAGTGGTATGAGGGAGCGCTATGAATGTTCTTGAATAACCCCAAAACCGTGGCCTCCAGCGCATCAAAGTATGAAATTTAATTACATTAAGTTTCCTACAGAAAGGAAGATTTGTTACTCCAAATTAGCAAAATTTCTTTCACCCCTAAACCCGAACAGCATCCACATTAGTTTCCCTCTTCAGCAAAGAACTTCGGATCACTTAGATAGAACACGTGTTTTCAAATTTTGATTTCGTTGTTCTTCAACACACTACAGTATACATGCTTTACACTTCAAAGTAATATTGTACATAATTCTGAGAATATTCGATGATTATTCTGAGAGGAACTGTGCTTAAGAGCTCTGGCTAGTTGTAATTGGTGTTCGCTAGTTTTGTGTGCAATACTTATGCAAGTATGTCTTTTAGAATACGTCCTAGCGTCATATTTTAATATGAACGGCCAAATGTAAAGGCTGCCACACATTTTGCTTTCCTACTGTCTGCTATTCTTGTTTATCTCTAATTAAAACAATTCTCTGTGAAGAGTATAGAGAAAAAATCGTTTTGATGAAAGCGCAATCTTCTCTGTGTCGTTCGATAACACTTCCTCGAAATCTTTTACTTCAACCTTATACGTACTGTCTTACCAACCTTCTTCTCTGCCGTGATTAATTTTATTCAGACGAAAATAACTTGCCGCCAAAAGTACTATACATTTTTTATTACAAATATTGGCCGCTACCATACGTTTTCGTATTTTTATTCTGATTTTAATAATGTTATTGTTATTCAGACTATATCTTTAACTTCGGCGTAAGTGTTTCTCCGACTGAGAAGCTTGAGGAAATATATTTTGTATATGACTGGTATGTAGATCCCCTGCTTCAATGTAAGTGAGTCCAAAAACTACCTGAACACAATAAATGAATAATCAGTCTTAATACATCTCTCACACATAATACCGGATTCTTTTTTCTTTCTTAGTGTGATCCTGACGTACTGCTTTGTTTCCACTGCTCCTTCTCCTCATTCGCCTTGTCATTCTTTCTCACACCCTACCCATTACATACTTTTTCTTTTCCTCTTCTCTGCTTCATTCCTTCTCTCGCTCACTATTTCTACCCGTTCTAGTTCCGTCCTCTCGTCTCTCTCTCTCCCTTTCCTCCCTGCCTCTTCCCATCCTCTCTCCCCTCACACACCGTGGCTTAAAGAGTGATACGGAAGAAAGTGAAGCACACACACCGAAATCAAAAACGACACAGAGGGAAAAGAGAGAGAAAGGAGGGAGACGGAGACAAGGCAAGCAATCATTAAGACTTTTAAAATAAAAACTGTTTTATCACGTCTAGCAGATATGCACTTGAACTCATAAAATGTTTGCATAGAATGTAAATTTATTTGGCTACTTAAATGAGAAAATTGGCACGAAGAAGGAAAACACAAAATTTAACGGTTTTGACAATAAATATAATTCTGCCATCTTTCTGTCAAATTGTTCTACTTACTTCTTATAATATTTTAAACATATACTGCGAGGAAACTTCTTATATGTTGTAAACTGCAAGTAATGTATCTTTTCAGAATTTTTGACAAATAATTAGCAAGGAAAAATTTGTTAACGTCCATAAAGGGTTCGTTAATCTGTTTTTCTAAAACTGTACTTCATTCGCTATGTATCGGAATGTACATAGCAACTGCAAACTAAATAAGGTTTTCATCTGCTAATGTTACTGCAAAAAAGAGATTAATACACAAAAGAAACAGGAAGGGCCCCTTGATGGAATCAACTGGTATATCAAATGCAATCAGTTTCTAGTGCGTAATGATAGCCCAGTAGAAGACTGTTTACCATTACAGTCTTTGTTTCCTGCCAGTGACATAAAATTTGATCCAGTCTGCAGCATTCCACCACAATACACAGCTTTACTTGAAAGGAGACTGCGATTAATAGTCAAGTGCCTTTGATAAGTCACAGGATATACTAGTAACCCGTAATTTATCGTGTAACTATTTAACTACATTCTCGCTATACGTGTGAACAGTCTTCTCTATATCACAACCCTTTAGGGATTCAGACCACGGTTTTGAACATATACGTGGTATTTCAGAAGGAATAGTAAATATTTTAGGACAGTTTAGCAATGATTATCTCGAATTACACATTCCTCATTACATTTGGCCATTTTAATTGATTCCGGAGATACAGTTGTTAGAATGTAACCCCAAACAAATACACAAAGAGGATATTAAATGAAAGCGAACGAATGAATTTGTTCAAAGTTGATTTTCAGAAGCCGGCCGGTGTGGCCGTGCGGTTAAAGGCGCTTCAGTCTGGAACCGCGTGACCGCTACGGTCGCAGGTTCGAATCCTGCCTCGGGCATGGATGTGTGTGATGTCCTTAGGTTAGTTAGGTTTAATTAGTTCTAAGTTCTAGGCGACTGATGACCTCAGAAGTTGAGTCGCATAGTGCTCAGAGCCATTTGAACCATTTTTGATTTTCAGAAATTCTGTCTTCGACTTCACTGGAGTCTCGAATTCTTTTGATAACACCAAACATCTATGCAAAAGTGTAGTGAGATACGATAGACGATCATTTGATTGGGCTTGTTGTGTTGCAGCATCGTCTTAAAGGGCCCCTTTACCGAAGACTTTCTCGAAAAGGAGCTTCCAGCATGACAGGGCACCTGCACATTCTAGTCGTCAGGCGACGCATCATGTAGTGCTAACAGTGCAAGGAAGATGGATCGGCAGAAATGGGCACTTTTCGTGGTCAACAAAATCACCGGACTTTGCCTATATGTATTTTTGCGTGTTGGTGTGGTTGAAATATAAACTTCAAACAGAAAAAGTAAACAGAACAAATAAGTTTTATCGTTCGGATTATGAGTAGTACTGCCTTCGTAAGAGACCGCACAGACAACTGCAGAAGAGCCACACGTGGTATTGTCAAGAGAATTCAAAATTCAAAATGGTTCAAATGGCTCTGAGCACCATGGGACTTACCATCTGATGTCATCGGTCTCCTAGAACTTAGAACTACTTAAACCTAACTAACCTAAGGACATCACACACATCCATGCCCGAGGCAGGATTCGATCCTGCGATCGTAGCAGCAGCGCGGTTCTCGACTAAAGCGCCTAGAACCGTTCGTCCACACCGGCCGGCAGAATTCGAAAGTGCATTGATATCAGAGGTTGCATTTTTGAATATCGACTTCGAATTTAATCATTTTCCTTTGCTTAAGATCTTCTGTAAGTATTTGTTTTGGGCTTCACTATAATGACTGTATGCATGCAGTCAATAAAAATTGCTCACATTTTGATTGGAGTGTTTTATTAGAATCATTCCATGCTACCACCTCCTAAAATATTTACTATTCCTCAAGAAGCACCTTGGAATATTTGTAAACAGATGATTAAGAAGCCACTTCTGTTTGATGTTTTCTACAATTTTCGAAAACGGCGGGGAAAGTAATATTGGACAGATGTTACATGGTGTTCGTTCACCTCCTTTTTTATACAGTATTTGACTTCACCGTATTTCATCGTGTTCGTGTTGTTGTACAAATAACTTAATATGTTACTAAATGTAGAAAAAGCTCGAAGAAGGATGCAAAGTTGTTCTAGCTGCCCAAAAATACTCTAATGTCATGTGAACGAAAGAACGAGTGGAAGTCTTGTAGAGAGAAAAAAAGCGACGAAACACATTCCAGCCCCGCAGGGTTGCTAACACTATTATTACAAGAATAATAATTTAAAAATGTGGAATACTCATCTTGACACCGCAGTACAGCAGCAGATACCTGTGCTATCGTCTCCCGATCCTCAAGTGACGCTCCGGAGCAGACTCCTTGACCGGTGGTGGGGGCAGCTGCAGGTGGACAAGGGGGCGTATAAAAGGCCCGGCCAGTGGTCCGCCGGGCAGACGACGTCAGCAGACATGGCGACCTCACCGGTGCTGGCATTCGCCCTCCTCCTAGGTGCCGCCATGGCAACCGTGGCGTACGCTTCGGATGGTAAGTTGGACTCGAGATGACCAGCAACAGTCGGCCAGAAATACTAAATTTTGACGCTACACTTACTGACAGATCAAGACACAAAAGAGGATTGTTGCCTTTATTATTGCAAACACTTACTTGGAGATGACTGTTGAGCCAAATATGTGTCTCTGTATGTATGTCAGCAATATAGTACTACTTCAACCACATACCCAAAAGATCCGCAGTGGAGCTGCTAGTGCAAACCCTAATCAAAATTTAGTGAATGCATATAAGAGTTTCTATTGTTGCATTAGCATAAAACCCTTATTGCCAATGGTGAAAATTTTACGTGATAGCGACAGGTTACTTTTCTGTTTATAAATTGGAAAATCTAACGTGTTACGGAGGGATTACTTTTCCATTTACCTTTAATGCTGAACGTGTTTATACATGGAAAACGTCAGGAGAATGAATCCAGACAGTCTTCTCCCAACGTAGTAGATGATCGTCGTTTTTTACATAGCATATGATTGCACTGAATCGAAAGGTAGATGGTAACGTCTGTCAAATAAGACTATAAATTTTTCTACGAAACAATGAGTGGTACCGGCCAGGGTGGCCGAGCGGTTCTAGGCGCTACAGTCTGGAGCCGCGCGACCGCTACGGTCGCAGGTTCGAATCCTGCCTCGGACATGGATGTGTGTGATGTCCTTGGGTTAGTTAGGTTTAAGTAGTTCTAAGTTCTAGGGGACTGATGACCTTAGAAGCTAAGTCCCATAGTGCTCAGAGCCATAGAGTGGTGCAAACAATCTCCTCAGCAAGGAACTGCATCTTTCAAAAATATAATCACACCACTAGTACAACTATAAACGTCCAGCATTCGTTTTATGAGTAAAATGGCAAGAAATATCTTTTCTTTAGCTCCTACAATCACTAACTGCGATTTATGTTGCTTGAAAATGCAATGGCTTCTTAACGTTTCCCGGTATTTAGCGTATCATTGGAACCATTTCTTTGAAATGACATCATCATCCAGCGGTTTTGGTACTTAAATCCCAGCTGTGTTGGAGCCTACGGTATGGGAATTGTGTTCTGCCTGCTTAGTTTGCTGCCCAGGTAGCAACACTCATTGACTACGTTTAGTGTGTCGTTTCTCCGTCCAAGCGATATGTCCTGTTTGGTTCTCATCAAAACTACAACATCTGGTCTGTTTTAGATATCAGCCAGATCACAATTACACCGGAGCCTCCATTCCCTAGTGATCTCAACCTGTACCGGAAAACGGGTCTTCCTCAAGACTTTCCAGTCGAAAACAAGAGGGTTATTTAAGTTTTTTTCCGGATACTACACGTTTCGCAACCACATAGCCCATTGTGGTGGATCAGTGTTTTGTAAAGCTGGAGTATGAAATTCCTCGAGAGACTGCGTCATTTAAAAAGCTGATTCAGACTGAAATTCGATCACTTTACGGCTTGAATCCTCACTTTAATTTCTACCTCACACGATGCGTTCTCTATGAAGATTACTGCCAGATATTTAAAATTATTAACCCTTTTAAAGTCGGGTTCCGACTACCAGTGCTAGGAATAGGTCTCGTCTCTTGAATAGATATGAGTCCTGGTCATAATCAGATACTCGGTCTTCGATCCATTCATAGGGAGACCGGTGCTGCTTGCTGCCACCTCTTCACTGTCGCTCATTCGCAATAATTCTCCCTTAGCTCTGGACAACAAATCACTGTGCATAACAGTATTGAAGAGACGCAGAGTTTGGTTCTTTCCATTTGTTAAACGTTTTGACAAAGGGGCACGCGCATCAATCTACCTCGTGAAGAAAATACAAAATTGGTGCACCTTGTGGAAATTAGGCTGCAACAGGGACTGAAGGCTGACTCTATAGCGAAAACCATTCATGAGACCTATTCAGTTTGAAGATAACATCTGAAGATTATGCAGCACCAACTATAATTTGAAATAGTGATATTAAGTGGGTAATGGTAGGTGGAATGGTCCTTGTGTCAAATCGTAAAAGTAATTAGAAGCACCGGCTGAATGTCAATACCCAACAGTCTTCCCGTAGCTAAAATGTTGAATCAAATTACCTAAAAATTCTACCAATCGATTAAATCGGTTGAAAAATTATTGAGTAGCCTCTGGACGGGATAAATCTCACCTTTTGCAGTTCTAAAACTGGAAAAGTCATTGATCAGTCCGGAACCGCGCGGATACTACGGTCGCAGGTTCGAATGCTGCCTCGGACATGGATGTGTGTGATGTCCTTAGGTTAGTTAGGTTTAAGTAGTTCTAAGTCTAGGGGACTGATAACCTCAGATGTTAAGTCCCATAGTGCTTATATCCATCTGAACTATTTTAAACGTCGTTGAAGTATTTACTATTTCCTGTCAAAGAAAATCTCCTAGTGGCACGATATGAGGAAAATGTCCATTTGACAGAGGTCCTGGTAAAAAGTATTTTGGTAAGTTGTTCTCATTTATGAAGAAATTTTTTGAGTGTTGTTGGTATTATCTTCAAACACTGTGTAAATGGAACTGCACTTTCAAATTACTCTGTGTTTCTTAACTTCATTTGACCTGTTTTTTAGCGAAAACTACTGTATCTCATTATTTTCCCTTCAATTCTCTAGAAAGAATGATGCGTTGTTTTCCATAACAATACATTTCAGCTTGGAATTGTGAAACTCTTTCAATTTGTGTCTTTAGTACACGTTAATATGTCTAGAAAAGCAATCAATTATTGCAAGGTAACAACCTAAAAGACGTACTGCGACTCTAAGAACTTTTAATTACATTTGTACACTTCAGTCTGTGTTTGACGGTGTGCGTTGTGATCTTCAATTGTCCTGGTGCCTAGGCTATCGCTCTGCTTTGTTTGCAGTTGGGCGAGGGGGGGAGGGGTAGGGAGGGGGTGAGGGCTGCCGCTACTGGTGTTTTAGAATGAAATTCCAATGACCGATGACCTCTATGTTTTATAGTGTAATTGTAATAGCTGTAACCCGCTGTTTTTAAATATTATGGTTGAATGCTGAACTATTTCGATTTAAACCGCTTTCCGACAGTCGTGTTACAGCTGCTTTGGAGTGCTGTAGCTATGGCCTTATTGGTACAGACTTTGATATCATTTTTCTTATCTGTAGAATCTAAATAATTTATGAAGTTTGTAATAAATGTATCTCATAGAACGATTATTCCTGATGTTATAGATTTTACTGTCACTATAGCTGTCTACTGGTGAAACTGTCTTCGTTGAACAGTGCCGAGTTGCCTACATCAGTTGGGCACTGGTGTCATTATGGAGTATTAAATGACATGATACTTTGCTCTGATTGTAATAGATATGTTTCTCCGCTTTTACTGTGTTACTATCATGCATTCATTTTAACATTTTATCTTTAAGTCCTACATTTCATGCTCTAGATCTGTGATCAAGTTCCACGTCGAAACGCGTCATGATAAACATAGTTATTTTGGCAATTAATATGTTTCTCATCATTTAGAGAGAGAGCCTGTGGCTGTAAAATGAAATCCGTTTCTATAATGTCGGTACCAACCATCAAACGGGTGCTACATTTTGCTATAAGTATCTTGATGTGTAAAACATAAGGACTAAATTAACTTTCGTTGGTGTGTCGCTACCAAATAAAGTAGTTCGATGAAACTTGGAGCATATATAAAAAGAACAGCTGCAGTACAGTACAGAAGGTCACAGAAAGAAACACACAGTGAGACAAACAGAAATGTTTCTGCGTGCATAACGTACCTAGTAAAAGAGTTATTTCAACGATTTAAATATTCGCAGAAAAGCGAACAATCTAATAACTAAAACTTTCTAATGGTGATAATTTAGTATTTATCTTGTCAATTCCGGGCACAATATGAGCGTCACTCTATACGATGTTCAATTTGTTACTTAGCAATAGATGTCGCTAAGCGATTCTGGCTACAGTAAAGCGTCCGGCAACCATTCAGAATAGTTACTATATTCTCAAAGGTTGCCTGTCGATGTACTGAGGTTCAGAACACTTAGTGACACATTTAACGTAATTGTAAAATACACTGGTACGCAAAGATTAAGGTCGAAAGTAGCTTTCGCATAATGTGTCACTGCTGTTTCACGACGTAGATAGCTTGGCGAAATTTGAATCATACATAGGAAGAACTGCTGCAGTATAGTACAGAAGGTAGTTGAGAAAAATACGAAAACAGACGAACAAAAATGATTTTTTTTTTCAGAGAGAAAAATTTCTCTGAAAAAATGCAATTTACGATGGCCCCCTGGACATTAGAAAAGGCGGAAATTAGTTTGATCACCACGGTAGACAGTGCAAGCTCCGTAAATGTGCTCCCATGGTGGCAAATGGGTTGTAAAAGGTTCCTGTGATAGGGCCTTCGATTCCTCTACCAGAGCGATTGACAACTGCTGGGTGGCTTTTGGTGCATATGGAGTGCTTCGACACATCGCCCGCTTGCTCGATGGGATTTCAGGCGGATTAACGAGCAGGCCGGTCCATTCGTATCTGCTGCAAAGTTTGTACGTAGTCTGGAGACTGACTTCTCGAAAATACGTACATAAACGAAAGTTGAACCACCTAATTAGCAAACCACAAAAATATTAAGTCAGTTTGTCAGATATTTATTAGTTAGCTACATAATTCATTGATACTTTGAACATTCCTTTTATCGAAATGATGTGTAACGAATCGATTTACAGGATATGCATATGCGACTAGTGCTGGTGAACATATAATTTCTTAGTCTCCATCATACAACTATACTTAAAAACTAGATTTCCTTCTGTTTTTGCAGACCAGCAGTTTTTAAATAAAAGTTCATCCATACAGTAGAAGGATGCTGTCAGGAGAAACAATATTAGGTTAGATTTAAAACCAGCCCCGATCCCTGTTAGTCATTTCATGATACTAGCCAAGTTATCGAAATTTTTGTTACTGCACGCTGAACTCCCTCCTGAGCCACTGACGGCTGATGGAGTAATTTTAGTCCATTAATCTTGTAGTGCAGTGGGTATGAACATCGCTTGTAATCTCAAATTTTGATGGACTGTTTATGACGAACCTCATTAGCAGCTACGTGGATTATGATGATGAGCAGGTGCCTGCATTACCACCGAGGGTGAAAACATATAATTCCTGCTCGCTTTCGAGCAGTCAGTACTTTGTAACTGACGAGTTACCCCAGAAAATTATTCTATGATACATTCTAAGCGAAAAGAGGAGTAGGTATACTGAAAAAAGACCGGAAGCTACGGGAAGATTTCAGTTAGATTACATCATGGTCAGACAGAGATACCGAAATCAGATAGCTCATATAGACAGTAGCTGATATAGACTCAGATCACAATTTAGTAGTGATGAAAAGTAGGCTGAGGCTTAAGAAACTAGTCGGGAAGAATAAAAGCGCAAAGAAGTGAGAAGCGGAAGTACAAAGGTATGAAGAGATGCGCTCGAAGAACTCAGCTGCTATGCTAAGAAATACCTCAAGTAGGCAGTTCGGCTGATGAATAATGGACATCTCTAAAACAGCAATCACAGCAATCGAAAAGGACAACATAGGTACAAAGAAGGTAACTGCGAAGAAAACATTGGTACGTATGAAATACTGCAGTTGGTAGATGAAAGAAGGAAGCACAAAAATTATCAGGGAAATTCAGGAATTCAGTAATACAAGTCACTTACGAATGACATCAACAGTGCAGGGAAACTAAGGCGAAATGGCTACGTGGAAATTATGAATAAATCGAAATAGATATGATTGTCGGAAGGACTAACTCAGCATATAAACAAGTCAAAACAACATTCCGTGAAATTAAAAGCAAAGGTGGTAACATTAAGAGTGCAACGAGAATTCCATTGTTAAATGCACAGCAGAGAGGGGATACGTGGAAAGAGTACATTGAAGGTCTCTATGAGGGGAAATACTTGTCTGATGACGTGATAGAAGAACAAACACGAGTCGATATAGAAGAGACAGGGTATCCAGTACCAGAATCTGTATTTAAAAGAGCTTTGGATGACTTAAGATCAAATAAGACAGAAGGAATGGATTACATTCCATCGGAATTTCTGAAATCTCTGGAGGAAGTGGCACTGGTGTGTAGAATAGTTGAGTCTTGCTACATACCATCTGGCTTTCGGAAAAACATCGTCCGTACAATTCAGAAGACTGCAAGAACTGACAAGTGGAAGAATTATCGCACAGCCAGCTTAACAGCTTATGGATCCATGTTGCTAAGAAGAATAATGAACAGAGGAATGGAGAAGAAAACTGGGGATTTGTCAGATGGCGATCAGTTTGGCTGTAGGAAAGGGAAAGGCACCAGAGAGGCACTTCTGATTTTGCGGTTGATAGTAGAGGCAAGAGTTAAGAAAAATCAAGACACTTTCATAGGGTTAAGCTCTAGGAGAGACGGGTAATATACAGTACGTACAAGAACCACGAGGGAACAATAATAGTACTCGGATTAAAAAGGTTATAAGAAAGGGGTGCAGTCTTTTCTCCCTATTGTTCAGTCTATACATCGAAGAAGCAATGCTGGAAATAAAAGAAAGCTTCAAGAATGGAATTAAAACTCAAAGTAAAAGAATATCAATGATAAGATTCGCTGATGACATTGCTGTCCTCAGTGGATGTGACGAAGAACTGCAGTATCTGCTGAATGGTATGAACAGTCTAATGGGTACACAATATGCATTGAGACCAAATCGAAGAAAGACTAAAGTAATGAGAAGTACCAGAAATGAGAACGGCGACAAACGATTCATCAGGAATGGTGATCACGAAGTAAATGAAGTTAAGGAATTTTGCGACCTAGGTAAAAAGAATAACCAGTGACGGGCGGAGCAAGGAGGACATAAAAAGCAGTCAAGCACTTGCAAAATGGGCATTCCTGGCCAAGAGAAGTCTACTAATATCAAACAGAGGTCTTAATCTGAGGAAAAAGCTTCTGAGAATGTACGTTTGGAGCACAGCGCTGTATGATAGTGAAACATGGATTGTGGAGAAAGCAGAACAAAAGAGAATCGAAGCATTTGAAATATGATTCTAGAGAAGACTGTTGAAAATTAGGCAGACTGGTAAGGTATGCAAAGAAGAGTTTCTCCGCATCGGAGAGGAAAGAAATAGTGGTCCATTGATCGTGACCGGGCCAAAAATCTCACGAAATAGGCGTCAAACGAAGAAACTACAAAGAACAAAACTTGTCTGGCTTGAAGGGGGAATCCAGATGGCGCTATGTTTGGCCCGCTAGATGGCGCTGCCATAGGTCAAACGGATATCAACTGCGTTTTGTTTTTAAATAGGAATCCCCATTTTTATTACATATTCGTGTAGTACGTAAAGAAATATGAATGTTTTAGTTGGACCACTTTTTTCGCTTTGTGACAGATGGCGCTGTAATAGTCACAAACATATGGCTCACAATTTTAGACGAACAGTTGGTAACAGGTAGGTTTTTTAAATTAAAATACAGAACATAGGTACGTCTGAACATTTTATTATGGTTGTTCCGATGTGATACATGTACCTTTGTGAACTTATCATTTCTGAGAACGCATGCTGTTACAGCGTGATTACCTGTAAATACCACATTAATGCAATAAATGCTCAAAATGATGTAGGTCAATCTCAATGCATTTGGCAATACGTGTAACGACATTCCTCTCAACAGCGAGTAGTTCGCCTTCCGTAATGTTCGCACATGCATTGACAAAGCGCTGACGCATGTTGTCAGGCGCTGTCGGTGGAGGCGTTGTCGGTGGATCACGATAGTAAATATCCTTCAACTTTCCCCACAGAAAGAAATTCGCGGACGTCAGATCCGGTGAACGTGCGGGCCATGGTATGGTGCTTCGACGACCAATCCACCTGTCACGAAATATGCTATTCAATACCGCTTCAACCGCACGCGAGCTATGTGCCGGACATCCATCATGTTGGAAGTACATCGCCATTCTGTCATGCAATGAAACATCTTGTAGAAACATCGGTAGAACATTACGTAGGAAATCAGCATACATTGCACCATTTAGATTGCCAACGATAAAATGGGGGGCCAATTATCCTTCCACCCATAATGCCGCACAATACAATAACCCGCCATGGTCGCTGATGTTCCACTTGTCGCAGCCTTCGTGGGTTTTCCGTTGCCCAGTAGTGCATATTATGCCGGTTTAGGTTACCGCTGTTGGTGAATGACGCTTCGTCGCTAAATAGAACGCGTGCAAAAAAGTGTCATCGTCCCGTAATTTCTGTTGTGCCCAGTGGCAGAACTGTACACGACGTTCAAAGTCGTCGCCATGTAATTCCTGGTGCATAGAAATATGGTACGGGTGCAATCGATGTTGATGTAGCATTCTCAACACCGACGTTTTTGAAATTCCCGATTCCACACGCAATTTGCTGCTGATGTGCGTATTAGCCGCGACAGCAGCTAAAACACCCACTTGGGCATCATCATTTGTTGCAGGTCGTGGTTGACGTTTCACATGTGGCCGAACACTTCCTGTTTCTTTAAATAACGTAACTACCCGGCGAACGGTCCGGACACTTGGATGATGTCGTCCAGGATACCGAGCAGCATACATAGCACACGCCCGTTGGACATTTTGATCACAACAGCCATACATCAACACGATATCGACCTTTTCCGCAATTGGTAAACGGTCCATTGTAACACGGGTAATGTATCACGAAGCAAATACAGTCCACACTGGCGGAATGTTACGAGATACCACGTACTTATACGTTTGTGACAATTACAGCGTCATCTGTCACAAAGTGAAAAACGTGGTCCAACTAAAACATTCCTATTTCTTTACGTACTACACGAATATGTAATAAAAATGTGGGTTCCTATTTTTAAAAAAACGCAGTTGAAATCCGTTTGACCTATGGCAGCACCATCTAGCGGGCCAACCATAGCGTCATCTGGTTTCCCCCTTCAAGCTAGACGAGTTTCGTTCTTTGTATGTTTTTCGTTGATGCTTATTTCGTGAGATATTTGGCCCGGTCACTATCAATGGACCACCCTGTGTATAAAAAACACTGACAAGAAGAAGGGAGCTGTAGAAGGTGTAAAATGTAGAGGAAGACAGAGATTGAAATACATCCAGCAAATGCTTGAGGACATAGGTAGCAGGCTGCGAGTGGTACTCTGAGACGAAGAGGTTTTCACAGTAAAGGAAATCGTAGCGGGCCGCATCAAACCAGTCAGAAGACTGATGACTCAAAAAAAAAAAAAAAGGTCATAATGGATTGGAAATGTGGAAACTATGCCTGAAGCTTGATTCATTTGTTTCCCAGATTATCAATTATACGAAGAGCATAAGTAGCTGAACTTAATTGTTTGAGCAACTCATTAATATGCTTCTTCCAGTTCAAATTTTCATAAGTATGTACACCCAAAAATTTTGCGACTGTGCCGTGTTTACTGACTCCTATTCATGCGCTGCAGTAGTTGTTAGTCTGACTGTGCCTCTTGTACAGAACTGAATACAATATTTTCTCAAAATTAAAGGAGAGCTCATTTATTTATTTATTTCCGCACTAGTATCGTCCGCAAAAAGTGCCAATTCTGCTTTATGAATCTTAACTGGGAAGCCATTCACATGTATGAAGAATAGGGATGGTCCAAAAAGTGAGCCTCGTGGGAATCCCTTCGTTATTTCTCAGCAGCTAGTAACCTTTTTTTTTCCTTTCAACATTCTTTGAAATATTCAAAAAATCTTTTTGTTTTCTGTTTGTTAAGTGTGATTCAAACCAGTTATGTGTAAAGCCATCAGTTCCATAGAAATCAAGTTTTTCTAAGAGAGTAACATGATCTAACCAATCAGACTGCTTGGAAAGAAGACACAAAATACCAACTAGTAATATATGATTATTTTTAATGCATGTAATATTTGTTGACTTGACGTATCGATACCATTCTCAGTCGAGCAATATTTCTGGAATCCAAACTGTGACGTGCCAAGTAAACAGTCTCTACTTACTTGTGAGACTACACTTGAGAACATTACTTTTCCGAATATTTTGGAAAAGGCATCAGTAAGTAAATTCGATAATAATTATTTCTTTCGTGTCGCCTTTCGTATGTAGAGTTTTATCAATGGCACACTTTAATCTTTCTGGAAAAAAGCCCTGTGCCAATAATGCATTACAAAAATGGCTCTGAGCACTATGGGACTCAACTTCTGAGATCATTAGTCCACTAGGACTTAGAACTAGTTAAACCTAACTAACCTAAGGACATCACACACATCCATTCCCGAGGCAGGATTCGAACCTGCGACCTGAGCGGTCTCGCGGTTCCAGACTGCAGCGCCAGAACCGCACGGCCACTCCGGCCGGCAATGCATTACACATATCACTAAGGACATTACTGATTTAGTTCGACTTTTCAGAATGCTGTTTGCACTTTCATCGACACCATATGACCTTTTGCGTATTAAAATTTCTACACATCATTTAATTTCAGTGAATGATGTTTTTATTGCTTCTAGTTGCTTATAGCTTTGTGGAATGACATTTTTAATATTTTCACTTGTTTTTTCAACTGAAGCACTTAATCATATTTTTACTGCTACGTTTATAAAGTGACTGCTGTATACAGATGCAGCTCGAGGAATATCAAACACAACATTATTCTACAGTAACAGCCCACAAGCACATGATTCTAATATTTTGGCTTTGTGTCCAACTTTTACATATGTTGTAACTCCTCCTTTCTCTATGTTCACTCTACACGCAAATGATGCTATAAACCCTATATGTTTAGCTTCTCCGTCTCTATGGTTGCATGACGCCCAAGAGGCACAGAAAATGTTTCACTTAATAATTTTCCACATTTCCTAGGTATAGAAGAAGCTCAATTATCTGCTTTTTCAGCTCCATAAAGTTCTGATGAAACAAATAACTTTACTTTTCTGGAAACTGTTACATAAATTATAGTCCTGTATTTCTTCCGTAGTCTGTAAACTGACATTAACCAAACAAATGTGCCCCTCAGATTACAGAAAACTCCGGGATTTTGCCTCGAGTGCTTGTGGCCCCCTTAAATTGTCCTTCCGCCTCCCATATAGGTGCAGGTCACAATTTGTACATGATTATCTCCCAATTGCAGCAACAGGCGCTTCGCAAATATTGGACTTAGTTTCAATCAAAAGCAATACACCCGTCCCTTTTTTACACGGCTGACTGTGTTAACCCAGAGCCGGTTATGTCGCTGCAAAACAACTGTTTCACTTCCTTCTAAACTACTGCTTTCTATTTATTTCCTTCGATTCTCGTAAGTGCACTCAGCTTTCGCTACAAAATGTAGATGATATCTCGCTCGCTGTGTTATATCCTTACTACTTTCAAAACTTCAAAAAGCATATCTTAGTACTTATTGTAATAAGCTTTCTCCAAATACACAAATGCTATGAATGTTGGTGTGCCTTTTCCCATTTTAACACAAGGCATAAGATCAACATTTTCTTTCTCAGGAATCCTCTATTTTAACCTAAAGTACACTCCTGGAAATTGAAATAAGAACACCGTGAATTCATTGTCCCAGGAAGGGGAAACTTTATTGACACATTCCTGGGGTCAGATACATCACATGATCACACTGACAGAACCACAGGCACATAGACACAGGCAACAGAGCATGCACAATGTCGGCACTAGTACAGTGTATATCCACCTTTCGCAGCAATGCAGGCTGCTATTCTCCCATGGAGACGATCGTAGAGATGCTGGATGTAGTCCTGTGGAACGGCTTGCCATGCCATTTCCACCTGGCGCCTCAGTTGGACCAGCGTTCGTGCTGGACGTGCAGACCGCGTGAGACGACGCTTCATCCAGTCCCAAACATGCTCAATGGGGGACAGATCCGGAGATCTTGCTGGCCAGGGTAGTTGACTTACACCTTCTAGAGCACGTTGGGTGGCACGGGATACATGCGGACGTGCATTGTCCTGTTGGAACAGCAAGTTCCCTTGCCGGTCTAGGAATGGTAGAACGATGGGTTCGATGACGGTTTGGATGTACCGTGCACTATTCAGTGTCCCCTCGACGATCACCAGTGGTGTACGGCCAGTGTAGGAGATCGCTCCCCACACCATGATGCCGGGTGTTGGCCCTGTGTGCCTCGGTCGTATGCAGTCCTGATTGTGGCGCTCACCTGCACGGCGCCAAACACGCATACGACCATCATTGGCACCAAGGCAGAAGCGACTCTCATCGCTGAAGACGACACGTCTCCATTCGTCCCTCCATTCACGCCTGTCGCGACACCACTGGAGGCGGGCTGCACGATGTTGGGGCGTGAGCGGAAGACGGCCTAACGGTGTGCGGGACCGTAGCCCAGCTTCATGGAGACGGTTGCGAATGGTCCTCGCCGATACCCCAGGAGCAACAGTGTCCCTAATTTGCTGGGAAGTGGCGGTGCGGTCCCCTACGGCACTGCGTAGGATCCTACGGTCTTGGCGTGCATCCGCGCGTCGCTGCGGTCCGGTCCCAGGTCGACGGGCACGTGCACCTTCCGCCGACCACTGGCGACAACATCGATGTACTGTGGAGACCTCACGCCCCACGTGTTGAGCAATTCGGCGGTACGTCCACCCGGCCTCCCGCATGCCCACTATACGCCCTCGCTCAAAGTCCGTCAACTGCACATACGGTTCACGTCCACGCTGTCGCGGCATGCTACCAGTGTTAAAGACTGCGATGGAGCTCCGTATGCCACGGCAAACTGGCTGACACTGACGGCGGCAGTGCACAAATGCTGCGCAGCTAGCGCCATTCGACGGCCAACACCGCGGTTCCTGGTGTGTCCGCTGTGCCGTGCGTGTGATCATTGCTTGTACAGCCCTCTCGCAGTGTCCGGAGCAAGTATGGTGGGTCTGACACACCGGTGTCAATGTGTTCTTTTTTCCATTTCCAGGAGTGTATATATAAGTGCATTTTATTTGTTGTGGCAGTTCACAATAAACTGCATTAGTTTCATGTCTGGGACTGTACAGGTTTGCCGATGCTTGAGTGTAAACCCGGCGATCATAAACAGGTAAACTGTAACTGCTGCAACTGCAGCCTAAACGGAAAATGGGTCTGCACCAACAGGACTTGCCCTGATAAGGTGGAAGGTGAGTAGCTCTGAGCATCTTCTAAACTATCAACTACACTACCCTTACACCTACGTAACAGACAGAATAAAGTTTAACACACCGTTCGTCAGTAAGAGTCTATAAAATCAAATTGGTTGTACCTAAATGTTTATTCCTTATGTGGTATCCTCATTTATAATTTGTAGTCCAGGCAAGTAATTCATTATTTAAGCCATCCTTGGTGAATGGCAACTGGGTTAGCAAATCACAATGGAATTCCTGCTTTACATTTCGTGTTTACTTTTTTAATACGCCCTACATCTGGGCAAGTTCCAGAGAACGTTGGTTCTGGTAAAGATAGATCTTGGATTATGTCTCAGTACTTTTGGCAGTCCTTTTAACGGCATATCGGGGCTTTAGTCCACAATCATATGTAATGTGCAGCTGCGCTGTCTAGTTCATTTGCGTACTGCCGAGGGGCAACTTCAATGTCACAAGCAACTTTTTATTAGTTGGTAACTGCAACTACATCCACGTAATTTCCGAAAGAGCTGATATCTGTTTCGTTTCGACAGAGTGCTGTCGTTGAATTATTTGTTGAAGACGTAAGCATCTGATACTGTTATTAGACGCAGACTTCACAGTACATGCGGGAAAATGTGAATGAGAGTCAAGTTTCGAAAAGTGAGTGAAACACTTGAAAGATGGCAAAACGACATCCAAGATGAGCCTCGTACGTGGGCTGCTTCGAACCTCTTCCACAGTACACAACAATGAAAGAACTACCGAGTTCATTGGAGACAACAAATGTTTCAATGTAAGGAAATCGCAACAAAGCATGCGATAAGATATCATGATACGGAAACATTTCAAAGTTAATATTGTGGAAACGTTTCTTACCACCTGCGTGCACGATAGAAGACCACATCATACAAAAAACCCAAAACCTTCTTCAGAAATAATGAAGGTGCCCCGACAAGGTGGAAGGGGTGTAGCTCTCAGTGCCCCTTAAGGTAACATCTGCGTTGAGCAAACTCCTCTGTAAACGGCTCGTATTATGTTTCCACGTCCGTTATTTGAGGAAGTTTACGGAGTCAAGTAGATCATATCTAAATATTTTAACTCTTGTCTGGTATCCACATTTGTAATTTCTGCTTATGTTACGGAATTTGTTGTTTAAATCATACTTGGTTAAAGGAAAAGGATAAGGAAATCGCAAAGAGGTTCCTGATTTACGCTTCCAGTTTCTCATTTTCAATACGTGCTAGGTCTCACGAAGTTGTATGGACGTTTTCAATACGTACAAGGTCTAGTGGAGTTGCGTGGATGGTGGGTCCTTTTAAAGGTACATTTCATTTCATTTTGCATTTATTTTAATAGCATGTGAATGCTTAGTCCCCTTATGAATTTTCAAATATTAATATACAGTTGAGACATCTACTTCATTTGCTTATTGCCATGTATGATATCTACGCTAAATGTCGACAGAGACATTTTTTTAATCGGTACGAGCAATTACAACAATACGAGGAAAAAGCCACTTCATTATATCGCAGTATACAAACTACATATTGTATGTCACCTGATCACGAGCTATATTTCCAAAATAGCGAACAGCGGTTTTGTTTCTTCAGCCTGCTGTCGTTGATATCTTTGTTGAAAAGAGCTACTCAAATCTGTCATAGAACGTAGGATATAATGCTATTCAGGAACTGTTGCAAAGCTCGGCCCGTCGAAAAATTTGAGGCAGTTTTATGTACGTTTGTTGACCGAAGAACACATTGTAAAAAATGGCAAAAACTTTAATTTCGAAATGAGATAGTCGATTTATTGGAGTATCGCGACAAGCAACTGACGCGGGTTCTGTTATTTTGACAGTGAAACAAAATGCAGTATGCAATTTTATCATTTGAATTCTCCGTAAGAAAAGCTAAGAAGGACAGTGTGGTCTTTCAGTAACTGATCAGCAACGTCTTTTAGGGTGAATAGGTTTGCTGTCTCTGTGATATCCTTCAACCTAGACAGGCATAAATGCTGTCCACTTCACACACTGATTTTTAGAACTCCCTGGTTCTTTGCACAATTAACACCCTCGGAAGAAGATCCTCGTGCAGTAGGATGATGCATGATCTAACATTTCTCATGAGATTGTGACGTAAAACAATCCTTTTGGTAAGAAAGTCTGCCAGAACCTCCCTACTGGCTTGAACTGACGCCGTACGAGTATTGACCTTTCGATGCAAACGCTACGAGATGCTTGAGGATATCCAGAACGAGACGCTTAAGTATTTCTAGGCATCCGGATAAGACTTCGGGCTGCAAGTGAATTTTCAGATATACATCTGTGTATATTTTCCTGTCATACTGTCTCACTGTTTCTTCCCAAGCAACCAGCTGCTCCTGAATCTCCTCCTTTCTGTTTTCCCATATCATCAAGTAATCGCATACCCCCATTGCTTTCATTCTGTCTTCTGCAAATTTTTCTGCCACCTTAGTCATTAGCTCGTACAAGACCTCAATAAAGATGCTGGATGCTTGGGAATAAACTGTTAGACAGTATGCAATGAAATGTAATGTCTACAAATCTGAGATCCTAGTTACAATGAAGATGCTGGATGCTTGGGAAGAAACTGTAGGGCAGTATGCAATGAAGATTAACTTCAACAAATGTGAGATTCTGCTTATGACTCGAAAGAAAGGTAGATAAACTAGCGGAATGAGGATTTGAGTTGAACAATTGAAGAAAGTGGAAAGCAACAAGTAATTGGGAAGTGTGATAGAGGAAAATCTAAAAAATTGGAAAGAGATCAGTGAAAGTGGCAGACAGACAGCCAGTGTTAGGGGCCTGGTTTGGAACAAAGACGTCCCACAAAATAGCTAGGAAATTAATATACAGAAGTTACTGTATCCCAGAACTGATCAATGCATTTGAAACATGGGTAATGGAGAAAACAAGTACCAGGTGTAGAAGTATGAAACCGGAATTTCTCAATAGATGGCACTAGTCGTCAGTGCAGTGCCCGCGAGACCGCGTCTGCAGCGCCATCTGCTTCCTATGACGGCTGACGACTAATGTCAACCAATACACAGTAACTCGAGTTCCACAAATTGGTATCTATTTCAAATCCGTAAACGTGTCGAATTTTGTGCCTACGAACTACGATTTGTGGACAGCATTGGTTTTCTGTTATCATTTGAAGAAAACTGCTGCAGAATCGCATCGAATGCTTGTCGAAGCTTTCGGCGAACATGCTCTTGGCAAAACAGAGCGTTTCAAGTGATCCAAAAAATTCAAAAGTGGTGACTTTGATGTGGGCAGCTACGAGCTTGGGAAACCACCGAAAAAGTTCGACGGCAACGAACTACAGGCCCTATTGGATAAAGATGATACTCAAACTCAACAGGAACTCGCTGAACAATTGAATGTGACGCAGAAGGCCGTTTCTCGTCGGTTGAAAGCTATGGGAAAGGTGCAGAAAGTGGGCACATGGGTTCCACATAAACTGAATGAAGGACAGCAAGCAACTCGAAAGACCACTTGTGAAATGCTGCTCGCCAGACACAGAAGAAAGTTGTTTCTCCATAGATTAGTGACAGGTGATGGAAAATGGATACTTTTTGAGAATCCTGAGCGTCATAAACCGTAGGTGAACTCAGGCGAACCATCGACATCCACTGCAAGACCAAATCGCTTTGGAAAGAAGACAATGCTCTGCGTTTGGTGGGATCAGAAGTGTGTCATCTATTATGAACGGCTAAATCCTCGTGAAATCGTTAACACTGATCGAAACCATCAGCAAATTATCCATTTAAATCGAGCATTACATAAAAAACGACCGTAATATGGAAAAAGGCAACACCATTACACACAGCAAATATGTTCAGCAAAACGATCGAGGCGTTCAGTTGGGAAATACTAGGGCATGTGGCTTGTCTTCCAGACTTGGCTCCTTCCGTTTATCATCTGTTTGCGTCACTGGGGCACGTTCTTACTGAACAACGTTTCAGTTCGCATAAAAATGTACGAAAATGGCTCGCTGACTTGTTCGTTTCAAAAGAAGAACTGCTTTTTATGACGTGGCATTCATAGCCTGCTGGAGAGGCGAGAGAAATGTATAAATAGCAATGTAGATTATTTTCAATAAAATATTGTTTATCACTTTCAAACAACAGACGTATAATTATTGCAATCAAATTCCCGTTTCATACTTCTACACCTGGTATAAGCAGAATACAGGTGTGTCAAATGAACTTCCTCGGACGTAGGGTAGGAATAGAAAGAAGACAGAGAATTAAGAATGAACGGGTACGGAACCCTTGCAGAGCAGGATACAAACATCAAGGCTAAGATGGTCCGGGCACTTAAAGAGAATTAAAAACAAAAGGATTCCCAAAAACTTAAAGGAAATGGAGATGCGAAGAAAATGACCAAGAGGAAGACCAAGCGATGGATGGCGGAAACTTGTGGAGTGTGTGGAGAAAAGACGTGAGGACTGCACCAGAGTGAACACAGAAAGATGGTTGGAAGACAGAACTAGCTGGAGCGGCTTATGGTCCAAATAGAACCAAGTTGGAGATGGAAATTGTTCAAGATGATGCTGAGATGTGTATGTTTTAATGAAGAAATATTAATTAATTTTACAACAGTATGTCCCTCGTGCAGATTGTGCACTGTGACGTACTTTTCCGTTTTTTATTGTTATTTGTGCTGGATTTTTTTTTCGATTATGACAAACGCTTATGTGTACCATCAATACTAAGTGCTACGTATTGGTTTCGTCTTGTGATGAATCGATGCTTTAGTTGTAAATTTTCGTCTCTAGTTTGTCTGGATTCAATCTACGTTTATCCCCGGAAAAAGTTTGTGACAATACAAAATGTATATTTATTATTTGCTTAAAATGTCCACAGTGGAAATAAAATGCACGCCCAATACAGCCTTCAAGAAGAACTGCAACAACTGCACCTGTAACTCTACAGGCAACAAGGCTACCTGCACAAACTATAACTGCCCCCTGCCATATCCTTGGCCCCCAGGTCAGTATTCACTAATCTACTCATATATTATATACATAGCACAGTCTGACAATATCAAGAGAAGGGTTCCTGGAAAAAAAATATTTTAACATGAATAATGTATTTATGGGGGTTTCTGTACTGTTTATCATCTGCACTTCACTTAGTATCAGGCTGCATCTAAGAAAAAGTTCGGGAAAGAGTTCCATAAATTTATATTTGATGGTAAAAAATGTATCTTTTCAGCAATGTTCTTTTTGTTTTTGTAAAACCCAGTGCTCATTTTTTTCTCTGTCTCGGCCATCAGCAGTTAATCTTTTGCCCAAATGACAAAACACATCTTTTACTATTAGTGTCTAATTCCTCCAAAAATAGCCTGGTTTTATTAGAATAAATTCCATTATCCTTGACATGCTTTTGTTGATATTCATTTTGTAACCTTTGTTCAAACACACAATCCACTTCGTTCAAGTAATTTTCTAAGTTGTTTGCTGCCTCTTACAGAACTGTAGTGTCAATCAGAAACTTTAAAGAGTTTCTATCTTCTTACTGAATTTCAATTTCAACTTCAAATTTCTCTTAGCTTTCCCTTACTGCCTCCTCAAACAACGGATCGAATAACAACGGCGGTTGGATACAGCTCTATCTTAATCCCTTCTTAACTACTTCCTTCTTATCAGATCCCTCGACTCTTAAAAATGCTGTCTACTTTACGTAAAAACTGTGTATAACATCTCGCTCCTTGTATTATATCTCTACTACGTACACAATTTCAGAGAGTCTGTTTCGGTCATCATTGTCAAAAACTCTCTCCAAATCTGCTAATGCTGTGAAAGCAAGGTTTCATTTCTCTAATTTCAAATACAATGTAGGACCAGTAATGTCTCGAATGCAACTATTTTCCCCGGGAGCTCTCTATTGTGCATTTCATATTCTTGTCATTGCTAAAAAAAAATTGCATGTTTTACGTGTGTGTTCTACAGTGTGCCCCGTATGTAAAACTGGCGAAAAGAAGCAGATAGACTGTTGCAACAACTGCACGTGCACGAGGGCAGGAGTATGGATGTGCACGTCGATGGCTTGCCCCGATATAAAAGAAGGTGAGTCGCTCTCAGTTTCCATTGCCCTATGCATATGGCGGATCGAAATAAGTTTCCACGTCCTCCATCTTAAGAAGTCTACAGAGTGATACTAGCCACAGCTGAATGTTTTATTTAACCACTGTATGGTAACCTCACTTATAATTTTTACGCCAGCAAACGAATTACTTTTTAAATCATCCTTCATGAATGGCAATCGATAAGCAAGATTGAAAATAGGATTTGCTTTACTCTGCCAGCGTAAAAAAAAAAAATAAAAAAATTGGGTTCTGCCTTATGGCAGGTCCTGTCATGTGGGAATCCTCGTCAGAGAGTTCAATCACAGAAGCGTCTAGGGAAATGATTCCAGTGGTGGCTCCCCGTTGCTTTCTACTGATGATGATATGATAATGAGAACAGCACAACAGCCAGTCCCTGAGCGGAGAAAAATCTCCAACCCCTCCGGGAATCGAACCTGGGTTCCTTTGTGTGACAGGCCGCTGCGCTGACCACTTTTTTTTTTATCTCATTTTGTTCGCTTTTGCTCATTGCATGTGCTCGGGGCGGACGTAGTAAGACATCCGTTAAAGTTCGTTGTTGATCGATTAGCTCAGTTTTTTTTAGTACAGAGGGCTGCTAACCCTCTGACCGAACACGCTGAGCTACCGTGCCGGCAAGACCACTCAGCTATCGGGGTGCACTCCAGCCTAAAACACTTCGAATATGTAGAAGGGCTGGTGGAGTTGCACAGTAGGTGAATGCTATCGCTTAGATTCTGTCTCACTAAGTTTATCAGTTCCTTTAGCAATACGTGGAGATTTTGCTCGTTTGAATACTGACACGTACGAGGGCAGTTTGTGTCTAAAATCAGTTGCAGAGTAAATGAAATAACAAAAAGCTTGCAACAGGGCACATTA